>NC_136067.1:21635689-22873189 GCF_964261635.1 Lissotriton helveticus
CCCGATCCCGGTGCACCGGGGGCCGCTACCGGCCTAACACCGTCCACGGGGTGAGCCTCGATCAGAAGTACTTGGGCCCCATGAGCAACACCGGGGAGTCGGTCTTCTGTACGCCACAATTCCCGCGCCCGCCGCCGGGCGGAGATTCGGCGCTGGGCTCTTCCCTCTTCACTCGCCGTTACTGGGGGAATCCTGGTTAGTTTCTTTTCCTCCGCTTAGTAATATGCTTAAATTCAGCGGGTCGCCACGTCTGATCTGAGGTCGTAGTCGGAAGCATGACGCCGGAGCGTCAAAGGGGGGGGTTTGCTGTCGGAGGCCGGGCACCCCCCTGCCGCAGCAGGGGTTAGGCCCAGCATCCCGGCAGCACGCGCCCTCTTTCCCCGGATCGCGTCTGGAAGGGTTTCGCCCTCCCTGGGAAGCCAGCCGTGGAGGTGGGTGCCCGAGGCGCATGCACGCGGGCAGCCGGTGGGATACCACAGACAGCCACGCGTGGCACGCAGCCAGGCACCCCGGGATGAGTCCCGGGATGGGTCCCGGGGCGGACCGGTTGCCGGTCCCCTTTCTCGGGGGCCAGGCGTGCCGGCGGCGTACCTCCACGGCAGGAACCGGCGAGGGACCCTTGCCACGGGCGATCGGGCGGTCTGACCTTGTGGGGGGACGAAGGGGAAGCGGAGCTAACCCTGCGACAGCCCCAGCTGCGTCCCGGGGAAGCCCCGGGGCAATTGACGATCGAGCGACCCTCAGACAGGCGACCTCAAGGTGCGTTCAAAGTGTCGAGGATCAATGTGTCCTGCAATTCACACTAATTCTTGCAGCTAGCTGCGTTCTTCATCGACCCGCAAGCCGAGTGATCCACCGCCAAGAGTCACAGGCAACTTTTCGAAAACGTTCACCCACCTGCGGGGACGCAGGAGAGGCGGGAGGAAGGCGATGCTGTCCGTCCGCCGCCCGCACGGCGAGACGACCTGGGCGCCCCATTAAAGGCTTCCCCTCTGCGAGTCAGACTGCACCATTGGGATAAAAAAAACATTGCCAGGTGCTCGGCCCGGGAGTCCTCCTCCACCCGCAGGAGAGGAAGGGGGCTCCCGGTGCGACGGGAGCAGGCAGCCCCACAGCCGCCGGCCCCTCCTGGGTTAACCAGGAGGGACCACGCGAGTCTTTTAAACCCCTCGGCTCGGCCGCACAGGACCAGGTCAAACCGGGTACCTGGCAACGAGGGAGGGTCGCTCCACCTGCACATCAGCCGTCCGTCGCCGGGCAGCTCCGAGCCGTGCCGGCAGGCTGGCAATCATCCCACCCCAACCTTTTGCCCGGGTCGGAGGCGCCGGAAGGGAAGAGCCAGGTGGCTCCCCATCCCGCACGCCTCACACCGAGAGGAGCCAGGGTCCCCTCACAGGCCCTGTCTTAATCCAGGCCGCCCTGACACACGAGAAGGGTACCTCCTCGGCCACCCGGGCCCCGGTCGGGCCGGGACTCGGGCGCGGGAGAGCCCAGCCAGTGCCAGGGCCTTTTGCAGGGAGGGGTGGTACCAGCCCGGGGATGCACTGCCATTCGGTTAACCCCCCCACCCCACGGTGGAGGGGTCCGTGCCAGGTGAACTCGGGTTCCACCTCGCAGAGGGACAGGGGATGGGGGACGCCCCCCACACCCGGTCCCTCGTGTGTGGGTCAGGCCCTTCCCCAGGGGGAGAGGCCCACCGAAGTCCCGGTCCTAAACCCGAGCACCCCATGCGGCTGCGGACCGCTCCGCCAGGCCGGGACACGCCAGGGCAGGGCCGGGCCCTGTGCCTAGGGTGCATGCTTGCAAGAGGTGGCCGAGGGCTTTGGGCTGGCGCCGTCAGTCTCTCGGGCCGCTCCTCAATTAATGATCCTTCCGCAGGATCACCTACGGAAACCTTGTTACGACTTTTACTTCCTCTAGATAGTCAAGTTTGATCGTCTTCTCGGCGCTCCGCCAGGGCCGTTGCCGACCCCGGCGGAGCCGATTCGAGGACCTCACTAAACCATCCAATCGGTAGTAGCGACGGGCGGTGTGTACATAGGGCAGGGACTTAATCAACGCAAGCTTATGACCCTGGTATAGAACATAACGACCTCAGCCACAGCTGACTAGGCACAACTTCTCAACTGCCGGTATCACAGCTCCACCGGCGCTTGCATTGGAACTCTTGCAGTGGTGACATTCTAAGAGATGTCACCACGGAGTGTTCCAAGGCGTACAGTGGGACAGGAAGGTGGTGGGTGATTATGTACCAACTGTTGGTGAACGATACCACAATATGCTTTCCTATTAATAGCTTTTTTGTATTTAAAGACTCTTTTTGCATCCAACGGAGTAGGGAAATTCACTTTAAAAACCCCTTCCTCGCTGTTTCTGACGTGGCAGGACGCTAGACGCCTGACCTGTAATTTCTTACCGCCCCTTTTTGTGCTTGCCAATATCTCGTTCACGTTGGGCTGCAAAACGCTTGAAGTTGCAGCTGTTATATAACTGTCCTCTTTCAGGTTTGATAATCTATTTGCATTATATAACTCCTTCGGTATCCACACCCATTGTCCATCATGTTCAGGTGCCATGGCACTGTTATTCTGACCAAAATTACCCTGTCTGGGAATATGTGGTAGCGAGACGCTTTCTTTTTCTGCCTCTGAGTTCAGTGATAAATTACACAGCTCATATTCAGTTGTCTGAGGTGATCAATGTGAAAAAATGATCTTATTTGCCTTTTGTTTCAACATTACCATCGAGTCACCCCTCTCACTAGATACCATGGGAAACAAGCATCTGTCAGTCAGTGTACCTTCTAAATCTTTGGTATTTTTAAACTGGCTCCTACTGAAAATAAATGTCTTTTTTCCCTTCACAAACCTGATGTGTATTTATGACAGGGCTTTCCATTTGCTTAAAGTTTCCTAATTTATTCCCATATGCAAGTCTTTCTGCGCTGTAACAATAGCCTTAGACCTAATTTTGGGGCATATTACCAACACAGGCGATAAAATTATCGCTTGCTTTATCGGCAGAAAACTGCCGCTAAAGCCGCTTTTGCGGCAGTTTTCTGCCGCAAAAGCGGCTTTAGCGGCAGTTTTCTGCCGATAAAGCAAGCGATAATTTTATCGCCTGTGTTGGTAATATGCCCCTTTGTTTGTAAAAACAGAGCGAGGCACTGCGCGTGTGCGCGGCCTGCCCATCTCTTTACTGTAGTTCTGATTAATGAGTGAGCAGACGGAGACACCGGGAGCTGCTGATTAGATTTAAGTGAGGCACCTGCTAGCGAAAAGCTGCCCATTATAGAAGGCCTTGGAGAGCCTTCACTGGAGATACAAGCGGTCACAGCCGTTGAAACGCTACAAGCTGCTGGCCGCTTACCCCGCTCCATGCCCACACACACCTCATTCAGGACCCCCGGGACTATCAAGTCCTCTCTCCCAGCATTGCACAACGTGCGCAGCGCCTCGCACACAGAAGCGGCTGCCTCCATCAATAATGGACAAAGCAAATATATTAAATTAAGTGCAAAGTGACAGGACAACATTTTTAATGCCCTACCTCCACATGCCGTTAGTAAGTGAGCCACTATGATTTCGTGCTCCACAGCTCGCGCTGAGAGGCGCTTGACCAATCAGAACCAGCCTCCTGACCTGGGCCATACTACTTGCCCGAAGCTGCCCCGAGGTGGACATTCCGCCACTGCCACCCCCAGGAGCCCTCATTATAACATTATGGTATTGTGGGTGCGTGTGCAATAAGCAAAGCAGAGTCTGTGGATTGTGCAGCTGTGGTTTGCGACAGTGTGTAGCCGGAGGCCACTAGCCCTGGCTGTCCTTAAGCTAAATCGGCCATTCTCCCTGTAAGAGGGGCCGAGCCCAGCGGGCTGCCGCAACCTATTGACGGACCCCTGGAGGCAGTATGGGGGCTGCGTGCATAGCTCCGGGTACTCAGGTTGTTCATCACGTTCACTCTGCCCATGTCGCCAGGCAGGAGAGCGCGGTCTATATGTACAGAAAATGAAAGAACACAGAGGCATAAGGTGCCTGAAGTGGTAGTGTGTAAGTTAGAGGAAGCATTGGCATAAGGGAGCTAGCTTTGTTGCTGATATGCCCGTGTGCCAACCCTGCCCCGCAGGTTCTTGAAGCAGCCCAGATTGCCACTGGTTAAGCCCCCTGTCACTCTCCATGTGTACTCCTTGTTTAGCTTACCACTAAAATATCAAAAACAAACGTGATAACGTGTCTCCAAAAACTACCAAAAATGCTTTGCCATTGAACATAAAACAAAGCCTAAAAAGAAAGTCCAACAACACATAATTGAGAAAGTACGTGCACAGCTATTAATATAAAGAAGGGTATACAGTGCATTTATGTGCTCGCAGTAGCCTGAAAACAAAGTACACTGGAAAATGCGCTCACTCAGTTTTCATTAATTAATTTTAAAAAGTACATTGTAAAGCCCTTTCCTAAAAAACTAAAAAATTACAACCAGGGCGCTTTTGAAAACACATCATAACGTGTCTGCCATTGGAGACGAAAGAACCAACTATTCAAAAATGAAAAAAATTAAAGTTCAAGGAACCTGTGCTTAGGCGCATGCCCACGATGTAAAGCATTGCGCGCATGCGAGAGTCTGGAAAGGTCAGGCAAAAGAAAGGGCAAATGCAGGCAACCAAACATGAAAAAAAGCCTTTACAAATGCAATAGGACTTGTATTTATTCGAGTCCTATTGCATTGTAAACAAAAAAGCAGCGGCCTAAGAAGGCAGTAGCGGGAGTGGGTGGGTGGGTGGTGGAGGCCAGAGAAGTCACAGACTGTGGGAGGGAACAGGGGGAGGCAGGGGAACAAAAGAGTTGCTGAAGTAAAGGGGCTGACAGGCAAGGAAGGATAAACATGACGTCATGGCAGTAAGGAGGCGGGACTAATACGCCGGCAACCAATCAGAATGCAGCATATCAGTTTTGAGCCAATGAAAAGCCAGGGTAGAAAGTGGGTGGAGCTTCCCCCACTACTGTATACAGCATCTCTCGAGGAGACACTGCCTAACCAAGACCTAAAAAGGAAAGTTTTGGTTGGGAGTTTTTTACAATTTCGGAGGGGACCAAGGATGTTAATGCACAGAAAGTGACATGCAAGGTGTGTCAGAAGGTGCTGTCTCGGGGCTTAGAGTGAAACTATTCCTGTGGCACGTCCTCTAAGTACAAGCACTTGAGGATGAGGATGATGCATTGAAACATTCTTGTGAAAGCAGAATTGGCAAGATGAACACTACTGAGAAAGGGCAAGAGGCACTCTCATCCAAAGTAAAACTTGGTGACAAGATGCAGAGTATTCCACCAACTCTGCCTCATTTTGGTAAAGTTGCACTCTTGTGTCTAAGTGCATAACTGTTTTGAGTGTGGGGGAGCAGGTTGTATAAACAATACTGGACACTATAAATAACCATCATTGTTAAAAAATGTTTGTTCCTGCAGTTAGGCACAGTGTTTCATGCTAGTTGTTTTGATTACATTTTCAATAAAATAGTTTTAAAAAAAGTAGAAAAAATGGTTCTTATTGAACCACCTATTCTGGTCTAAAAAATAAAAGCTATAAGTTTGTTTTGCTGTTCACCCTATGTGGGATGGGTATGCCCAGACGTGGGTCCCTTGCTCACTACGCCACTGGAGTTAAGCTATCCTGGCTGAAGACAGCTGATAGCCAGAAACCGGTCCTAGGATGCTTTATTCCGGTCCAGGGAAGACGTGGCTTGGCAGTTCGGGCTGGACTGTTCCCATGAGGCACAGGGTCAGACTGATTTGCATATAGCCATGTCTGAACTGGGGTGGCTTGGTGAGCAAAATAACAATGGATTAAACCCAGATCTGTGACTGTGGGTGAATGTTTTGCCATTGTGCAACAGTACGTCCATCATCTTGTTTGTTTTGCTGTAAGGTCAGAAGCACCATCAGCATTCCAAAACCAGATATAGGGGCAGATTTAGAAGCCACTTGCGTTGCCAGTGAGTCACAATTTTCATCTATGATGCTTCTCATTTTGAAGTTCAATTGAGAATGGTTGATGACACATACTATTTTGTCTTCATGTTTGTGCACGGATCCCTGTAGTAATGCTTCACGGTTGTAATATTTAGCACGCTTGAGTGATGTTTTACCTAAGCGTTTGGGGTATCCCGGCTCTAAAAGCCCTGTTTTGAGAAGTTCTCAATGTTTCGTGAAATCTTGAATAGTCGAACAATTGCGCCGAATTCTTAAGAACTTCCCAAAAGGTATGTAATCTTTCTGCCTGGAAGGGTGGAAGCTATTGTGTTGTAAGATAGTGTTTTTAGCTGTTGGTTTCCTGTAGAAACTCACTAGTGATACTGCTGTGTCTGCTGCAATGAGTATGTCTAAAAACTCCAACCAAATGTTACTAAACTTTGCAGTAAACTTCAAATTGTTGTTGTTAGCATTAAGCCACTCAATGCGATGGAATCCCCTACCCATATGAAAATATTTTGTCTATAAATCGCCTCCATGTTTTTACATTCTCAAAAAACGGTGCCGCTTCATTAAAGACATGTTTAAGTCTGTATTCCCCCATATGGATGTTTGCACAAAAGGCTCCCATGCTGGTTCCTTTGATTTGTTGGTAAATACGTTCGTCAGACTTAAAGACATTTTTGTAAAGAACAATCTCAAAACATTCTAAAATGAAACCATCTGGTCTCTTACCAGATGAGAGACCAGATGATTATACCTCTCTGCTTAAGAGACAGTCTACTGATTCAATGACCTGCCGCTGGGGGAAGTTTGTATAAAGAGCATCAATATCAAGAGTGACAAGAAGCTCTGGTTCAGGATCAAACATAGGCACAAAATTGTTTTAGACCATCTTGAACCCAGACCATAAAACATTTTTTCTAGGTATAGGAGATTTTTAACATCACATTCTACTTTCACCTCACCATAGCACTGTTCACTATTGTTCTCGCTGATCACTACTGCAATAACCAATGGTTCTCTTCCGGATGGAGGAAGCATACAACAAAAATTAAACCCAATGATGATGCTGTCACGTTTTTAATGCAGGGTGGAGAATCAAGATATACCGCCTTCCGATTTGAGTTTGTGAATGAGGGTTTTTTATTGACTACTCAGACGAATATTGCAGATCCTGGTTACTCAGGTCAAGTGATCATTCACTTCTGATTCTAAGTACTAATACAATGAAGCTGAATGGATCTGAATCCCTTCCTCCTCACCCCTCTTGATTAAATATAATGGGCAGAGAAGTCTTCATATGTGAACTCACATGTTGGAGCTTTTATTCAACTATACTCTCATGGAGATATGAGAATATATCAGCACCCACAGTTAAAAAAAACGTAGAAACACAACATCAAATCAGGGTCCCCCCTATAAGTTGCTTTTAGGTCTGGGAGAAAGCGGGGAATACTAATAACAAACATATACAAAGTACTGACACTTTACCTATATTCCTTTTATGAACAGCTCCACTGTGCTATCCACATTGATACCATAACAACCTTACCACATCTCTATCATTTATATATTTTTATATTTATTAATTTGTTCAAAATCATTTTTTTGCTTTCTTTATATCAAAACTAAAAAAAATCCACAACAATTTATAAAAAAAGAATGTTTATATTAGAATGTTTAGAATGTTCATATTTTTTTCAGATAAAAGTGAGAAAATATATTTGTCTGATCAAGTCCAACAATTTCATCTACTGTACATAGTTCACATATATATTATTCTTTATAATGGACAAAATAATGTCCATTATAATGTAATTGTACTAATACATCCCCACGCTTACAATCCAACTTTCATAGCCACAGCCGCAGAAAATTAGATCTGGGAAAACGCGACAACCAGCGGATTGCAAAAAATTGCAAAAAAAGGAAGGAAGACAAAAGATAAAACAACAGAGGATCAACTGAGCCCAAGGGAGAGGGTGGTTTCGGCACCTACTCCAGAATCTACAAAGACTCCCACACGAAAGTCAGGGCTCTTAAAATTCTTCTACCTAAAAGATCCCATCGCAGCGATCTACGCACCAACAGCTGAGGTTAATTGCTTGCCGAACCCCCTCTCTCCAACAAATGCACCTTCCCACCGGCCGAACACCGGACAGATAAGATTACCAATCAGCAAAGGTCCAATTACTTAGTACAACCCAGGACCCGCTCACCACAGGGGAAATCAACGGTCGTCACCGCACAAGTGCACCATCCATATCCCAACTCGGGAGCAAAAGGTTACACCGACAATTCAAAGGATGTCGGGGATAATACCCCCGTAAGGGAAATCAGCCGGAGGGAGATTAACAACACCACACCCACCAAACTGATTAAAGAAATGCCTCTTAAAGGCTTAACAAGTCCAAAGGATGGGCTAGCAAGCCATACCAATATAGTTACTACATCCCCGTGTGATGAGGACCCATGGCAAAAACCACTGTTTTTATCAAACGACTTCGAACTGGAGGAATTAACAGAGAGAATTTCCACGTACCTAGACACAAAAGGCAGAGCCCTATGTACTGAATTCAGTGCTAAACCCCAACATCATGTCCACTCCACGATGTCAAATGGAAAACAGAGACCAACAAAACTTTACAGTAAATGACAGTAACATTATGTCAACACATTTTAATCATCCAAATCCAATTGATCCAATAACAATTTCATCATGCAGCACGACAGGTCCAGGCTTTAAAGTCCTAAGAAAGTCTCAAGGAGACCCCCCTACTACACCTTGGACGAGGACTTTATTAAGCTCTTTAGATCAAGCCATAAACGCCCTGAACTTCCAATCTTCTAAAATGGAGGTGCAGATTGACCTCTTTACGTTAGTGGCAGGCCATATCGCGGGCATAAACACAAAATTGGACGCAATCGCGACATTAATAACAAATCAGGGAAAACTAGAGGCTAATTTTTGCATTAACAAACTACCGTGCAACTGTGGATGTGGAACAATAATAGAAAAGTTACCAAGCTTGCCGACAATCTTGACAGCGATCCTTGGGGAGGTAAAACTCTCCCGCAACCCGGTGGAAAAGGAACATTGCCAAAGTCCGGAAAAGTCACCCTTCACCACTACTACGAGCAGAAAAGAGCCCATAACCAATATCCCGCAATGGGATACAGATCACAACCAATGGGAAGGGGAAGTTGATCCAAAAAGGTCGGCTAGAGTCAGTGAAGTAAAGCAGTACCCCAAAGAAGCCAGTAGGGAGGAAAAACCAACGAAGAGACAAAAGAAAAAGGCCAGAAAAGCAAGATTAAAGTATTCACAGCAACAAAACACAGATCAAGGCAAATTCTTCCCGATCTTTAAAGCAAACACCCCACAAAAAATTAATGTGTTAGTCTTGCCCACGCCTCAAGGCGACAAGGAGGGTCAACCTCATTCACCAGACAAGCAGGGCATTCAAAGCCTTAGGAGGGTTGTAACACCTTGTCAAGAACTTACACAAACACCTCTGAACCAACCACGTCTCGAAGTCACGGGCACACATCCATCAAAAAGAAACAAGCTCAGACGCAAGGAAAGACCCTAAATCGTGGCAAGGAATTAATGAGCCCACTAATATAAGTGAGAATGGAGGACCAGAGCAAACAAAGTTAAAACGTGATTCGGGAGAAAATTTTGCAACACAAAGTTTGCCCAAACAAACCTCTTGCAACCAGAACATACCAGCAAAATTGGTTACAATCATAAACGGAAAGCAAGAACAAGTATCAGATCGAAAGTCAAACATTGTACAATCACGCATATGTGTCACAGTTTTGGAAAACAAGCGCAGTTGCGCGCTAGCCCATATGGAGTCCAAGTTCCCTCAAAAGGAGCAGTATAAATCACATCGAAATCATAGCTCCACAATTTTAACAAAGTTGGAGAAAACGAATCAGGAACAGGAAGCCCACTTCACAAAATCCAATCTTTGTGATTTGACAAGCCCGCACAAGATCAAAGTAGGCTTTGTACAAAGGTCTAAAGAACCCCCTTATCACTTTGACTCCCTCCAACATAAAATTATATTTACCCCAGAATAACCAACAAAGGGTCCACAGGACATCCTAAATCGAGGCAACCTGCTAAAACTGTTTCATGCTATACCAGCATTAAGCGAGATAACATCGCAGGATATACTGGCGGTCGAATTCCCAAAAAATCATTACCAGCCAGACACCGAAGACACTGTGACAACATGGGCCACAAAGGCTAACGTACATAAGATTTTTTCCACAAAACATCTATTTGAGTCATGGGGTATATCGATCACCCAACACATACGCTCAGGATACCCCTATCCTTAACAAACCAACAATCCCAAAGTAATAATGGGCAATGGGAAAAGAGGAGCCCCCTACTCTTGTCTACTAGGTGCACGTGCCTCCTCATCACTATCTTCAGGCATAAGGGATAAGGTTTACCAAAATGGAATGGAGCAAACAACAACACTGCGCAGCCGGGAACGAATGGATTGGTCCTGGGTCCCCATGGCCCTGGGCAAAAAGGCAACCTAACCCGGAGTAAAATATTTTCACGACAACTGGCATGAAGAACGACAAGCATAGTGCCAGCGGACCAACGCGCCTCGTAATTTGCTCATGGAACGTACATGGGTTCCAAGAAATGGAGAGAGACCATGACACACTTTCCTTTTTTCAGCAACAAGACGTAATCCTGATACAAGAGATGTGGAAACAAACACCGACCGTAATATCAGGATTCAAGGACTACCACATTTGGGCAGAAAGAACGTCTAAATTCGGACACCCACGGGGGTGTCTGTCAACCTATATTTCCCAAAAATACAACTGGGAAGCGGAAATACTGGATGTGGGGTTAAATTGGGTTCAAGTGACTAAAATTTCGGACTCATCGATAGTTGGGAATGAAAAGTGGAAAATGCTAATCATTAACGTTTACATCCATCCAGACAGGAAGCAACATGAAGAAAAGCACGCTAGTCTAGTCTCTCTGATAAAATTGTTGCAAAGAATACACTTAGGATGCCAGCTGTTCATCGCAGGGGACTTCAACTGCAATCTAACGCGGAAGAAGGGGGCAAACGAAAACACGCCTTAGACTAGTGGCGGTCCAAGACTAGTAACCAAGTTAAGAGAACTCGGTCTGACGATCTTGAACGGAAACACAAGGGTGGATAGGCCGGCAAGCATTACATACCTAAGTGGAAGGGCTACCTCTATAATCGATTTCACCTTCGTAAGTGAAGAGCTCATCACGGGCATTAATTTGAGACATTCCAAATTACCCAAAGGCCAGAAAGTGACCATTTTCCCCAAATAACTACCTGGAATACAGGGCCCACTTTGGCACCGAACACGCCCAGCCTACTACATCACGCCTCAAAATATAATCTAAAGAAACTAAAATGGCGAGGCGAAGGGATGGAAAATATCCAGTCTGCTGCAAAAATACGATTAGTCAACCTGGGAACCCTAAAAAAAGAAGATCTGGTAAGAAATTGGGAGCAACTGACATCTGATTTGCTTCATAAGTTTCCAACAACGTACCCTCAAGAAGGATCCCTGGTTCAATATGGAATTAAGAACAAAAAAAAGAAGGGTCGCGAAAGAGGTCCGAGCGTTAGCCCGAGAAAAAAAACTGGGGCGTAAGATAAATAAAGGAAACTTTATCGCAGCCAGAAACTCCTATAGAAAATCATTGAATGCAGCAAAGTCCGCCTACAAGGAAAGGTTGTGGCTCAATCTTCTAAGTGCAGGGAAACAGTCTAACAGTCGGGACTTTTGGGGCATTATAAATGAGTTAAACAAAGGATCAAAACTCCAACAGGAAGCAGGTGTGGGAGCCGGTGCCTGGATCGGGCATGTATAAACCTTGTATGGTACATCGGTCGCAGGCCCGATGAACGAGTTAAGGACAACAAACACAAACGAGGAAGCTCTGAGCAGATTAAACAAATCAGATATCAAAGGCTCAGAGACGGAGGAGATGTCAAAAGAAGAGCTTACGCATCCGGATCTAATAAATAGAGGCGATTTATGTAAAATAATATCAGGATTAAAAGCTGTAGGCGCGGCTGGTCCAAATGGGCTGCCAAACGCCCTTTTAAAATATGTTCCGGCCTTTTGGGCTGACAGCCTAGCACCGCTTTTTAACCATATCTATAAAGAAGAGCAGATCCCGCCATCTTGGAAGGGCAGTGTCATCCACCCAATTTTCAAGCATGGTGATCATCGTAAACCAACAAATTACAGGTTAATATCGCTAATAGATGTGGAGGCAAAGCTCTACGCCTCCTGCATCCTATTAAACCTCCAACACTGGATCTCAGAAACAAATATAATCCCCAGGATGCAAACAGGCTTCAGACAGAAAATGGGAACAATTACAAACCTGACCAGCCTGTCATTGCTAATGGACAGAGCGGCGGAGAAGGGAGCTCGGCTGTATGCATGTTTTGTTGACATTAAATCAGCATTCGACCGGATCAATAGAGAACGATTATGGGAAAAATTAAAGACCTGGGATGTGCCGATCAATCTATTAAAGGCAATAAAAGCACTATATCAAAGCACCTGGGTAAGAGTGAAACTGGACAATGGAGCCCATACAACTAGGAGCATACCAACGCACCAAGGCCTAAAACAGGGCTGTGTTTTAGCGCCCACACTCTTTAACCTCTTTCTTTCCGACCTCGCAAACTCGCTGGAGACGGACGAAGTTCATCCACCTTCGCTGTCAAAACAATGTATTCCTTGTTTGCAATATGCAGATGATATAGTGTTGCTAAGTAAAATGCCCATAGGATTACAAAGAGCTCTTAACAAACTAGTGGCATACCTGAATAAGGCTGGACGTAAACAAAGAAAAAACAAAAGTGGTCCGCCTAGTAGACCCTAAAAAACTAAGATACACATGGACGGCAAACGGGGAAAAAGTAGAAGAACAAGGGTCTTACAAATACTTAGGAATCATAATATCTCAGGGAGCAAAACAATCGGAGCACAAAACAGCATTCCGTGCAAAAGCTCAAAACCTAATTTTTGCTTATCGCTTACTAAAAGCAAAAATGGATTGTCCAAACTACAAGCATCTGCTGGAAGTTATGACAGGCCAAGTCTTGTAAACCCTGTCCTATGGTCTGGTCACCTGGTGTGGCAAGGAAGTAGACGTACTCAATGACCTACAAATTAAAATCTATAAGGCGGTTTTTAATCTCCCTAAAAGCGCCTCAGCGTCGCAAGTAAGACTTGAATTTGGTCTGCAAAACCAGAAATATAGGAGCATGAGCGGCTTCGTAAAACTGTGTTACAAACTTAGAGCTGCAGATTCAGATTCAATGGACTGGTTAAACTGGGAAGAAATAAAAAAAACGAGGGGAGGCCGAAATACCGTGTACTTGGGGAAAGTACCTGAAATTCTGCGTAAAGGAGTTGGAGTTGGAAGCAGCATGGGAAACCGGGATGGACAAAGCAGGTTTCAGTAGTCTGGCCAATAAATCAGCAAAAAAGAAATCTTTTCAAGAAGATAAAGGTATATTGAAAAAACGGTGACATGGCTGGTCTATTATAAACTCCTTCACAGCAGGAAAACCACCACCTTAGTTATCCTCCCATTTTAACAAGAATTTAAAAAGCGCTTTTATGGACTACAGGATGGGCATGCACATTTCAAAGGACTTATTACCTTCCTGGAAAGTAACCCACCAGACTGAACATTGCCGACTATGTGGGTATAAATCTGAATCATTGGCCCACTTTCTGTGCGTCTGTCCTGCACTGCTAGAACAGAGGCAAAGATTTCTGAAACACATCTTCATCAAACTAAATGTTCGCTCCTGCAGACAAGCCGTAATATGTTGGTTGGGAGCAAGTTCTATCATTATGGTGTGCAGAGGAACAAAATTTATGGCTGAGGTAAAAAAAACAGCTGAGTTATGTCGAACAGGGGTAAGGTCAATAGGTGGGTTACTCGGCCCCAAAAAGCCTGGGTTCGTAATAGTCGCTTGTACCCCCATATTAACTGGAGAACTGTAGACAGGGGGAGGACCCCAGGAAGAAAAATAATTTCAAAAATGTTATCTTTACTTCGTAATTAGCAAGGACAAACAACGTTAGAAAAATGAATTAAACTGTATTTTTATATATTTTTTTATTTTATCATGTGTAATTTTAATAATTTTAATTAATTATGCAATACATCTTTTTGATTGATTGATAATGAATGCCATTTAACTACAATCAAATTACTTTTAAAGATCATATTAGTTAAACAATGCTCCATTAATTTGTAAAATCTAAAGAAGATTCGGTAAATCATTGACTGCTCATAAATAGAATAGAAGCCTACCAGCAATACCAAAAAAGATATATATTTGAAATGTCATCAGTACAAAGGAAAGTGCCTTAAAGTATAAAAGGGATGCCACAATTAACAGCTTGTGAGTAGAATCATTACCAAAGAATCATATGCAAAACATTAGGCCAAAAGAGACAGAGAGAACCTCAGGGCTGAGCTCGGGTCAGACAGCCATTAAAGTCCCAATGTAAGGTCCAAACGAAAGATCTCAATAGACTAAATGGACCTCTGAACGACTCACAGTGTTAGACTATGGAATAAAATGCTTGCCTCATCAAGGGCTTGCCCGACTGAAGTATCAAATAGATGCATTCCCCATATGATAGATAAATTAAGAGTATTTAGCACATATTTCCATCATTCTGTTAACGATAAAGATAATGATATTAGGAAGGGAACACTAATAATAAAAATCTACTGAAGTTTATGAAAGGCCACAAAGGCATAACATCAAAGTCTTTTATACATTATAATGTTCATATCCATAGGCACTTGATAAGAGCTTTAGAACTCTTAAAGGACAAACTAAGAGAGTGTCCTTGATAGTGGGTAATCTGTGTGGGAAACAACTTTTACAACACAGTCACTATATTGTACTACTAATACATAGCAGCCATTACAGCGCGACATCCTTTACATTGTATGTCATTACAACACAGCCATTACATTGCATGTCACTACAACTCATCCCATTACAAAGCATGTCACTAGAATGCAGGTATTACATATCAAGTCATTACAATGCATACCATTACAACGCATAGTACCCCTACACTATCCAACACTTACCCTACTGTTGTAACGTCATACATTTAATCTGTGCTGTTTATATCTCCCTTAAGTCTGGAAATGCTGCAAAAAGTTCAGAATTGACATCTAGTTGTCATCTGTGTCACATTGAGTCGTACAGAATTGTAAAATTATGACCCTGTCTAGAAATACTTAATGACAGTACCTAATTCACTTTGAGAGGCAGTTGTGAGCAAGGGTTTCCTTCCGGCACCTAAACAATCCTTTAAATAGTTCCATATGTGTGCTAATGCAGCACACATAGAAATTGTAAAATGCCATTTCTGATTGTTTCTGTGCAGGAAGAGGCACCTTCCAGCACATAAACAATCATCCCTGTGATGGAGGCACCCTTGCACCATGGTGACGCAGGTACCCTGGTGCCTGCGCCGGTGCATTGCAGCTGTTTGTGCGGCAGCGCAGGGGGGAGCACAGAGATGCGGCATATTGTTGTTAATATGTTGCATCCCTGTGCTTTGACAGTACCACAGTGTGGTGCAGCCAAAGGGCATGCTGCACAGCGCTGCGTTAGTTTATTGTAAATATGCCCCCAGAATCTACCTGAAGGGTCGTCTCTCTTCTCTTTCCTTTTCTTCTTTCATTGCTGGGGTCTGTGATTTTGTTTTACTGCTTGAATAAAAGCACTTCTGTTGCCGGGTATTAAATGTCTCGCTATTATTGAGGATTGAGGAGATCAGTCTTTAATCCTTCCAGGGATGATTGTGATAGAAGGTTACCCTTGTTGTACCCTCACACTTGCACATCCCTTGTATGACGAGTACTGTGTCACCTTAGGACACATCCCAGGAGGGTTAATACTGTCACCTCTTGAGAACCATCCCCCCCCTGCCATCCTGAATTCACCCTATGTAGCCTATTGGGATGATGAAGGCAGTTTGAAATGCACCGTACGTGAGATGCACTGTTTGATATGTACCATGTGAGATGCACCCAGTAAGATGCACCATGTGAAATGCATTGTGTGCCGATACGCTGCATGCCACGTGTGAGATGCACCGCGTGTGACTTGCACCGTGTGAGATGCACAGTGTGCAGATGTGGCGCGTGCCCCATGTGAGATGCACCATGTGCAGATGTGCCGCTTGCCACGTGAGAGATGCACCGTGTGAGATGCACCATGTGGGATGCACCGTGTGAGATGCACCATGTGAGATGCACCGTGTGCAGATGCACCATGTGCAGATGCGCTGAGTGCCACATGTGAGATGCACCGCGTGTGAGATACACCACGTGCATATACACCGTGCCACGTGTGAGATGCACCATGTATGTGATGCACCATGTGATATGCACCGTGTACACATGTACCGCATGCCACGTGTGAGATGCACCGTGTGTGAGATGCACCGTGTGCAAATGTACCACATGTGAGATGCACCATGTGCAGATGTGCAAAGTGCCATGTGTATGATCCACTGTGTGAGATGCACCGTGTGTGAGATGCACCATGTGAGATGCACCGTGTGCAGATGCGCCGTGTGAGATGCACCATGTGCACATGCATGCACCGCGTGCCATGTGCGAGATGCACCGTGTGTGAGATGCACCCTGTGAGATGCACCATGTGCAGATGCACCACGTGCCACGGGTGAGATGCACCGTGTGCAGATGTGCAATGTGCCATGTGTGTGATGCACTGTGTGAGATGCACCGTGTGAGATGCACCCTGTGTGAGAGGCACCATGTGAGATGCACCGTGTGCAGACACACCACGTCCCACGTGCCACGTGTGTGATGCACCGTGTGTGAGATGCACTGTGTGAGATGCACCGTGTGCAGACATGTCGCATCCCACGTGTGAGATGCACTGTGTGAGATGCACCATGTGAGACGCTCGGGTCAATGCCGCATTGGCTGCTGGGACGATGGCACCTGAAGGATGAATCTTCAAGGACGCTCCAGCCGCTCTTAGCTCAGGGGGTGAACCGGGGGCACAGCGGAGGTGAACATGGGGCACAGGGGAGGTGTACAAGATGGCACAGGGGAGTTGAACAGGGGGCACAGGGGAGGTGAACAGGGAGCACAGGGGAGGTGAACAGTGGGCACTGGGGAGGTGAACAAAGGGCACAGGGGAGGTGAACAGTGGGCACTGGGGAGGTGAACAAAGGGCACAGGGGAGGTGAACAGGGGACAAGGGGAGGGGAACAGGGGGCACAGGGGAGGTGAACAGGGTCACAGGGGAGATGAACAAGGGGCGGAGTGGAGGTTAACAAGGGTCACAGGGAAGGTGAACAGGGGGCACAGGGAAGGTGAACAAAGGGCACAGGGGAGGTGAACAAGGGCCACAGGGGAGGTGAACAGGGAGCACAGGGGAGGTGAACGAGTGGCACAGGGGCGGTGATCAGGTAGCACAGGGGAGGTGAACATGGGGCACAGGGGAGGTGAACAGGGGGCACATGGGATGTGAACAGGGGGCACCCCATGTGAGATGCACCATGTGCAGATGTGCCACTTGCCACGTGAGAGATGCACCGTGTGAGATGCACCATGTGGGATGCACCGTGTGAGATGCACCCTGTGAGATGCACCGTGTGCAGATGCACCATGTGCAGATGCGCTGAGTGCCACATGTGAGATGCACCGCGTGTGAGATACACCACGTGCATATACACCGTGCCACGTGTGAGATGCACCATGTATGTGATGCACCATGTGATATGCACCATGTACACATGTACCGCGTGCCACGTGTGAGATGCACCGTGTGTGAGATGCACCGAGTACAAATGTACCACATGTGAGATGCACCATGTGCAGATGTGCAAAGTGCCATGTGTATGATCCACTGTGTGAGATGCACCGTGTGTGAGATGCACCATGTGAGATGCACCGTGTGCAGATGCGCCGTGTGAGATGCACCGTGTGCACATGCACCGTGTGCACATGCACCGCGTGCCACGTGCGAGATGCACCGTGTGTGAGATGCACTCTGTGAGATGCACCATGTGCAGATGCACCACGTGCCACGGGTGAGATGCACCGTGTGCAGATGTGCAATGTGCCATGTGTGTGATGCACTGTGTGAGATGCACCGTGTGAGATGCACCCTGTGTGAGAGGCACCATGTGAGATGCACCGTGTGCAGACACGCCACGTCCCACGTGCCACGTGTGTGATGCACCGTGTGTGAGATGCACTGTGTGAGATGCACCGTGTGCAGACATGTCGCATGCCACGTGTGAGATGCGCTGTGTGAGATGCACCATGTGAGACGCTCGGGTCAATGCCGCATTGGCTGCTGGGACGATGGCACCTGAAGGATGAATCTTCAAGGACGCTCCAGCCGCTCTTAGCTCAGGGGGTGAACCGGGGGCACAGCGGAGGTGAACATGGGGCACAGGGGAGGTGTACAAGAGGGCACAGGGGAGTTGAACAGGGGGCACAGGGGAGGTGAACAGGGAGCACAGGGGAGGTGAACAGTGGGCACTGGGGAGGTGAACAAAGGGCACAGGGGAGGTGAACAGTGGGCACTGGGGAGGTGAACAAAGGGCACAGGGGAGGTGAACAGGGGACAAGGGGAGGGGAACAGGGGGCACAGGGGAGGTGAACAGGGTCACAGGGGAGATGAACAAGGGGCGGAGTGGAGGTTAACAAGGGTCACAGGGAAGGTGAACAGGGGGCACAGGGAAGGTGAACAGGGGGCACAGGGAAGGTGAACAAAGGGCACAGGGGAGGTGAACAAGGGCCACAGGGGAGGTGAACAGGGAGCACAGGGGAGGTGAACGAGTGGCACAGGGGCGGTGATCAGGTAGCACAGGGGAGGTGAACCTGGGGCACAGGGGAGGTGAACAGGGGGCACATGGGATGTGAACAGGGGGCACCCCATGTGAGATGCACCATGTGCAGATGTGCCACTTGCCACGTGAGAGATGCACCGTGTGAGATGCACCATGTGGGATGCACCGTGTGAGATGCACCCTGTGAGATGCACCGTGTGCAGATGCACCATGTGCAGATGCGCTGAGTGCCACATGTGAGATGCACCGCGTGTGAGATACACCACGTGCATATACACCGTGCCACGTGTGAGATGCACCATGTATGTGATGCACCATGTGATATGCACCATGTACACATGTACCGCGTGCCACGTGTGAGATGCACCGTGTGTGAGATGCACCGTGTGCAAATGTACCACATGTGAGATGCACCATGTGCAGATGTGCAAAGTGCCATGTGTATGATCCACTGTGTGAGATGCACCGTGTGTGAGATGCACCATGTGAGATGCACCGTGTGCAGATGCGCCGTGTGAGATGCACTGTGTGCACATGCACCGCGTGCCATGTGCGAGATGCACCGTGTGTGAGATGCACCCTGTGAGATGCACCATGTGCAGATGCACCACGTGCCACGGGTGAGATGCACCGTGTGCAGATGTGCAATGTGCCATGTGTGTGATGCACTGTGTGAGATGCACCGTGTGAGATGCACCCTGTGTGAGAGGCACCATGTGAGATGCACCGTGTGCAGACACGCCACGTCTCACGTGCCACGTGTGTGATGCACCGTGTGTGAGATGCACTGTGTGAGATGCACCGTGTGCACATGCACCGTGTGCACATGCACCGCGTGCCATGTGCGAGATGCACCGTGTGTGAGATGCACCCTGTGAGATGCACCATGTGCAGATGCACCACGTGCCACGGGTGAGATGCACCGTGTGCAGATGTGCAATGTGCCATGTGTGTGATGCACTGTGTGAGATGCACCGTGTGAGATGCACCCTGTGTGAGAGGCACCATGTGAGATGCACCGTGTGCAGACACGCCACGTCCCACATGCCACGTGTGAAATGCACTGTGTGAGATGCACCATGTGAGACGCTCGGGTCAATGCCGCATTGGCTGCTGGGACGATGGCACCTGAAGGATGAATCTTCAAGGACGCTCCAGCTGCTCTTAGCTCAGGGGGTGAACAGGGGGCACAGCGGAGGTGAACATGGGGCACAGGGGAGGTGAACAGTGGGCCCTGGGGAGGTGAACAAAGGGCACAGGGAAGGTGAACAGGGGGCACAGGGGAGTTGAACAGGGGGCACAGGGGAGGTGAACAGGGGGCACAGGGGAGGTGAACAGTGGGCCCTGGGGAGGTGAACAAAGGGCACAGGGGAGGTGAACAGGGGGCACAGGGGAGGTGAACAGGGGCCAAGGGGAGGTAAACAGGGGGCGTAGGAGAGGTAAACAGGGGGCGCAGGGGAGGTAAACAGAGGGCACAGGGGAGATGAACAGGGGGCACAAGGAAGGTGGATAGGGGCACATGGGAGGTAAACACTGGGCACAGAAGCAGTGGACAGGGGGCACAGGGGAGGTGAACAAGAGGGCACAGGGGAGGTGAACAGGGGGCACAGTTGAGGTGAACAGGGGGCACAGTGGAAGAGAACAAGAGGGCACAGGGGAGGTGAACAAAGGGCACAGGGGAGGTGAACAGGGGGCACAGGGGAAAAGAACAAGGGGAACAGGGGAGGTGAACAGGGTGCACAGGGGAGGTGAACAGGGTCACAGTGGAGGTGTACAGGGGGCACTGGGGAGATGAACAAGGGGCAGAGTGGAGGTGAACAAGGGCACAGGGAAGGTGAACAGGGGGCACAGGGAAGGTGAACAGAGGGCACAGGGAAGGTGAACAATGGCCACAGGGGAGGTGAACAAGTGGCACAGGGGCGGTGATCAGGTGGCACAGGGGAGGTGAACATGGGGCACAGGGGAGGTGAACAGGGGGCACTGGGGATGTGAACAGGGGGCACAGTAGAGGTGAATGGGGGAACAGGGGAGAAGAACAAGGGGCACAGAGTAGGTGAACAGGGCGAACAGGGGAGGTAAACAAGGGGAAGAGGTAAGGTGAACAGGGGCGCAGGGGACGTGAACAGGGGGCACAAGGGAGGTGAACAGGGCGAACAGGGAAGATGAACAAAGGGCACAGGGGATGTGAACAAGGGGCAAAGAGGTGAACAGGGGCACAGGGGAGGGAAACAGGGGGCACAGGGGAGGTGAACAGGGTCACAGTGGAGGTGTACAGGGGCACAGGGAAGATGAACAAGGGGCGGAGTGGAGGTTAACAAGGGTCACAGGGAAGGTGAACAGGGAGCACAGGGAAGGTGAACAGAGGGCACAGGGGAGGTGAACAAGGGCCACAGGGGAGGTGAACAGGGAGCACAGGGGAGGTGAACGAGTGGCACAGGGGCGGTGATCAGGTAGCACAGGGGAGGTGAACATGGGGCACAGGGGAGGTGAACAGGGGGCACATGGGATGTGAATAGGGGGCACAGTGGATGTGAATGGGGGCCCATGGGAGGAGAACAAGGGGCACAGGGGAGGTGAAAATGGTGCACAGGGGAGGTTATTAGGGGGAGCAGCGGGAGGTGAACAAGGGGCATAGGGAAGGTGAACAAGGGGCACAGGGGAGGTGAACAAGGGCACAGGGGATGTGAACATAGGGCACAGGAGTGGTGAACAGGGGGCACAGGAGAGGTGAACAGGGGATACAGGGGAGGTTAACAAAGGTCACAGGGGAGGTAAGCAAAGGGCACAGGGGAGGTGAAAAAGGGGCACTGAGGAGGTGAATAGGGGGTAAGGGCAGGTAAACAGGGGCACACGGGAGGCGAACAGGGGGCACAGGGGAGATGAACAATGGGCAAAGGGGAGATGAACAGGGGGCGCTGGGGAGGTAAACAGAGGGTACAGAGGAGGTGAACAGGGGGCACAGGGGAGGTGAAGAGTGGCACAGGGAAGGTAAATAAGGGGCAAAGGGGAGGTGAACAAAGGGCACAGGGAAGGTGAACAAAGGGCTCAGGGGAGGTGAATAGGGGCACAGGGAGGTGAACAGGGGGCACGGTTGAGGTGAACAGGGGGCACAGGGGATGTGAACAGGATGGCACTGTGGAGGTGAACAAAGGGCACAGGGGTGGTGAACAGGGGGAACGGGGGAGGTGAACAAATGGCACAGTGGAGGTTAATATGGGTCACAGGGGAGGTGAACAAGAGGCACAGGGGAGGTGAACAGGAGGCATAGGGGAGGTGACCAGGGAGCACAGGGGAGGCGAACAGTGGGCACAGGAGAGGTGAACTTGGGGCACAGGGGAGGTAAACAGGGGCACAGCGGAGGTGAACAGGGGCCACAGGGGAGGTGAACAGGGGGCACAGGGGAGGTGAACTAAAGGGCACAGGGCAGTTGAACAAATTGCACAGGGGAGGTGAACATGGGGCACAGGGGTGGTGGACAAAGGGCACAAGGGAGGTGAACAGGGGGCACAGGGAGGTGAACAAGGGGCACAGGGGAGGTGAACAGGGGGCACAGGGCATTTGAACAAGGGGCACAGGGGTGGAGAACAGGGCGCACAGGGGAGGTGAACAGCGGGCGCAAGGGAGGTGAATAAGGGGCACAGGGTAGGTGAACAGGGGGCACGGGGGAGGTGAATAGGGGGCACAGGGGAGGTGATCAGGGAACGCAGAAGAGGTTGTTGAAAATGGCAAATGTATGTGTACATAAGCGGCGTTCATTTGTGTTCACTGTACCTCTTGTCGTAAGCAGAATGGACATTGCAAAACACTGACTGTGTTACCCCGCCAGCATAGACCCATGCACACTGTAGGAGAGTAGGGTCTGCAATCCTATGATCACCCAGATTTTTTGCTTTTTGCTGCACTGGTTTACGACTTTCCCTGGCTGTGGACCTGCTAATCAGACCCACAGCCTAGCTGTTCTCTCTATCCAAATTGTACTCAGGTACTGAATTGGCACTGGGCCCTCTCCAAGTCCCTGTACCCAGGGCTGAGGTGTACCCAGAAGTCTCCCAGGGGCTGAAGCATGTATTATGCCACCCCTGGGCTGACTAACTAAACTGACACAACTGGCTGCACGACAGCTGGGGCAAGGTGGTGTACTCACCCTTTGCTTTAGATATAGTATACCTATATCTAACCCTAAAATGGACACACAGGTCTCCTATCAGTCACTCCTATGGCAGGCCTTAACAATCCTGAAGGCAGAGTGCTTGGAATCGTGTGAGATGGTGCTCTGGCATGAGCTGAGCCTGTCTGCGGCTTTCGGGATCCATCCCTTAGCCGTTTCCATGATATCGCATACCATATACTCTTAAGTGCATTATAATCCTCGCGGTTATATGACAACTCTGGTATCGCTTTATCAAAACATGTCGAGTAAGGTGTCATACGAATTGGAATACTAATTCTGGCGACGGGGTTAGCATTCCACCCTTCTAGAGGGACACGACATGTATGTAACCCCTAACCCCGGTTAAAATCAAACAGAGCCTCAGCTCCACAAAATGGATGCTGCCACCGAGACACAAGTCTGCCCTCCTGCTGCTGGGAGTCCTCCCAGAGCAGGAGATAAGGACAAAGGGTTTCCTGCCAGGGGCGGTGCCAGCACCGTCCCAGACAGGGTTTTGTGTATTGTAGGTAGGCAGGGCTTTAGAGGAAGGTGACTGCACGTGGCACCCCGGTGCTCACTGTGCATAGGCTGGCTGGAACCAGTTCCAGGGTCACTCCAGACCCTGTACTGGGGAAAAGCCCGCCAAGGAAGTGGGTGTAACCACCCCCCTCCTAGTCCCACCCCTAGGCAGGACTTAGTCGCGTGCCAGCCCCTTTTTACAGGATAAAGGTAGGAACTGGCCCCCTTCCAAATCAGATCATCTTTGAATCCTGCATCCGCAGGCACCATCTTAAGAACACTGCGGTCTGCTGCAAGTCTCTCCTCCGGATCAAGACTGCCCAGCTCGACGAGAACCGGCTTCCCTGGCACCTCTGACCTCTACCTGCATCATCAGTCACGCTGAGATTCGTGGGTGTGACGAGACCTCGAGGGACCGGCCATCTTCAAGACTGCACGACTTCTTTCCAGCAAGCCCGCCGAGTAATTTCCTGGTGAGTGCTTTGGGGTCCGAGAAGCCCCGACCCTGAGCAGCTCCAGCACCGAAGTGCAGCCTCCCAGCATCTCCACGATCTGCGTGGGGCCCTTCTGCTTTTTGCTGCTCACCGCGTTGTTTGGCTACTAGCCCGCTGGCTTGTGGCCTTCTGAACGACGCCCGACGACATTTCTGCTGCTAGTCTGGTTGCTCCAGGCTGGCCCTTGCTCCCTTCCAAAAGAGGAGCACCCCGGACCCTCCTGGTCCACTCAAGACGCCATTTTGAGTCCACCGCGTGGGCTTGAATTAGCCAAGGCTTGTTGCCCAATCCTTGGTAACTTCGACGCCGACAGTTTCTTCCTACCAGGTCGGGTTCGCCCGTGAACACTAACTTTGCCTTTACTAGCCTCCATAGACTTTGTCCCGCATCCCGCGTGAGAGTGCACACTCTGCACCCGAGTCCCCTAGGTCTCCTAGAAGTAATCTAACGATTCCCTAGTTAAGTCCTAGCGATTCCAAAGCCTATTAGTACTGTACTTACCTGCTAGTAATTTCGCATTCCACTTTTTAAGTATATGGTTTTTCGTGCCCCTCGGGCATTTGTGTATAACGTGCTAACTTAAGTATTTTCATAAGAGTCTTGTTGTGTGCTTAGCACCCTGTCCTCATAAAGAGTACAGGGTTGTTGTGATTCTAATAAATACATTGTTTATTTTCATAACACTTGTGTGGTGTCCTTTCACTGGGTGTTCAAGGGGTAATGTGATGGTAAAACAGCTGGCTTAACACGCCCTCTAGAGTCTTAGCCTTAGACTGCTCGTATCCATGCTACTAGGATAGCTGGTCTATAAGGTTGACTTACAACCAATCATCAATAAGGGTTGTTTGGACTGATATATAGTGATCACTAGAATAGTGAACACTGCACATCAGGCCAACTTCTCACATTGGTGAGCAGCGGTTGGGATTTGAGCTTGCTGTTGTTTTACCACACATGCCCTAAGAATATCTTGTGAAAGATCACATAAGTACTAAAGGTACATATAACTTAGCTTAGAATACTCTGAGTTCTACTGAACCAGCTGTTGTAGCTCCTAGGGCCTAGCACACCCTAAACTACAACTCTAGCAAGGGATCAGTAGGCAAACATATAGTGTAGGTAAGTGCACCACTTACACCTCACTAGAAAAAACATGTCTACCCAGGGAGAATCTACTGAGACTCCCCTGGTCAGTGTTGACCCTCCACAGGTCACTTCAAGATATGCAGCTCTCAGTTTCCAGGAGATGAGACAGATCTGTGTCTCCAGAAAACTGAAGCAGGGGTCTTAACCCCACCATTCCCTTTCTGATAGGTCTCTTAGAGACATATGATGCCAGAAAGCTTTCTCAGTTACATGAGAACATGCCAGCCTTAGAGGGAACCTCTGGGGATCCAGACCTCCCCAACACTGCTACTGCAGTTGAGGAGGAGGAGGATCAGGAGGAACTCTCTGGGGATGAGGTAGATAAAGTTCTTGAGGTAGTCAGAAGGCTAACCAGGACCAACTTAGACTTACTTGGGCTAGGATCTGGGGGACCCCCAGTACTAACCCGAAGTGGGCCTAACCTTGGAGTTAGGAGAGATAGATCTCTTTCTAGGGACTCCAATAGATCTCTGCACTCTAATGCCTCTTCTCAGGGGAGAAGGAATCCTCCACAGAGGAGATTTACTTCCCCTCAGAGAAAAGAGCATGAAGCTAGAATGAGACAAGCTGAACTGAGGATTGAAAGGGAAGAACTTGCCCTGGCCAAAGAGAAGCTTGCCTTTGCTAGAGAGCAGCAGATGAGTGGGCTAGCTCCCACTGGTGGCAGCAATCTCCCAAGAGATAGAGAGAAGGGTTTAGATACTAAACACCTGACTAAAATAGTGCCCCCCTTTAAGCAAGGGGATGACATCCAGAAATGGATGGCTGCTCTGGAGAGGGCCTGCACTGTGCAGTGCATTCCCCAGAGTCAGTGGGCAGCTATACTGTGGCTCTCCTTTGATGGTAAAGGTAGAGATAAGCTCCTCACTACAAGAGTAGAGGATGCTAACAATTACCAGGTCCTGAAGAATACACTGGTTGATGGGTTTGGTTTAACCACTGAGCAGTACAGGTTGCTGTTCAGAGACACCCAGAAAACTCAGTCTCAGGACTGGTCTGACTTTGTGGATTGTGCCACTAAGGCTTTGGAGGGCTGGTTGCTGGGTAGCAAGGTTACAGATTACACAGGATTGTATAATCTAATGATGAGAGAACAAATTTTAAACAATTGTCAGAACCAGTTGTTGCACCAGCACCTTGTTGATTCAGATCTGACCTCTCCCCAAGAATTGGGAAAGAAGGCAGACAAATGGGTCAGGACAAGGATCAAGCAGAACCAGAACCAGAACCAGGGTGGTCAGAAGAAAGCAGACCAGAAGGGTAATGTTAAGAATGAGCAAAATGACCAGAAGTCTTCACCAGGTCCCCAACAAACCAAAGAGGGTGGGGGTCAGGCTTCCCAGAAGAAGAAGACTCAAGAAGGCCAGTCAAAAAGGTGGTGCCAGTACTGCAAAAGTAAATCTCACTGGTTTAGTGAGTGCACCAAAAGAGGAGGACAAACTCCTGCCACTACAGCCCCTAAGGCAACTGCACCCCCTAGTACAGTCAGTAGTGGTAGTGTACCTCCCAAGGCATTAGTTGGGTTAACCTTGGGTACTGAGGGGTCTGACAACTTAGTTGGCACACTCACTCAGGCTGTCCTTGTCTGTACAGGGGATATAGAGATGTCCCCTGAAATAAGTCCCAATACTTTGGGCAAATACAGGCAGACACCTTTGATAAATGGCAAAATGGCTCAGGCCTATAGGGACACTTGTGCCAGTGTCACCATGGTGACACCTAACTTCGTGGACCCTGGACAGATCATGCCAGGTACTGATTTCCTGGTGACCAATGCCAGCAATGTCACTACTAGTCATAGTGTGGCAATTGTGGCTTTCTCCTGGGTGGAGTGAAGGGACAAAAGAAAGTTGTAGTCAGTTCAGACCTCCCAGTTGATTGTTTGTTGGGCAATGATTTGGAGTCATCACAATGGTCAGAAGTGGAGCAGAGGACTCACATGGAAATGTTAGGCTTGCCAGCACATGTGCTTGCTGTGACTAGGTCACAGGCCAGAAAATGCCCCACTGAACAGGTGCTGGATCCTGAAATGATGGACCAGACACCTTCCAAGAAGAAGAGCAGTAAGGGTAAGGCTTTGCCTTCCCCCTTGCCCCAGGTTGAGGATCAAGTCTCTGAGGAGGCTGATCTGGAAGAGCTGAGGGAAACTGAGCCTAAAGAGCTTGAACTTGATCAAGTTGAGTTTCTGGGCTCAGGGGACCCTCCAGAGCAGACCTGGGGAAGGAACAGTTGAGCTGCCCTTCCCTTGAACCCCTCAGACAGCAGGCTGCTGCTGAGGCTGCAGGGAATGCCACAGGTGCCCACAGGGTATACTGGGAAGATGGACTCCTGTACTCTGAGTCAAGAGACCCCAAGCCTGGTGCAACCAGGAGGCTGGTCATCCCCTTGTCTCTGAGAGGTTTCCTTCTCACCTTGGCCCATGAGATTCCCCTTGCAGGTCACTTAGGTCAGACAAAGACTTGGGACAGGCTTGTCTCACACTTTCACTGGCCCCATATGAATGAGAATACCAAGGAGTTTTGTCGCTCCTGTGTCACTTGCCAAGCCAGTGGTAAGTCAGGTGGCACAACAAAGGCCCCCCTCATACCACTACCTGTGGTGGGGGTTCCCTTTGAAAGAGTGGGGATTGACATTGTTGGTCCAATGGAACCCCAGACAGCATCAGGGCACAAGTTTATACTGGTGGTGGTGGATCATGCCACCAGGTATCCTGAAGCTATTCCACTTAGGACCACTACAGCACCTGTAGTGGCAAGAGCCCTAGTTGGAGTGTTCTCCAGAGTGGGTTTCCCTAAGGAGGTCGTTTCTGACAGAGGTACAAACTTCATGTCAGGATATCTGACTGCAATGTGGAAAGAGTGTGGTGTGAACTACAAGTTCACCACACCCTATCATCCACAATGCAATGGGCTTGTTGAGAGATTCAACAGGACCCTCAAAGGGATGATTCATGGACTACCTGAAACTCTTAGGAGAAGATGGGATGTCCTGATCCCCTGCCTCTTGTTTGCTTACAGAGAGGTCCCACAGAAGGGGGTTGGCTACAGCCCTTTTGAGCTTCTGTATGGGCATCCTGTAAGAGGACCCCTGTGTTTGGTGAAGGAAGGATGGGAGAGACCTCTCAAAAAGCCTGCAACCAACATAGTCGACTATGTACTTGGTCTCCGCTCCAGGATGGCTGAGTATATGGAAAAGGCATCCAAAAACCTTGAGGCCAGCCAAGAACTTCAAAAAGCTTGGCATGACCAAAAGGCTGTTCTGACTGTGTACCAGCCAGGACAGAAGGTGTGGGTGCTGGAACCAGTGGCCCCAGCAGCTCTGAAAGACAAATGGTCTGGGCCCCACACCATCATTGAGCAAAAGGGAGAGGTTACCTACTTGGTGGACCTAGGAACTCCCAGGAGCCCTCTCAGAGTGCTCCATGTTAACAGGCTCAAAGCATATGTTGACAGGAAGGACATGAGCTTGCTCATGGCCACAGATGAGGGACAGGAGGAAGAGAGTGACCCTCTCCCAGACCTGCTCACTCAGAATCCTGATGATGGGTCAGTTGATGGTGTTGTCTTTTGTGGCAGCCTCACTGAACATCAGCAACAGGATTGCAGGCAAGTTCTGCAATCCTACAGACATATGTTCTCTCTGACACCCAGCCAAACTGATTGGTGTACCCATGATGTTGACACTGGGGACAGTCTGCCTGTCAAGAGTAAAATCTACAGACAGCCTGATCATGTTAGGGACTGCATCAAAACTGAAGTGCAGAAAATGTTGGAGCTGGGAGTCATTGAGCCCTCAGATAGCCCTTGGGCTAGCCCAGTAGTTCTAGTGCCAAAGCCTCACACCCAGGGTGGTAAGAGAGAGATGAGGTTTTGCGTAGACTACAGAGGCCTCAATGCAGTCACTAAGACTGATGCCCACCCAATACCAAGAGCAGATGAACTTATAGATAAATTGGCTTCTGCCAACTTCTTAAGTACATTTGATTTGACAGCTGGGTATTGGCAAATCAGGTTAGCTGAGGAGGCCAAACCCAAGACAGCATTTTCTACCCCTGGAGGGCATTATCAATTTGTGGTAATGCCCTTTGGACTGAAAAATGCACCTGCCACCTTCCAAAGGTTGGTGAATCAAGTCCTCACTGGGCTGGATGACTTCTGTGCAGCATATCTAGACGATATTGCTGTCTTTAGCTCCACCTGGGAGGATCACCTGGTCCACCTGAGGAAAGTGTTAGAGGCCCTGCAAAAGGCAGGCCTCACTATCAAGGCCACAAAGTGCCAGATAGATCAGACACAGGTTGTATACCTGGGCCACCTTGTAGGTGGAGGCCAGGTTCAGCCACTGGAGAGTAAGATACAGGCCATCAAGGACTGGACTCCTCCAATCACCCAGACTCAGGTTCGAGCTTTCTTGGGCCTGACTGGGTACTATAGGAAGTTTGTCAGAAATTATGGGTCCATAGTGACCCCTCTTAATGACCTGACAAGCAAAAAGATGCCAAAGAAAGTTCAGTGGACAGCAAGCTGTCAGAAAGCATTCAATGACCTAAAGCAGGCCATGTGCACAGCACCTATCCTAAAGAGTCCAGATTACTCCAAGCCATTCATTGTCCAAACAGATGCTTCTGAGTTGGGTGTGGGGGCTGTTCTGTCTCAACTGAATTTTGATGGTAATGATCAGCCTATTGCTTTCATTAGTAGGAGGTTGACACCCAGAGAGAAAAATTGGTCAGCTATTGAGAGGGAGGCCTTTGCTGTGGTCTGGGCCCTGAAGAAGCTGAGGGCCTACTTGTTTGGCACTCACTTCACCATTCAGACAGACCATAAGCCCCTCTTGTGGCTAAATCAGATGAAGGGTGAAAACCCCAAACTGCTTAGGTGGTCCATTTCCCTACAGGGGATGGATTTTACAGTGGAGCATAGACCTGGTACTGATCACAGCAATGCTGATGGGCTCTCCAGGTATTTCCACTTAGAGCAAGAAGACTCGCCTGGTCAAGGTTAGTTTATTGTCCCAAAGTTTGGGGGGGGGGTCATGTAGGAGAGTAGGGTCTGCAATCCTATGATCACCCAGATTTTTTGCTTTTTGCTGCACTGGTTTACGACTTTCCCTGGCTGTGGGCCTGCTAATCAGACCCACAGCCTAGCTGTTCTCTCTATCCAAATTGTACTCAGGTACTGAATTGGCACTGGGCCCTCTCCAAGTCCCTGTACCCAGGGCTGAGGTGTACCCAGAAGTCTCCCAGGGGCTGAAGCATGTATTATGCCACCCCTGGGCTGACTAACTAAACTGACACAACTGGCTGCACGACAGCTGGGGCAAGGTGGTGTACTCACCCTTTGCTTTAGATATAGTATACCTATATCTAACCCTAAAATGGACACACAGGTCTCCTATCAGTCACTCCTATGGCAGGCCTTAACAATCCTGAAGGCAGAGTGCTTGGAATCGTGTGAGATGGTGCTCTGGCATGAGCTGAGCCTGTCTGCGGCTTTCGGGATCCATCCCTTAGCCGTTTCCATGATATCGCATACCATATACTCTTAAGTGCATTATAATCCTCGCGGTTATATGCCAACTCTGGTATCGCTTTATCAAAACATGTCGAGTAAGGTGTCATACGAATTGGAATACTAACCCCTCGCCAATTCTGGTGACGGGGTTAGCATTCCACCCTTCTAGAGGGACACGACATGTATGTAACCCCTTACCCCGGTTAAAGTCAAACAGAGCCTCAGCTCCACAAAATGGATGCTGCCACCGAGACACAAGTCTGCCCTCCTGCTGCTGGGAGTCCTCCCAGAGCAGGAGATAAGGACAAAGGGTTTCCTGCCAGGGGCGGTGCCAGCACCGTCCCAGACAGTGTTTTGTGTATTGTAGGTAGGCAGGGCTTTAGAGGAAGGTGACTGCACGTGGCACCCCGGTGCTCACTGTGCATAGGCTGGCTGGAACCAGTTCCAGGGTCACTCCAGACCCTGTACTGGGGAAAAGCCCGCCAAGGAAGTAGGTGTAACCACCCCCCTCCTAGTCCCACCCCTAGGGCAGGACTTAGTCGCGTGCCAGCCCCTTTTTACAGGATAAAGGTAGGAACTGGCCCCCTTCCAAATCAGATCATCTTTGAATCCTGAAACTACTTTCCACGAAAGGAACTCAAGACTTCTTCCTAAGATTTCTCCCTTGTGACTAAGGAGTAGTCACCCTGCATCCGCAGGCACCATCTTAAGAACACTGCGGTCTGCTGCAAGTCTCTCCTCCGGATCAAGACTGCCCAGCTCGACGAGAACCGGCTTCCCTGGCAACTCTGACCTCTACCTGCATCATCAGTCATGCTGAGATTCGTGGGTGTGACGAGACCTCGAGGGACCGGCCATCTTCAAGACTGCACGACTTCTTTCCAGCAAGCCCGCCGAGTAATTTCCTGGTGAGTGCTTTGGGGTCCGAGAAGCCCCGACCCTGAGCAGCTCCAGCACCGAAGTGCAGCCTCCCAGCATCTCCACGATCTGCGTGGGGCCCTTCTGCTTTTTGCTGCTCACCGCGTTGTTTGGCTACTAGCCCGCTGGCTTGTGGCCTTCTGAACGACGCCCGACGACATTTCTGCTGCTAGTCTGGTTGCTCCAGGCTGGCCCTTGCTCCCTTCCAAAAGAGGAGCACCCCGGACCCTCCTGGTCCACTCAAGACGCCATTTTGAGTCCACCGCGTGGGCTTGAATTAGCCAAGGCTTGTTGCCCAATCCTGGGTAACTTCGATGCCGACAGCTTCATCCATCGTGGGACAGCTTGCCTCTCCATCCTGGTCGCCGACAACGCCTCCTGGTCCGTGAGATCTGCAGAGCCAGCGTCGCCCACTCACCTAGTCGAGGTGACTTCGCCCGGTGCCATCCTGGTGCCCACTTAATCACAGGCTAGTGATTCAAGAACTTGGTCCCCTCTGCTTTCAGGTTTCCTTCTTCCTTGATCCAGGCTTGGATCCAACGAACTTTCCTTCACTGGTCGCCTGCCAGCAACTTCCTTCTTCCAGGCTCCTGGTCCGGCAACGAGATCCCCGACGTCTTTTCAGACCTATGCAGCTGCAGCCCCTGGGCTAGGTAACTTCGGCACTTCGGTGTCCCAGCATAGCCTCACTATCCTAGGGTCAGGATCCACTGTCGTTTTCTTCCTACCAGGTCGGGTTCGCCCATGAACACTAACTTTGCCTTTACTAGCCTCCATAGACTTTGTCCCGCATCCCGCGTGAGAGTGCACACTCTGCACCCGAGTCCCCTAGGTCTCCTAGAAGTAATCTAACGATTCCCTAGTTAAGTCCTAGCGATTCCAAAGCCTATTAGTACTGTACTTACCTGCTAGTAATTTCGCATTCCACTTTTTAAGTATATGGTTTTTCGTGCCCCTCGGGCATTTGTGTATAACGTGCTAACTTAAGTATTTTCATAAGAGTTTTGTTGTGTGCTTAGCACCCTGTCCTCATAAAGAGTACAGGGTTGTTGTGATTCTAATAAATACATTGTTTATTTTCATAACACTTGTGTGGTGTCCTTTCACTGGGTGTTCAAGGGGTAATGTGATGGTAAAACAGCTGGCTTAACACGCCCTCTAGAGTCTTAGCCTTAGACTGCTCGTATCCATGCTACTAGGATAGCTGGTCTATAAGGTTGACTTACAACCAATCATCAATAAGGGTTGTTTGGACTGATATATAGTGATCACTAGAATAGTGAACACTGCACATCAGGCCAACTTCTCACACACACATATGTACAACAGCCATTTTTAGGTACCGTGGTCTCTCAGTTTGAGATCGATCACCAGCGCCCCTTCCCTGACCCTGCAAGCTTCCCCCATGCACCCTGACCGCCCCCGCTCTCACATGCACAAGTCATGAGCCCTCCCCTCCCGCATGACTCTGTCTCTGAAAATCGCACCCCGCGCCTGACCAACACCTCCTTTCCCTCCATGAATACCCCTCCTTTGATGACCTCTTCCTCCGAACCTAATTGCCTACATGGACCGCTGGTCACCCCTTAGCCTGAGGATACAGTTTATTGCCCACTACTGTATGCACTCGCCTCTCGTAAAAAGAGCCACTATTGATCATGACCTCCCCACCCCCTGAGATTCGATCAGGAGCACACATTCCAAAGGAATCAGCAGAACACTCAGCTGCATGACAGCCCCCTCCTATTGTATGGAGGATAAGGGCCCCTACTGTAGCCACGTGTTGGAATATCTTCGTACTTCACAATGTCTTGATTGTAATAAAGGATGCCTGTGTGCCACAAACCTGTGTATAAAAGACGAAGCCTCAGAGAAACTTGTTAGAGCACCTCCCGAAGACACTATGCGAGTGTCCGAAATGACATGCTCTCCTCATGAGAAATAAACTCTGTTCTTGTTTTCCTGCCTTCAGCGCCCGTCTCTTTGTTTGGTAATTATTCAAGATGGGAACTAAGAGTCGCCCTGCACCAGCAGCCTGGGCATCGGGTGCGATATGGGCTGACTTTTCTACAATTGGCGTCCCAACGCAGGGTCCATCAGCGACATAAGGTCCGGTAAGAGAGGTCCAGACGATGGGGTGAACATCTAAATGATTGGAGTATACCTGCCTTGAGAGGGCCCTCGTCCGGCTGCCGATTGAATGAACTTCACCGATTCCGAACGGACCTCTCTCAAGTGACCTATTGTCCTGACTGGAATCCCACAGGACTGCTGCGGTAAAAACATGGAGAAAAGAGAACGATCGGGCGCTGGAAAAAGGAAGGCGAAGAACTGTCCACACGGTCCGGTCCGGGTAAGGTTAAGTAGGACGTCTTTACGTCTGATTGGTAGGATGGCTTTATCCATCTGATTGATTGATTGATTGTTGATATTGGAAACGGTATTTAGATACTGGTATTGTTCATTGATTGGTTCATTTAGCCTTGGGTGCTACTTGAAGTATTGGTTCTCTTGGAGACATTCTCTGTCTGCAAACAGCGACAGATAGGAACGTCTGTCTCCCTTTGCAGATAGTGAAGGATAGGTAATGCAGACTTTTGTCCCCATTGTAATCCGTCATGCCTATCTTTTCTCCCCATTGATTGTTTGTTAATCGGTTTTTATCGATTATTGCTTTTTGAGATATTCCCTGTCTACAAACGGGGACGAATAGGAATATTCTGTCTCCCTTTGCAGATAGTGAAAGATAGGTAATGCAGACTTTTGTCCCCATTGTAATCCGTCATACCTATTTTTTTCTCCCCATTGATTGATTGTTTGATCGAGCATTGAATTGCTCGAAGTTGGTTCTCTTAAGGATCTTCTCTGCCTGCAAACGGGAAGAATAGGAATATTCTCTCTCCCTTTGCAGATAGTGAAGGGTAGGTAACGCAAGCTTTTAACCCGTCGTGCCTATTTTCATTCCTCATTGATTGATTGTTTATCCGAACATTGATTGTTCGGAATTGGTTCTCTTTGGAGGTATTCTCTGTTTGCAAATAACGTGGAATAGGAATGTTCTGTCTAGTCTTTGCAAGTAAGGAAGGGTAGGTAATGCGGACCTTTGTCCCCCCGTTGTAATCTGTCATGCCTATCCACTCCCCACTGATTGGTAAACTAGTTCCACCCGGACCATTTATTGGAGGTAGGTCATCTGGCTCGGCCAGGAGGGTACCCCTAATACAAAAGGACAAATATAAAAATGCGGATTAGCCGTCGTATCGTGCTAGCAAATAAAAGAAAAAAAAAAAAGAAACAAATAAAAATCGTTAGGAAAAAGAAAAGGAATAGAGTGAAATCAGTAAGCCGCTGATGAAATCTTCTTTTTAACCTCGCTGAAATGAAAACATAGGGAACAACCCCTCAGGAAATACGAAACTGGTGAGGAAAGCCGAACTCAACGCTATGACTTCGAGACAGCTTGGCTCCACCACCCACCCCGCCCAATTAACAACAAACCTTAGGCGAATAATAGAAAATATACAATCCTATAGCAAAGTAACAGGTGAACACGTTTTATTTTTAAACAAACAAAAAAAAAAAAACATTTAAGCAACTATTTACATCACAAACGGCTGCAACGGCAAACAAAACCCACAATGCATTTCGCCGTCTGCCTGACGCCGTTCCAGTCATTTCTTCCCCAAAGTAGCAATGTTGGGCTACTTTGGGCTACTTTCTAGTAGTTTTTGGGCGTTTTTATGTCTACAAAACCCGTCAGGGGCGGTGGGGTGGAAGGACCACTACGCGAATAGCCCGAAGGCGGCGCCACACGCCAAGGCCTGCCCCACCGGATGAACCAAGGAACCCGTTCCTGGGGCCAGGGCGAAGAGCGTCCGGCCGCCATCAACCGGAGGCCCGGCCCGAAAACATGCCAGGCGCCGCTTCTTTCTTTTATAATGGCTGCGACAACCCTGGGGGGGATGTCTTGCACATGCCTCCGACCCCCCCCCGTCCTCATTGCCTGGTCCGGCCATAACAAATGTCAAGCGAGACGCCGTGGGGTGCACCGAGAGGGAGAGGCGGCGCGAACGAGCCTCTCCCACCTCCTCAGGTGGAGGCTCCCCAGCTGCGCCCTCAACGCACCTCGCACCCGGCAAAGGGTTCGTCCACTCTTGCGGTGCAGCGACGCTCCACGCACCCGGAAAAGGGTTCATCCACTGTGGCGATGCTGCGACACCTCGCCCGGCAGGTTGGAGCCCGTCTGCTCATTTGACCCCGCGATCGCCGGTAGCTGCCGAAATCTCAAAATGGCGGTCGACCTTGCAAGAGCGGGCCCAGCATGAAGGAATGGCCCGGTTGCTTGTGGATGCCACCATCATAAAAGTTCTCCTCGTCCCTGAAGATTCTAGAGGAGCCGCGGGAGTCCCCGACTCCCGCAGATACCCCCGATGGGGAATGACTGCCATGATTGCCCACGGAACGATGGAAATGTAGCCGCAGGACGTCGGCGCTCCCATGCTGGCGCCAGCCTTAGTTCGAATGACTAAAATCCTGCAGACTACAGTTCGGATCAGTTCCGGTGAAAACACAGTATGACCCGGTAGAAAAGATTGTTGCCTCCCTCCCCTTTTGACTGATGGTTCAGACCACCAATCCTTTCTTTTGCCCTTTGACCGAACTTTTTGGACTGCCAAAAGGAAGCTCTGGGCCAACCACGAGTTAGTGGAGATTTAGACTATGCCTGGATCTGCCTGACTGCACCCAAAATGGCGCCGATGCCAATGAAACTCTCAACTCCTTATTGTACCCCGATTGCTCAGCCTTGGTGTCATAGGATATGTATGAAGTTTTTTAAAAAGAAAAAACATATAGATTGATATAGGATGTGTACTGATTATGAGTTCGGACAATGGATTGATATAGGATGTATACTGTCAGCTCGGACAAGGAATTGATATGAGATGGGTACTGATTGTGTGTTCGGACAATGAAGGACAATGAATTGACATGAGATGGGTACCGATTGAGCATTCGGACAATGAATTGTTGTTAAGTTTTGGCGCATCATGATTATTGAAAGTTCGAAATTTCAATGCTTATGATACTCGCTCACACTAAAGATTCAATATGATTTTTATTGCACTTGGCGCACTTTTTGGGAAATTAACGACCACCGACTAATAAAGTATCCCCACATCTACAGTTCCAGCCTGCTCCGTGGCCGGCCCACGGGGTTGTAGGCCCGTATTGTACACCGACATTCTTATTAAAGATTGTTGGAAAAAACAAACGTAGTTGTCACGCGTAAGTTGATGAGTTTCAAATGAATGATCACTATTTCCGATATAACTAAAAATACAGGTGAAATGGCTCAGCTCGATTAGCTAAGGGATAAAACATATAGTACGCAGAAATAGTGCAAATATGAATGGTCCAGGTTTTTGTTGTATGTATTTTGCACATTTTTGTACAGCCCAAAGCAACCGCTAAAAAAATAAAAAAAAAAACTGGAATTTAGCCTATACTTTATGTGCTACCTGTATCAGGAAAATTGTGCTGAAATATCCCTAAATCGCCCCGAAGGAGTGCCACCTGGCATACGGTCCATAATACCACACACTGGCTTCCGATAATCATCTCTCACACACTAAAAGGTTCATCTGGGCTTAAATGCCGAGTTGGCAAGAACTGCGCTCCGTGGAGATAGACCGAGTATGTAGTAAGTAAAAGCCTTTTTCGGGTTTATGCGCGCTGATGTGTTTTAAATGTTGCCCCGCCCCCTTCTTTTTTTTCTCTTTCTGCAGGTCACTTTGGAACATCGATTAAAGATACGAAAGGGAAAATGGTGATCTAACGAACGAAGAGACGGGAAAAAGGCGTTTGATTATGGTACCTAACCACGACAAACCCCGAATAATGCAACCAAAAATGACGTACAATAATGAATACATTCCTACTTTTAACTAAGTAGGGAAAAGTTTAGGGTATATTTCGAGGTAAGGTTTACACAAGTATCCTCCGCCGAGAGGACTAGGAATATTGCCAATATTTAAAAACCTACTACCCCCTTTTTCGCATCCTCATAGGCATGTAACTCAAAGCTGCCCCATTGTTCTCCAACTGACACTGACTATTGTCTCAGCCTGGAAACACATTTGCTAAAATGACTCGAAAAGACCACCGTGAGCATTAGCCCGACCAGGTTAGTTCATGACCAAGTGGCAGAGTTGTAAGTGTGCGCAACCACAACCTCCAGTAAAGGCAGCCGACAATAAAAAGAGAAGAAAAAGTAAAGAGAGCTTAGGATACTGAGAATGCGCAGCGTACAGGAGGAGATCATTTTGGCCAATAACAGTTCTATGGTTTGTCTTGGATTTTTGTATATAATACATGTACTGTCTCCCCCGTCTGAGTTTGTGTGTACGTGATGCATGAATCTACGTCATCCCTCTGCCTGTGTTTCCGTATTACTTAACCCCTGTTGTTCTGTGTTGTGCGCGCACTGAATGGCCCATTATTGTACACGTCTCTCTCTCTCTCTCTCTCTCTCTCTCTCTCTCTCTCTTTCTCTCTCCATGTCATACGTGTACCGAATGGACCATTTAGGGTGCGGTCTCTCTCTCTCTCTCTCTCTCTCTCTCTCTCTCTCTCTCTCTCTCTTTCTCTCTCTCTCTCTCTCTCTCTCTCTCTTTCTCTCTCCAAAAGCCCCCTGTTCCCTCTTTCCTTGTATGATGACGTTGTGCCCCTCCGGCACAAAACATAATTGGGTTTCCTCGAACGCAAAGGTGTTCAGCAAAATTGACCAAAACCAAAACGATTGTGACTTGCCATATTACTACCTCTCCTTTCTGCAAAACGATAGAACCCGAGTTGGTAATGAAGGAAAGGACAGGTAAGACGACGGACGTCCCCTAATCTGGCCTTTTATAAGGGAACTATAACGTCAATGGTCTTCTGTTTCTCAGTTCGTTAGAAATGCGATCCCCAATGCCCCGATTGCCCCACCCCTCTACACCTAAGTGCGGATGTCCAGAGTACCCCACTTCTCCCGATCGACCCCAGCACCCTGTCCAAAGCACCCACGCTTCCCCCGATTAACCCGAGCCTCATGTCAGCTACCCACGAAACGTAATTGATGACCTTGATTAACGGTCATTCCCCAGGAAAGCCATGTTTAACATCTGCCCCCTCCCCCTTCTTCATGACGATAACGCCCCTGCTTGCAAGAGTTAGCAGACCCCGAAGGGAAGTGTAAGACTGTCAGTACTTGGGTTACAATGAAAAAGGGCGAGTCTCTACATAGGGGCTCGAGTTTTGGGTGATGAGATAATACACCATGTATAAAAGTCCAATTCCTCTCACCATACGTCGCGCATGAACGCCACACAGGTCTATGAAATCAATAACAATGCACTCCTACAGACTCCATAAGTGACGACTTCTGACTGTGATCGATGAACATATCCCCCACCTACGCAGGATTGGGGACGGAATTGAGATGTATAAATGTCTTCTCCTGCCAGTTTTTCTAAAACTTGTTTTCTATCCATTCAAAGATACAATCACCGGAGGAGAGGAGCTGGACGTGACGCACAGCCTGGCCACAGATCATACTCAGACATGAGTCCCTTTCTCACTGCTCCATCAGGATTCAAGCAAGCCGGGCCGAAGCGGCTGAAATGCCAGAAACCGGTCCCCGGTAGCTTGTCTCCTTTCTGGTGAAGAATTGGCTTGGTAGTTTGGTCTGCCCTGTTCCCATGATGCACTGGGCCAGGGACAGACTAATTTGCATATAGCCAGGTTCTGAGCTGGGATGGGGCAGTGAGATAAATAACGGTGATGGATCAAGCCCTGATCTTTGGACTGGGTAAGAGTGGTCTGCTTAATTCAGACACTCTGTTCATCACCACCCCCTTTTCTGAATCACAGATCATGGAGCACGTGTGACCACAACCAAAGGTGGAGCCGCAGAGCAACGAGACGCAGGACGAGGCATAACTTTAAAACTCGGCAGATGAAGGAATGAAGGGCTGCCTTGAAGCCCTCGACTCGCTGACCCACTCGTGCCTGAAGTCCCCGTCCCCTTTTGAGTCCGATTGATGGGCCTGCCTGCTCGCTGTCCTTTGCTCCCTTGGTCCCTTGGTGTGTTCAAAGATCTGGCCCCACTCCGCCCTCTCTTCCCTCGATTATCCAACAAACTCACCCTTTTCGCATAAACTTTTGACTATAGAATGAGGTTTTGCCACGGAAAAAGAAAAGACACGCAGGTGCCCAGCTTGAGGCACCCCTAAGAAAATAAGTTAGGAAACAGGACTGTGATCTAACAGCAGAGGACTGATCGCACCCTGCAACGTGTAAGGATGAATCCAAGCTGGACCTATAGCTCCACCGCCGGTGCTCAGCAGCGCCAACAAAAGAAGACGGACTCTGTTAAAAGACATTGCGACAAAGACCCTCCCCCTTTCCAGAACTTTCTACTCACCCCTTGACTAAATTGCTTGTATCAAATTGAATCCCTCCCTCAACCATTTTGTATTGCCTTTTAAAATGTTTCATCGGTCACTCATGTAGTTAGTTTTTCAAAAGTCTCTTATAGTACTGACAAGACCCGAAGGTATCAGAGCATTTTTTCCTGTATGTTGATGTCACCAGAGAGAAAATGTGAACTTGATTTTATAATGTGTCGGAACATTTTTCCTTGATTCTACACCGACTAAATATTATGCCGATCTCTAGGCTTGTATGAAGAACCCAACAAATGTAAATTAACATGTATTGCATTCTGCCTATAGCATCGACTAGGTTGAAATTGAACTTGCTTATGTAAAAAAGCGGCGACTGTTGAAAATGGCAAATGTATGTGTACATAAGCGGCGTTCATTTGTGTTCACTGTAACTCTTGTCGTAAGCAGAATGGACATTGCAAAACACTGACTGTGTTACCCCGCCAGCATAGACCCATGCACACATATATACAACAGCCATTTTTAGGTACCGTGGTCTCTCAGTTTGCGATCGATCACCAGCGCCCCTTCCCTGACCCTGCAAGCTTCCCCCATGCACCCTGACCGCCCCCGCTCTCACATGCACAAGTCATGAGCCCTCCCCTCCCGCATGACTCTGTCTCTGAAAATCGCACCCCGCGCCTGACCAACACCTCCTTTCCCTCCATGAATACCCCTCCTTTGATGACCTCTTCCTCCGAACCTAATTGCCTACATGGACCGCTGGTCACCCCTTAGCCTGAGGATACAGTTTATTGCCCACTACTGTATGCACTCGCCTCTCGTAAAAAGAGCCACTATTGATCATGACCTCCCCACCCCCTGAGATTCGATCAGGAGCACACATTCCAAAGGAATCAGCAGAACACTCAGCTGCATGACAGCCCCCTCCTATTGTATGGAGGATAAGGGCCCCTACTGTAGCCACGTGTTGGAATATCTTCGTACTTCACAATGTCTTGATTGTAATAAAGGATGCCTGTGTGCCACAAACCTGTGTATAAAAGACGAAGCCTCAGAGAAACTTGTTAGAGCACCTCCCGAAGACACTATGCGAGTGTCCGAAATGACATGCTCTCCTCATGAGAAATAAACTCTGTTCTTGTTTTCCTGCCTTCAGCGCCCGTCTCTTTGTTTGGTAATTATTCAAGATGGGAACTAAGAGTCGCCCTGCACCAGCAGCCTGGGCATTGGGTGCGATATGGGCTGACTTTTCTACAAGGTGAAAGGGGGCGCAGGGGAGGGGAACAGGGGGACAGGGAAGGTGAACAGGGGGCACAGGGGAGGTGAATGCGGGGAACAGGGGAGAAGAACAGGGTGCACAGGGGAGGTGAACAGGGGAGGTGAAAAAGGGGCACATGGGAGGTGAACAGGGGGCACTGGGTAGGTGAACAGGGGGCACGGGGGAGGGGAATGGAGGCACAGGGGAGGTGATCAGGGAGCACAGAGGAGGTGAAAAGGGGGCGCAGGGGAGGTGAAAGGGGGCAGGGGAGGTGAACGGGGGGCACAGGGGATGTTAATGCGGGAACAGAGGAGAAGAACAGGTGGCACAGGGGAGGTGAACAGGGGGAACAGGGGAGGTAAACAAGGGAAAAAATGAGGTAAACTGAGGCCAAAGGGGAGGTGAAGAGTGGCACAGGGGAGGTAAACAAGGGGCACAGGGGAGGTGAACAGGGGGCGCAGAGGACGTGAACAGGGGGCACATGTGGTGAACAGGGCGCGCAGGGAAGGTGAGCAAGGGGCACAGGGGAGGTGAACAAGGGGCAAAGAGGAGGTGAACAGGGGCACAGGAGAGGTGAACAGGGGGCATAGGGGAGGAGAACAGGGGGCACAGGGGAGGTGAACAGGGGGCACAGGGGAGGTGAACAGGGGGCACAGGGGAGATGAACAAGGGGCGGAGTGGAGGTGAACATGGGGCACAGGTAAGGTGAACAGGGGGCACAGGGGAGCTGAACATGGGCCACAGGGGAGGTGAACTGGGGGCACATGGGAGGTGAACAAGGGGCACAGGGTAGATGAACAGGGGACGCTAGGTAGATGAACAGGGGGCACTGGGGAAGTGAACATGGGGCACAGGGGAGGTGAACAGGGTCACAGTGGAGGTGAACAGGGGGCACAGGGGAGGTGAACAAGGGACAAAGGGTAGGTGAACAGGGGACACTGGTGAGGTGAACAGGGGGTGCAGGGGTGGTGATCAGGGAGCGCAGAGAAGGTGAAAAGGGGACGCAGGGGTGGGTAACAGGGGGCAGGGGAGGTGAACAGGGGGCACAAGGGAGGTGAATGCGGGGAAAAGGGGAGAAGAACAGTGGGCACAGAGGAGGTGAACAGGGGAACAGGGGAGGTGACAATGGGCACATGGGAGGTGAACAGGGGGCACAGGAGAGGTGAATGCGGGGAAAAGGGGAGAAGAACAGGGGGCACAGAGGAGGTGAACAGGGGGAACAGGGGAGGTGACAATAGGCACATGGGAGGTGAACAGGGGGCACAGGGGAGGTGAAGAGTGGCACAGGGGAGGTAAACAAGGGGCACAGGGGAGGTGAACAGGGGGTGCAGGGGACATGAATAGGGGGATAGGGGAGGTGAACAGGGTGCACAGGGAAGGTGAACAAGAGGCACAGGGGAGGGAAACAAGGGGCAAAGAGGAGCTGAACAGGGGTACAGGGGAGGTGAACAGGCGTCACAGAGCAGGTGAACAGAGGGCACATGTGAGGTGAACAGGGTCACAGGGGAGGTGAACAGGGGGCACAGGGGAGATGAACAAGGGGAGGAGTGGAGGTGAACAAGGGGCACAGGGAAGGTGAAAAGGGGGCACAGGGGAGGTGATCAAGTGCCACAGGGGAGGTGAACAGGGGGCACAGGGGAGGTAAAGAGTGGCACAGGGGAGGTAAACAAGGGGCCCAGGACAGGTGACCAAAGGGCACAGGGGAGGTGAACAAAGGGCACAGGGGAGGTGAACAGGGGGCACATTGCAGGTGAACAGGGGGCACATGGGAGGTGAACAAGGGATACTGGGTAGGTGAACAGTGGGCACTGGTGAGGTGAACAGGGGGTGCAGGGGTGGTGATCAGGGAGCGCTGAGGAGGTGAAAAGGGGGCAGGGGAGGTGAACAAAGGGCGGAGTAGAGGTGAACAAGGAGCACAGGGAAAGTGAACAGGGGGCACAGGGGAGGTGAACAAGGGCCACAGGGGAGGTGAACAGGAGGCACAGGGGAGATGAACAAGGGCCACAGGGGAGGTGAACAGGGTGCACAGGGGAGGTGAACAAGGGATACAGGGTAGGTGAACAGTGGGCACTGGTGAGGTGAACAGGGGGTGCAGGGGTGGTGATCAGGGAGCGCAGAGGAGGTGAAAAGGGGGCAGGGGAGGTGAACAGAGGGCACAGGGGAGGTGAACAGAGGGCACAGGGGAGGTGAATGTGGGGAACAGGGGAGAAGAACAGGGGGCACAGAGGTGTTGAACAGTGGGAACAGGGGAGGTGACAAGGGGCACATGGGAGGTAAACAGGGGGCATAGGGGTGGTGAAGAGTGGCACAGGGGAGGTAAACAAGGGGCACAGGGGAGATGAACAGGGGGTGCAGGGGACATGAATAGGGGGCATGGGGAGGTGAACAGGGCACACAGGGAAGGTGAACAAGAGGCACAGGGGAGGTAAACAAGGGGAAAAGAGGAGCTGAGCAGGGGTACAGGGAAGGTGAACAGGGGGCACAGGGCAGGTGAACAGGGGGCACATGTGAGGGGAACAGGGTCACAGGGGAGGTGAATAGGGGGCACAGGGGAGATGAACACGGGGCGGATTGGAGGTACACAAAGGGCACAGGGAAGGTGAAAAGGGGGCACAGGGGAGGTGATCAAGTGCCACAGGGGAGGTGAACAGGGGGCAACGGGGAGGTGAACAAATGGCACAGTGGAGGTTTAACAGGGGGCACAGGGGTGGTGAACAGGGACATAAGTCTAGCGGAGTGTGGGGCCTGCCCCCCTGCCCCCGACTAAACTAACTAACTAAACTAACTTGATCTATCCCATATTTTGAAGGCTGTGATCCCCGCGGTGACGCACAGCATCACGACGCAGGGTTTAAGAACACCTTAGGCTTGCTAATATGTGATATCATTGGGGCACCGTCCTGAAATACTGGGCTCCGCCCAGGGGCCATTTTGACCTTCATACTCATAATGTGGATAGGGTGGTCTTCCTTGCTCCAGCTTCATGATTGCTTACAAGGACGTGTGTTGTAACCCCGGGGGGCACCTGTTCAAATAGCCTCCATCATCAGGCGCCAATATTTTTAATAATAAACCCCCCCCTTGATGTGTAACACAAAACCCAATACCTCTCTTACACACCCTACAGGTTCATTCACCAGACAGCGCTGGCCTCATGGGAGCATGCTGCGAGGCCCGTGTTACTCTCCCTTAGGGTAAGAACCTGCCTGATATTCTCCTAGGAATGGGTGTCACTTTGAAAGATTCGGCTCCACACTTTAGATTAGTGTTTTATTTGCACTCTGGTTCCTCCATTGAGAGATAATAATCGCGCCATCACGAGACCGATTATAAAAAGGGAAATCTCACCCAGTGTCCGGTATGTTCGGTTTCCCTACACGCCCCCCCTTCACCCCTCACAGTGTGGAGAGCATTCACTGAAGTCACTCTGCATCTCCTGATTATACAGTTATATAATTAAGATCTGATGTGACTCTCTCTCTTCTAACACTTGTTTTTTTTTTTTTTTCCCCCTACCTCTAGGTCGCCTAATTAGAGCAGGACCCCGTGGCCCTCTTTGCACCCGACCCAGAGAGGTTGTATTTGCTTTTTACTATGTGAATGAGCATTTAATCTCCTGTTTTCCTGTGTAGTACCTTCCTTAGGTCCTGACGAATCGCCGGTTGGCGAGAAACTGGGTCCTGACGAATCGCCGGTTGGTGAGAAACATGTTGACCACACCAGGGGGTTGAGGTAGTTTGCTGTATACCTTCACAGCTTCTAGCTCCCCTCTCACCCCTTTTAACCAGGGAATCAGCCACGTCAATAAAACTCATTGTGGACTGATTACCCTTTTTAACATTCACTCACCTTGCACCAACTACACGCTCTTTCGTCCTCACTCACACTCATCATCGGCAAGGAACAAAAGAACTCTGCCAAAAGAGTGCCTTTGGGCACTCCGTCAGACATTGCAGTGCCGGTCTGACGAGGGGCAGTGAGCCGATGATGATACTGGACATCCTTCAGCCAGGGTGTGTTCCACACCTAGCACTCTGGGTGTGTGAGGCTCTCTAGTTCCGACAAGGGAACCCTCCTGGTTCCCTGACTCCATACATCCACTCTCTTCTCCACACTGTAGTACGCTCCCCGGGGAACTTTGTATTCTTCTGTGTGCTATAAAAGTAGGAGCCCTGCTCCTAAGAAATCATATCCTGTTTGCGCTAAGAAGAAACTCTGCCCGAAGAGAAGGACCTGGGAAAGCTGCATGGAGGCACACAGGGGAGGTGTTGGACTTGGCCCTCTTGGCAGGGTCATCCCTGAACTTTCTGCCTTCCTCCAATATTCTCTCTGACCTGTTTTTGTTGGTTTAATGACTCTGGGCACTTTACCACTGCTGACCAGTGCTAAAGTACATATGCTCTCTGTTAGAAATGGGATCCCTGGCTGGCCAGGGCTTGCGCCAAAGTCAGTCAGAGACCACCACTTCCATGTCAGGGCAAGGGAGTTACACGCCAAGATAACCCCTGCTCACCCCCTTGGTAACGTAGCACGAGCAGTAAGGCTAAACTCGGAGGCAATGTGAGTTAAGCGTTTGCGCACGCACCCCCAGCAACAACACGCAAGGCCCACCACAAAGGAAACTCCACACAAGGTTATATATAAAAATAGCCTTTGTGTTATACCAAAACACATTAGATGAAAACACACACTTTACAATGTGCCAACAGGCACAGGCAGAATTTACAGGGGATATGTACACAACAGGGCCACATGGACCACTGTCAGGAATATGCACCTTTTAGAACGTAGTACTTGGTAGAATTAGCACTTAGAACATATAACAATAATCACTGTAGCACAAATTAGAAAATTTAGCACACAACCAGTAACCCCTGGTAACCAGTAAGTACCACCTACGCAACCCTAACCACCTTAGGAAAATGTCACGCAGGGAACAAGGACCTTCCTAGCAACACCTGTACTAGGAGAACACAACCACCTATGTATCACCATACATTTAGGGGTATAAGCATAGGAACAAAACACATGATGCATAAACAACACATTCAGAGGTGTAAGAACATGGCACATGACACACTTTTTTTTTACCTTTTTCAACTTCGACCAACTTCGAACTTTAAATATTTAAAGGGATGGATATGCTGAAGTTCATAATTTTGTTCTATGTTGTGTGAATATTCAATTTCTTTAATGCTTTTTAGATGTGGTTTTAAGCATGCAGATAGTTTGCCCTGACCCCACCCACATCACAAAACTCAGTAGCAGCAGCAGTTCAGAATGCAGGAGAACATTTTAATTTTAGTCTGCAGCATCAGGGCTTTAGGGAAGCAAAATAAGTTTGTTTTCCAAACAAAAACCAAGTGGAAAGAGGCTGTTTTATTCATAAATTCATGCCAGGGTCGCCGTTAATTACATTTTTAATATAACATAATATTGAGATTAAGAAAACGGTATATGGCCAAGAACGATTGATCTCTGAGCACAGCACAACAGCAACAGATAAGTAGTGAAAGTGACCGGCAAATATTGGCTCATTGTGCTGTGCCACACGGCCACTAAATTTAGAACATTTACTTTAACCCCCCTTCTGATGAATTTTTCAGCCGAGAGTGGATCAGCGGACTGGATTCGTCCATGGCGCTGTACTATGTGCAGTTTAAATGGGGATAGCAATTGCCTGCCAGTGGGAAGACGGCCAAGTAGGTCAAGGGCATGTAGGAATTGGATGGGAGTGACACAAGTGGGCCAAAGTACCACAGGGGAGCTAGGCTTAGTAGGTGAAGGGTTGGCAAGAAGTCAGTGGGGAATTCAATGAGTGGGTTGGGGTGGCAGTAAAGAGTATATCGTTTAAGTAGTGACTGACCAATGAGAAGGTGTTTACGTAGCAGGTGGACAGTCGTAGAATGTGAGCATTATTTTTGTTAGAAGTAGGTTTTTCGAAGTATGTTTAGAACTGTTAGTAAGTGGGCAACCGTTGGGTGTAGGATGTCTCTAAGGGGATCCAAGAAGTATTCGGGATGTTCTGTAGAATGGCAAGTTGTAAGTGCGTTTATCAGGGAATGCATGGGTTCATAATGCATAGTCTTGCTTATTGAATGAGAGCACAGTACATTGGCCCCTTTGGGTTCAATTGCAATACTGAGTATCTTCACAGATCCCAATGCCTGTTTAACTTTTACATTGTATATGTCCTTGACAGTACTTCAAAGGCTAACCAATTGATTCCAAACCATTTTCCCTTAAAAGGGATGACCGGGCCTACCATATAAGTAATAACGCATGAAAACTCTAACCAATCACAAGAGTATTTGGCACCTTGTAGTATAGGAACTACAGGGCCAGCTGCAGAGCAGTTAGACTGATGCGGCAGCATTGGCGCTGACCTGGGGGAGAGAGTACCAACAGCACTAAAGCCGGCCCTGGAGAAATGCTATTCTGAACCTGACCCTTCAATCTGTTGAGCCCTCTGAATTAAACTATGTCCTGCAGCCATTTCCTACATGAGTCATGTCCCGGACACTAATTGGTCCTTTGTAAAGAGTGTAGTTGATGGATCAGATTTCATCTGGAGTCAGGCCTTGTTTTATTTTTTGTGCTTAAGACACACCGTGCACATTTTGGTGCAAGTTAAAAACATGGCACATAAAAAAATATGAAAGTAAGGTCTAGGCAATCTGAAATGCTTGTGCTGAATTAACATGTGTTTTGCAGTGTAGAGAAAAGTGGCCTTTTTAGCTTTGAAGATGAATAGAATGTGTTTCTCTCTTCCCAGATCATCCCTTGCAATCTAAATTCACTATTCCTGTCTTAAAAGACTTTGGCTTGTTGCAGATTTAGATAAATATTTCAGTTAATAACACCTCTTTATATAATGTGTGTGAATTATTAATGCACCAAACACTACACATGGGGCTAAATGCTTTTTGCATGAAAAGCTATCTAAAACAGTGTTTCCCAAACTGGGGTCCGCGGACCCCCAGGGGTCCGTGACACATTCCCAGGGGGTCCGTAGGAAGCAGTTTTATAAACACAGAAAAGTTTCTAGTATAATTAGCAGCTTTGGAGCAACAATAAAAGTGTCAAGAAAATGCCAGTGATTTATGTAACTGCTGGAGAGAGATGAGCGTTTTTTCAGTGACAGATCTGACTTAACTAATATAGCACAGAGGGTTAATGTGCCTACTGCAAAGAAAGTGTAACCTGCATTTTAAAAACAGTATTTTATGTGCATAGGTCTGTGGTTACTGCTTTTGTCGCAGAGATTATTTTGTTACTGTGCACTTCACAAGTGACAATTGTAATCTTGCAGAGGGACCAATAACTGTCATCAAAGAGCTGCTTGCAAACTGCATGGTACCAGTTAGTAACATGTTTTTTTCCCAGTCATTCATTATCCTGATGCTGCTTAGTCCCCTTTACCTTTAACATTTGTAACATTTTCTATACACTGATTTACATGTATGATTTATTGTCTCTATATATGTGTGATGTAAACTGCTCTGACATCCTACAATGGTATGAGAGATGCTATAAAACAAATGAAATACATGTGACAGAGGGGCTATTCCTTCAATATAAAATACTAAGGGCCAGATGTACAACCCGTTTTTATAGGCGCAAACGGATTCGCAAACCCGCTTGGGCATGCAAAAAATCTATTTGGCAATGTACATAGACTATTTCGCGAGTCGCAAATTTTTTGCGACTCGCTTAATAGGTTTTGCAACTTGCTATTTGGAAGGGGCACTCCCTTCCAAATAGCGAATCTCAAAACCATGTACACATTTTTTGCAATTGCGGACCCAAAACACCTACTTCAAGTAGATGGTAATACATTTGCAAATGGGAAGGTTTCCCCAGCGACCCCCTTCCGCTTTGCAAATGCATGCAAAATTATTTTTTAAGGGCAGGCAGTGGTCCCAGGGACCACTGCCGGCCCTTAAAAAATGTATCGAAAATGTTTCATTTTCTTTTCTTTTAAATGCATGGAAAACGAGCTGCATTTTTAAAAAGAAAACTGCTTTATTTAAAAGCAGTCCCAGACATGGTGGCCTGCTGAGCCCAGCAGGCCACCATCCCTGGGAGGGCTGGTATTCCCAATGGGCTCGCAAATTGTGAGAGGCTCATTAATATTAATGAGCCTTGCAATTTGCGACCCCATTGGGAATCCCAAACAGTTTTAAACACGCTCTTGTACATTTCATTTAGCGACTTGCAATTAGCCACTCGCAACGTGTCGCCAATTGCGAGGCGCAAAATGAAATGGTCGTACACCTGGCCCCAAAATCCTTAGTAATTGGAATATTTGTTTTGTGTACACCATCTGTGTTTTTTTCAAATTACTTTTTTATTATTTTAAATTTAACTCATACAAATTGCTTGGGGGTGCCCGGCTTCCAGTGGTGACTCAATGGGGGTCCTCAGGAGTCAAAAGTTTGGGAACCACTGATCTAAAACATTAAAGCATGTTGCTGTGTGCGCTGTATTGACTGTGTGCGCTGTATTAACTGTGGGCGCTTTTAAATGTACACTAAAGCATAAAAATGCTAAGTTGCACATTGCACATTTATTTTGTCATAAATAATAGAAAAGCTGCTTAAAACTAATAGCTTGGCTGGGTAAACATTTATAAGGGGTATTAGTATGGAGTTGGGAAACACAATGGGATGATTTACATGACATTAATATTCTCTTTTGTGTCTGTTTTGTTTTTGGGCCTAAAATGAAATGGCTGCCTGTGAATCCAGCAAGGCTATGACTTGCATTTAAGTGAAGAGAGCATGTGCAGACACCAGCTTGACTTAAACTGCGGAAGATGTCAAGGCCACTTTGAGCTTTGTACATTCTTGTGATTGTGCCAATGTACCAGTTAACTAAAGTATCATTCTAGCCTGCGCTGTGGAAGGAAGGAAGATAATTAGAATGAAACATTTTTCCTAGCAAATGTTGCAAACTTATAAAATGTATTTACTCATGTATGCTTCTTTTGTAAAAAACTGGTATAGTCAGGATTTTAGAATGAGTCAGGATAGTGAGACCTCATGCCATCATGGCAGACCAATCACGTACAAGTTTTCCTGAAGATACAACATTTGTGTGTAGTCTGCCAAGAATTAGAGTATAAATAATGACCTCTCTGGAGGCGTGGTTGGCTTGTTTGCTCACTGGCTAGATTAGGTACAAGAAACGTCTCGGGAGATTGCTGACTGTAGAGATTGCGTCCGAGGAGAGGGGGGTGTTTTCCTTATTCATGTTTTTTTTAGAGTCTTGGCACATCTTATTTTGACACTGCAAGCCACATTCCTTTGAGGTCTGGTGAAGGAGGAGCTGCTTTCTCTTTAGACACAGAGAGAACAGAGAGTGCATCTGATTAGGATAGAATTAGATGCTAAACTTTAAGTTGATGCTTTGACTAATTAATTAGGCCTAAAAAGATGTTTTATCTTATGCATTTATTTCTCTTTAAGGGAGATTTTTGCCAACTATTTAATTATTGATTAGCTTTGCAAGACTATTTTTCTTAGAAACTATTTAAGAGTTTTGACTGATATTTTGTGCCACATTTTCTTTCCTACATGTAATGCTTATATGCAGACTGAAAATGTTTTGTATGAATGCTATTTTTCCTATTTTCCAAATTCTGTAACCTGATTGATATTTTACTAATGAATAAAGGTTCAGAGAAAAATTTACTTTTGACTAGAAAATAAAACCCTTGAAAATGCTCAACAACTTTATTTATTGGCTTAAATAATAATTGCATTTTTGAATGTTCAGGTTTATTAAAAGTCTCCTGAAGGTAATACATGGTGTGAAGGGCCCAACACCGTTTTCAGCAGTAAAATAGAGGTAGCATGAGGGTTTTGCATTGAGAAATCACCAGAAGAAATTTACCGCTCTATCATAGTCACCAGTTTTTAGTTTGAGCTTCGAGGCATCTTGTATATACTTATATGTATATTTACTTTGTGGGCTCTAGAGGTCAACCCTAGGACTTGTCTACTTCCGCTTAGGGTCTGTTTTTCTATTTAACTGCCTCTATTTACCTGTCTTGATAGAAAACGACCAGTAGACTTCAGTACAATACCAGAATTGCTTTCTGATGAGGGATTTTTTATTTTTTATTTTCCTGGCAACTGCCTCAAATTAATTTTCTTGATGGAAAACGACCAGCAGGGATCAGCAAAATATAAGAATCACTTTAGCATTCTCAAGACTCCAGTCCATAGAAATTGTCTTCCACGAACATCCACAGACAATAATATTTTTTTCAAATGTATTTTCGGTGATATGACCACCGAAGGCCCTGATTTTATAATAAAAAAGGAGCTTTGGTCTATACATTCACTACTGAAAGACAATATTTCTCTCCATGTGTTCCCATGCCTGGCAAGTCATACAGTTTGGTGCTTACTTCCCCTCTATGTTAAAAAACAGTAGATATTTCAAGAGCCAAGATAATCTGCTGCATAGCTAAAAACATAAAAGGTCCCAAAGGCGAGACCAATTGCATTGCAAATGCTTGTTGCTTTAGGTGTCCCTTTTTTGAATTATTTAAGCTATGTATTTAGAGAAAGCAGTCAGATATAAAATGCAAACTTATTGAAGCCATCGTTCATTGAAATCCAATAAACAAGTGTGCTTGCATACTGTCATTGTATTTTGTATGAATTTGAGTCTCTGTTTTAATGAAGCATTTTAAATAATTAACAACGTTTCATAAAAATGGTTCACTCCACTTCTTGTTTATTGTTTTTAAACAATTAACACAGTTTCACACAATGTAAGTGAAAGTGTGCCAAGGGCTTTTGTGCTGCTTTTCTTATTCTGAAAGGCTCATCAATGAGGGGATATATTAAGTAAACATAGTGTGATGAGATAGAAAGGACATTATGAAAGAGATTTGAGACAAAGGCGGCTCAAAATACAATCATCTTTCTTTTCCTGAAGGTTAATGGGAGGCACATTTAGCCTTCACTCAATGAACTAATAGGCCTGTCTCCCTGTACAGATGAGAGTAGCAGACATTGCAATTTTGCTGAACAAAATGGATCGAGTATGCAGAAGAGGAATGCAGTTGTAAACCATCTTTGAAACTTAAACTTGGCCCCTTGTCCTTTAGTGATAAGTTTAGTGTAGTTATCCAGAGTGATTAGGTTGGGGTTGTAGATATTAATATCAAAAAAGCTTTATGATATCACCAACATGTTAAAATAATAATTCTGATAAATATTGCTACGACTTGCCGGAAAGAAAGCAAGTTTGGGTTACACTAATTGTCTCTGTGATATACTACCGAAAGCCAATCTGATTTGCTTTTCAGATCCCACTTTTCATGATATCTTGGTTAATGGGATCTCCATGTTGGAACCCTACGTGTTACTTCATATGTTTATAAAATTGACTGTCTAACTATTGTTCAATTTTTAAACCACAAGATTGATGTGCTAACGCTACATACTATTATTATTTTGATGGTCCTCATGTTCAAAGCACTGCAATCTAGCAAACAGATCTTTAAGGTGGTACAGACCTTTTTTAAACCTAAATGTATTGAGAGGGAGGTCCCCCCATCAATGACTCTATGTGAAAACATCTCAGAGTTTTTTGACCAGAAAATCATACAGGTTTGAGTCCTTCGGGCCAGAGGAAAAAACAGTGAAAACGGATTTAGCCATCAAAGAGGTGACGTGTGAAACCCTAGTTCAATTTCAGGTGATACCCCTGATGGCGGTCAAGCAAGAACTAAATTGCTGCAAATCAGGCTCACCGGACGACCCCTGTCCTCCTAAACTCTGGAGCACCATTGCTGATTTTGTGGCCCCCACATTACAACAGATCTGGAATACGTCCATCATCTCTGGGGTATTCCCGAATATTTGGAAACATGCTACCCTCCTTCCGCTAAAAAAAAAAAACCTAATGGTGATCCTAAAGATCTCACCAATTTACGCCCGATCGCTCTGCTAGCAGCACCGGGAAAAATGTTCGAGAAAATAATACAGCGCCAGCTGAGCAAATTTATTGAAGACAACAAAATACTGCATGAGACGCAATCAGGCTTTCGACCCGGCTTCAGCACAGAGACAGCATTAATTGAGGTGGCTGAGTCAGTAAGGTGGTCGATGGATTCAGGGAGCTCAGCGATGCTGGTACTCCTGGTTCTGTCGGCCGCCTTCGACGCGGTTGATCATGCTAGACTCCTGATGCGACTGGCCAAGATTGGCATCCGGGACCAGGCACTGGGGTGGATACACTCGTATCTCTCCCAGAGAACACAGAAGGTGGCGTTGGGATCTGTATCTTCAACACCCAAAGTCATTAGTTGTGGCGTCCCTCAAGGGTCGGCACTCAGCCCCCTCTTGTTCAACATCTACCTCGCTCCTCTCTTCAGGCTAATTGCCAATTGGGGTGTGAAGGCAATTTCTTAAGCCGACGACACCCAATTGGTATTTCCGTATTCAGAGGTGTCGAAGGAGTCCTTCTCGAGCTTCAAGGGCTGTCTCCAAGATGTGGCCTGTTGGATGAATATGAATAAATTAAAGCTTAACGCCAATAAAACAGAAGTGATCTTTTTTGGGAAGGGCCTCCCTCCTCCCCCTGAGCTATGGTGGCCAACGGAAATGGGACAAGCCCCCTCTCCCAGCCTAACGGCAAAAAATCTGGGTGTGCGGTGGGATGACAGTGTGCCTTTCACCTCGCACATCCAACAAGTAGCTGGCTGCTGCTTGAGTAAACTGAGGAATCTGCGCAAGATTCTAAGGCTGCTTCCAGAATGCTGCCGTAAAACAGTAATCCATGCCACCGTGACATCTAGGCTGGATTACGCCAACGGCCTCTATCTGGGCTTACCAAAATACTTAATTCAAAGACTTCAGTTGGTCCAAAATGCGGCTGCGAGACTGTTAATGAGAATTCCTTTCAAACACTCAGTCTCTCCGTATCTTCGATCACTTCACTGGCTACCAGTTGCCAGTAGAATCAAATTCAAGGCACTGACGTTGGCCTTCAGATCTCTGTATGGCACCTGTCCTAAATACTTGAAAGCTCGGCTCCCGAGATACTGCCAGGCCCGTGCGCTTCGATCTAACTGCCGCGTTCAGCTGGCTGCCCCTCGAGTGAAAAGGGCTCGGTTGGGGGGTCGAACTTTTTCAGTAAATGTCGCGACATTGTGGAACACATTGCCCCCAACAATTCAACAAGCCCCCTCTGAAATCTGTTTCAAGCGAATGCTAAAAACCTGGCTCTTTACCCAAGCGCACTAGGCATCCTCACTTCAGTCCTCTGGGTTAACTGTGTTCTCTCAGCACCGGGACACCTCCTCGCGAGGTAGCTGTTCGCGCTTTATAAAATGCTGTATTATTATTATTATTATTGTACCTACACACTAGTCAGACACCCTAGAACTATATGATCATGTGAATGCTCAGTTTAACAAGTGTTCTACTAAACTAGCTAACAAATTGTTGACATGGAATAAGGTATATCACTAGATTATTTACTTTAAATGTTTTTAACTAAATCATTAACAGCACTGAAACAAGCCCTAGATGGGTGCCCTTCTCTGAATGATCTCTGCTAAGACCAGGGCTGTAATTTAGATGTCTAATTCTAAATGACACCAATGTGTAAATATTGTGAAGAATTCTAAGATAGAAAAATAGAAGAGGAAAGAATAAAGATACTTTCTCCTAATGAATACTTCCCATGTCATTTAGAGGTATCACAATTTTAAGTGACATTGTAAAGTGCGAGGTTCCCTAAATATATATACACTGTCCAAATTGTAAATGCAACAATTGTTATTTGTCGACACCCTCCCCCGCCTCACATATCCCAGCACTTCCAGTGGACTAGGGCCTTCCTCCTGTGCTAAGGGAAGTGAACCTACAAATTGGCATGACCTATTTTCTCACAGTATACAAGAAAATGGAAAAGGGCCATTTAGAGTCCAATTCGATCCTTAAATAATTGAGCTTGTGCAGCTGCTTGTGGAGCTCCCATTCAATGGTTTTACTCCACAGATTGCTCTCTGTGCCCAGCCATGTGGGCTTTCCTTGAGTTAAGCATACTATGCTACAGCACATTTCCACATCAACCAAGCTGCACAACATTGGTTGTACCTTCCTGTGTAGCGTTGCTTCACAGAAGATAATTTGAAAACTCTTGTCAGGAATTATTTAAATTAAGGCTGGTTGGGGGATTTCTTTTTAATGGAGGTTTTATGGGTGTCATTTTCTCTACTTAAGTCTGTGTTTTACTTTGATAGATGGGTGGTTGGATCAGGTTGATTTGGAAGGCTTGGGAGTGCATTGCAATTGGAAGTCATGTCTACAAATCAATCAATATAGTTAATCCTTAACTATATCAGACTTCAAGTTAAGAATACCAGTGTACTCAAGTTCCGGCCAGACCAAATCTATTTCAAGCCATTAGGTGTACAGAGTGTATTGCTCGGTGACATAATATCTCTTTGTCGTGTTTTTATAAACTTACTTTTTTCAATTTTTAATTTGTATCTCCATTGAATTTGAGAAATAAGCCTCTATTCCGCATGCATTTTTTTTTTACTATGTATTTTATTTTTAAATATATGTGTTACATGGTGCTCTAATGCCTCTATTCTTGCTAAATAAATGTTTCAGATATAACTAAAACATGTTAGGTATTCGGAAGATACATAATTGGGATATGCTTCCCTGTTTAGATAAGGATATAAGACATTTGAAATAAGATTGGAAACTATATTGCTTTAAAAAACGATTATTTATCCAACCACAAGAGGTTACAGGAGAGCAGTTGAAAAGTACAAAGGATATGTGAAATGAGCATAATTTGCTTTCAAGTAATTGTACATAATTATTCTAAATTCAAATCTGTCTTTTAGCACTATATTTTAGAGTAAAATGAATGTGGCAGGGAGAGGGGACATCTGGCAAGCCCCAGTTGTACACATTGAGGGGCACATTTATCAAGGTTTTGCATCAACCTGGTGCCACCTAAAGATGACACAAAACATAAATGAGAGTCATCAAGCTACGGCCACAAACCGCTCCCTTGTGTAACTCTGCTGCTTAGAGGCGTACCAGGGAGGCCTATCATGGTTTATTTCTTTTATTTTCACAGTTTCATACAGCGGTAACTAGACCCGGAGGTATCAGAGTGCTTTACATGAGAATCAGCGAGTTACAAGTTACAAAATTACATCAGTTACAGGAGCCAAGTATAACATAAGAGAAAAACAGTGAATACATAAAAACATGGGTTATTAGCGCATTGCATAGCCAAGACACACATCAAATGGGGCATGGAAGGTAGGGGGGAATGGTAAAAAGGGGTAAGGAATAGATAATCTGGTCAGGCAGATTGGAAAGAGGGAAAGTACTTACAAAACATTCACAGTGAAAGACATACAAACCATTTGGGGACCAACAATCATAAACATCCTGTGAATCGGTGATAGTATAAGATGAGAGGGAAGTAAGAGACCAAAGGGGGGAATGACTTGATGAAAACAACAGACAGGCGAATAATGAGCAGTCCAGCAACAATGAGCATAGGTCAACAACAATGAAGATAGGTCAAAACCACCAAGATGGAGGACCCAGGGATTAGGGACCAACAGCAACAGCCCAAAATGGCGGAGCACATAAATATCCAATATGAAAACCACAAAGCAGCAGGCTCAAAGACTTCACGTAGGGTCAGATGGGGAGGCAACCACATGACCATGGAGGGAGGAGGGCAGGACACCATATGGTAGGGACAGACAGGAGACATCCTCGAGAGGCACCCAAACATACCCCACCGGTCATCGGCCGCTGAAATGGCTCTGCTGCCAGCAGATCCTCGGCAACTGCATGTTCCCATACATTCTCCCATGTATTCTGACACAATACCACATTTACCAAAATTAGTAGACTCAGAAATGCATCAGCATTGTACACTTCTCCACCAGGTATGCTTGGAGGAGAAATATCTTTATTTTTCATTGTTCTTTCCTCATTTTGCAGCACACTCAGAAAGAGGAAAATGCCTCTAAGAATGGAACCAATCCTGCCTTTGATGCAGGCACCCCTGAACTGACAAAGGGTACCTGCATTGACGCTAGGAAGGGAAAAGTGCCTATGCTAGGAACGGAAAGGAGTGCGCTGTATAATGGTAAATGTTGCCCATTCCCGCACTTTGTCTCATACACTGAACAGCAAGCCACCTTGCTCCACAAAAGGATAAGGGTAGAAATGTGCTATATTTAACATTATATGGCACACTTCTGTCCTTTCGGGATGGTAGCGAACCTTTGACTGCCTACTGCCAATGCACATACCTTTTTGTCATGTTGCAAGGGTGCCTGTGTTGTAACCAGAATTTTTTTTGTGCGGGAAGGGTATAGCCAGAGGTGGAAGGGCTATAGGCGGGAGGGCTCTAAGACTTTTAGAACATTATGTAGTGATTTGGTCAGGAACACAGGAAATGTTATGGTTGAAGTTGTGGTTTGATGCAGCTTTCAGTGAACACAGCGACACAAGAGAGCCCCAGGCTTCAACTGACAAATACTAACATTCTACCCAATAGCCCTAGAATCCTCATGGTAGAGAGTTCTATCTACAGGTGCCAGTGAGGCACAGCACAGAACACTACATTATCCCCTTTCCTATAAACAAAAGAGGAAGAACTCAGAGAAGAAAAGAAAAGAGAAAATGTGGGGAAGGAAAAGAGGAAAGAAAGAAAAGAAAGAGAGGAATGACAGTGAGGAAAAGTAAAGTAAGAACTAAAAACAGGAAACAGGAACTGAGTGGAGAACTGAGTGGTTACCTAAACCTGGCAGGAATTCTAGGGACTCTCGAACTCCTGCGAAGTCCAGGAAATCCACCACCATCATTGTTAACATCGTTAGAGCACTTGGCATCATGGCGAGAATCAGATAAAAGGTCACGGTTAACAGAATTAGGTTCCCTGACATTGACTTTCACAACTTTACTGACATTCCACCAGTGATTATTATTAACACGTACAGCATTGCCGCAAACCTTATCGACAACTAAAGACTCAGAGAATTTGCTTCTTCCCTTGGTGACGTGAACAGGGCTCTTAATACGAACAACATCTCCAGCATGAATACTATGCGGTACAGCCCTATTTCTTTCATCAAAATAGGCTTTCTGTTTTGCTTGAACCTTCGTAACATTGTCCCTTACAAATCCATCTATCCCGTCCATTACATTCATCTTAACCCATTTCGACATCCACCCTGGACAAATTTTTGTGGAAGGTTTTCTCCCTCTTAGAAGTTCGAACGGAGACACACCAGTAGACGAATGAGCAGTGGTGCGATAAAACCACAACATGGAGCGAACAGCATTTTCAAGAACACACTTGCAGGCAATAGCCCATTGCACACAATTGTTCAACACACGGTTCATCCTCTCAACAAGGCCATTAGCCTGAGGGTGATAAAAGGAACTCTTCTTATGAGAAACACCACCTTGTTTAAGGAAACATTCAAACTCAGAACTTACAAACTGCACACCATTATCTGTCATAACGACAGAAGGAAACCCTTCCCTAAGGAAAACATCTTTAAGAAAAGAAATGACATTGGCTGAGGAAGGCTCACTGATAAACCGAATCTCTGGCCATTTGGAGTAGTAATCAATGGCAACGATGGCAAAACGTGAAGAAGAGGGTAAAAGATTAAAAGGACCAACTAAATCAACCCCAATCCTTTCCCACGCTCTCTCGGGAAGAATAATATGTTCCAAAGGGGGTGTTCTAGGTTTGTGGCTCTTGTTAGAGGATCTACAGATAACACAACCATCAACTAGAGCATCCACACACACATCCATTAGTGGCCACCAAAATACATCCCGTAGTCTGCGTTTGGTGAATGTTTTCCCCAAATGGCCTTCATGCGCACCATCTACAAGACGTTTTCTTAAACTCTCGGGGGGAATGAGCCTACCACCCCGCATAAGGATGCCATCTTCAACCGTGAGCTCATCGGCAACTTTAACAAAAGTCTGGAATTGTCCTGAGACATTTTTCTCTTTAGGCCAACCTTTTTTTAAGAAACTTAAGACCTGGACAAGTACCTCATCTTTCAACAACTCTCTTCTCCATTCTGCTTCATTGACAGCACACATCCCCTCAAGATCCAAAGCAGCAACAAAACAATCTTCTTGATCATCATCCTTTTCAAAATCAGAGTCATGACCAGAAATAGGGAAACGTGAAAAATAGTCTGCCCTGACATTCTTCGAACCAGGCAAATAGACAACATCAAAATTGTACTGGAGTAGCTTAGTCGACAATCTAGCAATCCGCGGGGTATGTTCTTTAATCTTCTCACCAGACAAATTAGAAACTAAGGGATTATGATCAGTACGTATGACAAAGTGACTACCCCAGAGAAAGGAGTTGAATTTCCTCACAGCCCACCAGCAGGCTAAAAGCTCTTTCTCTATCACAGAGAAATTCACTTCAGCACCACGCAACACCCTTGAAGCATACGCAATGGTGTTGTCAACCTGATCACTCTTCTGAGTGAGAACGGTTCCAAGACCAAAACCACTTGCATCCACAGTCACCACACACTCCTTATTAGGATCAAACACTTTAAGAACACTGTCACTCACCAATTGAGACTTAATCCACAGGAAGATTTCTTGACAGTTCTTATCCCAAATAAAAGGCACATTTTTCTTCAACATATTAGTAAGTGGATGAACCTTTGATGCATAATCCTTGATAAACCTGGAGTAGAACTCACTGAGTCCTATGAAAGACTTCAAACCTGCCTTATCGACTGGAGGAGATGCATCCACAATTGCTTTTACCAACCCCGGACGTGGCTGTACCCCATTGTGTGAGACAACATGACCAAGGAATTCCATCTTTTCTTTTAGAAAGACACACTTTTCTCGTTTAAGAACAATGCCCTTGTTTTGCATTATTTCCAAAACCTGATTCAAAGTACCGTCATGATCCTCTTTGTTTTCGCCAAAAATTAAAACATCATCCTGGAAGACAATTACTCCAGGGGTATCTTTAAACATTTGACTCATCAACCTTTGAAAAACAGCTGCCGCCGAGGCAAGGCCGAACGGCATTCTGCAGTACTGGAAACTGCCAAATGGAGAGACAAATGCAGTCAAATGTTTAGAGGACTCACTCAAAACAACTTGATGGTACGCAGAAGCTAGGTCTAACTTAGTGAACCACTTTGCGCCTCTGGTAAGGGACAACAAATCTGTAATTTTTGGCAGAGGGTGTGAGTCAATCCAGATGTTTTTATTTAGGCTGCGCAAATCCACACAGACGCGCAAATCACCATTCCTTTTTCTGGCGACAACAAGAGGAGACAACCACAAGGATGACTCAATCGATTCTATGATCCCCTTCTTGCATAGCTCGATAAGTTCGGCCTCTAGACTATCCCTTACACTAAAAGGGACGCTTCTGACTTTGTGTTTGATGGGGATGGCACCATCTTTAACCCTGATCTCATGACTAAAGTCCTTGATCCTCCCAAGTCCCTTTCCAAAGACAGTGGGAAATTTGCAAGACAGACTCTCAACGTAGTTATCAGAATCAACAACGGCAAGACTAGCAATACAGTTATCAGGTTCAGCTAAGCCAACTTGATCTTTTGCCCCTGGTCTCAGGATCAATCCGAACAAACCTCCATGAAACCACCCCAAAATGTTCAACCCTTTAATTGCGACATATATTTTCCCAAATATTTTCCTGCCTCTGAATTGTAGAACATCCTCAAAATAACCAAGCAGAGCTATTCTTCGTCCTTCAAAAGAAACAGGAGCTCTATCAGGAGGTTCAAGTTTTCTCTCTGGCCATGTTTCCTCAAATAATTCCTGAGTGATCATGGTTACTCTTGCTCCTGAATCTACTAGCAGGGAAACTACTTTATCACCCACACCAAAATTTTCGTGGGGATCAACACAATCAGAGGGGTCACCAACGATGACTCCATCCTCACGCACAGCTACGACCATCACCTTTGCATCACCTTTGACATTATCAATCAAATGTGAATTTTCATGTACCACTACAACCATATCTCTGAGATCGTCTTGGATGCTGTTAACTGGACTTGTACCCATACCTGTATTATCTTGCATATCTGAAACATTTCCTACTCCATTGACATTGCCTAGACCCTGAGGCTTACTGACAAATGTAGAATTTCCCTGTCTAGGATTCTGACAAATTTTGGCAAAATGACAATATTTTCCACAATTACGACAAACAGAACTCCTGGCAGGACAAAATTTGTTATTTTTGTTGTGTGAAAGATTTCCACATCTATAACAAATGTCACTTCTAGGAAACAGATTTCTTTCAAAACGTTGAGAATTGGAAACATTGTTCTTCTCGAAGCGTTGTTGACCAGGGACTGATCTGTTGTCCCTGTTCTCCTTAGTTCTAACTACAGAAACTGCTTCATCACTCTTCTTTTCGAGCTCCTTAACTTCTTTCTTAAATAACTCAATACTTTTAGCAGTTCGGATATTCTCTTCAAGTGTAGGATTTCCTAAGGTAAGCAGTTTTGGTTGTATCGACTTGTCAGTGCATTTACATATATATTGGTCTCTGATTAGTTGCTCTCTGAAGCCCTCAAATTCGCATTCTGCACTCAACAGTCTCAGGCTAGATACATAGGTCTCAACGTCTTCTCCAGGCAATTGTTCTCTTTTAAAGAACTTATGTCTAATTACCACAAGACTGGGTTTGATGTCAAATCTTAATTCTAGTCTCATCCTTGCTTCAACATATTCATCCACAGCTTCTTCTGCGTTATTCCTTATTAGAGGGGGTAAATGTTTATAAATCTCTCTACCTTCGAAACCTAACGAATGTAGTAATACAAATTTCTTCCTTTCTGCGCGATATCTTGACGCGCCAATTGCTCCTAAATAGGTTTCGAAAGCGTCAAACCACTTCCTCCAAACAATTGGTGGATTACCCGGTGTCTCAAGAAAAGGTGGAGGAGGAGAGACCGACTGCATGGTGCACTAAAGAGTTTATTTACATATATATTTATCCCAAATCAACAATTTATCCGTGTTATGTCGCTGTGTTGAAGTGAGATTTGGGATGAACACAAACTTTATAGTTTGACAGAAATATACCCTCTTTCCAAAGGTGCGTTTTATTTTCTCTTTTTTTTTTAGCTTATGACTTAATTATTTGTTCCTTTTGATTATAGACAACACTGTCTGAAAACGGATTTCCCAGTAAACGTGTAGTGTTACTATGGTAACTTTGTCAATAATATCACAGTCCTTGCGCGTTGAAAGAAAACTGCAACACACGCTGCCAACCAATGCGTGCGCACAATGACATTGGAAACTTGGCGCGAGGCTGTGCAACACGTTGCCAACCAAATGCGTGCACTGGAAGCGATCAAGACGCGAAGAACACACAAAATGGCCGACCTTCACGTAACTGACGCGTGACAACGTTGCCAACCATGCGCGACCTCGGGATGCCAATCACGCAGACAGTTCCTCTTTTATTCGCATCACAGGAACAGACAACGAGTCGCTCAAGGAATTAAAACGGCGCTTTACGGGCTGCAGACTTATCTCACAAAAGCGCTCGTTTCTCTTCGAAGTGAAACAGGTCTCCGCAGCTTCGATAAAGAGGATCAGCTGATCAGCGCCTTCCCTGATACATTTTGCTTGACAGGTACGAGGTGAATGACGTGGTTTCTCGTCCGCAGATCGTCGCCAACAACTTTGTAGTGATTTGGTCAGGAACACAGGAAACGTTATGGTTGAAGTTGTGGTTTAATGCAGCTTTCAGTGAACACAGCGACACAAGAGAGCCCCAGGCTTCAACTGACAAATACTAACATTCTACCCAATAGCCCTAGAATCCTCATGGTAGAGAGTTCTATCTACAGGTGCCAGTGAGGCACAGCACAGAACCCTACACATTACACCCACTAATGGTAGAATGTTCTACATTAAAAAGGGAGAAACAGAAAGACAAACATTAGAATGTTGAAGGTACTCCATTATCTTCAATGGAGCTCTCAACATTCTAATGGCCAATATATGGTGGGCTAGATGGCTCTTAAACTTACAATATTCTTCCTTATGTGGTCAGAATTTCCTAATGGAAAAATAGCTACTGCTGTAATGGTTCAACAGATAACAGCAATGGGCAGGTCCACAGCTGTTAGCTGTTGAGCGTTCTCAACAATAGCTGTGAATTGAAGCGGAAGTCAGCACCCTGGCTCTCCCTAGGCTTGAATAAACTTACTTAATTGTTCAGCTGATCCAGGGAGACACAGGAGCTGAGCATAATTTCCATTTCAATCACTTAATCAATCAGGGATCTCAAGGCGCTGGGCTCCAATGACACTGTGAGCCACAGGAGAAGGGAGAGGGGGAAGGATCATGTTTGTCCTGCTGCACATGCTCTGTCTATTGCTTTCCCTTGCCCAAACCATGGGGCTTATTTATGAACCCTTGAGTCACTTTTGCACCGCCGGTGCATCACTTTTTGTGATGCACCAGCTGCATAGAAAGTTAGCCTAGTTGCACCATATTTACAAAGTGATGCATCTAGGTAGATGCATCACTTTGTAAACATTTGCTCCAGCTATAATCTAACGCAGTGAAATATATTAGATTTCACTGTGCCACTTCTAAGACGCTAATGCGTCAATATCGTACACCTGCTTGAGAAGGCTGGTATCACACTTCTCAGCACATTAAACCCACACTGATGCCAATGTGGGAAGTAATGAAAAATTTACACAGAGGGCATCTTAGAGATGCCCCCTGAAAATGAACCTATCACTAGTGTCCAGGCTGAGTGGTTGCTTTCAGCTGCCACCATCAGACATGTTTCTGGACCCCTGCATCACGATCATGCTGCTCTCTGGGGCCTGAAACAATGTACATCCTGTGACAAGTTGATAAGCCTCCTCCCCCAGGATGAGCAGGGTTTGAGAAGGGGAAGCTTCAAAGGCTTTCTGCCTTTGTGAACTTCTCCAGGCCACTTGGTGCTCCCAGCAACTGGTCCCCAATGGTTCAGACCTCCACTTAGGATGGGAGAGCCAGCGGGAAAAGCAAGTGAGGAAGAGAGGTTTGCCCAACTCTGCCAACTCTACCACTCAGATGGGGATGCGAGGTAAAGCACAACTCTCACTCCATGCTATCTTGAAGATTGGGGACTCAGCCAACCAGGGACAGACTCCTACCCCCTTCCTCTGAAATGTGGCATACTAGGGGATGTACCCAGCCCTGCAAGGGACCCATTGGTCTCTGCCTTTTACCTACCTGTAACACCCCTAAATCTAGTATTCAGGGGCACCTCTGAACCTTGCTTTCCCTTGATAAGAACCTGCAAGAAAAAGTAGAAGAATAAAGAATGAAAAGCCATGCATCAGCTAACATAAAGAAGATGCCCACTGACTTGGACCCAGCCCTATGAGCCTATCTCCCCCTCAAACCTGCTCCTGCAAAATCCCAGTGTGTCCTGCAGCCAGCAACCTCAAAAACCCCGGAGGACCTGCCTTCTTTCAACTACAAAGACTCTGTCTCCTGTGAACACCGGATTTGTTCTTCTGCAACCTCTGACTCCAGCTGGACAACACATATCTGCCCCACTCTGCACCCGCCGTCCATGGGCCGAGCCCGAGTGGGCAAACACCATGGGGAGGTCCCCCAGAAATCCTGACCAAAGATCCGGAAACCCCTGGCCTGCCTCAAGCCTCCAGCCGATGTCTGCAGCCTAAATCTAGAAGGTCCCCCCAACCACAACCAGGAGCTGGTAAGAAGATCCAACCCAAAAGCCACCCCTGCATCCCGATGCCCCACAGCCTTTTGGGTCAAAACCGTCGGTGCCTAGCCAACCTCTAACTCGCCAACATACTTCTTGAAGTGGTTGTTGCACCCAGAAGACCTTCAACCCTGAATCTGCATTGTCTTTGCAAACCAGAGGTTCCCCATTGACACAAACAGGGCGCTCAATGTCAAAACAGCAGCCTGCAACCAACCTCCCTAGTGCTGCTGAGGGTGCACATTTGGTGCTACTTTGTTTCCTTTTTTGCCATGAGCTAAAGTCCAGGAGCTTTGCTCCCAAAACCCCGTGGGCTGCTTGACAGCAGCCACCAACCATAGGCCACCTATCCCCCTATGGGAATCAACACTCTGCACCCGGCCGCCCTAGTGTCTCTGAGGGTGTAACAAGAGTGCATCCCTGACCAGGGGGAACCCTTGTTCTAACCTCAGAAGTTCAACTCCAGAGACAGATTACTAACCTATTGACTGTTTTCTCTAACAAATGTTTGGAGTTGATTTGTATGGAAACCTGAAAAATAACAATTGTTTTTACTTATATTTTCTCTATGAAATCTCCCAATGTAATATCTAGGCATATCACACTCAGTAAAAAAAGTAATCTAAAAAGTAATCTTCAAAGTAACGTAAAAGTAACTTACCTGTAATTCTTATTGCAAAATCGATACAAAGTATATGTATAGCATTTCACAGTATTGCATTACGGGTAAATCAAACTGTAACAATTTATTTTTTATTTTATTTTGAAACTTGTAGAGCGCGCGGCTACCCCCAACGGGGGTGTCCCGGCGCTTAGACTGTGAGCTAAAAGAGAGTATAGCCTATAACAATGAGAATAGCCAGGTTTTAAGACGGCTACGGAAGAGTGTTTCAGAGGAAACAAATCTAAGATCTAAGGGGAGACTATTCCATAGTTTAGCCGTCATAACTGCAAAGGCTCTGCCGCCCGTTCTGGAGCGGCGAAATCGAGGGACAACAATGAGGCGCAGATTGTTAGATCGCAAAGATCGCACTGACTGAGATAGTGTTAGTCTCTTGCGTAAATAGTCCGGTCCCGTTCCATTGAGGGCCCGAAAAGCAAGAGTTAGCATTTTGAACTTAATACGACTCGCGATTGGAAGCCAGTGGAGTTCTTTACGGTAGGCTGCAACTGAGTGTCGTACAGGGATGTTGCCAATCAGCCTCGCTGCCGCGTTCTGAACAATCTGTAGGCGTTCAATTTGATATTGGGGGGCCCCGGCATAGAGGCTGTTGGCGTAATCCAGATGTGATGTTATTAAGGCCTGCGTGACCGTTCTGCGAGCGTCTAATGGCAAAAAAGGAAAGATCTTTCGCATCATCTGCAGTTTCCCAAAACAGGCAGCAGTGACCTTATTAATTTGGGGATTGCACGACAGAGTATCATCGAACTGAAAACCCAGATTGCGAACAGTGTGAACAGGAATGGGGGGAGGATTCAGCACGGTCGGCCACCACAAGGTAGAGGAAATGGTAATTTTTTGCTTAAAAAACAAGACCTCCGTCTTGTCAGTGTTAAGTCGTAGATGGTTGGATGCCATCCAGGAACATACTTCACTCAGACAGTGGCGAAAACTGGCGAGACTGGAGTCAGAGTGATCTCTAAAAGAAAACATAAGCTGTGTGTCATCAGCATAAGAGATCACTCTGACCCCAAGTGACTCGACCACCTTCGCCAGGGGGGCCAGATACACATTGAAAAACAATGGGCTCAGGGCAGAGCCCTGCGGCACTCCACAGACAAGGGGTTTACGTTCCGATTGGAAAGGTCTAAAAAGGACCCTCTGCGTTCGACCTTGAAGAAAGGAGCTGATCCACGATAGAGCCGAACCACCCAGTCCAATCTGCTCCAGTCGATCTAGAAGTATCTTATGGGATACCGTATCGAAAGCGGCGGATAGGTCGAGGAGGACCAACATGGCCTCCTCTCCCCTATCCACACACTCTCGAATGGTCTCTGAGACTTCCAGGAGTGCCGTTTCAGTACTAAAGCCAGTGCGGAATCCTGACTGGGAATCATGAAGTATGACATTATTCTCCAGATATTCCGCAAGCTGAAGTTGAACGGCCTTTTCTAAAACCTTAGCTGGTTTCGGGAGGAGGGAAATGGGGCGATAGTTGCAGAATTGCAAGGGGTCAGCATTTGTCTTTTTCAAGATGGGGACTAGCATGGCTTCTTTCCAGACAGAAGGGAATTGGCCTAGCTGTAATGAGGCATTCCAGATAGAGACAAGAGGCTCTATCAGGAGGGTAGCTAGGTCACTCATAACCTTAGGGGGAGCTGGGTCTAAAGGAGAGCCCGATTTGCATTGAGTAAACAATTTAAGTGCTGAGTCCGCAGCAAGTTCCTTAAAGGCTATCAAAGCAGGTCCTTTATCATTCTTATTTTTAACAAAGAAAGAGGGTTGTGCTGGTAAAGGGACCACTGGAAAGGAGGAAGAAATTTTTTCAATTTTTTCTTGAAAATACTCTGATAGGCCGTTGCATAGGGTCTGACTGGAGATGTTATTAGAGGTCATAGCGGGAGGCTTAACAAAATCTTTGACTATGTTAAATAGGGTTTTTGCCGAGTTGTCTGAGTTTTTGATTTGTAGGGCAAAAAATTCTTTCATTGCCGATTTTTTTAGTTTGATAAATTTCTTTAAAGCCATTCTGTAAGTGCTTTTAGCTTCTAGATCATAAGATAGTCGCCAGCTACGCTCAAGTTTTTTGCATCGGCTTTTTTCCTCACGCAGGGCTGCCGAGAACCACGGGACTGAGGGGCGGGATCTTGCAGATGAAACAGGTAACGACGGTGCAGTGATATCGATGGCCGACACTAAGGCAGTATTAAACGTTTTGACGCAAGTGTCAATATCTCCAAAATGGGGGTCCCAGGGGCATCGAAAGACGGGCTCAATGGCTGAACAAGTGACTTTATGCCATTTTCTCCTGTGGTCCTTTTTTAGTTCCACCAGGTTCGGTGAAGATGTCAACTGAATATCAAACATGAGGAGATAGTGATCGGACCAGGTAAGGGGTAGAGGAGAGTGAGTAGTAATGTCTGAGAGATTAGAAAAAATTAGATCCAAGGTGTGGCCCGCAGAATGCGTCGGGCCCTGGATCAGTTGCGGCAAACCTAGACTCTGTAGAGTGTCCACAAATCGGTTAGCCTGAGCACATGAAGTATCTCCCACATGAAGGTTAAAATCACCCAATACAATGAAGTGTGGGTGCTTAAGAGATAGGTCCGCAATCAGATGGGTCAGCTGCGTTAGTGATGAGGCAGATGCCCTAGGCGGGTTATAAACCAGGATGCCAGTCAGAAAGACTGCTGCAGCGTCTGAAATAGAAAAGTGCATGGCTTCAATCAGCCCAATATTTGTGAGTTTTTTAATGGTCAGTTGGAGGTGGGTTTTAAAAATGATAGCAAGGCCGCCCCCCGTTTTTCCTTCGCGGTTAATACCCACAAAGCGGTAATCAGGAGGGGTGGCTAAATGGATGTCCGGGTTTGAAGTGTCTTTCACCCAAGATTCGGTGAGGAACAGTATGTCACATTCATGTGAGACAAGCGTGGTCCAGATTTTGCTTGCATGACGAGGGAGTGATCGACAGTTTACCAATCCGGCCTTAATGTATAATGGGGTACGAGAGGTAGTGTCAGAAGGACAGATACCTTCATTCCAGGGTGGGATAATCATGCTGCAATGCGTACAATGGAAGGAGCGGCCGTCTAAATTACTAGGTGAACAGCGAACAGATAAAACACAGGAACCAGATCTCAGTTGTAAAAGCTGTTCTCTGGTCCAACTTATTCGGTCGGTATTAATCAAATGGGCAGGGGGACAGGCCCTGGGCCCGGGCCAGGCGCGGACGGGCGCAGACGGGCTTGCCTTAGGCGCGCCTTCGGCGCGCCATCGGCGCGCCCGCTGCGCCCGCCCGCTGCGCGGACGGGAGGTCCGTTTGTTTTTATACATGGCGAGGAGGGTGGGAATCGTCCAAGAGCTGGACCGCTCTCCTGCCTTCCCCAATATGGCGGCGGCAATTCCGTGACTACCGGCGTCAGCACCTCAAATCGGCTGCGCCGGTAGGCTAATGTGAAGAGTCAGACCCTGGAGGTGATGTTATTCTCACCTTCTGGGTCGCGTTATCAGGACAGTAAAATAGCACCCAATAAGATATGTACAGATTTTAAAATTAAAGCCCTGCTTTCAATTCAAATGTGCACCAAAAGCTCAGTTTTTTCAATTTCACACTAAATGCAATTTTTTTAAAAGAGGGATAGAAAGGTCGCCCCCGGCTTCCGCCTCAGGGGAAAGAAAAGCTCTAGTCTGCCGGCCGGGCGATAGTCAGCCCTTAAGTAGAGCGGGAGGGCGGGAATCGTCCAAGAGCTGGACCGCTCTCCTGCCTTCCCCAATATGGCGGCGGCAATTCCGTGACTACCGGCGTCAGCACCTCAAATCGGCTGCGCCGGTAGGCTAATGTGAAGAGTCAGACCCTGGAGGTGATGTTATTCTCACCTTCTGGGTCGCGTTATCAGGACAGTAAAATAGCACCCAATAAGATATGTACAGATTTTAAAATTAAAGCCCTGCTTTCAATTCAAATGTGCACCAAAAGCTCAGTTTTTTCAATTTCACACTAAATGCAATTTTTTTAAAAGAGGGATAGAAAGGTCGCCCCCGGCTTCCGCCTCAGGGGAAAGAAAAGCTCTAGTCCATTTACAACTGTATTTATCAACTTACCTGTGCCAGGCTTGCTTGGTTCTAGAAAATAAAATAACTAGAAGAATATTTTTATACAAAACCAATTGGACTGAAGTTCAGTCTTTGAGTGTGTGAAACCATTTGCGTACAACAAATTCTTAACACTGTCCTCTAATACTGCATTGCTGCTCGACCACACTACCTCAAATAGAGAGTGAGATGCTATTTAACTTTACCTCTGCCTACCTTTGGGGTTCCGTTAGAATATGTGTGTACTATACGGTGTGCAGTCATAATATCGAGTTTTTTATTTCGACTGGACAGAATATCGAGTAAAAAATACAGAATGGACATAATATCGACTAGACATTGTTGGGTTCCACCCACTCGACCCACTCACTGCAGTGGCGACGTATGCACCAATCCCCTTCCCCTGCCCATATGCCACTCACAGACTTATAACTATGAGTGTGCAGATGGACCTGAAAAGAGGGTGGTTAATGAGGAGACACCAAGTCTTCCACCTTCGCTGGAATGAAAGGGCACTGCTCCTTCCTCCACGCTTCTGCACCTATACAAACAAAAGAAACACACCTACAGTAAATGTTTCACTCCTATATCAATCCTGGAGTACCCAAACACACTTGACCATATCCTGCCACCACAATCACCCGTGCTTACCAATAGCCGTTGCAGGATTTGCTTCGCGGAGATACTGGGCAGCAGATGGGAGAAATCCAAGAAAGTCTCACTCGGATTCCTCAAAATGACTCCAGCGATAAAAAAGGTGTCTCTATTATTTCCAATCGGTGATGAGGGGAAAACACATATCATGCCCAGTCATTGGCATGTATATATAAAAAAAAACGTAGCATACACTCGAGGTTAACTGCTTAATCCTATACGGGGACCGGAAAGCTGAACCGGCTGTTCCAGGACTCGAATGGGGCTCTAGACGGGGAATGACCCAAATAATCGTCACTTCCGCGTACAACGATATGGAGCGAAAAGAAAAGCGGGACGCTACGAGCAACACAGAAGCTCCAGGTAAGAACGCTCCGTTTCGATTCCTCTCCGCTACTTGACGTAACGTAAAGGTTACAAAAGGAGAAGGCAATCAGGAGCCCCCATCCAAAGGTAAAATAAAAACGATATCAGGGCAAAAAGGGACATGAAGGGGAATAGCGGGGCAGGAATACTAACTAACTACACCAGGGACAGGGAAACAACGGAAAGGGAAGGAAAACGGTACCGGGGCAGACAAATAATAGCAAAGAGTCTTTGGAAAGAATTCAATGATCCTCACGAGCCCGTGAGGACCTTAAGAAGAGCACCCCCCCTGCCAGCTCCCAGGTCCTATCCTCCAGGGTGTATCCCTTCCAGTCAACCAGATAATAAAGGCGACCCCTCCTCCGCCTAGAATCAAGGATAGCCTGGACCTCAAACTCTACCTGCCCATCACCAATCAAAGGTGGGGGTGGGGGCAGGGCCTGGGCTGAGGGAATATAGGGCTTCAACAGAGAGGTGTGAAACACAGGATGGATCTTATATTCCTGCGGCAACTGGAGCTTCATGGCCACAGGGTTAATGACCTGTATCCCTGGAAAAGGACCCACATACCGAGGCTGCAACTTACGGGTACCCTGCAATCTTAAATTACGGGAAGCTAACCATACCCGATCTCCCACTGTATAGGCAGGAGCAGGGGCTCGATGTTTATCTGCCTGACGCTTCATCTCAACCTTAGTTTCCAACAACCTCTCACGGGCCACACCCCAGATGTCACTCAACCGCCTACACACATCATCGATGGCTGGCACGTGCCCAGTGGGCTGAATAGCAATGGCTCTAGGATGGTACCCCAGCGAGCAATAAAAAGGTGTCATACCCAATGGGGAATGCACACTGTTATTATAGGCAAACTCCGCAATAGGAAGAGCAGTCAGCCAATCACATGACAAAGTTGTAACAAGACACCTCAGATATTGCTCAATGGTTTGATTGGTGCGTTCAGTCTGCCCATTCGACTGTGGGTGATATGCAGAGGACAATCGGATTTCAGTTTTAAGCACCAAACATAGCTCAGTCCAAAAGTGAGACACAAACTGAGCCCCCCTGTCAGAAATAATTACAGACGGCAAGCCATGTATCCGCACAATTGAGGACATAAACACCAGAGCCATCTCCTTAGCCGTAGGGATCTTGGGGAGTGGAACAAAATGCGCCATTTTTGTGAATAGATCTACCACCACCAATACGGCGGTTAACCCAGATACAGACGGTAAATCAGTCACAAAATCCATGCTAATGGTATGCCAGGGAGAAGGAGGGACCTCCAAATGCTGCAATAGACCAGAGGGCTTACAGTGAGAAGGCTTGTTGATGGCACATATAGGACAAGCGGTCACATAATTCTGTATGTCCTTCTCTATTGACTCCCACCAAAACCATCTCATGCATAACTCCCTCGTCTTCCCCATTCCAGGATGCGCTACCAATGCAGAGGAATGACACCATTCCAAAACCATGTCCCTCAAGATGGGTGGAATAAACAGCCTATTCTCATGATACAACAATCCGTCCAGTGTAACAACCTGGGGCAGTGCTAACCAAGGAATCAAATCCATCTGACGTAACCGCTCCTTCACCAGATTCGGGAAGTCATCAGCTGTTATGGTCCCAATGATCTTTTCCCCATCAATCATGGGTCTGCCTTCGCCCAAGGGACTTACTTCCCCAAGATCAACATGAATCCGGGAAAGAGCGTCAGATTTGATCTGCTGCGCAGCGGGTCTATAAGTAATGACGAAGTCATATTCATTAAAAAATAGAACCCACCGCATCTGCCGAGGGGTTAGGGCCCTAGCAGATCTAAAGAACTCCAGATTCTTATGGTCGGTATAGATGGTTATGACATGCCGGGCACCCCATAAATAGTGACGCCATTCCTCAAAGGCCAACTTCACGGCCAGCAATTCTCTCTCCGCTACCGTGTAGTTACGTTCCGACGGCAACAAGGTCTTGGAAAAATAAGAGATAGGGTGCACATGGCCAGTGCCTTCATCTCGTTGGGACAATACCCCACCCACCGCACACGTAGAAGCGTCTGTCTCAACGAAGAACGGCAGTGCAGGATCAGGGTGCACCAACACAGGTGCCGATGTAAATCGCTTAAGCAACAGTTGGAACGCATCCTGAGCCTCAGCGGACCAAACAAAGGGAACCCCCTTACGTAACAGGCGAGTCAAGGGTGCCACTATGTCGGAGAAATGGGATATAAAACGCTGGTAAAAATTGGCGAATCCCAAGAGGTGGAGTGGTGTGGCTCACTGGTTAGAGGCGGCAGACCCGTAAGCAGAGAACGGCCCAGGACCAGGGTTCAATTCCCGACGCGGCAGGGTCGTGGACCAGGGTCAAAACGGACTCGATAATTCTCGCCTCGGTGCCTACTCTCACCAGGGAACACACTCGGCAACTCTGGGCATTAAGCTTGCCTCATCTCTACAACGGCCCCCCACAGACACCAGGGATGCCTGGTTTCACCTTGGAGATACCCAGAAAGGGACCATCTCACAGGGAAAACCAGGACGGGTTCCCCAGCGGTTTTCAGCGCCAGGATACTCCTTGGAGTCACAGTGCGCTTTACAAGTACACCTACATTTACATTTACATTTACATTTACATTTACCTGGATTTGCTTCACAGTAGACAGTATGGGCCAAGATACGATGGCCTGTATCTTTTTCGGGTCCATCCGTACACCGTCTGCCGAGATAATAAACCCCAAGAACTCCACCTCCGGGGTGCTGAACTGACACTTCTCTAATTTCGCATACAGATGATGTTCCTGTAATTTCTGTAGCACTTGTGTCACTTGTTCTTGGTGTTCAGCACCCTTTTCTGAATAGATAAGAATGTCATCCAGATAGACGATGACAGTTCTATCCAGTTGTTCCCTTAGGACCTCATTAATGAAGAACTGGAACGCCACAGGCGCATTGCATAAGCCAAACGGCATTACGCAATACTCGAACAGTCCCTGTTTGGTCTTGAAAGCCGTCTTCCACTCATCCCCGGGTCGACCCTGTTTCAGATGGTAAGCGCCCCGCAAATCCAATTTGGTAAACACCGTGGCTTTGCGGAGTTGGTCCAATAGCACAGGGATGAGAGGAAGAGGGTACTTGTTCTTCACCGTAGCTTTATTTGAGGCCCTATAATCCACACAGGCCCTCAAGGACCCCTCCTTCTTCGGAATGAAGAAGATTGCCGATGATACAGGCGAACAAGAGGGAAGGATGTACCCAACTTCAACATCTCATCGATATATTCTTTGAGATGTAACTCATCGGGTTCCGATAAGGCGTATATCCGACTACAGGGCAACGGAACACCCGGCACCAAATCAATCTTACAGTCGAATGACCGATGTGGGGGAAGAACCTGGGCGTGTCCCTTATCAAAAACCTCCTTAAACGCCGAGTACTGAAAAGGGACAAAGCCCACCTCAGCCACCGCACAGGACAAGGGGTGAATCCGTTCACTAGCCTCAACATAACAATGCTTCAAACAGTGAACAGAATCCAACGTCACCAGACGCTGCACCCAATCGATCCTAGGATTGTGTTCTTGAAGCCAAGGCACCCCCAACACCAACCCAAAAGTAGGAGCATCAATCAAATCAAACACCACTGCTTCGGAATGCCCGTTGTCACACAACAACCGTAAGGGAACAGTTTGACGAGTAATACAACCGATGTCAATTCGGTACCATCTATGGCCCTTACTGGTTCTGGCTGTTCCTTAAGATGACAAGGAATCTGTAATTGCTCGGCCAAAGAGATATCGATGAAATTGCCCGTAGCACCAGAATCAAGCAATACTGACACCGGGACTCGACTATGCCCAGAAAGCAAGAGATGGGCATGGATAATAAAATGCCTCGGCACCTGATCCACCACTCCCAGTACCTCATACTGTCGCCTCCGTTCCTCCTGTATGTCGGATTGTCTATCCACCTGGACACATGCGACTCTCTTAACATACCCCACACCCGAAGGTTTCACAGGGCATTCCCTGGCAAAATGCCCACCTTGGCCACAATACAAACATAGATGTAACTCCCTCCTCCTTTTCTTCTCTTCCGGAGACAAAGGCCCTCTTGTCCCTCCTATTTCCATAGGTTCTGGCACGATCTTACTGTCCCCTACAGGCTTTGCTTCTGGTTTAACATAACTACCCCTCGAGACCTGAAAGCGACTATGTTCCCCACGCCTCTCTGTTAGTCGATGGTTTAATTTAACCACAAGGTCAATGAACGCTGCACAGTCCTCAGGTGGATCTACTACTTGTGACACCACATCCTTGAGTTCTTCGCATAGACCCTGATAAAACAAGGAAGTCCTTTTCTCGGCCGGCCAATGAGTCTCAGATACCAACCGGTTGAAGGTGGCTATATAAGCTAGTAAATCCTGCCTGCCCTGTAGCAACTTCAAGAGTTCCGCATCGCTCGCCTGCATGAAAGCATGCTTAGCGAACAAGTCCCGCATCAATTCCTTGAATGCCGAATAATCATACAATACATGGTCGTCGCTGACTATTAAAGGAATAGACCACTGAGCAGCGGTACAAGCCAAATATGAAATCGTGAAAGCGACCTTGGCCGAGTCGTCTGGAAATGCACCAGGCTTGCACATAAAGTGCAGTTGGCACTGGTTCATAAACGTAGCAAACTTGTCACTATCTCCAGAGAACCGTTCAGGGGGAGCCAAGGGCACAGCAACAGGGGAGTTCACTGTAACTGCGATAGGAACCCCACCTCCTGCTGCACTAGATCCCGACCCACCACTATACTGGAATGTAGCAGGCTGAATGACCGGTGTCTGTCCCCTGTGATGCGACTGCTCTCTAGCCCTCACTGCCACTAACTCCTGTTTCAGACCCACGTTCTCCTGCCGCAAGTCCTGTACCTGCGTCTGCAAAGCTGCCTAAGCCCCCATTACATCCTGCATGGTGGGAGCACCCGTACCCCCACCCAATGGATTCCCATCCTCATCCATACTCGCCCGGGCAGTGTGATAATTCGTGGGCTTGTTATTCTTTTGGGTTCCACCCACTCGACCCACTCACTGCAGGGGCGACGTATGCACCAATCCCCTTCCCCTGCCCATATGCCACTCACAGACTTATAACTATGAGTGTGCAGATGGACCTGAAAAGAGGGTGGTTAATGAGGAGACACCAAGTCTTCCACCCTCGTTGGAATGAAAGGGCACTGCTCCCTCCTCCACGCTTCTGCACCTATACAAACAAAAGAAACACACCTACAGTAAATGTTTCACTCCCATATCAATCCTAGAGTACCCAAACACACTTGACCATATCCTGCCACCACAATCACCCGTGCTTACCAATAGCCGTTGCAGGATTTGCTTCGCGGAGATACTGGGCAGCAGATGGGAGAAATCCAAGAAAGTCTCACTCGGATTCCTCAAAATGACTCCAGCGATAAAAAAGGTGTCTCTATTATTCCCAATCGGTGATGAGGGGAAAAAACATATCTGCCCAGTCATTGGCATGTATATATAAAAAAAACCCTAGCATACACTCGAGGTTAACTGCTTAATCCTATACGGGGACCGGAAAGCTGAACCGGCTGTTCCAGGACTCGAATGGGGCTCTAGACGCGGAATGACCCAAATAATCGTCACTTCCGCGTACAACGATATGGAGCAAAAAGAAAAGCGGGACGCTACGAGCAACACAGAAGCTCCAGGTAAGAACGCTCCGTTTCGATTCCTCTCCGCTACTTGACGTAACGTAAAGGTTACAAAAGGAGAAGGCAATCAGGAGCCCCCATCCATAGGTAAAATAAAAATATCAGGGCAAAAAGGGACATGAAGGGGAATAGCGGGGCAGGAATAGTAACTAACTACACCAGGGACAGGGAAACAACGGAAAGGGAAGGAAAACGGTACCGGTGCAGACAAATAATAGCAAAGAGTCTTTGGAAAGAATTCAATGATCCTCACGAGCCCGTGAGGACCTTAAGAAGAGCACAAAATCCGCCAACAGCAATCAGCAACCAGGAACCCACACAAAGGCAATAACAAGCAAAGAAATCAAGGTAGGACCCATTTTTATCATTCCTGGAGGATCATGTGATGTCAAGACATGGTCACTGAAAGAGGACTATCCTGATTCCTAACAGACATAATATGGACAACAAAAATATCGACTAGAAAAAATTTAATATCGAATAGAATGGACATAATATCGAATCAAAAATATAGAATGGACATAATATCGAATCAAAAATATAGAATGGACATAATATCGACTAGACATAATATAGGCAACAAAAATATCGAATTTAAGGTAAGTTAATAATAATTTTTATTTTTTGTGTAATATAAGTCTGTAGCGGGTTGTGGGTTTATAGGGGAATAGGGTGGGAAGAAATTTAATTATAATTAATTAAATATGTTAATTTATGTATTGATATTTATTTAGAATTAATTGTTAATTAAATATTAATTGGTAATTAATTAAAATATAATTGGTAATTAATTATAATTGATTAATTGATAAATATTTTAATTTTAGTAATTTATTTTCTGTAGCGGGTTGTGGGTTTATAGGGGAATATGGTGGGAAGTAATTTAATTATAAATAATTAAATGTGTTAATTTATTTATTGATATTTATTTATAAATAATAGTTAATTAATTATTAATTGGTAATTAATTAAAATATAATTGGTAATTAATTATAATTGATTAATTGATAAATATGTTAATTTTATTAAATTATTTTCTGTAGCGGGTTGTGGGTTTATAGTGGAATAGGGTGGGAAGTAATTTAATTATAATTAATAAAATATGTTAATTTATTTATTCCTAATTATTTGGAATTAATTGTTAATTAAATAATAATTGGTAATTAATTAAAATATGATTGGTAAATAATTTTAATTGATTAATTGATAAATATGTTAATTTCATTTTTTTTTCTGTAGAGCTACATGTGGGTTTATAGGGGAATAGGGTGGGAAGTAATTTAATTATAATTAATTAAATATGTCATTTAATTTATTGGTATTTATTTGGAATTAATTGTTAATAAATTTTTAATAGGTAATTAATTAAAATATAATTGGTAATTAAAATTAATTGATTAATTTTTAAATAGTAAAGTAATTTATTGTTAATAGGTAATTAATTAGTATTAGTAGGTAATTTTTATAATTAAATACTTTTAATTTGTTTTTATAAATAATTATTTAATATATTTTATACAATTGTAAAATATTTTAATTAATTTGTAATTGCTATTACTATTTATGTAATTTATATTTATATATGAAGTATTTACTTTCCCTACTGTTGCACTCTCTGGAGTGGGAATAGTAATTTGCTTTCCAACGCTTTTCCTACTGTTGCACTCTCTGGAGTGGGAATAGTAATTTTTACCCCTACGCTATCCAACTCTTTCCCTACTGTTGCACTCTCTGGAGTGGGAATAGTAACTTTAACCCCTACGCTATCCAACGCTTTCACTACTGTTGCACTCTCTGGAGTGGGAATAGTAATTTTTACCCCTACGCTATCCAACTCTTTCCCTACTGTTGCACTCTCTGGAGTTGGAATAGTAATTTTAACCCCTACACTATCCAACAGTTTCCCTACTGTTGCTCTCTCTGGAGTGGTAATAGTAATTTTTACCCCTATGCTATCCTAGGCTTTCCCCACTGTTGCACTCTCTGGAGTGGGAATAGTAATTTTTACCCCCATGCTATCTAACGTTTTCCCTACTGTTGCACTCTCTGGAGTGGGAATAGTAGTTTTTACCCCTACGCTATCCAACGCTTTACATACTGTTGCACTCTCTGGAGTGGGAATAGTAATTTTTACCCCTACGCTATCCAACGCTTTCCCTACTATTGCACTCGCTGGAGTAAGAAAAGTAATTTTTACCCCTACGTTATCCAACTCTTTCCCTACTGTTGCACTCTCTTGAGTGGGAATAGTAACTTTAACCCCTACGCTATCCAACGCTTTCACTACTGTTGCACTCTCTCGAGTGGGAATAGTAATTTTTACCCCTACACTATCCATCTCCTTCCCTACTGTTGCACTCTCTGGAGTTGGAATAGTAATTGTTACCCCTACGCTATCCAACGCTTTCCCTGCTGTTGCACTCTCTGGAGTGGGAATAGTAATTTTTACCCCTATGCTATCCTACGCTTTCCCTACTGTTGCACTCTCTGGAGTGGGAATAGTAATTTTTACCCCCACGATATCCAATTTTTCCCTACTGTTGCACTCTGTGGAGTGGGAATAGTAGTTTTTACCCCTACGCTATCCAAAGCTTTACATACTGTTGCACTCTCTGGAGTGGGAATAGTCATTTTTACACCTACGCTATCCAACGCTTTCCCTACTGTTGCACTCGTTGGAGTGGGAATAGTAATTTTTACCCCCACGCTATCCAACGTTTTCCCTACTGTTGCACTCTCTGGAGTGGGAATAGTAGTTTATACCCCTACGCTATCCAACGCTTTACATACTGTTGCACTCTCTGGAGTGGGAATAGTAATTTTTACCCCTACGCTATCCTACGCTTTCCCTACTGTTGCACTCTCTGGAGTGGGAATAGTAATTTTTACCCCCACGCTATCCAACGTTTTCCCTACTGTTGCACTCTCTGGAGTGGGAATAGTAGTTTATACCCCTACGCTATCCAACGCTTTACATACTGTTGCACTCTCTGGAGTGGGAATAGTAATTTTTACCCCTACTCTATCCAACTCTTTCCCTTCTGTTACAGTCGCTGGAGTGGGAATAGTAACTTTAACCCCTACGCTATCCAACGCTTTCCCTACTGTTGCACTCTCTGGAGTGGTAATAGTAATTTTTACCCCTACGCTCGCTATCCAAGCTTTCCCTACTGTTGCACTCTCTGGAGTGGGAATAGTAATTTTAACTCTACGCTATCCTACGCTTTCCATACAGTTGCACTCTCTGGAGTGGGAATAGTAATTTTTACCCCTACACTATCCAACTCTTTCCCTACTGTTGCACTCTCTGGAGTTTGAATAGTAATTTTTACCCCTACGCTATCCAACACTTTCCCTACTGTTGCACTCTCTGGAGTGGAAATAGTAATTTTTTCCCCTACGCTATCCAACGCTTTCCCTACTGTTGCACTCTCTGGAGTGGGAATAGTAATTTTTACCCCTACGCTATCCAACGCTTTCAATACTATTGCACTCTCTGGAGTGGGAATAGTCATTTTTACACCTACGCTATACAACGCTTTCCCTACTGTTGCATTCGTTGGAGTGGGAATAGTAATTTTTACCCCTACGCTATCCAACTCTTTTTCTACTGTTACACTCGCTGGAGTGGGAATAGTAAATTTTACCCCTACGCTATCCAACGCTTTCCTACTGTTGCACTCTCTGGAGTGGGAATAGTAATTTTAACCCCTACGCTATCCAACGCTTTCCCTACTGTTGCACTCTCTGGAGTGGGAATAGTAGTTTTTACCCCTACGCTATCCAACGCTTTACATACTGTTGCCCTCTCTGGAGTGGGAATAGCAATTTTTACACCTACGCTATCCAACGCTTTCCCTACTGTTGCACTCGTTGGAGTTGGAATAGTAATTTTTACCCCTACGCTATCCAACTCTTTCCCTACTGTTGTACTCTCTGGAGTTGGAATAGTAATTTTAACCCCTACGCTATCCAACGGTTTCTCTGCTGTTACACTCTCTGGAGTGGAAATAGTAATTTTTACCCCCACGCTATCCTACACTTTCCCTACTGTTGCACTCTCTGGAGTGGGCATAGTAATTTTTACCCCCACGCTATCCAACGTTTTCCCTACTGTTGCACTCTCTGGAGTGGGAATAGTAGTTTATACCCCTACGCTATCCAACGCTTTACATACTGTTGCACTCTCTGGAGTGTGAATAGTAATTTTTACCCCTACGCTATCCAACGCTTTCCCTACTGTTGCATTCGTTGGAGTGGGAATAGTAATTTTTACCCCTACGCTATCCAACTCTTTCCCTACTGTTACACTCGCTGGAGTGGGAATAGTAACTTTAACCTCAACGCTATCCAAAGCTTTCCCTACTGTTGCACTCTCTGGAGTGGGAATAGTAATTTTAACCCCTACGCTATCCAACGCTTTCCCTACTGTTGCACTCTCTGGAGTGGTAATAGTAAGTTTTACCCCTACGCTATCCAACGCTTTCCCTACTGTTGCACTCTTTGGAGTGGGAATAGTAATTTTAACTCTACGCTATCCTACACTTTCCATACAGTTGCACTCTCTGGAGTGGGAATAGTAATTTTAACCCCTACGCTATCCAACGCTTTCCCTACTGTTGCACTCTCTGGAGTGGGAATAGTAGTTTTTACCCCTACGCTATCCAACGCTTTACATACTGTTGCCCTCTCTGGAGTGGGAATAGTAATTTTTACACCTACGCTATCCAACGCTTTCCCTACTGTTGCACTCGTTGGAGTGGGAATAGTAATTTTTACCCCTACGCTATCCAACTCTTTCCCTACTGTTGTACTCTCTGGAGTTGGAATAGTAATTTTAACCCCTACGCTATCCAACGGTTTCTCTGCTGTTACACTCTCTGGAGTGGAAATAGTAATTTTTACCCCCACTCTATCCTACACTTTCCCTACTGTTGCACTCTCTGGAGTGGGCATAGTAATTTTTACCCCCACGCTATCCAACGTTTTCCCTACTGTTGCACTCTCTGGAGTGGGAATAGTAGTTTATACCCCTATGCTATCCAACGCTTTACATTCTGTTGCACTCTCTGGAGTGTGAATAGTAATTTTTACCCCTACGCTATCCAACGCTTTCCCTACTGTTACACTCGCTGGAGTGGGAATAGTAACTTTAACCCCAACGCTATCCAAAGCTTTCCCTACTGTTGCACTCTCTGGAGTGGGAATAGTAATTTTAACCCCTACGCTATCCAACGCTTTCCCTACTGTTGCACTCTCTGGAGTGGTAATAGTAAGTTTTACCCCTACGCTATCCAACTCTTTCCCTACTGTTACACTCGCTGGAGTGGGAATAGTAACTTTAACCCCAACGCTATCCAAAGCTTTCCCTACTGTTGCACTCTCTGGAGTGGGAATAGTAATTTTAACCCCTACGCTATCCAACGCTTTCCCTACTGTTGCACTCTCTGGAGTGGTAATAGTAAGTTTTACCCCTACGCTATCCAACGCTTTCCCTACTGTTGCACTCTTTGGAGTGGGAATAGTAATTTTAACTCTACGCTATCCTACACTTTCCATACAGTTGCACTCTCTGGAGTGGGAATAGTAATTTTTACACCTACGCTATCCAACGCTTTCCCTACTGTTGCATTCGTTGGAGTGGGAATAGTAATTTTTACCCCTACGCTATCCAACTCTTTTCCTACTGTTACACTCGCTGGAGTGGGAATAGTAAATTTTACCCCTACGCTATCCAACGCTTTCCTACTGTTGCACTCTCTGGAGTGGGAATAGTAATTTTAACCCCTACGCTATCCAACGCTTTCCCTACTGTTGCACTCTCTGGAGTGGGAATAGTAGTTTTTACCCCTACGCTATCCAACGCTTTACATACTGTTGCCCTCTCTGGAGTGGGAAAAGTAATTTTTACACCTACGCTATCCAACGGTTTCTCTGCTGTTACACTCTCTGGAGTGGAAATAGTAATTTTTACCCCCACGCTATCCTACACTTTCCCTACTGTTGCACTCTCTGGAGTGGGCATAGTAATTTTTACCCCCACGCTATCCAACGTTTTCCCTACTGTTGCACTCTCTGGAGTGGGAATAGTAGTTTATACCCCTACGCTATCCAACGCTTTACATACTGTTGCACTCTCTGGAGTGTGAATAGTAATTTGTACCCCTACGCTATCCAACGCTTTCCCTACTGTTGCATTTGTTGGAGTGGGAATAGTAATTTTTACCCCTACGCTATCCAACTCTTTCCCTACTGTTACACTCGCTGGAGTGGGAATAGTAACTTTAACCCCAACGCTATCCAAAGCTTTCCCTACTGTTGCACTCTCTGGAGTGGGAATAGTAATTTTAACCCCTACGCTATCCAACGCTTTCCCTACTGTTGCACTCTCTGGAGTGGTAATAGTAAGTTTTACCCCTACGCTATCCAACGCTTTCCCTACTGTTGCACTCTTTGGAGTGGGAATAGTAATTTTAACTCTACGCTATCCTACACTTTCCATACAGTTGCACTCTCTGGAGTGGGAATAGTAATTTTAACCCCTACGCTATCCAACGCTTTCCCTACTGTTGCACTCTCTGGAGTGGGAATAGTAGTTTTTACCCCTACGCTATCCAACGCTTTCCCTACTGTTGCACTCTCTGGAGTGGTAATAGTAAGTTTTACCCCTACGCTATCCAACGCTTTCCCTACTGTTGCACTCTTTGGAGTGGGAATAGTAATTTTAACTCTACGCTATCCTACACTTTCCATACAGTTGCACTCTCTGGAGTGGGAATAGTAATTTTAACCCCTACGCTATCCAACGCTTTCCCTACTGTTGCACTCTCTGGAGTGGGAATAGTAGTTTTTACCCCTACGCTATCCAACGCTTTACATACTGTTGCCCTCTCTGGAGTGGGAATAGTAATTTTTACACCTACGCTATCCAACGCTTTCCCTACTGTTGCACTCGTTGGAGTGGGAATAGTAATTTTTACCCCTACGCTATCCAACTCTTTCCCTACTGTTGTACTCTCTGGAGTTGGAATAGTAATTTTAACCCCTACGCTATCCAACGGTTTCTCTGCTGTTACACTCTCTGGAGTGGAAATAGTAATTTTTACCCCCACGCTATCCTACACTTTCCCTACTGTTGCACTCTCTGGAGTGGGCATAGTAATTTTTACCCCCACGCTATCCAACATTTTCCCTACTGTTGCACTCTCTGGAGTGGGAATAGTAGTTTATACCCCTACGCTATCCAACGCTTTACATACTGTTGCACTCTCTGGAGTGTGAATAGTAATTTTTACCCCTACGCTATCCAACGCTTTCCCTACTGTTGCATTTGTTGGAGTGGGAATAGTAATTTTTACCCCTACGCTATCCAACTCTTTCCCTACTGTTACACTCGCTGGAGTGGGAATAGTAACTTTAACCCCAACGCTATCCAAAGCTTTCCCTACTGTTGCACTCTCTGGAGTGGGAATAGTAATTTTAACCCCTACGCTATCCAACGCTTTCCCTACTGTTGCACTCTCTGGAGTGGGAATAGTAATTTTAACCCCTACGCTATCCAACGCTTTCCCTACTGTTGCACTCTCTGGAGTGGGAATAGTAGTTTTTACCCCTACGCTATCCAACGCTTTACATACTGTTGCCCTCTCTGGAGTGGGAAAAGTAATTTTTACACCTACGCTATCCAACGGTTTCTCTGCTGTTACACTCTCTGGAGTGGAAATAGTAATTTTTACCCCCACGCTATCCTACACTTTCCCTACTGTTGCACTCTCTGGAGTGGGCATAGTAATTTTTACCCCCACGCTATCCAAAATTTTCCCTACTGTTGCACTCTCTGGAGTGGGAATAGTAGTTTATACCCCTGCGCTATCCAACGCTTTACATACTGTTGCACTCTCTGGAGTGTGAATAGTAATTTTTACCCCTACGCTATCCAACGCTTTCCCTACTGTTGCATTCGTTGGAGTGGGAATAGTAATTTTTACCCCTACGCTATCCAACTCTTTCCCTACTGTTACACTCGCTGGAGTGGGAATAGTAACTTTAACCCCAACGCTATCCAAAGCTTTCCCTACTGTTGCACTCTCTGGAGTGGGAATAGTAATTTTAACCCCTACGCTATCCAACGCTTTCCCTACTGTTGCACTCTCTGGAGTGGGAATAGTAGTTTTTACCCCTACGCTATCCAACGCTTTACATACTGTTGCCCTCTCTGGAGTGGGAATAGTAATTTTTACACCTACGCTATCCAACGCTTTCCCTACTGTTGCACTCGTTGGAGTGGGAATAGTAATTTTTACCCCTACGCTATCCAACTCTTTCCCTACTGTTGTACTCTCTGGAGTTGGAATAGTAATTTTAACCCCTACGCTATCCAACGGTTTCTCTGCTGTTACACTCTCTGGAGTGGAAATAGTAATTTTTACCCCCACGCTATCCTACACTTTCCCTACTGTTGCACTCTCTGGAGTGGGCATAGTAATTTTTACCCCCACGCTATCCAAAATTTTCCCTACTGTTGCACTCTCTGGAGTGGGAATAGTAGTTTATACCCCTGCGCTATCCAACGCTTTACATACTGTTGCACTCTCTGGAGTGTGAATAGTAATTTTTACCCCTACGCTATCCAACGCTTTCCCTACTGTTGCATTCGTTGGAGTGGGAATAGTAATTTTTACCCCTACGCTATCCAACTCTTTCCCTACTGTTACACTCGCTGGAGTGGGAATAGTAACTTTAACCCCAACGCTATCCAAAGCTTTCCCTACTGTTGCACTCTCTGGAGTGGGAATAGTAATTTTAACCCCTACGCTATCCAACGCTTTCCCTACTGTTGCACTCTCTGGAGTGGTAATAGTAAGTTTTACCCCTACGCTATCCAACGCTTTCCCTACTGTTGCACTCTTTGGAGTGGGAATAGTAATTTTAACTCTACGCTATCCTACACTTTCCATACAGTTGCACTCTCTGGAGTGGGAATAGTAATTTTTACCCCTACGCAATCCAACGCTTTCCCTGCTGTTGTACTTGTTGGAGTGGGAATAGTAATTTTAACCCCGACGCTATCCAACTCTTTCCCTACTGTTACACTCTCTGGAGTTGGAATAGTAATTTTAACTCCTACGCTATCCAACTCTTTCCCTACTGTTGCACTCTCTGGAGTTTGAATAGCAATTTTAACCCCTACACTATCCAACACTTTCCCTACTGTTGCACTCTCTGGAGTGGGAATAGTAATTTTTACCCCTACGCTATCCAACGCTTTCCCTACTGTTGCACTCTCTGGAGTGGGAATTGTAATTTGCTATCCAACGCTTTCCCTACTGTTGCACTCTCTGGAGTGGGAATAGTAATTTTTACCCCTACGCTATCCAACGCTTTCCCTACTGTTGCACTCGCTGGAGTGGGAATAGTAATTTTAACCCCTACGCTATCCAACTCTTTCCCTACTGTTGCACTCACTGGAGTAGGAATAGTAACTTTAACCCCTACGCTATCCAACGTTTTCCCTACTCTTGCACTCTCTGGAGTGGGAATAGTAATTATTACCCCTACGCTATCCAACGCTTTCCCTACTGTTGCACTGTCTGGAGTGGGAATAGTAATTTTTACCCCTACGCTATCCAACGCTTTCCCTTCTCTTGCACTCACTGGAGTCGTTACAGTACATTTATATATATATGTATTAGAAATAAATTATTTTATTTTAAGTTATATTAGTTATTTTTTAATGTTATGTTTATTTAAGTATTTTAAATAAGTTAAATTAATTTTATTTAATTAATATGTTACTTTTACTTTACTTTTAAGACATTTAAAAAAATCGATATTTTGACAGTCTATATTTTTTACACTCGATATTTTGGAGTCGATATTTTTTTACTTACCTGTTTGAAGATAGGAAGTCGATATTCTGGTAGTCGATATTTTTACCTCGATATTTAGTCATCTCGAAATTTTGACTGTCGATATTCTGTCAGTGATCCTACTATACCTTACTTTGGTATAGTATATACAGAGCCAGCTTCCTACAACTATCACTTAGAAAATATAATATACCTTCAGAGAGTGTATGAGCTGCTAGTTGATTGGCCATGATGGCTGTTTATAGGCGTATGCGATTAATTAGTCAACACTGAACACTGGTAACTCACAATACTTGGGTCTCCTAGAATACCCATTGAGAATAACCAAGAGTCTTGCCTGCTTGATTTTGACTCCCCTAATGCATTTCTTGGTGTTGATTTTTGGCCTCCTTGAAGTTCCAGAGTCCCCATTATTATATCAGTTATCAGTTTCAAAAATATAAGGATACACCCTTATGGTCTTTTTGTACATTGTGGACAGACAAACAATATCTCTATAAAGGTTCTGTAACATCTTTTCTTTTCTTATAGATCATCAACCACAATTTGTGCCTTACTTGTCAACGAAAGCATGGTGCAAATAGAAGATGGGGTCATTGCTGGAAATGGACATCTGGCTCGCTGTCCCATCCATATACATGTGGAACAAGTTGTGCAAACTCCGCCTCGTTATTTCACCGCTAGATGGATCAGCAAAGCCTGGAAATGGAAAATGTGATGGACCCTTTAGTATGATATGTTGAGTCACATATTGGAACACACTGATCCATGAGAAGATAAAAGGAGCAATAAATAAAACACTACCTTTTTAAAATAATTTGCTATTGCGAAAAGGTTCAGCCAAAGCATTCCCCTTAATTAAGATGTATTCATTTAATCCTAAATCTTCCAAAAGACCCTGCTAGATGGAAGTGGGCAGTCTTTGATTTTAAGAATATCCACCATGTATAAAGGCTGCTGGTGAAGAATCCTGCTCTGCTGGAAGAGTGGGGCCAATGGTGTGGGTCATCAGTCGAGATCTTTGTCAGTCTTTGCAATTGATTGACTGACTTCATGAGATCGGATGCACGTTCCATCCTTGCACTGCATTCACATTGTAGAAATCAGTAAAGACTTAAACATGTGGCTTCAAGCCACTTCTTTATCCATTCATCCTTTGATCAGATATGTGAAAGAAGAATAGAGACTTCACACACACCAAAGATTTTTGTGAAAGACGGTATTTCACCTACCTTCCAGACAGTTGCGGAAGCTGTGCTTGGAAGTGCTATTGTACGGAGGTGTGTCATAGTCCTTCCACTGGAGCACGTCCTGCACTTGCTGAGCGGAGGGCAGCTGGCTGTAGTTGGGGTCAGCACCAGGGTTCCTGTATAGAGGCTCAAACCTGCACTTATCTTCTGCAACTATGCAATACTTATCAGGGTAACTAAATCCGCTGCATATACTCTGGAAATGGTATGGAAGGAAGGAAAGTTAAAAGCTGTAAAGTCATTGGAAGAGATGTATTGTATGATGTAGTACATGTTAGACATGTTTTGGCTCTACTTCATATGCCATAGACATCTCCTCCGCACAAAGACTCATCACTGTAGACCTCTTGGTGATCTTATAAAACAAAGGGCCACAAAGTCCATAATTCCCTGATCATTGTCCTTGTGGGCCTATGAAAGCAAACACAAAGAGACAATGGACGGAGCGCTGAAACTTTACAGACACTCACCCCCAGTCACAGATTTGGGTTGAATCCATCATCGGTCTTTAGTTCACTTCACCTACTCAGCTCAGCTCAGACCAAGCCATATGCAAATCAATCTGGGCCCTGTGCCTCATGGGAACAATCCAGCATAAAATGCCAATCCAGGAATTCCCTGGATCAGGCACAATCATTGAGCATGGACATAACTCTGAAAACCTTTCAGGTAACAGCTCATTTTACTTCACCTGGGAGGCCTTTGTAGGCCATTTGGGCATGCAGGTAAAGGGTTTAACATGCAAACCTTTTTGCCCTGGAAATACTGAAATGAACTGCTCTGGGTATGCATACATTTGGCAAAGTAATGTCAAACCCTGAAATCAGCCAGAGGGATGCAACAACTCACTTTACCATGTAAAGTTGTCGCACTGTGAAATATAAAAATATTCATTCCCAGCAGAGGTTTGTGTGTGAATTTAAAGTTATGGCATGTTTAGACCCAACCACTGCATATGTTTGTAGCCATAGCTAGTGTGCAAGACTGTCACATGCTACCTTATGTTTACATTGAGATTAGAGAGGATGGCTATGCTATAAGGTGATTTAAAGTTGCAAGTTGTGACCAATCAAAGTATACAATCAAGTAGTGCTGATTCATTTTCCGAGCTAAATTCCTGGTTAAACCATTACAAGTCACCACAATAAGGCACCAAACACACACATTCATGTGCACCATGAAAGAGGATGAGCAACATCACCAAGAACACAGAGGAAAGACTAATGCAGTACACACAGAAAGAATAAACAAGAACAGTGAACGATGATGAGAAACAGCTTGAAGGACTCTGAGTAAGGACTAACGCAGCATGCACAGAAAGAATAAACAAGCACTCTAACTCTGAAAACAGAAGGATAAATAGGTGAATACGCCCAAAAAAGCGAAAAAGTTAATAAAAGAAAGGCGTGTAAGATTTACATGGTCTTTGGATCTTGCAACTCAAAAGAACGGAAACAAGAATTACAGCCCTGTATGTAGAAATGGAAATTGGAGGTCTAGGCAACAGCACAGTGCTGTTGGATATAGGAGAAAGTATTCCCTTTTGCAGTTGCTAAAATGAGACAAGCGGAAGGCTTCAAGTACTGCTGCACAGCTCCCTGCAAGTGAATAACTTACAAAAAAGGAGCGACAAATAAGACATATTTATTACTTAAAACTATTTTTTTTAATGGACACTGAAATAGACAAATAAACACCAATGTGTGGGCTTGTAGCCCAAAAAGTATATTAAACAGATCTGGAAAAACACAGCACCAGCAATTTCTAGGCTTTGTTAACAATCTCTTTTATCTTATTAGATGAAGAGTTATATGTTGTGACACAAATCTATACGTTGGATTATGATTTTTGATTTGTCTCCAGTAATGCTGTCCTGGGTGTGTTCCTAGATCTCTTGCAATTGCAAGCTTAGTTCGTCTGCTTCCTTGCGGAACTCATTCAGATCCGTGCAGTTCCTCCGGAACCTGAGTAATTTTCCAACTCCTAGATTCTACCTCAGGGCCCATGGATGTGCTCTGTCAAAGTACAACAGGCTGTTACAATCTTTGTATGTAACAAATTCACTAACCTGCCTTCTCTATGCCCCCGAAGTCCTGGGCAGTGGATCTTGCTAACTTTTTCACCAGCAAGATAAAGCTCATCCAGGACTCTTTCCATCTGGTGGTGCCTGCAGGTGTAACCTGCACAGAGGACAGCTCGCGCCTGGCAGTTACATCTGGCCCGTCGCTGGCAATCTTCCCCCCTCTTTCAGCCGCCGTCTCTCTAGGTCTCATGGGCACGCTTAAATCTGGATCGCCCTTGGACCCTTGCCCGGCTAAGTTTCTATCCAGAATGGCGGAAGTCTTAAACCCTTTGGTCAACCCTCTTCTTAATCTCTCACTAAGTCAGGGTCTGGTTCCGTTAGCATGGAAGCAGGCTATGGTGATCCCTTTGTTGAAGAAGCCTGGCCTCGATCCGGAGGCTTTGGTCAATTATAGACCGATTTCCCTCTTGCCTGCTCTTATGAAAATTCTGGAGAAGCACATAAATACGGTGCTCTCCAATTTTCTGGAATCGCATGAGATCCTGCATGCCTCCCAATCGGGCTTCCGCCCTAATCTCAGCACTGAGACAGCGCTCCTGGAGGTGTCGGAAGACATTAAAGGGGTACTGGACACAGGGGGCAAGGCCATGCTGGTCATGTTGGACTTGTCGGCGGCCTTCGACACCGTCCCCCATGACCGCCTTCTCTCCAGACTCTTTGAGATAGGCCTCAGGGGGACGGTGCTCAGCTGGTTTTCATCATTCCTAGCTGACCGCCGACAAACGGTCTGGGCCTCCCCGGACTCTGCTGTGATGCCGCCACTGGGTGTTGGGGTCCCGCAGGGCTCTATTTTGAGCCCGACCCTATTTAACATCTTCATGACCCCTCTGGCGGCACTGGCGGAGTCTTTTGGGGCCCGGATCATGTCCTACGCCGACGACACACAGCTCCTCTTCTCCTGCAAGAATGGAGGAGACTTTAATGGAGAGAGCATCCGGGATTGCCTTGGGGCTGTCTTTAGATGGTTCCATTTGAGTGGCCTCAAGTGCAATTCCGAGAAGTCTCAAGTTCTCTTCTTTGGGTGTGCGTCGGACCCTGACTGGCATACCTGGTGGCCTACTAGCATGTTTCCACCTTCCTGTCCATCTCTAGTGGCTAAACATTTAGGGGTCAAGATGGACAAGGGCCTGACGATGAGAGCCCAGATCTTGGGGGTGACGGGCACCTGTTTCGGTCTCCTTAGGGTACTGAGGAAGTTTCTACCCCTTTTGTCGGAGGAACATCGGAAACTGACTGTACAGGCTCTGATCGGGTCCAGGCTGGACTATGCCAACGTCCTCTACCTGGGCCTGCCGGAGTATCTGTTACAGCGGCTCCAGGTGGCACAGAACGTGGCGGCTAGAGCTATCTATGGCGTAAATAGGCGTGCTAGTGTGGCGGGTCTCTTGCAGGCCTTACACTGGCTGCCTATCCGCAGGCGCATCATCTTCAAGACGCTGACTCTGGCCTATAAGGCCCTTCATGCTGGGGGCGCGAAGTACCTTCAAAGGAGACTGTCTTTCTACCATCCGGCCCGTGCTCTCAGATCAGAGTCACAGTTCTTGGCCGTGGTGCCACGTGTGAAAAGAGCCCGCATCGGAGGTCGTTCTTTTGGACTGCTGGCACCACAGCTGTGGAACTCTTTGCCGCTGACACTCCGGGGCGCCACCAGCCTGCTTGCTTTTAGGAAGGGTCTAAAGACCTGGTTGTTTACTTTATAGGCCTCTTTCCCTCCTCACACTGCATTCCCCTCCTTTTTCTATTTCCGTGTTGTGTTATTTTACCGTAGGTCTCGCTGCTAAAGCGCCGGGATACTCTTTTTGAGTCGCCGCGCGCTATACAAAAATATATTTAACATAACATAACATAACATAACATTCTCTTGCAATGATGTTTATGTCCAAAAATTAGATTTCCTCATTATTGGCTGTTTGTGTACACCGTAGGTGTGGATTACTCAGTAATGCTGTTAGGGTCACCTCTCCAGATGACCAGGAATTCATCTATATACCTATCCCATTTCTATATATTATCCAAAAAAGTGTTGGCTGATCAGATATTTTCCTTCTCGAAATGGCCCATGTACAGACACGCTATACTAGGCATGAATAAACTGCCCATGGCAGTCCCATAGACTTGGAGGTACATCTGGTATTCGAATTTAAAGAAATTCTCAGTAAGTGCCAGATGCATCAATCTTATGATCCAGTCCACGGTGGCCCCTCATTGCCATTCCTCCTTGCGTAGTTATTGTTCGATGACTCTTAGGCTCTCCTCTTGTGGGATAGTTTTATAGAGAGCCTCTACGTCCAGGCACAACATGAGGTATTTTTCCAGGTCATATTCCATGTATATCAAATTATTGAGAGGATATTATGTTTCTTGGACATAGGGTTTGATTTTGGTCACAAGTCGGTATATTTTTGGAGAAGGGCAGGCATTGCGTATATAGGAACTGTAGCAATGTTCTCCTTACTCCCCCATTTGTGATTGTGATTAGTGATTTCTGGCATCACATTCCCACAGTGAAAGCATACGTTAATAAGTGTGCAGGCACAATAGGCTTCTATTTGAACAAGTAGTCCCCCGCACATTAGCCCTGAGACCGTCGAATTACAGGTGCCTTGACCGTCTTGCACAATTCTGTCACTGCTAAACAAGGCACTCCCACTTTTTTCCAGGGGACTGACACAAAAACTCATCTAAAGACTCTGATACTAAAGGCTGTTGCACAAATGTGTGGGCTCTAGCCATGTCCCTTCATTTCATGCTATTTCTGGAGTACTCCCAGGTGTCATTCCTCCAATTTTCCGACCGTATTCAGCGGTTTGATTTCACAACTTGTGGCTGTACAGCTGAGCCCTGGTTCTAGGAGTGCTCTCACGCCATGTCTGCCTGTCCTGTTGTCCAGAAAAGGGGGTGGTGATGAACAGAGTGCCTGAATGAAGCAGACCACTCTTACCCAGTCCAAAGATCAGGGCTTGATCCATCACCGTTTTTTAGCTCACTGCACCATCCCAGCTCAGAACTTGGCTATATGCAAATTAGTCTGTTCCTGTCCCAGTGCATGATGGGAACAGGGCAAACCAAACTACCAAGCCAATTCTTATACTGGGAAGGAAACAAGCTACCGGGGACCGGTTTCTGGCATTTCAGCCTCGTCGGCCCGGCTTGCTTGAATCCTGATGGTGCAATGAGCAAGGGACTCACATCTGAGTATACCCTTCCACACTTATGGTGGACAAAATGATTCAGAAAAGGGGGTGGTGATGAACAGAGTGCCTGAATGAAGCAGACCACTCTTACCCAGTCCAAAGATCAGGGCTTGATCCATCACCGTTTTTTAGCTCACTGCACCATCCCAGCTCAGAACTTGGCTATATGCAAATTAGTCTGTTCCTGTCCCAGTGCATGATGGGAACAGGGCAAACCAAACTACCAAGCCAATTCTTATACTGGGAAGGAAACAAGCTACCGGGGACCGGTTTCTGGCATTTCAGCCTCGTCGGCCCGGCTTGCTTGAATCCTGATGGTGCAATGAGCAAGGGACTCACATCTGAGTATACCCTTCCACGCTTATGGTGGACAAAATGATTCAGAAAAGGGGGTGGTGATGAACAGAGTGCCTGAATGAAGCAGACCACTCTTACCCAGTCCAAAGATCAGGGCTTGATCCATCACCGTTTTTTAGCTCACTGCACCATCCCAGCTCAGAACTTGGCTATATGCAAATTAGTCTGTTCCTGTCCCAGTGCATGATGGGAACAGGGCAAACCAAACTACCAAGCCAATTCTTATACTGGGAAGGAAACAAGCTACCGGGGACCGGTTTCTGGCATTTCAGCCTCGTCGGCCCGGCTTGCTTGAATCCTGATGGTGCAATGAGCAAGGGACTCACATCTGAGTATACCCTTCCACGCTTATGGTGGACAAAATGATTCAGAAAAGGGGGTGGTGATGAACAGAGTGCCTGAATGAAGCAGACCACTCTTACCCAGTCCAAAGATCAGGGCTTGATCCATCACCGTTTTTTAGCTCACTGCACCATCCCAGCTCAGAACTTGGCTATATGCAAATTAGTCTGTTCCTGTCCCAGTGCATGATGGGAACAGGGCAAACCAAACTACCAAGCCAATTCTTATACTGGGAAGGAAACAAGCTACCGGGGACCGGTTTCTGGCATTTCAGCCTCGTCGGCCCGGCTTGCTTGAATCCTGATGGTGCAATGAGCAATGGACTCACATCTGAGTATACCCTTCCACGCTTATGGTGGACAAAATGATTCAGAAAAGGGGGTGGTGATGAACAGAGTGCCTGAATGAAGCAGACCACTCTTACCCAGTCCAAAGATCAGGGCTTGATCCATCACCGTTTTTTAGCTCACTGCACCATCCCAGCTCAGAACTTGGCTATATGCAAATTAGTCTGTTCCTGTCCCAGTGCATGATGGGAACAGGGCAAACCAAACTACCAAGCCAATTCTTATACTGGGAAGGAAACAAGCTACCGGGGACCGGTTTCTGGCATTTCAGCCTCGTCGGCCCGGCTTGCTTGAATCCTGATGGTGCAATGAGCAAGGGACTCACATCTGAGTATACCCTTCCACGCTTATGGTGGACAAAATGATTCAGAAAAGGGGGTGGTGATGAACAGAGTGCCTGAATGAAGCAGACCACTCTTACCCAGTCCAAAGATCAGGGCTTGATCCATCACCGTTTTTTAGCTCACTGCACCATCCCAGCTCAGAACTTGGCTCTATGCAAATTAGTCTGTTCCTGTCCCAGTGCATGATGGGAACAGGGCAAACCAAACTACCAAGCCAATTCTTATACTGGGAAGGAAACAAGCTACCGGGGACCGGTTTCTGGCATTTCAGCCTCGTCGGCCCGGCTTGCTTGAATCCTGATGGTGCAATGAGCAAGGGACTCACATCTGAGTATACCCTTCCACGCTTATGGTGGACAAAATGATTCAGAAAAGGGGGTGGTGATGAACAGAGTGCCTGAATGAAGCAGACCACTCTTACCCAGTCCAAAGATCAGGGCTTGATCCATCACCGTTTTTTAGCTCACTGCACCATCCCAGCTCAGAACTTGGCTATATGCAAATTAGTCTGTTCCTGTCCCAGTGCATGATGGGAACAGGGCAAACCAAACTACCAAGCCAATTCTTATACTGGGAAGGAAACAAGCTACCGGGGACCGGTTTCTGGCATTTCAGCCTCGTCGGCCCGGCTTGCTTGAATCCTGATGGTGCAATGAGCAAGGGACTCACATCTGAGTATACCCTTCCACGCTTATGGTGGACAAAATGATTCAGAAAAGGAGGTGGTGATGAACAGAGTGCCTGAATGAAGCAGACCACTCTTACCCAGTCCAAAGATCAGGGCTTGATCCATCACCGTTTTTTAGCTCACTGCACCATCCCAGCTCAGAACTTGGCTATATGCAAATTAGTCTGTTCCTGTCCCAGTGCATGATGGGAACAGGGCAAACCAAACTACCAAGCCAATTCTTATACTGGGAAGGAAACAAGCTACCGGGGACCGGTTTCTGGCATTTCAGCCTCGTCGGCCCGGCTTGCTTGAATCCTGATGGTGCAATGAGCAAGGGACTCACATCTGAGTATACCCTTCCACGCTTATGGTGGACAAAATGATTCAGAAAAGGGGGTGGTGATGAACAGAGTGCCTGAATGAAGCAGACCACTCTTACCCAGTCCAAAGATCAGGGCTTGATCCATCACCGTTTTTTAGCTCACTGCACCATCCCAGCTCAGAACTTGGCTATATGCAAATTAGTCTGTTCCTGTCCCAGTGCATGATGGGAACAGGGCAAACCAAACTACCAAGCCAATTCTTATACTGGGAAGGAAACAAACTACCGGGGACCGGTTTCTGGCATTTCAGCCTCGTCGGCCCGGCTTGCTTGAATCCTGATGGTGCAATGAGCAAGGGACTCACATCTGAGTATACCCTTCCACGCTTATGGTGGACAAAATGATTCAGAAAAGGGGGTGGTGATGAACAGAGTGCCTGAATGAAGCAGACCACTCTTACCCAGTCAAAAGATCAGGGCTTGATCCATCACCGTTTTTTAGCTCACTGCACCATCCCAGCTCAGAACTTGGCTATATGCAAATTAGTCTGTTCCTGTCCCAGTGCATGATGGGAACAGGGCAAACCAAACTACCAAGCCAATTCTTATACTGGGAAGGAAACAAGCTACCGGGGACCGGTTTCTGGCATTTCAGCCTCGTCGGCCCGGCTTGCTTGAATCCTGATGGTGCAATGAGCAAGGGACTCACATCTGAGTATACCCTTCCACGCTTATGGTGGACAAAATGATTCAGAAAAGGGGGTGGTGATGAACAGAGTGCCTGAATGAAGCAGACCACTCTTACCCAGTCCAAAGATCAGGGCTTGATCCATCACCGTTTTTTAGCTCACTGCACCATCCCAGCTCAGAACTTGGCTATATGCAAATTAGTCTGTTCCTGTCCCAGTGCATGATGGGAACAGGGCAAACCAAACTACCAAGCCAATTCTTATACTGGGAAGGAAACAAGCTACCGGGGACCGGTTTCTGGCATTTCAGCCTCATCGGCCCGGCTTGCTTGAATCCTGATGGTGCAATGAGCAAGGGACTCACATCTGAGTATACCCTTCCACGCTTATGGTGGACAAAATGATTCAGAAAAGGGGGTGGTGATGAACAGAGTGCCTGAATGAAGCAGACCACTCTTACCCAGTCCAAAGATCAGGGCTTGATCCATCACCGTTTTTTAGCTCACTGCACCATCCCAGCTCAGAACTTGGCTATATGCAAATTAGTCTGTTCCTGTCCCAGTGCATGATGGGAACAGGGCAAACCAAACTACCAAGCCAATTCTTATACTGGGAAGGAAACAAGCTACCGGGGACCGGTTTCTGGCATTTCAGCCTCGTCGGCCCGGCTTGCTTGAATCCTGATGGTGCAATGAGCAAGGGACTCACATCTGAGTATACTCTTCCACGCTTATGGTGGACAAAATGATTCAGAAAAGGGGGTGGTGATGAACAGAGTGCCTGAATGAAGCAGACCACTCTTACCCAGTCCAAAGATCAGGGCTTGATCCATCACCGTTTTTTAGCTCACTGCACCATCCCAGCTCAGAACTTGGCTATATGCAAATTAGTCTGTTCCTGTCCCAGTGCATGATGGGAACAGGGCAAACCAAACTACCAAGCCAATTCTTATACTGGGAAGGAAACAAGCTACCGGGGACCGGTTTCTGGCATTTCAGCCTCGTCGGCCCGGCTTGCTTGAATCCTGATGGTGCAATGAGCAAGGGACTCACATCTGAGTATACCCTTCCACGCTTATGGTGGACAAAATGATTCAGAAAAGGGGGTGGTGATGAACAGAGTGCCTGAATGAAGCAGACCACTCTTACCCAGTCCAAAGATCAGGGCTTGATCCATCACCGTTTTTTAGCTCACTGCACCATCCCAGCTCAGAACTTGGCTATATGCAAATTAGTCTGTTCCTGTCCCAGTGCATGATGGGAACAGGGCAAACCAAACTACCAAGCCAATTCTTATACTGGGAAGGAAACAAGCTACCGGGGACCGGTTTCTGGCATTTCAGCCTCGTCGGCCCGGCTTGCTTGAATCCTGATGGTGCAATGAGCAAGGGACTCACATCTGAGTATACCCTTCCACGCATATGGTGGACAAAATGATTCAGAAAAGGGGGTGGTGATGAACAGAGTGCCTGAATGAAGCAGACCACTCTTACCCAGTCCAAAGATCAGGGCTTGATCCATCACCGTTTTTTAGCTCACTGCACCATCCCAGCTCAGAACTTGGCTATATGCAAATTAGTCTGTTCCTGTCCCAGTGCATGATGGGAACAGGGCAAACCAAACTACCTGTTGTCCAGGCAGAGCTTGCTTAGTTGCAACTGTACCATGACCGCATGCAGCTTTTCTTTGAATGTGTCCCATTAGCTGTGCGACGTATCAGTTATAGGCTAACCTTCCGCTATGCCTATTTCACCCGTGTGCAATCTGTGTTCCACTAATGATGATACCCCTTTCAGTGGTTCATGGATGCCTTCCTTTCCAACACATCTCCTGCTGCCTTTGATCATGAGCTGTAGGTGAGTCCTTTGTTGGTACACGATCAGGACTGCTCCAGTGTTACACATTCATGAGATGCCTTTCAATGTGTCTGACAGGCTGCCACCTGCGCCTGTGTGTTCGTGCAACGGCTCCTGCTCCATGCCTACATAAAACCTCTCCCAGGTTGCCATGGGATGCTCCTTTCATCCTCGTGGTGCAAGGAGCACATTTGTTCCATTATACTGCTGGATTAGATGGCGGTCCTTTTTGCCGAATATGATTTGGATCATATTTTAGAACTTTGAAGCTGCCTCTGCCTTCTTGGCTTTGTAACTACTTAACAGCAACAAGAACTGCTGGCGACTAATTCAATGTCCTTTTACCTTTTTCACAGCTACTAACCAGACTTGTCATTAAGCTCTCTGTCTTTTGTCCCATCTGCATCTGCTTTGACTCTGCTGACCTCTGTGGTCTGTTTTGCTTGGTACCACAGACCTGGGCAAGGGGAGCCTGTCATCTGACCGTCATGGATATTGTGGAGTTGCATGAGCCGGGCTTCCATCATGAAGCTGCAGCGCACAACATTTACAACCTTCCCCTTCCCCTCAGACAGTGCTCTAGTCACTTAGCCTTCAGGAAGAGTCTTAAGACTACTCTGTTTCAGTATTAGCGCCGCCTCGACCTGTATCCCCTACAGCACTGCGCGGAGATACACCTTCGGGTGTGATTCCGGCGCATTACAAATCCATAAATAAATAAATAAATAAATGGCTTAGTTGTTTTACAAGTACATTAGAATTTGTATGTGAGAAGTGTCTGCAGAGCTCGTTCCCTTCATGGTCCAGGTCTACTTCCTGAACATTCTGTCCGTGGTCAGAGAACATTGTCTGATGTCATTCTGTTCTGGTAAGGCCATAGCACCCCACTCAACAAAGTGTCACAGTTGCTAGAGGACACGGGTGCCTTTTAGATGTAATGGGGAGGTGGGCTAGTTGCCCCACACTTGGAGAGAAATCTATCCTGCGATGAGAGTGACACAGCACATGGAATGTAAATTTCACCATGTACTGCCTAAGGAATGGGTAGGCTGACAAGACCCATAAACCTGGGACATCTTATTTAACTCCTCCCAGCAAGAGGCGGGGGATATGCTTGTGGGTCTTCGTCCAGAGGGATTATTGATATGACATCTTGCTTCATGTGTTATGGATGTGTCACTTTGGAAACTTTATGTACTCATGCACTCTCAACTTGTTGTGGCACGTATGTTGCCTGTTTCGACACTCTATTAAAAATGCACATTTCAAAGCTTTTCTTGACTTCAACTAATCGACTTGTGTACATGCACTTGCATACCTCTGAGTGAGTAGGAGATATAGTGAGGCACTATAGCAATTGTGTCCTGTGCTAATCAATCAATCAATCAATCAGGCATTCATGAAGTGCGCTACATACCTGTGAGTGTCCCAAGGCACTGATGGGGGGGGCCGCAGCTAGAGGTCGAAGAGCCAGGTCTTGAGTAGTCTCCTGAAGGTCTGAGGGTCCTCTGTCTGCCGAATGTGGAGGGGTAGGGAGTCCCAAGTCTTGGCGGCGCGGTAGGAGAAGGATCTGCCTCTGGCAGTGGTTCTGTTGATGCGTGGGACGGCAGCCAGGGAGAGGTCGGCGGAGCGGAGTCTCCTGTTGGGTGCGTAGAATGATAGTCGGTTGTTGAGGAAGGCTGGGCTGGTGTTGTGGAGTGCCTTATGTACGTGGGTGAGGAGCTTGAAGGTGATTCTTCTGTCGATGGGAAGCCAGTGCAGGTTTCTCAGGTGGGGGGTGATGGGGTCTCGGCGGGGGCGTTGGTGATCAGGAGGGCGGAGGCGTCCTGGATTCTTTGAAGTCTGCTGATGAGTTTGACTGGGGCTCCGGCGTAGAGGGCGCTGCCATAGTCAAGTCTACTGCTGATAAGGGTGTGTGTGACGGACTTTCTTGTGTCGGTCGGGATCCATTTGTAGATCTTGCAGAGCATGTGGAGGGTGTAGAAGCAGGTTGAGGAGAGGGCGTTGATCTGGTTGGCCATGGAGAGTTTCGAGTCGAGGATGACTCCCAGATTGCGGTCGTGGTTGATTGGTGTAGGGGCGATGCCCAGGGAGGTGGGCCACCATGAGTCAACCCAGGCTGAAGGGTTGGGTGTCGTCGGCGTAGGAGATAATGTTGCAGTCGTGGAGTCTGGCGATGCGTGTGAGCGGGGCCATGTAGACGTAGAAGAGCGTAGGGCTAGGTGATGATTCTTGAGGGACACCACAGATCGTCTTGGTGACTCCGGAGCGGAACGGGGAGAGGTGGACTCTTTGAGTTCTGTCTGTGAGGAAGGAGGTGATCTAGTCCAGGGTCTTGTCACAAACCCCTGCGTTGAAGAGGCATGTACGCAGAGTGTGGTGGCATGCGGTGTCAAAGGCAGCGGAGAGGTCAAGGAGGATGAGGGCTGCTGTCTCCCTGTTGTTGAGCAGGAGTCTGATGTCGTCCGTGGCGGCGATGAAGGCAGTCTCAGTGCTGTGGTTCTTGCGGAAGCCTGACTGGGAGGGGTCGAGGATGTTGTTGTCTTCTAAGTAGTGGGTGAGCTAGGTGTTGATGATCTTTTCAATGACCTTAGCAGGGAACGGAAGAAGGGAGATGGGCCGGAAATTCTTAAGGTCGCTCGGGTCCATCTTGGGTTTCTTCAGTAGGGTGTTGATCTCGGCGTGTTTCCAGCTCTCAAGGAAGGTTGCGGTCTTGAAGGAGAGGTTGATGATGTTGCATAGGTGGGGTGCGCTACATACCTGTGAGGGTCCCAAGGTGCTGAGTGGGGGGCTGCAGCTAGAGGTCGAAGAGCCAGGTCTAGAGTAGTCTCCTGAAGGTCTGAGGGTCCTCTGTCTGTCGAAGGTGGAGGGGGTGGGAGTTCCAAGTCTTGGCGGCGCAGTAGGAGAAGGATCTGCCTCCGGCGTTGGTTCTGTGGATGCGTGGGATGGCAGCAAGGGAGAGATCGGCAGAGCGGAGTCTCCTGTTGGGTGCGTAGAATGATAGTCGGTTGTTGAGGAAGGCCGGGCCGGTGTTGTGGAGTGCCTTGTGTGCGTGGGTGAGGAGCTTGAAGTTGATTCTTCTGTCGATGGGAAGCCAGTGCAGGTTTCTCAGGTGGGGGGTGATGTGGTCTTGGCGGGGGGCGTTGGTGATCAGGCAGGCGGAGGCATTCTGGATTCTTTGAAGTCTGCTGATGAGTTTGGCTGGAGCTCCGGCGTAGAGAGCGTTGCCTTAGTCGAGTCTACTGCTGATGAAGGCGTGTGTGACGGACTTTCGTGTGTCGGTCGGGATCCATTTGTAGATCTTGCGGAGCATGCGGAGGCTGTAGAAGCAGGTTGAGGAGACGGCTTTGATATGGTTGGCCATGGAGAGTTTCGAGTCGAATATGACTCCCAGATTGCGTGCGTGGTTGGTTAGTGTAGGAGTGATGCCCAGGGAGGTGGGCCACCATGAGTCGTCCCAGGCTGAAGGGTTGGGTCCGAGAATGAGGATCTCTGTCTTGTCTGTGTTGAGCTTGAGCCGGCTTTCTTCCATCCAGTCGGCGACAGCCTTCATGCCGCGGTGGCGGTTGGCTTTGGCAGTGCGGGGTTCGTTGGTGAGGGAGAGGATCAGTTGGGTGTCGTCGACGTAGGAGATAATGTTGAGGTCATGGAGTCTGGCGATGCATGCGAGCGGGGCCATGTAGACGTTGAAGAGCGTAGGACTAAGGGATGATCCTTGAGGGACACCGCAGATCGTCTTGGTGACTCCGGAGTGGAATGGGGAAGGCGGACTCTTTGGGTTCTGTCTGTGAGGAAGGAGGTGATCCAGTCCAGGGTCTTGTCACAAATCCCTGCATTGAAGAGGCGTGTACGCAGAGTGTGGTGGCATACGGTGTCGAAGGCAGCGGAGAGGTCGAGGAGGATGAGGGCTGTTGTCTCCCCATTGTCGAGCAGGAGTCTGATGCCGTCCGTGGTGGCAATGAGGGCGGTCTCGGTGCTGTGGTTCTTGCGGAAGCATGACTGGGAGGGGTCAAGGATGTTGTTGTCTTCCAGGTAGCGGGTGAGGTGGGTGTTGACGATCTTTTCGATGACCTTAGCAGGGAACGGAAGAAGGGAGATGGGCCAGAAATTCTTACGGTCGCTCGGGTCCGCCTTGGGTTTCTTTAGTAGGGCGTTGATCTCGGCGTGTTTCCAGCTTTCAGGGAAGGTTGAGGTATTGAAGGAGAGGTTGATGATGTTGCATAGGTGGGGGGCGATGGAGCTGTTGGCCTTGTTGATGACGTGGTGGGGAAGAGGGTCGGATGGGGCGCCTGAGTGGATGGAGTTCATAGTCTTGCTGGTGTCCTCGGTGGTAGTGCTGGTCCATATGGTGAGGGGCTTGTGGTCGGTGGGTAGCGGAGGGGCCAGGGTGATGAGGTTGGGGAGGTCTGAGCATGGATTAAAGCTGTCGTGAATGTCGGTGATCTTGCGGTGGAAGAAGGCAGCGAGGGCGTTGCAAAGGGCTTGTGATGAGGGGATGTGGTTGGTGCAGGAGCTGGGGTTGGAGAGTTGCCTCACAACGTTGAAGAGTTCCTTGCTATTGTGTGTGTTGTTGTCTAGGTGGTTCTTGAAGGCAGCTTTCTTGGTGTTCCTGATGAGATGGTGGTTGATCCGGATGGCGTCTTTTAGGGCGGCGGGGCTGTTGGGTGTTTTCTCCTTGTGCCAGGTGTTTTCCAGTCTCCGACAGGTGCGTTTGGAGGCTAGGAGCTCTGGGGTGAACCAACTGGCACTCTGGCTGGTGTCTCTGTGGGCAGTATGTCTAGTAGAGGCGAGGGGTTTGGCGCAGCCATCCATCCAGAGTCTGAGGGTTTGGGCCTTTTCCTCTGGGTCGGTGGGGTTGGTCGGGGGTTTGAGTGCGAGGTGTGTTTGCAGTGATTCTTTGGTGATTTTGCTCCAGTGGCATCCGGGGGTCTGTAGGGTGTAGTGGTGTGAGATAGTGGATGCTTCTGGGTGCTCAGTCCCTGCCTGCCCAAGTTCTCTAATCCTGTGCATAGTCCTGTATGTGTACAAGATGCCAGCAGCAATTCTGTATGTTAGACAAAAGGAAGGCACACAGACAAAGTCATAGTCCCTCATTGTTAACTTACACTCAACAGAAGTAGTTGACAATGAGCTGTTGTCACTGGTCAAGGCCTTCTTCCTCACCACTTTCATCATAAGTGGGAATGTGTGGGTTGGAAGTGGGGAGCTTCTGTTGTTCATTGTCATCCAGAATCAGGGGGATCCTTCTGCGCTATGCCCGGTTGTGTAGCATACAGCAGGTGACTACCATCTGGCATACCTTCTGTTGTGAGTACCTAAGAGCACAACCAGTCTGGTCCAAGCACCTAAATCATGACTTCAACAATCCAAAAGTAAACTACAACACTTGATGGATCCTCCCATGTGCACATTGTATTGGACTTTCCCTGGCATTGTTAGATACCATGGGGGGGCAGCAACCATGGATGATCGGGATACCCAGAGTCACCTAGTTGTGAGACAGACATCACAGTCATGGACACAGCCCACTCACCAACAATCCAGGCCCCCTCGGGATGCTGATTGGCCATCATTGGGGTATGGTGTTGTTCCACAAGATGTGGGAGTCATGTGCTGACCCACATGCGTGAGATGGTCTGATCCACCTGTCATAACACTTGCATGTTGATGGAGTGGTAATGTTTGCGGTTCCTACAGGTGTGTTCATTTGCCTGTGGTGGAACGAGGGCAATGTGGGAACCATCAATGGCTCCCACAACATTTAAAATGCCTCCCAGGACATAGGACTCCCCCTTCACAGCTGCCGATTCATCCGTCCTCTGGAAGTGGACACAACTGTCCTCGTAAAGCATCAATGCTGACAGGGCGTCACACAACACCATGCTGAACATGGACTGTGCTATCCTACCGGCGCTGCCCACAGTGTACTGGAAAGACCCAGAAGCGACGAAATGCAGTGCAGACATAACCTTCACTGTAGCAGATGATGCAGCCAAATACATCCGGGCTTCAAATGAAACTCCAACTGGGCACATCATTTCCGTAGTGTGCAGCGATCCAAACAGAATTTCTGGATGATTTTATGTCATCCATCGTCGCCAGGGCGGGGACAGGTCAAAAGATGGGTGGACTCCTCCTTCGCAGTCTGGGTACACAAGCATGGGCTGAGTTACAGATGAGATGTAGTATACAGCTTACCCAGAGACTCGCACAACCACTACATTGACAGGACTCATAGTCACGTGAAATGCACAAGTGACCTGCATTCAGATGTTTTTCTTCACTCACTCTACATACTGACACTACGACATCCAGAGAGGTCTATGTGTAAGGCATATAGTACACTGCTACATCAAGGATGAGCTGCCCTGTGGTTAGATGGCACAGCACTTATGCTTCCTAGCATCAGTGCAGTGTAGCTGTCACTGGATGACCGCAAACGTTAGTTCTACAATACACAACAGATTACGGATGAGGACAGTAAGTGTCATATGGGCAACAAAACATGTATATTTAGCTTGGTGGACATTATGGGATCAGTACTGCATGAGTGTGTGTGGAATTTGCATTGCAATGTGCAGGTACAAAGGAACATGGATTGTGTATACATGCCCACGTGGCTGACAATTACTGAGGATGTCGGTCAGAGGTATGATTGTTTGTTCTACTTGTGCACTCCTATGACGTGTGTGGTAACATTGACAAGCAATGGCAGCTATGCACAGTGCACACCAACTGCACGCCACACCTGTACATGTATTGGGAATGCTAGGGATTACAGGTATGTCAGATTTGCAGACAATAGACACCTCTGATTGTCTGCCTACATCACTGGCCCTTCACATGTCGACCGCTGGCAAAGAGAGGACAATAAGATGTCAAGGGATATACAAGCAATGTTCACAGGTCGGATGTTTCATTGCACAACATTGGAACAGTGCAAGAGACCTTTGTCCTTTTTGACTCCTTCCCTCATTTAAGTCCATGCTGGCAAGGAGGAATGACTATGTATATGTATGTACTTTCACTCTCCTTTTCTTGAACATTCCATGTGTGCAGGGATTTAACTTAAAGGTCACGCTCTCTCATACGTGCCATGTGTGTGGGGACTGGAATCAGGGGTCACATTCTCTCATACCTTCACAGTGTAGTGACCAGCTGGTCACTGTTCTCATTGTTCTAATGTACCAGCAACTCCCAGGGGGCTGGCTTACCCTCACCCCACAGCCACCCAGCACAGGTGTTACTGGACATGTAACCCAGCCAACAAATTGGGCTGAATGGAAGTGCCCTGGGCCAGTTCTCCTACACATGTATGGTGTATGTGAGGTTATTTTTATAAACACAACATTACACATGGTGTGCACCAATCACTTTAGGAAATGAGTTGTGATTTGTGGTGTAATTCACATGGTGCCAATGCAAATGCAGTATGTGTTCGCATGCGCGGTAGCTGGAATCCGCAGCGATGACACGCATTTGCCCCAATTGGATGATGGGTTGCGGTCACAGATTCCCAGCTGCTGCGATGTGGGAACTACTATGAGAATAAGCCATCAGCTAATGGAAGCCTTCAGCGTACATATTTTGATATTGCGGCATACCCGCTCTGCAACTGCAGGGCTCAGCATTGGCCCTAATTGCCTTCAGGGGCACTGAGGGTCACTCATGGAGATTGGGTGTTCCTCGCACTTTGCCGCAACGCTTACTAGGAGTTGTAGTTGTTTAGGGGTTGGATGCGTGGAGATATTTGGTATGTACCTCTGCTGTTGTTGTCATGTATGCCAGAAGTGCGGCGGGTAGGTAGTTTGCAACATTGTAATCTGGTTGGCAGATTGAGCATGTTTCCGCACGCTGGTCTTGCTCTGTTGGCTGCATACACCACCCTTGCATATGCAAAAGACATGCAGTGCCTAAAAGACTGTGACAGATGGAAAATGGCCTGCTGACAACTGGTGGTTGCAAAGTCCGCACCTAGGGGGTGAACATTTTCTGCCACTGTCACCAGTGCAGATGGGTTTCCATCCACCATTGTAATGAGCCCCTAAGTTTGTGAATGTTAAATAGGTTGGAATCCTTTTTATCCATGTCACACAGCAATAGTAAGTCTTAAATATATCAACAAATGACAGAGAATACAAAAATAGAGTCAGACAGGGTTCTTGGGTGTGCTTACAAGTGACACACTTCCATTGTATAGCCCTGGGTGATGTTGGTCATGACGATTATGGATATTTGGTTTGTAAATTTTCTCCAAGTAATGTATTCCTCTGCTCCCCAGAGTAAAGGGCTGCCTATCAGCAATGGTAAGAGGAAAGATTAATTAGACACATCATTGACTTCTTTTATTATACAATTTAGGTTTCAAGAGATTTCTATGAGCTAACATATTTTCAATTGTGTATTGCAGTGGTGGAGCATTGGGCAGATCCTCTCACATGAACAACAGTGAAGAAAACCATCCCATTGTACACACAATTTGTTTTACCTACTTAGTTTGTACCACTTTTGATTATACATGACTTCACTGTTTTGCAAAGCAATGCACACGTTCATAGACACACACATACATCATGGCAAGTTTCTAAATAAATAGGCAGAGTTGTGTATTTACCTTCCAATTGGCAAAGTACGAGCTAGAAGTCAGCAAGCCCTGGGAATTGCTCTTGCCCATCATGTCATCCGTGCAAATGCTGCATGTCTTGCCGTCCATGCTCCAGTCGTAGTACGGAATGGAAAAATCATGGTCATTGGTTAGAATCTGCATTTCCCTCTCAAAAAACAGGAGGTGCCACCGATGCCAAGAAGGAAAGTTAGGGCCTGCATGAGCAGGGGTTATGGTCCAATCAAACATATTATTTTCTAGGAACGGTGCAACGGAATAAGAGTGTATAGCGGCAAAGACATCATACACAGTGCCGTCAACAAAGCGGTAGGTGTTTCTGTCAAGCCTGTTACCAGTAACAAGAATTTTATACCTTGCACTTGTTTTCAACTTTGCAAGGCTCAGATAACTGAAAACTTTCAATCTCTCTTGACGAGAGAGCTCACGGATGTCCCTCCTGATGATGGTCTTCTTCTCAGTGCACTTGTCTCCATAGAAGCCAAACTTACATTCTCCACAGTCAAAACCACTGTAGTTTCCATTGCAGATACAAACACTGTCGTAGTACTCATGTGGCCAGTTTAAGCGGTCATCGTTGGTCTGAGTAAAGCTCCTCTTCTCTGAATACGTCTGATGCATGAACTTGCAAAGTCCTCTTCCTGAGTCTACCCCACACATGCTGTCATCCTTCCATTTCGGGCAGCAGCGCCTGTCCTTCAGGGCCTGGTCAGTAGTGCAGGCAGTGGGGAACTGCCCCATAACCTCACTAAGGATCATCACAACGAGGAGCACAAGAGAAAACAGCATGGTTTCCACAGATCTTTGGTGATCTAGTGTCTTCCTGGGGAGGAAAAGAAACTTAATGAATTCCATGTTACCCTGCTTTGGAAGGCATGAGTTCAAAAAAGGTACATGGTCACGACAGAGAATATTAGTGCAACAACAACATCAGCTTCATTAATAGAACTATTGTGCCAATAGTGAGGAGTAGCCTTAGGGAGCTTGGTTCTCCTACTTCTGCCTGCTTTGACCTGAGCCATTCCTGACAATGGTTTGGTGGCAATAATTAACCATGTCTTTTGATCGGATACCATCTAGTCTTTGTAAATGTACATGGACTTGTGTGCTGAGAAACAGAAACCAGGCGAAGAAAATAGAATAGAATAGGATAGTAAAGTTTGAGAATGATAAAATGAGTCAAGATTCCGGATAGTGCATCAGGAAGACATCTGAGATTAAACGACCCTGGTGACAAACAGAAGAAATAGCAAAGCTTCCCCGCATGGAGACAGACGTGGGAAGGAATATGAAGGGAGTTGAATACCTCTAAATCGTCCAACTTCTTCCTATAAGTTTTCCAACGCCTTCCACTCTTGATCAAATTCCATATATCTGCATTGGTTCCCTTGCTTAGGTTAGTATATTCTGATCACTTCCTCAGTTCTGGAGTCTCTATTCACTTGGATCTGGAATGAATCCTACAATCTGTTTCTTCAGTATTCTCAGACTGCTGTTCTAAATGTCCCGAACTCCCTTCAACCTGTCACACTCTGTTTACTCTAGGTCCCACATTCAGGCTCATCTCTTTGATAATGTTAGATGGTCACCACATGCTTGAGGCTGTGATTACCTCAGACCCAATTCAGTCTGTACCCTCCACTCACCCCTCTGGAATCCCACTCCAAGGCTCATGTACAGGACTATAATGAAGATCCCCAGTTCTCTGATACTCTGAGATGCTCTGTGGTCTCTACTCTCCCTTACCCAAGACACTGGTAAGTGAAGTCCAACCCTAAGGCTTGTCTCCTAAACTCAGATATCTCAAACTTTTCCATTTCCAGAGCTCTGATCACCTTTTCCCATTCTAATCACTGGCTCAGTAAGTATCTCTAAATTAGGTCTGGCTGAAAAATTCTGTTCAGTTCGCGGGTAATTTGGGTAATTTCACGTTCCGCGGAGAATGCGGTATCGCCAACAATTCTGTGATCCACGACTTCGCAAAATTTTTCGCTTGCTCGCGCTTTCAAAATGAGTGTTTGTGAGATATTACTCCCTGAGCAAATAGCATTCACGAACAGGAAAAAAGCATTGCATATGGGTGGAACAAGCAATTCTGCATGTTCGCTGAACTTTTGCGTGCTCGCGGAGATTGTTTACCGTTTCGTAGAGCTTTGCGTAGTGCGACTACGCACATTCCAAACACCCTTACTCTAAATGGTGATGAGACAGAACATTGGGAAAAAAAATTCAAACTACAATAATATTGAGTGAAAAATATTGTTGAATGGAAATATTGAGAGCAAGAATATCGTTGTCAAGAATATAGTTGTTTAAAATTTCTTTTTTTAATTATTGTTATGTTTTTGAGTATATATTTTAAATGTATGTGACATTATTTTTTGTTTAAATATTGTTTATGTTTCATACAATATCAGTTTTTAGTAGATATGAGATTTAATTTACCTTTGTGTTTTTTGTTCTATAATGGGTTGTGGGTTTATTGGGGGTATTGAGTGGGAGGTTATTTATTAATAAGTAGTTGTTAATTAATAATGATGAATTAAGAGCTATCGGAGGATAGGGTAGAAAGTAATTCAGTTTTTAATATATTATTCATTAGTTCTTAATGAATAATAATCAACTAATTAACAATAATTATGTTAATTGTGTAATATTTTGTTTAGCTATAAGTAATAGGGGTTAAAGGTGGGAAGTAATTTATTTTTAATTTATTATTAATTAATTGTTAATTAATAATTACTTAATTGATACTTAATTATGTTATTTTGTGTAATTACGTTTTTAGGTGAAGGTTGTGGGGTATATAAAGGTACAGGGTGGAAAGTAATTTATTTTTTTAATAATTAAGAACCAAATATCACTACGTGTTAATTAATTCTTTGATCATTAATTTTATTAATTGTTTTATTCAATGTTTTTTAGGTTTGGATTGTAGGGTTTACAGGGGTAAAGGGTGGAGAGTAAACTATTTTATTGTGTTTGTTAATTACTTGTGAAACTTGTAAATGAATTAATTCAATTGTGATATTACCTCTGTTTTTTAGTTTAATATTAGGTTGGGGTTGTGGATTTTATATGGATAAAAGGTGGGAAGCTAATTAGTTTAATGGATTTAGATTTATTTTTGTTAATTTTTGTTAATTTTGCAAGTAATTTTGCAAGTAAATCTTGAAATATCTTAAAATATTAAAGATATCGCTATTTTGTATTTAACATATGTTTGAATGTTTTTACTTTTATTAAAATTATTTTTATATTTAAGATATTTTTATTTTCTACAATGTTGCAGTGACTGAGGTGGGAGTAGTACATTGTACCACCCTGCAATCCAACACTTTCCCTACTAATGCACTGACTGGAGTGGGAATAGTTCATTTTACCCATCTGCAATAGAACACTTTTCCTACTGGTGCACTGACTGGAGCGGGGATAGTACATTTTAAAAAATGAAAAATGAATAATTATTTTTTGGCCCTGGGTGTCCTTGGAGTACACCCTAAGCAGGCCTAGGGGGTCAGGTGTTTCTATCCTGTCCCCTTTTTATGGTTTGTGTGTTTTTTTCCTCTGCTTTCTTGTGCCTCCTACCGAGGCACATGAAATCCCCCAAAAAAGTACACAAAATGCAAAAAGGGGGCAGGGTAGAAAGACCCTGACCCCCTAGGCCTGCTCAGGGCGTCTCCAAAAAAATTTGCGCTGATCCGGCCGTCACAAAAAAAAAGAAACCCATGCTTCTTTAATACTTTCATAACGAGCCCTGGGGAGGTCAAATCCTGGGGGCAAAAATATTTAACATGAGAGGGGCCCCCAGCCCCAGGGACCACCACCCCTCAGGAGTATAAAATACATGGGTGGGGGCTCAAAGTCCCCCTAAGCCCTGGGTACTGCCACCCCCTGGGGCTTTATAACAATATATGCGGGGGCTCACAGCCCCCCGCAGCCCCGGGGATGCCACCTCGGGGCTTCATTTTACGTATATATATATTTTTTTCAATTGTGTGGAGGGTTCAAGTCCCACCTCATGCCTCAGGGACCACCACCTCCCTAGGGCACTAAATAGTAAAATTTGGGGGGTACGTGATAGACCCCTGGGACCCAGGGAACACCATCCCCGGGGCTTTGTATATTGTGGGAGATGGGCCATGCTGCCCCCTTACTGGAGCCCTTGAGGTCCCTGGGGACCACCACCCCCCAGGGCTGGCTCCTGCATTGTATTGGGGTGACCACCCCGGGATACTGCTGTTTGCTATTACAGAGTCGCGCACCCAGCGTGATGCTCAGCGTGGCCCCCTGGTACGCACCCGTTGGGTGTGCGACTCCCAATGCGCCCCTCTGGTATGAATGCAATGGGTGTGTGACTACAAAACGCGCTGTGTAGCCCCCTGGTGTAAACGCGTTGGGTGCATGACTCCCAGCATTGCCCTGGTGTGAATGTATTGGGTGAGTGACTCCAAAACACGCTGGGTAGGCGACTGCAAGCAAAAAAAAAATTTGGATAGACATCAAGCTTATGTGTTTATACCTTGGGTGGCTCTAAAAAGATCCCTTGTGTTTATTGGGCAATTTTGGTACCTACAAGTGAGTAGTGATGAAGAGTTTACAGTTGTTGAGGAAGACTCTGTTACCCTCATTTTTGAAATGTACACCATCTCTCATATTGATGCCATCAATATTAAAATGCAGATTGTTGTGTAAATGGATCTCATCCTAAAATCTCAGAGATAAGCAGAAACTGCTTTATTGACATGCTTCATTGCTTTCTCAATCTGTGGACAAAATTGATCGGACCAGTTCCATTTCTGTCTTTGGCATATGTTAGAATAGAGAAAGGCAGTTTGTGGGAAAAGTGGCATCAATTCTCCAAAGGTGTCCTTCATAAGCATTTCCAGTCCTACCCTTGTCAAAGTGCCTGGGTCATTTCCACCACAGTTCACAATTATGAGACCAGGGTGTTGGAGATGCAAAAAGGATTTAACCAATTGCATCAATTGGTGCCACTTTAATCCTTGATATCCTCCCTTCCGATGCCCTTTGTATTTTACCCTCTCAATCATGTAAAGCACTCTGATACCCTCACAGGTCTGGTTTGCGCTATATAAAACCATAAAATAAAATAAATACATAAATAAAATCCATTTAATGCCTACATTTGGCAAAGCTAGGTATTTGTCAATACCTCTGTTTTCCACACACCTTTGGCCTCAGTAAATATAGCTGTGTCCGACAATCCACACTCTAAGTATCTTGAAGGCAGGTCTGGATGCGCTCAGAAGGTGTCTGCGTGTGAAATGGGCAGTATGAGAAAATTCTTTATTGTATAGTTAATTAAAATCGTTACAATATACAAAGTAATAAAACCACATTCCTTTACGCACTGTATACATAAAATACAGATTATAAAACTACCATTAGTAGAAAAAATAAAAACACAGATACTGGGGATTTCCTATTTGAATTAATAAATGGTACAGAGTAGTTTGGATTATAGATTTTAAATCAGCCAAAGCAGTTCGCAGTATCAGAGTTCAAAAGTTTGGGTTCTTATTGACTTTTAGGCAAATTTTCAAAGTTGAGAACAAATTTAATGATTCTACAGATGAATTGAGGATCTTCTCAGTCCAGCACATTTAATATCGTACGAATACCTTTTGCGTTGAACTTTTCCCTAAATAGACTCAGACGATCTTTCTCTAGCATTGGGCAAATGCAAATCAGGCGGATCATGTCTTGCACTACAGCACCACATAAGTTAGAATCCTTCGGGCCAGAAGACCTCCAGCCTGGCTGGTCAGCATTTGTTGGTAAAGTTCCCACACGTAGCTTCAAATACTTTAATTTTAAGTGCGAAGGGAAAGTGAGTCCTAAATAAGCAGCTGGAGCTGGTCTTTTATAGCAATGTATTATCATCCAGGCATGCTCACGGCATCTTAATGTCATTTTGTCTTCAACCAACGAGTGCGTATTGGCTGCTTTTTTAACAAGATGCTTGAATGCTGATACTGGTAATTTATTTTGCCAAACAGATGTCAATTTTGTGCTTGTCAGGGAAGACTTTAGGTACTTTGCATAGTGAGATTTCGGGTTGTTTTGTAGAGCCTTCCAAATGGCAGAATTAATTTCTATGTCGCAATTGTGCCAGATGTTATACCAAAATTTGATTGCCTCATATTTTTTGTGGAGTGTTTGAGACTGACGTCCAAATTCGAGGCGTACCTGTGTGGGTGAGGCGACACATGTTAAACTGAATACGCATTTGTACACTCTCGTTTGGATTTTATCTAGTAACGGAGCACTTCTTCCATTGTGTACCACACTTCCGTATGCTATTGTTGGTAGCAACATAGCTTTAATAACTGTACGAAGGGGAGTAAACAAGGGCCTTTTAACTGTTTTGATAGGCTGCAAAATGCATGCAATAGAGCTGCTCCCCTCTTTTTGATGGCCTCAAAGTGCGACGAGAATGTGAATCGTTTGTCCAAATGTATCCCCAGATATTTGTAACTGTCCACTACTTCCAAGTTCATGTTGTTAATTGTAAAATTCCGCTGTTTAGAACGATGATGAGTTATAATCATGACCTTTGTTTTTGTGCTGTTTATTTCCATCAGATTAGTTTTGGTGTATCCGGCCAGCTCTTGCATTAGGCGTTGCAGCCCTATTTTCGTTTGACTGAGGAGGACAATATCGTCCGGGTAGGATAAATGCGTGATGGCCAAAGTTCCTAGCTGTAGAGGATGTGCGTTGACCCCGTCTATCCTTGGAGTCAGATCTGCCATAAATAGAATAAACAGGTGAGGGGCCAAAAGGCAGCCTTGTTTCAATCCTTCACTGGTTGCGATCTTCCTTGTTAACCTTTGGCCATTGTCGATCTTAACCTGACGTTGAGCACACTGCCATTATTTCTGTCACAATGCCCTAATTTACTAATCTCGACAAATGTCGCTATTATGTATCTTCGATTATCACTCCCAATGCAATTTAATACAAGATCTGATTATGGTTAGGTAATCGATTCCGCTTTAATAAAAAGAGTTAGTCTTTCTTCGGTATCTACTCGGACCGTCAGAGGTCACGTGGTTACATTGTCTTGACAACCATTCCAACAAGGAAGTACTGATCGCCATTCTGCAATGCGAGGCGACCGCGGCATGGATTTATTCTTTTTGCGGTAGGTTTACCATCATCCTGTAACTGCCGATTTTATTATAGAACAAGCTCTCCCCTTGTGTTGGTTCTAAATTCCAGCCTTTTAATTTTCAGACGGTGAATTGTCTCAATCACTCGTCTACATTCAGCGGGACCATTGTGAATGACCCCATTCCTGGCTGACACGATACATTACCATCACTTCATTAACTGTGAGTCTCTGCTTTTGGGTAATACCATTTACCGCTATCTAAAGCTCACTCAAAGTAATCGGTCTACTAATGCTGTCTCACCCTCCTTCCCTCCCATGTTTTAGATCTTCAAGACGTTACATACCGACACCTTATGTGAGTGCACCTTTTAATTATTTTCTATAGTTGGTCAAATTTTACTGTTAGGGTCCTGATCTGTATACCCTCCCTTCTTAGGACCTCGACCACACTTCTCTATTGAGAGTGTTCTCCTACTCATCCATCCTGGAGACAAGCTACCCCTGGTATGTCTTGTCCACCTTATTTTAGTGTGCTGTATTAAATAACTACGCTCATGCATTGTAACTCTTTAGTAAAATGCATATTCATTGTACATCAAATAGGTTGCCTTCCCCTACCCCCGTCCTGATGAAGACCCCCGATGCAAGGTCACTACTAATACCTGCCAACAATAGAGGGTCGGAACGTCGATAGCTTACATTCTGTTTCAGCTTCACTCCATGATTCGAACATTTATTGTAATATGTGAAGCATGATCTATATGAAATGATTTACTGAACGCATAGTTGTTTTACTTGTGTCTTTCATTTGGACTTTGATACGCGATACAGTAAGGCCGACTGGCCGGTTTTATATTGGCACTATCCGTTACCCACACTTCCTTTCACCTTATCACTCCCCTTCCCTCCCTGGGGCACTACAAAGTATATGTGATTTTGTATTCTAATCGTTGACAAATTGAGCATACCTACATTGTGAATAAACAACATTGTAGGTCAATTGATTTTTCTTGAATTTTTATTTTCACTTTATTTAATTTTGAAAGTGTTACTTGTTGCTGGGACCCCCCTTTCTCAGTACTCATTTTGATGGCCTCAAAGTGTATCCCCAGATATTTGTAACTGTCCACTACTTCCAAGTTCATGTTGTTAATTGTAAAATTCCGCTGTTTAGAACGATGATGAGTTATAATCATGACCTTTGTTTTTGTGCTGTTTATTTCCATCAGATTAGTTTTGGTGTATCCGGCCAGCTCTTGCATGAGGCGTTGCAGCCCTATTTTCGTTTGACTGAGGAGGACAATATCGTCTGGGTAGGATAAATGCGTGATGGCCAAAGTTCCTAGCCATGGAGGATGTGCGTTGACCCCGTCTATCCTTGGAGTCAGATCTGCCATAAATAGAATAAACAGGTGAGGGGCCAAAACGCAGCCTTGTTTCAATCCTTCACTGGTTGCGATATTCCTTGTTAACCTTTGGCCATTGTCGATCTTAACCTGCATCCAGGATTGTGGTATAAAGGTCCATAATTGGGTTCAAGATCGTGTCCGGCAGGCCCTGTTGCTTTAGTTTGGCCCATATTGTCTGAAGACTTCCACGGTCAAAGGCCGCCTTAAAGTCCACGAAGCATAGATATAAAGCATGATGGTTTTGTAGGCTTTTTTCGGCAATCAGACTTATTGCCATGACATTAGCCATTGTGCCTATTCCACGTTGAAACCCTGACTGGTTTACAGGGATTTTGTTATGTTCATTAGACCATTTTACGAGATCGGCTAGAACCAATGAGGCATAATATTTGGCATCTGCATCTGCATCTATCAGCACAATCAGGCGATGATTTTCCGGGTCCTTGTATATCGGGTTAATGATTACACCTCTCCAGCTTTGCGGAATACTACTGGTAACATTGATCATCCAGAACAAGTTGTTAAGATTGCTGGCCCAAAAATATGAATCTTGCTTATAATTTGCCTGAAGAACACCATTCGGTCCTGGGACACTGTCTTGCCTACTTTTCTTTATAATTCGCAATAATCCCATCTCTGTTTTATCTTGAGTGGTTTGGCCCCAGTCTTCGTTTTTCTTATCCAGTAAATATCTCGAGTCGGTGACAATTACAGCAGTTGATCGTTGAGTCATGGGGTTCAATTAGATGTTGGACCCATGGCTTCTCCGAAACGCAAGTCATCCTTATGATATTTGAGGTTCACAGAATGCTCTAGTGTCAGATTTGTTTGCATTATATACTATTTTCGTCCAGAAATCAATGTCCACGTTTTTTTTCCAATCCAGATATGTTTCTTGTATAATTTCTTTAGAGAGCGTACATCCTGCCATAATTTGGATTGGGAGTTATGACCTTGAGCTCTCCTCAAGGACTGTCTCAAGCTTCTTCTCACGGCACATGATGCCTGACTGGGATGGATGTTGTTGTTGCCTTTCTGCATCCTTTTAGTGTTAACTCCTACTTTTGGTAATTTATTCAGAAAGGTGGTCTAGGTTTGAACGGTCGGTTGGTTTTCTGGGTAGAGCATTAACATTAGATTTTTTGCGTCTGAAGCTATTTGTGGTAGTGTGGCAGACGTCCACCTTAAATGTTTCAAATTTATCGTCGAGGTTTCCCCTGCTATTATGGTGGCCTCCGGGTGTTTCTGAGGAGTTATTTTAAGTTCGATATGCTGGGCAGAATGATCGCTATTAGGTGTATATTTGATTTCGAACTTCGTCGTTAACCCAAGGAGGGGAAGAGTGACGAAGGTGTAGTCCAAGATTGACCTTGAACTGGGCCCAATGTGCATGCAGTTGTCAGGTATTTCTGGATTTATTCTCCCATTTAACATGCGCATGCCTAACTGCTCAAGGTTCCACATTAGTTGCCGACCCATTTTATCCATTTGTTTAGCCAATGGTATTATCTGCGTTTCTACTGCCCATATTTCATTAGCAGTAATGATGTTTTCTTCCTCTGCAGGGGCATGTAATAAGTTAGAATTGAAGTCTCCTGTGAGAATCATTTCCCAGGGAGGATGTTCGAGGCGAAATTCTCCTATAGCAATGCTGACTTTTTTTAAAAGCTCTTGTTTTGTTGTTCTTTTCGGATGCGCATATATGTTGATAAGCATGATTATATCTATATCAGCGGATGGGCCCATTTCCAGTTTTATTATTTGCATGTCTGGAGTGGTCGTGATTAATTGAGTGGACTTGATTTTTAGCGCCAATAGAGATATAAACTGTCAGACCCCCCTTGGTTAGTCCCTATTGCTGGGTAGTATGAAAACTAATATTTTTCTAAAATGGTGGATAAGATGCAGTTTAAAAAAATGAGAAATGACTGGCTCTTTGAGAACATTAAAGACTGAAAAATAGGGTGCATGTTTCTGTGCTTTGAAAGCATGTTTCTAATTGGTTAATGAAAATGTTTGAAAGGAACATTACATAGGATAAGCTGATATTTTGAATAGTCAAGCACACTTGCTGTTTGGAAATGGACATTGTGTGCTGTACTTGTGACCTAATTGTTCAGTTGTGTGTTCCATGAACTGTTAGCATGGTAATAGGCACTAAGCAGAGTGGGGGTAGGGTTTAACGGAATGTCAATAGGAAAGGGTTGAAATGTGTAACCAATAGAAAGTAGAATTAGAACCCAGTGATTGCTTATGTATTCGCAGAATGAGTCAGGCATTCACACTAGCAGTGCAGTAGTGAAATGTATAGCATGTATGCAGTCACCTTACCCCTTCCAGAGTAGTGCGTTTCTCCTGCTAAAGTCCAGGGAATAGTCTTGCTTGTCTAGAAGCATACTGTGAGTCTGTGTGTACCTGTGCAACCATTGTGGCAGAAGAATGTGGTTACTTCATGTCTTTGCAGACACTTAAGTGCTCAAAAAGCTGTCCTATTGTCAAACTTCAGTAGTGTTTGAACCCAGTCTTTGCTTATGTATCCACAGAATTAGTCAGGCATTCACACTAGAGTGCATTAGTGAAATGTGTAGAATGTATGCAGGCACCTTACCTCTTCCAGACTAGTTTCTACTGCTAAAGTCCAGGGAATAGTATTGCTTGTCTAAAATCACACTGTGAGTCTGTGTCCACTTCTGCAACCATTGTGACAGAAGCATGTGGTTACTTCATGTCTTTGAAGACACATAAGTGCGTAAAAAGCGGCCCTGCTGTGAAATGTCAGTAGTTTTAGAACCCAGTGATTGCTTATGCATTCACAGAATGAGTCAGGCATTCACAATAGAGTGCAGTAGTGAATTGTGTAGAATGTATGCAATCACACTTACCCCTTCCAGACTAGTGTTTTTCTCCTGCTAAAGTCCAGGGAATAGTTTTGCTTGTCTAGAATCAAACTGTGCGTCAGGTAGTGAGACAGAATATCGAAATTAAAATATCGATATACAATAATATCGATGTTTTAATTTCGATGGTATAGAATATTGAAGTCCAAAATATCGACAGACAGAATATCGTTTTTTTAAGGTATGTATGTTACTAATATCGAAATTAATAATATCGAAATTTTGTTTAGTGTTATGTATTTTATTATGTTGTTTATATGTTTGTTAAATATGTTTTGTAATGTATGTTTGAAAATTAGTAATTTAGTTTACATTTTGCGTTTTAGTATCAGAGCGGGTTGTGGGTTTATAGGGGAATAGGGTGGGAAGTAATTTCATAATAATTAATTAATACATATATTTTTGTAAATATTTGTAATTAATAATTAATTGGCAATTAATTAATATTAATTAGTTAATTAAATAATATATTTTTGTAAATATTATAAGTAATAATTAATTGGTAATTAATTAATATTAATTAGGTAATTACATTAATTAGAGTTAATGTTTTAATATATATAATGTTTTGTTATTGTTAATTAATTAATTGGTAATTAAATAATATTAATTAGTAAATTAAATTAATTAGAGTTAATGTGCTAATATATTTACTTTTTTGTTATTGTTAATTAATAATTAATTGGTAATTAAATAATATTAATTATTTAAATAAATTAATTAGAGTTAATGTGCTAATATATTAAATTTTTTGTTATTGTTAATTAATAATTAATTGGTAATTAATAATTATTAAGTGATTACGTGATGTGATTTATTTATGTGTAGTGGGTTGTGTGTTTATATGGGGATAGGGTGTGATATAATTAAATGTAATTAATTAAAGAGATTGTATTTATTTATGGTTAATTATTGTTAATTAATTAGTAATTAATATGTGTTAATTAGTTCATTTATAATTACATCAATTTAGTAATATTAATTGTTATTAATTGATTAATTGAAATTTATATTAATTGTGTTTTTTGTATGTGTAGTGTGTTGTGTGTTAAAGGGGGAGTAGTGTGGGAAGTAATTTTTACCCCCATGCTATCCAACGCTTTCCCTACTGTTGCAACCTCTGGAGTGGGAATAGTAATTTAAACCCCTACGCTATCCAACGCTTTCCCTACTGTTGCACTCTCTGGAGTGTGAATAGTAATTTTTACCCCTACGCTATCCAACGCTTTCCCTACTGTTGCACCCTTTGGAGTGGGAATAGTAATTTTTACCCCTACGTTATCCAACGCTTTCCCTACTGTTGCACCCTCTGGAGTCGGAATAGTAATTTTTACCCCTACGCAATCCATGGCTTTCCCTACTGTTGCACTCTCTGGAGTGGGAATAGTAAATTTTACCCCTACGCTATCCAACGCTTTCCCTACTGTTGCACCCTCTGGAGTGGGAATAGTAATTTTTACCCCTACACTATCCAACGCTTTCCCTACTGTTGCACCCTCTGGAGTGGGAATAGTCATTTTTACCCCTACGCAATCCAACGCTTTCCCTACTGTTGCACTCTCTGGAGTGGGAATAGTAATTTTTACCGCTATGCTATGCAATGCTTTCCCTACTGTTGCACCCTCTGGAGTGGGAATAGTAATTTTTACCCGTACGCTATCCAACGCTTTCCCTACTGTTGCACCCTCTGGAGTGGGAATAGTATTTTTTACCCCTACGCTATCCAATGCTTTCCCTACTGTTGCACCCTGTGGAGTGGGAATAGTAATTTTTACCTCTACGCTATCCAACGCTTTCCCTACTGTTGCACCCTCTGGAGTGGGAATAGTAATTTAAACCCCTACGCTATCCAACGCTTTCCCTACTGTTGCACCCTCTGGAGTGGGTATAGTAATTTTTTACCCCTACGCTATCCAATGCTTTCCCTACTGTTGCACCCTCTGGAGTGGGAATAGTAATTAAACCCCTACGCTATCCAACGCTTTCCCTACTGTTGCACCCTCTGGAGTGGGAATAGTAATTTTTACCTATATGCTATCCAACGCTTTCCCTACTGTTGCACCCTCTGGAGTGGGAATAGTAATTTAAATCCCTACGCTATCCAACGTTTTCCCTACTGTTGCACCCTCTGGAGTGGGAATAGTAATTTTTACCCCTACGCTATCCAACGCTTTCCCTACTGTTGCACCCTCTGGAGTGGGAATAGTAATTTAAACCCCTACGCTATCCAACACTTTCCCTACTGTTGCACCCTCTGGAGTTGGAATAGTAATTTTTACAACTACGCTATCCAACGCTTTCCCTACTGTTGCACCCTCTGGAGTGGGAATAGTAATTTAAACCCCTACGCTATCCAACGCTTTCCCTACTGTTGCACCCTCTCAAGTGGGAAAAGTAATTTTTACCCCTACGCTATCCAACGATTTTCCTACTGTTGCAATATGTGGAGTACGTATATATATTAATTTATGTGTAGAGTTTTTAAATTATTTTAAATGTATATGAATTAGTTATAATTTTTTTAATATATTTTAATGTTTTTATTTAATATTTGTAAAATTATATTTATTTTTAAAATATTTTTACATTATTATTAATACATTTAAAACAACGATATTTTAAATTTCGATATTTTTGTACTATGATATTAAATTTTTTGATATTTTTGTACTTACCTTTATAAAGATATAACTCCGATATTTTTGATTTCGATATTTTTGTGTCGATATTTTTGTATGTAGATATTCTGTCTGTCGATATTATGTCATAGATCCTGTGCGTCGGTGTCCACTTCTGCAACCATTGTGACAGAAGCATGTGGTTACTTCATGTCTTTGCAGACACATAAGTGCTTAAAATGCTGTCCTGTTGGGACATTTCAGTAGTATTAGAACTCACTGATTGCTTATCAATTTGCAGAATGAGTCAGGCATTCACACTAGCAGTGTAGTAGTGAAATGTATAGCATGTATGCAGTCACCTTACCCCTTCCAGAGCAGTGAGTTTCTCATGCTAAAGTCCAGGGAATAGTCTTGCTTGTCTAGAATCACACTGTAAGTCTATGTGTACTTGTGCAATCATTGTGGCAGACACATGTGGTAACTGCATGTCTTTGCAGACACATAAGTGCTCAAAAAGCTGTCCTTTTTGTCAAACTTCAGTAGTGTTTCAACCCAGTCATTGCTTATGCATTCACATAATGAGTCAGGCATTAACACTAGAGTTCATTAGTGAAATGTGTAGAATGTATGCAGGCACCTTACCTCTTCCAGACTAGTTTCAACTGATAAAGTCCAGGGAATAGTCTTGCTTGTATAGAATCACACTGTGAGTCTGTGTCCACTTCTGCAACCATTGTGACAAAAGCATGTGGTTACTTCATGTCTTTGCAGACACATAAGTGCATAAAAAGCGGCCCTGCTGTGAAATGTCAGTAGTTTTACAACCCAGTGATTGCTTATGCATTCACAGAATGAGTCAGGCATTCACAGTAGAGTGCAGAAGTGAAATTTGTAGAATGTATGCAGTCACCTTACCCCTTACAGACTAGTGTGTTTCTCCTGCTAAAGTCCAGGGAATAGCTTTGCTTGTCTAGAATCACACTGTGAGTCTGTGTCCACTTCTGCAACCCCGTCTATCCTTGGAGTCAGATCTGCCATAAATAGAATAAACAGGTGAGGGGCCAAAACGCAGCCTTGTTTCAATCCTTCACTGGTTGCGATCTTCCTTGTTAACCACTGGCCATTGTCGATCCTAACCTGCATCCAGGATTTTGGTATAAAGGTCCATAATTGGGTTTAAGATCGTGTCCGGCAGGCCCTGTTGCTTTAGTTTGGCCCATAATGTCTGAAGACTTCCACGGTCAAAGGCCACCTTAAAGTCCACGAAGCATAGATATAAAGCATGATGGTTTTGTAGCCTTTTTTCGGCAATCAGACTTATTGCCATGACATTTGCCATTGTGCCTATTCCACGTCGAAACCCTGACTGGTTTACAGGGATTTTGTTATGTTCATTGGACCATTTTACGAGATCGGCTAGAACCAACGAGGCATAATATTTGGCATCTGCATCTATCAGCGCAATGGGGCGATGATTTGCCGGGTCCTTACTATCCCCGCCCTTGTATATCGGGTTAATGATCACACCGATCCAGCTTTGCGGAATACTACTCCTAAAGTCCAGGGAATAGTTTTGCTTGTCTAGAATCACACTGTGCGTCGGGTTGTGAGACAAAATATCGAAATTAAAATATCGATATACAATAATATCGATGTTTTAATTTCGATGGTATAGAATATTGATGTCCAAAATATCGACAGACAGAAAATCGTTTTTTTAAGGTATGTATGTTACTAATATCGAAATTAATAATATCGAAATTTTGTTTAGTGTTATGTATTTTATTATGTTGTTTACATGTTTGTTAAATATGTTTTGTAATGTATGTTTGAAAATTAGTAATTTAGTTAACATTTTGCGTTTTAGTATCAGAGCGGGCTGTGGATTTATAGGGGAATAGGGTGGGAAGTAATTTAATAATAATTAATTAATTAATATATTTTTGTAAATATGTTTAATTAATAATTAATTGGTAATTAATTTATATTAATTAGTTAATTAATTAACATATTTTTGTAAATATTTTTAATTAATACATAATTGGTAATTAATTATTATTAATTAGTTAATTACATTAATTAGGGTTAACGTTTTAATATATATAATTTTTTGTTATTGTTAATTAATTAATTGGTAATTAAATACTATTAATTAGTAAATGAAATTAATTAGACTTAATGTGCTAACATATTTACTTTTTTGTTATTGTTAATTAATAATTAATTGGTAATTAAATAATATTAATTATTTAAATAAATTAATTAGAGTTAATGTGCTAATATATTTAATTTTTTGTTATTGTTAATTAATAATTAATTGGAAATTAATAATTATTAAGTGATTACGTGATGTGATTTATTTATGTGTAGTGGGTTGTGTGTTTATAGGGGGATAGGGTGTGTTATAATTAAATGTAATTAATTAAAGAGATTATATTTATTTATTGTTAATTATTGTTAATTAATTAGTAGTTAATGTGTGGTAATTAATTCATTTATAATTACATCAATTTAGTAATATTAATTGTTATTAATTGATTAATTGAAATTTATATTAATTGCGTTTTTTGTATGTGTAGTGTGTTGTGTGTTAAAGGGGGAGTAGTGTGGGAATTAATTTTTACCCCCATGCTATCCAATGCTTTCCCTACTGTTGCACCCTCTGGAGTGGGAATAGTAATTTAAACCCCTACGCTATCCAACTCTTTCCCTACTGTTGCACTCTCTGGAGTGTGAATAGTAATTTTTACCCCTACGCTATCCAACGCTTTCCCTACTGTTGCAGCCTTTGGAGTGGGAATAGTAATTTTTACCCCTACGTTATCCAATGCTTTCCCTACTGTTGCACCCTATGGAGTGGGAATAGTAATTTTTACCCCAACGCTATCCAACGCTTTTCCTACTGTTGCACCCTCTGGAGTGGGAATAGTAATTTTTACCCCTACGCAATCCAATGCTTTCCCTACTGTTGCACTCGCTGGAGTGGGAATAGTACATTTTACCCCTACGCTATCTAACGCTTTCCCTACTGTTGCACCCTCTGGAGTGGGAATAGTAATTTTTACCCCTACACTATCCAACGCTTTCCCTACTGTTGCACCCTCTGGAGTGGGAATAGTAATTTTTACCCCTACGCAATCCAACGATTTCCCTACTGTTGCACTCTCTGGAGTGGGAATAGTCATTTTTACCGCTATCCTATCCAACGCTTTCCCTACTGTTGAACCCTCTGGAGCGGGAATAGTAATTTTTACCCCTACGCTATCCAACCCTTTCCCTACTGTTGCACCCTCTGGAGTGGGAATAGTAATTTAAACCCCTACGCTATCCAACGCTTTCCCTACTGTTGCCCCCTCTGGAGTGGGAATAGTAATTTTTACCTCTACGCTATCCAACGCTTTCCCTACTGTTGCACCCTCTGGAGTGGGGAAAGTAATTTAAATCCCTACGCTATTCAACGTTTTCCCTACTGTTGCACCCTCTTGAGTGGGAATAGTAATTTTTACCCCTACGCTATCCAACGCTTTCCCTACTGTTGCACCCTCTGGAGTGGAAATAGCAATTTTTACCCCTACACTATCCAACGCTTTCCCTACTGTTGCCCCCTCTGGAGTGGGAATAGTAATTTTTACCTCTACGCTATCCAACGCTTTCCCTACTGTTGCACCCTCTGGAGTGGGAATAGTAATTTAAATCCCTACGCTATCCAACGTTTTCCCTACTGTTGCACCCTCTGGAGTGGGAATAGTAATTTTTACCCCTACGCTATCCAACGCTTTCCCTACTGTTGCACCCTCTGGAGTGGAAATAGCAATTTTTACCCCTACACTATCCAACGCTTTCCCTACTGTTGCACCCTCTGGATTGGGAATAGTAATTTTTACCCCTACGCAATTCAACGCTTTCCCTACTGTTGCACTCTCTGGAGTGGGAATAGTAATTTTTACCGCTATCCTATCCAACGCTTTCCCTACTGTTGCACCCTCTGGAGTGGGAATAGTAAGTTTTTACCCCTACGCTATCCAACGCTTTCCCTACTGTTGCAACCTCTGGAGTGGGAATAGTAATTTTTACCCCTACGCTATCCAACGCTTTCCCTACTGTTGCACCCTCTGGAGTGGGAATAGTAATTTTTACCTCTACGCTATCCAACGCTTTCCCTACTGTTGCACCCTCTGGAGTGGGAATAGTAATTTAAACCCCTACGCTATCCAACGCTTTCCCTACTGTTGCACCCTCTGGAGTGGGAATAGTAATTTTTACCCCTACGCTATCCAACGCTTTCCCTACTGTTGCACCCTCTGGAGTGGGAATAGTAATTTAAACCCATACGCTATCCAACGCTTTCCCTACTGTTGCCCCCTCTGGAGTGGGAATAGTAATTTTTACCTCTACGCTATCCAACGTTTTCCCTACTGTTGCACCCTCTGGAGTGGGAATAGTCATTTTTACCCCTACGCTATCCAACGCTTTCCCTACTGTTGCACCCTCTGGAGTGGGAATAGTAATGTAAACCCCTACGCTATCCAACGCTTTCCCTACTGTTGCACCCTCTGGAGTGGGAATAGTAATTTTTACCCCTATGCTATCCAACACTTTCCCTACTGTTGCACCCTCTGGAGTGGGAAAAGTAATTTAAACCCCTACGCTATCCAACGCTTTCCCTACTTTTGCACCCTCTGAAGTGGGAATAGTAATTTTTACCCCTACGCTATCCAACGCTTTTCCTACTGTTGCACCCTCTGGAGTGGGAATAGTAATTTTTACCCCTACACTATCCATCGCTTTCCCTACTGTTGCACCCTCTGGAGTGGGAATAGTATTTTTTACCCCTACGCAATCCAACGCTTTCCCTACTGTTGCACTCTCTGGAGTGGAAATAGTAATTTTTACCGCTATGCTATCCAACGCTTTCCCTACTGTTGCACCCTCTGGAGTGGGAATAGTAATTTTTACTCCTACGCTATCCAACGCTTTCCCTACTGTTGCACCCTCTGGAGTGTGAATAGTAATTTTTACCCCTACGCTATCCAACGCTTTCCCTACTGTTGCACCCTTTGGAGTGGGAATAGTAATTTTTACCCCTACGCTATCCAACGCTTTCCCTACTGTTGCACCCTTTGGAGTGGGAATAGTAATTTTTACCCCTACGTTATCCAACGCTTTCCCTACTGTTGCACCCTCTGGAGTCGGAATAGTAATTTTTACCCCTACGCAATCCATGGCTTTCCCTACTGTTGCACTCTCTGGAGTGGGAATAGTAAATTTTACCCCTACGCTATCCAACGCTTTCCCTACTGTTGCACCCTCTGGAGTGGGAATAGTAATTTTTACCCCTACACTATCCAACGCTTTCCCTACTGTTGCACCCTCTGGAGTGGGAATAGTCATTTTTACCCCTACGCAATCCAACGCTTTCCCTACTGTTGCACTCTCTGGAGTGGGAATAGTAATTTTTACCGCTATGCTATGCAATGCTTTCCCTACTGTTGCACCCTCTGGAGTGGGAATAGTAATTTTTACCCGTACGCTATCCAACGCTTTCCCTACTGTTGCACCCTCTGGAGTGGGAATAGTATTTTTTACCCCTACGCTATCCAATGCTTTCCCTACTGTTGCACCCTGTGGAGTGGGAATAGTAATTTTTACCTCTATGCTATCCAACGCTTTCCCTACTGTTGCACCCTCTGGAGTGGGAATAGTAATTTAAACCCCTACGCTATCCAACACTTTCCCTACTGTTGCACCCTCTGGAGTGGGTATAGTAATTTTTTACCCCTACGCTATCCAATGCTTTCCCTACTGTTGCACCCTCTGGAGTGGGAATAGTAATTAAACCCCTACGCTATCCAACGCTTTCCCTACTGTTGCACCCTCTGGAGTGGGAATAGTAATTTTTACCTATATGCTATCCAACGCTTTCCCTACTGTTGCACCCTCTGGAGTGGGAATAGTAATTTAAATCCCTACGCTATCCAACGTTTTCCCTACTGTTGCACCCTCTGGAGTGGGAATAGTAATTTTTACCCCTACGCTATCCAACGCTTTCCCTACTGTTGCACCCTCTGGAGTGGGAATAGTAATTTAAACCCCTACGCTATCCAACACTTTCCCTACTGTTGCACCCTCTGGAGTTGGAATAGTAATTTTTACAACTACGCTATCCAACGCTTTCCCTACTGTTGCACCCTCTGGAGTGGGAATAGTAATTTAAACCCCTACGCTATCCAACGCTTTCCCTACTGTTGCACCCTCTCAAGTGGGAAAAGTAATTTTTACCCCTACGCTATCCAACGATTTTCCTACTGTTGCAATATGTGGAGTACGTATATATATTAATTTATGTGTAGAGTTTTTAAATTATTTTAAATGTATATGAATTAGTTATAATTTTTTTAATATATTTTAATGTTTTTATTTAATATTTGTAAAATTATATGTATTTTTAAAATATTTTTACATTATTATTAATACATTTAAAAAAATGATATTTTTAATTTCGATATTTTTGTACTATGATATTAAATTTTTTGATATTTTTGTACTTACCTTTATAAAGATATAACTCCGATATTTTTGATTTCGATATTTTTGTGTCGATATTTTTGTATGTAGATATTCTGTCTGTCGATATTATGTCATAGATCCTGTGCGTCGGTGTCCACTTCTGCAACCATTGTGACAGAAGCATGTGGTTACTTCATGTCTTTGCAGACACATAAGTGCTTAAAATGCTGTCCTGTTGGGACATTTCAGTAGTATTAGAACTCACTGATTGCTTATCAATTTGCAGAATGAGTCAGGCATTCACACTAGCAGTGTAGTAGTGAAATGTATAGCATGTATGCAGTCACCTTACCCCTTCCAGAGCAGTGAGTTTCTCATGCTAAAGTCCAGGGAATAGTCTTGCTTGTCTAGAATCACACTGTAAGTCTATGTGTACTTGTGCAATCATTGTGGCAGACACATGTGGTAACTGCATGTCTTTGCAGACACATAAGTGCTCAAAAAGCTGTCCTTTTTGTCAAACTTCAGTAGTGTTTCAACCCAGTCATTGCTTATGCATTCACATAATGAGTCAGGCATTAACACTAGAGTGCATTAGTGAAATGTGTAGAATGTATGCAGGCACCTTACCTCTTCCAGACTAGTTTCTACTGATAAAGTCCAGGGAATAGTCTTGCTTGTATAGAATCACACTGTGAGTCTGTGTCCACTTCTGCAACCATTGTGACAAAAGCATGTGGTTACTTCATGTCTTTGCAGACACATAAGTGCATAAAAAGCGGCCCTGCTGTGAAATGTCAGTAGTTTTACAACCCAGTGATTGCTTATGCATTCACAGAATGAGTCAGGCATTCACAGTAGAGTGCAGAAGTGAAATTTGTAGAATGTATGCAGTCACCTTACCCCTTACAGACTAGTGTGTTTCTCCTGCTAAAGTCCAGGGAATAGCTTTGCTTGTCTAGAATCACACTGTGAGTCTGTGTCCACTTCTGCAACCCCGTCTATCCTTGGAGTCAGATCTGCCATAAATAGAATAAACAGGTGAGGGGCCAAAACGCAGCCTTGTTTCAATCCTTCACTGGTTGCGATCTTCCTTGTTAACCACTGGCCATTGTCGATCCTAACCTGCATCCAGGATTTTGGTATAAAGGTCCATAATTGGGTTTAAGATCGTGTCCGGCAGGCCCTGTTGCTTTAGTTTGGCCCATAATGTCTGAAGACTTCCACGGTCAAAGGCCACCTTAAAGTCCACGAAGCATAGATATAAAGCATGATGGTTTTGTAGGCTTTTTTCGGCAATCAGACTTATTGCCATGACATTTGCCATTGTGCCTATTCCACGTCGAAACCCTGACTGGTTTACAGGGATTTTGTTATGTTCATTGGACCATTTTACGAGATCGGCTAGAACCAACGAGGCATAATATTTGGCATCTGCATCTATCAGCGCAATGGGGCGATGATTTGCCGGGTCCTTACTATCCCCGCCCTTGTATATCGGGTTAATGATCACACCGATCCAGCTTTGCGGAATACTACTGCTAAAGTCCAGGGAATAGTTTTGCTTGTCTAGAATCACACTGTGCGTCGGGTTGTGAGACAAAATATCGAAATTAAAATATCGATATACAATAATATCGATGTTTTAATTTCGATGGTATAGAATATTGATGTCCAAAATATCGACAGACAGAAAATCGTTTTTTTAAGGTATGTATGTTACTAATATCGAAATTAATAATATCGAAATTTTGTTTAGTGTTATGTATTTTATTATGTTGTTTACATGTTTGTTAAATATGTTTTGTAATGTATGTTTGAAAATTAGTAATTTAGTTAACATTTTGCGTTTTAGTATCAGAGCGGGCTGTGGATTTATAGGGGAATAGGGTGGGAAGTAATTTAATAATAATTAATTAATTAATATATTTTTGTAAATATGTTTAATTAATAATTAATTGGTAATTAATTTATATTAATTAGTTAATTAATTAACATATTTTTGTAAATATTTTTAATTAATACATAATTGGTAATTAATTATTATTAATTAGTTAATTACATTAATTAGGGTTAACGTTTTAATATATATAATTTTTTGTTATTGTTAATTAATTAATTGGTAATTAAATACTATTAATTAGTAAATGAAATTAATTAGACTTAATGTGCTAACATATTTACTTTTTTGTTATTGTTAATTAATAATTAATTGGTAATTAAATAATATTAATTATTTAAATACATTAATTAGAGTTAATGTGCTAATATATTTAATTTTTTGTTATTGTTAATTAATAATTAATTGGAAATTAATAATTATTAAGTGATTACGTGATGTGATTTATTTATGTGTAGTGGGTTGTGTGTTTATAGGGGGATAGGGTGTGTTATAATTAAATGTAATTAATTAAAGAGATTATATTTATTTATTGTTAATTATTGTTAATTAATTAGTAGTTAATGTGTGGTAATTAGTTCATTTATAATTACATCAATTTAGTAATATTAATTGTTATTAATTGATTAATTGAAATTTATATTAATTGCGTTTTTTGTATGTGTAGTGTGTTGTGTGTTAAAGGGGGAGTAGTGTGGGAATTAATTTTTACCCCCATGCTATCCAATGCTTTCCCTACTGTTGCACCCTCTGGAGTGGGAATAGTAATTTAAACCCCTACTCTATCCAACTCTTTCCCTACTGTTGCACTCTCTGGAGTGTGAATAGTAATTTTTACCCCTACGCTATCCAACGCTTTCCCTACTGTTGCAGCCTTTGGAGTGGGAATAGTAATTTTTACCCCTACGTTATCCAATGCTTTCCCTACTGTTGCACCCTCTGGAGTGGGAATAGTAATTTTTACCCCAACGCTATCCAACGCTTTTCCTACTGTTGCACCCTCTGGAGTGGGAATAGTAATTTTTACCCCTACGCAATCCAATGCTTTCCCTACTGTTGCACTCGCTGGAGTGGGAATAGTACATTTTACCCCTACGCTATCTAACGCTTTCCCTACTGTTGCACCCTCTGGAGTGGGAATAGTAATTTTTACCCCCACACTATCCAACGCTTTCCCTACTGTTGCACCCTCTGGAGTGGGAATAGTAATTTTTACCCCTACGCAATCCAACGATTTCCCTACTGTTGCGCTCTCTGGAGTGGGAATAGTCATTTTTACCGCTATCCTATCCAACGCTTTCCCTACTGTTGAACCCTCTGGAGCGGGAATAGTAATTTTTACCCCTACGCTATCCAACGCTTTCCCTACTGTTGCACCCTCTGGAGTGGGAATAGTAATTTTTACCCCTACGCTATCCAACGCTTTCCCTACTGTTGCACCCTCTGGAGTGGGAATAGTAATTTAAACCCCTACGCTATCCAACGCTTTCCCTACTGTTGCCCCCTCTGGAGTGGGAATAGTAATTTTTACCTCTACGCTATCCAACGCTTTCCCTACTGTTGCACCCTCTGGAGTGGGAATAGTAATTTAAATCCCTACGCTATTCAACGTTTTCCCTACTGTTGCACCCTCTTGAGTGGGAATAGTAATTTTTACCCCTACGCTATCCAACGCTTTCCCTACTGTTGCACCCTCTGGAGTGGAAATAGCAATTTTTACCCCTACACTATCCAACGCTTTCCCTACTGTTGCCCCCTCTGGAGTGGGAATAGTAATTTTTACCTCTACGCTATCCAACGCTTTCCCTACTGTTGCACCCTCTGGAGTGGGAATAGTAATTTAAATCCCTACGCTATCCAACGTTTTCCCTACTGTTGCACCCTCTGGAGTGGGAATAGTAATTTTTACCCCTACGCTATCCAACGCTTTCCCTACTGTTGCACCCTCTGGAGTGGAAATAGCAATTTTTACCCCTACACTATCCAACGCTTTCCCTACTGTTGCACCCTCTGGATTGGGAATAGTAATTTTTACCCCTACGCAATTCAACGCTTTCCCTACTGTTGCACTCTCTGGAGTGGGAATAGTAATTTTTACCGCTATCCTATCCAACGCTTTCCCTACTGTTGCACCCTCTGGAGTGGGAATAGTAAGTTTTTACCCCTACGCTATCCAACGCTTTCCCTACTGTTGCAACCTCTGGAGTGGGAATAGTAATTTTTACCCCTACGCTATCCAACGCTTTCCCTACTGTTGCACCCTCTGGAGTGGGAATAGTAATTTTTACCTCTACGCTATCCACGCTTTCCCTACTGTTGCACCCTCTGGAGTGGGAATAGTAATTTAAACCCCTACGCTATCCAACGCTTTCCCTACTGTTGCACCCTCTGGAGTGGGAATAGTAATTTTTACCCCTACGCTATCCAACGCTTTCCCTACTGTTGCACCCTCTGGAGTGGGAATAGTAATTTAAACCCATACGCTATCCAACGCTTTCCCTACTGTTGCCCCCTCTGGAGTGGGAATAGTAATTTTTACCTCTACGCTATCCAACGTTTTCCCTACTGTTGCACCCTCTGGAGTGGGAATAGTCATTTTTACCCCTACGCTATCCAACGCTTTCCCTACTGTTGCACCCTCTGGAGTGGGAATAGTAATGTAAACCCCTACGCTATCCAACGCTTTCCCTACTGTTGCACCCTCTGGAGTGGGAATAGTAATTTTTACCCCTATGCTATCCAACACTTTCCCTACTGTTGCACCCTCTGGAGTGTGAAAAGTAATTTAAACCCCTACGCTATCCAACGCTTTCCCTACTTTTGCACCCTCTGAAGTGGGAATAGTAATTTTTACCCCTACGCTATCCAACGCTTTTCCTACTGTTGCACCCTCTGGAGTGGGAATAGTAATTTTTACCCCTACACTATCCATCGCTTTCCCTACTGTTGCACCCTCTGGAGTGGGAATAGTATTTTTTACCCCTACGCAATCCAACACTTTCCCTACTGTTGCACTCTCTGGAGTGGAAATAGTAATTTTTACCGCTATGCTATCCAACGCTTTCTCTACTGTTGCACCCTCTGGAGTGGGAATAGTAATTTTTACTCCTACGCTATCCAACGCTTTCCCTACTGTTGCACCCTCTGGAGTGTGAATAGTAATTTTTACCCCTACGCTATCCAACGCTTTCCCTACTGTTGCACCCTTTGGAGTGGGAATAGTAATTTTTACCCTACGCTATCCAATGCTTTCCCTACTGTTGCACCCTTTGGAGTGGGAATAGTAATTTTTACCCCTACGTTATCCAACGCTTTCCCTACTGTTGCACCCTCTGGAGTCGGAATAGTAATTTTTACCCCTACGCAATACATGGCTTTCCCTACTGTTGCACTCTCTGGAGTGGGAATAGTAAATTTTACCCCTACGCTATCAAACGCTTTCCCTACTGTTGCACCCTCTGGAGTGGGAATAGTAATTTTTACCCCTACACTATCCAACGCTTTCCCTACTGTTGCACCCTCTGGAGTGGGAATAGTCATTTTTACCCCTACGCAATCCAACGCTTTCCCTACTGTTGCACTCTCTGGAGTGGGAATAGTAATTTTTACCGCTATGCTATGCAATGCTTTCCCTACTGTTGCACCCTCTGGAGTGGGAATAGTAATTTTTACCCGTACGCTATCCAACGCTTTCCCTACTGTTGCACCCTCTGGAGTGGGAATAGTATTTTTTACCCCTACGCTATCCAATGCTTTCCCTACTGTTGCACCCTGTGGAGTGGGAATAGTAATTTTTACCTCTACGCTATCCAACGCTTTCCCTACTGTTGCACCCTCTGGAGTGGGAATAGTAATTTAAACCCCTACGCTATCCAACGCTTTCCCTACTGTTGCACCCTCTGGAGTGGGAATAGTAATTTAAACCCCTACGCTATCCAACGCTTTCCCTACTGTTGCCCCCTCTGGAGTGGGAATAGTAATTTTTACCTCTACGCTATCCAACGCTTTCCCTACTGTTGCACCCTCTGGAGTGGGAATAGTAATTTAAATCCCTACGCTATTCAACGTTTTCCCTACTGTTGCACCCTCTTGAGTGGGAATAGTAATTTTTACCCCTACGCTATCCAACGCTTTCCCTACTGTTGCACCCTCTGGAGTGGAAATAGCAATTTTTACCCCTACACTATCCAACGCTTTCCCTACTGTTGCCCCCTCTGGCGTGGGAATAGTAATTTTTACCTCTACGCTATCCAACGCTTTCCCTACTGTTGCACCCTCTGGAGTGGGAATAGTAATTTAAATCCCTACGCTATCCAACGTTTTCCCTACTGTTGCACCCTCTGGAGTGGGAATAGTAATTTTTACCCCTACGCTATCCAACGCTTTCCCTACTGTTGCACCCTCTGGAGTGGAAATAGCAATTTTTACCCCTACACTATCCAACGCTTTCCCTACTGTTGCACCCTCTGGATTGGGAATAGTAATTTTTACCCCTACGCAATTCAACGCTTTCCCTACTGTTGCACTCTCTGGAGTGGGAATAGTAATTTTTACCGCTATCCTATCCAACGCTTTCCCTTCTGTTGCACCCTCTGGAGTGGGAATAGTAAGTTTTTACCCCTACGCTATCCAACGCTTTCCCTACTGTTGCAACCTCTGGAGTGGGAATAGTAATTTTTACCCCTACGCTATCCAACGCTTTCCCTACTGTTGCACCCTCTGGAGTGGGAATAGTAATTTTTACCTCTACGCTATCCAACGCTTTCCCTACTGTTGCACCCTCTGGAGTGGGAATAGTAATTTAAACCCCTACGCTATCCAACGCTTTCCCTACTGTTGCACCCTCTGGAGTGGGAATAGTAATTTTTACCCCTACGCTATCCAACGCTTTCCCTACTGTTGCACCCTCTGGAGTGGGAATAGTAATTTAAACCCATACGCTATCCAACGCTTTCCCTACTGTTGCCCCCTCTGGAGTGGGAATAGTAATTTTTACCTCTACGCTATCCAACGTTTTCCCTACTGTTGCACCCTCTGGAGTGGGAATAGTCATTTTTACCCCTACGCTATCCAACGCTTTCCCTACTGTTGCACCCTCTGGAGTGGGAATAGTAATGTAAACCCCTACGCTATCCAACGCTTTCCCTACTGTTGCACCCTCTGGAGTGGGAATAGTAATTTTTACCCCTATGCTATCCAACACTTTCCCTACTGTTGCACCCTCTGGAGTGGGAAAAGTAATTTAAACCCCTACGCTATCCAACGCTTTCCCTACTTTTGCACCCTCTGAAGTGGGAATAGTAATTTTTACCCCTACGCTATCCAACGCTTTTCCTACTGTTGCACCCTCTGGAGTGGGAATAGTAATTTTTACCCCTACACTATCCATCGCTTTCCCTACTGTTGCACCCTCTGGAGTGGGAATAGTATTTTTTACCCCTACGCAATCCAACGCTTTCCCTACTGTTGCACTCTCTGGAGTGGAAATAGTAATTTTTACCGCTATGCTATCCAACGCTTTCCCTACTGTTGCACCCTCTGGAGTGGGAATAGTAATTTTTACTCCTACGCTATCCAACGCTTTCCCTACTGTTGCACCCTCTGGAGTGTGAATAGTAATTTTTACCCCTACGCTATCCAACGCTTTCCCTACTGTTGCACCCTTTGGAGTGGGAATAGTAATTTTTACCCTACGCTATCCAATGCTTTCCCTACTGTTGCACCCTTTGGAGTGGGAATAGTAATTTTTACCCCTACGTTATCCAACGCTTTCCCTACTGTTGCACCCTCTGGAGTCGGAATAGTAATTTTTACCCCTACGCAATCCATGGCTTTCCCTACTGTTGCACTCTCTGGAGTGGGAATAGTAAATTTTACCCCTACGCTATCAAACGCTTTCCCTACTGTTGCACCCTCTGGAGTGGGAATAGTAATTTTTACCCCTACACTATCCAACGCTTTCCCTACTGTTGCACCCTCTGGAGTGGGAATAGTCATTTTTACGCCTACGCAATCCAACGCTTTCCCTACTGTTGCACTCTCTGGAGTAGGAATAGTAATTTTTACCGCTATGCTATGCAATGCTTTCCCTACTGTTGCACCCTCTGGAGTGGGAATAGTAATTTTTACCCGTACGCTATCCAACGCTTTCCCTACTGTTGCACCCTCTGGAGTGGGAATAGTATCTTTTTACCCCTACGCTATCCAATGCTTTCCCTACTGTTGCACCCTGTGGAGTGGGAATAGTAATTTTTACCTCTACGCTATCCAACGCTTTCCCTACTGTTGCACCCTCTGGAGTGGGAATAGTAATTTAAACCCCTACGCTATCCAACGCTTTCCCTACTGTTGCACCCTCTGGAGTGGGAATAGTAATTTTTACTCCTACGCTATCCAACGCTTTCCCTACTGTTGCACCCTCTGGAGTGTGAATAGTAATTTTTACCCCTACGCTATCCAACGCTTTCCCTACTGTTGCAGCCTTTGGAGTGGGAATAGTAATTTTTACCCCTACGTTATCCAATGCTTTCCCTACTGTTGCACCCTCTGGAGTGGGAATAGTAATTTTTAACCCAACGCTATCCAACGCTTTTCCTACTGTTGCACCCTCTGGAGTGGGAATAGTAATTTTTACCCCTACGCAATCCAATGCTTTCCCTACTGTTGCACTCGCTGGAGTGGGAATAGTAAATTTTACCCCTACGCTATCTAACGCTTTCCCTACTGTTGCACCCTCTGGAGTGGGAATAGTAATTTTTACCCCTACACTATCCAACGCTTTCCCTACTGTTGCACCCTCTGGGGTGGGAATAGTAATTTTTACCCCTACACAATCCAACGATTTCCCTACTGTTGCACTCTCTGGAGTGGGAATAGTCATTTTTACCGCTATCCTATCCAACGCTTTCCCTACTGTTGAACCCTCTGGAGCGGGAATAGTAATTTTTACCCCTACGCTATCCAACGCTTTCCCTACTGTTGCACCCTCTGGAGTGGGAATAGTAATTTTTACCCCTACGCTATCCAACGCTTTCCCTACTGTTGCACCCTCTGGAGTGGGAATAGTAATTTAAACCCCTACGCTATCCAACGCTTTCCCTACTGTTGCCCCCTCTGGAGTGGGAATAGTAATTTTTACCTCTACGCTATCCAACGCTTTCCCTACTGTTGCACCCTCTGGAGTGGGAATAGTAATTTAAATCCCTACGCTATTCAACGTTTTCCCTACTGTTGCACCCTCTTGAGTGGGAATAGTAATTTTTACCCCTACGCTATCCAACGCTTTCCCTACTGTTGCACCCTCTGGAGTGGAAATAGCAATTTTTACCCCTACACTATCCAACGCTTTCCCTACTGTTGCCCCCTCTGGAGTGGGAATAGTAATTTAAATCCCTACGCTATCCAACGTTTTCCCTACTGTTGCACCCTCTGGAGTGGGAATAGTAATTTTTACCCCTACGCTATCCAACGCTTTCCCTACTGTTGCACCCTCTGGAGTGGAAATAGCAATTTTTACCCCTACACTATCCAACGCTTTCCCTACTGTTGCACCCTCTGGATTGGGAATAGTAATTTTTACCCCTACGCAATTCAACGCTTTCCCTACTGTTGCACTCTCTGGAGTGGGAATATTAATTTTTACCGCTATCCTATCCAACGCTTTCCCTACTGTTGCACCCTCTGGAGTGGGAATAGTAAGTTTTTACCCCTACGCTATCCAACGCTTTCCCTACTGTTGCACCCTCTGGAGTGGGAATAGTAATTTTTACCCCTACGCTATCCAACGCTTTCCCTACTGTTGCACCCTCTGGAGTGGGAATAGTAATTTTTACCTCTACGCTATCCAACGCTTTCCCTACTGTTGCACCCTCTGGAGTGGGAATAGTAATTTAAACCCCTACGCTATCCAACGCTTTCCCTACTGTTGCACCCTCTGGGGTGGGAATAGTAATTTTTACCCCTACGCTATCCAACGCTTTCCCTACTGTTGCACCCTCTGGAGTGGGAATAGTAATTTAAACCCATACGCTATCCAACGCTTTCCCTACTGTTGCCCCCTCTGGAGTGGGAATAGTAATTTTTACCTCTACGCTATCCAACGTTTTCCCTACTGTTGCACCCTCTGGAGTGGGAATAGTCATTTTTACCCCTACGCTATCCAACGCTTTCCCTACTGTTGCACCCTCTGGAGTGGGAATAGTAATGTAAAACCCCTACGCTATCCAACGCTTTCCCTACTGTTGCACCCTCTGGAGTGGGAATAGTAATTTTTACCCCTATGCTATCCAACACTTTCCCTACTGTTGCACCCTCTGGAGTGGGAAAAGTAATTTAAACCCCTACGCTATCCAACGCTTTCCCTACTTTTGCACCCTCTGAAGTGGGAATAGTAATTTTTACCCCTACGCTATCCAACGCTTTTCCTACTGTTGCACCCTCTGGAGTGGGAATAGTAATTTTTACCCCTACACTATCCATCGCTTTCCCTACTGTTGCACCCTCTGGAGTGGGAATAGTATTTTTTACCCCTACGCAATCCAACGCTTTCCCTACTGTTGCACTCTCTGGAGTGGAAATAGTAATTTTTACCGCTATGCTATCCAACGCTTTCCCTACTGTTGCACCCTCTGGAGTGGGAATAGTAATTTTTACTCCTACGCTATCCAACGCTTTCCCTACTGTTGCACCCTCTGGAGTGGGAATAGTAATTTTTACCCCAACGCTTTTCCTACTGTTGCACCCTCTGGAGTGGGATAAGTAATTTTTACCCCTACGCTATCCAACGCTTTCCCTACTGTTGCACTCGCTGGAGTGGGAATAGTAAATTTTACCCCTACGCTATCCAACGCTTTCCCTACTGTTGCACCCTCTGGAGTGGGAATAGTAATTTTTACCCCTACACTATCCAAAGCTTTCCCTACTGTTGCACCCTCTGGAGTGGGAATAGTAATTTTTACCCCTACGCAATCCAACGCTTTCCCTGCTGTTGCACTCTCTGGAGTGGGAATAGTAATTTTTACCGCTATCCTATCCAACGCTTTCCCTACTGTTGCACCCTCTGGAGTGGGAATAGTAATTGTTACCCCTACGCTATCCAACGCTTTCCCTACTGTTGCACCCTCTGGAGTGGGAATAGTAATTTTTATCCCTACGCTATCCAACGCTTTCCCTACTGTTTCACCCTCTGGAGTGGGAATAGTAATTTTTACCTCTACGCTATCCAACGCTTTCCCTACTGTTGCACCCCCTGGAGTGGGAATATTAATTTAAACCCCTACGCTAACCAACGCTTTCCCTACTGTTGCACCCTCTGGAGTGGGAATAGTAATTTTTACCCCTACGCTATCCAACGCTTTCCCTACTGTTGCACCCTCTGGAGTGGGAATAGTAATTTTTACCCCTACGCTATCCAACGCTTTCCCTACTGTTGCACCCTCTGGAGTAGGAATAGTAATTTTTACCCCTACGCTATCCAACGCTTTCCCTACTGTTTCACCCTCTGGAGTGGGAATAGTACATTTTACCCCTACGCTATCCAACGCTTTCCCTACTGTTGCACCCTCTGGAGTGGGAATAGTAATTTTTACCCCTACACTATCCAAAGCTTTCCCTACTGTTGCACCCTCTGGAGTGGGTATTGTAATTTTTACCCCTACGCTATCCAACGCTTTCCCTACTGTTGCACCCCCTGGAGTGGGAATAGTAATTTAAACCCCTACGCTATCCAACGCTTTCCCTACTGTTGCACCCTTTGGAGTGGGAATAGTAATTTTTACCCCTACGCTATCCAACGCTTTCCCTACTGTTGCACCCTCTGGAGTGGGAATAGTACTTTTTACCCCTACGCTATCCAACGCTTTCCCTACTGTTTCACCCTCTGGAGTGGGAATTGTAAATTTTACCCCTACGCTATCCAACGCTTTCCCTACTGTTGCACCCTCTGGAGTGGGAATAGTAATTTTTACCCCTACACTATCCAAAGCTTTCCCTACTGTTGCACCCTCTGGAGTGGGAATAGTAATTTTTACCCCTACGCAATCCAACGCTTTCCCTACTGTTGCACTCCCTGGAGTGGGAATAGTAATTTTTACCGCTATCCTATCCAACGCTTTCCCTACTGTTGCTCCCTCTGGAGTGGGAATGGTAATTTTTACCCCTACGCTATCCAACGCTTTCCCTACTGTTGCACCCTCTGGAGTGGGAATAGTAATTTTTACCCCTACGCTATCCAACGCTTTCCCTACTGTTTCACCCTCTGGAGTGGGAATAGTAATTTTTACCTCTACGCTATCCAACGCTTTCCCTACTGTTGCACCCTCTGGAGTGGGAATAGTAATTTAAACCCCTACGCTATCCAACGCTTTCCCTACTGTTGCACCCTCTGGAGTGGGAATAGTAATTTTTACCCCTACGCTATCCAACGCTTTCCCTACTGTTGCACACTCTGGAGTGGGAATAGTAATTTAAACCCCTACGCTATCCAACGCTTTCCCTACTGTTGCCCCCTCTGGAGTGGGAATAGTAATTTTTACCTCTACGCTATCCAACGCTTTCCCTACTGTTGCACCCTCTAGAGTGGGAATAGTAATTTAAATCCCTACGCTATCCAACGTTTTCCCTACTGTTGCACCCTCTGGAGTGGGAATAGTAATTTTTACCCCTACGCTATCCAACGCTTTCCCTACTGTTGCACCTTCTGGAGTGGGAATAGTAATTTTTACCCCTACACTATCCAACGCTTTCCCTACTGTTGCACCCTCTGGAGTGGGAATAGTAATTTCTACCCCTACGCAATCCAACGCTTTCCCTACTGTTGCACTCTCTGGAGTGGGAATAGTCATTTTTACCGCTATCCTATCCAATGCTTTCCCTACTGTTGCACCCTCTGGAGTGGGAATAGTAATTTTTACCCCTACGCTATCCAACACTTTCCCTACTGTTGCACCCTCTGGAGTGGGAATAGTAAATTTTTACCCCTACGCTATCCAACGCTTTCCCTACTGTTGCACCCTCTGGAGTGGGAATAGTAATTTTTACCTCTACGCTATCCAACGCTTTCCCTACTGTTGCACCCTCTGGAGTGGGAATAGTAATTTAAACCCCTACGCCATCCAACGCTTTCCCTACTGTTGCACCCTCTGGAGTGGGAATAGTAATTTTTACCCCTACGCTATCCAACGCTTTCCCTACTGTTGCACCCTCTGGAGTGGGAATAGTAATTTTTACCCCTACGCTATCCAACGCTTTCCCTACTGTTGCACCCTCTGGAGTGGGAATAGTAATTTAAACCCCTACGCTATTCAACGCTTTCCCTACTGTTGCTCCCTCTGGAGTGGGAATAGTAATTTTTATCTCTACGCTATCCAACGCTTTCCCTACTGTTGCACCCTCTGGAGTGGGAATAGTAATTTAAATCCCTACGCTATCCAATGTTTTCCCTACTGTTGCACCCTCTGGAGTGGGAATAGTAATTTTTACCCCTACACTATCCAACGCTTTCCCTACTGTTGCACCCTCTGGAGTGGGAATAGTAATTTTTACCCCTACACTATCCAACGCTTTCCCTACTGTTGCACCCTCTGGAGTGGGAATAGTAATTTTTACCCCTACGCAATCCAATGCTTTCCCTACTGTTGCACTCTCTGGAGTGGGAATAGTCATTTTTACCGCTATCCTATCCAACGCTTTCCCTACTGTTGCACCCTCTGGAGTGGGAATAGTAATTTTTACCCCTACGCTATCCAACGCTTTCCCTACTGTTGCACCCTCTGGAGTGGGAATAGTAATTTTTACCCCTACGCTATCCAACGCTTTCCCTACTGTTGCACCCACTGGAGTGGGAATAGTAAGTTTTTACCTCTACGCTATCCAACGCTTTCCCTACTGTTGCACCCTCTGGAGTGGGAATAGTAATTTAAACCCCTACGCTATCCAACGCTTTCCCTACTGTTGCACCCTCTGGAGTGGGAATAGTAATTTTTACCCCTACGCTATCCAACGCTTTCCCTACTGTTGCACCCTCTGGAGTGGGAATAGTAATTTAAACCCCTACGCTATCCAACGCTTTCCCTACTGTTGCCCCCTCTGGAGTGGGAATAGTAATTTTTACCTCTACGCTTTTCAACGCTTTCCCTACTGTTGCACCCTCTGGAGTGGGAATAGTAATTTAAATCCCTACGCTATCCAACGTTTTCCCTACTGTTGCACCCTCTGGAGTGGGAATAGTAATTTTTACCCCTACGCTATCCAACGCTTTCCCTACTGTTGCACCCTCTGGAGTGGGAATAGTAATTTAAACCCCTACGCTATCCAACGCTTTCCCTACTGTTGCACCCTCTGGAGTGGGAATAGTAATTTTTACCCCTACGCTATCCAACACTTTCCCTACTGTTGCACCCTCTGGAGTGGGAAAAGTTATTTAAACCCCTACGCTATCCAACGCTTTCCCTACTTTTGCACCCTCTGAAGTGGGAATAGTAATTTTTACCCCTACGCTATCCAACGCTTTCCCTACTGTTGCACCCTCTGGAGTGGGAATAGTAATTTTTACCCCTACACCATCCAACGCTTTCCCTACTGTTGCACCCTCTGGAGTGGGAATAGTAATTTTTACCCCTACGCAATCCAACGCTTTCCCTACTGTTGCACTCTCTGAAGTGGGAATAGTAATTTTTACCGCTATGCTATCCAACGCTTTCCCTACTGTTGCACCCTCTGGAGTGGGAATAGTAATTTTTACCCCTACGCTATCCAACGCTTTCCCTACTGTTGCACCCTCTGGAGTGGGAATAGTAATTTTTACCCCTAAACTATCCAACGCTTTCCCTACTGTTGCACCCTCTGGAGTGGGAATAGTAATTTTTACCTCTACGCTATCCAACGCTTTCCCTACTGTTGCACCCTCTGGAGTGGGAATAGTAATTTAAACCCCTACTCTATCCAACACTTTCCCTACTGTTGCACCCTCTGGAGTGGGAATAGTAATGTTTACCTCTACGCTATCCAACGCTTTCCCTACTGTTGCACCCTCTGGAGTGGGAATAGTAATTTTTACCCCTACGCTATCCAACGTTTTCTCTACTGTTGCACCCTGTGGAGTGGGAATAGTAATTTTTACCCCTACGCTATCCAACACTTTCCCTACTGTTGCACCCTCTGAAGTGGGAATAGTAATTTAAACCCCTACGCTATCCAACGCTTTCCCTACTGTTGCACCCTCTGGAGTGGGAATAGTAATTTTTACCCCTACGCTATCCAACACTTTCCCTACTGTTGCACCCTCTGGAGTGGGAATAGTAATTTAAACCCCTACGCTATCCAACGCTTTCCCTACTGTTGCACCCTCTGGAGTGGGAATAGTAATTTTTACCCCTACGCTATCCAACGCTTTCCCTACTGTTGCACCCTCTGGAGTGGAAATAGCAATTTTTACCCCTACACTATCCAACGCTTTCCCTACTGTTGCACCCTCTGGAGTGGGAATAGTAATTTAAATCCCTACGCTATCCAATGTTTTTCCTACTGTTGCACCCTCTGGAGTGGGAATAGTAATTTTTACCCCTACACTATCCAACGCTTTCCCTACTGTTGCACCCTCTGGAGTGGGAATAGTAATTTTTACCCCTACACTATCCAACGCTTTCCCTACTGTTGCACCCTCTGGAGTGGGAATAGTAATTTTTACCCCTACGCAATCCAATGCTTTCCCTACTGTTGCACTCTCTGGAGTGGGAATAGTCATTTTTACCGCTATCCTATCCAACGCTTTCCCTACTGTTGCACCCTCTGGAGTGGGAATAGTAATTTTTACCCCTACGCTATCCAACGCTTTCCCTACTGTTGCACCCTCTGGAGTGGGAATAGTAATTTTTACCCCTACGCTATCCAACGCTTTCCCTACTGTTGCACCCACTGGAGTGGGAATAGTAATTTTTACCTCTACGCTATCCAACGCTTTCCCTACTGTTGCACCCACTGGAGTGGGAATAGTAATTTAAACCCCTACGCTATCCAACGCTTTCCCTACTGTTGCACCCTCTGGAGTGGGAATAGTAATTTTTACCCCTACGCTATCCAACGCTTTCCCTACTGTTGCACCCTCTGGAGTGGGAATAGTAATTTAAACCCCTACGCTATCCAACCCTTTCCCTACTGTTGCCCCCTCTGGAGTGGGAATAGTAATTTTTACCTCTACGCTTTTCAACGCTTTCCCTACTGTTGCACCCTCTGGAGTGGGAATAGTAATTTAAATCCCTACGCTATCCAACGTTTTCCCTACTGTTGCACCCTCTGGAGTGGGAATAGTAATTTTTACCCCTACGCTATCCAACGCTTTCCCTACTGTTGCACCCTCTGGAGTGGGAATAGTAATTTAAACCCCTACGCTATCCAACGCTTTCCCTACTTTTGCACCCTCTGAAGTGGGAATAGTAATTTTTACCCCTACGCTATCCAACGCTTTCCCTACTGTTGCACCCTCTGGAGTGGGAATAGTAATTTTTACCCCTACACCATCCAACGCTTTCCCTGCTGTTGCACCCTCTGGAGTGGGAATAGTAATTTTTACCCCTACGCAATCCAACGCTTTCCCTACTGTTGCACTCTGTGAAGTGGGAATAGTAATTTTTACCGCTATGCTATCCAACGCTTTCCCTACTGTTGCACCCTCTGGAGTGGGAATAGTAATTTTTACCCCTACGCTATCCAACGCTTTCCCTACTGTTGCACCCACTGGAGTGGGAATAGTAATTTTTACCCTTAAACTATCCAACGCTTTCCCTACTGTTGCACCCTCTGGAGTGGGAATAGTAATTTTTACCTCTACGCTATCCAACGCTTTCCCTACTGTTGCACCCTCTGGAGTGGGAATAGTAATTTAAACCCCTACGCTATCCAACACTTTCCCTACTGTTGCACCCTCTGGAGTGGGAATAGTAATTTTTACCCCTACGCTATCCTACGCTTTCCCTACTGTTGCACCCTCTGGAGTGGGAATAGTAATTTAAACCCCTACTCTATCCAACACTTTCCCTACTGTTGCACCCTCTGGAGTGGTAATAGTAATGTTTACCTCTACGCTATCCAACGCTTTCCCTACTGTTGCACCCTCTGGAGTGGGAATAGTAATTTTTACCCCTACGCTATCCAACGTTTTCCCTACTGTTGCACCCTGTGGAGTGGGAATAGTAATTTTTACCCCTACGCTATCCAACGCTTTCCCTACTGTTGTACCCTCTGAAGTGGGAATAGTAATTTAAACCCCTACGCTATCCAACGCTTTCCCTACTGTTGCACCCTCTGGAGTGGGAATAGTAATTTTTACCCCTACGCTATCCAACGCTTTCCCTACTGTTGCACCCTCTGGAGTGGGAATAGTAATTTAAACCCCTACGCTATCCAACGCTTTCCCTACTGTTGCACCCTCTGGAGTAGGAATAGTAATTTTTACCCCTACGCTATCCAACACTTTCCCTACTGTTGCACCCTCTGGAGTGGGAAAAGTTATTTAAACCCCTACGCTATCCAACGCTTTCCCTACTGTTGCACCCTCTGGAGTGGGAATAGTAATTTTTACCCCTACACTATCCAATGCTTTCCCTACTGTTGCACCCTCTGGAGTGGGAATAGTAATTTTTACCCCTACGCAATCCAACGCTTTCCCTACTGTTGCACTCTCTGAAGTGGGAATAGTAATTTTTACCGCTATGCTATCCAACGCTTTCCCTACTGTTGCACCCTCTGGAGTGGGAATAGTAATTTTTACCCCTACGCTATCCAACGCTTTCCCTACTGTTGCACCCTCTGGAGTGGGAATAGTAATTTTTACCCCTAAACTATCCAACGCTTTCCCTACTGTTGCACCCTCTGGAGTCGGAATAGTAATTTTTACCTCTACGCTATCCAACGCTTTCCCTACTGTTGCACCCTCTGGAGTGGGAATAGTAATTTAAACCCCTACGCTATCCAACGCTTTCCCTACTGTTGCACCCTCTGGAGTGGGAATAGTAATTTTTACCCCTACGCTATCCAACGCTTTCCCTACTGTTGCACCCTCTGGAGTGGGAATAGTAATTTAAACCCCTACTCTATCCAACGCTTTCCCTACTGTTGCACCCTCTGGAGTGGGAATAGTAATGTTTACCTCTACGCTATCCAACGCTTTCCCTACTGTTGCACCCTCTGGAGTGGGAATAGTATTTTAAATCCCTACGCTATCCAACGTTTTCTCTACTGTTGCACCCTGTGGAGTGGGAATAGTAATTTAAACCTGTACGCTATCCAACGCTTTCCCTACTGTTCCACCCTCTGGAGTGGGAATAGTAAATTTAACCCCTACGCTATCCAACGCTTTCCCTACTGTTGCACCCTCTGGAGTGGGAATAGTAATTTAAACCCCTACGCTATCCAACGCTTTCCCTACTGTTGCACCCTCTGAAGTCGGAATAGTAATTTTTACCCCTACGCTATCCAACGATTTTCCTACTGTTGCAATATGTGGAGTACGTATATATATTAATTTATGTGTAGAGTTTTAAAATTATTTTAAATGTATATGTATTAGTTATAATTTTTTTAATATGTTTTAATGTTTTTATTTAATATTTGTAAAATTATATGTATTTTTAAATTATTTTTACATTATTATTAATACATTTAAATAAAACGATATTTTTAATTTCGATATTTTTGTACTACGATATTAATTTTTCGACATTTTTGTAGTTACCTTTATGAAGATATAACTCCGATATTTTTGATTTCGATATTTTTGTGTCGATATTTTTGTATGTAGATATTCTGTCTGTCGATATTATGTCATAGATCCTGTGCGTCGGTGTCCACTTCTGCAACCATTGTGACAGAAGCATGTGGTTACTTCATGTCTTTGCAGACACATAAGTGCTTAAAATGCTGTCCGGTTGGGACATTTTAGTAGTATTAGAACTCACTGATTGCTTATGAATTCGCAGAATGAGTCAGGCATTCACATTAGCCGTGCAGTAGTGAAATGTATAGCATGTATGCAGTCACCTTACCCCTTCCAGAGTAGTGCGTTTCTCCTGCTAAAGTCCAGGGAATAGTCTTGCTTGTCTAGAATCGCACTGTAAGTCTATGTGTACTTGTGCAATCATTGTGGCAGACACATGTGGTAACTGCATGTCTTTGCAGACACATAAGTGCTCAAAAAGCTGTCCTTTTTGTCAAACTTCAGTAGTGTTTCAACCCAGTCATTGCTTATGCATTCACATAATGAGTCAGGCATTAACACTAGAGTGCATTAGTGAAATGTGTAGAATGTATGCAGGCACCTTACCTCTTCCAGACTAGTTTCTACTGCTAAAGTCCAGGGAATAGTCTTGCTTGTCTAGAATCACACTGTGAGTCTGTGTCCACTTCTGCAACCATTGTGACAAAAGCATGTGGTTACTTCATGTCTTTGCAGACACATAAGTGCATAAAAAGCGGCCCTGCTGTGAAATGTCAGTAGTTTTACAACCCAGTGATTGCTTATGCATTCACAGAATGAGTCAGGCATTCACAGTAGAGTGCAGAAGTGAAATTTGTAGAATGTATGCAGTCACCTTACCCCTTACAGACTAGTGTGTTTCTCCTGCTAAAGTCCAGGGAATAGCTTTGCTTGTCTAGAATCACACTGTGAGTCTGTGTCCACTTCTGCAACCCCGTCTATCCTTGGAGTCAGATCTGCCATAAAGAGAATAAACAGGTAAGGGGCCAAAACGCAGCCTTGTTTCAAACCTTCACTGGTTGCGATCTTCCTTGTTAACCACTGGCCATTGTCGATCCTAACCTGCATCCAGGATTTTGGTATAAAGGTCCATAATTGGGTTTAAGATCGTGTCCGGCAGGCCCTGTTGCTTTAGTTTGGCCCATAATGTCTGAAGACTTCCACGGTCAAAGGCCACCTTAAAGTCCACGAAGCATAGATATAAAGCATGATGGTTTTGTAGGCTTTTTTCGGCAATCAGACTTATTGCCATGACATTTGCCATTGTGCCTATTCCACGTCGAAACCCTGACTGGTTTACAGGGATTTTTGTTATGTTCATTGGACCATTTTACGAGATCGGCTAGAACCAAAAAGGCATAATATTTGGCATCTGCATCTATCAGCGTAATCGGGCGATGATTTGCCGGGTCCTTACTATCCCCGCCCTTGTATATCGGGTTAATGATCACACCGATCCAGCTTTGCGGAATACTACTGCTAAAGTCCAGGGAATAGTTTTGCTTGTCTAGAATCACACTGTGCGTCGGGTTGTGAGACAAAATATCGAAATTAAAATATCGATATACAATAATATCAATGTTTTAATTTCGATGGTATAGAATATTGATGTCCAAAATATCGACAGACAGAAAATCGTTTTTTTAAGGTATGTATGTTACTAATATCGAAATTAATAATATCGAAATTTTGTTTAGTGGTATGTATTTTATTATGTTGTTTATATGTTTGTTAAATATGTTTTGTAATGTATGTTTGAAAATTTGTAATTTAGTTAACATTTTGCGTTTTAGTATCAGAGCGGGCTTTGGATTTATAGGGGAATAGGGGGGGAAGTAATTTAATAATAATTAATTAATTAATATATTTTTGTAAATATTTTGTATTAATAATTAATTTGTAATTAATTTATATTAATTAGTTAATTAATTAACATATTTTTGTAAATATTTTTAATTAATACATAATTGGTAATTAATTATTATTAATTAGTTAATTACATTAATTAGAGTTAACGTTTTAATATATATAATTTTTTGTTATTGTTAATTAATTAATTGGTAATTAAATACTATTAATTAGTAAATTAAATTAATTAGAGTTAATGTGCTAATATATTTACTTTTTTGTTATTGTTAATTAATAATTAATTGGTAATTAAATAAGATGAATTATTTAAATTAATTAATTAGAGTTAATGTGCTAATATATTTAATTTTTTGTTATTGTTAATTAATAATTAATTGGAAATTAATAATTATTAAGTGATTACGTGATGTGATTTATTTATGTGTAGTGGGTTGTGTGTTTATAGGGGGATAGGGTGTGATATAATTAAATGTAATTAATTAAAGAGATTATATTTATTTATGGTTAATTATTGTTAATTAATTAGTAATTAATGTGTGTTAATTAGTTCATTTATAATTACATCAATTTAGTAATATTAATTGTTATTAATTGTTTAATTGAAATTTATATTAATTGCGTTTTTTGTATGTGTAGTGTGTTGTGTGTAAGCATGGGCGGATTTTGTGGATCCACGATTCGCGGATTTGCGTATTCACGGATCGTGGATCCGCAAAATCCGCAGATTTTGCGGATCGGCGGATTTGGGGCGGGGCTTCCATGCGAGTGCACATGCCTCTTGTGTGTAGAAAAGGTCAGAGACCGATCAGTGCCAGAAAGTACCCTGCCCTTCATATTTATTCAAGAAGACGCCACCGTTTTGTGCCATACCGCTACTCAGCTAGAGTACTTTGTACTGGATAATCAGTAAGTGCTACCTCGTTGGGTAAATGTATAGTGCTTTTATTACACTACAGCTGCCTAAAGTGCCAGAGAGTTGTCTACAGCGACCAGGTGTGTGTTACTATGCAATAGCGCCGAAGGGCGCAGGGGTCCCTTAAGTGAGCTATCATAGTGGGTAAATGGCGGGAAGACGGTGCCCACCGCGTGTGTGTGGGCGGGGCCAAACGGACGGGGCTTCCATGCGAGTGCACATGCCTCTTGTGTGTATAAAAGGTCAGAGGCCGATCAGAGCAGCAGATGAAGATACAGAAGCTCCTGGCCACAGGAACAGCACGAGGATTGCGCTCGTGAAAGTCAAGGATGCAAAGGCCTCTGTCCAGCATCACAGCTGATTTTCGATGGTATATTTGGGAAGAGGGCACAGCTGCCCAGCCTTGACAATGCTCACAATTGTTTTTGGGCCTATGAATGAGTCACTGAATTTAAGCTACAACTAGGGCACGTGCTTACTTGATATCTGTAAGTGCTTCCGTTTGAGGTTTAATTTTTGTGCCAGGACCATCGTGCCAGAATGAACCCTGCCCTTCATATTTATTCAAGAAGACCTGCCTGGCCTGTTGTTACTATTCTACGATGGCGCCGGCAAGCTGCCAGCGCCATCCTAAAATAGTTACTAAATTAGCTTCAACAGGAAGCTCGAATAGATAAAATAAAGCAGATGCACGAGCGCCTGCTTGATTTTATCTATTAGAGCTTCCTGTTGAAGCTAATTTAGTAACTATTTTACGATGGCGCAGGCAGCTTGCCGGCGCCATCGTAAATCAGTTACAACAACAGGCCAGGAAGGCTTGAACTTTTGGCATCGGAATCCGCCGCTCGCGGATTGCGAATTTTCGGTCAATTCGCGAGAGTTCGCGGATTTACCGAAAATTTGCGAAATCCGCGAGCGTAGCGGATTTTGCGCTCATACTTAGTTGTGTGTTAAAGGGGGAGTAGTGTGGGAAGTAATTTTTACCCCCATGCTATCCAACGCTTTCCCTACTGTTGCACCCTTTGGAGTGGGAATAGTAATTTAAACCCATACGCTATCCAACTCTTTCCCTACTGTTGCACTCTCTGGAGTGTGAATAGTAATTTTTACCCCAACGCTATCCAACGCTTTTCCTACTGTTGCACCCTCTGGAGTGGGAATAGTAATTTTTACCCCTACGCAATCCAATGCTTTCCCTACTGTTGCACTCGCTGGAGTGGGAATAGTACATTTTACCCCTACGCTAACTAACGCTTTCCCTACTGTTGCACACTCTGGAGTGGGAATAGTAATTTTTACCCCTATACTACCCAACGCTTTCCCTACTGCTGCACCCTCTGGAGTGGGAATAGTAATTTTTACCCCTACGCAATCCAACGCTTTCCCTACTGTTGCACTCTCTGGAGTGGGAATAGTCATTTTTACCGCTATCCTATCCAACGCTTTCCCTACTGTTGCACCCTCTGGAGTGGGAATAGTAATTTTTACCCCTACGCTATCCAACGCTTTCCCTACTGTTGCACCCTCTGGAGTGGGAATAGTAATTTTTACCCCTACGCTATCCAACGCTTTCCCTACTGTTGCACCCTCTGGAGTGGGAATAGTAATTTAAATCCCTACGCTATCCAACGTTTTCCCTACTGTTGCACCCTCTGGAGTGGGAATAGTAATTTTTACCCTTACGCTATCCAACACTTTCCCTACTGTTGCACCCTCTGGAGTGGGAATAGTAATTTTTACCCCTACACTATCCAACGCTTTCCCTACTGTTGCACCCTCTGGAGTGGGAATAGTAATTTTTACCCCTACGCAATCCAATGCTTTCCCTACTGTTGCACTCTCTGGAGTGGGAATAGTAATTGTTACCGCTATCCTATCCAACGCTTTCTCTACTGTTGCACCCTCTGGAGTGGGAATAGTAATTTTTACCCCTACGCTATCCAACGCTTTCCCTACTGTTGCACGCTCTGGAGTGGGAATAGTAATTTTTACCCCTAAGCTATCCAACGCTTTCCCTACTGTTGCACCCTCTGGAGTGGGAATAGTAATTTTTACATCTACGCTATCCAACTCTTTCCCTACTGTTGCACCCTCTGGAGTGGGAATAGTAATTTAAACCCCTACGCTATCCAACGCTTTCCCTACTGTTGCACCCTCTGGAGTGGGAATAGTAATTTTTACCCCTACGCTATCCAACACTTTCCCTACTGTTGCACCCTCGGGAGTGGGAATAGTAATTTAAACCCCTACGCTATCCAACACTTTCCCTACTGTTGCCCCCTCTGGAGTGGGAATAGTAATTTTTACCTCTACGCTATCCAACGCTTTCCCTACTGTTGCACCCTCTGGAGTGGGAATAGTAATTTCAATCCCTACGCTATCCAACGTTTTCCCTACTGTTGCACCCTCTGGAGTGGGAATAGTAATTTTTACCCCTACGCTATCCAACGCTTTCCCTACTGTTGCACCCTCTGGAGTGGGAATAGTAATTTAAACCCCTACGCTATCCATCGCTTTCCCTACTGTTGCATCCTCTGGAGTGGGAATAGTAATTTTTACCCCTACGCTATCCAACACTTTCCCTACTGTTGCACCCTCTGGAGTGGGATTTTTTTTTTAAACCCCTACGCTATCCAACGCTTTCCCTACTTTTGCACCCTCTGAAGTGGGAATAGTAATTTTTACCCCTACGCTATCCAACGCTTTTCCTACTGTTGCACCCTCTGGAGTGGGAATAGTAATTTTTACCCCTACGCAATCCAACGCTTTCCCTACTGTTGCACTCTCTGGAGTGGGAATAGTAATTTTTACCGCTATGCTATCCAACGCTTTCCCTACTGTTGCACCCTCTGGAGTGGGAATAGTAATTTTTACCCCTACGCTATCCAACGCTTTCCCTACTGTTGCACCCTCTGGAGTGGGAATAGTAATTTTCACCCCTAAACTATCCAACGCTTTCCCTACTGTTGCACCCTCTGGATTGGGAATAGTAATTTTTACCCCTACGTTATCCAATGCTTTCCATACTGTTGCACCCTCTGGAGTGGGAATAGTAATTTTTACCCCAACGCTATCCAACGCTTTTCCTACTGTTGCACCCTCTGGAGTGGGAATAGTAATTTTTACCCCTACGCAATCCAACGCTTTCCCTACTGTTGCACTCGCTGGAGTGGGAATAGTACATTTTACCCCTACGCTATCCAACGCTTTCCCTACTGTTGCACCCTCTGGAGTGGGAATAGTAATTTTTACCCCTACACTATCCAACGCTTTCCCTACTGTTGCACCCTCTGGAGTGGGAATAGTAATTTTTACCCCTACGCAATCCAATGCTTTCCCTACTGTTGCACTCTCTGGAGTGGGAATAGTAATTTTTACCGTTATCCTATCCAACGCTTTCCCTACTGTTGCACCCTCTGGAGTGGGAATAGTAATTTAAACCCCTACGCTATCCAACGCTTTTCCTACTGTTGCACCCTCTGGAGTGGGAATAGTAATTTTTACCCCTACGCAATCCAACGCTTTCCCTACTGTTGCACCCTCTGGAGTGGGAATAGTAATTTAAACCCCTACGCTATCCAACGCTTTTCCTACTGTTGCACCCTCTGGAGTGGGAATAGTAATTTTTACCCCTACGCAATCCAACGCTTTCCCTACTGTTGCACTCGCTGGAGTGGGAATAGTAAATTTGACCCCTACGCTATCCAACGCTTTCCCTACTGTTGCACCCTCTGGAGTGGGAATAGTAATTTTTACCCCTACGCTATCCAACACTTTCCCTACTGTTGCACCCTCTGGAGTGGGAAACATTTTTTAAACCCCTACGCTATCCAACGCTTTCCCTACTTTTGCACCCTCTGAAGTGGGAATAGTAATTTTTACCCCTACGCTATCCAACGCTTTTCCTACTGTTGCACCCTCTGGAGTGGGAATAGTAATTTTTACCCCTACGCAATCCAACGCTTTCCCTACTGTTGCACTCTCTGGAGTGGGAATAGTAATTTTTACCGCTATGCTATCCAACGCTTTCCCTACTGTTGCACCCTCTGGAGTGGGAATAGTAATTTTTACCCCTACGCTATCCAACGCTTTCCCTACTGTTGCACCCTCTGGAGTGGGAATAGTAATTTTTACCCCTAAACTATCCAACGCTTTCCCTACTGTTGCACCCTCTGGAGTGGGAATAGTAATTTTTACCCCTACGTTATCCAATGCTTTCCATACTGTTGCACCCTCTGGAGTGGGAATAGTAATTTTTACCCCAACGCTATCCAACGCTTTTCCTACTGTTGCACCCTCTGGAGTGGGAATAGTAATTTTTACCCCTACGCAATCCAACGCTTTCCCTACTGTTGCACTCGCTGGAGTGGGAATAGTACATTTTACCCCTACGCTATCCAACGCTTTCCCTACTGTTGCACCCTCTGGAGTGGGAATAGTAATTTTTACCCCTACACTATCCAACGCTTTCCCTACTGTTGCACCCTCTGGAGTGGGAATAGTAATTTTTACCCCTACGCAATCCAATGCTTTCCCTACTGTTGCACTCTCTGGAGTGGGAATAGTAATTTTTACCGTTATCCTATCCAACGCTTTCCCTACTGTTGCACCCTCTGGAGTGGGAATAGTAATTTAAACCCCTACGCTATCCAACGCTTTTCCTACTGTTGCACCCTCTGGAGTGGGAATAGTAATTTTTACCCCTACGCAATCCAACGCTTTCCCTACTGTTGCACCCTCTGGAGTGGGAATAGTAATTTAAACCCCTACGCTATCCAACGCTTTTCCTACTGTTGCACCCTCTGGAGTGGGAATAGTAATTTTTACCCCTACGCAATCCAACGCTTTCCCTACTGTTGCACTCGCTGGAGTGGGAATAGTAAATTTGACCCCTACGCTATCCAACGCTTTCCCTACTGTTGCACCCTCTGGAGTGGGAATAGGAATTTTTACCCCTACACTATCCAACGCTTTCCCTACTGTTGCACCCTCTGGAGTGGGAATAGTAATTTAAACCCCTACGCTATCCAATGCTTTCCCTACTGTTGCACCCTCTGGAGTGGGAATAGTAATTTTTACCCCTACGCTATCCAACGCTTTCCCTAATGTTGCACCCTCTGGAGTGGGAATAGTAATTTAAACCCCTACGCTATCCAACGCTTTCCCTACTGTTGCCCCCTCTGGAGTGGGAATAGTAATTTTTACCTCTACGCTATCCAACGCTTTCCCTACTGTTGCACCCTCTGGAGTGGGAATAGTAATTTAAATCCCTACGCTATCCAACGTTTTCCCTACTGTTGCACCCTCTGGAGTGGGAATAGTAATTTTTACCCCTATGCTATCCAACGCTTTCCCTACTGTTGCACCCTCTGGAGTGGGAATAGTAATTTTTACCCCTACACTATCCAACGCTTTCCCTACTGTTGCACCCTCTGGAGTGGGAATAGTAATTTTTACCCCTACGCACTCCAACGCTTTCCCTACTGTTGCACTCTCTGGAGTGGGAATAGTAATTTTTACCGCTATCCTATCCAACGCTTTCCCTACTGTTGCACCCTCTGGAGTGGGAATAGTATTTTTTACCCCTACGCTATCCAACGCTTTCCCTACTGTTGCACCCTCTGGAGTGGGAATAGTCATTTTTACCCCTTTGCTATCCAACGCTTTCCCTACTGTTGCACCCTCTGGAGTGGGAATAGTAATTTTCACCTCTACGCTATCCAACGCTTTCCCTATTGTTGCACCCTCTGGAGTGGGAATAGTAATTTGAACCAATACGCTATCCAACGTTTTCCCTACTGTTGCACCCTCTGGAGTGGGAATAGTAATTTTTACCCCTACGCTATCCAACGCTTTCCCTACTGTTGCACCCTCTGGAGTGGGAATAGTAATTTAAACTCTACGCTATCCAACGCTTTCCCTACTGTTGCCCCCTCTGGAGTGGGAATAGTAATTTTTACATCTACGCTTTCCAACGCTTCCCCTACTGTTGCACCCTCTGGAGTGGGAATAGTAATTTAAATCCCTACGCTATCCAACGTTTTCCCTACTGTTGCACCCTCTGGAGTGGGAATAGTAATTTTTACCCCTACGCTATCCAATGCTTTCCCTACTGTTGCACCCTCTGGAGTGGGAATAGTAATTTAAACCCCTACACTATCCAACGCTTTCCCTAGTGTTGCCCCCTCTGGAGTGGGAATAGTAATTTTTACCTCTACGCTTTCCAACGCTTTCCCTACTGTTGCACCCTCTGGAGTGGGAATAGTAATTTAAATCCCTACGCTATCCAACGTTTTCCCTACTGTTGCACCCTCTGGAGTGGGAATAGTAAATTTTACCCCTACGCTATCCAACGCTTTCCCTACTGTTGCACCCTCTGGAGTGGGAATAGTAATTTAAACCCCTACGCTATCCAACGCGTTCCCTACTGTTGCACCCTCTGGAGTGGAAATAGTAATTTTTACCCCTACGCTATCCAACACTTTCCCTACTGTTGCACCCTCTGGAGTGGGAAAAGTAATTTAAACCCCTACGCTATCCAACGCTTTCCCTACTTTTGCACCCTCTGAAGTGGGAATAGTAATTTTTACCCCTATGCTATCCAACGCTTACCCTACTGTTGAACCCTCTGGAGTGGGAATAGTAATTTTTACCCCTACACTATCCAACGCTTTCCCTACTGTTGCACCCTCTGGAGTGGGAATAGTAATTGTTACACCTACGCAATCCAACGCTTTCCCTACTGTTGCACTCTCTGAAGTGGGAATAGTAATTTTTACCGCTATGCTATCCAACGCTTTCCCTACTGTTGCACCCTCTGGAGTGGGAATAGTAATTTTTACCCCTACGCTATCCAACGCTTTTCCTACTGTTGCACCCTCTGGAGTGGGAATAGTAATTTTTACCCCTACGCAATCCAATGCTTTCCCTACTGTTGCACTCGCTGGAGTGGGAATAGTACATTTTACCCCTACGCTATCTAACGCTTTCCCTACTGTTGCACCCTCTGGAGTGGGAATAGTAATTTTTACCCCTACACTATTCAACGCTTTCCCTACTGTTGCACCCTCTGAAGTGGGAATAGTAATTTTTACCCCTACGCAATCCAACGCTTTCCCTACTGTTGCACTCTCTGGAGTGGGAATAGTCATTTTTACCGCTATCCTATCCAACGCTTTCCCTACTGTTGCACCCTCTGGAGTGGGAATAGTAATTTTTACCCCTACGCTATCCAACGCTTTCCCTACTGCTGCACCCTCTGGAGTGGGAATAGTAATTTTTACCCCTACGCTATCCAACGCTTTCCCTACTGTTGCACCCTCTGGAGTGGGAATAGTAATTTTTACCTCTACGCTATCCAACGCTTTCCCTACTGTTGCACCCTCTGGAGTGGGAATAGTAATTTAAACCCCTACGCTATCCAACGCTTTCCCTACTGTTGCACCCTCTGGAGTGGGAATAGTAATTTTTACCCCTACGCTATCCAATGCTTTCCCTACTGTTGCACCCTCTGGAGTGGGAATAGTAATTTAAACCCCAACGCTATCCAACGCTTTCCCTACTGTTGCCCCCTCTGGAGTGGGAATAGTAATTTTTACCTCTACGCTATCCAACGCTTTCCCTACTGTTGCACCCTCTGGAGTGGGAATAGTAATTTAAATCCCTACGCTATCCAACGTTTTCCCTACTGTTGCACCCTCTGCAGTGGGAATAGTAATTTTTACCCTTACGCTATCCAACACTTTCCCTACTGTTGCACCCTCTGGAGTGGGAATAGTAATTTTTACCCCTACACTATCCAACGCTTTCCCTACTGTTGCACCCTCTGGAGTGGGAATAGTAATTTTTACCCCTACGCAATCCAACGCTTTCCCTACTGTTGCACTCTCTGGAGTGGGAATAGTAATTTTTACCGCTATCCTATCCAACGCTTTCTCTACTGTTGCACCCTCTGGAGTGGGAATAGTAATTTTTACCCCTACGCTATCCAACGCTTTCCCTACTGTTGTACCCTCTGGAGTGGGAATAGTAATTTTTACCCCTACGCTATCCAACGCTTTCCCTACTGTTGCACCCTCTGGAGTGGGAATAGTAATTTTTACCTCTACGCTATCCAACGCTTTCCCTACTGTTGCACCCTCTGGAGTGGGAATAGTAATTTAAACCACTACGCTATCCAACGCTTTCCCTACTGTTGCACCCTCTGGAGTGGGAATAGTAATTTTTATCCCTACGCTATCCAACGCTTTCCCTACTGTTGCACCCTCGGGAGTGGGAATAGTAATTTAAACCCCTACGCTATCCAACACTTTCCCTACTGTTGCCCCCTCTGGAGTGGGAATAGTAATTTTTACCTCTACGCTATCCAACGTTTTCCCTACTGTTGCACCCTCTGGAGTGGGAATAGTAATTTTTACCCCTACGCTATCCAACGCTTTCCCTACTGTTGCACCCTCTGGAGTGGGAATAGTAATTTAAACCCCTACACTATCCAATGCTTTCCCTACTGTTGCACCCTCTGGAGTGGGAATAGTAATTTTTACCCCTACGCTATCCAACACTTTCCCTACTGTTGCACCCTATGGAGTGGGACATTTTTTTTAAACCCCTACGCTATCCAACGCTTTCCCTACTTTTGCACCCTCTGAAGTGGGAATAGTAATTTTTACCCCTACGCTATCCAACGCTTTTCCTACTGTTGCACCCTCTGGAGTGGGAATAGTAATTTTTACCCCTACGCAATCCAACGCTTTCCCTACTGTTGCACTCTCTGGAGTGGGAATAGTAATTTTTACCGCTATGCTATCCAACGCTTTCCCTACTGTTGCACCCTCTGGAGTGGGAATAGTAATTTTTACCCCTACGCATTTTTACCCCTAAACTATCCAACGCTTTCCCTACTGTTGCACCCTCTGGAGTGGGAATAGTAATTTTTACCCCTACGTTATCCAATGCTTTCCCTACTGTTGCACCCTCTGGAGTGGGAATAGTAATTTTTACCCCAACGCTATCCAACGCTTTTCCTACTGTTGCACCCTCTGGAGTCGGAATAGTAATTTTTACCCCTACGCAATCCAACGCTTTCCCTACTGTTGCACTCGCTGGAGTGGGAATAGTAAATTTGACCCCTACGCTATCCAACGCTTTCCCTACTGTTGCACCCTCTGGAGTGGGAATAGTAATTTTTACCCCTACACTATCCAACGCTTTCCCTACTGTTGCACCCTCTGGAGTGGGAATAGTAATTTTTACCCCTACGCAATCCAATGCTTTCCCTACTGTTGCACTCTCTGGAGTGGGAATAGTAATTTTTACCGTTATCCTATCCAACGCTTTCCCTACTGTTGCACCCTCTGGAGTGGGAATAGTAATTTTTACCCCTATGTTATCCAACGCTTTCCCTACTGTTGCACCCTCTGGAGTGGGAATAGTAATTTTTACCCCTACGCTATCCAACACTTTCCCTACTGTTGCACCCTCTGGAGTGGGAATAGTAATTTTTACCTCTACGCTATCCAACGCTTTCCCTACTGTTGCACCCTCTGGAGTGGGAATAGTAATTTAATCCCCTACACTATCCAACACTTTTCCTACTGTTGCACCCTCTGGAGTGGGAATAGTAATTTTTACCCCTACGCTATCCAACGCTTTCCCTAATGTTGCACCCTCTGGAGTGGGAATAGTAATTTAAAACCCTACGCTATCCAACGCTTTCCCTACTGTTGCCCCCTCTGGAGTGGGAATAGTAATTTTTACCTCTACGCTATCCAACGCTTTCCCTACTGTTGCACCCTCTGGAGTGGGAATAGTAACTTAAATCCCTACGCTATCCAACGTTTTCCCTACTGTTGCACCCTCTGGAGTGGGAATAGTAATTTTTACCCCTATGCTATCCAACGCTTTCCCTACTGTTGCACCCTCTGGAGTGGGAATAGTAATTTTTACCCCTACACTATCCAACGCTTTTCCTACTGTTGCACCCTCTGGAGTGGGAATAGTAATTTTTACCCCTACGCACTCCAACGCTTTCCCTACTGTTGCACTCTCTGGAGTGGGAATAGTAATTTTTACCGCTATCCTATCCAACGCTTTCCCTACTGTTGCACCCTCTGGAGTGGGAATAGTAATTTTTACCCCTACGCTATCCAACGCTTTCCCTACTGTTGCACCCTCTGGAGTGGGAATAGTCATTTTTACCCCTACGCTATCCAACGCTTTCCCTACTGTTGCACCCTCTGGAGTGGGAATAGTAATTTTTACCTCTACGCTATCCAACGCTTTCCCTACTGTTGCACCCTCTGGAGTGGGAATAGTAATTTGAACCCCTACGCTATCCAACGTTTTCCCTACTGTTGCACCCTCTGGAGTGGGAATAGTAATTTTTACCCCTACGCTATCCAACGCTTTCCCTACTGTTGCACCCTCTGGAGTGGGAATAGTAATTTAAATCCCTACGCTATCCAACGTTTTCCCTACTGTTGCACCCTCTGGAGTGGGAATAGTAATTTTTACCCCTACGCTATCCAACGCTTTCCCTACTGTTGCACCCTCTGGAGTGGGAATAGTAATTTAAACCCCTACGCTATCCAACGCTTTCCCTACTGTTGCACCCTCTGGAGTGGGAATAGTAATTTTTACCCCTACGCTATCCAACACTTTCCCTACTGTTGCACCCTCTGGAGTGGAAAAAGTAATTTAAACCCCTACGCTATCCAACGCTTTCCCTACTTTTGCACCCTCTGAAGTGGGAATAGTAATTTTTACCCCTATGCTATCCAACGCTTTCCCTACTGTTGCACCCTCTGGAGTGGGAATAGTAATTTTTACCCCTACACTATCCAACGCTTTCCCTACTGTTGCACCCTCTGGAGTGGGAATAGTAATTGTTACCCCTACGCAATCCAACGCTTTCCCTACTGTTGCACTCTATGAAGTGGGAATAGTAATTTTTACCGCTATGCTATCCAACGCTTTCCCTACTGTTGCACCCTCTGGAGTGGGAATAGTAATTTTTACCCCTACGCTATCCAACGCTTTCCCTACTGTTGCACCCTCTGGAGTGGGAATAGTAATTTTTACCCCTAAACTATCCAACGCTTTCCCAACTGTTGCACCCTCTGGAGTGGGAATAGTAATTTTTACCTCTACGCTATCCAACGCTTTCCCTACTGTTGCACCCTCTGGAGTGGGAATAGTAATTTAAACCCCTACGCTATCCAACGCTTTCCCTACTGTTGCACCCTCTGGAGTGGGAATAGTAATTTTTACCCCTACGCTATCCAACGCTTTCCCTACTGTTGCACCCTCTGGAGTGGGAATAGTAATTTAAACCCCTACGCTATCCAACGCTTTCCCTACTGTTGCACCCTCTGGAGTGGGAATAGTAATGTTTACCTCTACGCTATCCAACGCTTTCCCTACTGTTGCACCCTCTGGAGTGGGAATAGTAATTTAAATCCCTACACTATCCAACGTTTTCCCTACTGTTGCACCCTGTGGAGTGGGAATAGTAATTTTTACCCCTACGCTATCCAACGCTTTCCCTACTGTTGCACCCTCTGAAGTGGGAATAGTAATTTAAACCCGTACGCTATCCAACGCTTTCCCTACTGTTGCACCCTCTGGACTGGGAATAGTAATTTTTACCCCTACGCTATCCAACGCTTTCCCTACTTTTGCACCCTCTGGAGTGGGAATAGTAATTTAAACCCCTACGCTATCCAACGCTTTCCCTACTGTTGCACCCTCTGGAGTGGGAATAGTAATTTAAACCCCTACGCTATCCAACGCTTTCCCTACTTTTGCACCCTCTGGAGTGGAAAAAGTAATTTAAACCCCTACGCTATCCAACGCTTTCCCTACTTTTGCACCCTCTGAAGTGGGAATAGTAATTTTTACCCCTATGCTATCCAACGCTTTCCCTACTGTTGCACCCTCTGGAGTGGGAATAGTAATTTTTACCCCTACACTATCCAACGCTTTCCCTACTGTTGCACCCTCTGGAGTGGGAATAGTAATTGTTACCCCTACACAATCCAACGCTTTCCCTACTGTTGCACTCTCTGAAGTGGGAATAGTAATTTTTACCGCTATGCTATCCAACGCTTTCCCTACTGTTGCACCCTCTGGAGTGGGAATAGTAATTTTTACCCCTACGCTATCCAACGCTTTCCCTACTGTTGCACCCTCTGGAGTGGGAATAGTAATTTTTACCCCTAAACTATCCAACGCTTCCCCAACTGTTGCACCCTCTGGAGTGGGAATAGTAATTTTTACCTCTACGCTATCCAACGCTTTCCCTACTGTTGCACCCTCTGGAGTGGGAATAGTAATTTAAACCCCTACGCTATCCAACGCTTTCCCTACTGTTGCACCCTCTGGAGTGGGAATAGTAATTTTTACCCCTACGCTATCCAACGCTTTCCCTACTGTTGCACCCTCTGGAGTGGGAATAGTAATTTAAACCCCTATGCTATCCAACGCTTTCCCTACTGTTGCACCCTCTGGAGTGGGAATAGTAATTTTTACCCCTACGCTATCCAACGCTTTCCCTACTGTTGCACCCTCTGGAGTGGGAATAGTAATTTAAACCCCTACGCTATCCAACGCTTTCCCTACTGTTGCACCCTCTGGAGTGGGAATAGTAATTTTTACCCCTACGCTATCCAACGCTTTCCCTACTGTTGCACCCTCTGGAGTGGGAATAGTAATTTAAACCCCTACGCTATCCAACGCTTTCCCTACTGTTGCACCCTCTGGAGTGGGAATAGTAATGTTTACCTCTACGCTATCCAACGCTTTCCCTACTGTTGCACCCTCTGGAGTGGGAATAGTAATTTAAATCCCTACACTATCCAACGTTTTCCCTACTGTTGCACCCTGTGGAGTGGGAATAGTAATTTTTACCCCTACGCTATCCAACGCTTTCCCTACTGTTGCACCCTCTGGACTGGGAATAGTAATTTTTACCCCTACGCTATCCAACGCTTTCCCTACTTTTGCACCCTCTGGAGTGGGAATAGTAATTTAAACCCCTACGCTATCCAACGCTTTCCCTACTGTTGCACCCTCTGGAGTGGGAATAGTAATTTAAACCCCTACGCTATCCAACGCTTTCCCTACTTTTGCACCCTCTGGAGTGGAAAAAGTAATTTAAACCCCTACGCTATCCAACGCTTTCCCTACTTTTGCACCCTCTGAAGTGGGAATAGTAATTTTTACCCCTATGCTATCCAACGCTTTCCCTACTGTTGCACCCTCTGGAGTGGGAATAGTAATTTTTACCCCTACACTATCCAACGCTTTCCCTACTGTTGCACCCTCTGGAGTGGGAATAGTAATTGTTACCCCTACACAATCCAACGCTTTCCCTACTGTTGCACTCTCTGAAGTGGGAATAGTAATTTTTACCGCTATGCTATCCAACGCTTTCCCTACTGTTGCACCCTCTGGAGTGGGAATAGTAATTTTTACCCCTACGCTATCCAACGCTTTCCCTACTGTTGCACCCTCTGGAGTGGGAATAGTAATTTTTACCCCTAAACTATCCAACGCTTCCCCAACTGTTGCACCCTCTGGAGTGGGAATAGTAATTTTTACCTCTACGCTATCCAACGCTTTCCCTACTGTTGCACCCTCTGGAGTGGGAATAGTAATTTAAACCCCTACGCTATCCAACGCTTTCCCTACTGTTGCACCCTCTGGAGTGGGAATAGTAATTTTTACCCCTACGCTATCCAACGCTTTCCCTACTGTTGCACCCTCTGGAGTGGGAATAGTAATTTAAACCCCTATGCTATCCAACGCTTTCCCTACTGTTGCACCCTCTGGAGTGGGAATAGTAATTTTTACCCCTACGCTATCCAACGCTTTCCCTACTGTTGCACCCTCTGGAGTGGGAATAGTAATTTAAACCCCTACGCTATCCAACGCTTTCCCTACTGTTGCACCCTCTGGAGTGGGAATAGTAATTTTTACCCCTACGATATCCAACACTTTCCCTACTGTTGCACCCTCTGAAGTGGAAAAAGTAATTTAAACCCCTACGCTATCCAACGCTTTCCCTACTTTTGCACCCTCTGAAGTGGGAATAGTAATTTTTACCCCTATGCTATCCAACGCTTTCCCTACTGTTGCACCCTCTGGAGTGGGAATAGTAATTTTTACCCCTACACTATCCAACGCTTTCCCTACTGTTGCACCCTCTGGAGTGGGAATAGTAATTGTTACCCCTACGCAATCCAACGCTTTCCCTACTGTTGCACTCTCTGAAGTGGGAATAGTAATTTTTACCGCTATGCTATCCAACGCTTTCCCTACTGTTGCACCCTCTGGAGTGGGAATAGTAATTTTTACCCCTACGCTATCCAACGCTTTCCCTACTGTTGCACCCTCTGATTTGATTGATTTGATTTGATTTGGACTTGTAGAGCGCATGGCTGCCCTGGAGCGTCCCAGCGCTAATCCTAATCTGAACCTGGTGAACTCAAGCGAGAAGCAAGGTTTAAGGGAAGGTAGGGAACAAAAAGGTTTTGAGTGCTCTTCTAAATTTCAGGTGATCCGGTTCCATTCGAAGTTCTCTAGGAAGGGCATTCCATTTGTTTGACACATTCAGTGAGAACCGTCGGCCTCCTGTTCGTGCTTTCCTCACTCGTGGAACAATGGCCAGATTTTCTCCATCCGAGCGAAGAGCCCTGGAGTGGGAATAGTAATTTTTACCCCTAAACTATCCAACGCTTCCCCAACTGTTGCACCCTCTGGAGTGGGAATAGTAATTTTTACCTCTACGCCATCCAACGCTTTCCCTACTGTTGCACCCTCTGGAGTGGGAATAGTAATTTAAACCCCTACGCTATCCAACGCTTTCCCTACTGTTGCACCCTCTGGAGTGGGAATAGTAATTTTTACCCCTACGCTATCCAACGCTTTCCCTACTGTTGCACCCTCTGGAGTGGGAATAGTAATTTAAACCCCTACGCTATCCAACGCTTTCCCTACTGTTGCACCCTCTGGAGTGGGAATAGTAATGTTTACCTCTACGCTATCCAACGCTTTCCCTACTGTTGCACCCTCTGGAGTGGGAATAGTAATTTAAATCCCTACACTATCCAACGTTTTCCCTACTGTTGCACCCTGTGGAGTGGGAATAGTAATTTTTACCCCTACGCTATCCAACGCTTTCCCTACTGTTGCACCCTCTGAAGTGGGAATAGTAATTTAAACCCGTACACTATCCAACGCTTTCCCTACTGTTGCACCCTCTGGACTGGGAATAGTAATGTTTACCCCTACGCTATCCAACGCTTTCCCTACTTTTGCACCCTCTGGAGTGGGAATAGTAATTTAAACCCCTACGCTATCCAACGCTTTCCCTACTGTTGCACCCTCTGGAGTGGGAATAGTAATTTAAACCCCTACGCTATCCAACGCTTTCCCTACTGTTGCACCCTCTGGAGTGGGAATAGTAATTTTACCCCTACGCTATCCAACGCTTTCCCTACTGTTGCACCCTCTGGAGTGGGAATAGTAATTTAAACCCCTACGCTATCCAACACTTTCCCTACTGTTGCCCCCTCTGGAGTGGGAATAGTAATTTTTACCTCTACGCTATCCAGCGCTTTCCCTACTGTTGCACCCTCTGGAGTGGGAATAGTAATTTAAATCCCTACGCTATCCAATGTTTTCCCTACTGTTGCACCCTCTGGAGTGGGAATAGTAATTTTTACCCCTACGCTATCCAACGCTTTCCCTACTGTTGCACCCTCTGGAGTGGGAAAAGTAATTTAAACCCCTACGCTATCCAACGCTTTCCCTACTTTTGCACCCTCTGAAGTGGGAATAGTAATTTAAACCCCTACGCTATCCAACGCTTTCCCTACTGTTGCACCCTCTGGAGTTGTAATAGTAATTTTTACCCCTACGCTATCCAACGCTTTCCCTACTGTTGCACCCTCTGGAGTGGGAATAGTAATTTAAACCCCTACGCTATCCAACGCTTTCCCTACTGTTGCCCCCTCTGGAGTGGGAATAGTAATTTTTACCTCTACGCTTTCCAACGCTTTCCCTACTGTTGCACCCTCTGGAGTGGGAATAGTAATTTAAATCCCTACGCTATCCAACGTTTTCCCTACTGTTGCACCCTCTGGAGTGGGAATATAAATTTTTACCCCTACGCTATCCAACGCTTTCCCTACTGTTGCACCCTCTGGAGTGGGAATAGTAATTTAAACCCCTACGCTATCCAACGCTTTCCCTACTGTTGCACCCTCTGGAGTGGGAATAGTAATTTTTACCCCTACGCTATCCAACACTTTCCCTACTGTTGCACCCTCTGGAGTGGGAAAAGTAATTTAAACCCCTACGCTATCCAACGCTTTCCCTACTTTTGCACCCTCTGGAGTGGGAATAGTAATTGTTACCCCTACGCAATCCAACGCTTTCCCTACTGTTGCACTCTCTGAAGTGGGAATAGTCATTTTTACCGCTATGCTATCCAACGCTTTCCCTACTGTTGCACCCTCTGGAGTGGGATTAGTAATTTTTACCCCTACGCTATCCAACGCTTTCCCTACTGTTGCACCCTCTGGAGTGGGAATAGTAATTTTTACCTCTATCCTATCCAACGCTTTCCCTACTGTTGCACCCTCTGGAGTGGGAATAGTAATTTAAACCGCTACGCTATCTAACGCTTTCCCTACTGTTGCACCCTCTGGAGTGGGAATAGTAATTTTTACCCCTACGCTATCCAACGCTTTCCCTACTGTTGCACCCTCTGGAGTGGGAATAGTAATTTAAACCCCTACGCTATCCAACGCTTTCCCTACTGTTGCACCCTCTGGAGTGGGAATAGTAATGTTTACCTCTACGCTATCCAACGCTTTCCCTACTGTTGCACCCTCTGGAGTGGGAATAGTAATTTAAATCCCTACGCTATCCAACGTTTTCCCTACTGTTGCACCCTGTGGAGTGGGAATTGTAATTTTTACCCCTACGCTATCCAACGCTTTCCCTAATGTTGCACCCTCTGAAGTGGGAATAGTAATTTAAACCCGTACGCTATCCAACGCTTTCCCTACTGTTGCACCCTCTGGAGTGGGAATAGTAATTTTTACCCCTACGCTATCCAACGCTTTCCCTACTTTTGCACCCTCTGGAGTGGGAATAGTAATTTAAACCCCTACGCTATCCAACGCTTTCCCTACTGTTGCACCCTCTGGAGTGGGAATAGTAATTTAAACCCCTACGCTATCCAACGCTTTCCCTACTGTTGCACCCTCTGGAGTGGGAATAGTAATTTTTACCCCTACGCTATCCAATGCTTTCCCTACTGTTGCACCCTCTGGAGTGGGAATAGTAATTTAAACCCCTACGCTATCCAAAACTTTCCCTACTGTTGCCCCCTCTGGAGTGGGAATAGTAATTTTTACCTCTACGCTATCCAACGCTTTCCCTACTGTTGCACCCTCTGGAGTGGGAATAGTAATTTAAATCCCTACGCTATCCAATGTTTTCCCTACTGTTGCACCCTCTGGAGTGGGAATAGTAATTTTTACCCCTACACTATCCAACGCTTTCCCTACTGTTGCACCCTCTGGAGTGGGAATAGTAATTTAAACCCCTACGCTATCCAACGCTTTCCCTACTGTTGCACCCTCTGGAGTGGGAATAGTAATTTTTACCTCTACGCTATCCAACACTTTCCCTACTGTTGCACCCTCTGGAGTGGGAAAAGTAATTTAAACCCCTACGCTATCCAACGCTTTCCCTACTTTTGCACCCTCTGAAGTGGGAATAGTAATTTGTACCCCTACGCTATCCAACGCTTTTCCTACTGTTGCACCCTCTGGAGTGGGAATAGTAATTTTTACCCCTACACTATCCAACGCTTTCCCTACTGTTGCACCCTCTGGAGTGGGAATAGTAATTTTTACCCCTACGCAATCCAACGCTTTCCCTACTGTTGCACTCTCTGGAGTGGGAATAGTAATTTTACCGCTATGCTATCCTACGCTTTCCCTACTGTTGCACCCTCTGGAGTGGGAATAGTAATTTTTACCCCTACGCTATCCAACGCTTTCCCTACTGTTGCACCCTCTGGAGTGGGAATAGTAATTTTTACCCCTACGCAATCCAATGCTTTCCCTACTGTTGCACTCTCTGGAGTGGGAATAGTAATTGTTACCGCTATCCTATCCAACGCTTTCTCTACTGTTGCACCCTCTGGAGTGGGAATAGTAATTTTTACCCCTACGCTATCCAACGCTTTCCCTACTGTTGCACCCTCTGGAGTGGGAATAGTAATTTTTACCCCTACGCTATCCAACGCTTTCCCTACTGTTGCACCCTCTGGAGTGGGAATAGTAATTTTTACATCTACGCTATCCAACTCTTTCCCTACTGTTGCACCCTCTGGAGTGGGAATAGTAATTTAAACCCCTACGCTATCCAACGCTTTCCCTACTGTTGCACCCTCTGGAGTGGGAATAGTAATTTTTACCCCTACGCTATCCAACACTTTCCCTACTGTTGCACCCTCGGGAGTGGGAATAGTAATTTAAACCCCTACGCTATCCAACACTTTCCCTACTGTTGCCCCCTCTGGAGTGGGAATAGTCATTTTTACCTCTACGCTATCCAACGCTTTCCCTACTGTTGCACCCTCTGGAGTGGGAATAGTAATTTCAATCCCTACGCTATCCAACGTTTTCCCTACTGTTGCACCCTCTGGAGTGGGAATAGTAATTTTTACCCCTACGCTATCCAACGCTTTCCCTACTGTTGCACCCTCTGGAGTGGGAATAGTAATTTAAACCCCTACGCTATCCATCGCTTTCCCTACTGTTGCATCCTCTGGAGTGGGAATAGTAATTTTTACCCCTACGCTATCCAACACTTTCCCTACTGTTGCACCCTCTGGAGTGGGAAATTTTTTTTAAACCCCTACGCTATCCAACGCTTTCCCTACTTTTGCACCCTCTGAAGTGGGAATAGTAATTTTTACCCCTACGCTATCCAACGCTTTTCCTACTGTTGCACCCTCTGGAGTGGGAATAGTAATTTTTACCCCTACGCAATCCAACGCTTTCCCTACTGTTGCACTCTCTGGAGTGGGAATAGTAATTTTTACCGCTATGCTATCCAACGCTTTCCCTACTGTTGCCCCCTCTGGAGTGGGAATAGTAATTTTTACCTCTACGCTATCCAGCGCTTTCCCTACTGTTGCACCCTCTGGAGTGGGAATAGTAATTTAAATCCCTACGCTATCCAATGTTTTCCCTACTGTTGCACCCTCTGGAGTGGGAATAGTAATTTTTACCCCTACGCTATCCAACGCTTTCCCTACTGTTGCACCCTCTGGAGTGGGAATAGTAATTTAAACCCCTACGCTATCCAACGCTTTCCCTACTGTTGCACCCTCTGGAGTGGGAATAGTAATTTTTACCTCTACGCTATCCAACACTTTCCCTACTGTTGCACCCTCTGGAGTGGGAAAAGTAATTTAAACCCCTACACTATCCAACGCTTTCCCTACTTTTGCACCCTCTGAAGTGGGAATAGTAATTTAAACCCCTACGCTATCCAACGCTTTCCCTACTGTTGCACCCTCTGGAGTTGTAATAGTAATTTTTACCCCTACGCTATCCAACGCTTTCCCTACTGTTGCACCCTCTGGAGTGGGAATAGTAATTTAAACCCCTACGCTATCCAACGCTTTCCCTACTGTTGCCCCCTCTGGAGTGGGAATAGTAATTTTTACCTCTACGCTTTCCAACGCTTTCCCTACTGTTGCACCCTCTGGAGTGGGAATAGTAATTTAAATCCCTACGCTATCCAACGTTTTCCCTACTGTTGCACCCTCTGGAGTGGGAATATAAATTTTTACCCCTACGCTATCCAACGCTTTCCCTACTGTTGCACCCTCTGGAGTGGGAATAGTAATTTAAACCCCTACGCTATCCAATGCTTTCCCTACTGTTGCACCCTCTGGAGTGGGAATAGTAATTTTTACCCCTACGCTATCCAACACTTTCCCTACTGTTGCACCCTCTGGAGTGGGAAAAGTAATTTAAACCCCTACGCTATCCAACGCTTTCCCTACTTTTGCACCCTCTGGAGTGGGAATAGTAATTGTTACCCCTACGCAATCCAACGCTTTCCCTACTGTTGCACTCTCTGAAGTGGGAATAGTCATTTTTACCGCTATGCTATCCAACGCTTTCCCTACTGTTGCACCCTCTGGAGTGGGATTAGTAATTTTTACCCCTACGCTATCCAACGCTTTCCCTACTGTTGCACCCTCTGGAGTGGGAATAGTAATTTTTACCTCTATCCTATCCAACGCTTTCCCTACTGTTGCACCCTCTGGAGTGTGAATAGTAATTTAAACCGCTACGCTATCTAACGCTTTCCCTACTGTTGCACCCTCTGGAGTGGGAATAGTAATTTTTACCCCTACGCTATCCAACGCTTTCCCTACTGTTGCACCCTCTGGAGTGGGAATAGTAATTTAAACCCCTACGCTATCCAACGCTTTCCCTACTGTTGCACCCTCTGGAGTGGGAATAGTAATGTTTACCTCTACGCTATCCAACGCTTTCCCTACTGTTGCACCCTCTGGAGTGGGAATAGTAATTTAAATCCCTACGCTATCCAACGTTTTCCCTACTGTTGCACCCTGTGGAGTGGGAATTGTAATTTTTACCCCTACGCTATCCAACGCTTTCCCTAATGTTGCACCCTCTGAAGTGGGAATAGTAATTTAAACCCGTACGCTATCCAACGCTTTCCCTACTGTTGCACCCTCTGGAGTGGGAATAGTAATTTTTACCCCTACGCTATCCAACGCTTTCCCTACTTTTGCACCCTCTGGAGTGGGAATAGTAATTTAAACCCCTACGCTATCCAACGCTTTCCCTACTGTTGCACCCTCTGGAGTGGGAATAGTAATTTAAACCCCTACGCTATCCAACGCTTTCCCTACTGTTGCACCCTCTGGAGTGGGAATAGTAATTTTTACCCCTACGCTATCCAATGCTTTCCCTACTGTTGCACCCTCTGGAGTGGGAATAGTAATTTAAACCCCTACGCTATCCAACACTTTCCCTACTGTTGCCCCCTCTGGAGTGGGAATAGTAATTTTTACCTCTACGCTATCCAACGCTTTCCCTACTGTTGCACCCTCTGGAGTGGGAATAGTAATTTAAATCCCTACGCTATCCAATGTTTTCCCTACTGTTGCACCCTCTGGAGTGGGAATAGTAATTTTTACCCCTACGCTATCCAACGCTTTCCCTACTGTTGCACCCTCTGGAGTGGGAATAGTAATTTAAACCCCTACGCTATCCAACGCTTTCCCTACTGTTGCACCCTCTGGAGTGGGAATAGTAATTTTTACCTCTACGCTATCCAACACTTTCCCTACTGTTGCACCCTCTGGAGTGGGAAAAGTAATTTAAACCCCTACGCTATCCAACGCTTTCCCTACTTTTGCACCCTCTGAAGTGGGAATAGTAATTTGTACCCCTACGCTATCCAACGCTTTTCCTACTGTTGCACCCTCTGGAGTGGGAATAGTAATTTTTACCCCTACACTATCCAACGCTTTCCCTACTGTTGCACCCTCTGGAGTGGGAATAGTAATTTTTACCCCTACGCAATCCAACGCTTTCCCTACTGTTGCACTCTCTGGAGTGGGAATAGTAATTTTACCGCTATGCTATCCTACGCTTTCCCTACTGTTGCACCCTCTGGAGTGGGAATAGTAATTTTTACCCCTACGCTATCCAACGCTTTCCCTACTGTTGCACCCTCTGGAGTGGGAATAGTAATTTTTACCCCTACGCAATCCAATGCTTTCCCTACTGTTGCACTCTCTGGAGTGGGAATAGTAATTGTTACCGCTATCCTATCCAACGCTTTCTCTACTGTTGCACCCTCTGGAGTGGGAATAGTAATTTTTACCCCTACGCTATCCAACGCTTTCCCTACTGTTGCACCCTCTGGAGTGGGAATAGTAATTTTTACCCCTACGCTATCCAACGCTTTCCCTACTGTTGCACCCTCTGGAGTGGGAATAGTAATTTTTACATCTACGCTATCCAACTCTTTCCCTACTGTTGCACCCTCTGGAGTGGGAATAGTAATTTAAACCCCTACGCTATCCAACGCTTTCCCTACTGTTGCACCCTCTGGAGTGGGAATAGTAATTTTTACCCCTACGCTATCCAACACTTTCCCTACTGTTGCACCCTCGGGAGTGGGAATAGTAATTTAAACCCCTACGCTATCCAACACTTTCCCTACTGTTGCCCCCTCTGGAGTGGGAATAGTCATTTTTACCTCTACGCTATCCAACGCTTTCCCTACTGTTGCACCCTCTGGAGTGGGAATAGTAATTTCAATCCCTACGCTATCCAACGTTTTCCCTACTGTTGCACCCTCTGGAGTGGGAATAGTAATTTTTACCCCTACGCTATCCAACGCTTTCCCTACTGTTGCACCCTCTGGAGTGGGAATAGTAATTTAAACCCCTACGCTATCCATCGCTTTCCCTACTGTTGCATCCTCTGGAGTGGGAATAGTAATTTTTACCCCTACGCTATCCAACACTTTCCCTACTGTTGCACCCTCTGGAGTGGGATTTTTTTTTTAAACCCCTACGCTATCCAACGCTTTCCCTACTTTTGCACCCTCTGAAGTGGGAATAGTAATTTTTACCCCTACGCTATCCAACGCTTTTCCTACTGTTGCACCCTCTGGAGTGGGAATAGTAATTTTTACCCCTACGCAATCCAACGCTTTCCCTACTGTTGCACTCTCTGGAGTGGGAATAGTAATTTTTACCGCTATGCTATCCAACGCTTTCCCTACTGTTGCACCCTCTGGAGTGGGAATAGTAATTTTTACCCCTACGCTATCCAACGCTTTCCCTACTGTTGCACCCTCTGGAGTGGGAATAGTAATTTTTACCCCTAAACTATCCAACGCTTTCCCTACTGTTGCACCCTCTGGAGTGGGAATAGTAATTTTTACCCCTACGTTATCCAATGCTTTCCCTACTGTTGCACCCTCTGGAGTGGGAATAGTAATTTTTACCCCAACGCTATCCAACGCTTTTCCTACTGTTGCACCCTCTGGAGTGGGAATAGTAATTTTTACCCCTACGCAATCCAACGCTTTCCCTACTGTTGCACTCGCTGGAGTGGGAATAGTACATTTTACCCCTACGCTATCCAACGCTTTCCCTACTGTTGCACCCTCTGGAGTGGGAATAGTAATTTTTACCCCTACACTATCCAACGCTTTCCCTACTGTTGCACCCTCTGGAGTGGGAATAGTAATTTTTACCCCTACGCAATCCAATGCTTTCCCTACTGTTGCACTCTCTGGAGTGGGAATAGTAATTTTTACCCCTACGCTATCCAATGCTTTCCCTACTGTTGCATCCTCTGGAGTGGGAATAGTAATTTAAACCCCTACGCTATCCAACACTTTCCCTACTGTTGCCCCCTCTGGAGTGGGAATAGTAATTTTTACCTCTACGCTATCCAACGCTTTCCCTACTGTTGCACCCTCTGGAGTGGGAATAGTAATTTAAATCCCTACGCTATCCAATGTTTTCCCTACTGTTGCACCCTCTGGAGTGGGAATAGTAATTTTTACCCCTACGCTATCCAACGCTTTCCCTACTGTTGCACCCTCTGGAGTGGGAATAGTAATTTAAACCCCTACGCTATCCAACGCTTTCCCTACTGTTGCACCCTCTGGAGTGGGAATAGTAATTTTTACCTCTACGCTATCCAACACTTTCCCTACTGTTGCACCCTCTGGAGTGGGAAAAGTAATTTAAACCCCTACGCTATCCAACGCTTTCCCTACTTTTGCACCCTCTGGAGTGGGAATAGTAATTTTTACCCCTACACTATCCAACGCTTTCCCTACTGTTGCACCCTCTGGAGTGGGAATAGTAATTTTTACCCCTACGCAATCCAACGCTTTCCCTACTGTTGCACTCTCTGGAGTGGGAATAGTAATTTTACCGCTATGCTATCCTACGCTTTCCCTACTGTTGCACCCTCTGGAGTGGGAATAGTAATTTTTACCCCTACGCTATCCAACGCTTTCCCTACTGTTGCACCCTCTGGAGTGGGAATAGTAATTTTTACCCCTACGCAATCCAATGCTTTCCCTACTGTTGCACTCTCTGGAGTGGGAATAGTAATTGTTACCGCTATCCTATCCAACGCTTTCTCTACTGTTGCACCCTCTGGAGTGGGAATAGTAATTTTTACCCCTACGCTATCCAACGCTTTCCCTACTGTTGCACCCTCTGGAGTGGGAATAGTAATTTTTACCCCTACGCTATCCAACGCTTTCCCTACTGTTGCACCCTCTGGAGTGGGAATAGTAATTTTTACATCTACGCTATCCAACTCTTTCCCTACTGTTGCACCCTCTGGAGTGGGAATAGTAATTTAAACCCCTACGCTATCCAACGCTTTCCCTACTGTTGCACCCTCTGGAGTGGGAATAGTAATTTTTACCCCTACGCTATCCAACACTTTCCCTACTGTTGCACCCTCGGGAGTGGGAATAGTAATTTAAACCCCTACGCTATCCAACACTTTCCCTACTGTTGCCCCCTCTGGAGTGGGAATAGTCATTTTTACCTCTACGCTATCCAACGCTTTCCCTACTGTTGCACCCTCTGGAGTGGGAATAGTAATTTCAATCCCTACGCTATCCAACGTTTTCCCTACTGTTGCACCCTCTGGAGTGGGAATAGTAATTTTTACCCCTACGCTATCCAACGCTTTCCCTACTGTTGCACCCTCTGGAGTGGGAATAGTAATTTAAACCCCTACGCTATCCATCGCTTTCCCTACTGTTGCATCCTCTGGAGTGGGAATAGTAATTTTTACCTCTACGCTATCCAACACTTTCCCTACTGTTGCACCCTCTGGAGTGGGAATTTTTTTTTAAACCCCTACGCTATCCAACGCTTTCCCTACTTTTGCACCCTCTGAAGTGGGAATAGTAATTTTTACCCCTACGCTATCCAACGCTTTTCCTACTGTTGCACCCTCTGGAGTGGGAATAGTAATTTTTACCCCTACGCAATCCAACGCTTTCCCTACTGTTGCACTCTCTGGAGTGGGAATAGTAATTTTTACCGCTATGCTATCCAACGCTTTCCCTACTGTTGCACCCTCTGGAGTGGGAATAGTAATTTTTACCCCTACGCTATCCAACGCTTTCCCTACTGTTGCACCCTCTGGAGTGGGAATAGTAATTTTTACCCCTAAACTATCCAACGCTTTCCCTACTGTTGCACCCTCTGGAGTGGGAATAGTAATTTTTACCCCTACGTTATCCAATGCTTTCCCTACTGTTGCACCCTCTGGAGTGGGAATAGTAATTTTTACCCCAACGCTATCCAACGCTTTTCCTACTGTTGCACCCTCTGGAGTGGGAATAGTAATTTTTACCCCTACGCAATCCAACGCTTTCCCTACTGTTGCACTCGCTGGAGTGGGAATAGTACATTTTACCGCTACGCTATCCAACGCTTTCCCTACTGTTGCACCCTCTGGAGTGGGAATAGTAATTTTTACCCCTACACTATCCAACGCTTTCCCTACTGTTGCACCCTCTGGAGTGGGAATAGTAATTTTTACCCCTACGCAATCCAATGCTTTCCCTACTGTTGCACTCTCTGGAGTGGGAATAGTAATTTTTACCGTTATCCTATCCAACGCTTTCCCTACTGTTGCACCCTCTGGAGTGGGAATAGTAATTTAAACCCCTACGCTATCCAACGCTTTTCCTACTGTTGCACCCTCTGGAGTGGGAATAGTAATTTTTACCCCTACGCAATCCAACGCTTTCCCTACTGTTGCACCCTCTGGAGTGGGAATAGTAATTTAAACCCCTACGCTATCCAACGCTTTTCCTACTGTTGCACCCTCTGGAGTGGGAATAGTAATTTTTACCCCTACGCAATCCAACGCTTTCCCTACTGTTGCACTCGCTGGAGTGGGAATAGTAAATTTGACCCCTACGCTATCCAACGCTTTCCCTACTGTTGCACCCTCTGGAGTGGGAATAGTAATTTTTACCCCTACACTATCCAACGCTTTCCCTACTGTTGCACCCTCTGGAGTGGGAATAGTAATTTAAACCCCTACGCTATCCAACGCTTTCCCTACTGTTGCACCCTCTGGAGTGGGAATAGTAATTTTTACCCCTACGCTATCCAACGCTTTCCCTAATGTTGCACCCTCTGGAGTGGGAATAGTAATTTAAACCCCTACGCTATCCAACGCTTTCCCTACTGTTGCCCCCTCTGGAGTGGGAATAGTAATTTTTACCTCTACGCTATCCAACGCTTTCCCTACTGTTGCACCCTCTGGAGTGGGAATAGTAATTTAAATCCCTACGCTATCCAACGTTTTCCCTACTGTTGCACCCTCTGGAGTGGGAATAGTAATTTTTACCCCTATGCTATCCAACGCTTTCCCTACTGTTGCACCCTCTGGAGTGGGAATAGTAATTTTTACCCCTACACTATCCAACGCTTTCCCTACTGTTGCACCCTCTGGAGTGGGAATAGTAATTTTTACCCCTACGCACTCCAACGCTTTCCCTACTGTTGCACTCTCTGGAGTGGGAATAGTAATTTTTACCGCTATCCTATCCAACGCTTTCTCTACTGTTGCACCCTCTGGAGTGGGAATAGTATTTTTTACCCCTACGCTATCCAACGCTTTCCCTACTGTTGCACCCTCTGGAGTGGGAATAGTCATTTTTACCCCTTTGCTATCCAACGCTTTCCCTACTGTTGCACCCTCTGGAGTGGGAATAGTAATTTTTACCTCTACGCTATCCAACGCTTTCCCTATTGTTGCACCCTCTGGAGTGGGAATAGTAATTTGAACCCCTACGCTATCCAACGTTTTCCCTACTGTTGCACCCTCTGGAGTGGGAATAGTAAGTTTTTACCCCTACGCTATCCAACGCTTTCCCTACTGTTGCACCCTCTGGAGTGGGAATAGTAATTTAAACTCTACGCTATCCAACGCTTTCCATACTGTTGCCCCCTCTGGAGTGGGAATAGTAATTTTTACATCTACGCTTTCCAACGCTTCCCCTACTGTTGCACCCTCTGGAGTGGGAATAGTAATTTAAATCCCTACGCTATCCAACGTTTTCCCTACTGTTGCACCCTCTGGAGTGGGAATAGTAATTTTTACCCCTACGCTATCCAATGCTTTCCCTACTGTTGCACCCTCTGGAGTGGGAATAGTAATTTAAACCCCTACACTATCCAACGCTTTCCCTAGTGTTGCCCCCTCTGGAGTGGGAATAGTAATTTTTACCTCTACGCTTTCCAACGCTTTCCCTACTGTTGCACCCTCTGGAGTGGGAATAGTAATTTAAATCCCTACGCTATCCAACGTTTTCCCTACTGTTGCACCCTCTGGAGTGGGAATAGTAAATTTTACCCCTACGCTATCCAACGCTTTCCCTACTGTTGCACCCTCTGGAGTGGGAATAGTAATTTAAACCCCTACGCTATCCAACGCGTTCCCTACTGTTGCACCCTCTGGAGTGGAAATAGTAATTTTTACCCATACGCTATCCAACACTTTCCCTACTGTTGCACCCTCTGGAGTGGGAAAAGTAATTTAAACCCCTACGCTATCCAACGCTTTCCCTACTTTTGCACCCTCTGAAGTGGGAATAGTAATTTTTACCCCTATGCTATCCAACGCTTACCCTACTGTTGAACCCTCTGGAGTGGGAATAGTAATTTTTACCCCTACACTATCCAACGCTTTCCCTACTGTTGCACCCTCTGGAGTGGGAATAGTAATTGTTACACCTACGCAATCCAACGCTTTCCCTACTGTTGCACTCTCTGAAGTGGGAATAGTAATTTTTACCGCTATGCTATCCAACGCTTTCCCTACTGTTGCACCCTCTGGAGTGGGAATAGTAATATTTACCCCTACGCTATCCAACGCTTTTCCTACTGTTGCACCCTCTGGAGTGGGAATAGTAATTTTTACCCCTACGCAATCCAATGCTTTCCCTACTGTTGCACTCGCTGGAGTGGGAATAGTACATTTTACCCCTACGCTATCTAACGCTTTCCCTACTGTTGCACCCTCTGGAGTGGGAATAGTAATTTTTACCCCTACACTATTCAACGCTTTCCCTACTGTTGCACCCTCTGAAGTGGGAATAGTAATTTTTACCCCTACGCAATCCAACGCTTTCCCTACTGTTGCACTCTCTGGAGTGGGAATAGTCATTTTTACCGCTATCCTATCCAACGCTTTCCCTACTGTTGCACCCTCTGGAGTGGGAATAGTAATTTTTACCCCTACGCTATCCAACGCTTTCCCTACTGCTGCACCCTCTGGAGTGGGAATAGTAATTTTTACCCCTACGCTATCCAACGCTTTCCCTACTGTTGCACCCTCTGGAGTGGGAATAGTAATTTTTACCTCTACGCTATCCAACGCTTTCCCTACTGTTGCACCCTCTGGAGTGGGAATAGTAATTTAAACCCCTACGCTATCCAACGCTTTCCCTACTGTTGCACCCTCTGGAGTGGGAATAGTAAATTTTTACCCCTACGCTATCCAACGCTTTCCCTACTGTTGCACCCTCTGGAGTGGGAATAGTAATTTAAACCCCAACGCTATCCAACGCTTTCCCTACTGTTGCACCCTCTGGAGTGGGAATAGTAATTTAAATCCCTACGCTATCCAACGTTTTCCCTACTGTTGCACCCTCTGCAGTGGGAATAGTAATTTTTACCCTTACGCTATCCAACACTTTCCCTACTGTTGCACCCTCTGGAGTGGGAATAGTAATTTTTACCCCTACACTATCCAACGCTTTCCCTACTGTTGCACCCTCTGGAGTGGGAATAGTAATTTTTACCCCTACGCAATCCAACGCTTTCCCTACTGTTGCACTCTCTGGAGTGGGAATAGTAATTTTTACCGCTATCCTATCCAACGCTTTCTCTACTGTTGCACCCTCTGGAGTGGGAATAGTAATTTTTACCCCTACGCTATCCAACGCTTTCCCTACTGTTGTACCCTCTGGAGTGGGAATAGTAATTTTTACCCCTACGCTATCCAACGCTTTCCCTACTGTTGCACCCTCTGGAGTGGGAATAGTAATTTTTACCTCTACGCTATCCAACGCTTTCCCTACTGTTGCACCCTCTGGAGTGGGAATAGTAATTTAAACCACTACGCTATCCAACGCTTTCCCTACTGTTGCACCCTCTGGAGTGGGAATAGTAATTTTTACCCCTACGCTATCCAACGCTTTCCCTACTGTTGCACCCTCGGGAGTGGGAATAGTAATTTAAACCCCTACGCTATCCAACACTTTCCCTACTGTTGCCCCCTCTGGAGTGGGAATAGTAATTTTTACCTCTACGCTATCCAACGTTTTCCCTACTGTTGCACCCTCTGGAGTGGGAATAGTAATTTTTACCCCTACGCTATCCAACGCTTTCCCTACTGTTGCACCCTCTGGAGTGGGAATAGTAATTTAAACCCCTACACTATCCAATGCTTTCCCTACTGTTGCACCCTCTGGAGTGGGAATAGTAATTTTTACCCCTACGCTATCCAACACTTTCCCTACTGTTGCACCCTATGGAGTGGGACATTTTTTTTAAACCCCTACGCTATCCAACGCTTTCCCTACTTTTGCACCCTCTGAAGTGGGAATAGTAATTTTTACCCCTACGCTATCCAACGCTTTTCCTACTGTTGCACCCTCTGGAGTGGGAATAGTAATTTTTACCCCTACGCAATCCAACGCTTTCCCTACTGTTGCACTCTCTGGAGTGGGAATAGTAATTTTTACCGCTATGCTATCCAACGCTTTCCCTACTGTTGCACCCTCTGGAGTGGGAATAGTAATTTTTACCCCTACGCATTTTTACCCCTAAACTATCCAACGCTTTCCCTACTGTTGCACCCTCTGGAGTGGGAATAGTAATTTTTACCCCTACGTTATCCAATGCTTTCCCTACTGTTGCACCCTCTGGAGTGGGAATAGTAATTTTTACCCCAACGCTATCCAACGCTTTTCCTACTGTTGCACCCTCTGGAGTCGGAATAGTAATTTTTACCCCTACGCAATCCAACGCTTTCCCTACTGTTGCACTCGCTGGAGTGGGAATAGTAAATTTGACCCCTACGCTATCCAACGCTTTCCCTACTGTTGCACCCTCTGGAGTGGGAATAGTAATTTTTACCCCTACACTATCCAATGCTTTCCCTACTGTTGCACCCTCTGGAGTGGGAATAGTAATTTTTACCCCTACGCAATCCAATGCTTTCCCTACTGTTGCACTCTCTGGAGTGGGAATAGTAATTTTTACCGTTATCCTATCCAACGCTTTCCCTACTGTTGCACCCTCTGGAGTGGGAATAGTAATTTTTACCCCTATGTTATCCAACGCTTTCCCTACTGTTGCACCCTCTGGAGTGGGAATAGTAATTTTTACCCCTACGCTATCCAACACTTTCCCTACTGTTGCACCCTCTGGAGTGGGAATAGTAATTTTTACCTCTACGCTATCCAACGCTTTCCCTACTGTTGCACCCTCTGGAGTGGGAATAGTAATTTAAACCCCTACACTATCCAACACTTTTCCTACTGTTGCACCCTCTGGAGTGGGAATAGTAATTTTTACCCCTACGCTATCCAACGCTTTCCCTAATGTTGCACCCTCTGGAGTGGGAATAGTAATTTAAAACCCTACGCTATCCAACGCTTTCCCTACTGTTGCCCCCTCTGGAGTGGGAATAGTAATTTTTACCTCTACGCTATCCAACGCTTTCCCTACTGTTGCACCCTCTGGAGTGGGAATAGTAACTTAAATCCCTACGCTATCCAACGTTTTCCCTACTGTTGCACCCTCTGGAGTGGGAATGGTAATTTTTACCCCTATGCTATCCAACGCTTTCCCTACTGTTGCACCCTCTGGAGTGGGAATAGTAATTTTTACCCCTACACTATCCAACGCTTTTCCTACTGTTGCACCCTCTGGAGTGGGAATAGTAATTTTTACCCCTACGCACTCCAACGCTTTCCCTACTGTTGCACCCTCTGGAGTGGGAATAGTAATTTTTACCCCTACACTATCCAACGCTTTTCCTACTGTTGCACCCTCTGGAGTGGGAATAGTAATTTTTACCCCTACGCACTCCAACGCTTTCCCTACTGTTGCACTCTCTGGAGTGGGAATAGTAATTTTTACCGCTATCCTATCCAACGCTTTCCCTACTGTTGCACCCTCTGGAGTGGGAATAGTAATTTTTACCCCTACGCTATCCAACGCTTTCCCTACTGTTGCACCCTCTGGAGTGGGAATAGTCATTTTTACCCCTACGCTATCCAACGCTTTCCCTACTGTTGCACCCTCTGGAGTGGGAATAGTAATTTTTACCTCTACGCTATCCAACGCTTTCCCTACTGTTGCACCCTCTGGAGTGGGAATAGTAATTTGAACCCCTACGCTATCCAACGTTTTCCCTACTGTTGCACCCTCTGGAGTGGGAATAGTAATTTTTACCCCTACGCTATCCAACGCTTTCCCTACTGTTGCACCCTCTGGAGTGGGAATAGTAATTTAAATCCCTACGCTATCCAACGTTTTCCCTACTGTTGCACCCTCTGGAGTGGGAATAGTAATTTTTACCCCTACGCTATCCAACGCTTTCCCTACTGTTGCACCCTCTGGAGTGGGAATAGTAATTTAAACCCCTACGCTATCCAACGCTTTCCCTACTGTTGCACCCTCTGGAGTGGGAATAGTAATTTTTACCCCTACGCTATCCAACACTTTCCCTACTGTTGCACCCTCTGGAGTGGAAAAAGTAATTTAAACCCCTACGCTATCCAACGCTTTCCCTACTTTTGCACCCTCTGAAGTGGGAATAGTAATTTTTACCCCTATGCTATCCAACGCTTTCCCTACTGTTGCACCCTCTGGAGTGGGAATAGTAATTTTTACCCCTACACTATCCAACGCTTTCCCTACTGTTGCACCCTCTGGAGTGGGAATAGTAATTGTTACCCCTACGCAATCCAACGCTTTCCCTACTGTTGCACTCTATGAAGTGGGAATAGTAATTTTTACCGCTATGCTATCCAACGCTTTCCCTACTGTTGCACCCTCTGGAGTGGGAATAGTAATTTTTACCCCTACGCTATCCAACGCTTTCCCTACTGTTGCACCCTCTGGAGTGGGAATAGTAATTTTTACCCCTAAACTATCCAACGCTTTCCCAACTGTTGCACCCTCTGGAGTGGGAATAGTAATTTTTACCTCTACGCTATCCAACGCTTTCCCTACTGTTGCACCCTCTGGAGTGGGAATAGTAATTTAAACCCCTAAGCTATCCAACGCTTTCCCTACTGTTGCACCCTCTGGAGTGGGAATAGTAATTTTTACCCCTACGCTATCCAACGCTTTCCCTACTGTTGCACCCTCTGGAGTGGGAATAGTAATTTAAACCCCTACGCTATCCAACGCTTTCCCTACTGTTGCACCCTCTGGAGTGGGAATAGTAATGTTTACCTCTACGCTATCCAACGCTTTCCCTACTGTTGCACCCTCTGGAGTGGGAATAGTAATTTAAATCCCTACACTATCCAACGTTTTCCCTACTGTTGCACCCTGTGGAGTGGGAATAGTAATTTTTACCCCTACGCTATCCAACGCTTTCCCTACTGTTGCACCCTCTGAAGTGGGAATAGTAATTTAAACCCGTACGCTATCCAACGCTATCCCTACTGTTGCACCCTCTGGACTGGGAATAGTAATTTTTACCCCTACGCTATCCAACGCTTTCCCTACTTTTGCACCCTCTGGAGTGGGAATAGTAATTTAAACCCCTACGCTATCCAACGCTTTCCCTACTGTTGCACCCTCTGGAGTGGGAATAGTAATTTAAACCCCTACGCTATCCAACGCTTTCCCTACTTTTGCACCCTCTGGAGTGGAAAAAGTAATTTAAACCCCTACGCTATCCAACGCTTTCCCTACTTTTGCACCCTCTGAAGTGGGAATAGTAATTTTTACCCCTATGCTATCCAACGCTTTCCCTACTGTTGCACCCTCTGGAGTGGGAATAGTAATTTTTACCCCTACACTATCCAACGCTTTCCCTACTGTTGCACCCTCTGGAGTGGGAATAGTAATTGTTACCCCTACACAATCCAACGCTTTCCCTACTGTTGCACTCTCTGAAGTGGGAATAGTAATTTTTACCGCTATGCTATCCAACGCTTTCCCTACTGTTGCACCCTCTGGAGTGGGAATAGTAATTTTTACCCCTACGCTATCCAACGCTTTCCCTACTGTTGCACCCTCTGGAGTGGGAATAGTAATTTTTACCCCTAAACTATCCAACGCTTCCCCAACTGTTGCACCCTCTGGAGTGGGAATAGTAATTTTTACCTCTACGCTATCCAACGCTTTCCCTACTGTTGCACCCTCTGGAGTGGGAATAGTAATTTAAACCCCTACGCTATCCAACGCTTTCCCTACTGTTGCACCCTCTGGAGTGGGAATAGTAATTTTTACCCCTACGCTATCCAACGCTTTCCCTACTGTTGCACCCTCTGGAGTGGGAATAGTAATTTAAACCCCTATGCTATCCAACGCTTTCCCTACTGTTGCACCCTCTGGAGTGGGAATAGTAATTTTTACCCCTACGCTATCCAACGCTTTCCCTACTGTTGCACCCTCTGGAGTGGGAATAGTAATTTAAACCCCTACGCTATCCAACGCTTTCCCTACTGTTGCACCCTCTGGAGTGGGAATAGTAATTTTTACCCCTACGCTATCCAACGCTTTCCCTACTGTTGCACCCTCTGGAGTGGGAATAGTAATTTAAACCCCTACGCTATCCAACGCTTTCCCTACTGTTGCACCCTCTGGAGTGGGAATAGTAATGTTTACCTCTACGCTATCCAACGCTTTCCCTACTGTTGCACCCTCTGGAGTGGGAATAGTAATTTAAATCCCTACACTATCCAGCGTTTTCCCTACTGTTGCACCCTGTGGAGTGGGAATAGTAATTTTTACCCCTACGCTATCCAACGCTTTCCCTACTGTTGCACCCTCTGAAGTGGGAATAGTAATTTAAACCCGTACGCTATCCAACGCTTTCCCTACTGTTGCACCCTCTGGACTGGGAATAGTAATTTTTACCCCTACGCTATCCAACGCTTTCCCTACTTTTGCACCCTCTGGAGTGGGAATAGTAATTTAAACCCCTACGCTATCCAACGCTTTCCCTACTGTTGCACCCTCTGGAGTGGGAATAGTAATTTAAACCCCTACGCTATCCAACGCTTTCCCTACTTTTGCACCCTCTGGAGTGGAAAAAGTAATTTAAACCCCTACGCTATCCAACGCTTTCCCTACTTTTGCACCCTCTGAAGTGGGAATAGTAATTTTTACCCCTATGCTATCCAACGCTTTCCCTACTGTTGCACCCTCTGGAGTGGGAATAGTAATTTTTACCCCTACACTATCCAACGCTTTCCCTACTGTTGCACCCTCTGGAGTGGGAATAGTAATTGTTACCCCTACACAATCCAACGCTTTCCCTACTGTTGCACTCTCTGAAGTGGGAATAGTAATTTTTACCGCTATGCTATCCAACGCTTTCCCTACTGTTGCACCCTCTGGAGTGGGAATAGTAATTTTTACCCCTACGCTATCCAACGCTTTCCCTACTGTTGCACCCTCTGGAGTGGGAATAGTAATTTTTACCCCTAAACTATCCAACGCTTCCCCAACTGTTGCACCCTCTGGAGTGGGAATAGTAATTTTTACCTCTACGCTATCCAACGCTTTCCCTACTGTTGCACCCTCTGGAGTGGGAATAGTAATTTAAACCCCTACGCTATCCAACGCTTTCCCTACTGTTGCACCCTCTGGAGTGGGAATAGTAATTTTTACCCCTACGCTATCCAACGCTTTCCCTACTGTTGCACCCTCTGGAGTGGGAATAGTAATTTAAACCCCTATGCTATCCAACGCTTTCCCTACTGTTGCACCCTCTGGAGTGGGAATAGTAATTTTTACCCCTACGCTATCCAACGCTTTCCCTACTGTTGCACCCTCTGGAGTGGGAATAGTAATTTAAACCCCTACGCTATCCAACGCTTTCCCTACTGTTGCACCCTCTGGAGTGGGAATAGTAATTTTTACCCCTACGCTATCCAACACTTTCCCTACTGTTGCACCCTCTGGAGTGGAAAAAGTAATTTAAACCCCTACGCTATCCAACGCTTTCCCTACTTTTGCACCCTCTGAAGTGGGAATAGTAATTTTTACCCCTATGCTATCCAACGCTTTCCCTACTGTTGCACCCTCTGGAGTGGGAATAGTAATTTTTACCCCTACACTATCCAACGCTTTCCCTACTGTTGCACCCTCTGTAGTGGGAATAGTAATTGTTACCCCTACGCAATCCAACGCTTTCCCTACTGTTGCACTCTCTGAAGTGGGAATAGTAATTTTTACCGCTATGCTATCCAACGCTTTCCCTACTGTTGCACCCTCTGGAGTGGGAATAGTAATTTTTACCCCTACGCTATCCAACGCTTTCCCTACTGTTGCACCCTCTGATTTGATTGATTTGATTTGATTTGGACTTGTAGAGCGCATGGCTGCCCTGGAGCGTCCCAGCGCTAATCCTAATCTGAACCTGGTGAACTCAAGCGAGAAGCAAGGTTTAAGGGAAGGTAGGGAACAAAAAGGTTTTGAGTGCTCTTCTAAATTTCAGGTGATCCGGTTCCATTCGAAGTTCTCTAGGAAGGGCATTCTATTTGTTTGACACATTCAGTGAGAACCGTCGGCCTCCTGTTCGTGCTTTCCTCACTCGTGGAACAATGGCCAGATTTTCTCCATCCGAGCGAAGAGCCCTGGAGTGGGAATAGTAATTTTTACCCCTAAACTATCCAACGCTTCCCCAACTGTTGCACCCTCTGGAGTGGGAATAGTAATTTTTACCTCTACGCTATCCAACGCTTTCCCTACTGTTGCACCCTCTGGAGTGGGAATAGTAATTTAAACCCCTACGCTATCCAACGCTTTCCCTACTGTTGCACCCTCTGGAGTGGGAATAGTAATTTTTACCCCTACGCTATCCAACGCTTTCCCTACTGTTGCACCCTCTGGAGTGGGAATAGTAATTTAAACCCCTACGCTATCCAACGCTTTCCCTACTGTTGCACCCTCTGGAGTGGGAATAGTAATGTTTACCTCTACGCTATCCAACGCTTTCCCTACTGTTGCACCCTCTGGAGTGGGAATAGTAATTTAAATCCCTACACTATCCAACGTTTTCCCTACTGTTGCACCCTGTGGAGTGGGAATAGTATTTTTTACCCCTACGCTATCCAACGCTTTCCCTACTGTTGCACCCTCTGAAGTGGGAATAGTAATTTAAACCCGTACGCTATCCAACGCTTTCCCTACTGTTGCACCCTCTGGACTGGGAATAGTAATTTTTACCCCTACGCTATCCAACGCTTTCCCTACTTTTGCACCCTCTGGAGTGGGAATAGTAATTTAAACCCCTACGCTATCCAACGCTTTCCCTACTGTTGCACCCTCTGGAGTGGGAATAGTAATTTAAACCCCTACGCTATCCAACGCTTTCCCTACTGTTGCACCCTCTGGAGTGGGAATAGTAATTTTTACCCCTACGCTATCCAACACTTTCCCTACTGTTGCACCCTCTGGAGTGGGAATAGTAATTTAAACCCCTACGCTATCCAACACTTTCCCTACTGTTGCACCCTCTGGAGTGGGAATAGTAATTTAAACCCCTACGCTATCCAACGCTTTCCCTACTGTTGCACCCTCTGGAGTGGGAATAGTAATTTTTACCTCTACGCTATCCAACACTTTCCCTACTGTTGCACCCTCTGGAGTGGGAAAAGTAATTTAAACCCCTACGCTATCCAACGCTTTCCATACTTTTGCACCCTCTGAAGTGGGAATAGTAATTTAAACCCCTACGCTATCCAACGCTTTCCCTACTGTTGCACCCTCTGGAGTTGTAATAGTAATTTTTACCCCTACGCTATCCAACGCTTTCCCTACTGTTGCACCCTCTGGAGTGGGAATAGTAATTTAAACCCCTACGCTATCCAACGCTTTCCCTACTGTTGCCCCCTCTGGAGTGGGAATAGTAATTTTTACCTCTACGCTTTCCAACGCTTTCCCTACTGTTGCACCCTCTGGAGTGGGAATAGTAATTTAAATCCCTACGCTATCCAACGTTTTCCCTACTGTTGCACCCTCTGGAGTGGGAATATACATTTTTACCCCTACGCTATCCAACGCTTTCCCTACTGTTGCACCCTCTGGAGTGGGAATAGTAATTTAAACCCCTACGCTATCCAACGCTTTCCCTACTGTTGCACCCTCTGGAGTGGGAATAGTAATTTTTACCCCTACGCTATCCAACACTTTCCCTACTGTTGCACCCTCTGGAGTGGGAAAAGTAATTTAAACCCCTACGCTATCCAACGCTTTCCCTACTTTTGCACCCTCTGGAGTGGGAATAGTAATTGTTACCCCTACGCAATCCAACGCTTTCCCTACTGTTGCACTCTCTGAAGTGGGAATAGTCATTTTTACCGCTATGCTATCCAACGCTTTCCCTACTGTTGCACCCTCTGGAGTGGGATTAGTAATTTTTACCCCTACGCTATCCAACGCTTTCCCTACTGTTGCACCCTCTGGAGTGGGAATAGTAATTTTTACCTCTATCCTATCCAACGCTTTCCCTACTGTTGCACCCTCTGGAGTGGGAATAGTAATTTAAACCGCTACGCTATCTAACGCTTTCCCTACTGTTGCACCCTCTGGAGTGGGAATAGTAATTTTTACCCCTACGCTATCCAACGCTTTCCCTACTGTTGCACCCTCTGGAGTGGGAATAGTAATTTAAACCCCTACGCTATCCAACGCTTTCCCTACTGTTGCACCCTCTGGAGTGGGAATAGTGATGTTTACCTCTACGCTATCCAACGCTTTCCCTACTGTTGCACCCTCTGGAGTGGGAATAGTAATTTAAATCCCTACGCTATCCAACGTTTTCCCTACTGTTGCACCCTGTGGAGTGGGAATTGTAATTTTTACCCCTACGCTATCCAACGCTTTCCCTACTGTTGCACCCTCTGAAGTGGGAATAGTAATTTAAACCCGTACGCTATCCAACGCTTTCCCTACTGTTGCACCCTCTGGAGTGGGAATAGTAATTTTTACCCCTACGCTATCCAACGCTTTCCCTACTTTTGCACCCTCTGGAGTGGGAATAGTAATTTAAACCCCTACGCTATCCAACGCTTTCCCTACTGTTGCACCCTCTGGAGTGGGAATAGTAATTTAAACCCCTACGCTATCCAACGCTTTCCCTACTGTTGCACCCTCTGGAGTGGGAATAGTAATTTTTACCCTTACGCTATCCAATGCTTTCCCTACTGTTGCACCCTCTGGAGTGGGAATAGTAATTTAAACCCCTACGCTATCCAACACTTTCCCTACTGTTGCCCCCTCTGGAGTGGGAATAGTAATTTTTACCTCTACGCTATCCAACGCTTTCCCTACTGTTGCACCCTCTGGAGTGGGAATAGTAATTTAAATCCCTACGCTATCCAATGTTTTCCCTACTGTTGCACCCTCTGGAGTGGGAATAGTAATTTTTACCCCTACGCTATCCAACGCTTTCCCTACTGTTGCACCCTCTGGAGTGGGAATAGTAATTTAAACCCCTACGCTATCCAACGCTTTCCCTACTGTTGCACCCTCTGGAGTGGGAATAGTAATTTTTACCTCTACGCTATCCAACACTTTCCCTACTGTTGCACCCTCTGGAGTGGGAAAAGTAATTTAAACCCCTACGCTATCCAACGCTTTCCCTACTTTTGCACCCTCTGAAGTGGGAATAGTAATTTGTACCCCTACGCTATCCAACGCTTTTCCTACTGTTGCACCCTCTGGAGTGGGAATAGTAATTTTTACCCCTACACTATCCAACGCTTTCCCTACTGTTGCACCCTCTGGAGTGGGAATAGTAATTTTTACCCCTACGCAATCCAACGCTTTCCCTACTGTTGCACTCTCTGGAGTGGGAATAGTAATTTTACCGCTATGCTATCCTACGCTTTCCCTACTGTTGCACCCTCTGAAGTGGGAATAGTAATTTTTACTCCTACGCTATCCAACGCTTTCCCTACTGTTGCACCCTCTGGAGTGGGAATAGTAATTTTTACCCCTAAACTATCCAACGCTTTCCCTACTGTTGCACCCTCTGGAGTGGGAATAGTAAGTTTTTACCCCTACGTTATCCAATGCTTTCCCTACTGTTGCACCCTCTGGAGTGGGAATAGTAATTTTTACCCCAACGCTATCCAACGCTTTTCCTACTGTTGCACCCTCTGGAGTGGGAATAGTAATTTTTACCCCTACGCAATCCAACGCTTTCCCTACTGTTGCACTCGCTGGAGTGGGAATAGTAAATTTTACCCCTACGCTATCCAACGCTTTCCCTACTGTTGCACCCTCTGGAGTGGGAATAGTAATTTTTACCTCTACGCTATCCAACGCTTTCCCTACTGTTGCACCCTCTGGAGTTGGAATAGTAATTTAAACCCCTACGCTATCCAACGCTTTCCCTACTGTTGCACCCTCTGGAGTGGGAATAGTAATTTTTACCCTTACGCTATCCAACGCTTTCCCTACTGTTGCACCCTCGGGAGTGGGAATAGTAATTTAAACCCCTACGCTATCCAACACTTTCCCTACTGTTGCCCCCTCTGGAGTGGGAATAGTAATTTTTACCTCTACGCTATCCAACGTTTTCCCTACTGTTGCACCCTCTGGAGTGGGAATAGTAATTTTTACCCCTACGCTATCCAACGCTTTCCCTACTGTTGCACCCTCTGGAGTGGGAATAGTAATTTAAACCCCTACGCTATCCAACGCTTTCCCTACTGTTGCACCCTCTGGAGTGGGAATAGTAATTTAAACCCCTACGCTATCCAACGCTTTCCCTACTTTTGCACCCTCTGGAGTGGAAAAAGTAATTTAAACCCCTACGCTATCCAACGCTTTCCCTACTTTTGCACCCTCTGAAGTGGGAATAGTAATTTTTACCCCTATGCTATCCAACGCTTTCCCTACTGTTGCACCCTCTGGAGTGGGAATAGTAATTTTTACCCCTACACTATCCAACGCTTTCCCTACTGTTGCACCCTCTGGAGTGGGAATAGTAATTGTTACCCCTACACAATCCAACGCTTTCCCTACTGTTGCACTCTCTGAAGTGGGAATAGTAATTTTTACCGCTATGCTATCCAACGCTTTCCCTACTGTTGCACCCTCTGGAGTGGGAATAGTAATTTTTACCCCTACGCTATCCAACGCTTTCCCTACTGTTGCACCCTCTGGAGTGGGAATAGTAATTTTTACCCCTAAACTATCCAACGCTTCCCCAACTGTTGCACCCTCTGGAGTGGGAATAGTAATTTTTACCTCTACGCTATCCAACGCTTTCCCTACTGTTGCACCCTCTGGAGTGGGAATAGTAATTTAAACCCCTACGCTATCCAACGCTTTCCCTACTGTTGCACCCTCTGGAGTGGGAATAGTAATTTTTACCCCTACGCTATCCAACGCTTTCCCTACTGTTGCACCCTCTGGAGTGGGAATAGTAATTTAAACCCCTATGCTATCCAACGCTTTCCCTACTGTTGCACCCTCTGGAGTGGGAATAGTAATTTTTACCCCTACGCTATCCAACGCTTTCCCTACTGTTGCACCCTCTGGAGTGGGAATAGTAATTTAAACCCCTACGCTATCCAACGCTTTCCCTACTGTTGCACCCTCTGGAGTGGGAATAGTAATTTTTACCCCTACGCTATCCAACACTTTCCCTACTGTTGCACCCTCTGGAGTGGAAAAAGTAATTTAAACCCCTACGCTATCCAACGCTTTCCCTACTTTTGCACCCTCTGAAGTGGGAATAGTAATTTTTACCCCTATGCTATCCAACGCTTTCCCTACTGTTGCACCCTCTGGAGTGGGAATAGTAATTTTTACCCCTACACTATCCAACGCTTTCCCTACTGTTGCACCCTCTGGAGTGGGAATAGTAATTGTTACCCCTACGCAATCCAACGCTTTCCCTACTGTTGCACTCTCTGAAGTGGGAATAGTAATTTTTACCGCTATGCTATCCAACGCTTTCCCTACTGTTGCACCCTCTGGAGTGGGAATAGTAATTTTTACCCCTACGCTATCCAACGCTTTCCCTACTGTTGCACCCTCTGATTTGATTGATTTGATTTGATTTGGACTTGTAGAGCGCATGGCTGCCCTGGAGCGTCCCAGCGCTAATCCTAATCTGAACCTGGTGAACTCAAGCGAGAAGCAAGGTTTAAGGGAAGGTAGGGAACAAAAAGGTTTTGAGTGCTCTTCTAAATTTCAGGTGATCCGGTTCCATTCGAAGTTCTCTAGGAAGGGCATTCCATTTGTTTGACACATTCAGTGAGAACCGTCGGCCTCCTGTTCGTGCTTTCCTCACTCGTGAAACAATGGCCAGATTTTCTCCATCCGAGCGAAGAGCCCTGGAGTGGGAATAGTAATTTTTACCCCTAAACTATCCAACGCTTCCCCAACTGTTGCACCCTCTGGAGTGGGAATAGTAATTTTTACCTCTACGCTATCCAACGCTTTCCCTACTGTTGCACCCTCTGGAGTGGGAATAGTAATTTAAACCCCTACGCTATCCAACGCTTTCCCTACTGTTGCACCCTCTGGAGTGGGAATAGTAATTTTTACCCCTACGCTATCCAACGCTTTCCCTACTGTTGCACCCTCTGGAGTGGGAATAGTAATTTAAACCCCTACGCTATCCAACGCTTTCCCTACTGTTGCACCCTCTGGAGTGGGAATAGTAATGTTTACCTCTACGCTATCCAACGCTTTCCCTACTGTTGCACCCTCTGGAGTGGGAATAGTAATTTAAATCCCTACACTATCCAACGTTTTCCCTACTGTTGCACCCTGTGGAGTGGGAATAGTAATTTTTACCCCTACGCTATCCAACGCTTTCCCTACTGTTGCACCCTCTGAAGTGGGAATAGTAATTTAAACCCGTACGCTATCCAACGCTTTCCCTACTGTTGCACCCTCTGGACTGGGAATAGTAATTTTTACCCCTACGCTATCCAACGCTTTCCCTACTTTTGCACCCTCTGGAGTGGGAATAGTAATTTAAACCCCTATGCTATCCAACGCTTTCCCTACTGTTGCACCCTCTGGAGTGGGAATAGTAATTTAAACCCCTACGCTATCCAACGCTTTCCCTACTGTTGCACCCTCTGGAGTGGGAATAGTAATTTTTACCCCTACGCTATCCAACGCTTTCCCTACTGTTGCACCCTCTGGAGTGGGAATAGTAATTTAAACCCCTACGCTATCCAACACTTTCCCTACTGTTGCCCCCTCTGGAGTGGGAATAGTAATTTTTACCTCTACGCTATCCAGCGCTTTCCCTACTGTTGCACCCTCTGGAGTGGGAATAGTAATTTAAATCCCTACGCTATCCAATGTTTTCCCTACTGTTGCACCCTCTGGAGTGGGAATAGTAATTTTTACCCCTACGCTATCCAACGCTTTCCCTACTGTTGCACCCTCTGGAGTGGGAATAGTAATTTAAACCCCTACGCTATCCAACGCTTTCCCTACTGTTGCACCCTCTGGAGTGGGAATAGTAATTTTTACCTCTACGCTATCCAACACTTTCCCTACTGTTGCACCCTCTGGAGTGGGAAAAGTAATTTAAACCCCTACGCTATCCAACGCTTTCCCTACTTTTGCACCCTCTGAAGTGGGAATAGTAATTTAAACCCCTACGCTATCCAACGCTTTCCCTACTGTTGCACCCTCTGGAGTTGTAATAGTAATTTTTACCCCTACGCTATCCAACGCTTTCCCTACTGTTGCACCCTCTGGAGTGGGAATAGTAATTTAAACCCCTACGCTATCCAACGCTTTCCCTACTGTTGCCCCCTCAGGAGTGGGAATAGTAATTTTTACCTCTACGCTTTCCAACGCTTTCCCTACTGTTGCACCCTCTGGAGTGGGAATAGTAATTTAAATCCCTACGCTATCCAACGCTTTCCCTACTGTTGCACCCTCTGGAGTGGGAATAGTAATTTAAACCCCTACGCTATCCAACGCTTTCCCTACTGTTGCACCCTCTGGAGTGGGAATAGTAATTTTTACCCCTACGCTATCCAACACTTTCCCTACTGTTGCACCCTCTGGAGTGGGAAAAGTAATTTAAACCCCTACGCTATCCAACGCTTTCCCTACTTTTGCACCCTCTGGAGTGGGAATAGTAATTGTTACCCCTACGCAATCCAACGCTTTCCCTACTGTTGCACTCTCTGAAGTGGGAATAGTCATTTTTACCGCTATGCTATCCAACGCTTTCCCTACTGTTGCACCCTCTGGAGTGGGATTAGTAATTTTTACCCCTACGCTATCCAACGCTTTCCCTACTGTTGCACCCTCTGGAGTGGGAATAGTAATTTTTACCTCTATCCTATCCAACGCTTTCCCTACTGTTGCACCCTCTGGAGTGGGAATAGTAATTTAAACCGCTACGCTATCTAACGCTTTCCCTACTGTTGCACCCTCTGGAGTGGGAATAGTAATTTTTACCCCTACGCTATCCAACGCTTTCCCTACTGTTGCACCCTCTGGAGTGGGAATAGTAATTTAAACCCCTACGCTATCCAACGCTTTCCCTACTGTTGCACCCTCTGGAGTGGGAATAGTAATGTTTACCTCTACGCTATCCAACGCTTTCCCTACTGTTGCACCCTCTGGAGTGGGAATAGTAATTTAAATCCCTACGCTATCCAACGTTTTCCCTACTGTTGCACCCTGTGGAGTGGGAATTGTAATTTTTACCCCTACGCTATCCAACGCTTTCCCTACTGTTGCACCCTCTGAAGTGGGAATAGTAATTTAAACCCGTACGCTATCCAACGCTTTCCCTACTGTTGCACCCTCTGGAGTGGGAATAGTAATTTTTACCCCTACGCTATCCAACGCTTTCCCTACTTTTGCACCCTCTGGAGTGGGAATAGTAATTTAAACCCCTACGCTATCCAACGCTTTCCCTACTGTTGCACCCTCTGGAGTGGGAATAGTAATTTAAACCCCTACGCTATCCAACGCTTTCCCTACTGTTGCACCCTCTGGAGTGGGAATAGTAATTTTTACCCCTACGCTATCCAATGCTTTCCCTACTGTTGCACCCTCTGGAGTGGGAATAGTAATTTAAACCCCTACGCTATCCAACACTTTCCCTACTGTTGCCCCCTCTGGAGTGGGAATAGTAATTTTTACCTCTACGCTATCCAACGCTTTCCCTACTGTTGCACCCTCTGGAGTGGGAATAGTAATTTAAATCCCTACGCTATCCAATGTTTTCCCTACTGTTGCACCCTCTGGAGTGGGAATAGTAATTTTTACCCCTACGCTATCCAACGCTTTCCCTACTGTTGCACCCTCTGGAGTGGGAATAGTAATTTAAACCCCTACGCTATCCAACGCTTTCCCTACTGTTGCACCCTCTGGAGTGGGAATAGTAATTTTTACCTCTACGCTATCCAACACTTTCCCTACTGTTGCACCCTCTGGAGTGGGAAAAGTAATTTAAACCCCTACGCTATCCAACGCTTTCCCTACTTTTGCACCCTCTGAAGTGGGAATAGTAATTTGTACCCCTACGCTATCCAACGCTTTTCCTACTGTTGCACCCTCTGGAGTGGGAATAGTAATTTTTACCCCTACACTATCCAACGCTTTCCCTACTGTTGCACCCTCTGGAGTGGGAATAGTAATTTTTACCCCTACGCAATCCAACGCTTTCCCTACTGTTGCACTCTCTGGAGTGGGAATAGTAATTTTACCGCTATGCTATCCTACGCTTTCCCTACTGTTGCACCCTCTGGAGTGGGAATAGTAATTTTTACTCCTACGCTATCCAACGCTTTCCCTACTGTTGCACCCTCTGGAGTGGGAATAGTAATTTTTACCCCTAAACTATCCAACGCTTTCCCTACTGTTGCACCCTCTGGAGTGGGAATAGTAAGTTTTTACCCCTACGTTATCCAATGCTTTCCCTACTGTTGCACCCTCTGGAGTGGGAATAGTAATTTTTACCCCAACGCTATCCAACGCTTTTCCTACTGTTGCACCCTCTGGAGTGGGAATAGTAATTTTTACCCCTACGCAATCCAACGCTTTCCCTACTGTTGCACTCGCTGGAGTGGGAATAGTAAATTTTACCCCTACGCTATCCAACGCTTTCCCTACTGTTGCACCCTCTGGAGTGGGAATAGTAATTTTTACCTCTACGCTATCCAACGCTTTCCCTACTGTTGCACCCTCTGGAGTTGGAATAGTAATTTAAACCCCTACGCTATCCAACGCTTTCCCTACTGTTGCACCCTCTGGAGTGGGAATAGTAATTTTTACCCTTACGCTATCCAACGCTTTCCCTACTGTTGCACCCTCGGGAGTGGGAATAGTAATTTAAACCCCTACGCTATCCAACACTTTCCCTACTGTTGCCCCCTCTGGAGTGGGAATAGTAATTTTTACCTCTACGCTATCCAACGTTTTCCCTACTGTTGCACCCTCTGGAGTGGGAATAGTAATTTTTACCCCTACGCTATCCAACGCTTTCCCTACTGTTGCACCCTCTGGAGTGGGAATAGTAATTTAAACCCCTACGCTATCCAATGCTTTCCCTACTGTTGCACCCTCTGGAGTGGGAATAGTAATTTTTACCCCTACGCTATCCAACACTTTCCCTACTGTTGCACCCTATGGAGTGGGAATTTTTTTTTAAACCCCTACGCTATCCAACGCTTTCCCTACTTTTGCACCCTCTGAAGTGGGAATAGTAATTTTTACCCCTACGCTATCCAACGCTTTTCCTACTGTTGCACCCTCTGGAGTGGGAATAGTAATTTTTACCCCTACGCAATCCAACGCTTTCCCTACTGTTGCACTCTCTGGAGTGGGAATAGTAATTTTTACCGCTATGCTATCCAACGCTTTCCCTACTGTTGCACCCTCTGGAGTGGGAATAGTAATTTTTACCCCTACGCTATCCAACGCTTTCCCTACTGTTGCACCCTCTGGAGTGGGAATAGTAATTTTTACCCCTAAACTATCCAACGCTTTCCCTACTGTTGCACCCTCTGGAGTGGGAATAGTAATTTTTACCCCTACGCAATCCAACGCTTTCCCTACTGTTGCACTCGTTGGAGTGGGAATAGTAAATTTGACCCCTACCCTATCCAACGCTTTCCCTACTGTTGCACCCTCTGGAGTGGGAATAGTAATTTTTACCCCTACACTATCCAACGCTTTCCCTACTGTTGCACCCTCTGGAGTGGGAATAGTAATTTTTACCCCTACGCAATCCAATGCTTTCCCTACTGTTGCACTCTCTGGAGTGGGAATAGTAATTTTTACCGTTATCCTATCCAACGCTTTCCCTACTGTTGCACCCTCTGGAGTGGGAATAGTAATTTTTACCCCTATGTTATCCAACACTTTCCCTACTGTTGCACCCTCTGGAGTGGGAATAGTAATTTTTACCCCTACGCTATCCAACACTTTCCCTACTGTTGCACCCTCTGGAGTGGGAATAGTAATTTTTACCTCTACGCTATCCAACGCTTTCCCTACTGTTGCACCCTCTGGAGTAGGAATAGTAATTTAAACCCCTACACTATCCAACGATTTTCCTACTGTTGCACCCTCTGGAGTGGGAATAGTAATTTTTACCCCTACGCTATCCAACGCTTTCCCTAATGTTGCACCCTCTGGAGTGGGAATAGTAATTTAAACCCCTACGCTATCCAACGCTTTCCCTACTGTTGCCCCCTCTGGAGTGGGAATAGTAATTTTTACCTCTACGCTATCCAACGCTTTCCCTACTGTTGCACCCTCTGGAGTGGGAATAGTAATTTAAATCCCTACGCTATCCAACGTTTTCCCTACTGTTGCACCCTCTGGAGTGGGAATAGTAATTTTTACCCCTATGCTATCCAACGCTTTCCCTACTGTTGCACCCTCTGGAGTGGGAATAGTAATTTTTACCCGTACACTATCCAACGCTTTCCCTACTGTTGCACCCTCTGGAGTGGGAATAGTAATTTTTACCCCTACGCACTCCAACGCTTTCCCTACTGTTGCACCCTCTGGAGTGGGAATAGTAATTTTTACCCCTACGCTATCCAACGCTTTCCCTACTGTTGCACCCTCTGGAGTGGGAATAGTCATTTTTACCCCTATGCTATCCAACGCTTTCCCTACTGTTGCACCCTCTGGAGTGGGAATAGTAATTTTTACCTCTACGCTATCCAACGCTTTCCCTATTGTTGCACCCTCTGGAGTGGGAATAGTAATTTGAACCCCTACGCTATCCAACGTTTTCCATACTGTTGCACCCTCTGGAGTGGGAATAGTAATTTTTACCCCTACGCTATCCAACGCTTTCCCTACTGTTGCACCCTCTGGAGTGGGAATAGTAATTTAAACTCTACGCTATCCAACGCTTTCCCTACTGTTGCCCCCTCTGGAGTGGGAATAGTAATTTTTACCTCTACGCTTTCCAACGCTTTCCCTACTGTTGCACCCTCTGGAGTGGGAATAGTAATTTAAATCCCTACGCTATCCAACGTTTTCCCTACTGTTGCACCCTCTGGAGTGGGAATAGTAAATTTTACCCCTACGCTATCCAACGCTTTCCCTACTGTTGCACCCTCTGGAGTGGGAATAGTAATTTAAACCCCTACGCTATCCAACGCGTTCCCTACTGTTGCACCCTCTGGAGTGGGAATAGTAATTTTTACCCCTACGCTATCCAACACTTTCCCTACTGTTGCACCCTCTGGAGTGGGAAAAGTAATTTAAACCCCTACGCTATCCAACGCTTTCCCTACTTTTGCACCCTCTGAAGTGGGAATAGTAATTTTTACCCCTATGCTATCCAACGCTTACCCTACTGATGCACCCTCTGGAGTGGGAATAGTAATTTTTACCCCTACACTATCCAACGCTTTCCCTACTGTTGCACCCTCTGGAGTGGGAATAGTAATTGTTACCCCTACGCAATCCAACGCTTTCCCTACTGTTGCACTCTCTGAAGTGGGAATAGTAATTTTTACCGCTATGCTATCCAACGCTTTCCCTACTGTTGCACCCTCTGGAGTGGGAATAGTAATTTTTACCCCTACGCTATCCAACGCTTTTCCTACTGTTGCACCCTCTGGAGTGGGAATAGTAATTTTTACCCCTACGCAATCCAATGCTTTCCCTACTGTTGCACTCGCTGGAGTGGGAATAGTACATTTTACCCCTACGCTATCTAACGCTTTCCCTACTGTTGCACCCTCTGGAGTGGGAATAGTAATTTTTACCCCTACACTATTCAACGCTTTCCCTACTGTTGCACCCTCTGAAGTGGGAATAGTAATTTTTACCCCTACGCAATCCAACGCTTTCCCTACTGTTGCACTCTCTGGAGTGGGAATAGTCATTTTTACCGCTATCCTATCCAACGCTTTCCCTACTGTTGCACCCTCTGGAGTGGGAATAGTAATTTTTACCCCTACGCTATCCAACGCTTTCCCTACTGCTGCACCCTCTGGAGTGGGAATAGTAATTTTTACCCCTACGCTATCCAACGCTTTCCCTACTGTTGCACCCTCTGGAGTGGGAATAGTAATTTAAACCCCAACGCTATCCAACGCTTTCCCTACTGTTGCCCCCTCTGGAGTGGGAATAGTAATTTTTACCTCTACGCTATCCAACGCTTTCCCTACTGTTGCACCCTCTGGAGTGGGAATAGTAATTTAAATCCCTACGCTATCCAACGTTTTCCCTACTGTTGCACCCTCTGCAGTGGGAATAGTAATTTTTACCCTTACGCTATCCAACACTTTCCCTACTGTTGCACCCTCTGGAGTGGGAATAGTAATTTTTACCCCTACACTATCCAACGCTTTCCCTACTGTTGCACCCTCTGGAGTGGGAATAGTAATTTTTACCCCTACGCAATCCAACGCTTTCCCTACTGTTGCACTCTCTGGAGTGGGAATAGTAATTTTTACCGCTATCCTATCCAACGCTTTCTCTACTGTTGCACCCTCTGGAGTGGGAATAGTAATTTTTACCCCTACGCTATCCAACGCTTTCCCTACTGTTGTACCCTCTGGAGTGGGAATAGTAATTTTTACCCCTACGCTATCCAACGCTTTCCCTACTGTTGCACCCTCTGGAGTGGGAATAGTAATTGTTACCTCTACGCTATCCAACGCTTTCCCTACTGTTGCACCCTCTGGAGTGGGAATAGTAATTTAAACCCCTACGCTATCCAACGCTTTCCCTACTGTTGCACCCTCTGGAGTGGGAATAGTAATTTTTACCCCTACGCTATCCAACGCTTTCCCTACTGTTGCACCCTCGGGAGTGGGAATAGTAATTTAAACCCCTACGCTATCCAACACTTTCCCTACTGTTGCCCCCTCTGGAGTGGGAATAGTAATTTTTACCTCTACGCTATCCAACGTTTTCCCTACTGTTGCACCCTCTGGAGTGGGAATAGTAATTTTTACCCCTACGCTATCCAACGCTTTCCCTACTGTTGCACCCTCTGGAGTGGGAATAGTAATTTAAACCCCTACACTATCCAATGCTTTCCCTACTGTTGCACCCTCTGGAGTGGGAATAGTAATTTTTACCCCTACGCTATCCAACACTTTCCCTACTGTTGCACCCTATGGAGTGGGAATTTTTTTTTAAAACCCCTACGCTATCCAACGCTTTCCCTACTTTTGCACCCTCTGTAGTGGGAATAGTAATTTTTACCCATACGCTATCCAACGCTTTTCCTACTGTTGCACCCTCTGGAGTGGGAATAGTAATTTTTACCCCTACGCAATCCAACGCTTTCCCTACTGTTGCACTCTCTGGAGTGGGAATAGTAATTTTTACCGCTATGCTATCCAACGCTTTCCCTACTGTTGCACCCTCTGGAGTGGGAATAGTAATTTTTACCCCTACGCTATCCAACGCTTTCCCTACTGTTGCACCCTCTGGAGTGGGAATAGTAATTTTTACCCCTAAACTATCCAACGCTTTCCCTACTGTTGCACCCTCTGGAGTGGGAATAGTAATTTTTACCCCTACGTTATCCAATGCTTTCCCTACTGTTGCACCCTCTGGAGTGGGAATAGTAATTTTTACCCCAACGCTATCCAACGCTTTTCCTACTGTTGCACCCTCTGGAGTGGGAATAGTAATTTTTACCCCTACGCAATCCAACGCTTTCCCTACTGTTGCACTCGCTGGAGTGGGAATAGTAAATTTGACCCCTACGCTATCCAACGCTTTCCCTACTGTTGCACCCTCTGGAGTGGGAATAGTAATTTTTACCCCTACACTATCCAACGCTTTCCCTACTGTTGCACCCTCTGGAGTGGGAATAGTAATTTTTACCCCTACGCAATCCAATGCTTTCCCTACTGTTGCACTCTCTGGAGTGGGAATAGTAATTTTTACCGTTATCCTATCCAACGCTTTCCCTACTGTTGCACCCTCTGGAGTGGGAATAGTAATTTTTACCCCTATGTTATCCAACGCTTTCCCTACTGTTGCACCCTCTGGAGTGGGAATAGTAATTTTTACCCCTACGCTATCCAACACTTTCCCTACTGTTGCACCCTCTGGAGTGGGAATAGTAATTTTTACCTCTACGCTATCCAACGCTTTCCCTACTGTTGCACCCTCTGGAGTGGGAATAGTAATTTAAACCCCTACACTATCCAACACTTTTCCTACTGTTGCACCCTCTGGAGTGGGAATAGTAATTTTTACCCCTACGCTATCCAACGCTTTCCCTAATGTTGCACCCTCTGGAGTGGGAATAGTAATTTAAAACCCTACGCTATCCAACGCTTTCCCTACTGTTGCACCCTCTGGAGTGGGAATAGTAACTTAAATCCCTACGCTATCCAACGTTTTCCCTACTGTTGCACCCTCTGGAGTGGGAATAGTAATTTTTACCCCTACGCTATCCAACGCTTTCCCTACTGTTGCACCCTCTGGAGTGGGAATAGTCATTTTTACCCCTACGCTATCCAACGCTTTCCCTACTGTTGCACCCTCTGGAGTGGGAATAGTAATTTTTACCTCTACGCTATCCAACGCTTTCCCTACTGTTGCACCCTCTGGAGTGGGAATAGTAATTTGAACCCCTACGCTATCCAACGTTTTCCCTACTGTTGCACCCTCTGGAGTGGGAATAGTAATTTTTACCCCTACGCTATCCAACGCTTTCCCTACTGTTGCACCCTCTGGAGTGGGAATAGTAATTTAAATCCCTACGCTATCCAACGCTTTCCCTACTGTTGCCCCCTCTGGAGTGGGAATAGTAATTTTTACATCTACGCTTTCCAACGCTTCCCCTACTGTTGCACCCTCTGGAGTGGGAATAGTAATTTAAATCCCTACGCTATCCAACGTTTTCCCTACTGTTGCACCCTCTGGAGTGGGAATAGTAATTTTTACCCCTACGCTATCCAACGCTTTCCCTACTGTTGCACCCTCTGGAGTGGGAATAGTAATTTAAACCCCTACGCTATCCAACGCTTTCCCTACTGTTGCACCCTCTGGAGTGGGAATAGTAATTTTTACCCCTACGCTATCCAACACTTTCCCTACTGTTGCACCCTCTGGAGTGGAAAAAGTAATTTAAACCCCTACGCTATCCAACGCTTTCCCTACTTTTGCACCCTCTGAAGTGGGAATAGTAATTTTTACCCCTATGCTATCCAACGCTTTCCCTACTGTTGCACCCTCTGGAGTGGGAATAGTAATTTTTACCCCTACACTATCCAACGCTTTCCCTACTGTTGCACCCTCTGGAGTGGGAATAGTAATTGTTACCCCTACGCAATCCAACGCTTTCCCTACTGTTGCACTCTCTGAAGTGGGAATAGTAATTTTTACCGCTATGCTATCCAACGCTTTCCCTACTGTTGCACCCTCTGGAGTGGGAATAGTAATTTTTACCCCTACGCTATCCAACGCTTTCCCTACTGTTGCACCCTCTGGAGTGGGAATAGTAATTTTTACCCCTACGCAATCCAATGCTTTCCCTACTGTTGCACTCGCTGGAGTGGGAATAGTACATTTTACCCCTACGCTATCTAACGCTTTCCCTACTGTTGCACCCTCTGGAGTGGGAATAGTAATTTTTACCCCTACACTATTCAACGCTTTCCCTACTGTTGCACCCTCTGAAGTGGGAATAGTAATTTTTACCCCTACGCAATCCAACGCTTTCCCTACTGTTGCACTCTCTGGAGTGGGAATAGTCATTTTTACCGCTATCCTATCCAACGCTTTCCCTACTGTTGCACCCTCTGGAGTGGGAATAGTAATTTTTACCCCTACGCTATCCAACGCTTTCCCTACTGCTGCACCCTCTGGAGTGGGAATAGTAATTTTTACCCCTACGCTATCCAACGCTTTCCCTACTGTTGCACCCTCTGGAGTGGGAATAGTAATTTAAACCCCAACGCTATCCAACGCTTTCCCTACTGTTGCCCCCTCTGGAGTGGGAATAGTAATTTTTACCTCTACGCTATCCAACGCTTTCCCTACTGTTGCACCCTCTGGAGTGGGAATAGTAATTTAAATCCCTACGCTATCCAACGTTTTCCCTACTGTTGCACCCTCTGCAGTGGGAATAGTAATTTTTACCCTTACGCTATCCAACACTTTCCCTACTGTTGCACCCTCTGGAGTGGGAATAGTAATTTTTACCCCTACACTATCCAACGCTTTCCCTACTGTTGCACCCTCTGGAGTGGGAATAGTAATTTTTACCCCTACGCAATCCAACGCTTTCCCTACTGTTGCACTCTCTGGAGTGGGAATAGTAATTTTTACCGCTATCCTATCCAACGCTTTCTCTACTGTTGCACCCTCTGGAGTGGGAATAGTAATTTTTACCCCTACGCTATCCAACGCTTTCCCTACTGTTGTACCCTCTGGAGTGGGAATAGTAATTTTTACCCCTACGCTATCCAACGCTTTCCCTACTGTTGCACCCTCTGGAGTGGGAATAGTAATTGTTACCTCTACGCTATCCAACGCTTTCCCTACTGTTGCACCCTCTGGAGTGGGAATAGTAATTTAAACCCCTACGCTATCCAACGCTTTCCCTACTGTTGCACCCTCTGGAGTGGGAATAGTAATTTTTACCCCTACGCTATCCAACGCTTTCCCTACTGTTGCACCCTCGGGAGTGGGAATAGTAATTTAAACCCCTACGCTATCCAACACTTTCCCTACTGTTGCCCCCTCTGGAGTGGGAATAGTAATTTTTACCTCTACGCTATCCAACGTTTTCCCTACTGTTGCACCCTCTGGAGTGGGAATAGTAATTTTTACCCCTACGCTATCCAACGCTTTCCCTACTGTTGCACCCTCTGGAGTGGGAATAGTAATTTAAACCCCTACACTATCCAATGCTTTCCCTACTGTTGCACCCTCTGGAGTGGGAATAGTAATTTTTACCCCTACGCTATCCAACACTTTCCCTACTGTTGCACCCTATGGAGTGGGAATTTTTTTTTAAAACCCCTACGCTATCCAACGCTTTCCCTACTTTTGCACCCTCTGTAGTGGGAATAGTAATTTTTACCCATACGCTATCCAACGCTTTTCCTACTGTTGCACCCTCTGGAGTGGGAATAGTAATTTTTACCCCTACGCAATCCAACGCTTTCCCTACTGTTGCACTCTCTGGAGTGGGAATAGTAATTTTTACCGCTATGCTATCCAACGCTTTCCCTACTGTTGCACCCTCTGGAGTGGGAATAGTAATTTTTACCCCTACGCTATCCAACGCTTTCCCTACTGTTGCACCCTCTGGAGTGGGAATAGTAATTTTTACCCCTAAACTATCCAACGCTTTCCCTACTGTTGCACCCTCTGGAGTGGGAATAGTAATTTTTACCCCTACGTTATCCAATGCTTTCCCTACTGTTGCACCCTCTGGAGTGGGAATAGTAATTTTTACCCCAACGCTATCCAACGCTTTTCCTACTGTTGCACCCTCTGGAGTGGGAATAGTACTTTTTACCCCTACGCAATCCAACGCTTTCCCTACTGTTGCACTCGCTGGAGTGGGAATAGTAAATTTGACCCCTACGCTATCCAACGCTTTCCCTACTGTTGCACCCTCTGGAGTGGGAATAGTAATTTTTACCCCTACACTATCCAACGCTTTCCCTACTGTTGCACCCTCTGGAGTGGGAATAGTAATTTTTACCCCTACGCAATCCAATGCTTTCCCTACTGTTGCACTCTCTGGAGTGGGAATAGTAATTTTTACCGTTATCCTATCCAACGCTTTCCCTACTGTTGCACCCTCTGGAGTGGGAATAGTAATTTTTACCCCTATGTTATCCAACGCTTTCCCTACTGTTGCACCCTCTGGAGTGGGAATAGTAATTTTTACCCCTACGCTATCCAACACTTTCCCTACTGTTGCACCCTCTGGAGTGGGAATAGTAATTTTTACCTCTACGCTATCCAACGCTTTCCCTACTGTTGCACCCTCTGGAGTGGGAATAGTAATTTAAACCCCTACACTATCCAACACTTTTCCTACTGTTGCACCCTCTGGAGTGGGAATAGTAATTTTTACCCCTACGCTATCCAACGCTTTCCCTAATGTTGCACCCTCTGGAGTGGGAATAGTAATTTAAAACCCTACGCTATCCAACGCTTTCCCTACTGTTGCACCCTCTGGAGTGGGAATAGTAACTTAAATCCCTACGCTATCCAACGTTTTCCCTACTGTTGCACCCTCTGGAGTGGGAATAGTAATTTTTACCCCTACGCTATCCAACGCTTTCCCTACTGTTGCACCCTCTGGAGTGGGAATAGTCATTTTTACCCCTACGCTATCCAACGCTTTCCCTACTGTTGCACCCTCTGGAGTGGGAATAGTAATTTTTACCTCTACGCTATCCAACGCTTTCCCTACTGTTGCACCCTCTGGAGTGGGAATAGTAATTTGAACCCCTACGCTATCCAACGTTTTCCCTACTGTTGCACCCTCTGGAGTGGGAATAGTAATTTTTACCCCTACGCTATCCAACGCTTTCCCTACTGTTGCACCCTCTGGAGTGGGAATAGTAATTTAAATCCCTACGCTATCCAACGCTTTCCCTACTGTTGCCCCCTCTGGAGTGGGAATAGTAATTTTTACATCTACGCTTTCCAACGCTTCCCCTACTGTTGCACCCTCTGGAGTGGGAATAGTAATTTAAATCCCTACGCTATCCAACGTTTTCCCTACTGTTGCACCCTCTGGAGTGGGAATAGTAATTTTTACCCCTACGCTATCCAACGCTTTCCCTACTGTTGCACCCTCTGGAGTGGGAATAGTAATTTAAACCCCTACGCTATCCAACGCTTTCCCTACTGTTGCACCCTCTGGAGTGGGAATAGTAATTTTTACCCCTACGCTATCCAACACTTTCCCTACTGTTGCACCCTCTGGAGTGGAAAAAGTAATTTAAACCCCTACGCTATCCAACGCTTTCCCTACTTTTGCACCCTCTGAAGTGGGAATAGTAATTTTTACCCCTATGCTATCCAACGCTTTCCCTACTGTTGCACCCTCTGGAGTGGGAATAGTAATTTTTACCCCTACACTATCCAACGCTTTCCCTACTGTTGCACCCTCTGGAGTGGGAATAGTAATTGTTACCCCTACGCAATCCAACGCTTTCCCTACTGTTGCACTCTCTGAAGTGGGAATAGTAATTTTTACCGCTATGCTATCCAACGCTTTCCCTACTGTTGCACCCTCTGGAGTGGGAATAGTAATTTTTACCCCTACGCTATCCAACGCTTTCCCTACTGTTGCACCCTCTGGAGTGGGAATAGTAATTTTTACCCCTAAACTATCCAACGCTTCCCCAACTGTTGCACCCTCTGGAGTGGGAATAGTAATTTTTACCTCTACGCTATCCAACACTTTCCCTACTGTTGCACCCTCTGGAGTGGGAATAGTAATTTAAACCCCTACGCTATCCAACGCTTTCCCTACTGTTGCACCCTCTGGAGTGGGAATAGTAATTTTTACCCCTACGCTATCCAACGCTTTCCCTACTGTTGCACCCTCTGGAGTGGGAATAGTAATTTAAACCCCTACGCTATCCAACGCTTTCCCTACTGTTGCACCCTCTGGAGTGGGAATAGTAATGTTTACCTCTACGCTATCCAACGCTTTCCCTACTGTTGCACCCTCTAGAGTGGGAATATTAATTTAAATCCCTACACTATCCAACGTTTTCCCTACTGTTGCACCCTGTGGAGTGGGAATAGTAATTTTTACCCCTACGCTATCCAACGCTTTCCCTACTGTTGCACCCTCTGAAGTGGGAATAGTAATTTAAACCCGTACGCTATCCAACGCTTTCCCTACTGTTGCACCCTCTGGACTGGGAATAGTAATTTTTACCCCTACGCTATCCAACGCTTTCCCTACTTTTGCACCCTCTGGAGTGGGAATAGTAATTTAAACCCCTACGCTATCCAACGCTTTCCCTACTGTTGCACCCTCTGGAGTGGGAATAGTAATTTAAACCCCTACGCTATCCAACGCTTTCCCTACTTTTGCACCCTCTGGAGTGGAAAAAGTAATTTAAACCCCTACGCTATCCAACGCTTTCCCTACTTTTGCACCCTCTGAAGTGGGAATAGTAATTTTTACCCCTATGCTATCCAACGCTTTCCCTACTGTTGCACCCTCTGGAGTGGGAATAGTAATTTTTACCCCTACACTATCCAACGCTTTCCCTACTGTTGCACCCTCTGGAGTGGGAATAGTAATTGTTACCCCTACGCAATCCAACGCTTTCCCTACTGTTGCACTCTCTGGAGTGGGAATAGTAATTTAAATCCCTACGCTATCCAACGCTTTCCCTACTGTTGCCCCCTCTGGAGTGGGAATAGTAATTTTTACATCTACGCTTTCCAACGCTTCCCCTACTGTTGCACCCTCTGGAGTGGGAATAGTAATTTAAATCCCTACGCTATCCAACGTTTTCCCTACTGTTGCACCCTCTGGAGTGGGAATAGTAATTTTTACCCCTACGCTATCCAACGCTTTCCCTACTGTTGCACCCTCTGGAGTGGGAATAGTAATTTAAACCCCTACGCTATCCAACGCTTTCCCTACTGTTGCACCCTCTGGAGTGGGAATAGTAATTTTTACCCCTACGCTATCCAACACTTTCCCTACTGTTGCACCCTCTGGAGTGGAAAAAGTAATTTAAACCCCTACGCTATCCAACGCTTTCCCTACTTTTGCACCCTCTGAAGTGGGAATAGTAATTTTTACCCCTATGCTATCCAACGCTTTCCCTACTGTTGCACCCTCTGGAGTGGGAATAGTAATTTTTACCCCTACACTATCCAACGCTTTCCCTACTGTTGCACCCTCTGGAGTGGGAATAGTAATTGTTACCCCTACGCAATCCAACGCTTTCCCTACTGTTGCACTCTCTGAAGTGGGAATAGTAATTTTTACCGCTATGCTATCCAACGCTTTCCCTACTGTTGCACCCTCTGGAGTGGGAATAGTAATTTTTACCCCTACGCTATCCAACGCTTTCCCTACTGTTGCACCCTCTGGAGTGGGAATAGTAATTTTTACCCCTAAACTATCCAACGCTTCCCCAACTGTTGCACCCTCTGGAGTGGGAATAGTAATTTTTACCTCTACGCTATCCAACACTTTCCCTACTGTTGCACCCTCTGGAGTGGGAATAGTAATTTAAACCCCTACGCTATCCAACGCTTTCCCTACTGTTGCACCCTCTGGAGTGGGAATAGTAATTTTTACCCCTACGCTATCCAACGCTTTCCCTACTGTTGCACCCTCTGGAGTGGGAATAGTAATTTAAACCCCTACGCTATCCAACGCTTTCCCTACTGTTGCACCCTCTGGAGTGGGAATAGTAATGTTTACCTCTACGCTATCCAACGCTTTCCCTACTGTTGCACCCTCTAGAGTGGGAATATTAATTTAAATCCCTACACTATCCAACGTTTTCCCTACTGTTGCACCCTGTGGAGTGGGAATAGTAATTTTTACCCCTACGCTATCCAACGCTTTCCCTACTGTTGCACCCTCTGAAGTGGGAATAGTAATTTAAACCCGTACGCTATCCAACGCTTTCCCTACTGTTGCACCCTCTGGACTGGGAATAGTAATTTTTACCCCTACGCTATCCAACGCTTTCCCTACTTTTGCACCCTCTGGAGTGGGAATAGTAATTTAAACCCCTACGCTATCCAACGCTTTCCCTACTGTTGCACCCTCTGGAGTGGGAATAGTAATTTAAACCCCTACGCTATCCAACGCTTTCCCTACTTTTGCACCCTCTGGAGTGGAAAAAGTAATTTAAACCCCTACGCTATCCAACGCTTTCCCTACTTTTGCACCCTCTGAAGTGGGAATAGTAATTTTTACCCCTATGCTATCCAACGCTGTCCCTACTGTTGCACCCTCTGGAGTGGGAATAGTAATTTTTACCCCTACACTATCCAACGCTTTCCCTACTGTTGCACCCTCTGGAGTGGGAATAGTAATTGTTACCCCTACGCAATCCAACGCTTTCCCTACTGTTGCACTCTCTGAAGTGGGAATAGTAATTTTTACCGCTATGCTATCCAACGCTTTCCCTACTGTTGCACCCTCTGGAGTGGGAATAGTAATTTTTACCCCTACGCTATCCAACGCTTTCCCTACTGTTGCACCCTCTGGAGTGGGAATAGTAATTTTTACCCCTAAACTATCCAACGCTTCCTCAACTGTTGCACCCTCTGGAGTGGGAATAGTAATTTTTACCTCTACGCTATCCAACGCTTTCCCTACTGTTGCACCCCCTGGAGTGGGAATAGTAATTTAAACCCCTATGCTATCCAACGCTTTCCCTACTGTTGCACCCTCTGGAGTGGGAATAGTAATTTTTACCCCTACGCTATCCAACGCTTTCCCTACTGTTGCACCCTCTGGAGTGGGAATAGTAATTTAAACCCCTATGCTATCCAACGCTTTCCCTACTGTTGCACCCTCTGGAATGGGAATAGTAATTTTTACCCCTACACTATCCAACGCTTTCCCTACTGTTGCACCCTCTGGAGTGGGAATAGTAATTTAAACCCCTACGCTATCCAACGCTTTCCCTACTGTTGCACCCTCTGGAGTGGGAATAGTAATTTTTACCCCTACGCTATCCAACACTTTCCCTACTGTTGCACCCTCTGGAGTGGAAAAAGTAATTTAAACCCCTACGCTATCCAACGCTTTCCCTACTTTTGCACCCTCTGAAGTGGGAATAGTAATTTTTACCCCTATGCTATCCAACGCTTTCCCTACTGTTGCACCCTCTGGAGTGGGAATAGTAATTTTTACCCCTACACTATCCAACGCTTTCCCTACTGTTGCACCCTCTGGAGTGGGAATAGTAATTGTTACCCCTACGTAATCCAACGCTTTCCCTACTGTTGCACCCTCTGGAGTGGGATTAGTAATTTTTACCCCTAAACTATCCAACGCTTCCCCAACTGTTGCACCCTCTGGAGTGGGAATAGTAATTTTTACCTCTACGCTATCCAACGCTTTCCCTACTGTTGCACCCTCTGGAGTGGGAATAGTAATTTAAACCCCTACGCTATCCAACGCTTTCCCTACTGTTGCACCCTCTGGAGTGGGAATAGTAATTTTTACCCCTACGCTATCCAACGCTTTCCCTACTGTTGCACCCTCTGGAGTGGGAATAGTAATTTAAACCCCTACGCTATCCAACGCTTTCCCTACTGTTGCACCCTCTGGACTGGGAATAGTAATTTTTACCCCTACGCTATCCAACGCTTTCCCTACTTTTGCACCCTCTGGAGTGGGAATAGTAATTTAAACCCCTACGCTATCCAACGCTTTCCCTACTGTTGCACCCTCTGGAGTGGGAATAGTAATTTAAACCCCTACGCTATCCAACGCTTTCCCTACTGTTGCACCCTCTGGAGTGGGAATAGTAATTTTTACCCCTACGCTATCCAACGCTTTCCCTACTGTTGCACCCTCTGGAGTGGGAATAGTAATTTAAACCCCTACGCTATCCAACACTTTCCCTACTGTTGCCCCCTCTGGAGTGGGAATAGTAATTTTTACCTCTACGCTATCCAGCGCTTTCCCTACTGTTGCACCCTCTGGAGTGGGAATAGTAATTTAAATCCCTACGCTATCCAATGTTTTCCCTACTGTTGCACCCTCTGGAGTGGGAATAGTAATTTTTACCCCTACGCTATCCAACGCTTTCCCTACTGTTGCACCCTCTGGAGTGGGAATAGTAATTTAAACCCCTACGCTATCCAACGCTTTCCCTACTGTTGCACCCTCTGGAGTGGGAATAGTAATTTTTACCTCTACGCTATCCAACGCTTTCCCTACTGTTGCACCCTCTGGAGTGGGAATAGTAATTTTTACCTCTACGCTATCCAACACTTTCCCTACTGTTGCACCCTCTGGAGTGGGAAAAGTAATTTAAACCCCTACGCTATCCAACGCTTTCCCTACTTTTGCACCCTCTGAAGTGGGAATAGTAATTTTTACCCCTACGCTATCCAACGCTTTTCCTACTGTTGCACCCTCTGGAGTGGGAATAGTAATTTAAACCCCTACGCTATCCAACGCTTTCCCTACTGTTGCACCCTCTGGAGTTGTAATAGTAATTTTTACCCCTACGCTATCCAACGCTTTCCCTACTGTTGCACCCTCTGGAGTGGGAATAGTAATTTAAACCCCTACGCTATCCAACGCTTTCCCTACTGTTGCCCCCTCTGGAGTGGGAATAGTAATTTTTACCTCTACGCTTTCCAACGCTTTCCCTACTGTTGCACCCTCTGGAGTGGGAATAGTAATTTAAATCCCTACGCTATCCAACGTTTTCCCTACTGTTGCACCCTCTGGAGTGGGAATAGTAATTTTTACCCCTACGCTATCCAACGCTTTCCCTACTGTTGCACCCTCTGGAGTGGGAATAGTAATTTAAACCCCTAAGCTATCCAACGCTTTCCCTACTGTTGCACCCTCTGGAGTGGGAATAGTAATTTTTACCCCTACGCTATCCAACACTTTCCCTACTGTTGCACCCTCTGGAGTGGGAAAAGTAATTTAAACCCCTACGCTATCCAACGCTTTCCCTACTTTTGCACCCTCTGGAGTGGGAATAGTAATTGTTACCCCTACGCAATCCAACGCTTTCCCTACTGTTGCACCCTCTGGAGTGGGAATAGTAATTTTTACCTCTATCCTATCCAACGCTTTCCCTACTGTTGCACCCTCTGGAGTGGGAATAGTAATTTAAACCGCTACGCTATCTAACGCTTTCCCTACTGTTGCACCCTCTGGAGTGGGAATAGTAATTTTTACCCCTACGCTATCCAACGCTTTCCCTACTGTTGCACCCTCTGGAGTGGGAATAGTAATTTAAACCCCTACGCTATCCAACGCTTTCCCTGCTGTTGCACCCTCTGGAGTGGGAATAGTAATGTTTACCTCTACGCTATCCAACGCTTTCCCTACTGTTGCACCCTCTGGAGTGGGAATAGTAATTTAAATCCCTACGCTATCCAACGTTTTCCCTACTGTTGCACCCTGTGGAGTGGGAATTGTAATTTTTACCCCTACGCTATCCAACGCTTTCCCTACTGTTGCACCCTCTGAAGTGGGAATAGTAATTTAAACCCGTACGCTATCCAACGCTTTCCCTACTGTTGCACCCTCTGGAGTGGGAATAGTAATTTTTACCCCTACGCTATCCAACGCTTTCCCTACTTTTGCACCCTCTGGAGTGGGAATAGTAATTTAAACCCCTACGCTATCCAACGCTTTCCCTACTGTTGCACCCTCTGGAGTGGGAATAGTAATTTAAACCCCTACGCTATCCAACGCTTTCCCTACTGTTGCACCCTCTGGAGTGGGAATAGTAATTTTTACCCCTACGCTATCCAATGCTTTCCCTACTGTTGCACCCTCTGAAGTGGGAATAGTAATTTTTACCCCTACGCTATCCAACGCTTTTCCTACTGTTGCACCCTCTGGAGTGGGAATAATAATTTTTACCCCTACACTATCCAACGCTTTCCCTACTGTTGCACCCTCTGGAGTGGGAATAGTAATTTTTACCCCTACGCAATCCAACGCTTTCCCTACTGTTGCACCCTCTGGAGTGGGAATAGTAATTTTTACCTATACACTATCCAACGCATTCCCTACTGTGGCACACTCTGGAGTGGGAATAGTAATTTTTACCCCTACGCAATCCAACGCTTTCCCTACTGTTGCACTCTCTGGAGTGGGAATAGTAATTTTTACCGCTATCCTATCCAACGCTTTCCCTACTGTTGCACCCTCTGGAGTGGGAATAGTAATTTTTACCCCTACGCTATCCGACGCTTTCCCTACTGTTCCACCCTCTGTAGTGGGAATAGTAATTTTTACCCCTACGCTATCCAACACTTTCCCTACTGTTGCACCCTCTGGAGTGGGAATAGTAATTTTTACCTCTACGCTATCCAACGCTTTCCCTACTGTTGCACCCTCTGGAGTGGGAATAGTAATTTAAACCCCTACGCTATCCAACGCTTTCCCTACTGTTGCACCCTCTGGAGTGGGAATAGTAATTTTTACCCCTACGCTATCCAACGCTTTCCCTACTGTTGCACCCTCTGGAGTGGGAATAGTAATTTAAACCCCTACGCTATCCAACGCTTTCCCTACTGTTGCCCCCTCTGGAGTGGGAATAGTAATTTTTACCTCTACGCTATCCAACGCTTTCCCTACTGTTGCACCCTCTGGAGTGGGAATAGTAATTTAAATCCCTACGCTATCCAACATTTTCCCTACTGTTGCACCCTCTGGAGTGGGAATAGTAATTTTTACCCCTACGCTATCCAACACTTTCCCTACTGTTGCACCCTCTGGAGTGGGAAAAGTAATTTAAACCCCTACGCTATCCAACGCTTTCCCTACTTTTGCACCCTCTGGAGTGGGAATAGTAATTGTTACCCCTACGCAATCCAACGCTTTCCCTACTGTTGCACTCTCTGGAGTGGGAATAGTAATTTTTACCGCTATCCTATCCAACGCTTTCCCTACTGTTGCACCCTCTGGAGTGGGAATAGTAATTTTTACCCCTACGCTATCCAACGCTTTCCCTACTGTTGCACCCTCTGGAGTGGGAATAGTAATTTAAACCCCTACGCTATCCAACGCTTTCCCTACTGTTGCACCCTCTGGAGTGGGAATAGTAATGTTTACCTCTACGCTATCCAACGCTTTCCCTACTGTTGCACCCTCTGGAGTGGGAATAGTAATTTAAATCCCTACACTATCCAACGTTTTCCCTACTGTTGTACCCTGTGGAGTGGGAATAGTAATTTTTACCCCTACGCTATCCAACGCTTTCCCTACTGTTGCACCCTCTGAAGTGGGAATAGTAATTTAAACCCGTACGCTATCCAACGCTTTCCCTACTGTTGCACCCTCTGGACTGGGAATAGTAATTTTTACCCCTACGCTATCCAACGCTTTCCCTACTTTTGCACCCTCTGGAGTGGGAATAGTAATTTAAACCCCTACGCTATCCAACGCTTTCCCTACTGTTGCACCCTCTGGAGTGGCAATAGTAATTTAAACCCCTACGCTATCCAACGCTTTCCCTACTGTTGCACCCTCTGGAGTGGGAATAGTAATTTTTACCCCTACGCTATCCAACGCTTTCCCTACTGTTGCACCCTCTGGAGTGGGAAAAGTAATTTAAACCCCTACGCTATCCAACGCTTTCCCTACTTTTGCACCCTCTGAAGTGGGAATAGTAATTTTTACCCCTACGCTATCCAACGCTTTTCCTACTGTTGCACCCTCTGGAGTGGGAATAGTAATTTAAACCCCTACGCTATCCAACGCTTTCCCTACTGTTGCACCATTTGGAGTTGTAATAGTAATTTTTACCCCTACGCTATCCAACGCTTTCCCTACTGTTGCACCCTCTGGAGTGGGAATAGTAATTTAAACCCCTACGCTATCCAACGCTTTCCCTACTGTTGCCCCCTCTGGAGTGGGAATAGTAATTTTTACCTCTACGCTTTCCAACGCTTTCCCTACTGTTGCACCCTCTGGAGTGGGAATAGTAATTTAAATCCCTACGCTATCCAACGTTTTCCCTACTGTTGCACCCTCTGGAGTGGGAATAGTAATTTTTACCCCTACGCTATCCAACGCTTTCCCTACTGTTGCACCCTCTGGAGTGGGAATAGTAATTTAAACCCCTACGCTATCCAACGCTTTCCCTACTGTTGCACCCTCTGGAGTGGGAATAGTAATTTTTACCCCTACGCTATCCAACACTTTCCCTACTGTTGCACCCTCTGGAGTGGGAAAAGTAATTTAAACCCCTATGCTATCCAACGCTTTCCCTACTTTTGCACCCTCTAGAGTGGGAATAGTAATTGTTACCCCTACGCAATCCAACGCTTTCCCTACTGTTGCACTCTCTGAAGTGGGAATAGTAATTTTTACCGCTATGCTATCCAACGCTTTCCCTACTGTTGCACCCTCTGGAGTGGGATTAGTAATTTTTACCCCTACGCTATCCAACGCTTTCCCTACTGTTGCACCCTCTGGAGTGGGAATAGTAATTTTGACCTCTATCCTATCCAACGCTTTCCCTACTGTTGCACCCTCTGGAGTGGGAATAGTAATTTAAACCGCTACGCTATCTAACGCTTTCCCTACTGTTGCACCCTCTGGAGTGGGAATAGTAATTTTTACCCCTACGCTATCCAACGCTTTCCCTACTGTTGCACCCTCTGGAGTGGGAATAGTAATTTAAACCCCTACACTATCCAACGCTTTCCCTACTGTTGCACCCTCTGGAGTGGGAATAGTAATGTTTACCTCTACGCTATCCAACGCTTTCCCTACTGTTGCACCCTCTGGAGTGGGAATAGTAATTTAAATCCCTACGCTATCCAACGTTTTCCCTACCGTTGCACCCTGTGGAGTGGGAATTGTAATTTTTACCCCTACGCTATCCAACGCGTTCCCTACTGTTGCACCCTCTGAAGTGGGAATAGTAATTTAAACCCGTACGCTATCCAACGCTTTCCCTACTGTTGCACCCTCTGGAGTGGGAATAGTAATTTTTACCCCTACGCTATCCAACGCTTTCCCTACTTTTGCACCCTCTGGAGTGGGAATAGTAATTTAAACCCCTACGCTATCCAACGCTTTCCCTACTGTTGCACCCTCTGGAGTGGGAATAGTAATTTAAACCCCTACGCTATCCAACGCTTTCCCTACTGTTGCACCCTCTGGAGTGGGAATAGTAATTTTTACCCCTACGCTATCCAATGCTTTCCCTACTGTTGCACCCTCTGGAGTGGGAATAGTAATTTAAACCCCTACGCTATCCAACACTTTCCCTACTGTTGCCCCCTCTGGAGTGGGAATAGTAATTTTTACCTCTACGCTATCCAACGCTTTCCCTACTGTTGCACCCTCTGGAGTGGGAATAGTAATTTAAATCCCTAAGCTATCCAATGTTTTCCCTACTGTTGCACCCTCTGGAGTGGGAATAGTAATTTTTACCCCTACGCTATCCAACGCTTTCCCTACTGTTGCACCCTCTGGAGTGGGAATAGTAATTTAAACCCCTACGCTATCCAACGCTTTCCCTACTGTTGCACCCTCTGGAGTGGGAATAGTAATTTTTACCTCTACGCTATCCAACACTTTCCCTACTGTTGCACCCTCTGGAGTGGGAAAAGTAATTTAAACCCCTACGCTATCCAACGCTTTCCCTACTTTTGCACCCTCTGAAGTGGGAATAGTAATTTTTACCCCTATGCTATCCAACGCTTTTCCTACTGTTGCACCCTCTGGAGTGGGAATAGTAATTTTTACCCCTACACTATCCAACGCTTTCCCTACTGTTGCACCCTCTGGAGTGGGAATAGTAATTTTTACCCCTACGCAATCCAACGCTTTCCCTACTGTTGCACTCTCTGGAGTGGGAATAGTAATTTTTACCGCTATGCTATCCTACGCTTTCCCTACTGTTGCACCCTATGGAGTGGGAATAGTAATTTTTACCCCTACGCTATCCAACGCTTTCCCTACTGTTGCACCCTCTGGAGTGGGAATAGTAATTTATACCCCTAAACTATCCAACGCTTTCCCTACTGTTGCACCCTCTGGAGTGGGAATAGTAATTTTTACCCCTACGTTATCCAATGCTTTCCCTACTGTTGCACCCTCTGGAGTGGGAATAGTAATTTTTACCCCAACGCTATCCAACGCTTTTCCTACTGTTGCACACGCTGGAGTGGGAATAGTAAATGTTACCCCTACGCTATCCAATGCTTTCCCTACTGTTGCACCCTCTGGAGTGGGAATAGTAATTTTTACCTATACACTATCCAACGCATTCCCTACTGTGGCACCCTCTGGAGTGGGAATAGTAATTTTTACCCCTACGCAATCCAACGCTTTCCCTACTGTTGCACTCTCTGGAGTGGGAATAGTAATTTTTACCGCTATCCTATCCAACGCTTTCCCTACTGTTGCACCCTCTGGAGTGGGAATAGTAATTTTTACCCCTACGCTATCCGAAGCTTTCCCTACTGTTCCACCCTCTGTAGTGGGAATAGTAATTTTTACCCCTACGCTATCCAACACTTTCCCTACTGTTGCACCCTCTGGAGTGGGAATAGTAATTTTTACCTCTACGCTATCCAATGCTTTCCCTACTGTTGCACCCTCTGGAGTGGGAATAGTAATTTAAACCCCTACGCTATCCAACGCTTTCCCTACTGTTGCACCCTCTGGAGTGGGAATAGTAATTTTTACCCCTACGCTATCCAACGCTTTCCCTACTGTTGCACCCTCTGGAGTGGGAATAGTAATTTAAACCCCTACGCTATCCAACGCTTTCCCTACTGTTGCCCCCTCTGGAGTGGGAATAGTAATTTTTACCTCTACGCTATCCAACGCTTTCCCTACTGTTGCACCCTCTGGAGTGGGAATAGTAATTTAAATCCCTACGCTATCCAACGTTTTCCCTACTGTTGCACCCTCTGGAGTGGGAATAGTAATTTTTACCCCTACGCTATCCAACGCTTTCCCTACTGTTGCACCCTCTGGAGTGGGAATAGTAATTTTTACCCCTACACTATCCAACGCTTTCCCTACTGTTGCACCCTCTGGAGTGGGAATAGTAATTTTTACCCCTACGCAATCCAACGCTTTCCCTACTGTTGCACTCTCTGGAGTGGGAATAGTAATTTTTACCGCTATCCTATCCAACGCTTTCCCTACTGTTGCACCCTCTGGAGTGGGAATAGTAATTTTTACCCCTACGCTATCCAACGCTTTCCCTACTGTTGCACCCTCTTGAGTGATAATAGTAATTTAAACCCCTACGCTATCCAACGCTTTCCCTACTGTTGCACCCTCTGGAGTGGGAATAGTAATGTTTACCTCTACGCTATCCAACGCTTTCCCTACTGTTGCACCCTCTGGAGTGGGAATAGTAATTTAAATCCCTACACTATCCAACGTTTTCCCTACTGTTGCACCCTGTGGAGTGGGAATAGTAATTTTTACCCCTACGCTATCCAACGCTTTCCCTACTGTTGCACCCTCTGAAGTGGGAATAGTAATTTAAACCCGTACGCTATCCAACGCTTTCCCTACTGTTGCACCCTCTGGACTGGGAATAGTAATTTTTACCCCTACGCTATCCAACGCTTTCCCTACTTTTGCACCCTCTGGAGTGGGAATAGTAATTTAAACCCCTACGCTATCCAACGCTTTCCCTACTGTTGCACCCTCTGGAGTGGGAATAGTAATTTAAACCCCTACGCTATCCAACGCTTTCCCTACTGTTGCACCCTCTGGAGTGGGAATAGTAATTTTTACCCCTACGCTATCCAACGCTTTCCCTACTGTTGCACCCTCTGGAGTGGGAAAAGTAATTTAAACCCCTACGCTATCCAACGCTTTCCCTACTTTTGCACCCTCTGAAGTGGGAATAGTAATTTTTACCCCTACGCTATCCAACGCTTTTCCTACTGTTGCACCCTCTGGAGTGGGAATAGTAATTTAAACCCCTACGCTATCCAACGCTTTCCCTACTGTTGCACCATCTGGAGTTGTAATAGTAATTTTTACCCCTACGCTATCCAACGCTTTCCCTACTGTTGCACCCTCTGGAGTGGGAATAGTAATTTAAACCCCTACGCTATCCAACGCTTTCCCTACTGTTGCCCCCTCTGGAGTGGGAATAGTAATTTTTACCTCTACGCTTTCCAACGCTTTCCCTACTGTTGCACCCTCTGGAGTGGGAATAGTAATTTAAATCCCTACGCTATCCAATGTTTTCCCTACTGTTGCACCCTCTGGAGTGGGAATAGTAATTTTTACTATTCCTACGCTATCCAACGCTTTCCCTACTGTTGCACCCTCTGGAGTGGGAATAGTAATTTAAACCCCTACGCTATCCAACGCTTTCCCTACTGTTGCACCCTCTGGAGTGGGAATAGTAATTTTTACCCCTACGCTATCCAACACTTTCCCTACTGTTGCACCCTCTGGAGTGGGAAAAGTAATTTAAACCCCTACGCTATCCAACGCTTTCCCTACTTTTGCACCCTCTGGAGTGGGAATAGTAATTGTTACCCCTACGCAATCCAACGCTTTCCCTACTGTTGCACTCTCTGAAGTGGGAATAGTAATTTTTACCGCTATGCTATCCAACGCTTTCCCTACTGTTGCACCCTCTGGAGTGGGATTAGTAATTTTTACCCCTACGCTATCCAACGCTTTCCCTACTGTTGCACCCTCTGGAGTGGGAATAGTAATTTTTACCTCTATCCTATCCAACGCTTTCCCTACTGTTGCACCCTCTGGAGTGGGAATAGTAATTTAAACCGCTACGCTATCTAACGCTTTCCCTACTGTTGCACCCTCTGGAGTGGGAATAGTAATTTTTACCCCTACGCTATCCAACGCTTTCCCTACTGTTGCACCCTCTGGAGTGGGAATAGTAATTTAAACCCCTACGCTATCCAACGCTTTCCCTACTGTTGCACCCTCTGGAGTGGGAATAGTAATGTTTACCTCTACGCTATCCAATGCTTTCCCTACTGTTGCACCCTCTGGAGTGGGAATAGTAATTTAAATCCCTACGCTATCCAACGTTTTCCCTACTGTTGCACCCTGTGGAGTGGGAATTGTAATTTTTACCCCTACGCTATCCAACGCTTTCCCTACTGTTGCACCCTCTGAAGTGGGAATAGTAATTTAAACCCGTACGCTATCCAACGCTTTCCCTACTGTTGCACCCTCTGGAGTGGGAATAGTAATTTTTACCCCTACGCTATCCAACGCTTTCCCTACTTTTGCACCCTCTGGAGTGGGAATAGTAATTTAAACCCCTACGCTATCCAACGCTTTCCCTACTGTTGCACCCTCTGGAGTGGGAATAGTAATTTAAACCCCTACGCTATCCAACGCTTTCCCTACTGTTGCACCCTCTGGAGTGGGAATAGTAATTTTTACCCCTACGCTATCCAATGCTTTCCCTACTGTTGCACCCTCTGGAGTGGGAATAGTAATTTAAACCCCTACGCTATCCAACACTTTCCCTACTGTTGCCCCCTCTGGAGTGGGAATAGTAATTTTTACCTCTACGCTATCCAACGCTTTCCCTACTGTTGCACCCTCTGGAGTGGGAATAGTAATTTAAATCCCTAAGCTATCCAATGTTTTCCCTACTGTTGCACCCTCTGGAGTGGGAATAGTAATTTTTACCCCTACGCTATCCAACGCTTTTCCTACTGTTGCACCCTCTGGAGTGGGAATAGTAATTTTTACCCCTACACTATCCAACGCTTTCCCTACTGTTGCACCCTCTGGAGTGGGAATAGTAATTTTTACCCCTACGCAATCCAACGCTTTCCCTACTGTTGCACTCTCTGGAGTGGGAATAGTAATTTTTACCGCTATGCTATCCTACGCTTTCCCTACTGTTGCACCCTCTGGAGTGGGAATAGTAATTTTTACCCCTACGCTATCCAACGCTTTCCCTACTGTTGCACCCTCTGGAGTGGGAATAGTAATTTATACCCCTAAACTATCCAACGCTTTCCCTACTGTTGCACCCTCTGGAGTGGGAATAGTAATTTTTACCCCTACGTTATCCAATGCTTTCCCTACTGTTGCACCCTCTGGAGTGGGAATAGTAATTTTTACCCCAACGCTATCCAACGCTTTTCCTACTGTTGCACCCTCTGGAGTGGGAATAGTAATTTTTACCCCTACGCAATCCAACGCTTTCCCTACTGTTGCACCCTCTGGAGTGGGAATAGTAATTTAAACCCCTACGCTATCCAACGCTTTCCCTACTGTTGCACCCTCTGGAGTGGGAATAGTAATTTTTACCCCAACGCTATCCAACGCTTTTCCTACTGTTGCACCCTCTGGAGTGGGAATAGTAATTTTTACCTCTACGCTTTCCAACGCTTTCCCTACTGTTGCACCCTCTGGAGTGGGAATAGTAATTTTTACCCCTACGCTATCCAATGCTTTCCCTACTGTTGCACCCTCTGGAGTGGGAATAGTAATTTAAACCCCTACGCTATCCAACGCTTTCCCTACTGTTGCACCCTCTGGAGTGGGAATAGTAATTTTTACCTCTACGCTATCCAACACTTTTCCTACTGTTGCACCCTCTGGAGTGGGAAAAGTAATTTAAACCCCTACGCTATCCAACGCTTTCCCTACTTTTGCAACCTCTGAAGTGGGAATAGTAATTTTTACCCCTACGCTATCCAACGCTTTTCCTACTGTTGCACCCTCTGGAGTGGGAATAGTAATTTAAACCCCTACGCTATCCAACGCTTTCCCTACTGTTGCACCCTCTGGAGTTGTAATAGTAATTTTTACCCCTACGCTATCCAACGCTTTCCCTACTGTTGCACCCTCTGGAGTGGGAATAGTAATTTAAACCCCTACGCTATCCAACGCTTTCCCTACTGTTGCCCCCTCTGGAGTGGGAATAGTAATTTTTACCTCTACGCTTTCCAACGCTTTCCCTACTGTTGCACCCTCTGGAGTGGGAATAGTAATTTAAATCCCTACGCTATCCAACGTTTTCCCTACTGTTGCACCCTCTGGAGTGGGAATAGTAATTTAAACCCCTACGCTATCCAACGCTTTCCCTACTGTTGCCCCCTCTGGAGTGGGAATAGTAATTTTTACCTCTACGCTTTCCAACGCTTTCCCTACTGTTGCACCCTCTGGAGTGGGAATAGTAATTGTTACCCCTACGCAATCCAACGCTTTCCCTACTGTTGCACTCTCTGAAGTGGGAATAGTAATTTTTACCGCTATGCTATCCAACGCTTTCCCTACTGTTGCACCCTCTGGAGTGGGATTAGTAATTTTTACCCCTACGCTATCCAACGCTTTCCCTACTGTTGCACCCTCTGGAGTGGGAATAGTAATTTTTACCCCTACGCTATCCAACGCTTTCCCTACTGTTGCACCCTCTGGAGTGGGAATAGTAATTTAAACCCCTACGCTATCCAACGCTTTCCCTACTGTTGCACCCTCTGGAGTGGGAATAGTAATGTTTACCTCTACGCTATCCAACGCTTTCCCTACTGTTGCACCCTCTGGAGTGGGAATAGTAATTTAAATCCCTACGCTATCCAACGTTTTCCCTACTGTTGCACCCTGTGGAGTGGGAATTGTAATTTTTACCCCTACGCTATCCAACGCTTTCCCTACTGTTGCACCCTCTGAAGTGGGAATAGTAATTTAAACCCGTACGCTATCCAACGCTTTCCCTACTGTTGCACCCTCTGGAGTGGGAATAGTAATTTTTACCCCTACGCTATCCAACGCTTTCCCTACTTTTGCACCCTCTGGAGTGGGAATAGTAATTTAAACCCCTACGCTATCCAACGCTTTCCCTACTGTTGCACCCTCTGGAGTGGGAATAGTAATTTAAACCCCTACGCTATCCAACGCTTTCCCTACTGTTGCACCCTCTGGAGTGGGAATAGTAATTTTTACCCCTACGCTATCCAATGCTTTCCCTACTGTTGCACCCTCTGGAGTGGGAATAGTAATTTAAACCCCTACGCTATCCAACACTTTCCCTACTGTTGCCCCCTCTGGAGTGGGAATAGTAATTTTTATCTCTACGCTATCCAACGCTTTCCCTACTGTTGCACCCTCTGGAGTGGGAATAGTAATTTAAATCCCTAAGCTATCCAATGTTTTCCCTACTGTTGCACCCTCTGGAGTGGGAATAGTAATTTTTACCCCTACGCTATCCAACGCTTTCCCTACTGTTGCACCCTCTGGAGTGGGAATAGTAATTTAAACCCCTACGCTATCCAACGCTTTCCCTACTGTTGCACCCTCTGGAGTGGGAATAGTAATTTTTACCTCTACGCTATCCAACACTTTCCCTACTGTTGCACCCTCTGGAGTGGGAAAAGTAATTTAAACCCCTACGCTATCCAACGCTTTCCCTACTTTTGCACCCTCTGAAGTGGGAATAGTAATTTTTACCCCTACGCTATCCAACGCTTTTCCTACTGTTGCACCCTCTGGAGTGGGAATAGTAATTTTTACCCCTACACTATCCAACGCTTTCCCTACTGTTGCACCCTCTGGAGTGGGAATAGTAATTTTTACCCCTACGCAATCCAACGCTTTCCCTACTGTTGCACTCTCTGGAGTGGGAATAGTAATTTTTACCGCTATGCTATCCTACGCTTTCCCTACTGTTGCACCCTCTGGAGTGGGAATAGTAATTTTTACCCCTACGCTATCCAACGCTTTCCCTACTGTTGCACCCTCTGGAGTGGGAATAGTAATTTATACCCCTAAACTATCCAACGCTTTCCCTACTGTTGCACCCTCTGGAGTGGGAATAGTAATTTTTACCCCTACGTTATCCAATGCTTTCCCTACTGTTGCACCCTCTGGAGTGGGAATAGTAATTTTTACCCCAACGCTATCCAACGCTTTTCCTACTGTTGCACCCTCTGGAGTGGGAATAGTAATTTTTACCCCTACGCAATCCAACGCTTTCCCTACTGTTGCACTCGCTGGAGTGGGAATAGTAAATTTTACCCCTACGCTATCCAACGCTTTCCCTACTGTTGCACCCTCTGGAGTGGGAATAGTAATTTTTACCTATACACTATCCAACGCATTCCCTACTGTGGCACCCTCTGGAGTGGGAATAGTAATTTTTACCCCTACGCAATCCAACGCTTTCCCTACTGTTGCACTCTCTGGAGTGGGAATAGTAATTTTTACCGCTATCCTATCCAACGCTTTCCCTACTGTTGCACCCTCTGGAGTGGGAATAGTAATTTTTACACCTACGCTATCCGACGCTTTCCCTACTGTTCCACCCTCTGTAGTGGGAATAGTAATTTTTACCCCTACGCTATCCAACACTTTCCCTACTGTTGCACCCTCTGGAGTGGGAATAGTAATTTTTACCTCTACGCTATCCAACGCTTTCCCTACTGTTGCACCCTCTGGAGTGGGAATAGTAATTTAAACCCCTACGCTATCCAACGCTTTCCCTACTGTTGCACCCTCTGGAGTGGGAATAGTAATTTTTACCCCTACGCTATCCAACGCTTTCCCTACTGTTGCACCCTCTGGAGTGGGAATAGTAATTTAAACCCCTACGCTATCCAACGCTTTCCCTACTGTTGCCCCCTCTGGAGTGGGAATAGTAATTTTTACCTCTACGCTATCCAACGCTTTCCCTACTGTTGCACCCTCTGGAGTGGGAATAGTAATTTAAATCCCTACGCTATCCAACGTTTTCCCTACTGTTGCACCCTCTGGAGTGGAAATAGTAATTTTTACCCCTACGCTATCCAACGCTTTCCCTACTGTTGCACCCTCTGGAGTGGGAATAGTAATTTTTACCCCTACACTATCCAACGCTTTCCCTACTGTTGCACCCTCTGGAGTGGGAATAGTAATTTTTACCCCTACGCAATCCAACGCTTTCCCTACTGTTGCACTCTCTGGAGTGGGAATAGTAATTTTTACCGCTATCCTATCCAACGCTTTCCCCACTGTTGCACCCTCTGGAGTGGGAATAGTAATTTTTACCCCTACGCTATCCAACGCTTTCCCTACTGTTGCACCCTCTGGAGTGGGAATAGTAATTTTTACCCCTACGCTATCCAACGCTTTCCCTACTGTTGCACCCTCTGGAGTGGGAATAGTAATTTTTACCTCTACGCTATCCAACGCTTTCCCTACTGTTGCACCCTCTGGAGTGGGAATAGTAATTTAAACCCCTACGCTATCCAACGCTTTCCCTACTGTTGCACCCTCTGGAGTGGGAATAGTAATTTTTACCCCTACGCTATCCAACGCTTTCCCTACTGTTGCACCCTCTGGAGTGGGAATAGTAATTTAAACCCCTACGCTATCCAACGCTTTCCCTACTGTTGCCCCCTCTGGAGTGGGAATAGTAATTTTTAACTCTACGCTTTCCAATGCTTTCCCTACTGTTGCACCCTCTGGAGTGGGAATAGTAATTTAAATCCCTACGCTATCCAACGTTTTCCCTACTGTTGCACCCTCTGGAGTGGGAATAGTAATTTTTACCCCTACGCTATCCAACGCTTTCCCTACTGTTGCACCCTCTGGAGTGGGAATAGTAATTTAAACCCCTACGCTATCCAATGCTTTCCCTACTGTTGCACCCTCTGGAGTGGGAATAGTAATTTTTACCCCTACGCTATCCAACACTTTCCCTACTGTTGCACCCTCTGGAGTGGGAAAAGTAATTTAAACCCCTACGCTATCCAACGCTTTCCCTACTTTTGCACCCTCTGAAGTGGGAATAGTAATTTTTACCCCTACACTATCCAACGCTTTCCCTACTGTTGCACCCTCTGGAGTGGGAATAGTAATTTTTACCCCTACGCAATCCAACGCTTTCCCTACTGTTGCACTCTCTGAAGTGGGAATAGTAATTTTTACCGCTATGCTATCCAACGCTTTCCCTACTGTTGCACCCTCTGGAGTGGGAATAGTAATTTTTAACCCTACGCTATCCAACGCTTTCCCTACTGTTGCACCCTCTGGAGTGGGAATAGTAATTTTTACCCCTAAACTATCCAATGCTTTCCCTACTGTTGCACCCTCTGGAGTGGGAATAGTAATTTTTACCTCTACGCTATCCAACGCTTTCCCTACTGTTGCACCCTCTGGAGTGGGAATAGTAATTTAAACCCCTACGCTATCCAACGCTTTCCCTACTGTTGCACCCTCTGGAGTGGGAATAGTAATTTTTACCCCTACGCTATCCAACGCTTTCCCTACTGTTGCACCCTCTGGAGTGGGAATAGTAATTTAAACCCCTACGCTATCCAACGCTTTCCCTACTGTTGCACCCTCTGGAGTGGGAATAGTAATTTTTACCCCTACGCTATCCAACGCTTTCCCTACTGTTGCACCCTCTGGAGTGGGAATAGTAATTTAAATCCCTACACTATCCAACGTTTTCCCTACTGTTGCACCCTGTGGAGTGGGAATAGTAATTTTTACCACTACGCTATCCAACGCTTTCCCTACTGTTGCACCCTCTGAAGTGGGAATAGTAATTTAAACCCGTACGCTATCCAACGCTTTCCCTACTGTTGCACCCTCTGGACTGGGAATAGTAATTTTTACCCCTACGCTATCCAACGCTTTCCCTACTTTTGCACCCTCTGGAGTGGGAATAGTAATTTAAACCCCTACGCTATCCAACGCTTTCCCTACTGTTGCACCCTCTGGAGTGGGAATAGTAATTTAAACCCCTACGCTATCCAACGCTTTCCCTACTGTTGCACCCTCTGGAGTGGGAATAGTAATTTTTACCCCTACGCTATCCAACGCTTTCCCTACTGTTGCACCCTCTGGAGTGGGAATAGTAATTTAAACCCCTACGCTATCCAACACTTTCCCTATTGTTGCCCCCTCTGGAGTGGGAATAGTAATTTTTACCTCTACGCTATCCAGCGCTTTCCCTACTGTTGCACCCTCTGGAGTGGGAATAGTAATTTAAACCCCTACGCTATCCAACGCTTTCCCTACTGTTGCACCCTCTGGAGTGGGAATAGTAATTTTTACCTCTACGCTATCCAACACTTTCCCTACTGTTGCACCCTCTGGAGTGGGAAAAGTAATTTAAACCCCTACGCTATCCAACGCTTTCCCTACTTTTGCACCCTCTGAAGTGGGAATAGTAATTTTTACCCCTACGCTATCCAACGCTTTTCCTACTGTTGCACCCTCTGGAGTGGGAATAGTAATTTAAACCCCTACGCTATCCAACGCTTTCCCTACTGTTGCACCCTCTGGAGTTGTAATAGTAATTTTTACCCCTATGCTATCCAACGCTTTCCCTACTGTTGCACCCTCTGGAGTGGGAATAGTAATTTAAACCCCTACGCTATCCAACGCTTTCCCTACTGTTGCCCCCTCTGGAGTGGGAATAGTAATTTTTACCTCTACGCTTTCCAACGCTTTCCCTACTGTTGCACCCTCTGGAGTGGGAATAGTAATTTAAATCCCTATGCTATCCAACGTTTTCCCTACTGTTGCACCCTCTGGAGTGGGAATAGTATTTTTTACCCCTACGCTATCCAACGCTTTCCCTACTGTTGCACCCTCTGGAGTGGGAATAGTAATTTAAACCCCTACGCTATCCAACGCTTTCCCTACTGTTGCACCCTCTGGAGTGGGAATAGTAATTTTTACCCCTACGCTATCCAACACTTTCCCTACTGTTGCACCCTCTGGAGTGGGAAAAGTAATTTAAACCCCTACGCTATCCAACGCTTTCCCTACTTTTGCACCCTCTGGAGTGGGAATAGTAATTGTTACCCCTACGCAATCCAACGCTTTCCCTACTGTTGCACTCTCTGAAGTGGGAATAGTAATTTTTACCGCTATGCTATCCAACGCTTTCCCTACTGTTGCACCCTCTGGAGTGGGATTAGTAATTTTTACCCCTACGCTATCCAACGCTTTCCCTACTGTTGCACCCTCTGGAGTGGGAATAGTAATTTTTACCTCTATCCTATCCAACGCTTTCCCTACTGTTGCACCCTCTGGAGTGGGAATAGTAATTTAAACCGCTACGCTATCTAACGCTTTCCCTACTGTTGCACCCTCTGGAGTGGGAATAGTAATTTTTACCCCTACGCTATCCAACGCTTTCCCTACTGTTGCACCCTCTGGAGTGGGAATAGTAATTTAAACCCCTACGCTATACAACGCTTTCCCTACTGTTGCACCCTCTGGAGTGGGAATAGTAATGTTTACCTCTACGCTATCCAACGCTTTCCCTACTGTTGCACCCTCTGGAGTGGGAATAGTAATTTAAATCCCTACGCTATCCAACGTTTTCCCTACTGTTGCACCCTGTGGAGTGGGAATTGTAATTTTTACCCCTACGCTATCCAACGCTTTCCCTACTGTTGCACCCTCTGAAGTGGGAATAGTAATTTAAACCCGTACGCTATCCAACGCTTTCCCTACTGTTGCACCCTCTGGAGTGGGAATAGTAATTTTTACCCCTACGCTATCCAACGCTTTCCCTACTTTTGCACCCTCTGGAGTGGGAATAGTAATTTAAACCCCTACGCTATCCAACGCTTTCCCTACTGTTGCACCCTCTGAAGTGGGAATAGTAATTTAAACCCCTACGCTATCCAACGCTTTCCCTACTGTTGCACCCTCTGGAGTGGGAATAGTAATTTTTACCCCTACGCTATCCAATGCTTTCCCTACTGTTGCACCCTCTGGAGTGGGAATAGTAATTTAAACCCCTACGCTATCCAACACTTTCCCTACTGTTGCCCCCTCTGGAGTGGGAATAGTAATTTTTACCTCTACGCTATCCAACGCTTTCCCTACTGTTGCACCCTCTGGAGTGGGAATAGTAATTTAAATCCCTAAGCTATCCAATGTTTTCCCTACTGTTGCACCCTCTGGAGTGGGAATAGTAATTTTTACCCCTACGCTATCCAACGCTTTCCCTACTGTTGCACCCTCTGGAGTGGGAATAGTAATTTAAACCCCTACGCTATCCAACGCTTTCCCTACTGTTGCACCCTCTGGAGTGGGAATAGTAATTTTTACCTCTACGCTATCCAACACTTTCCCTACTGTTGCACCCTCTGGAGTGGGAAAAGTAATTTAAACCCCTACACTATCCAACGCTTTCCCTACTTTTGCACCCTCTGAAGTGGGAATAGTAATTTTTACCCCTACGCTATCCAACGCTTTTCCTACTGTTGCACCCTCTGGAGTGGGAATAGTAATTTTTACCCCTACACTATCCAACGCTTTCCCTACTGTTGCACCCTCTGGAGTGGGAATAGTAATTTTTACCCCTACGCAATCCAACGCTTTCCCTACTGTTGCACTCTCTGGAGTGGGAATAGTAATTTTTACCGCTATGCTATCCTACGCTTTCCCTACTGTTGCACCCTCTGGAGTGGGAATAGTAATTTTTACCCCTACGCTATCCAACGCTTTCCCTACTGTTGCACCCTCTGGAGTGGGAATAGTAATTTATACCCCTAAACTATCCAACGCTTTCCCTACTGTTGCACCCTCTGGAGTGGGAATAGTAATTTTTACCCCTAAGTTATCCAATGCTTTCCCTACTGTTGCACCCTCTGGAGTGGGAATAGTAATTTTTACCCCAACGCTATCCAACGCTTTTCCTACTGTTGCACCCTCTGGAGTGGGAATAGTAATTTTTACCCCTACGCAATCCAACGCTTTCCCTACTGTTGCACTCGCTGGAGTGGGAATAGTACATTTTACCCCTACGCTATCCAACGCTTTCCCTACTGTTGCACCCTCTGGAGTGGGAATAGTAATTTTTACCTATACACTATCCAACGCATTCCCTACTGTGGCACCCTCTGGAGTGGGAATAGTAATTTTTACCCCTACGCAATCCAACGCTTTCCCTACTGTTGCACTCTCTGGAGTGGGAATAGTAATTTTTACCGCTATCCTATCCAACGCTTTCCCTACTGTTGCACCCTCTGGAGTGGGAATAGTAATTTTTACCCCTACGCTATCCGACGCTTTCCCTACTGTTCCACCCTCTGTAGTGGGAATAGTAATTTTTACCCCTACGCTATCTAACACTTTCCCTAATGTTGCACCGTCTGGAGTGGGAATAGTAATTTTTACCTCTACGCTATCCAACGCTTTCCCTACTGTTGCACCCTCTGGAGTGGGAATAGTAATTTAAACCCCTACGCTATCCAACGCTTTCCCTACTGTTGCACCCTCTGGAGTGGGAATAGTAATTTTTACCCCTACGCTATCCAACGCTTTCCCTACTGTTGCACCCTCTGGAGTGGGAATAGTAATTTAAACCCCTACGCTAACCAACGCTTTCCCTACTGTTGCCCCCTCTGGAGTGGGAATAGTAATTTTTACCTCTACGCTATCCAACGCTTTCCCTACTGTTGCACCCTCTGGAGTGGGAATAGTAATTTAAATCCCTACGCTATCCAACGTTTTCCCTACTGTTGCACCCTCTGGAGTGGGAATAGTAATTTTTACCCCTACGCTATCCAACGCTTTCCCTACTGTTGCACCCTCTGGAGTGGGAATAGTAATTTTTACCCCTACACTATCCAACGCTTTCCCTACTGTTGCACCCTCTGGAGTGGGAATAGTAATTTTTACCCCTACGCAATCCAACGCTTTCCCTACTGTTGCACTCTCTGGAGTGGGAATAGTAATTTTTACCGCTATCCTATCCAACGCTTTCCCTACTGTTGCACCCTCTGGAGTGGGAATAGTAATTTTTACCCCTACGCTATCCAACGCTTTCCCTACTGTTGCACCCTCTGGAGTGGGAATAGTAATTTAAATCCCTAAGCTATCCAATGTTTTCCCTACTGTTGCACCCTCTGGAGTGGGAATAGTAATTTTTACCCCTACGCTATCCAACGCTTTCCCTACTGTTGCACCCTCTGGAGTGGGAATAGTAATTTAAACCCCTACGCTATCCAACGCTTTCCCTACTGTTGCACCCTCTGGAGTGGGAATAGTAATTTTTACCTCTACGCTATCCAACACTTTCCCTACTGTTGCACCCTCTGGAGTGGGAAAATTAATTTAAACCCCTACGCTATCCAACGCTTTCCCTACTTTTGCACCCTCTGAAGTGGGAATAGTAATTTTTACCCCTACGCTATCCAACGCTTTTCCTACTGTTGCACCCTCTGGAGTGGGAATAGTAATTTTTACCCCTACACTATCCAACGCTTTCCCTACTGTTGCACCCTCTGGAGTGGGAATAGTAATTTTTACCCCTACGCAATCCAACGCTTTCCCTACTGTTGCACTCTCTGGAGTGGGAATAGTAATTTTTACCGCTATGCTATCCTACGCTTTCCCTACTGTTGCACCCTCTGGAGTGGGAATAGTAATTTTTACCCCTACGCTATCCAACGCTTTCCCTACTGTTGCACCCTCTGGAGTGGGAATAGTAATTTATACCCCTAAACTATCCAACGCTTTCCCTACTGTTGCACCCTCTGGAGTGGGAATAGTAATTTTTACCCCTACGTTATCCAATGCTTTCCCTACTGTTGCACCCTCTGGAGTGGGAATAGTAATTTTTACCCCAACGCTATCCAACGCTTTTCCTACTGTTGCACCCTCTGGAGTGGGAATAGTAATTTTTACCCCTACGCAATCCAACACTTTCCCTACTGTTGCACTCGCTGGAGTGGGAATAGTAAATTTTACCCCTACGCTATCCAACGCTTTTCCTACTGTTGCACCCTCTGGAGTGGGAATAGTAATTTTTACCTATACACTATCCAATGCATTCCCTACTGTGGCACCCTCTGGAGTGGGAATAGTAATTTTTACCCCTACGCAATCCAACGCTTTCCCTACTGTTGCACTCTCTGGAGTGGGAATAGTAATTTTTACCGCTATCCTATCCAACGCTTTCCCTACTGTTGCACCCTCTGGAGTGGGAATAGTAATTTTTACCCCTACGCTATCCAACGCTTTCCCTACTGTTCCACCCTCTGTAGTGGGAATAGTAATTTTTACCCCTACGCTATCCAACACTTTCCCTACTGTTGCACCCTCTGGAGTGGGAATAGTAATTTTTACCTCTACGCTATCCAACGCTTTCCCTACTGTTGCACCCTCTGGAGTGGGAATAGTAATTTAAACCCCTACGCTATCCAACGCTTTCCCTACTGTTGCACCCTCTGGAGTGGGAATAGTAATTTTTACCCCTACGCTATCCAACGCTTTCCCTACTGTTGCACCCTCTGGAGTGGGAATAGTAATTTAAACCCCTACGCTATCCAACGCTTTCCCTACTGTTGCCCCCTCTGGAGTGGGAATAGTAATTTTTACCTCTACGCTATCCAACTCTTTCCCTACTGTTGCACCCTCTGGAGTGGGAATAGTAATTTAAATCCCTACGCTATCCAACGTTTTCCCTACTGTTGCACCCTCTTGAGTGGGAATAGTAATTTTTACCCCTACGCTATCCAACGCTTTCCCTACTGTTGCACCCTCTGGAGTGGGAATAGTAATTTTTACCCCTACACTATCCAACGCTTTCCCTACTGTTGCACCCTCTGGAGTGGGAATAGTAATTTTTACCCCTACGCAATCCAACGCTTTCCCTACTGTTGCACTCTCTGGAGTGGGAATAGTAATTTTTACCGCTATCCTATCTAACGCTTTCCCTACTGTTGCACCCTCTGGAGTGGGAATAGTAATTTTTACCCCTACGCTATCCAACGCTTTCCCTACTGTTGCACCCTCTGGAGTGGGAATAGTAATTTTTACCCCTACGCTATCCAACGCTTTCCCTACTGTTGCACCCTCTGGAGTGGGAATAGTAATTTTTACCTCTACGCTATCCAACGCTTTCCCTACTGTTGCACCCTCTGGAGTGGGAATAGTAATTTAAACCCCTACGCTATCCAACGCTTTCCCTACTGTTGCACCCTCTGGAGTGGGAATAGTAATTTTTACCCCTACGCTATCCAACGCTTTCCCTACTGTTGCACCCTCTGGAGTGGGAATAGTAATTTAAACCCCTACGCTATCCAACGCTTTCCCTACTGTTGCCCCCTCTGGAGTGGGAATAGTAATTTTTAACTCTACGCTTTCCAACGCTTTCCCTACTGTTGCACCCTCTGGAGTGGGAATAGTAATTTAAATCCCTACGCTATCCAACGTTTTCCCTACTGTTGCACCCTCTGGAGTGGAAATAGTAATTTTTACCCCTACGCTATCCAACGCTTTCCCTACTGTTGCACCCTCTGGAGTGGGAATAGTAATTTAAACCCCTACGCTATCCAACGCTTTCCCTACTGTTGCACCCTCTGGAGTGGGAATAGTAATTTTTACCCCTACGCTATCCAACACTTTCCCTACTGTTGCACCCTCTGGAGTGGGAAAAGTAATTTAAACCCCTACGCTATCCAACGCTTTCCCTACTTTTGCACCCTCTGAAGTGGGAATAGTAATTTTTACCCCTACGCTATCCAACGCTTTCCCTACTGTTGCACCCTCTGGAGTGGGAATAGTAATTTTTACCCCTACACTATCCAACGCTTTCCCTACTGTTGCACCCTCTGGAGTGGGAATAGTAATTTTTACCCCTACGCAATCCAACGCTTTCCCTACTGTTGCACTCTCTGAAGTGGGAATAGTAATTTTTACCGCTATGCTATCCAACGCTTTCCCTACTGTTGCACCCTCTGGAGTGGGAATAGTAATTTTTACCCCTACGCTATCCAACGCTTTCCCTACTGTTGCACCCTCTGGAGTGGGAATAGTAATTTTTACCCCTAAACTATCCAATGCTTTCCCTACTGTTGCACCCTCTGGAGTGGGAATAGTAATTTTTACCTCTACGCTATCCAACGCTTTCCCTACTGTTGCACCCTCTGGAGTGGGAATAGTAATTTAAACCCCTACGCTATCCAACGCTTTCCCTACTGTTGCACCCTCTGGAGTGGGAATAGTCATTTTTACCCCTACGCTATCCAACGCTTCCCCTACTGTTGCACCCTCTGGAGTGGGAATAGTAATTTAAACCCCTACGCTATCCAACGCTTTCCCTACTGTTGCATCCTCTGGAGTGGGAATAGTAATTTTTACCCCTACGCTATCCAACGCTTTCCCTACTGTTGCACCCTCTGGAGTGGGAATAGTAATTTAAATCCCTACACTATCCAACGTTTTCCCTACTGTTGCACCCTGTGGAGTGGGAATAGTAATTTTTACCCCTACGCTATCCAACGCTTTCCCTACTGTTGCACCCTCTGAAGTGGGAATAGTAATTTAAACCCGTACGCTATCCAACGCTTTCCCTACTGTTGCACCCTCTGGACTGGGAATAGTAATTTTTACCCCTACGCTATCCAACGCTTTCCCTACTTTTGCACCCTCTGGAGTGGGAATAGTAATTTAAACCCCTACGCTATCCAACGCTTTCCCTACTGTTGCACCCTCTGGAGTGGGAATAGTAATTTAAACCCCTACGCTATCCAATGCTTTCCCTACTGTTGCACCCTCTGGAGTGGGAATAGTAATTTTTACCCCTACGCTATCCAACGCTTTCCCTACTGTTGCACCCTCTGGAGTGGGAATAGTAATTTAAACCCCTACGCTATCCAACACTTTCCCTACTGTTGCCCCCTCTGGAGTGGGAATAGTAATTTTTACCTCTACGCTATCCAGCGCTTTCCCTACTGTTGCACCCTCTGGAGTGGGAATAGTAATTTAAATCCCTACGCTATCCAATGTTTTCCCTACTGTTGCACCCTCTGGAGTGGGAATAGTAATTTTTACCCCTACGCTATCCAACGCTTTCCCTACTGTTGCACCCTCTGGAGTGGGAATAGTAATTTAAACCCCTACGCTATCCAACACTTTCCCTACTGTTGCACCCTCTGGAGTGGGAAAAGTAATTTAAACCCCTACGCTATCCAACGCTTTCCCTACTTTTGCACCCTCTGAAGTGGGAATAGTAATTTTTACCCCTACGCTATCCAACGCTTTTCCTACTGTTGCACCCTCTGGAGTGGGAATAGTAATTTAAACCGCTACGCTATCCAACGCTTTCCCTACTGTTGCACCCTCTGGAGTTGTAATAGTAATTTTTACCCCTACGCTATCCAACGCTTTCCCTACTGTTGCACCCTCTGGAGTGGGAATAGTAATTTAAACCCCTACGCTATCCAACGCTTTCCCTACTGTTGCCCCCTCTGGAGTGGGAATAGTAATTTTTACCTCTACGCTTTCCAACGCTTTCCCTACTGTTGCACCCTCTGGAGTGGGAATAGTATTTTAAATCCCTACGCTATCCAACGTTTTCCCTACTGTTGCACCCTCTGGAGTGGGAATAGTATTTTTTACCCCTACGCTATCCAACGCTTTCCCTACTGTTGCACCCTCTGGAGTGGGAATAGTAATTTAAACCCCTACGCTATCCAACGCTTTCCCTACTGTTGCACCCTCTGGAGTGGGAATAGTAATTTTTACCCCTACGCTATCCAACACTTTCCCTACTGTTGCACCCTCTGGAGTGGGAAAAGTAATTTAAACCCCTACGCTATCCAACGCTTTCCCTACTTTTGCACCCTCTGGAGTGGGAATAGTAATTGTTACCCCTACGCAATCCAACGCTTTCCCTACTGTTGCACTCTCTGAAGTGGGAATAGTAAATTTTACCGCTATGCTATCCAACGCTTTCCCTACTGTTGCACCCTCTGGAGTGGGATTAGTAATTTTTACCCCTACGCTATCCAACGCTTTCCCTACTGTTGCACCCTCTGGAGTGGGAATAGTAATTTTTACCTCTATCCTATCCAACGCTTTCCCTACTGTTGCACCCTCTGGAGTGGGAATAGTAATTTAAACCGCTACGCTATCTAACGCTTTCCCTACTGTTGCACCCTCTGGAGTGGGAATAGTAATTTTTACCCCTACGCTATCCAATGCTTTCCCTACTGTTGCACCCTCTGGAGTGGGAATAGTAATTTAAACCCCTAGGCTATCCAACGCTTTCCCTACTGTTGCACCCTCTGGAGTGGGAATAGTAATGTTTACCTCTACGCTATCCAACGCTTTCCCTACTGTTGCACCCTCTGGAGTGGGAATAGTAATTTAAATCCCTACGCTATCCAACGTTTTCCCTACTGTTGCACCCTGTGGAGTGGGAATTGTAATTTTTACCCCTACGCTATCCAACGCTTTCCCTACTGTTGCACCCTCTGAAGTGGGAATAGTAATTTAAACCCGTACGCTATCCAACGCTTTCCCTACTGTTGCACCCTCTGGAGTGGGAATAGTCATTTTTACCCCTACGCTATCCAACGCTTTCCCTACTTTTGCACCCTCTGGAGTGGGAATAGTAATTTAAACCCCTACGCTATCCAACGCTTTCCCTACTGTTGCACCCTCTGGAGTGGGAATAGTAATTTAAACCCCTACGCTATCCAACGCTTTCCCTACTGTTGCACCCTCTGGAGTGGGAATAGTAATTTTTACCCCTACGCTATCCAATGCTTTCCCTACTGTTGCACCCTCTGGAGTGGGAATAGTAATTTAAACCCCTACGCTATCCAACACTTTCCCTACTGTTGCCCCCTCTGGAGTGGGAATAGTAATTTTTACCTCTACGCTATCCAACGCTTTCCCTACTGTTGCACCCTCTGGAGTGGGAATAGCAATTTAAATCCCTAAGCTATCCAATGTTTTCCCTACTGTTGCACCCTCTGGAGTGGGAATAGTAATTTAAACCCCTACGCTATCCAACGCTTTCCCTACTGTTGCACCCTCTGGAGTGGGAATAGTAATTTTTACCCCTACGCTATCCAATGCTTTCCCTACTGTTGCACCCTCTGGAGTGGGAATAGTAATTTAAACCCCTACGCTATCCAACACTTTCCCTACTGTTGCCCCCTCTGGAGTGGGAATAGTAATTTTTACCTATACACTATCCAACGCATTCCCTACTGTGGCACCCTCTGGAGTGGGAATAGTAATTTTTACCCCTACGCAATCCAACGCTTTCCCTACTGTTGCACTCTCTGGAGTGGGAATAGTAATTTTTACCGCTATCCTATCCAACGCTTTCCCTACTGTTGCACCCTCTGGAGTGGGAATAGTAATTTTTACCCCTACGCTATCCGACGCTTTCCCTACTGTTCCACCCTCTGTAGTGGGAATAGTAATTTTTACCCCTACGCTATCCAACACTTTCCCTACTGTTGCACCCTCTGGAGTGGGAATAGTAATTTTTACCTCTACGCTATCCAACGCTTTCCCTACTGTTGCACCCTCTGGAGTGGGAATAGTAATTTAAACCCCTACGCTATCCAACGCTTTCCCTACTGTTGCACCCTCTGGAGTGGGAATAGTAATTTTTACCCCTACGCTATCCAACGCTTTCCCTACTGTTGCACCCTCTGGAGTGGGAATAGTAATTTAAACCCCTACGCTATCCAACGCTTTCCCTACTGTTGCCCCCTCTGGAGTGGGAATAGTAATTTTTACCTCTACGCTATCCAACGCTTTCCCTACTGTTGCACCCTCTGGAGTGGGAATAGTAATTTAAATCCCTACGCTATCCAACGTTTTCCCTACTGTTGCACCCTCTTGAGTGGGAATAGTAATTTTTACCCCTACGCTATCCAACGCTTTCCCTACTGTTGCACCCTCTGGAGTGGGAATAGTAATTTTTACCCCTACACTATCCAACGCTTTCCCTACTGTTGCACCCTCTGGAGTGGGAATAGTAATTTTTACCCCTACGCAATCCAACGCTTTCCCTACTGTTGCACTCTCTGGAGTGGGAATAGTAATTTTTACCGCTATCCTATCCAACGCTTTCCCTACTGTTGCACCCTCTGGAGTGGGAATAGTAATTTTTACCCCTACGCTATCCAACGCTTTCCCTACTGTTGCACCCTCTGGAGTGGGAATAGTAATTTTTACCCCTACGCTATCCAACGCTTTCCCTACTGTTGCACCCTCTGGAGTGGGAATAGTAATTTTTACCTCTACGCTATCCAACGCTTTCCCTACTGTTGCACCCTCTGGAGTGGGAATAGTAATTTAAACCCCTACGCTATCCAACGCTTTCCCTACTGTTGCACCCTCTGGAGTGGGAATAGTCATTTTTACCCCTACGCTATCCAACGCTTTCCCTACTGTTGCACCCTCTGGAGTGGGAATAGTAATTTAAACCCCTACGCTATCCAACGCTTTCCCTACTGTTGCCCCCTCTGGAGTGGGAATAGTAATTTTTAACTCTACGCTTTCCAACGCTTTCCCTACTGTTGCACCCTCTGGAGTGGGAATAGTAATTTAAATCCCTACGCTATCCAACGTTTTCCCTACTGTTGCACCCTCTGGAGTGGGAATAGTAATTTTTACCCCTACGCTATCCAACGCTTTCCCTACTGTTGCACCCTCTGGAGTGGGAATAGTAATTTAAACCCCTACGCTATCCAACGCTTTCCCTACTGTTGCACCCTCTGGAGTGGGAATAGTAATTTTTACCCCTACGCTATCCAACACTTTCCCTACTGTTGCACCCTCTGGAGTGGGAAAAGTTATTTAAACCCCTACGCTATCCAACGCTTTCCCTACTTTTGCACCCTCTGAAGTGGAAATAGTAATTTTTACCCCTACGCTATCCAACGCTTTCCCTACTGTTGCACCCTCTGGAGTGGGAATAGTAATTTTTACCCCTACACTATCCAACGCTTTCCCTACTGTTGCACCCTCTGGAGTGGGAATAGTAATTTTTACCCCTACGCAATCCAACGCTTTCCCTACTGTTGCACTCTCTGAAGTGGGAATAGTAATTTTTACCGCTATGCTATCCAACGCTTTCCCTACTGTTGCACCCTCTGGAGTGGGAATAGTAATTTTTACCCCTACGCTATCCAACGCTTTCCCTACTGTTGCACCCTCTGGAGTGGGAATAGTAATTTTTACCCCTAAACTATCCAATGCTTTCCCTACTGTTGCACCCTCTGGAGTGGGAATAGTAATTTTTACCTCTACGCTATCCAACGCTTTCCCTACTGTTGCACCCTCTGGAGTGGGAATAGTAATTTAAACCCCTACGCTATCCAACGCTTTCCCTACTGTTGCACCCTCTGGAGTGGGAATAGTAATTTTTACCCCTACGCTATCAAACGCTTTCCCTACTGTTGCACCCTCTGGAGTGGGAATAGTAATTTAAACCCCTACGCTATCCAACGCTTTCCCTACTGTTGCACCCTCTGGAGTGGGAATAGTAATTTTTACCCCTACGCTATCCAACGCTTTCCCTACTGTTGCACCCTCTGGAGTGGGAATAGTAATTTAAATCCCTACACTATCCAACGTTTTCCCTACTGTTGCACCCTGTGGAGTGGGAATAGTAATTTTTACCCCTACGCTATCCAACGCTTTCCCTACTGTTGCACCCTCTGAAGTGGGAATAGTAATTTAAACCCGTACGCTATCCAACGCTTTCCCTACTGTTGCACCCTCTGGACTGGGAATAGTAATTTTTACCCCTACGCTATCCAACGCTTTCCCTACTTTTGCACCCTCTGGAGTGGGAATAGTAATTTAAACCCCTACGCTATCCAACGCTTTCCCTACTGTTGCACCCTCTGGAGTGGGAATAGTAATTTAAACCCCTACGCTATCCAACGCTTTCCCTACTGTTGCACCCTCTGGAGTGGGAATAGTAATTTTTACCCCTACGCTATCCAACGCTTTCCCTACTGTTGCACCCTCTGGAGTGGGAATAGTAATTTAAACCCCTACGCTATCCAACACTTTCCCTACTGTTGCCCCCTCTGGAGTGGGAATAGTAATTTTTACCTCTACGCTATCCAGCGCTTTCCCTACTGTTGCACCCTCTGGAGTGGGAATAGTAATTTAAATCCCTACGCTATCCAATGTTTTCCCTACTGTTGCACCCTCTGGAGTGGGAATAGTAATTTTTACCCCTACGCTATCCAACGCTTTCCCTACTGTTGCACCCTCTGGAGTGGGAATAGTAATTTAAACCCCTACGCTATCCAACACTTTCCCTACTGTTGCACCCTCTGGAGTGGGAAAAGTAATTTAAACCCCTACGCTATCCAACGCTTTCCCTACTTTTGCACCCTCTGAAGTGGGAATAGTAATTTTTACCCCTACGCTATCCAACGCTTTTCCTACTGTTGCACCCTCTGGAGTGGGAATAGTAATTTAAACCCCTACGCTATCCAACGCTTTCCCTACTGTTGCACCCTCTGGAGTTGTAATAGTAATTTTTACCCCTACGCTATCCAACGCTTTCCCTACTGTTGCACCCTCTGGAGTGGGAATAGTAATTTAAACCCCTACGCTATCCAACGCTTTCCCTACTGTTGCCCCCTCTGGAGTGGGAATAGTAATTTTTTCCTCTACGCTTTCCAACGCTTTCCCTACTGTTGCACCCTCTGGAGTGGGAATAGTATTTTAAATCCCTACGCTATCCAACGTTTTCCCTACTGTTGCACCCTCTGGAGTGGGAATAGTATTTTTTACCCCTACGCTATCCAACGCTTTCCCTACTGTTGCACCCTCTGGAGTGGGAATAGTAATTTAAACCCCTACGCTATCCAACGCTTTCCCTACTGTTGCACCCTCTGGAGTGGGAATAGTAATTTTTACCCCTACGCTATCCAACACTTTCCCTACTGTTGCACCCTCTGGAGTGGGAAAAGTAATTTAAACCCCTACGCTATCCAACGCTTTCCCTACTTTTGCACCCTCTGGAGTGGGAATAGTAATTGTTACCCCTACGCAATCCAACGCTTTCCCTACTGTTGCACTCTCTGAAGTGGGAATAGTAAATGTTACCGCTATGCTATCCAACGCTTTCCCTACTGTTGCACCATCTGGAGTGGGATTAGTAATTTTTACCCCTACGCTATCCAACGCTTTCCCTACTGTTGCACCCTCTGGAGTGGGAATAGTAATTTTTACCTCTATCCTATCCAACGCTTTCCCTACTGTTGCACCCTCTGGAGTGGGAATAGTAATTTAAACCGCTACGCTATCTAACGCTTTCCCTACTGTTGCACCCTCTGGAGTGGGAATAGTAATTTTTACCCCTACGCTATCCAATGCTTTCCCTACTGTTGCACCCTCTGGAGTGGGAATAGTAATTTAAACCCCTACGCTATCCAACGCTTTCCCTACTGTTGCACCCTCTGGAGTGGGAATAGTAATGTTTACCTCTACGCTATCCAACGCTTTCCCTACTGTTGCACCCTCTGGAGTGGGAATAGTAATTTAAATCCCTACGCTATCCAACGTTTTCCCTACTGTTGCACCCTGTGGAGTGGGAATTGTAATTTTTACCCCTACGCTATCCAACGCTTTCCCTACTGTTGCACCCTCTGAAGTGGGAATAGTAATTTAAACCCGTACGCTATCCAACGCTTTCCCTACTGTTGCACCCTCTGGAGTGGGAATAGTAATTTTTACCCCTACGCTATCCAACGCTTTCCCTACTTTTGCACCCTCTGGAGTGGGAATAGTAATTTAAACCCCTACGCTATCCAACGCTTTCCCTACTGTTGCACCCTCTGGAGTGGGAATAGTAATTTAAACCCCTACGCTATCCAACGCTTTCCCTACTGTTGCACCCTCTGGAGTGGGAATAGTAATTTTTACCCCTACGCTATCCAATGCTTTCCCTACTGTTGCACCCTCTGGAGTGGGAATAGTAATTTAAACCCCTACACTATCCAACACTTTCCCTACTGTTGCCCCCTCTGGAGTGGGAATAGTAATTTTTACCTCTACGCTATCCAACGCTTTCCCTACTGTTGCACCCTCTGGAGTGGGAATAGTAATTTAAATCCCTAAGCTATCCAATGTTTTCCCTACTGTTGCACCCTCTGGAGTGGGAATAGTAATTTTTACCCCTACGCTATCCAACGCTTTCCCTACTGTTGCACCCTCTGGAGTGGGAATAGTAATTTAAACCCCTACGCTATCCAACGCTTTCCCTACTGTTGCACCCTCTGGAGTGGGAATAGTAATTTTTACCTCTACGCTATCCAACACTTTCCCTACTGTTGCACCCTCTGGAGTGGGAAAAGTAATTTAAACCCCTACGCTATCCAACGCTTTCCCTACTTTTGCACCCTCTGAAGTGGGAATAGTAATTTTTACCCCTACGCTATCCAACGCTTTTCCTACTGTTGCACCCTCTGGAGTGGGAATAGTAATTTTTACCCCTACACTATCCAACGCTTTCCCTACTGTTGCACCCTCTGGAGTGGGAATAGTAATTTTTACCCCTACGCAATCCAACGCTTTCCCTACTGTTGCACTCTCTGGAGTGGGAATAGTAATTTTTACCGCTATGCTATCCTACGCTTTCCCTACTGTTGCACCCTCTGGAGTGGGAATAGTAATTTTTACCCCTACGCTATCCAACGCTTTCCCTACTGTTGCACCCTCTGGAGTGGGAATAGTAATGTATACCCCTAAACTATCCAACGCTTTCCCTACTGTTGCACCCTCTGGAGTGGGAATAGTAATTTTTACCCCTACGTTATCCAATGCTTTCCCTACTGTTGCACCCTCTGGAGTGGGAATAGTAATTTTTACCCCAACGCTATCCAACGCTTTTCCTACTGTTGCACCCTCTGGAGTGGGAATAGTAATTTTTACCCCTACGCAATCCAACGCTTTCCCTACTGTTGCACTCGCTGGAGTGGGAATAGTAAATTTTACCCCTACGCTATCCAACGCTTTCCCTACTGTTGCACCCTCTGGAGTGGGAATAGTAATTTTTACCTATACACTATCCAACGCATTCCCTACTGTTGCACCCTCTGGAGTGGGAATAGTAATTTTTACCTCTACGCTATCCAACGCTTTCCCTACTGTTGCACCCTCTGGAGTGGGAATAGTAATTTAAACCCCTACGCTATCCAACGCTTTCCCTACTGTTGCACCCTCTGGAGTGGGAATAGTAATTTTTACCCCTACGCTATCCAACGCTTTCCCTACTGTTGCACCCTCTGGAGTGGGAATAGTAATTTAAACCCCTACGCTATCCAACGCTTTCCCTACTGTTGCCCCCTCTGGAGTGGGAATAGTAATTTTTACATCTACGCTATCCAACGCTTTCCCTACTGTTGCACCCTCTGGAGTGGGAATAGTAATTTAAATCCCTACGCTATCCAACGTTTTCACTACTGTTGCACCCTCTGGAGTGGGAATAGTAATTTTTACCCCTACGCTATCCAACGCTTTCCCTACTGTTGCACCCTCTGGAGTGGGAATAGTAATTTTTACCCCTACACTATCCAACGCTTTCCCTACTGTTGCACCCTCTGGAGTGGGAATAGTAATTTTTACCCCTACGCAATCCAACGCTTTCCCTACTGTTGCACTCTCTGGAGTGGGAATAGTAATTTTTACCGCTATCCTATCCAACGCTTTCCCTACTGTTGCACCCTCTGGAGTGGGAATAGTAATTTAAACCCCTACGCTATCCAACGCTTTCCCTACTGTTGCACCCTCTGGAGTGGGAATAGTAATTTTTACCCCTACGCTATCCAACGCTTTCCCTACTGTTGCACCCTCTGGAGTGGGAATAGTAATTTAAACCCCTACGCTATCCAAAGCTTTCCCTACTGTTGCACCCTCTGAAGTCGGAATATTAATTTTTACCCCTACGCTATCCAACGATTTTCCTACTGTTGCAATATGTGGAGTACGTATATATATTAATTTATATGTAGAGTTTTAAAATTATTTTAAATGTATATGTATTAGGTATAATTTTTTTAATATGTTTTAATGTTTTTATTTAATATTTGTAAAATTATATGTATTTTAAAATTATTTTTACATTATTATTAATACATTTAAATAAAACGATATTTTTAATTTAGATATTTTTGTACTACGATATTAATTTTTCGATATTTTTGTACTTACCTTTATGAAGATATAACTCCGATATTTTTGATTTCGATATTTTTGTGTCGATATTTTTGTATGTAGATATTCTGTCTGTCGATATTATGTCATAGATCCTGTGCGTCAGTGTCCACTTCTGCAACCATTGTGACAGAAGCATGTGGTTACTTCATGTCTTTGCAGACACATAAGTGCTTAAAATGCTGTCCTGTTTGGACATTTCAGTAGTATTAGAACTCACTGATTGCTTATCAATTTGCAGAATGAGTCAGGCATTCACACTAGCAGTGTAGTAGTGAAATGTAAAGCAGGTATGCAGTCACCTTATCCCTTTCAGAGTAGTGAGTGAATGAGTCAGGCATTCACATTAGCCGTGCAGTAGTGAAATGTATAGCATGTATGCAGTCACCTTACCCCTTCCAGAGTAGTGAGTTTCTCATGGTAAAGTCCAGGGAATAGTCTTGCTTGTCTAGAATCACACTGTAAGTCTATGTGTACTTGTGCAATCATTGTGGCAGACACATGTGGTAACTGCATGTATTTGCAGACACATAAGTGCTCAAAAAGCTGTCCTTTTGTCAAACTTCAGTAGTGTTTCAACCCAGTCATTGCTTATGCATTCACATAATGAGTCAGACATTAACACTAGAGTGCATTAGTGAAATGTGTAGAATGTATGCAGGCACCTTACCTCTTCCAGACTAGTTTCTACTGCTAAAGTCCAGGGAATAGTCTTGCTTGTCTAGAATCACACTGTGAGTCTGTGGCCCCTTCTGCAACCATTGTGACAGAAGCATGTGGTTACTTCATGTCTTTGCAGACACATAAGTGCGTAAAAAGCGGCCATGCTGTGAAATGTCAGTAGTTTTAGAACCCAGTGATTGCTTATGCATTCACAGAATGAGTCAGGCATTCACAGTAGAGTGCAGAAGTGAAATGTGTAGAATGTATACAGTCACCTTACCCCTTACAGACTAGTGTGTTTCTCCTGCTAAAGTCCAGGGAATAGCTTTGCTTGTCTAGAATCACACTGTGAGTCTGTGTCCACTTCTGCAACCCCGTCTATCCTTGGACTCAGATCTGCCATAAATAGAATAAACAGGTGAGGGGTCAAAACGCAGCCTTGTTTCAATCCTTCACTGGTTGCGATCTTCCTTGTTAACCACTGGCCATTGTCGATCTTAACCTGCATCCAGGATTTTGGTATAAAGGTCCATAATTGGGTTTAAGATCGTGTCCGGCAGGCCCTGTTGCTTTAGTTTGGCCCATAATGTCTGAAGACTTCCACGGTCAAAGGCCACCTTAAAGTCCATGAAGCATAGATATAAAGCATGATGGTTTTGCAGGCTTTTTCCGGCAATCAGACTTATTGCCATGACATTTGCCATTGTGCCTATTCCACGTCGAAACCCTGACTGGTTTACAGGGATTTTGTTATGTTCATTGGACCATTTTACGAGATCGGCTAGAACTAAAGAGGCATAATATTTGGCATCTGCATCTATCAGCGCAATCAGGGGATGATTTGCCGGGTCCTTACTATCCCCGCCCTTGTATATCGGGTTAATGATCACACCTCTCCAGCTTTGCGGAATACTACTGGTAACATTGACCATCCGGAACAAGTTGTTAAGATTGCTGGCCCAAAAATATGGATCTTGCTTATAAATTGCCTGAGGAACACCATTCGGTCCTGGGACACTGCCTTGCCTACTTTTCTTTATAATTCACAATAATTCCTTTTCTGTTTTATCTTGAGTGGTTTGGCCCCAGTATTAGTTTTTATTATCCAGTAAATATCTCGAGGCGGTGACAATTATAGCAGTTGATCGTTGAGTCATGGGGTTCAATTAGATGTTGGACCCATGCCTTCTCCGAAACGCAAGTCATCCCTATGATATTTGAGGTTCACAGAATGCTCTAGTGTCAGATTTGTTTGCATTATACACTATTTTTGTCCAGAAATCAATGTCCACATTTTTTTCAATCCAGATCTGTTTCTTGTTTAATTTCTTTAGAGAGTGTACATCCTGCCATAATTTGGATTGGGAGTTATGACCTTGAGCTCTCCTCAAGGACTGTCTCAAGCTTCTTCTCACGGCACATGATGCCTGACTGGGATGGATGTTGTTATTGCCTTTCTGCATCCTTTTAGTGTTAACTCCTACTTTTGGAAATTTATTCAGAAAGGTGGTCTAGGTTTGAACGGTCGGTTGGTTTTTTGGGTAGAGCATTAACATTAGATTTTTTGCGTCTGAAGCTATTTGTGGTAGTGTGGCAGACGTCAACCTTAAATGTTTCAAATTTATCGTCGAGGTTTCCCCTGCTATTATGGTGGCCTCCGGGTGTTTCTGAGGAGTTATTTTAAGTTCGATATGCTGGGCAGAATGATCGCTATTAGGTGTATATTTGATTTCGAACTTCGTCGTTAACCCAAGGAGGGGAAGAGTGACGAAGGTGTAGTCCAAGATTGAGCTTGAACTGGGCCCAATGTACGTGCAGCTGGTAGGTCTTTCCGGATTTATTCTCCCGTTTAACATGCGCATGCCTAACTGCTCAAGGTCCCACATTAGTTGCCGACCTATTTTATCCGTTTGTTTACCCAACGGTATTATCTGCGTTTCTACTGCCCATATTTCATTAGCAGTAATGATGTTTTCGTCCTCTTCAGAGGTAGTAATAAGTTAGAATTGAAGTCTCCTGTGAGAATTATTTCCCAGGTAGGATGTTCGAGGCGAAATTCTCCTATAGCAATGCTGACTTTTTTTAAAAGCTCTTGTTTTGTTGTTCTTTTCGGATGCGCATATATGTTGATAAGTATGATTATATCTATATCAGCGGATGGGCCCATTTCCAGTTTTATTATTTGCATGTCTGGGGTGGTCGTGATTAGTTGAGTGGACTTGATTTTTAGCGCCAATAGAGATATAAACTGAGAGACTCCCCTTGGTTAGTCCGTATTGCTGGGTAGTATGAAAACTAATATTTTTCTAAAATGGTGGATAAGATGCAGTTTAAAAAAATGAGAAATGACTGGCTCTTTGAGAACATTAAAGACTGAAAAATAGGGTGCATGTTTCTGTGTTTTGAAAGCATGTTTCTAATTGGTTAATGAAAAATGTTTGAAAGGAACATTACATAGGATAAGCTGATATTTTGAATAGTCAAGCACACTTTCTGTTTGGAAATGGACATTGTGTGTTGTACTTGTGACCTAATTGTTCAGTTGTGTGTTCCATGAACTGTTAGCATGGTAATAGGCATTAAGCAGAGTGGGGGTAGGGTTTAACGGAATGTCAATTGGAAAGGGTTGAAATGTGTAACCAATAGAAAGTAGAATTAGAACCCAGTGATTGCTTATGTATTCGCAGAATGAGTCAGGCATTCACACTAGCCGTGCAGTAGTGAAATGTATAGCATGTATGCAATCACCTTACCCCTTCCAGAGTAGTGCGATTCTCCTGCTAAAGTCAAGGGAATAGTCTTGCTTGTCTAGAAGCATACTGTGAGTCTGTGTGTACCTGTGCAACCATTGTGGCAGAAGAATGTGGTTACTTCATGTCTTTGCAGACACTTAAGTGCTCAAATAGCTGTTCTATTGTCAAACTTCAGTAGTGTTTGAACCCAGTCATTGCTTATGTATCCACAGAATTAGTCAGGCATTCACACTAGAGTGCATTAGTGAAATGTGTAGAATTTATGCAATCACACTTACCCCTTCCAGACTAGTTTCTACTGCTAAAGTCCAGGGAATAGTCTTGCTTGTCTAGAATCACACTGTGCGTCGTGTCCACTTCTGCAACCATTGTGACAGAAGCATGTGGTTACTTCATGTCTTTGCAGACACATAAGTGCTTAAAATGCTGTCCTGTTGGGACATTTTAGTAGTATTAGAACTCACTGATTGCTTATGAATTCGCAGAATGAGTCAGGCATTCACATTAGCCGTGCAGTAGTGAAATGTATAGCATGTATGCAGTCACCTTACCCCTTCCAGAGTAGTGCGTTTCTCCTGCTAAAGTCCAGGGAATAGTCTTCGCTTGTCTAGAATCACACTGTAAGTCTATGTGTACTTGTGCAATCATTGTGGCAGACACATGTGGTAACTGCATGTCTTTGCAGACACATAAGTGCTCAAAAAGCTGTCCTTTTTGTCAAACTTCAGTAGTCGTTCAACCCAGTCATTGCTTATGCATTCACAGAATGAGTCAGACATTCACACTAGAGTGCATTAGTGAAATGTGTAGAATGTATGCAGGAACCTTACCTCTTCCAGACTAGTTTCTACTGCTAAAGTCCAGGGAATAGTCTTGCTTGTCTAGAATCACACTGTGAGTCTGTGTCCACTTCTGCAACCATTGTGACAGAAGCATGTGGTTACTTCATGTCTTTGCAGACACATAAGTGAGTAAAAAGCGGCCCTGCTGTGAAATGTCAGTAGTTTTAGAACCCAGTGATTGCTTATGCATTCACAGAATGAGTCAGGCATTCACAGTAGAGTGCAGTAGTGAGATGTGTAGAATGTATGCAGTCACCTTACCCCTTACAGACTAGTGTGTTTCTCCTGCTAAAGTCCAGGGAATAGCTTTGCTTGTCTAGAATCACACTGTGAGTCTGTGTCCACTTCTGCAACCATTGTGACAGAAAGCATGTGGTTATTTCATCTCTTTCCTGACACATAACTGCTTAAAAATCTACTGCACTTGTGCTCCTTTAGTGGGCCATTCAGCACCACGTACTAATCCATTCATTCTGCCAAATCCCAACCACTTATAAATTCACCCAGGCATTCTCTTTACAATACTCCATTTATTCAGTCAGTACCAAAGTACTCTTGCAATGACTCAGGCCTTAGCACATGGACTGCTTCAAACCCCGTTCCACTATGCATGCAGTCCTCTAACTACCTACACAGTTGTCATACACACCATCAACTCCCCAGTCAGTGTCCATACAATCCAGAAAACACCCTGCTATTCCCTCTGCACTCCTCTAGTGACCCATTCGGTACCATGTACTAATCCATTTACTGTGCTAATACCCAACCACTTACACATTCACCGAGGCACTCTCTTTGCAGTACTCATGCAGTGAGCCAGGCCTTAGCACATGGACTACTTTAGTCCCTTATCCACTATCCATGCAGTCCTCTAACCACCTACACATTTGTCTTTCACATCTTCAATTTCCCAGCCAATGTCCATACACTCCAGCAAATACCCAGCAACTCCCTTTGCACTCCTCTAGTGACCCATTCAGCAACCACGTATAAATTCACCCAGGCACCCTCATTGCAGTACTCTAATCATTCAGTCAGTACCCAAGTATTCATGCGCTGAGCCAGGCCTTACCACATAGACTGCTTCAAACACCTATCAACTATGCTTGCAGTACTCTAACCACCTACACCTTTGTGTTTCACACATTCAATTCCCCAGTCAGTATCCATACACTCCAGAAAACACCCTGCCTTTCCATTTGCACTCTTCTAGTGACCCATTCAGCACCTTGTACTAATCCATTCATTGCGCCAAATTCTCCCAGGCACTCTCCTTGCAGTACTCTAAATATTCAGTCAGTACTCAAGTACTCATGCAGTGAGCCAGGCCTTAGCACATGGACTGCTTCAAACCCCTATCTACTATGCATTCAGTCTTTTATCCACCTACACACTTGTCTTTCATGCCTTCAATTCCCCAGCCAGTGTCCATAGACTCTAGGAAACATCCTGCCACTGCCTTTGCACTCCTTTAGTGACTCATTCAGCACCATGCATTAATCCATTCACTGCACCATAACCCAAACACTTATAAATTAATCCAGGCAGTTTTGTTGTAGTATTCTAATCATTCAGTCAGTACTCATGTACTCATGCAATGACTCAGGCCTTATCAGATAGACTGCTTCAAACACCTATCCAGTATGCATGCAGTCCTCTAACCTCCTGTTTTGTTATGTTATGCTAATCAAAAATTTATAGAGCTCAGAACTACTCAACAGAGTGTACCGGTGCTATGACAGAAGAAACATGAGAACAAAAGCTGTGGATACCGGAAGAGACCACGAAAGATAGAAATCCATAGACTCCATGAAACATCCTGCCACTTCATTTGTACTCCTCTAGCGACCCATTCAGTACCATGTACTAATCCATTCACTGCATCATAACCCAACCATTAATATATTCATCCAGGCAGTTTCTTTGCAGTATTCTTATCATTCAGTCAATACCCAAGTACTCATGCAGTGAGCCAAGCATTAGCACATGGATTGCTTTAAACCCCTATCCACTATGCATGCAGTCCTCTAACCACCTACACATTGTGTTTCACATCTTCAAATCCCCAGTCAGTGTTTATACACTCCATTCAGCACCATGTGCTAATCCATTCACTGTGCCAAAACCCAAACACTTATAATTTCACCCAGGCACTCTCCCTGCAGGTCTCTAATCATTCAGTCAGTACCCAAGTATGCATGCAGTGAGCCAGGCCTTTGTGCATGGACTGCTTCAAACCCCTATCCACTGTGTATACAGTCCTCTAACCACCTACACATTTGTCTTTCACACCTTCAATTACCCAGTCAGTGACCATAAATTCCAGGAAACATCATGTCAATCCCTTTGCATTCCTCTAGTTACCCATTCAGCACCATGTACTAATCCATTTCCTGCGCCATAACCCAACCACTAATCAATTCATCTAGGCAGTTTCTTTGCAGTATTCTAATCATTCAGTCAGTATACAAGTACTCATGCAATGATTCCCGCCTTAGCACAAAGACTGTTTCAAACACCTATCCACTATGCATGCAGTCCTCTAACCACCTATACATTTGTAATTCACATGTTCAATTCCCCAGTCAGTGTCAATACACTGCAGCAAACACCCTGCCAGTCCCTTTTCACTCCTCTAGTCAGCCATTCAGCACCTTGCACTAATCCATTGACTGCGCCAAAACTTATGAATTCATCCAGGCAGTTTCCTTGCAGTATTCTCATGATTCAGTCAGTACCCAAGTACTCATGCAATGACTCAGGCCTAACCACATAGACTGCTTCAAACACCTATCCACTATGCATGCAATGCTCTAACCACCTACACATTTGTCTTTCACATCTTCAATTTCCCAGTCAGTGTCGACACACTCCAGAAAACATCCTGCCTCTCTCTTAGCACTCCTCTAGTGACCCATTCAGTACCATGTACTAATCTATTCACTGCACCAAAACTCAACCATTTATACATTCCCCCAGGCATTCTCGTTGCAGTACTCTAATCGTTCAGTTAGTACTGAAGTACTCATGGAGTGAGCCAGGCCTTAGCACATGTCCTTCAAAAGCCTATCCACTATGCAAGCAGTCCTGTAACCACCTACACATTTGTCTTTTACACCTTCAATTCCCCAGTCAGTGTCCATACACGACAGCAAACACCCTGCCAGTCCCTTTGCACTCCTCTAGTCACCCATTCAGCACCATGCACTAATCCATTGACTGCGCCAAAACCCAACCTCTTATAAATTCACCAAGGCACTACTCTAATCATTCAGTCAGTACCCAAGTACTCATGCACTGAGCCAGGCCTTAGCAGATGGACTGATTCAAAAGCGTATCCACTATGCAAGCAGTCCTGTAACCACCTACACATTTGTCTTTTATACCTTCAATTCTCCAGTCAGTGTCGATAGACTCCAGCAAACACCCTGCCACTCCCTTTGTACTCCTCTAGTGACACATTCAGCACCATGTACTAATCCATTCACTGCACCAAAACTCAGCCATTCATACATTCAACCAGCGATTCTCGTTGCAGTACTCTAATCATTCAGTTAGTACTGAAGTACTCATGGAGTGAGCCAGGCCTTAGCACATGGACTCCTTCAAACCCCTATCCACTATGCATGCAATCCTCTAACCACCTTCACATTTGTCTTTCACAGTTTCAATTCCACAGTCAGTGCCCATACACTTACAGCAAAACACCTGTCACTCCCCTTGTACTTTTCCAAAGCCTCATTCTGCACAATGTACTAATCCATTTACTACGCCAAATCCCAACCACTTATAAATTCACCCAGGCACTCTCATTGCAGTACTCTATTCATTCAGTCAGTACCTAAGTACTCATACAATGTCCTAGGGCTTAACAAACACTGGTACAAACACTTGTTCATTACACATGCAGACCTCTAACCACCTACATTCTTATCTTTACACCTTCAATTACAATTTCTATTAGTGATTACAAAAGAAAGTGGTTGAATGGTTTTATGTACAATGTGCTTGTATAGTAATAGAAAAGTATAATTTATAAATGTATTAAAATAAATGTATTTATATTTATTTTTTACAGATATAGTTTATCATCAGTAAAATAAACTTATCATGCCTGCAAAATCAAGAATGAGAAAATGACAGAAAAACGACAATTATTTAAAGAAAATTCAACAACAAGTTTTGGATGACCAACATCAGGTGGGGAAAAACAATATGTGTTCCGTTAAGAAGACCAAAAAACCTTCAAAGCCTACAAACAAAGTGCACATTGATAAAAGTTCAAAGAATAATTCAACAACTAAAAAGTATAATAAGGAAAAGAAACGTACATAAAACAAAATCACATTAAAAACACACAATGTATGGTAAAAGGAGGAAAAGTCTTTATGTAGAAATTAGAATCAACATGTTTTACAATAGATTTGTCTCTTATTTGTTAAAAGATTTGAAGAAATACAAAAAAAGGGCAGTATTTTATAAAAAGAAGAAGGAAATTGAGATTATTGTAGAGAAGGCTTTTGAATTAAGAATGAAATTATTCATTTTAGTTGTAAACAGAATTTAATCACTAGATAAACCAATCCATTGTATGAAGGCCAAAAGTAAGAGGAAAATACTAATTAACAGAACTAAATGTTGTGATTTTTTTGGGTGAATGGAAACATAGTTCAAATTCAGAGCCTTTCTTTAATGAAGAGAGTTACTTTCAGGTGAATAATTTATTGCGTGCAGTTGATACCAGTGGTCTAGCTTATGAGGTTAGAAATGGTTGTCCAATTGACAAAGAGAAGATGGTTCCCAGAAATGAACAACAAGTGATAGCTGATGAAGTTCTAGAGAGACGTCCTAAAGCCCCAGTGTACACTTGGGATTGCAGTAATATTTGGAGTATACAACAGGAATCTATTGATATTTTAAGCAATTTCTTATGAGAATATAGTAAAAAAAAGTATTAAACCAAAAATTAAGATGTTGCAAGGACTAGATCCTTGCAGAGTGAGAAGAAAAATGGTTTGCAAGGTAATTCTCTGGCTTGTTTTTCTAGAAAAGTATGTCAAAGTGTTTTTCATCATTTCAGGATGTTAGCAGTACATAATTCTCAAATGCGGAAGTTAGTCAGAAGATTGTATTGTGCAAAAAGTCCTGCAATAATGTTTAATGAGTTGAACAGTGCTCTTTTGCGTGGGTCAGTATCAGACGTGAAGAAGATGTGTGATGAAATTGAGTTTTGTTACTTTGTTCCTGGACAAGAGAGTTCAGAAACTGACATATTAATTGAGGAAAATGTTGAGGAGAATGTGCAATATACTACTACAAACAATGTTGAAGAACACATTACAAAGTTTACAGTGATTTCAGGTGAAAGGCCAAATTATTCTTGTATTTGTTGCCAGTAAACTCACTGTTAAGATCAGACTAGGACTGTTGATCTGTATTTAAAAAGTGAAAGAGAAAAAAATGACAAGTGGAAGGAATTTGCAACTTATTTGTTGGTAGAGAATTGTTTTGATTTGGGTTCTGACCAGCGTATTTGTAAATATTGTTATAAAAAATTAGATGACAATAAAATGCCCACTAGAGCTGTCCATAATAATCTAGAGTTGGTAACTGTTCCACCACAACTGATAGATTTAAATATATATGAAAGTATTCTGATTCAATGTGTGCACCCATTTCAAGCTAGTGTTTGTATGGAGCCTAAAACAGGTAGATTGCCTCCTTTAGATTTACAGAGAGGTTTAGAAAAAAGAGGTGTATATTATCCCCTAGATTTAAAGAAAAATATTGAAACTATTGGTGTAGACAATGTAGAAAGTGAACCACTAGTTATTCTACTTAATGTTGTTCCTGCTAAGAGTAAGAAAAGCTGGCAAGAACTAGTGGATGTTAGGAAAGTTCAAAAGGCAACATTATATATCATAAAACACAATGAGTACTATGAAAAAGTGTATGTGGAAGAAGAACAAATACTTTTAGGAGATGAAACTGAAACGTCAAGTGGTCAAATAGAAAAAGTGGAAATGTCCAAAAAGTGAAGAAATCTATGAACATTATAGTGTACATCCACTTCATTCAAAAGAAGTGATGAGGAATACTATTGAATTATTCCAAATGAAAAAAGCAAATGGGAGTACCATGAGTGTATGGGAAACAAAGTTTGGAAGCTCATTGTTTTCTGCAGCTGTCCTCAACTGGAAAAGGTGGACGATATGATGAACAATTAGTGCATATTCCTGCACCTGAATATCGGACAACCAGATTGTATGCAGAAGATCCAAGATTTAAACAATGTATCCCATATAAATGTCATCTTTTGTTTGAGAGTGACCTGTCTGGACTTTCATATGCAGTCAACAACATTTTGAAAACAGGAGTACATCTCCAACATGTTTCTGCAAAGGAATTTATGGATAAAGTACATCAGCGAGATGATCATTTAGAATCTCAGCTGATTCATTTGATGGCATGTCAGCGTGGTACTAATGAGTATTGGTACTGTCCTCATGGAGATCTTAAATGTAGGCTGAGGAACTTAGGAACTCTTTTGTGGTTTCTTACCATAAGCTGCGCTGAATACGCTTTGGATGATTTACTTGAATTTCTTCGAGAGGCAAATCCTGATATAAAAAATATTGAATACAAGACACCTGGAGAATTGTGCACTTTGGATCCTGTTAATGTATGCAGACATTTCAATCATCGGTTTGAAGCTATGATATCTTTTATCTGCAATAAAAATAATCCTCCTCTTGGATAAGTTGTGTATTTTTTGGGGAGAAAGGAGTATCAAGCTAGAGATGCTCCTCATATACATATGGTGTTATGGATTAAGGAAGCACCCACATTTGGAACTGATTCGGATGACACTGTTTTGTCTTTTATTGAAAAATATGCCACATGTGCTATACCAAAAAGAACAAAAGAAAACACATTAACCCCTTCCATGCTCATGACGGAACGGTTCCGTCATGAGCATCGGTTGAGCTGTGCTCATGACGGAACCGTTCCGTCATGACCACACCCGTTTTTAAGAACGTTCAGCACAGCGCGAAAATTCGCGTCGCGCTGAACGGGTTAAGGCAACTAGACTTAAGATTCCAAAGTCATCCATGTGGAAAATACTGTCGACGAAGGTACAAGTCTAAGGAAAAATGTTATACTAAATGTTGTTTTGGATTTCCACGTCCTGTAATATCCAAAGGAAGAGTAAACAGCTTTATGTCAGCTATGAGATATACCATTACTAGAAGATTTCCCAAAAATACATATAATTTGAGAAGAAAAGAAGAATCAAAGTATATCAATGATTACAATCCAGCTATTCTCTCAATGTGGAATGCTAATATGGATATTCAGTATGTTGCCGATAATTCCACTGCTGTTGCCTGGTATGTGATGGAATTAAAAGAAATGTGAAAAGAAATTTCTCACGAGAAGAGTATTAGCAAGAAATTATACAGTTTCACTTTGAAGATGTTATCCCACCGAGAAATTGGAGCGTATGAATGCTCAGATTGGTTATCATCTGCAAGTTTATTCTCAAAATCTAGAAGAATCATTTGGGTGAGTCTAGGTCTTGCTGCAACACAAAATCGAGTACTTATATCCGTACAAGAAAGCGAATATTTAGCAGAAAAAAATCCGTAAAGTATAGATATTGTCAAAAACAAACATGATGAGCACATATTATCCAAATTGAAGACATCATCTTGAGAACACATGTCTCTATGAAGTGCTGCAAAATTATACTTAGAAAGGGAATACTACAGAAAACTTAAATGATGGAAAATATGCAGTGATTGGTTCCGAAGGATGTTTAGTGAAACAAAGCAAAGGAAATTTGATTAATCACAGAAAACTGAGTTGTGATACTCCTGATAAAAGGGAATTTTACTATTTACCACTTTTGCAACTGTTCAAACCGTGACATACAGAATTGGAATTACTTGGAGATTTTCAGAGCTATGAAGAATTCTTCAATGCTTGTAGAGATATCACACAATGTACAGTTTTTGCAAATTATCTGAAAATGTTGAATGATGAAATTGATCAAGAAGCTACTATTGCAGCTGAGAATGCTAGAGACAGTTCTTAAGACAGGCAAAGTTCTGCTCCACTGAGTTTAGGTAAAGTAGGACAACCAGTTCCTGAAAATGAAGCAGCAATTGCGATGAATGAAGTGGAAACAGTAATGCATCAAGCTCAAGAAGATATTATAGATTTAGGAAACTTGGATGAACAACTAAATATTGAACAGAAAGAACTATATCAGCAAGTGAGACAGCAGATTGACCATGGATTTCTTCATGAAAAGAAAGAATACACATGTTCATCATTTCAAGCTATCAGAATGTATGTCAGTGGTCAATCTGGAACAGCAAACACTTTCTTAATTAGAGTGTTGACCAGATATCTACAGAAAGCAACAGATTCACATTTGTCTTGTGTTGTAACTGCTCCAACAGGGTTGGCAATCCACAATATATTGTTTACTAATGCTACCGGTAGATCTTGAAAACAAATTGGAATATCACAAGTTATCTGGAGAAGCTTGTTATGAAGTTTCAAGAGTGCTGAAGAAAATGAAACTTCTGATTATTGATGAAGTAAGCCTGGTCTGCTTTTGTGCATTTAAGAATGCAGCTAATTCTTAAAACAGAGTACGATGTCTTATTTGGAGGAAAATATGTCATCGTTTTTGGAGATCTACTGCAACTTACTCCCGTAAAAGAATAACCAGTATTTAAAACACTTGTACATGAAGACACAAGAAAGTCTTTGGGAAGTGTTGAAATTGTTAATTTTTGGTCATATTTTGAATACAAAGAACTCATTACAGATATGCGACGGGCAAATGATGTTGATTATGGAACTATTCTTCAAGATATTAAAATTGTAGTACTGATAGAACATGGCAAACAAGCTTTGCAAAGTCCACTACTTACGTATTTGTTTCCAAATGAAAATATAGTCCCTGAAAAGATATATATGAAAATTACAGAAATCAAATCTATAATATGCTTAATGACAACACTGCGTGAGTGTTCTACATTCAATGAACAACTTTTAAAAGCTAGAAAATGAAGAAATAATACAAATGAAAGCCATTGATAAAATAGAGCATGAAGGAATCACTATTATTTTGACTGAAAAATTTAAAACAAATTTGGATTCTTTAGAAAAATCGATATCTAAAACTGCTGGTTTAGAAAATAATCTGTATGTATGTATAAACTGTTGGGTAATTTATGGCATCATTTGGATGTAGAAAAAGGTTTAGTAAATGGAGCAATGGGTAAAGTTGTTGATTTTGTTAATTATCAAAATTGAGATGGAATTGAATTTTTAAAAATCAAATCTGATCAAATTGAAGAAGTAAAACAAATTGGTCATTGTTCAGTTCATTTTTTTGCTTGTTAAAGATTTATATGTCCGTAGAAAACACTTTCCACTTTCTCTGGCATATGCTGTGCCTGTTCATAAATCTCAAGAATTAAGAGTAGACAGTGCGTTGGTGAACATTGGAAGTTCCGTGTTTAAAGAGTGTATTGCATATGTTGCTTTGACCCGAGTCAGAACTTTTTCTGGATTGTTTTTGATTGATTTTGATGAGAGAGAGATTATTGCAGATGCCAGCTGTGTACAACAGTATAATAGGTTAAGAAGAGTGTATGCTCCTAATTTAGGTGAATATCCTGTTTTTGAAAAGCGTGTAGGAGGTCAAAAACAAAGATAGGATAATATCTGTAGTGAAGGTATAGAGAAGGAAAAAAATCAAGATAATGTTGAGATTGCAAGCAAAAAGAAAAAGGACACTATTGAAGAGATTGTTGGTTATCAGTTCAAAAATAGTTCAGGTATCAACTGCTTTGCTGATGTAGTGGTCAATGTTGTTTTTCTTGAAATTTTGCAAAAGCAAATTATAGAGAATCATTAAAAAAAATTGTTCCTTGTTGCATTGTGTTTATGGAAAATTGAGAACTGATAAAAGTAAATACAAAGAGTTTCCCATATTCGTAATCTTTTCAATATATGTTCTGGTTCTACACAATTTATGCAGAATTTCCAACAAGATGCTCAGGAATTTCTAATGTATATGCTTGCCGTATTGGAAAATGAAGGAATTGAAATTGAAAATCTTTTTGGCCTTTGTTATTAATGAGAACATCAATGTGAAAATTGAATGTTACATGCAACATTAACATAGATACTGAAAGGTTTATATATTTGACTTTACCAGACTGTAAAACAGTGTCTTTCATCAAACTAGTTAAAGCAGCAAATCAAAACATGGAGTGTAGCCAATGCAAATCAGAAATGCTATCAACGTTAATTATATGCAGATATGGACAATATATACTTTTAATCATACAACTTTGTACAGCTGAAGGAAGAAAATTGGAAACTTTAATTAAACATTTTTTAGCAAGTCAAGTATCAATATCAGGAAGAACTTAAGTAGCAGTAGCAATTATGTTCTATGATGTTCCTTCCACAACATCTGGACATTACACTGTCTATTTAATATGCAGTAAAGGATGGACATATTGTAATGATGCTCAGTTAATTTTTATATGTTTGCCTAGCAAATTACAAAATTCTTATCTAATATTTTTAAAGAAAAGGTTTTAAGAAGATAATTTAGCTTATGAGGAATATGTTTAAACGTATGAATACAATTACTATTGGACAATTTCAGTAAAAAGGATTTCAGCAATACCATTTGGCCAAGAGGAAAGGTATATGTTACAAACATGAGGCGCACCAGTAGAATTTAGAAGGTCTTCTTTATTAAGTCTTCTCACCATCACAGGTTCCAGTCTGCTGGAGTCAGTTGTGGAATGTTCACACATTCTTGCCAGGGCTATACCAAGGGAGAGGAGGGCGGGGGGGGGGCAGAGCAAACCAAGTGAGACTACAACACATCTACTTAACAAGGGAAAGGAAAGTAATAGGTGGGGAGCGATGGTATATGGCAGTAACATTGCGTGGGAAGAAGCATTATAACATAGGAAAAGGTCCGAGGACCAATTGAAAGAAAGTTATACCATACAGTGACAATATTGACATTTTAAAGTGTGCCACACCATTACAGGAAAGGTTCTCAAGTCACACAGTAGTCTCTAGTCCACCGTGGTGCAGCTGTGGACCTTGACGATCTCCGAGGTGCCACATCAGTCATACTACGCATTTGTGTCTCTGCTTGGGGAACATACTTTTCTTTCTGAGGGACAATCCTGTCCATACTCCATGTCTGTCCGTTGGCCAGCTGGACTACATTCCTACCTACTTTGGTTACATGCATGGGTTCAGAGAACCTAGTGGCATCCCTCCTTCTTGGCTTGGGAAGGTCTATACAGATCCAATCCCCTTCCCTTATCATGCTATTTTTCATGTGTTTGTCAGCATTGTACCTTGCTTCGTACTTGTCTTGGTGATCTCTAATACGCTTTCCAATTTCACCACGGTTAACGTGGCAACTGGTCTGCCTTTTTACTGGAGGTGAAAGCCTGGTTTTAGGGATCCTCCCTTTTAATGAACTGAAAGGAGACACCCCTGTGACTAGGTTAGGGGTAGAGCGATAGACCCAGAGTGTTTCCTGCAGAGCCTGTGCTGCTGAAATGCCTAATATCTCAGCACGTTGTATACCTTCTTTTATCATGCGGTTCATGCGCTCCACCAACCCGCTTGCTCTAGGACAATAAAGGGCAGTTTTATGGTGGATGATGCCCATACAAGAAAGGAATTCCCTCATGTTCTCTGAAGTGAACTGTACCCCATTGTCGGTGACTAAAATATATGGGATTCCTTCCTCAAAAAAGGGATCTTTAAGGAAGCCTATGAGTACCTTTGTATCAATTTGGTGGACACATTTGTAAACCACCCACTTAGTGTGGTAGTTCACTAGGACTAGTATGATTCTTTCCTTCAAACTCAGGGCCAATTATGTCAAGAGCTAGCTTAGACCAAGGACTATATGGTACAACAACTGGGGGTAGGGGTGGTTTCCTTGTCTGATGTGTCTTATCAGATTTGCTGCATTCCAGACAGTCCCTAACTGTGAGTTCTACCATAGTATCCATTCCTGGCCACCAGTAGTCCAATCTTATCTTGTTTTTCATTAGGCCATGCCCTAAGTGACCAACATGTGCTAAGTCTACATTTTTCTGTCTGAGAGAGATAGGTGGAACAATTCTATCTCTCCTAAACACCATATCATCATGGATGTTAAGTTCCAGATTCACCTCCCAGAATCCACTCAATGCAGGTGCAACCTTATTTCTCTCATTGGGCCATCCTTTTATTATACAGATTTTTAGTGCTTGCATATCCTTATCATTGCTCAAACCTTGTTCCCATTCCTCTTTGCTTAGGCATGTCAACTTCAAGATCCTCTCCTCATCTTCAGCTACTACATCACAACTGTTAGTATCATTTGGTGAGAGGGACACGAAGTCTGCCACAACATTTTGCGAGCCTGGTGTATTTCACAGAGAAATTGTACCACTCCAAACCCAAAATCCACCTTGAAATGCGTGGTGTGGATTTTTCAGACTCTTTGGTTGTAAAGTCATACATGAGGGATTTGTGGGTGTTCCTCACAGTGAAGGGAATGCCCCAGAGGAAGAAACGGAAATGTTTGATGGCCCATGTACATGCCAATGCCTCCTTTTCTACTACAGAGTAGTTTACTTCTGCTCCTTTAAGGACGCGAGAAGCAAATGCCACCACTTGTTCCTTGTTATTGTCCATCTGGGTGAGGCTAGCCCCTAACCCCTTATTACTAGCATCGGTGTACAGAATGGTGGGTTTGGTAGGGTCAAACCTACCCAGCGATGGGGCTGAGGCAATGCTATCCTTCACTGTGGTGAATGCCACTTGACAGTTTTCACTCCATGTAAAGGGAGTTTTGGTCCTAAGTAATGATCTAAGAGGTTCTACAATGCTAGCATCATTTTTTACAAACTTAGCATAATATTCTGATAATCCTAAGAATGATTTAAGATCATCTACATTTGTTGGTGGTTTGGTTCTTTGGATGGCTTCCACCAAGTCTACTTTGGGCTTTATACCATCATCTGAAATGGTGTGGCCCAGGTATTCAACCAACCCAACCCCTATGCGACACTTTTCCTTCTTTAGTGTCAATCCTGCTGCTTCCAATTTAGTCAACACCCTCCTCAAATTGGAATTGTGTACCTCCACGTCCTTCCCATAAATGAGGATGTCGTCCTGGAAGCACATGGTGTTTGGGAGACCTTCCAGTACATGTTGCATGATCCTCTGGAAGGCAGCGGCTGCCGATGCCAACCCAAAGGGCATGCAAATGTACTGGAAGGCCCCTAAAGGGGTAATGAAATAGGTTAAGTGACGTGAATCTGGGTGCAACTCCACTTGGTGGTATGCAGACAAGAGGTCTAAAACACTGAAACAGTTGGCACCCTTGATTAATGTAAGGACCTCATGTATACGTGACAAAGGGTGCCAGTCCACCCATATGTTGTTGTTTAGGTCTCTAAGGTCTACACACAATCTTATATCCTTGCTAGAGGATTTGGTTCTAAGGACAATTGGGGCCAACCATTGGGAGCTGTCTATGGGTTCAATGACTCCTTGAGTTAACAGTCTGTCCAATTCAGGTCTCAACCTATGAGCTACGGGCTTGGCCTTGCTTGTAAGTTTGATGGAATGCTGATAGTTCTTAAGTAGACCCAGCTCCTGAGTAAACACCTTGGGAAAATCATTGCAAACTTCATTTACCCCTACTCACTGGGCTACTAGGAGTCTTGGTCAAGGCTATTGGGGTCTAACTTGATGCCTTATTCCCGTTGGTGTTTCCACCCCAACAGACTAGACCCTTTCTGTGTGAGATACATTTTACCCACTGTGCTCCTTCCTTCGAACCCTATGTTCATGGTCGTCATGCCTATCAATGGTATGGGGTCCCCATTATATCCCCTTGGTTGTATATCAGCAGGTTGTATTTTCTGTTGCCACATGGGGAACATTTTAGAGAAAGTATCTGCTTCCACTAAAGTATACGGTGAGCATGAGTCTGCCAAAACCATAACTACCCTTTGGTCTAATGTTATGGTACAAGACGGAAATCTTCCAGTCTTGTCCTCTTCTTGTACCTTAAACACCAATTTAACTTCTTGGGGAGGCTCATGCTGAATGGAGTGAACTGATTTTGATTGGCGATGTCTATAGGGTCTGGCCAGATGGCCCCTCCTCCCACATCTGTGGATAGTGACTGATCTGGCTTGGCATCCCACGTGATTGGCAAGGTGATTGGGGCTACCACATCTGAAACACTTTTGTTTAGTAACTGGGGGAACAACACTGGGTCCCTTACTCTTACTTTCTTTATGGGTCTCCTGCTTGTTTATGGCATTTACTTCTGTGTTTTTCTCCCCTTCTCCCTTTGTTGCTACCAAGCAATCTGCAGTGTGTTCGATACCAACAGTGATGTGGATGGCTTGTTTTAGGTCAGGATTGGCAACAAGGAGTCTTTCTTGAATTTTAGCGTTGTTAGTACATCTTACTAACTGGTCTCAAAATTAGAGAGTCTTGTAGGGTCTCAAATTCACACGTGTTGGCTAGACCTTTAAGGGCTGCAATGTATGTTTTGACCTTTTCACTCTTACCCTGTACTCTTGAATAAAATGTGTGCCTTTCCAAAACAATGTTGATAGACTTACCAAAATGTTTTTCCAACCTATTTACTGGTGCTAGATACACATTTTTGTCATCATCACTGTCCTCCTCTGCCTCCGCTGATATGTTGTCGTACGTTTTACGCCCTTCAATACCTAAGTTATGCAATAAAGTATGTAGCTTTCTTAAAGCTGAGAACTTTTCACCCCCAATTGCAATGAGGTAGGACTCTAAAAATCCAAACCATTCTTTCCATGGCAACTGTGGCTCTCCCACATCATTAAGAAAAGGTGGCGGCTTCGACATATTTATACTCGCCATTTTATGAAAGAAAGGCACAAGTGCTCTTAGTAGGATCAAATCTATTGCGTATTCTCGGAAGAGGAGTCTGTCCCCTTCCCTCTAAGCGAAACACTACAGAAAGCACAATAGAAAATGGTGAAAGTTCAGCTGTGCCTGTCAGAGCGTGAAAATGACAGGCAAGAAGTGGAAGAACCTTGACTGGAGAGTAATGAAGGTTCCTGGCGAAGGCAGTTAACAGGAGGACCTGGGTGAGTAATTATATGACCTTGAACAAAGTAACAGTAAGCTGTGCCCATCAGCGTTAAAAACTGCAGGCAATTAATAAAAACATTAGAGCAATTATGGAGTATTAAGAAATCCAGCTGTGCCTGTCAGCGAAAGACCCAACGGACTTACGTTGCAAGTATGTATGAGGAAAAGTTAAAGCATTATAGAGAATCAGCTGTGCCTATCAGCGAAGAGTGCCACAGGCTGAACGAGTAACTAGCAGTGAGCTAAGGGTTAATTTAAAGAGCGCTGCTCTGAGGGAGGCGCTGCTCAGAGGGAGGCATCGCAGAATGTGTCGCCTCCGGAGATGATGCTTTGCTGAGGGAAGAGCTGGCAAGACAACGGAACCCTAACGCGGCTTCTGTGGGACGCTGGACATCACCCCACGCGGCTGCTCCCTAAGAGTTTTCCCACACAATCGATCCTACACGGAGTACCGCAGCGCAGGCACCGTCGCTGGTGCGGGAAGGCTATGACGCACCTCCCAGCGATGACTCCCGATCTCTCCCACTGCTCCCTTCGGGGCACAAAACCGCGGGATACCAGGAAATCCACCCAGCTTGCCTGCAGCACCCGGACTCTTTATTCGTTCCGGCCGGGGCACACACAGTAGGCGCGGTCACAGCCCTGCGGGATACCAGGAATTCACCCAGCTTCACCCAAAGTTTCTCACATCCCTGTGACGAACTTTGTGGATGGCGTCACTGACTGGGTTGGCCACTGCACTCTGCAACCCCAGAAAGAAAAAAGAGGATCAAAATAGCTCTCCCTCTTCTGGGTTGATCCACTGGGAGACAAGGTCACTCAATGGGAATTATGATGCAGGGGTACTCCCCGCAGATAACAGCACGGCACGGTAGCAGCACCGAAAAAGTTTTTCTTCTTCCACTTCACAGGGTAGCTTCAATATACAGCAAGAGGCACAGCATAGCAGAGGTAAGGCAGGATGCAGGAAATCTTGGTCTTCCACTAAACTTTTAAAGGTATCAGGTAAGTCTTAAATCTTTCTTAAAGTATCTGGCTGTACTGGAGTACGTAATGGGGGTGATGGTGTACTGTCCCCACGCGGTGTTTTGTGGCCATTGTTACAAACATGAGGCGCACCAGTAGAATTTAGAAGGTCTTCTTTATTAAGTTTTCTCACCATCACAGGTTCCAGGCAGCTGGAGTCAGCTGTGGAATGTTCACACATTCTTGCCCAGGCTGTACTAAGGGAGAGGAGGGCGGGGGGCGAAGCACACCAAGTGAGATTACAACAGTATACATTTAAATTAAGGACATTTTCTTGATATTCTCACAGCATATATTTTTAAAGAACATCATTTCAAGTATACGAAAATGATAAAGAATTGTTCATTTAATTATGAATTCAGTTCTTTGAAATTGAAGAAAGATTTTTTTGGGGAGAAAGCATTTAGTATTTATGAGATTTGTATTATATGATATGTTATTGAGGATGTTGTTTTTATGGAATGTTGAGAAATAATTGAGTATATTGTAAATATCTTTTACATACATTAGGTTTTTTTTAGTATTAAATCTGTTTTATTAGCAATATTCAGGAACAGTAGTCATAAACAAGAAGTGCCTACAAACCAGTGGACCAGCTCAAGAACGTGATTCTGCGTACTCAATTCAATGAACATGGTGGTGCATCGGATATTAAACACAGCAAGCCGCCTACAACCCACAGGGCCGGCCGCGTCTGAAGGGGGGAGTGGGGATGTGCGTACTCAGGATACCGTGCATTCGTTCCAGTAAACGCTGGCCAATACATGGGCACCAACAGCAGTCTGACCCCTCAGTATCTGCCACCCCCCCACCTCTAGCTTATAGAGCTGTGTATCAGTGAACGGAGCATGCTCCAGTCCGCTTATTCCAATGTCTCAAGTCCGTTTTGCATACCCCTACAAGAAGCCCACAATACGTGAGCCATCCAGATGTACCTCTAGGCTACTGTCGACAGAATAAGCAATGCTACCATATAGGCCTCAGTATTAGGCAACTGCAATATAAGAAATCTTTAAAAAAAAAAAAGAGAGAGAGAGAAAACCCCCCCTGCTCCAATCCCCCCCAAACTCAACCCCCCCAACTACCCTCCCCCACCCAGGTCCAGGTCCGGCCCCTCTAAAGCAGAAGGTAATCTCCCTGCTGACTCAGCTGCCCTCAATCTGGGACAGGCGCAGAAGGCACAAGTATCTAGGGCACGTGACTTTCTGAATTTCGTGGCCAAGAGGGATAGGAACGGCTGCCACAGGTCCGCATATTTAGCACCCTCTCCCGCCTTGATCAGGGACAATTTCTCCATACCAAGAACCGCCCTCAAGCGATAAAGCCACCCCTGGAATGTGGGAACATGTGTGGTGCGCCAGAGGGACATGATGTTCTGTAGTGCTGACCCAATGGCGATGGTGATCAACCTGCCCCTGCGTGACCGTAGTGGATATGTAATGGGTTTTGGAAGGCCTAAAAGGACATAGGAGGGGAATCGGGGGATTTCAGTATCAAAATGGGAATCGACTTCATCCAAGACTGATTTCCAGTATCCCTGGAGGTGGACACCATCCCAAAGAAGATGGACCAAGGACCCCCTTTCCCTGCACCCTCGCCAACACGTCGCCTCCCGTCTATGATCCATCTTGTGTAGTCTTTCTGGGGTGTAGTACCAGTATGATACTATTTTAGTGAGCATGTGGGTCAAGCACATGTGGTAGGCGGAGTGGCGTGCGCGGTAGTAGATCCCGTCCCATTCCTTAGTGCTGAGTATGCGCCCCAGTTCCTTCTCCCATCTAGCCATACCTGAGTTATATACCTGGGAGTATCGGTCTATAAGCATGCGGTAAAGATCAGAAATGAGGCGTTTATCTACAGTCCTTGTGATCAGCCACTATTCATAAGGCCGTAGTCACCTATCTGCCTCCTCTCAAATCTGACTGTTAAGCGCCCAATGTTGAGCCTGTAGATAACAAAGCCTCTCCATTTCCTGCAGGCCATAGTCTTGTTTGAAGGTTTCGAATGGAATGATTCCGTCCCTGGTGTACATGTGAAACAAGAATCGGCATCCCCCCGCGCGCCACTTCTCGTATGCCACCACGTCTTGTCCAGGGGTGAAATCGGGGTTCTCCAGAAAAGGAGTAAGAGGCGATGGGAAGGTGGTAAGCTCATGCTTGAGATTGGTGCTGTCCCACACCTCAAGAGTTGTCCTTGTGATATAGGAGGCGTAAAGATTAGGAGGTCTGTGTTGCCTGCAAAGAAAGGGCACTTCCTGGAGTGGGCGGTCCGCCACAGCCTGGTCTTGGAAAAGCCAGTGTTTTCCTGACTTACATCTGCTCCATTCCACAAGAGTTCTCAGTTGAGTCGCCTGGTAATACAACATGAGATCAGGGAGCCCTAAACCCCCCTTCTCAGGAGGCAGTGTCGCTAGTCTGAGTTTCATTCTTGGCTTCCTGCCGTTCCAGATGAATTGCGCCAGCTCGGCTTGCATCTGGCGAAGCCAGCCTTCTGAGGGCGCAAGGGAATGGCCCGGAAGAGATAAAGAATCTGCGGCAGGACCGTCATTTTTACGGCCGCCACTTTACCCAACCATGACAATGGAAGATGTTTCCATCTACTCAACTCCTTTCGAATAAGAAGGCGCAGGCATGTGTAATTGACCTTGACCGTGTCCTGCAGTGTGGGTGCCAGGTGAATTCCCAGATAAGGGACCGTCATCTGTGCCCAGCTGAATGGAAAATGCCCCTGCAAGTGGGACCGGGTGTGTGCTTCCAAGGAGAGGTCCAGAGCCTCTGATTTGGTCATGTTGACCTTGAACCCCGACACCCTAGAGAAGGCGTCAAGGCTTTCAACACAGGCTGGCAGAGACGTATTCGGGGAGGAGAGCAACAAAAGGCATCAAGGCTAATTGTGTGCACGTAGGCCCCAAACTTCCGCGCACCTCCGGGTTGATCCGCATCATCTGCGCCAGCGGCTCCATATATAAGGCAAAGAGCAGGGGTGACAGCGGGCACCCCTGTCTTGTGCCTCTTTCGATGGGAAATCGAGGCGACGTGCAGCCACTGACCCTAACGTCACGGAGGGATAAGAGTAACAATTGAGAATCCACCTGTGGAATTTGTCACCCAGGCACGCCTTCACCAACACCTGTTCCAGATACGGCCAGTGGACCCAATCAAATGCCTTCTCTGCATCTATAGCGAGAAACATATACTCACCAGTCGTCCTCGTAGCCTTCTCTATAAGGTGCAGCACCCTCTTCGTGTTGTCCACCGTCTGGCGCTCAGGGATGAACCCCGCCTGATCCGAGTCGACTAGGCCAGGCATCAGCGGCGCGAGCCGTGTCGCCAACATGCTAGTGTAGATCTTGAGGTCTACATTGAGTAAAGAGATAGGTCGGTACGCATCGCAGCGCGAGTGGTTCTTCCCTGGTTTGCGAATAACTGAGATGGTGGCGTCCAGGAGGTCTCACGGGATAATTCCAGGACTTGCGAAAGAGTTAAAGAGGGTAGTTAACAGCGGAGTCACCTGCTGGCAAAGAATTGCGGAGAAGCCGTCTGGGCCCGGAGCTTTTGCTAATTTGAGACGCGAGATGGCCGCGATAACTTCTTTCAGCCGGATAGGCCTGTCCATTAGGTCCGCCTGCTCGGGGGTCAGGGACGGGAGAAGAATAGACGCCAAGAATCTCTCTCCTTCCGCCAGGTCTAACGAAGACCCCGTGTACAAGGAGGTGTAAGAAGCACTGATGGCTGCTGCAATGTCTGCGTCCTCGGTGACCACCGTCCCGTCCTGGGAGGCGATCCCCTGGACCATTTGTTTCCGCTATAGTTCCCAAAGTGCACGCCCTAGCCTTCTTCCACATCGGTCCTCCCGTGTAATATAAGTGTCGCCCCCGTAATGCTGCGTATTCCGCCCAGGCCTGGTCGAGCGCTGCCAACTGCTGTCTAACCTGTCGCAACTGCCTCCAGATTCGCAGTGCCCCAGTGCGTTGCTGCATGTGCTCAAGTTCCCGCGTCCCCCGAGGCAGCTCCTCTCGCTTGTGCGCACGTTCCGCAATTCTAGGCTGCCGAGATGGCGATCAGTTCTCTGCGGAGGACCGCTTTAAGAGCCGCCCAACGTGTGGCCAGTGACGTAACTTCAGTGCCATTGTGTGTTAAGTATTCGCGAACAGGCCCCTTGAGTTTCTCCACAACCTCGGCACGGTGCAGTAATGTATCGTGCAGCTTCCAGCAGCGTGGCGTTCATGTCAGTGGAGGGAGGGAAAATACCGCCACCATAGGCGAATGGTCGGACAGAGTCGCGGCACCTATTTCAACCTCGGAGACGAGCGCATGCAGGGAAGAGGAAGCTAAGAAGTAATCAAGGCGTGCATAGGTTTTGTGAGCGTTAGAGTAGTATGTGTAGTCCCTTGTATTCGGGTGAAAGCTACGCCACAAATCCACCATGCCCATGTCTCCCATCCTGGCCAGTCCTTCGTCAGAGAGGGCCCCAGTCTGAGAGTAGCGCTGTCCTGACCTGTCTTGCAAGGTGTCCATTACTAAATTCAAATCCCCACCCACCAGAATGTGCCGGTCGGGGGATGCGGCAACCTCTGTGAGGGCTGAGTGAAAGAATTTCTCCTGGTCTTCGTTTGGGGCATACACTGAATAGATCGTAAAAGCCATCCCCCCAAGAGAGAATCTATAAGATAAAAGCCTCCCCGTCACCTCCACCCCTCTCTGCAAGACCTTCCCTCAAAAACCGATGGGCCACCAGTATCGCCACCCCTGCCATTTTAGTGGGAGAAGAAGAATAAAATTGGTGTGGGAAGCAGCGAGACCGCATCCTGGCGCAATATTTCTGCAGAAGATGGGTTTCCTGCAGCAGACAAATGTCAGCTTTGGAGGCCTCCAAAAGAGAGCGCATCGCCTTTCGTTTCACCTGGTTATTAAGTCCCCTCACATTTAGTGTGAGGATCCGTAACTCAGTCGGAGGCATTAGGTTACTATACGGGAGAGGGGAATCCCCCGTGCACCGTATCAGGTGCTAGCCAAGATCTCCACCCAGGAAACCAACTGCCCTTCATGAAGTACCCTAGATTCTGATTCCTGCCCCTAGCACGGAATGTAACCCTTTTCAACATCAAAGAAGACCCTGGACCTGGACCCTGCCCCACCCACCATCCTCCCCCCAAAATAACCCCCAAAGGAAAACACAAAAAGAAAACCCAGAAAACCCAACAAAATGCAACATACTTATTGTCCATCATCCGAAGGTGATTGGTGAGGAAACATGGATGCTCACAGGTGATTCAGGCAATCCTCCACCAGCCCCTTCAGGCGCCCAGTATAATCCCCACTATGTTGGGCTTCACCACAAAGTGGCTGAGATTGTTTCCTTTAGTTGCTGCAAACCCCAAACTCCCCCTTGAACAAAACCAAGTACCAAGGATATAAACTCTTGAGTACCTGAAGTTATCCACGAGGGAAAAAGGGAAGGGGAAGTGGAATTAGAAACAAAGAGAGAAACACAGGAGCTCTTCTGATCCCGCGTTGTTTCTCAGAAAGTGTGCCGGGCCTTCATTAACTGTGGTGTGAATTATAACATGAATCAAAACTCTTGGTGGTCCTTAATCAGTGCCAAAATCAAGAATTATCCTTAAAACACATACCTTAATATTATCAGCCCTTGCTTACACTTCAACAACAATTATAACTCTTCCTGTCTTGAAAAGCCTTTAAAATAAATGAACATTCATGACACTTTGTTCCAAAATCAACAGTCTGTTATACATGCCTTAAATGAGTTAGTACATTAGTTATAACTTTCAACTGTTATTTTTCTAATTGAGTTCTTATCTGGAAAATAAATGAAACACAACAAGAGAAAATGCACTGCACCTTTAAAATATCTGACTGCTCGAATTATCTTGCTTTTGACAATGATTATTGTTGTTTATGCACAACATTCCTTAATACTTAATATCAAGCTACGCACAACTTTCCTTAATATCAAGCTACAAATATATTCCTTCAAGTTCTTAACAGTTTCCAAGAAAAATGTCCAAGTCTTTCAATCGTTATTTCAAAAACCTCAAATGTCTAGTTTGCATTTTCACCAAGAAATAATATCTTTCAGGGAAGCTTTTTTTTTAAACAATCGTGTTCCTGTTTTTTCTCACAGGAGCTGAGGGGTAAAATCAACCTTACTTGGGCTCCAAGGCGGAGGTGACGTTCAGAGTCCGAGAGAGGAAATTGGCAGGCGGAAATGAAATGCTGGGAGAGAGGGACTGCCTTCGGTGAACACTGGAGAAGTGTGGCTCACTGGTTAGAGGAGGCAGACCCTGATGCTGAGGTCCGACCCGGGACCAGGGTTCAATTCCCGATGCGGCAGGGTCTTGAGCTCAAAATGTCCACGGACTCGATAATTGTCGCCTCGGTGCCTACTTGAATCATGGGTTCACACTCTGCAACTCTGGGCAATAGCTTGCTTAATCTCCACTACGGCCTCACTGCAATGGGATGCCTGGTCTTCACCTTGGGGATGCCCAGTAGTGGTTATCTCACAGGGAAAGCCAGGACGGGTTCCCAAAGCAAGCGCTAAGAGACCTGTCGGTGATTTGGCGCTATATACATCGAAATTAACTAACTAACTAACTAACTGGAGAAAAGCAGAAGCCGAAAATGCCGTCCGGAGTCTTCAGGAATCAGGTAAGCTGCCGAGAAGGGAGCGGGGAGGCCAAGAACCGATCCGGGAGGGAGGCAGACTTCAGGATACCAGCTGCAGTCAGGACGCCTTCCAAGATGCTCGTGGAGAAGCTCTGGTGAAGCGAAGCGTCTCTTCCTATACTGAGCAGTCTTTTATACCTGTTGGTATGCAAAGGAGCACCTGCTGCACTCGCAGAGCCCCTGACTGTTAACACGTGAAAGGAACTAACGTGTTCTCAGAATATTCCAATGGTTTCTTTCAGCAGCATTAGAAAAGCATTGATAAAAGCAAATTCAAATACCAAAGGAACTTCTACATAGAAAAAGCATTGGTAAAGGCAAAGTCAAATACAAAGGAACCTCTACATTTCAAGGTATATTCACATTCAATAGTTCTATGTTCTTATTCAAACTATAGTCTAGATCAATTCAGACTCTCTTATGAATAACTTGGACCCTTATAAAATGTTAACCTCTAACAGTTCTCCCCCCAAAGGTCGCCTAATAGGCCTGGGTTTTTCTGGATTTAAAGCATGGAATCTTCTAATCAAACGTGCAGCATGAACGTTCGCTTCTGGTTCCCAAGATCTTTCGCTTGAATCATAACCCTTCCAATCAATCAAGTAGTATAATTTCCCCTTGATTCTTTTGGCATCCAATATTTTGTGTACTTCATATTCCAAATGGTCCCCTATCACGATTGGTGGAGGGGGTTTATCTACTCTAGTGGAAGGGTTAAAGGGTTTCAAAAGAGAAACATGGAACACTGGGTGTATAGAATATTCCTCAGGAAGCCGTAATTTTATTGAAACAGGATTTAATACCTTTTCTACGGGGAACGGTCCTATGAACCGGGGTTTTAACTTTCTGGGTCCCTCTAATTGGATATTTTTTGTCGAGAGCCAAACTTGATCCCCCTGTTTATAGACCGGGCTAGGTAACCTATGTTTATCAGCGTTCTCTTTCATTTTACTCTTGCTTCTAGCCAAATTTTTCTTAACTTGTTCCTGAATACGTTGCAACTTAACTAGCCTTTCAGCTACTGCTGGCATGTCTTGTTCTATGTTAGGGATTATTTCTGGCAAAGAACGCGGATGTTGACCTGTCAGGAAATAGAAAGGTGAACAGCCTAAAGCAGTGTGCAGAGTGTTATTATAAGCAAATTCTGCTAAAGGTAAGGTCTCATCCCAATTTGATGATACAGTATTAATCAAACATCGTAGGCTCTGTTCTATGTGTTGATTGACTCTTTCTGTTTGTCCATCTGTTTGAGGATGGAAGGCTGACGAAAGACCTAATTCTATTCCTAAATAGTTACTGAGTTTGTTCCAAAATTTAGATACAAACTGAGGTCCCCTGTCTGAAATTATTTTATCTGGTAATCCATGAAGTTTCACTATTTGTTGTAAAAATACCTGACTAAACTCTTCTGCTGAAGGGAGTTTACGTAAAGGGATAAAATGTCCCATTTTTGATAACAGATCCACCACTATCAAAATTGCAGTAAAACCATTAGAGTTAGGCAAATCTGTAATAAAATCAAGACTAATGGTATGCCAGGGATAAGGTGGTATGGTTGAGGTTAATTGAATTTTGCCTTGTCATGTGTCCCTACGTGTTCCCCATCGTATGTTATATGTGCATGATTAATATGCATATTTACCCCCTTGACCGAATAAAGACGCATTTTATAGTTGTGTCCAACGTTAGTATGCCAGTTATCCAGTCCCTCCTGAAAGCAACAAGTATTAGGCCTATGTTGCCAACGTCTTTACATTGTGCACGTTAAATCATCGAGTTGTCCCCGTTTCTAGGCCTCACAGGGCCCGGACACCGGATTCGAGCCTCAAGTCTCCTGAAACCACTCTGAGGAGCGATGCAGCCCCTCCCGCATCCCTGACCCTTCACTTACTTTCTGCCAAGCAGCGTGGTGCCCGGCCTGGCCTGCCTGCCTGTCTGCCAAGAATATGTTATGCCTCTAGTTATCAGTTCAGCTCCCCGGTTTCACATTCCTAGCTAACGAACTGCATAAACATCTTCATCTATAGTCTAGTCTTTCTGTCTCCATGCAAGAGAATTACTGAATTAGTATCCATAGAAGATTCATAGCACACGCAATACACTAGGAAATATATGCATGCACTAGCCTTAGTGACAAGTAGCCTTTACCCTGATGACTTTTAGATTCTATCAACATGTTCTCCAAACACGAGATATCAGATATGCTATAGGTACATGTCGTTCTGACATCCCAGACTTTAGTCTCCTCTTCTAGTGCCTGAAGTCAGAGCCCCCAGCTCTCCCCAGTTACACGTCATGGCCCGTTTTGCGCGCACCAGTAGGTTAAAGGTTCCAGCTGCCCAGGTAGCCCCCTCCATGTATCCACCCACTTATGACACTTCTGTGACGTTTACATCACATGTCTCCGTGCACGCCCTGTGCACGCCTTCTTTTTACGCCCATATGTTCTTATCTTTCGTTTGTCACTTGTTACGCCTACTGTATTCAATGCAATTGTACTGTTTTACTATATATACTGTATGATGTTAATGAGATGCTGCAGCTGCCATTCCCCCTTTTCTTGTGTCTGTCCCTTCCTGAACCTTTGCAGGTGATGGAACCCGATGGTCCATTGGCTCGAGCCATCTAATTAAAGCCCGTAAGACTCAGATACCACGGATTCTGCCTCTTATTTATTGAGCTATCCTTTTTAGTTAATGCATAGAAAAATAGTACCGGTAATTATTTATTTATTTACCACATAATGGCGCCCGAGTAGGGACGAGCCCCTTCCCCACAAATCGGCGATGTAACGCAGGCCCCCTGACCCTTCTACAGCCGTGACGGACCCCTACTGTGCATGTGCAGATATTTCTGCTTCAAGTCTCCCTCAGGCCCACGGAGGAGACGGAGACTGCGGTCCGGCATCCAGACGAGGCGGTGAGGAAGGCGGATCGTCCCGACCAGAGCCCAAGCCGAGAGAGCAAGGTCCGAGGTATCCGGAGGCCCACCTGTTTCCGAAGCCCGAAGCCCGAGGCACATGCGTAGTGCGTAGCAGTAACCAGACGTCGTAGCTGTCCAGTCCAGTCCGAGGCCTTCAGTTTTGCTTCCCGGTGAGTACCGTTGCTGGGACGTATCTAGACGGGTTCATTAATTTGTGCCCGGTCCGACGGGTTTGGGTACACAGATCCGGTCCGACGTGTTCACCTAGGTGGATACGGTATGACGTGTCTCTTTAGGAGACCGGTATGTTCTGTACTGTTTTAGCAGTGCATCCAGTAATTCTAGTAAGTCTGTTCTCGAGAAGTTCAGGTATTATGTTTTCAATGTATCAGGTATTATCTGTTCGAACTGTTATTAATGTATTTTTGATGTCGTGGTATGAATGATTGTTTTGCTGTTCATTACTGTGTTGTGTATTGTGTTCAAGTTCAAGTACGGTTCAAATATGCCTTTGTTTTCGAAGTTACGTCAGATAAAAACCAGAAAAGGGTTACTCGAAGAATCAGTTCCTGTCCCTCCCAGGGACAGTCCTGGACATTTCATGTATCATAAACATGGCTTAGATGCCATACTGTATCTAGATTTATGGGTGGACTACACCAAGCATCTCGAAGAGAAATATAGATGGCCTGTTTCAGGAACATGGGATGCCGAGTGCATCATGAGAGTAGAAGAAGCATTATGGAAAAAGAAAGCCAGACAATCCCAGAAAGATGCCATAGAACTATGGCGTAAAGAATCCCATAAAAGAACAGAGAAAGAATTCAGAAAAGCAGAATTAATTTGGGAATCCTCCGAAAAAGCCCAAGAAAGGGATTTACTAGAAGAAGGTGAACGAGTTAGAGAAGAACAGTCAGACAGATAAAGAAATGCCCTTATTAAAGGTATGTATCCCCTTCTCGCCGAGGGTTTGCCTAAAGCGACCCCGGAAACACTCCGTAATTTGCCGCCACCATTGGTCCCGACTAAGCTAAGTCATCAACCGACCGCAGCTGAAATTTTCCTTTCTTCCTATTTAGACGACACTGTCCCAGAATATGCTAATACGAATCCTACTCCGCCTGCTCAACTTCCACCTCCTGTTAATAACATAATTACTGTGCCTCCAGTCGTTGGTCCCGGGAATCCTGTTAATGTGCCAGTACCCCAGGACCAACCCACATTACGTACACCTACTTTACCAGTCACGTTACCAGCGGCCGCACATTCAGTATTAATTGACGATTCTAGTTCAGGAAGAGCAGGGGGAGGTACTACTATCACCCCGCCTCAAACAAAGCGCCTGACGCTGAGAGACGCAGCATTACAGCGTACGCCAAAGGTGGCCACGTACGAAGCCCTCAAAAAGTACCTTACTGATTGTAGATATGATCCAGTGCCAGGCGAAGATCACATGATATTATATTCCGTACGTTTACGGCGAGTTGCAAACTTTTTGATTACCATATCAGATATGAAAGAACATTTAGACAGAATATATCATTTCATCCGAACAGGGGAGAAACCAGAAAGTATTCACGAAGCTATGACACACAGGAAAGTCGAGACTCAAGGCATGATTTTGCAATTTTTAATAAATTGTTTAATAAGAGAACAGAATCGTCCTGATAAAAATCCAGAAGAGATGAAAGTCCTGATAAGATGGAGTGACAATATAGCAGACGGAAAACACAAGACACAAAATAGTATAGAAACTATGTACAGAAAGATTCGTAAAGAAATCATAGGCATACACGAGAGGGAGAAAGCAAGAATAATAGCAGAGAAAGAGAATGACTCTTCAGACGAAGATGTAGACAACAAGAATCCCACCAGAATAGCGTATGTAGGTAGGACGAGACCTTCTGATAGACACACACGCCTAGACTACAAGAAAGCTTTTCCTCCTCCCGTACCGGAACAGTGTTCTCTTGAACAATTATTCCAGGCTACCGATAAAGTTCTGAAACTACGAATAGGTTACAGTGAGCTTAGTACCATGCATGAACAAGAACTAGCCCGATCAGCAGTTCGATGGACTAGTGATTCTACCACGTTTTCAGACGAAGTAGTGGCTCAAATGTTTCTGAAACTGACCCCAGCCGAGCAGCGACTGGTGGGTATGTACATGATCCAGCACCTCATTACACTGTATGAGGATCAGCATTCTGATCCAGGTCCTTTATATAATGTACTGAACGAGTTACTCCTAAACAGATGGAAAGGTCTAGGTACCGATTTAATTAGTGTCATTTTAGAACAGCGCCACAAATACAGAACGTTCCTGACTCCGCATTTTGTTCCTGTTTCACCCCCATTCTACATAGATAGACAGAATCCGTTGCGAGAAGTGCATCCTGTTAAGGGAACGGGGGGTGAGCTCGAACGAGTATTTGTTTACACCCCTATAACGAAAATAGAACTACTCGAAATGAAGAAGTTAGTGCCCTGTCACGATAAAGATCCAGCAGGGTTCCACCGAGAATTAAAAGACATGCTCCGTATGGGAGAATACACGTATCCCGATATCATCAAAATCTTAAAGGTCCTGTTGCCTGCGGGCATATATGAAAAACTCAAAGAAAAAGAATGGGAGGTGGGAGAGAAAAAGATTGACTGGGCAGGATTAGAGAACGAAGATAACACACGAGTCCCAGGTACTGGTCTTGGGGATAAAGCCAAAGAATTGCCCGAGTTGTTAATACAAGTCTTGCCAAGATTACTAGCCACGAAAAAGGAAGACTGGGATGCCATCTCAGCCTGTAAACAGAAACAAGACAAAGACACTAGTGATTTTTATTCCAGATTTGAGAAATGTTTCATTATTAATAGCGGTTTGAAAACAAGTAGTGAATCGTATCCACATCTTTTTGTTACCAAACTAGTTGAGAATTCTTTACCACAAGTTAAAAATCGAGTATTAAAGGTCGAGAGTACATGGCAAGCTAATACCCCGTCCCAAATGCTACAGATGTTACAGTATCACCAGAACCGAATCAGGGAGGAGCAAGAACACGAAAGAAGACGTATGAAAGACACGAAAATGAAAGTACTAGTTGCACAGTCTGTTCCAGCAGATAGTCAGAAGAGGGGTACGAATCAAACTAGTCATTCTGCAGCTCCCGTTAAAGGGACATGCAATTATTGTAAACAGCCAGGTCATTATATAAACGAATGTGCAGTTCTGAAACACAACATAGCTACAGGTAAGACGAAAGAGAGACCGCGTCCTCCTAGACAGGAACATGTTCCGCAGAATTCGCAACCACCGCAGAACGCACAACAGACAGTTACAGTACCGCAGCCTATAGCTGCCACACAACACGTTACACAACAGATGTACCAGTGCGCACAGTCAGATTATCCAGAATATCAGCAGTATTCATGAAACAGGCTAGAGAGGGAGGTTGGCTTGCCTCTCATCGAAGTTCCTGTAGATCAAGAGGGTCCCTATGTACACAGTCAAGTATTAGGGAAAGACAGAAAGTTTCTGATTGATACAGGGGCAAGTAGGACTACCATCAGTCATGACGAGGTTCCAGGGGCTCCACTCTCAGGCTCAAGAAATGTTTCCCTGGGATTTTCAGGAAAGCCTATTGTTAATGAAATATCGAAACCAGTTTCCCTAGAAGTTGGTCCATTGTCCCGAACTACAGACTTGTTACTTACGAAATCATGTCCAGAAAACTTACTTGGTATTAAAACATTGAAAGAATTGGGTGCAGTAATATGCTGTTCTCCGGAAGGAGTGAGATTGTTTTTACGTGATTTTAAAGGTCACTATGTGTTACGAGATTTTGATCCACGCTTACTGAATGTACCACAGCATTTATGGGCGCAAGGTCCAACTGATGTAGGTTGTATGCACATTACACCATATCGTGTTACTCTGAAACAAGGTGTTGTATTGCCACAAATCCGACAGTACAAATTGCCACCTGAGGCTGTAGCAGCCTTATCGAAAATTATTGACGAGCTCATTGCTCAAGGAGTAGTTGTAGAAACTGACTCCAATGTATGTAATTCTCCTATCATTCCGATTCTTAAACGTACTGATCCAAATGCACCTCCAGTTTATCGATTAGTGATTGACCTTCGAGAACTTAATAAATGTATCATACCCCAGTACCCAGTGGTTCCAGATATCTCTTCCCTATTGACTGCCATTGATTCCGAAGCTACGTTCTTTACTGTTATTGATCTCAAGAACGCATTCTTTAGTGTCCCCATTCATCCAGACAGCCAGTTCCTTTTCGGATTCTGTTTAAATGGAAGAAGCTATAAATTCACACGTGCACCTCAAGGTTTTACAGAAAGTCCTAGTATTTACAGTCAAGCACTTAAAAGACAACTAGACAGTATTCACATGCCAACTGACACTGCCCTGCTCCAGTATGTCGATGATCTGTTAATCACAGCCCGCACAGAACATGACTGCGAACGTGCATCACTGACAGTCTTGTATTTTCTGGCAGACATGGGGCACAAGGTGTCCCCTTCGAAACTGCATTTCTGTGTCCAGCAAGTGGTATACCTTGGACACTTGCTGTCCAAGAGGGGTAGACAGTTGACACCTGACCGTATCCAGTTAATAGCACATCTTCCACAGCCCAAGACACAGAAGGAGGTACGAGCTTTTATCGGCCTCACTTCTTACTGCAGACAATGGATTCCTCAGTACGCATATCTAGCCAAGCCACTGATACAGTTGACAACACAGGAGGCAGCCACATCGACTGTCCTCCTTTGGACCCAGGAACATACACTTGTTTTCAATGAGTTAAAGAAAGCTTTATGTAATGCACCTGTGCTAGCGACACTGAACTACAGTAAGTCTTTTACACTTTTTGTTACTGAACGTGATGGTACAGCATTATCTGTTCTCACACAAGATCAAGCAGGACAACACAAGCCTTGTGCTTATTTTTCTAGCACATTAGATCCAGTAGCCCAGGCTCTGCCTGCGTGCCTCAAGTCAGTTGCAGCCACAGCTCTAGCTATCAGACAAAGTGATTCCATAGTGTTAGGACATTCCCTGACAGTACAAGTTCCACACTCCGTGGAAGTTCTTTTAAACCGAACACAGACTCAACATTTGACAATTGCACGATTAACAGGATATGAACTGACACTGTTTCAGCCACACATAGAAATCAGACGCTGCAACGTATTAAATCCTGCTACATTGTTACCCTCGATCACATCAAACCCTGCCACACATGACTGTGTGGAAGTCATTAACACCATGACAAAGCCAAGACAAGACTTGACGGACATTGCATTACCTGACCCAGACCTGACACTTTACGTGGATGATTCATGTATGAGAACAAGTACAGGAGAGTTAGTAGCCGCGTATGCAGTGACTACTGAAACTGAAGTTATAGAAACACATCGTATTGATACCTTGTCTGCTCAAGCAGCAGAGCTCATCGCTCTGACCCAAGCCTGCATACGAGCCAAGAACCTGAAAGTAAACATATATACAGATTCAGGTTATGCATTCGGAGTCGTTCACGACTTTGGAGTCCTCTGGCAAGAAAGAGGTTTCATGACCTCTCATGGAGCCAAGATTCAGCATGGCCCCCTCATTCAAGCTCTGTTAGAAGCAATACATTTACCGACAGCCATTGCCATTATGAAGTGCAAGGCACATACGAAAGCTACTGACACCATTTCCCAAGGTAACGATCTAGCAGATCGAACAGCCAAGCTTACAGCTCAGACTCCAGACATCCCAGTTAACACAACAAAGACAGATGTTCCAGATCAGACGACTTGTATGACAGTTAAGGACCCTACACAAGACGTACTAGACATCCAGACACATGCTACCCCAGACGAGATCAAGAAATGGTCTGAACAAGGAGGGGTCCAGACAGATCAGGGATGGTTGACGAAGGGAAAAACCACATGGTTTCTCCCCGACTCTATGGTTCAAGTCATTATTAATACAGCACATAGTCCAGCACATTTAGGAGAAAATGCTATGTTAGACAGTATCCAGAACCTTTGGTTTAACAAGCATTTACGAGCAGCAGCGAAGCAGAAAGTACAAACCTGCATGATCTGTTGTCAGTTCAATCCAGGTAAAGGTGTTCCGGTGGAACAAGGTGGATTCCATCCTCCTGACCACCCTTTTGAAGTCCTCCAGATGGATTATATCCAGATGGAACGATGTCGAGGTTTCAAGTATGTCCTCGTAGTTGTATGCGCTTTGTCCAGATGGACAGAAGCATATCCAGTTCCAGATTACACTGCCGCGACCACTGCCAGGCAGTTGGTTCGTGAGTTTTTCCCACGCTATGGTTTGCCCAGGGTCGTGTATTCAGACAACGGACAGCCATTCTCATCTGAACTCATGAAACAAGTATCACTTCTGTTAGGGTACCAGTGGAAGTTCCACTGCGTACGACACCCCGAGGCAGCTGGCCTCGTCGAGAGACACAATCAGACTCTGAAAATACATATTGCGAAGGTATGTGCCGAGAAAGGTGTAGATTGGATGGTAGCCCTGCCAGTCGCCCTGTTCTATATGAGAATGGTCGCCCACTCCCGATCAGGTCTGTCACCCTTTGAAGTTGTATTTGGCCGTCCCCCGAACATGTGGGGTACACCTATGCCACGTAAAATCACCGATGTTGACAGTAAAATGCTGACAGATTACCTAGCTTCCTTGATGTCTGCACTACTCTCTTGTCGTTCACAGGTCGCGGCTGCCTTTCCAGACAACACCCAGGTGAAACCGCACGAGGTCGTTCCAGGCAACCTGGTCCTCGTTAGGAATTTTGATCGTTCAAGCCCGCTGGAGCCCCGCTGGAAGGAGCCGAAACTTGTTCTGATGACCACAAGGACCGCCGTAAAACTGGAGGGCCGGAAGGGCTGGCTACACTCCAGCCACATCAAGCGTTTCCATGGACTCCGTCCAAAGACTTTTCTCAAGGACTGCCCCGATACTGACTCTAAACTTTCCCCGTTAGAGAAAACTCCGCAGCAGGAGTATAAACTCAAGTTACGGTCTAGCAAGTCAGACAGTTTAATTGTTTAAGTCCCTCTCGGGTGAAGCGGTTAGACAGGTTCCTGACATGTATGAGATAGACCCCCATAGTGAGAGAGTTAGACGAAACTCCAAGAAAATACGTTACTGTAAGAATCTGCGCAGCAGATGTATTATTACGTTATTGTTTATGTTATTTCTGAGTCTTACGATCACATGCATAAGTTATGTTTTACATGTATTTTTTCCTCCTCTTGGTTCGCATGTACATCTTTCCTCTAATAATACAGTAGAGCACACTTTTAGTGAACTACCTCCTCATGAGTTATCCTATCGACTTGCCATGCGCAACAATACTTTTATACGTATGCTACACTATTCACACCAGACCAGCAATGCTACTAATTGTTGGGTGTGTGGTCGACTCCCCCCTTTCCAGACACCGAAGGGAGTTCTGCCACTCTTTCCCTATCCGTTTTCACACAATGGTTCGTGTGGAGCATGGTTTACGATAACATCATCCTTAGACGATAAGTCCCTTCTGAATAGAACATGTTTCCCAGACAAGGAAGGTCTTTCCCATAGGACAGGGTTAGATCTAGAAAATGAAGTATATGATCTAGGTAATTTCTCCTCGAATTTCATGGTTTTGAATGTTCAGTCCGAGACTACTCCAGACTTCCCTGCTATAACAGTTCTACCAGGAAAAGGCGAGTTATGTGTTAGAAGGAATGGTTCAGTACATCTAGGACACAGTGATTGTAATACTGTGGTCAAGTATAGTGACAGTGGGAAATCTACTTTCAAAGCCTCACGTCATTCATATTTTGTGTGTGGTCAGACCGCATATGTACGTCTGCCCCTAGATTGGGATGGAACATGTTACATTGCCTTCCTACTGCCACCACTTTTCCTAGCCCCATCCGATTATCACAGAAATACACATCTAGTACACGTCAGACATAGAAGGGAGATCGAGTCCCCAATTGTCGATCAGACTGAAACTGCATTAGAACAGTATACAGACTTCAATAAAGGTTTCTTTTTCTTCATAGGACCTATCCAGAATAGTAAATTAATACGCAGGTTAACCAGAACCCTTGAAGCAGTAGTGAATGAGACTACTTCCGCTCTAGGTAACTTAACAGAAGAACAATCTGCTATGAGATTTGTCGTTCTTCAGAACCGCCTTGTTCTTGACGTCATACTGGCCGATAGGGGCGGAGCTTGTAGAGTCATCGGATCTAGTTGTTGCGTTTTCATTCCTAATAACGCACCGTCTGTATATTCAGCTATAACAAGACTTCATAAAATTGCCCATCAGTTACACCAGAATCCAGGCACCTGGACATGGTCCGGTTGGCTCTGGAATGTAATATCTGCCTGGGGATGGAAAGTACTGTCATTTCTAGGAATAGTAGTAATGATCATATTCAGTTGTTGTCTCTGTTTACAATGTGGCCCTGCGATTTGCGGCTTGTGCGCTACCTCTTGTATTCCAAGTCCAAAGTCCCATTCCCAGAAGATAAGAGACGAGCAAATGATGCTGTATGAACAGATAGATGGTATCATGAATATTGATGTTTCCTGAAGGAAACGTAGGGAACAAGGAGGGAATGAGGTTAATTGAATTTTGCCTTGTCATGTGTCCCTACGTGTTCCCCATCGTATGTTATATGTGCATGATTAATATGCATATTTACCCCCTTGACCGAATAAAGACGCATTTTATAGTTGTGTCCAACGTTAGTATGCCAGTTATCCAGTCCCTCCTGAAAGCAACAAGTATTAGGCCTATGTTGCCAACGTCTTTACATTGTGCACGTTAAATCGTCGAGTTGTCCCCGTTTCTAGGCCTCACAGGGCCCGGACAACGGATTCGAGCCTCAAGTCTCCTGAAACCACTCCGAGGAGCGATGCAGCCCCTCCCGCATCCCTGACCCTTCACTTACTTTCTGCCAAGCAGCGTGGTGCCCGGCCTGGCCTGCCTGCCTGTCTGCCAAGAATATGTTATGCCTCTAGTTATCAGTTCAGCTCCCCGGTTTCACATTCCTAGCTAACGAACTGCATAAACATCTTCATCTATAGTCTAGTCTTTCTGTCTCCATGCAAGAGAATTACTGAATTAGTATCCATAGAAGATTCATAGCACACGCAATACACTAGGAAATATATGCATGCACTAGCCTTAGTGACAAGTAGCCTTTACCCTGATGACTTTTAGATTCTATCAACATGTTCTCCAAACACGAGATTTCAGATATGCTATAGGTACATGTCGTTCTGACATCCCAGACTTTAGTCTCCTCTTCTAGTGCCAGAAGTCAGAGCCCCCAGCTCTCCCCAGTTACACGTCATGGCCCGTTTTGCGCGCACCAGTAGGTTAAAGGTTCCAGCTGCCCAGGTAGCCCCCTCCATGTATCCACCCACTTATGACACTTCTGTGACGTTTACATCACATGTCTCCGTGCACGCCCTGTGCACGCCTTCTTTTTACGCCCATATGTTCTTATCTTTCGTTTGTCACTTGTTACGCCTACTGTATTCAATGCAATTGTACTGTTTTACTATATATACTGTATGATGTTAATGAGATGCTGCAGCTGCCATTCCCCCTTTTCTTGTGTCTGTCCCTTCCTGAACCTTTGCAGGTGATGGAACCCGATGGTCCATTGGCTCGAGCCATCTAATTAAAGCCCGTATGACTCAGATACCACGGATTCTGCCTCTTATTTATTGAGCTATCCTTTTTAGTTAATGCATAGAAAAATAGTACCGGTAATTATTTATTTATTTACCACATGGTCATTGGTTGAAGATATCCCTTCGGAGCCGTATGTAAGGACTTTTGACGAGAACAGACTGGACATGTATCAACGTATTGTTGCACATCAAGTGACATGTTTTTCCACCAAAAATGTCTCTGTCAAAGTTCCAGGGTTTTATTAATTCCTGGATGTGCAGCAATTCCTAAATCGTGATTCCATTTAATTATTAGATTACGTAATTCCTTATCAGGTATAAACAATTTTTTCTTATGATAAAATAAATCATTATCTATGGAATTATGTTTCTGAGATAACCATTCTTTTTGATCTAGTGATTGTATTTTATCCTTCAAAAGTTTCAAAAAGGTATCTGATGAAATTTCTGCACAGACTTTTTCCATAGGAATTATGCTCTGTGAATTTTTGATTGAATCTTTTTGTTTATCACATACCAGTCTGGAAAGAGTATCTGAAAGCAATTGCCTTTCCCCAGGACGATAGGTGATTATAAAATCAAATTCACTAAAGAATTGTAACCATCTCATCTGTCTTGGAGTGAAAGCTTTCACAGTGGAATAGAATTGTAAGTTTTTGTGATCTGAATAAATTGTCACAGTGTGTTTTGCTCCTAAAAGATAGTGTCTCCATTCTTGTAAGACTGCCCTTACAGCCAGCAACTCTCTTTCAGCGATAGTATAGTTTTGCTCTGCTGGCAATAGTTTTCTTGAATAAAAGGCAATTGGATGTAAATGGCCTGTCTGGTTATCTTTTTGCATTAAAACTCCCCCGATTGCTGTTTGCGAAGCATCTGCTTCAACAAAGAAAGGTTTGTCAGGATCTGGATGAGCTAAGATGGGAGCTGAGGTAAACGTTCTTTTTAAGATTAGAAAAGCTTCTTCTGCTTCAGGACTCCAAGAGAAGAGTTTCCCTTTTTTTAACAGAGAAGTGATTGGTACCACTATTTCAGAAAATTTGGCAATAAATCGTCTGTAGAAGTTTGCAAATCCTAAGATGCGTTGGACTTCCTTAACCGATTTTGGTGATGGCCAATTGAGAATTGCTTCTACCTTTTTTGGGTCCATTGTGATCCCCTCTGGAGATAACCAGTACCCCAGAAACTCCACCTTAGAAGAATTAAACACGCACTTCTCCAGTTTAACATACAGAGCGTTATCTCTGAGTTTTTTCAACACTTGTCGTACATGTTCTGTATGTTCTTCCTGATTTTTTGAGTAAATTAAGATGTCGTCAATATATACAATGACGCAGATGTCTAATAGTTCATGCAACACTTCATTAATGAAATACTGAAACGCTGCAGGTGCGTTACACAAACCAAAAGGCATCACTGTATACTCAAAAAGGCCGAACTTGGTGCGAAAAGCGGTTTTCCACTCGTCGCCCTCTTTTACGCGAACAAGGTGATAAGCACCGCGTAAGTCCAACTTGGTGTATATACTTGAACCCTTTACTTGGTTTAACAGTACCGGGATCAGTGGCAGAGGGTATCTATTTTTGATGGTTGCTTTATTAATTGCGCGATAATCGATGCACGCGCGCAGATCACCAGTCTTCTTCGCAACGAAAAAAAGAGGCGACGAAACAGGGGAAGTAGAATGTCTTATGAAGCCTAGTTCCAATAACTCATCTAGGTACTTCCTTAGATATTGGTTTTCTGGTTCTGTTAATGCATATATTCTACTGCATGGTAATTTTGCCCCTGGGACCAGGTCAATCCTACAATCATAAATTCTATGAGGCGGGAGTGTTGTTGCCTTTATTGGATCAAACACGTCAGTAAAAGCCTGATACTCAACTGGTAATTCTGGATTTGAGGTCGTTAAAGCAGCACAACATAAAGGCCTGATAGGATCTTGAGTATCTTGATAACAGTGTAATCTACAGTGAGCAGAATCTAAAGTCACTGTTCGTTTTATCCAATCTATTTTAGGATTATGAAATTCTAGCCATAGAATGCCAAGGATTACTCCAACGGATGGAGTATCAATCGAGTCGAACACTACATACTCGGTGTGACCATTTTCAGCAACAAATAATAGTGGTGTGGTGTTAAACCTAATCAGTCCAGAAGACAAGGCCGACCCATCTACTGCCCTTACTGGTTCTGGTTCTTTTTTGGGGATTAGAGGCAACTGCAGTGATTTAGCTAAGGTTATGTCAAAGAAATTCCCTGTAGCCCCTGAGTCAATTAACACCGGAATATTATGTCTTTGTTGAGTGGTCAAGATAAGTAGTAGCCTTACAGTAAAATGTTTAGGAACTCTAGTTGTTGCACAAGGCGCATATTGTGGGACCTGATGTAAAGGTGTTCTCAAAGAATCGGCCTCAACATTCTTTGAGATGGTCAGTTTTCCGATTCACAATCAGTCTCAACCACTAAAGCCTGCTTTTTAACAGGCTTAATCGGGCAGTCCTTAGCATAGTGACCTGCTTTACCACAATATAAACAAAGGGCTCCCTTCCTACGCCTTTCTTTTTCCTCATTTGATAAGGGGCCTTTAATTCCACCAATTTGCATAGGCTCTACGGGAGAGGTTTTATTATCAGTTTCCTTTCTTTCTGGTTTGAAATGAAGATTCTTGATGTCGTGCCTTGATCTTTCCCCTTTACGCTCTCCTAATCTGTGATCCAGTTTAACTACAAACTCCTGAAAGTCGTTAAAATCATTTGGCAACTCAACTATATGGGCAAGTGAATCTTTAATCTCATCTCTCAAACCTCTATAAAAGAGTGAAATTCTTTTGTCAACAGGCCAGTGTGTTTCAGCTAATAACCTATTAAAAGTTGTGATATAAGTAATTAAATCTTTTGATCCTTGACGCAGATTTAATAACTCATTATCCGACGCTTGAAGGAAAACATGCTTAGCAAACAGATTAGTCATAGCCGCCTTAAAATTGTTCAAGTTATGCAGAAGAGGGTCATTATTATCCACGAGAGGCATAGCCCAATCAGCAGCTACACCACCCAGATAGGAAATAATAAAGGAAACTTTAGCTGTATCGTTAGCAAACACCTGTGGTTTACACATAAAATGTAGCTGACATTGACTCATAAAAGTTGCAAACCTGTGTGAGTCTCCAGTGAATCGTTCAGGATTTGCCAAGGGAACAGGGGTAGGAGTTACCACCGTTAATTGTACTGGGTGATCAGTATCTGAGGATGACTGCATTCGGGATGTCTGAGAACCAAACATAGTTGCACCGAACTTTGGTGCTGCTAAAACAGGGCGACGCCCCTCATCTGAAGAATCTCTCCAAGTAGTAAAACCAGATTTTGTCTTATCTAACTCTTGACGTAACAGGTGGTTCTCAGAACGTAATTCCTGCATTTCAGAATTCAATCTCTGTACCAACTGGGTCAAGTGATCGACATCCATGACAGAATCCTTCTTGGTTTGCAACAATCAAAGGAAACAGTTTGTGGCTTCGCTTTCTGTTGGGCTTCACCACGAAGTTGCTGAGATTGTTTCCTTTAGTTGCTGCAAACCCCAAATTCCCCCTTGAACAAAACCAAGTACCAAGGATATAAACTCTTGAGTACCTGAAGTTATCCACGAGGGAAAAAGGGAAGGGGAAGTGGAATGAGAAACAAAGAGAGAAACACAGGAGCTCTTCTGATCCCGCGTTGTTTCTCAGAAAGTGTGCCGGGCCTTCATTAACTGTGGTGTGAATTATAACATGAATCAAAACTCTTGGTGGTCCTTAATCAGTGCCAAAATCAAGAATTATCTTTAAAACACATACCTTAATATTATCAGCCCTTGCTTACACTTCAACAACAATTATAACTCTTCCTGTCTTGAAAAGCCTTTAAAATAAATGAACATTCATGACACTTTGTTCCAAAATCAACAGTCTGTTATACATGCCTTAAATGAGTTAGTACATTAGTTATAACTTTCAACTGTTGTCAACTCGGCATACCTGAATTGCTGTCGTTATTTTTCAAATTGAGTTCTTATCTGGAAAATAAATGAAACACAACAAGAGAAAATGCACTGCACCTTTAAAATATCTGACTGCTCGAATTATCTTGCTTTTGACAATGATTATTGTTGTTTATGCACAACATTCCTTAATACTTAATATCAAGCTACGCACAACTTTCCTTAATATCAAGCTACAAATATATTCCTTCAAGTTCTTAACAGTTTCCAAGAAAAATGTCCAAGTCTTTCAATCGTTATTTCAAAAACCTCAAATGTCTAGTTTGCATTTTCACCAAGAAATAATATCTTTCAGGGAAGCTTTTTTTTTAAACAATCGTGTTCCTGTTTTTTCTCACAGGAGCTGAGGGGTAAAATCAACCTTACTTGGGCTCCAAGGCGGAGGTGACGTTCAGAGTCCAAGAGAGGAAATTGGCAGGCGGAAATGAAATGCTGGGAGAGAGGGACTGCCTTCGGTGAACACTGGAGAAGTGTGGCTCACTGGTTAGAGGAGGCAGACCCTGATGCTGAGGTCCGACCCGGGACCAGGGTTCAATTCCCGATGCGGCAGGGTCTTGAGCTCAAAATGTCCACGGACTCGATAATTCTCGCCTCGGTGCCTACTTGAATCATGGGTTCACACTCTGCAACTCTGGGCAATAGCTTGCTTAATCTCCACTACGGCCTCACTGCAATGGGATGCCTGGTCTTCACCTTGGGGATGCCCAGTAGTGGTTATCTCACAGGGAAAGCCAGGACGGGTTCCCAAAGCAAGCGCTAAGAGACCTGTCGGTGATTTGGCGCTATATAAATCGAAATTAACTAACTAACTAACTAACTGGAGAAAAGCAGAAGCCGAAAATGCCGTCCGGAGTCTTCAGGAATCAGGTAAGCTGCCGAGAAGGGAGCGGGGAAGCCAAGAACCGATCCGGGAGGGAGGCAGACTTCAGGATACCAGCTGCAGTCAGGACGCCTTCCAAGATGCTCGTGGAGAAGCTCTGGTGAAGCGAAGCGTCTCTTCCTATACTGAGCAGTCTTTTATACCTGTTGGTATGCAAAGGAGCACCTGCTGCACTCGCAGAGCCCCTGACTGTTAACATGTGAAAGGAACTAACGTGTTCTCAGAATATTCCAATGGTTTCTTTCAGCAGCATTAGAAAAGCATTGATAAAAGCAAATTCAAATACCAAAGGAACTTCTACATAGAAAAAGCATTGGTAAAGGCAAAGTCAAATACAAAGGAACCTCTACATTTCAAGGTATATTCACATTCAATAGTTCTATGTTCTTATTCAAACTATAGTCTAGATCAATTCAGACTCTCTTATGAATAACTTGGACCCTTATAAAATGTTAACCTCTAACACACTAGTCCCAGTTGGTAGGTTGAAGATTCAGGCATCCCCGGGAATGTCCGTTACCAGCGCCACTGAAGCCACTGCTTCCCCCCTCTCTTTCAAACTGGACGACCGGTCCGGTTTCAACGCTGGAGCCTGTTTGCCGACCAGTTGCCATTCCATGGAGGGTCTGCGACATCTATTTGGAGGGTTGCCAACCTCAGTCGGGAGATCGGAGCTATCCAGACCCAGAATAGAATGTGCTGCCTCCAAAGATCGAACCTGGACAAATTTAGACTTCCACTTGAAGATAAGCCGGAATGGGTGCCCCCACGAGTACTAGAACCCTTGCTCCTTCAGGTATTTAGTGAAAGGTTTGAAACTTCTTTGCTTAATCAAAGTAGAAGCAGCCAAGTCCTGGAACAGCTCAGGGCGGTGGTCTCTAAATTGGAGAGGGACGAGATCCCGCGCCCGCCTCAGGATCTTCTTTTTGAGTTGAAAATCGTGCACACATACTAGGATATCTGGAGGAGGGGCCTTAGGTCCCCTTGGTAGGCCAACTCAGTGCACTCTGTCCATCTTGATCTCCTGCGGGTCCTCCTCCTGTAGGATGTGCTGAAAAAGGGCCTCCACATATTCTCGCAAGTCCGTACCTTCACCATTCCAAGGGACCGCCCTGATCCGGATGTTATTTCGCCAGGACCTATTTTCTAAATCCTCGGTGTGGGCCTGTAGGTCCAGATTTTGTTCCGTGAGGCGGATCACGTCTTGTTGGAGCTGGTGAATATCCTCCGCGGAACCCAAGTCGTGTTCCTCCAACGTCGCCACCCTCTCCCCCACTCCGTCCACCTCTCACCACAGTTCTCTCATATCCGACGCAAGCTGGGAGTGTAATTCGGGGATGTCTTGTTTAATGGCTGCAAACAGCTCGAGCATGAACGCTTTCATCGCAGGAGCCTCGCCCTCGTCGCGGTGTGGGGATTTGTCAACCACCGGTTTATCTTTCTTGAGCCTGGCGGCCACCATTTGTCTCTCCAGGTGGCCCACTCCAGGGGTAGTGGCGGGGCCTGCCTCACTCCAGCGACCCACTAACCCTGGTGCCAATGATCAGTATGCGCGCCCAGTCAGGGCCGTCGGCTTCTCCCGGTGCTAGGGACCTTGAGGGACCCCCGTATTTGTGCTCTCACTCCCCCAAAGCGCAGTTTTTGTGGCGGAGGCGGGAGGCAGCCACCAGGGATGCGGAGAAGGCGCCAAAGGACGTGCGCTGCTCCAGTGCCCGTGTATTGGGGGTAAGAAGCGGGCCCCAGCTGCACTCACCAGGCCCTCTCACTGCTCCTCAGATCAGCAGACTACTGGGCCCCCAGGCTGCAATCTAGGCTGCTCCCGACAAGCAAGGCCGCACCGCACTCCGTCGAGCCAGAGTCACCACCCCCTTCCACCGCACTGGCCAGGCACCACACGCCGAGGCTTTCCGCCGAACTGCGGGCCAAACTGCTGGTGGACCGGTCAAAATCAAGCAGGCCCCTCTCCACCTGTAGCGAGGCAAACCGCATCTCCAACAGGCCGCAGTCAAGGCCACGGAGCTTGATCACCGGGACCCTCGCCCTATGTTGCTTCTACCGATGAAGCCCGGGGCCTCTCACCTATGCCAGAGCTCCCCCTCGATGCTGGGTTGGGGCACCCAACCACTCAGTGCTGTCCGCCGCACCTCGGACCGCTCCGCTGGTTACTTCGGCACTTCCAGGCCGGCACCTCGTCTCTCAGTGGTATGCGGGCCGCTCCACTGGCAAGCCGCAGATAGGCCGGGCTTGATTGGCAGCTCTGCCGTTCCCGTCGCGGGGCCCAGCAGGTCCTACCCCCCCGCTCACAGAGACTAGCATTGTCCACCACTTCTAGAATGCCTGCGGTGGTCCCTCGGTCTACGTCACCGCCTCAGGACAGGACCCCTCGGCCAGGGGCTTACAGTTCTCCGCTCCCCACAGGTCGCGTGGCTCCCTGGCGCACCACGCTCCCAGGCCGCCCCACACCGCAGCTCTGACCACGGCTACCGGTCAGACACCCGGATCACCAATCACCAGTAATCCTGTCCAGGGCACCGGACACCTTCAGCTGGCCGAAGCAGGGCGTCTTGCAGGGCAAAATACAACGCTTTGCAGGAAACGGCGCTGGAGGGACTAGAAAACGCGTCCTACTCCGCCGCCCTCTTGGCCACGTCCCCCATTAGGTTTTTTTTAAACAATCTTATTGATTGTTTTTTTTTGCCTTCTGTTTTGTGATGAGTATCATTGAAAGCACTGTTTGTAGTGACATTCAATATATTCTGACAACAGCAAATAAGGCAAATAAGATATTTTATATAATGTTCAAATTATATTGTGTTATAAAAAATATAATATTATATATTATAACAGAATTTTTTCTTTTCTTTCACAGATCCTAATTATTAAATATGAAATTTTCAAAATGTTTAATTATATAACCATTTTATTCAAATTGGTAAGATTAACTAAGTATTAAAATACACAATGGGCTGTTTTTGCACACTGGTGAAGAAAGTGGGGAAGGTATGAGTTGATATGTGTGCTAACATGTTCTGTGGGCGTTTTAAGTTAGGGAATAAAGTCCCCTTGCATTCTAAGGGTCCATGGGGGCGAGCTAACCCACCAGATATGTGCAAGAAGTACCAGCAAGTTGCATTGCAAAGAGGTGTATAGTGGGGCGTTGAACTACCTCACTGCAATGAAGCTCTGTGATGTTTAATAGAGAGACATAGTGGGCTAGTAGGATCCAGGGAATTTCAGGATTAGAGGAGACTTAATTCCTTAGCTTAAAACACGCTACAGATTGTGTTTCCACATGTCACATCAGGCCCCATCCCCTTCCTTCATCACTGTGTAAACATGCCCATCAACATTTTTATGTTGAGAGATTATTCAACTTGAATCCTAAGGGCACTAACAGTTCAACTAGCACACTACATATGTCCAGTAAACACTACAGAACTGCGTTGCACAGAGATGTTAAAAGGGGCACAGCCTAGACCACCTCTCTGCAAAACATCACTGTGGTGCTTACTGAAAGCATGTGTTCTATTTTCAACAATGATATTATTTATTTAACTAGTCAAATATCAAAGGAATGGCCCAAACACAAAAACTAGTACATCTACAGTATTCTATGCAGTGTTTATGCAAACTTCTATTCAGCTACATAGAATTGATACACTCTTTTAAATACTTAGTTAGTTAGTAACTAAGCAATATACTAAACTTTCTGTCTGTCTCAACCACTTGCTCATTCATCCATACAGTACTATGTATGTGTCTTATCGCTTTGCCAAAACCTTAGTACTTATAAATGTATGTTGGACTCTCTTTGCAGTAGTGAAATTACTCTTGTTAAAATACATATACTTAAAGATTGGCCTAGCCACTAACCTTGCATACACTATGCATGCAAAGCTGCAAGAAGCTACAAAGTATTAATACACTTTTCAAACCACCCAGTAAATATCTATATAGTGTCGGAATCCCTCTGTCACAGGTCCCTATGTGACCTGAAAAAAAAGATTTTAGATTTTATTGGTTCATAACATTTCTCATTGTACCTATTGAAGGACCACAACCATATCAATTGTTCATCTTTGAGCATCTTTGGAAAGATATGTGCTTACCTCTTGTCACTCTTATACATTTTTTAAATCACTCTACTAGCAATATGTTCTTATTGTAACAGTCTGCCAATACCTAAGCACACATGGGGCAGATTTAGAAGCGTCCTGTACCAACGACATGTCACTTTTTGAAACATAGTGATGAAACAAGACACTCTTTCATATTTACAAGGAGAGGACTCTGAGTAGCTTTTCTTCTCCATGTAAATATGACCTCATCATACACACCACTTTGCAAAGAAGGGGCATTCCATAGGTATTGCTGTGGGTGTCTACACACTGCATTCATAGAACAACAAGACACATCTCTAGAATTATCATAAATCATAAATATGAAGATGTGTGTAAATGTGTGTGTACACCATCTTCCAGTTGGTGTAGCAAGGCACAATAAGGAGAATTGTTTCATTTCTCCTTATTTTTTCTCTTTCAATATATGCTGCATTCCACAGCATACATTGAAGGAGAAAAATGCATTCCCAGATTGTTTTTGTGCAGGAAAGTGTGTCTTTCTGCACAGAAACAAACTCTGCATGACACAGATATCCTTACACCATGGTGCAAGGGTGCCTGTATCACCGCTTGGCTGCAATTTGTGATGCAGTGCAGAGGGAAGCATAGACTTGCAACATATTTTTATACATATATTGCATCCCTGTGCTTCGGAAGTATCAGAGCACACTGCAGCTAAAGAGGTTACAGTGTCATGCTGTAGCAGTTCCTTATAGTTCTGCACTTATATTTCCACCATACACTTTTTTGTTTTATATTTTTTGTAGTTTTCTAAACTATTGTATTATTTTTTGGGTGTTTTTTAAAGAAAAAACAAAAAAAGGACAAAATAAATAGGCAACTTTAGGAATTAACATGCATTCCTAACAAAACAAAAGCATAGGTTTCAGACATGTTCTAGTTAGGAATTAGCATTTAAAAAACTTTAGAAATTCACTGAAAAAACAATAGGTTTCAGGGGTGTTAGATGGTCGTTTCACTCGTACAAAAACAGTGAAATTCCTCAGTTATAGGTAGTTCTACTAACTATAACTCGTGCAACTGCAATCAACTGCTGATGATGTCACATATTACATCATTCATGACATGGTCAGCGACATCACTGATGACATCACTGATGACATCTCAAATGACATCACTGATGACATCATCGATGACATCATCCACATGACAATCTGATACACCTCATCACACAGTAATATAACCTTTAATCACTCAGTATAAAATACAAAGTACCATTTTTAAAACCATTGACAAACCAATACAAGATTCCACAAATCCAATCAGTGATTCCTAGGTCTACACACATCTAAACACTCACCTATAAATTGACTCATACACGATGTTCACATCAATAGAACACCATCAAATGCACTTATACAACTATATCGACATAGACACAGCAGCACACATCCTACTCACTTATACAGTAATCCTGCTCACTTATGTAAAGAATTGATCACACTTACATTTATTCAGTTACACACATATACAATCACTAAATCATTCATTTAAACAGATAGTAACTATTACTTAGTGTGTTATAAAATCATTATTACAAGTATACAGTCATCCACACAGTCATGTACATATTCAATAACTCTTATGTATAATATTTTTTTAATACAACTGTCACAAGAACTGCCTTTTATTTTTCTACTTCATTGCACATATATCACTAAGAGGTATGTTTGCTCATCAACACAGTCATAAAGATGCTCACTCTACCAAACAACTGTTTCTGCATGCACTCCTAACCTCGTATAAGTAGTGAATCAACTTTTCACATATCTTTGCACAGTCACACACCCAACCACACACACATTCACTGTCCCCATACAAAAACTTACAGAGCTTATCAATATCTAATATATACTTTTTTTATAGCTAGTAACCAACTGATGCAGCACCTTACACAACAACATACAGAGTGATGTAGACATTCACACAGTTTAGTTACTAACTCATATATTTAGTGAGACACTTTAATTAGTCACTTAAACAGTCAATCACACAGTTACTAAATCCTTGATCTAGACACTAATAGATCCACTCATTCTTCAATGAGAGTGCTATTTATATAATAATACATATTTAAATATAAATCCAAACCACATTCACTGAATGATGTCATCAGTGATGTCATCAGTGATGTCATTTGGGATGTCATCAGTGATGTCACTGACCATGTCATGAATGTAACATGTGACATCTTCAGCAGTTAATTGCGTGCACACGAGATATAGTTAGTACAACTAACTATATCGGAGGAATTTTAATGGCTTTGAACACGAGAAATGTCCAGCTAACTACAACACCCCTGAAACCTCCGTTTTTTTCAGTGAATTTCTAAGGTTATTAAATGTTAATTCTTAACTATAACATGTCTGAAACCTATGGTTTCTCATTGAAAATATATATATATATATATATTCACTGAAAAAAACATAGGTTTCAGGCCTTATATAGTTAGGAATTAGCATTTAAAAAACCTTTAAAATTTTCTCAAAAAACTATACGTTTTAGGGGTGTTATAGTTAGCTGGACATTTCACTCATACAAAACCATTGAAATTGCTCCTATATAGTTAGTTGTACTAACTATATTTCGCGCACCCGCAATCCACTGCTGATGCTGTCACATATTACATCATTCATGACATGGTCAGTGACATCACTGATGACATCTCAAATGACATCAATGATGACATCACTGATGACATCATCCAGTGAATGCGGTTTGCTTTGTTATTTAAATATGCATTATATATATAGCAATTTGCATTGAAGAATGAGTGGATATATAAAAATAAATATTTAGATGGAGGATTTAGTAGCAGTGTAATTGACTGTTTATTTGACCAATTTATAGTGTCTCACTAAATATAGTGGATAGGGACTAAACTGTTTGAATATCTGTATCACTTTGTCAGTTGTTGTGTAAACAGGTTCTCCAGTTGGTTACTAGCTATGTGAAAGTCTATATTAGTTATTGATTAGTTAACTGAGTATTTGTATGGGAGATTGAATGTGTGTGTGGTTCGGTGGGGGGTGTGTGACTTCCCAAAGATGTGTGAATAGTTGATTCAGTAGATATATGAAGTTAAAACTACATGTTCTAACAGTTGTTTGGGTGAGTGAATATCTTTATGGGTGTGGTGATGAGCAAATATTTTTCTCAATGGCACATGTCCAACAAACTAGAAAAATAAAAGGCTGTGTATGTGTCAGTTGTTGTATATAAATAAGTATGCATAAGACTCAATGATTGTGTGAGTGACTGTATGGATAACTTTATACTTGTAATAATGATTTTATAATTCACTAAGTATGACTTACTATCTAAATGAATAGATGAAGTTGTGTTTGTATAAGTGTGTAGCTAAGTAAATATGTAAGTATGATCCATTGTTTTCATAAGTGAGTAGGATGACTTCATATGTGAATAGGATGTGTGCTGGTGTGTAATGTCGATGTAGGTGTATAAGCATTTTTTATAGTGTTCTATTGTTCATTGACAACATGTATGAGTGAATCTACAGGTAAGTGATTAAATGTGTGTATACATCTATGAATCACTGAGTGGGTTTTTAGATACTTGTATTGCAGTAACAATGTATTCAAATTGATACTCTGTATTTTACAAAGAGTGATGAAAGATTTTAGTAGTGTATTAAAAGGTGTATGTGATTGTCACGTGGATGATGTCATCAGTGATGTCATTTGAGATGTCATCAGTGATGTCACTGACCATGTCATGAATGATGTAATATGTGACATCATCAGCAGTGGATTATAGTTAGTACAACTAACTAAAAAGGAGCAATTTCAATGGTTTTGTATGAGTGAAATGTCCAGCTAACTATAACATCCCTAAAACGTATGGTTTTTTGAGTGAATTTTAAAGGTTTTTTAAATGCTAATTCCTAACTATATAAGGCCTGCAACCCATGGTTTTTTCAGTGAATTTCAAAGGTTTTTTAAATGCTAATTCCTAACTATATGAGGGCTGAAACCTATGGTTTTTTCAGTGAATTTGCAAGGTTTTTTAAATGCTAATTCCTAACTATATAAGGCCTGAAACCTATGTTTTTTTCAGTGAATTTCAAAGTTTTTTTTAATGCTAATTCCTAACTATATAAGACCTGAAAGCCCACCAGGAATCTCCTGTATGCGCCAGGGGACTGCATTGCAGAGAGGTGTAATGAAGCCACGCCTCTTTTTACACCTCTCTGCAACGCAGCCCCCGTGCATGTTTGAAGAGGGGGAACTAATTCCCCTTGCATACTGGGGGCCCCTGGGGGCCAACTAGCCCACCTGGAACCTCCAGATTGCGCCAGGGGGCTGCATTGCAGAGGTGTAATGAGGCTATGCCCCTTGTTACACCTCTCTGCAACGCAGCCCCCTGCCGCGTTTGCAGAGGGGGAACTAATTCCCCTTGCATACTGGGGGTCCCTGGGGGCCAACTAGCCCACGAGGAGCCTCCAGTATGCACCAGGGGGCTGCATTGCAGAGAGGTGTAATGAGGCCACACCCTTTTTTACACCTCTCTGCAACGCATACTGGGGGTCCCTGGGTCATATCTGCCCAAACGCCGATATTCCGAACGATTGAAAATGACTTTTCTTGAGAAGCATTTGGATTTGGATTATCATGTCCTATACGTTGGAATTTTTGAAAGACTGACTTTGAGGATGCTATAAATTACTCAAGTCTGCCCGAATTGTGTGGGTAAAATTGATACCTAGTCACTTTGAATAAGAATGTACTTACGTCTTGTCTAGCATTTGGAAGAAATATCTAGTTATATGACAACAGGATACCGATATAACTTGAAGAAAATAATTACGCCCTGAAGAAGTTCTGTTGTACAGAACGAAACGTGTCGGCTGGCTGTGGTACATAAACTTAAGGAAAATAAAAGCATTTGAATATACACCAAGATTCAGCGCTTCAATAAGGACTCTAAGTGATATGATTTGATTGGACTTATTGTGCAAGTGGTGCAGTGCCAAACTTTGGAATATTCTCCACCACTCTCTACTACTTACTCTCTCTTACTCCACTACTCTCTAATACTCACTCTCTACTACTCTACTACTCTCTACTACTCTCTCTCTACTATTCACTCCCTACTACTCACTATCTACTACTCTCTACTACTCACTCTCTACTACTCTCTACTCTCTACTACTCACTCTCTACTACTCACTCTCTACTACTCTCTCTCTACTACTCACTCTTTACTACTCACTCTCTACTACTCTCTACTACTCACTCTCTACTACTCTCTCTCTACTGCCCTCTACTACTCACTCTACTACTCACTCTCTACTACTCTCTACTACTCACTTTCTACTACTCTCTCTTTACAATTCTCTACTACTCACTCTACTACTCACTCTCTACTACTCTCTACTACTCACTCTCTACTACTCACTCTCTACTACTCTCTACTACTCACTCTTTACTACTATCTACTACTTACTCTCTACTGTTCTCTACTTCTCACTCTACTACTTACTTTCTACTACTCTCTACTACTCACTCTCTACTACTCACTCTCTACTACTCTCTACTACTCACTCTACTATTCACTCTACTACTCTCTACTACTCACTCTCTGCTACTCTCTCTACTGCTCTCTACTACTCTCTACTACTCACTCTCTACTCTCTATTACCCACTCTCTACTCTCTACCCCTCTACCTCTCTCTACTTCTCTCTCTACTAGTCTCTACCTCTACCTCTCTACCTCTACCTCTCTACCTCTACACCTCCACCTCTCTACCTCTCTCTATACGCACACATATAAACATATATATATATATGCATATGCATTTATATATAAGTATGTGTATATATATATATATATATATACATACATATATAAACATATATAATCTGCATATCTATATAAATACAAATATAAATGCATGCATACATATACATATATGCATACATATGCATGGTATTTACATGAAAGTTTAAAAAACACTAATTAAAGCAAAGCTAAAAAGCCACCTCATTACAAACAGAATGGCTTTAACTTAAACGAGGGCGAAATCTATTGCATTTTCAATGCTTGTTTACTTTGGTTCCATCAAGAAGGCATTCAGATGTGTCACACATTTGCCATAAATTCTGAATGTTAGCACTCTAGTTGCTCATTAGATCACTGTAGTAAAGCTACTGCTCACCAGGGAAGTCTGCTGCTAGTATTCAAAGTGCATGTTTCATTCTGCATGTCAGAATGTTTTTAATGAAATAGAAGAGGATTTGAGAAGTCACTCAAAATGTGCCCTAATTTTTCTTTCTGAAGCGCTAATCATACTTTCTATGGCAAAATGAACCCCCTCATTTTGTTCCTTTTTAAATTAAATGTTTTCAGACTTACCACTTCATTCCAATCAAGATGGCTTCTGGTGTGCCATACTTTTGTCATAAGTAAGACTGTTAACGCTCTAGTTCTGTCATTGGGCTATACTTGGGCTACATCTGGGTGATATTTGGGCAACATTTAGGCTCTTTTGTCTCTGGTGGCCATTTTGGGAGACTGCATGTCAGAATTTTTTAATGAAATTGAAGAGGATTTGAGAAGTCACTCAAAATGTGGCCTCATTTTTCTTTCTGCAGCACTAATCATACTTTCTATGGAAAAATATACCCCCTCAATTTGTTCCTTTTTAAATTAAATGTTTTAAGAGTTAGCACTTTATTCCAATCAAGATGGCTTCAGGTGTGCCATACCTTTGTAATAAGTAGGACTGTTAGCGCTCTAGTTGTTCTTTAGAACACTCTGGGACATTCTGTCATTGGGCTTATCTTTGGGCTACATCTTGGTGATATTTGGGCTACATTTGGTCTCTTTTGTCTCTGGTGGCCATCTTGGGAGACTGCATGTCAGAATTATTTAATGAAATAGAAGAGGATTTGAGAAGTCACTCAAAATGTGCCCTAATTTTTCTTTCTGCAGCACTAATCATACTTTCTATGGCAAAATATATCCTCTCATTTTGTTCCTTTTTAAGTTAAATGTTTTAAGAATTACCACTTTATTCCAATCAAGATGGCTTCAGGTGTGCCATACCTTTGTAATAAGTAGGACTGTTAGTGCTCTAGTTGTTCTTTAGAACACTCTAGGAGGCTGCAGTAGAACACAAAGGAATCAACTGACAGTCTCTGTCCTTGTTGGATGTACATGTTTTACTGAGAATGTCAGACTTCATTCTCACATGACTGAGAAAGATAATGTGAATTTACAGAAAATATGCTTTCAGTTTAGCTTAAAGATCCGCTTCCAAACAACTGTGGGAACAGCATGAGATAATAGTTTTCTTTCAAACATGATTCATGATATCACACCAGAAGGCTTTTTCACATGGTAAAATCACCTTAAAACACACCACAATTCCTAAAAGGAGCATGGTACTGATAGAGCAAGCTTCGCATCGCGACTTGCTCGAGTCAAGAACCTCGCCCGTGTGTAATCAATTAATAAATTGTACGTCTTACTAATCTTTATTTTTATATTTGAACGAGGTAGATGAAGCTTGTCTATGTGTTTTCTAATACGATTAATCCATGTCTCTAAAAATGGCCGCCGCTTAGTAAATGGCTTCTGCGCATGCGTCAGTCACACTCACGTGTCCTGACGTAGTTATAAGTTTGGAGGGAAAGGGTGCGCATGCGTAATACACAGCTTTCGTGAATAACGTGGTAATGCTCTTGTGAGTGTGTATATGTTGCTAACATTTAAACTGCATAGTATATTTTTATAATGATAAGTTTGAAGTACAAGACCAATGATGTGTTTACATACATTTATTTCTATGTATTAATTTGTTCTCGCTTACTTTTCATGTACTGCGGGAAATGGGGGTCCGAACCGGTTGGGAGCCATATTGAAGGTCTCTTCTGCGCAGACTCGTGGTGCGCTGAAAGGTGGCAACAATTGGACAGTGGAACTCAGCCAGCTGGCAGAGATGGGCAAGATGCTCCTGAGAAAACGACCTGCGACCCAGCAGGACGGTGTCATGTGTGCCCATATTGAAACAATTGTATTCTCTTCATTGTATTCCACTGGTCTTTCTCATGGGAACCCCAATCTCACAAGGCGGTACCCAGAGATGTAAATTAGGCCTCCAAATAGTCTATTCTGATTGGTGTGTTACCCAAATCCTACCTTAGGACCAATCCAAATTGAGGGATTCTGACACTTTGCAACATTGGGGGGTGGTTCACCGTCCTAAAACAGTATAACTACCCTGGGTTCACCTAGGGAAATTGTCCGACTTGTCTGGTTTAGCTGACCTGTCACTGACCCAACGCACTCAATAGGTGACTGAGGATACAGAGAGCTGCGGAGCACTCTGTCCGAAATTGACCATAGACTAAGGTTTTACTAAACCTTAAAGTGCTGGCGGAGCACTTTGCTGGGAGTTCGCTGACCCAATCGGGGTCTTGATCGATAGCTGCAGAGAGGGTGGAGCACAGGCGTTGCTTCCGAACTGCGGGTGCTGGTCCTGTCCTGAGGGTCCTGTCCGAGAGGTCCTGTCCTGATTCCTAATCTGAGGGTTTCCTGTCCTGTCCTGGGTGTCCCTTCTGCACCTGCTGTCCATTGAGGGGTATCCTTCCTTGAGGGTTTCCTGTCCTTAACTGACCCGTGGCCAGGGTTTGGTTTCCACACCAGTCTAGGTAAATATTTCTCTGAAAACTCTGAAACCTTGCACCTTCCTATATTTCTGTCTTTTGCTTTAATAAAGACATACCTTTGCATATGTTTATTTTCCATGCCTTTCCGCAACCATTGAATCATAAAGTCATTTGCATTTATTTCATAACGTGTTCCTATGTTGCCCTACCTGTTAGAAATTATATTTTGCATTTCAGTTTGTCATTTTCTCATATGGTCTAGAACATCCTTACTTAAACTGTCTAAAGAACTTTTGCCTTAAAGTATAGTGTGTCTCTCTCCATAGACTCTCCTATAGATATAAATGTCCCGAACTCATGTCTCATTTTCTCTGAAATAAATCTAGAATACCAGTCCTAATCAAAGCCTATCCCATCTTTAGTGATTCATCTTAAACGTTCTAATTCCTGATCCTGCATTTTAAGTGTGTCCTGATCCCATTAGTTTATAAATGGTTGCACTGACTTATTTGCTATTCAGCTATGTACTTTCTGTTATTCTGATTATCGATTGCTTAATTACTGTGAATTTCATTATTTCTCCAATTTACTAAATTTGATAAAGACTTTAAAACTTCCAATTGTCCGTGGTCATTTTACAAAGGTATTGAATATTATTTTGTTGGGTTTGTATTTTGCTGCCTTTCCTTTTACAGCTAGCTCCCTGATCCATTGTGGTCATAGGTACCCGTGTCGGTGGATGGTAAGTCGGGTACGCTGAAGAATAACGAAGGGAACTCACAATTATCTGATAGCAGAGCGTGAGGTCATCTGATCTATGTATATGGTGATTTGAAATATATGGGCCCGAAGCCAGAAGTGGCGAAATTATTGGTCGGGTGACCCGCGCGCTCTATCAGTACCATCAACAAATGATTTACAATGTAACTAAAGTCCTAAAACCCTCTATTAACTACAATGCTTTTTAATGAGGTGCTATCATGTATATTGGGCCAAAGATTGCTGCCAACACTTCTTGGATGAAGTGCTGACAGCCAATCAGATCTCACGATGAGATGTGTGGTTAGGCTCCTCCCAGATATATGTGTTTTTTAAGTTAATTTACATAAAAACCACTGGATCAATTTTCACTAAATATAGCAAAGGCACTTCTGCGTACCAGTCCCTACAATTTTGCCAGTTTGGCGTAATTCCATTCAGGAGTTTGGGCTGTAGACTTGTCAGAACGTCCTATGGAAATTAACATGGGGAAAACACGTTTTGGGACCCCCCTTTTTTCTCAGCCCCCACTTCACGAATCCCCCCAAAACTTTCAGGGAAGGAGCGCAGCAGAGCTGGCCAAAATTTTGGGAAATTACACGCAAATTCCTCAACCGGCGCCAAAGTTATTCCCAATAGAATGTTGCAGATTTCCTATGGTAGCTAGGTCCTAACTATATATACCTACTGGCTATTGCCAGTAGGTTATATATTCACTGAAAAAAACATAGGTTTCACAGCAGTTATAGTTAGCTGAACATTTTACTCATACAAAACCATTGAAATTCCCACGTTATAGTTAGTTGGACTCACTATAACTTGCGCGCCCGCAATCCACTGCTGATGATGTCACATATTACATCATTCATGACATGGTCCGTGACATCACTGATGACATCACTGATGAATCAGTGAATTTCAAAGGTTTTTAAATGCTAATTCCTAACTATAACGATTGTAAAACCTATGTTTTTTTCAGTGAATTTCAAAGGTTTTTTAAATGCTAATTCCTAACTATAACGATTGTGAAACCTATGGTTTTTTCAGTGAATTTCATAGGTTTTTTAAAAGCTAATTCCTTGCTATATCGAGTTTGTAACCTACGATTTTTAAAGTGAATTATAAAAAAAAATTAGTAGCTGTTTTGTATAACTATTAATTATTATATTTTGTATAATTTTTTTTTCTAAAATTAATTTTTCTATATATTTTTTATGTGTGTTTTTTTTATCATTTTACCTCGGAGCGCTCAGGGTGCACGCACCGGTAAGCGCTCCCGTAAACGTAGCGAGAGCGCTATTAACGCGTTCATTTAAAGTAAATAATAATGCAAGACATTCAGTGGCATACTTATAAAAGTAGTGTTTTTGATTTTAAATAATCGTATTTTAACTGTAAACGCATTTCCGTAAATCTAACAAAATGTCATTCTGGCGCGCCGCGTATGCGCCCCCAGAAGCGCCTACGTACCTGCCGCATAAGCGCTCCCGGAAGCGCTCCGGTGCACGCAGCGTAAGCGCGTCAAGTCATGTGACCTTAAAATAACACTTTTCATTGGTTGTTAACAGTTTTTTTTACAACTAATGAAAACCCCACCTATTTCCTTCACTACTTCTTTCACTTTGGAGAGAGCAAGACCTGTTCCCTTATTCTCTTAAATTCTTTGGAAACAATGGCTGCAAGACCACCAAGCAGCAGTGATGACTCTGATGAGTTTCTCCAGGAGGAGTCTCCTCAGCCAAAAGTGAAGGAGCACTTTATTTGGAATTTTTTTTACAATACCAGAAGGGGAGAAGAAGGTAAATGCTCCTAAGGTGGAGTGCAAGATTTGCCACACTGTTCTTTCTCGTGGTGACCGCACCAAAAAATATAGTTTTGGGAACTCTACTATGATAAGGCATGTGCAAAGAAGGCACCCCCAGAACTATGCCCGGGAGAGTGTCAGGGACCTGGCACGGAATGCCCCGAGAGATGGCGCCTCAACTTCCACCGGAGGAGCAACATCATCGGGGAGAGGAAGAACAGTTGAGCTGATACCCAACATTCAGCCTATTTTTACTGACATTACCATTAGGTGTAAGCAGTGTGACGAACTGCTTTGTTTTGGGGAGCAGAGTATCCTATTAATTGTTCGTAAAAGGGAAAATCACCGCTGCCCTCCCCAGCCCTAATTTTTCCCTTTTTTTTGCTCCTGTTGAGCAGTTTGGCATTCCCTATTTTTGTTTTTGATCGGAAAAAAATACCAAAAAAATTTAAAAACGTTCACAAAAAGTAAAAAAAAAAAAAGAAGAAGAAAACAGTTCTTGTTAGAACTACCTCCAATTCTCCAAAAAGAGCTATATTCTTTACATAATTTAAAGGAGTGAGTGACGTGAAGTACAGTGAGAGAGTAAAGGAAAATGAGTGAGGGAGCAAAGGAAGGGACGAGAGGGGAAGGGAAGTGAAGTAGAAGGACTGAAAGAAGGTAAGTGTGGGAGGTCAGTGAGAGGAAGGGGAGTGAGCATGGGGAATGAGGATAAGTGAGGAAAGCGGAGTAAGGGAACAGGGGTGAGAAGGCTAAGAGAAGAGCAGTGAGGTTGAGGAAAGAGTGGTGATAGAGGGTGGATAAAGGCAAGTGAGCGTGAGACAAGGGGAGAGCGCCTATAGATATATATGTGTTTTTGAAGTTAATTTTCGAAAAAACCACTGGCGCAATTTTCACCAAATATAGCAAAGGCACATCTGCGTACCAGTCCCTACAATTTTGCAAAGTTTGGCGTAATTCCGTTCAGCGGTTCGGGCTGTAGCCGTGTCAGAACGTCCCTAAGGAAAATAAGTTTTGGGACCCCCCTTTTTTCTCAGCCCCCACTTCACGAATCCCCCTGAAACTTTCAGGGAAGGAGCGGAGCGGAGTTGGCCAAAATTTGGAAAAATTACACGCAAATTCCTCAACCGGCGCCAAAGTTATTCCCAATAGAATGTTGTGGATTTCCTATGGTAGCTAGGTCCTAACTATAACTACCTACTGGCGACCGCCAGTAGGTAATTACCTACTGGCGCTTGCCAGTAGGTAGTTATAGTTAGGAACTAGTTACTATAGGAATATCGCAATATTCTATTCCTATTAACTTTGGCACCGATTGACGAATCCTTGCAAAATTTTCAAAACTTCTGGCCTGCTCTGGTCAGCTCCTGTTTTGAAAGTTTTGGGGTGATTGGTCAAGTGGGGGGCCGGGAAAAAAGGGGTCCTAAAACATGTTTTCTCCATGTTATTTCCTAAAGGAAACTTTAGATACGGCTACAGCTCGAAATGCTGAATGGAATTACACCAAATTTGTCAAACAAGGTAGCCCTTGTTTCAGAAAGAGCCCATTTTGTTCAATGGTGTAAATCCATTCAGTAGATCCTCAGATATAAAAAATAAGAACGTTTCAATATCTGGGTGGAGCCTAACCCTCCGAGCACGTGCTTGGCTCAAATTGGCTGCCAAAACTTCAAATCAGGAAGTGTTTGCATCCATCTTGTGCCTAGCATCAAGTAAAAATCAATGTGCTGGTTTGTGAAGGTAGAGATAGCCTGTCAAGGACTTTCGCTGTGGCGCTCTGCCATTTTGAAGACTTGATGTGACGCTAAGTTAAAAATGAATATGCTTATAAATGTAAAGCGCAGACTTTCATTGCGTCGCTTTGCTGCCGTTTTTGGCAACTTGGTGTGGAAACTAGGGTCCAGGAGAATAACTGATCAAAAGGATGAAAATGCAGCGTCTTTTAAGAAAAACAATACCCAGATTGTTTCTTTTCTTCTGGGTGTTTTACCCAGGGTCCGTTCACCATTTTGAATCTTTATGTCAGATGTTTCCACCCCCTGGCAGCAGTCTTTGATCATTAAAATGAGACCTGTTTTGCCGTGAGGGATTATGGTCTTCGGTTGCACTGTGTACATTTTGCAATGTTTGGTGGGGATTTGTGCCCCTATGTGGCCGCTTGAGTAAGAGGATAGTCTCTTTCACAGGATATTGTCAACAGGCATGGAGGCAGAGTGGTAGCGATCGTCGCGAGCCCCGCTGCTTGTCACCAATTTAGCACAGCACGGTGTTGGGGTCACCCAACATTAACAAAGAACTTCTGGTGTGCTGGGCTGCTGCCACATTATTCTGTTTCCGTCTATTGATTAATGCAGCACCAGTATGTTGCTCAAGAGTCACAATGAATCAATAAATATTTAAATGCTTTACTGTGCTTTTACTTGTGTACCTCTTTGGGTATGCACAAGTAGCTAAGCAAAACGGTTCTAGATCTATTACCATGATTTCCTTTGGAGTCAGGTTTGTCATGTTCTGAGGTAGCACATCTATTTGTTACCTTGTCAGGTTAAAGATACAGGTATTGCTCTGTGAGCTAGCAGGACTATAGTCACGATGGAGCGTGTGGAATCAGCCTCACACTATTCTGATGGTTATGTTGTCAAGTTCAAGTTCAAGTTCAAGTTTAACATTTGTATAGCGCACTACTCACCCAGAGGGTCTCAAGGTGCTTGAGGGAGGGGGGGGGGGGGGGAATTTATTTATCGAATATCCAAGTTTTTAGTTGTTTTCTGAAGGAGAGGTGGTTCTGTGTAAGGCGGAGGAGGGTGGGGAGAGAATTCCAGGTCTTGGCCGCTAAGTAGGAGAAGGATCTTCCCCCCATGGTGGATCTTTGTATGCGTGGAATTGTGGCGAGGGCTTGATTGGACGATCGTAGTTTGCGGGTGGGCGTGTAAAAGGACAGGCGTGTGTTGAGGTATTCGGGTCCTAGGTCATAGAGGGCTTTGTGTGCGTGGGTGAGGAGACGGAAAGTTATTCTCTTGTTGACGGGGAGCCAGTGGAGGTCTTTCAGGTGACCGGAAATGTGAGCTTGGCGGGGGATGTCTAGGATGAGTCTTGCTGAGGCGTTTTGGATGCGTTGAAGTTTTTTCTGTAGATTGGCAGTGGTTTCGGCGTAAAGGGTGTTTCCGTAGTCCAGTCGGCTTGTGACCAGTGCATGTGTGATTGTCTTTCTTGTTTCGGTGGGGATCCAACGAACAATTTTTTTGAGCATACGTAGGATGTTGAAGCATGATGATGAGACGGCGTTGACTTGTCTGGTCATCGAGAGGGAGGAGTCTAGGATGAAGCCCAGGTTACGTGCATGGTCCGTTGGTATGGGTGCGGTTCCCAGGGCCGGTGGCGACCATGAGTCGTCCCATGCGGAGGGGGATGCTCCTAAGATGAGGACTTCAGTTTTGTCCGAATTCAGTTTTAAACGGCTGTTCTTCATCCACTCGGCTACTTCTTTCATCCCTTCGTGTAGGTTGTTTTTGGCAGTATTTGAGTGTTTGGTGAGGGAGAGGATCAGCTGGGTGTCGTCTGCATAGGAGATGATGTTGAGGTTGTGTTGGCGCGCGATGGATGCGAGGGGACTCATGTATACGTTGAAGAGGGTGGGACTGAGTGATGATCCTTGTGGTACGCCGCAGATGACTTCGGAGGCCTCTGATCTAAAAGGGGGAGGCGGACTCCCTGGGTTCTTCCGGCGAGGAGCGAGATGATCCAGTCCAGTGCTTTTCCTTGTATTCCTACGTTGCTGAGGCGTTGTATAAGGGTACTGTGACAGACTGTGTCGAAGGCTGCGGAGAGGTCAAGTAGGATGAGGGCAGCTGTTTCTCCGTTGTCCAGTAGAGTTCTAATGTCGTCTGTTGCTGCGATGAGGGCGGTCTCGGTGCTGTGTTTGGCTCGGAAGCCGGACAGCGAAGGGTCGAGGGATTTGTTGGCTTCGAGGAAGGCGGCGAGCTGACTGTTGATGGCTTTCTCAATGACTTTGGCAGGGAATGGGAGGAGCGAAATGGGGCGGTAGTTCTTGAGTTCAGTGGGGTCTGCTGTGGGTTCTTCAAGAGGGCGCTGAGTTCGGCATGTTTCCAGCTTTCCGGGAAGGTAGCGGAGTTGAGGGAGCAGTTGATGACGTCTCGGAGATGGGGTGCGATAATGGACTCAGCTTTGTTGAAAATGTCGTGGGGACATGGGTCGGTTGGTGATCCTGAGTGGATGGAGTTCATCAGGCGGATGGTGTCTTCAGTGGTGATTGGGTTCCAGGCGCAAAAGTAGTTGGAGGGGGGTTTAGGTTCGGAGGTGGGTGGGGTGGACTGGTCTCCAAAGCTGTTATGTATGTCAGCGATTTTGTTGTGGAAGAACGAGGCTAGAGAGTCCCAGAGGTCCTGGGAGGGAGTGATGTCGTTGGTGCCGGCGGTGGGGTTGGTAAATTCTTTGACGATGTTGAATAGTTCCTTGCTGTTGTGGGCATTGTTGTCGAGTCGATCCTTGAATGCTGATTTCTTGGTGGATCGGATCAGCTGGTGGTGTTTGCGGGAGGCGTTCTTGAAGGTGGCCAGGTTGTCAGTGGTAGGGTTTTTTCTCCAGACTTTCTCGAGGGTGCGACAGATCTTCTTGGATTTCTTAAGGTCATCGTTGAACCAGGGGGCTTTTTTGCTACCTTGCTTCATTTGATGGTTTTTCAAGGGTGCTAATTAGTCAGCGCTGTCGGTGATCCATTGTGTGAGGTTGTTGGCTGCTTGGTTTGGGCCCGATTATTTGGCAGGAGGGTTTTGGTGAAGCGATGTGAAGAGATTTTGTTCCAGTTTCTGCGGGGAATTGGTTGTGGGTGGTTGTGGGTCGTAGTCTTTTTGTAGTTGAAGTGAACGCAGCTGTGGTCCATCCAATGGAGAGCTGTGGTATGATTGAAGGAGATGTGCTTGCTGGAGGTGAAGATTGGGTCGAGCGTGTGCCCGGCATAGTGGGTGGGGGTGTCAACAAGTTGTTTGAGTCCAAGATTCGCGAGGTTGTCCAGAAGGGTGGTGGTGTTGCTGTCAATATTCTTTTCCAGGTGGAAGTTGAGGTCTCCCAGTAGAATGTAGTCCTCAGAGGGGAGGGTGTGTGGGCTGATGAAGTCAGTGATGTCTTCGCTGAATTGTGTGTGGGGTCCTGGTGGTCTGTAGATGAGGGTGCCTCTGAGTGTGGTCTTGGGGTCGATGTGGATCTGGAAGTGATGGTGTTCGGCGGCTGCGAGGTTATCGTCAGAACTGGTCGTGATGCGGATGGTGTTCTTATGGACGATGGCGATGCCTCCTCCTGTTTGGTTGATGCGGTCCTTTCGGATGATCTTGTAGCTGTCCGGGATGGCTATGGCGATGTCGGGTACTGATGAGGAGTTCATCCAGGTTTCTGTAAGAAAGGCGACGTCCGGCGATGTGGTGTCGAGTAGGTTCCAAAGTTCAATGGCGTGTCTGTGGACCGAGCGGGTGTTGAGCAGGATGCACTTCAGTTCGTTAGTGTCGGGGCTCTGTTTGGAGTTTGTGGATTTGGTGTGGGTCCTGATGCAGTCGAACTTGTAGGAGTGGCAGGTGAAGGGTCCATCGGTGTGTCCTGGGGTGGCTTGGTAGCAGTTTGGGAGTCGGCCGGGGTTAAGTGCTGAGAGGGTTGCGGCGTCGTACGTTAAGCGGGTGGAGTGGGTCTTACTTGGGCAGGGGGTCTGGTACTGGGCGCGGTCCAGGCATGAACGGGCGTTGACGGGCTTACCTTTGGCGCGCCTTCGGCGCGCATGGGGCGCGACCGCTGCGCGCAGATGCATCTGTCATAAGTGGATAGTGGAGGGGGGCGGAGCGAGGGAGGAGCAGCTGGGAGGCGGGAGCGGGGTGGAGGGACGGGTTTATGAGGCACAACAACAAAATGGCAGGAAAACAAAAGTGAAACAGGGCGAGATTAGTGTGGGATGTCGCTAAGATGGAGGCACCGGCACAATCAGGCACAAAGGATTAAGCGAGCAATGCGATCTAATGTGCAATAAAGTGCTACGATACCAGTTAGCCCTAAGATGCAAATACAGGCAATGAGAGCAATGCAGACCAAAAGCGCAATGATACCACAGATAATAATGCAAGCGATGCGATGAAGCAATGAAAGCAACTTGAAATCAGCAGTGAGCAGAATGATAGCAATAGCGCTACGATACCAGGAGCCAGGGAGCATGGGGAGCGACCGCTTCTGAAAGAGTCAGGACGGTCACAAGCGCTGATGTGGACGGAACGATACTTCACTATCTGTGGGAGGGAGGAGCAGCTGGGAGGCGGGAGCGGGGTGGAGGGACGGGCTTATGAGGCACAACAACAAAATGGCAGGAAAACAAAAGCGAAACAGGGCGAGATTAGTGTGGGATGTCGCTAAGATGGAGGCACCGGCACAATCAGGCACAAAGGATTAAGTGAGCAATGCGATCTAATGTGCAATATAGCGCTACGGTACCAGTTAGCCCTAAGATGCAAATACAGGCAATGAGAGCAATGCAGACCAAAAGCGCAATGATACCACAGATAATAATGCAAGCGATGCGATGAAGCAATGAAAGCAACTTGAAATCAGCAGTGAGCAGAACGATAGCAATAGCGCTACGATACCAGGAGCCAGGGAGCGTGGGGAGCGACCGCTTCTGAAAGAGTCAGGAAGGTCAATAAATGCACAGTTTTACTTGGGAAAATTTAAGCCACACAACATGATTAATATACTCTAACAAAGAAACCTGTCCTAGGAAGCTTGTTTCCGGTCCAGGGAAGGCATGGCTTGGCAGTTCGGGCTGGAATGTTCCCATGAGGCACAGGGTCAGACTGATTTGCATATGGCCATGTCTGAACTGGGGTGGCAGAGTAGGCTAAAGAACGGTGATGGATTAAACCCAGATCTGTTGACTGGGTGTGAGTTTTTGATTGGTCCAGATGCTCTGTCCATCACCACCCCCTTGTGTACCGCTTAACAGCGTGACAGCAGCAGCTCGATTGGATATGGTAGTTGGCTGTTGGACCTTGCATTTGGAAGTGTCTGGAGCCACGCACTGGAGAAGATCAAGGATGTGCTGGACTAGATAAGTGAAATGAATGTAATCTTTATTTCTAATGTATGTTTGTAGCGCCAACCATTTTTGTATGTTACCAACCACCACTGAGGAAGTACCTGGAATAAAGCTTGAACAGACTCCACACAGCAACACCAGGGACAACAAGGGAAAAAAGGAGGATTGTCTCGGTGGACCATGGGTGGAGGATGGCCGGCAATTGACTCGCTGACCACATCAGACATTACTCACATGCTTTGATATTTAGGTCACGTGATGTCTGATTATGTTTACTGAAATTGAAATTGAAATCCTGTCAGGAGACAATGGGTAAACCGGTTTGGGTAGTTACCGGGAAAATCCTGGGAGATTTAGTGTTAAAAGAGTGTGCATAATCATGAGTCTCTAGAATATCACAAAGAGGGGGAGAGCGAAGAGTGCCTAGAACGACTAGCACAAACCCAAGTTGATGGATGTGGGAATGAAAGTGACGCATTGATGTAGCAGTGCCAAACTGCAGTGAGCCCCAGAATTCTGTGATTGAGGGTCGCTTTAAACAAGGAAAGTCAGAATGAGGAAGTGGCAGAACTGTCATACATCCCTCTAGGATACAAGTTGCGAAGAGCTCTTAGAGCCCGTTCTATCCTTCGGTCCACCCCGTCCATGGGATGAGCTGTGACAGAAGTCTGGCACACACCTGCATACCTAGTTGTGAATAAGAGGACAGGGTTGAATTGGGGACCGATACATCAGAACTAGACAATGCCCACCATCATGGAAATTAGAGGCTTGGTTACATGCACTACACATGAGGATAAACAGGATTGTCTCATGAAGGAAAGTTAGATATTGATCATTTAAATAACCCTAAGAAACAATTGGTAGTCCCTTGCTCATTGCACCATCAGGATTCAAGCAAGCCGGGCCGAAGACGGCTGAAATGCCAGAAACCGGTCCCCGGAAGCTTGTTTCCTTCCCAGTGTAAGAATTGGCTTTTGTAGTCTGGTCTGCCCTGTTCCCATGATGCACTGGGCCAGGGACTGATTAATTTGCATACAGCCAGGTTCTGAAACTGGGATGGTGCAATGAGCTAAAAAACGGTGTTGGATCTAGCCCTGATCTCTTGACTGGGTGAGAGTATTCTGCTTAATTCAGAGACTCTGTCCCTCACCACCCCTTGTTGTAAATATTTTTGTCCACCCTAAGCGTGGAAGGGTATACTCAGGCATGAGTCCCTTGCTCATTGCACCATCAGGATTCAAGCAAGCCGGGCCGAAGACGGCTGAAATGCCAGAAACCGGTCCCCGGAAGCTTGTTTCCTTCCCAGTGTAAGAATTGGCTTTTGTAGTCTGGTCTGCCCTGTTCCCATGATGCACTGGGCCAGGGACAGATTAATTTGCATACAGCCAGGTTCTGAGACTGGGATGGTGCAATGAGCTAAAAAACGGTGTTGGATCTAGCCCTGATCTCTTGACTGGGTGAGAGTATTCTGCTTAATTCAGAGACTCTGTCCCTCACCACCCCTTGTTGTAAATATTTTTGTCCACCCTAAGCGTGGAAGGGTATACTCAGACATGAGTCCCTTGCTCATTGCACCATCAGGATTCAAGCAAGCCGGGCCGAAGACGGCTGAAATGCCAGAAACCGGTCCCCGGAAGCTTGTTTCCTTCCCAGTGTAAGAATTGGCTTTTGTAGTCTGGTCTGCCCTGTTCCCATGATGCACTGGGCCAGGGACAGATTAATTTGCATACAGCCAGGTTCTGAGACTGGGATGGTGCAATGAGCTAAAAAACGGTGTTGGATCTAGCCCTGATCTCTTGACTGGGTGAGAGTATTCTGCTTAATTCAGAGACTCTGTCCCTCACCACCCCTTGTTGTAAATATTTTTGTCCACCCTAAGCGTGGAAGGGTATACTCAGACATGAGTCCCTTGCTCATTGCACCATCAGGATTCAAGCAAGCCGGGCCGAAGACGGCTGAAATGCCAGAAACCGGTCCCCGGAAGCTTGTTTCCTTCCCAGTGTAAGAATTGGCTTTTGTAGTCTGGTCTGCCCTGTTCCCATGATGCACTGGGCCAGGGACAGATTAATTTGCATACAGCCAGGTTCTGAAACTGGGATGGTGCAATGAGCTAAAAAACGGTGTTGGATCTAGCCCTGATCTCTTGACTGGGTGAGAGTATTCTGCTTAATTCAGAGACTCTGTCCCTCACCACCCCTTGTTGTAAATATTACGGCTATTCAGGCATTGGCTCGATTTAGAGGTGGGCTTTCCAATCAACAAACCGATCCTGAGGACTAACTCGTAACAGAATACCCGACCCACGAATTATTGTCCTCCCGGTCGGGTTGTGCTGGTATGGCCACTTTGGAGGATGTGATAGAGGCTCTGGGTGCATTGCAATTAGATGTAGCAGCGTCTCGGCTAGAGACTGCGGACTTAAGGGCACGTGTGGATGGTGTCCAACCCAATCCTTTTGATGCGGGGGGCACGCCTCAGCCTCAGCCTGTGGTGGTGGAGATGCCAGTGTCCGTTCCTTTAGCTTCACCTGAGCGTTTTTCTGGGGATTCGGAGAAAGTTCAGGTGTTCCTTACCCAGATAGCGTTACATTATTCCTGCAAACCTAGGGGCATATTATCAAGGGGGTTTATCTCCGCTTTTCTGGCTTTAAAAGCCAAGAAAGCGGAGATAAAATTATCTCCCTATTACCTAGCTGTCGCTAACACCAGTTAGCGACAGCTAGTAGGGGATAGCGACCATCTTGGGCCCCACTTTGCATGTCAGTGATATTTATCACTAATTACATGCAAAGTGGGCGTGCCAAGATGTTAGCGACTGGAAACAGTCACTAACATCGCTATCTCCTATTACCAACTTTTGGAGATATTCGCGGTAAGCACGAATATCTCCAAAAACTAACACCTGCCCTGAGCAGTTCTTAGCCATGTTATCCAATGGGAGGTGGATAACATGGCTAAGAGCATTAGCTCGGTAATGCATGAATATCGCTGACTTTTCAGCGATATTCATGCATTGCGGACGTTTTTTATCGCATTTGCGATAAACCTTGATAATAGCAAGGTTTATCTGCGATAATTTCTGACGATGCTTAGCGTTAAAAAATTCGTTGCTAAGCATCGTTAGCGAGAAATATCGCTTAACGTTGGTAATATGCCCCCTAGATCTTTCCCCACTAATCAGGCTAAGGTGGCCTTTCTGATATCTTACCTGGCGGGCAATACTGCACAGTGGGCGGTCCCATTAGTAAATCGCAATGATCCTTTGTTACATGATTGGGAAGCATTTAAAACAGAATTTCTGAGAGTGTTTGATAGAAGGGCCGATTCATATACAGCAGATAGGGAATTGTTGGAATTACGGCAAGGAAAAAAGGATCTGGTCACTTACTTGAATGCTTTCAGGCGTCTAGTGACAGAGACCACATGGCCCGAAAATAAACAGGCATCTTTGTTTCACCAAGGTTTAAATGATGAACTTAAAGACGTAATAGCACAAATCGACCCTCAGCCCACCACAAGTGAAGGGTTGATTAATTTAGCCCTGCGTTTAGACCATCGTTTGGGTGAGAGGAAAGGGGATAATCGGAGGAAACCAGGGGTTGAGACACATGTCACCAAGGAAGGGACTCCAGCTTCCTCATCCAAGCCTATGGAGATAGGGGCAGTGAGATCAGCATTGACACCAGCCAAAAGGGAATCAAGGCGTAAACAGGGCCTTTGTTTATATTGTGGAAAAAAGGGTCACTATGTGAGGGAGTGCCCTGTGAAACCTAAAACAAACCGATTCCGGGGTAACCGAGTGGCCGCTGTAGATGCAGAAAAGGCGTCGGAAAACTAATTGACTCTGGAGTCCAAAATATGTCCCTTCATTGAGTGGCAGAGCTAAACAGGTGACGAATCATCTGTTTGTGTCCATAGTATTAATGCTGGCTGGGAAAGCGGTAGTAACGTCAGCTATGGTGGATTCAGGGGCAACGGGCATGTTCATTGACTTACAAGAGGCCCGACGCCTGGGAATACCTCTGGTGCAAAAAGAGAGGCCCGAAGAAGTGTATGCCGTGGATGGGAGGAAGCTGAGCATGGGTCCCATTAGTTATGAAACTGAAGACATTGAGGTGATATTGGAGAACACACACTCTGAGTTTCTTACTTTTGGTGTTATTAGGGCTCCCCCTGTCGTGTATTTCTATAGGTTCTGAATCGATCCCCCTATTCCTGACCCTATTCTGGTTAAACTAACTATCAAGTTAACTAACAGTCAGCCCATGAGGCAAGAAATCCCCCATGATGCAGATACCGTTATCTGACGCAGTCACACTACGGCACAGGAACGTGTTATCTGATTAGGTCATAACGCTTGAGATCTAATTAGACAAGCGACATTCCTCCAGCCCCTGATAAGGCATACGACGTTCTCATAACAAATCAAACCTATGACAACCTGGAAAATCCGTGCGGCCATTGTTTTGATTTCACAGAGAACTTTAGTAAAGAATGTGCTAACGAGCAAGTCGTATGACATCTTTATTGACGTACCTATGTCCATCCTTACGTCAATCCCGGCACCTTTAAGGTATAAATATTGCCGACCTTGCCCTATGCAAACACACGCGTGGTGACAAGACGGAGCAGCCATACTTGCCGAAGCCGAGAGCAGAAGCAGACCCCGCTGGCAGCAGCCCCGCCTTCCTGACGCGCTGAGAGACGCGCTGCTATCTCAAGCCGAGAGACCCAGCACCGGCGCTTTCGGGCAGCCCTCGCAGGCAGCCTGGAATATCGAGAGCAGAGAAAGAGATACCATTCCTCATCCATCCTAAATTCCAGGTACAGAACTGAATAACCCCTCACAGAGAATTCTTTAGTTATTCACTTGGCAAAAACAAACTTAACTTAAACTGTAACTTTCTATTCCCGCCCACGCATTAGACTTAGGTCAGGTACACGGGGTAGGCGTATTTAGAAACACCAGTTGAGTACGTTTAGTCAAATGTATATGTGTATGTAAATATATTTTAATCATTTTAAAACATCATATGGCTCAGAAACCATATCAATGTTTTTACAGTATTATTTTATACTATTGCTTTTAATGTATGCACTTTACTTAACTATAAGTATTGCAATAATATCGATCCATTTCTCTTGTACGAGAAAAGAGACTGATCAATAAATAACACCTTTTTATTGAACACGCCCGTCTCTTCCTTTTCTCTACATTCTGATGAGACTAAGAATGCACGTACTGACTGAGTAAAATAATTGCCTTGTGCTCACACGACTCTTGAGATTGACTCTTGATTAGGGGAGAGCAAAGTTGTCATGTTCTATGGTTGTCAGAAACTAAATCCCTTCTTGTCTAATCAGGGGAGTTAATCCTTCCTTGAACATTCGAGAAAGTTTCTAGCGAACTCTGAGCTTAGCTGGCAAACCCAAAAATTAAGTCTAGTATCGACAGTAGTAGACCTAGTTAACGTCTGGTCTAGGCCTTTACTGCTGTAGGTACTATTCCAATGCGCAGAGCCTATTGGGAAAATAGGAGCTACACTACATGGCGCCCAACGTGTTTGGAAAGGGCGATAAAACTAACGTAAGACATTTAGAGTAACTCAGTCGTGCTTTCTCACTCAGACCCCTTTTTCCAAATACTCCAAAGACGTCTGGAGTGGGTGAAAGGTTATATCCTCCAAAACCTCGCAGGAGGGAACTCCTATGTATGGTTTTTGGTCAAGTCAACGTTGAAGGATAAAACAGTTCCAGAATATTGTGCATCTAATCTCTGTTTCCATAAGAAACCTGATCTGCAAACAAACATAAGCTTCCTGTTGGTAAAATGGCAGAGAGTGATGATGAAAGAGAGGCAGTTAGATTAGCAACTGAACTCGCAGATGCTGATGCTACCATGCAAGCAGCAGACCCGGATATAATACTCATCCAGGTCGCCAAAAGGAGATCTATAACCTTAAAACTTATAGAAAATGGACTGACACCTAGAGGTGGCACAGTCATATTCGTAATTGAGGCACACGAATATCGGCAGACAGAGGTATACTATACATGGATACATTTTCCAGCAGCAAATGCTGTAACAAAGTACTTCCACTATTACAAAGTAGAGGAACCTCCTGACATTTACACTCCTTTCGAGGAGGTGGAAGTACCACTCAAATTCCAAGAGCATTTGCTCTTATTTGATGGCGCCCTAAAACACAATAATCACATTACAAGGCTCGGTCCTTTAGGAAGACCAGGAGCAACGTGGCCGGTCCTAGCCGGATACACACCACATCCAGACATCGATAGGATGCCTGCAGCTGAATTATTAACACAGCTGAAACAATTACAAAAAATTCATAGACAATTAGTTCAGTATGTAATGCGGACTTCAACAATTCAGCCAGCGATTAAACTACCACAGCTGACCCCACACCAGGGGAACACAAATAAAATTACACCACAGAACATCCAATCCTGCCTAGGTAAGGTTCCAGCTAAACGGGAACAAATACCATTCTGGTTGGCACAGAAAATTACCCAAATAGAGGCGGTGTTTCCTGACACCACCCCGCTGGAAAAACACAGGATTCTGACTATATGTCTCCCAATGGGAATCGCACCACACATTGAGGACTGTGACACTTGGGGTACAGTCTTTGCTTCCATCTACACAAAAACGCACGGTGTTCCATCCATTTCGGTAATACCAGATGTGCTTAAACAAATTCAGGATGAATACGGTCCAGAACCTGCTTTAACTCTTGGTATGAAATTACTGAAAGACTTCAAGCAGGTCTCGGCTATATTACTAGCCAACATAAAAGGTGAAGCAGCGAACGTGGCGATCCGCCAGAGGTTAAAAGAGACAGATATAGCAGACCAACCAGCTGAAGTTGCCAGAATCATAGAAAAATCCTATGAAGAACTAGGCAGAGATAGTCTAGGTGGAATACCAGTAAAACCGCAACTGACTACAAGTCCAGAAAAAATATTTTTTAATAATAATAATTCACCAAAAAAGAACTGGGATGGAAATAAACAATCCAATCCTAAAGAAAAGAAATTCCAGTCCAGAGGAAGGTCTCCGAGGCGAAGAGAGAAATCTCCAAACCAAAGACAGAGGTCACCACAGAGTGACCCCTCTGGGAATAGATATAACCTTAGAAATAGGGATAATATTAAAAAACCTGATAGATATCAAGACATTGATACACGTCCCTCTCAATCTTCTCAGAATTCCTCGCAGAAATCGGAAAGAAGAGGACGATCAGAAGAGCACGCCAAGTCCAAAGACAAGGAACCTGCTCAACTGAAAAAGAAATTACAATTTCCAAAAAAGAAGGTAGCCAGTATCAAGGTAGTTAACAATGCCGAGAATACTGAGGACACAACTGAAAAACGGAGAGTGGGCTCAGACAATGCTAGACAGCGCAGCAGAGGTGAGCATAGCTCGCAAAGTCCTTATGAATCATCTGGAGACAGTGGACACGAATGAATACCTTCAAGTGGAAACTGCAGATACCAGAGTTAGCAAGCCCCACAAGATATACGAGATAATATTACGTATAGAGGGAGATAAGACTAGGAAAATAAGGGGACTATTTTGGGATAACCTATCCAAGGGCTATGACATCCTTCTAGCTGAAAAAGACTGGCCACCAGAGTTTGTCAGGGAGTGCCCTCATGGCGAAGAAGTAATTATGCCTGCCTTCTCGAATCAAATACCGATTCATAAAAAATACACACTTGCTAGAAAGTGGGCAGTGGCCTTAGCACCTGCTTTATATAAAAATCATGTAGGATGGGATGAGGATTCTCCTCCTCACAAAATCCAGTTAAAATCACAACCAACTGCACAAAGGCAGTACCCAATTAAGCAAGAAGCTAAAAAACAGGTAAATGAAATACTAGACCAGCTAGAATACCAGGGGGTGATTGAAACTTGCACCTCACAAATGAACAATCCTTTGTTTCCGGTCGCCAAACCAGACAACTCATATCGTCTAGTTTTGGATTACCGACACCTTAACACATGTTGCAAAACCTTTGCAGTGCAAAACTCACACAGTGCTGCACTAATGAATAACATAGTGCGCAAAAAATACAAAACAACCTTGGACATCTCCAATGGATTCTTTTGTCAAAACATAGCACCAGAGAGCAGATCTTTAACTGCATTCTCAGTAAATGGCACTCAAAAACAATTCTGTCGGTTAGCCCAGGGGTACAAGAACAGCCCGGGGGTATTCTCAGCGAGAGTAACAGAATTACTACAACTATATGATGATGAAGCATTATCTTATGTCGATGACATTTACTTAACAGATGATGACTTGGAGACTCACTTGAAAAGAGTGAACACCATAATACTTGGTTTCGCTGCAGAGGGTTACAAATTCAACTTTAAAAAATCCAGAATTGCCCATCTGACAGTCCTATTCTTAGGATATGAGTTATCAAGTGAAGGTAAAAGCCTGGCAGACAATTTCCTAGAGAAATGTGCCGTAATCCAAGCTCCTAAAACACTAAAAAACCTACAGTCAATTTTAGGCTTCCTAAATTTCGGAAGAACATACATTGCAAATTACGCAGAAAGGGTGAAACCCCTTTACGATCTAATTAAACCAGACTTTAAAAGATCCAGTTGGACTCAAACACACACAGAAATTTTGAGATCCTTAAAAACAGACATGCTAATTAAAACAAAATTAGAAACCTGTGATAATACACGCAACCTTGTGATCCGAGTCATCCTAGGGAGATGCGGATTCACATACCTGACCTCTAATGAGGGAGAAAAGGTACCAATTGCATTAAAATCACACTTGTACACAGAAGCTGAACAGAAATTCAGTAATACAGGAAAAATCATTCGTGCAGTTCAAACCGCAATAGCTAGAGAAAAAGACATAGCTGACGGTAGACATATCACAGTCAGAACAGCAGAATCAGCCTTTAAGGCACTAACAACACCGTGTAATTTACCAACAACAACATTGAATCCGGAATGGATACAATGGGTGAATTCAATCACAACGGACAAAGTATACTACTACTTTGATCCAGAACTAGAAGAATTAAAAAATCTAAAATATGAAAAGACGTATCCTCTGCCAATCGACATTCTGCCTCTACGACATTACGCCTGTGTAATCTATACAGACGGACATGCTCAACCCTCCGTTTGGGGAGAACATGCATACAACCCCACATGTGAGATTACAAAAGAAGTGTGGCGCGGAGGTATATTAAAACCTCTATTAACAAAATCACACTCAGTAGAAACTAATTCAGAACTACAAACTGAAATAATAGCTTTGAAAATGGCGCTAGATAATGCGGATCGCGAATTCCCGACACTTATAGTGTCAGATTCATATTACTGCGTCAAAGCATATAACAAGGATTTGCAGACATGGATTCAGAACGGTTACAAAGATGACACAGATGCACCAATAAAGCAGAGACTGCTCTGGGAACAAGTAGCTCTTTTGAAAAAAGAACTACCAAAGACTCACGTGACTCACTCACTGAGTCATCAACGTGATGGCGTTCACGTTGTAGGGAATTCATTGGCTGAAACAGCCGCAGCGGCAGCCACTAAATCGGCTCCCGTAGATCGAAAAAAGCGTACATTAAAATACATTGACGCTGAAACAATGCTGGGGGTGAAAACATCATCAAAAGGCGACTGCTCAGCGTTACCGATCAACTATCCACTCAATTATACATACATAATCGATGCAAACTCCGTCCCTTTTGCTCGAATCCCTGGAGTGGGGGATAGAGTGATTCCAAACATGGACAGGAGAAACTTGTTAATCGCAGACGCACACATGGGCGAGGGTCTCAGACACCTTAAATTAAAAGATTCTCTGGAAGAATTACAATCACGGTACTGGTGGCCAGGCATGAGCCTGCACTACACCATGTTTGTAAAAAACTGCCCAAACTGCAACAGAGATCGCAGAGGGGAGAGAAGCAGTTTAATACCTCGTCGAATCAAGGCAGATAATATCACCAGCAAGAAGAATGGCTTGCGATTAACATATACAGGCTAGTTTCCACTTATAATGTAGATCCACAGCACTCGGCTGACGTCCGGACTGTTATACAAGATTTGCGAGTCTAAATGGCATATACGCTAAGAGCATGCTACGTTCGACCATTTCTTTCACTCAGGCAAACCAGCCTGGGGGGGAAACATGGCCAAATGAGCACAGCCCAGCGGGAATCTTCTCACTTCCTTCCTGAGGGTATGGGATGGTGTAAAGAAAAAACCAAGGCAGAAAGCAATCTATAATAGAAAGGATATTAGGTTCGGGAGCTGGGTGGGTCAAACATCTAATAAGTGTCCAACGTAGTCTAAATAACTTGCCAAGAAATTCTCTGAAGGGATTCAGTCCGTACGAATTATTATTCGGAACTAGGATGTTGATCTCTGACCTTGATAGTCAGACTTCAGTGGTAATAGAAAAAACCTTTGATGTCAAAGACCATTTGGCTATTTTGCAGGACTTAAACAAAACAAGAAAAGACCTGAGCAACATACAGTTGAAACAACAGCCAACAACCACTGAAGAATCACCACCTGTCCCAGCAAGACCTGTCTGGATTCCAAAAGTCGGGGATCTAGTCAGGGAGAAGATCGCGGTAAAGAAGGAATTTGGGCCTTCTTACAGAAAAGCAGTTCCTGTCTTGTCTGTCAACGGGACAAGATCAGTTGTACTACCGCCACTTGCTGGAAAAAAGGAGAACCGAGTTGTATCCATCGACCTGGTAAAACCACAACATGTGGCCGATAACAAACGGTAGGCCAAGTGGACTCCCAATAAGTAGCAGAACACCAAGGTTTGCTACCAGTACAGAGGTCCTATCAAAGAGGCTCATCACATTCGAAACGCCTACAGAAGAACAACAAGGACTATGCAACAATGCAATAGAACTAAGACCTCTGAAAACCCAAATAAAAACATTTAGCAGAGACACACCAATCTACAATGAAGTTCCAAGTGAAAATGCAAGAAACAAAAATCCTGAACCAATTGGAACAATTGACAGAACTGCATCTGGTTACTTCATCAACTTCGATGATTCCTCTGAAGGTTTCAGCGAACAAAAGACACAGCCATCATCAAAATCCTTTAAAGACAAAGCTAAGGAACTTTTGAAACAACTGAAAGAAACATATCTGGTTTCCCCATGGATTGAATTTTGGGTGGGTTTTGGTGCATTTATCCTCATACTTTGGCTCATCATGGTATTTACTTTGGGACGCTTCATTGAGGGAAAATATGCTAAAATGGACACAGCAAGTCAGAACATCAACTTGGTCCTCAAACCACACTCATCTTCACACGTCGAGAAAAGAGAACTTTCTTCAGAACTTTCTTCAGCCAACTTCACAGCAATTCCAATACCTGGTGGGGTAGCCTGGGACAACACTGACTATGAAATTTATGGTCCGGTCGAGATCCTGAAATATCCACACCAAATCAAGATCTCCTTGAGTGACTTTGCAAAACCGAACTCATTTGCTGATGATTGGGACTTTGAAAGTATAAACAATATGATGTCTGACTTAGTAATGTCTGCTAAATTTACAAAACATGATTATTTGCAAGGTTCTACAAATTATGATAGTATGTATTGCTATAACCATTATGGTAACAGTTTTTTGCATAAATCTGCACAACCAAGAAATGTTTTAAATTATAATCAATGGGAACATTGTGCTACACCTCCAAAAGGGAGCTCTAGAACCGTTTATGACAAATATTCATACTTTCAAGGTTTTAACACTAGTAATGCTGAAACATTTTATTATAAATTGTCAAACAAGACAGGGATGAAAACCATGATAACCAACACAAAATTGATATATTCAGATATATTCTTTGAAAAGATGAATACTTTTGGATTTGATTATTGGGACAAAAATGTTGATTTGAAAAGTGTTTGGGGTACAAAAGAATGGCAAGTACAGGGTTTAGAAGCTTTGTTTAGAGCCTGCATGATCCCAGAACAAATGATATTTTTAAATGACACTGTTCAACAAACCACCTGTCTTGGCTTAGCCAAAATCAAAGATTTAAATAACCCGTCTATTCCAAAGCCAACAATGTTTAGCAATAGCTCTGAAACAGATGAAGAAATAGACATAAACCATATACTTAACCAAAACAGAACACATCCTGATTGGAAACAATGGTTGATCTGGCCCACAGATACAAATCACTGTCAAGATAGATTCCTGAATAAAACACAGGGTTTCAAAATGACCAGGCCAGACCCTAGATATCCCCAAAGACATCACCCAGGGATAATAACAACCTACAGTGTGGGCAAATTATGCCTTCAATGGCTACAAACTTCCACACTGCCTGAAATTAAGCAACACCTAACTTTACTTACTGATGGTGCTGACTTGCGTGATTTCATACTGGGACCACGCAAACAGCGTCAAAAGCGTGTCATAGCAGCCTCTGTATATGCAGCATACAATGAGGCCTGGAAGGTTACTCAAATTGAAACAGCAGAAAGAATACGGGAAATTGACCGTATTAATTTGGAAAAATCACTTTCTGTGGTGGACAATGGGTTAATGACTCTGTCCTCCAGAATATTTTCATTGGACAGCATTGTGTCTTCAGCAATCGATATATTATCACAAGACTTACTGTTATTACAACATGGTCAGTCACAATTGCGTTCTATTGTACAGCTAGGCTGGACGTTACAAAATCTGCGTTCAGGCTATGTGCCTTGGCGTTTAATCAACACAACGTCACTATTCCAAATCTTTAACCTTACTGATAGACAAATCGGTATGGCGCAGAAGGGTGCTGATTATACAATCTTGAGCATTGAAAAACTAGAAAGATTACCGTTGACAATGTCAGAACGACCTGTCAGTGAATGGATAATCCACGGAATCATAAATATTCCAATCTCAACCTTCAGGTTTCAATACTGCCAAAAATATATACAGGCTGGCATGTACGAGAAATTGGGAAAGGGGTACCTTAAAACAACTTGGAACCTGCCCTATTCACATGCATGTGTCAGTAATAAAGGACAGAAAGTGTTTCTTAGTGGCAACAATTGTGCTATGTCACTAAGCGGCACACTTCTGTGTAACGGTATTAGTTTGCACGGGGCCTGTGAAGGGAATTCATACAACCTTTCATGTCACCAGCAAGGCGCACCTGCAACTGAAATAGAACCATTCTTTCAAAGACTCTATAATGGGAGTTACATTCTTATTGTAGACCGCAGATGTTGTAGTCTTATGCCCGGGACTCCTTATCTCGTCACTACAACGGCGAAGGTCAAGTGCTGTGGACGTGCTTTGTTCCCCAGCTCCTTTCCAGACAGGGAGGCGAGGGCATGGCCCAGTTTGAAAATTACTTCTATTCAAATAGACACTTTAAGCAGAATGAAAACAGTGCTTCTTCAGACGCCTACAAGGCTCACGTCATCAAAAGAAACGTATGATCTACAAGTCGCAAGGACGACTGCAGAGATACATACATTATTATCAACCAATTCCCCCGTACATTTCGCGGAAATCCTGAGCGAAATCTTAAATATTTCTGATACCACTGGGGTCTCAAAGGTATTTAAGACAGTATTTTCGATGGCATTAACACCATTCAAAGCCATACTGGGTATTTTTCCAGATTTCGTCCATTCGATTTTTGGCAGACTTCCCCTGATCCTGGGACTAATTGCAGGAATCCTATTCCTAGTCCTTATTTTTCGTTATGGCAACCCATGTCACAGATCAAACTCTCGCGACAATGGAAGATACGATCCTAGCCATTGGATACCGGGACCGGATATCAAAAATCCTGGGACTCTCCCGGCTTAGAGACCTAAACATGACTTGGTTTCTATCATTTCGACCAATGTGGCAAAGGTGTGTTTTACCTGTACTAAGGTGTCTGCTATGCGGAGAAGAATGCGTGTTAGACACCTGTCTGACGCTACAATCGGATGCGCCGGTGGATGCAGATACACTGTTGGTTCCTACCAAGGTTCACACTTTGTGCTGCCCTCAAAGGCTGCCAATCCTGATGACGGCATTCCTGGAATCTTCACCACTGCGATTGAAGGGTAGTGAAGTTCAAGATGAAAGCAGCATCGAACAGGTACGACCTTCTGTCAGCAATGCAAATCAGAATGTCAATGCAGACAATCATGCGCATGACTGCATGGTTACACCTATTTCCGACTTAGTGGAACTTTCCCATGAAGCTGTTGACAGTTTTTTCGAAAGCCTGAATGATATGATGTTCTCTCCGGAACAGAAATAGAGACTTTTGAGTAAACTCGCGCACAGCGTTCCCTGAATTCGGCCTTCAACTTTTAAAAAATAAAGTCACATGAACAATAACAATCCAGTTCACGGACAGCAACTTTTTTCAGCAAGCCCCTTAAAATATTTTTCTATATATTTTTTTCCCGGGACACTGATCTTCTGCTTAAAGTAAGAAACTATTCCTAGAGAACTAAGATTTCTATTTTTAGATACTTTATATAGACTTTAGCTGCCCGCTGGTATGTTCACAAGAATTTTATTATGTGATGAAATGGTCTCGAACTTCCTTTCTGTATAGCCATATTAAGAGCCATTTCATGTGTATTTCTCATATACCAATAAGCAATGATGCATAAAAATGCGTGTTTACTTTTGCATTTAATTCATAGCTTAAGTGCATACAATATATATGACTGCAATTTTTCAGTATATTTGAAAATTTCGAAATGCATTTATGTATTTTGGGGTGGTAAGGTATACACTATACTCTATAGTATGTTGTACTATGTTATACTATGCATAGATTAGTAGATATGACCATAGTTAGCGTGGAGTGGGTGTCGTGTATTTCTATAGGTTCTGAATCGATCCCCCTATTCCTGACCCTATTCTGGTTAAACTAACTATCAAGTTAACTAACAGTCAGCCCATGAGGCAAGAAATCCCCCATGATGCAGATACCGTTATCTGACGCAGTCACACTACGGCACAGGAACGTGTTATCTGATTAGGTCATAACGCTTGAGATCTAATTAGACAAGCGACATTCCTCCAGCCCCTGATAAGGCATACGACGTTCTCATAACAAATCAAACCTATGACAACCTGGAAAATCCGTGCGGCCATTGTTTTGATTTCACAGAGAACTTTAGTAAAGAATGTGCTAACGAGCAAGTCGTATGACATCTTTATTGACGCACCTATGTCCATCCTTACGTCAATCCCGGCACCTTTAAGGTATAAATATTGCCGACCTTGCCCTATGCAAACACACGCGTGGTGACAAGACGGAGCAGCCATACTTGCCGAAGCCGAGAGCAGAAGCAGACCCCGCTGGCAGCAGCCCCGCCTTCCTGACGCGCTGAGAGACGCGCTGCTATCTCAAGCCGAGAGACCCAGCACCGGCGCTTTCGGGCAGCCCTCGCAGGCAGCCTGGAATATCGAGAGCAGAGAAAGAGATACCATTCCTCATCCATCCTAAATTCCAGGTACAGAACTGAATAACCCCTCACAGAGAATTCTTTAGTTATTCACTTGGCAAAAACAAACTTAACTTAAACTGTAACTTTCTATTCCCGCCCACGCATTAGACTTAGGTCAGGTACACGGGGTAGGCGTATTTAGAAACACCAGTTGAGTACGTTTAGTCAAATGTATATGTGTATGTAAATATATTTTAATCATTTTAAAACATCATATGGCTCAGAAACCATATCAATGTTTTTACAGTATTATTTTATACTATTGCTTTTAATGTATGCACTTTACTTAACTATAAGTATTGCAATAATATCGATCCATTTCTCTTGTACGAGAAAAGAGACTGATCAATAAATAACACCTTTTTATTGAACACGCCCGTCTCTTCCTTTTCTCTACATTCTGATGAGACTAAGAATGCACGTACTGACTGAGTAAAATAATTGCCTTGTGCTCACACGACTCTTGAGATTGACTCTTGATTAGGGGAGAGCAAAGTTGTCATGTTCTATGGTTGTCAGAAACTAAATCCCTTCTTGTCTAATCAGGGGAGTTAATCCTTCCTTGAACATTCGAGAAAGTTTCTAGCGAACTCTGAGCTTAGCTGGCAAACCCAAAAATTAAGTCTAGTATCGACAGTAGTAGACCTAGTTAACGTCTGGTCTAGGCCTTTACTGCTGTAGGTACTATTCCAATGCGCAGAGCCTATTGGGAAAATAGGAGCTACACTACACCCCATATGGTATCCTTTTTGGTTTGCCTTGGTTGGAGAAACATAACCCTACAATAGATTGGGACTCCAGAACGGTGCACATGGGTTCCGAGTATTGTCTGCATCATTGTATTCAGGGAGCTCTGAAACCTGCTCAAGCCTTATCAGGTGGGTCTTGTATCGCTACAGCCGCAGAAAAATGCGTTCAACTCCCTGCTGAGTATCAGTCTTTTGTCAAGGTGTTTAATGAAGAACAAGCAGAGGGGCTACCTCCGCATAGACAGTACGATTGTCAAATTGATCTGGTCCCGGGTGCGACTATCCCGTCTGGGCAGATCTATGCTTTAACGGAACCCGAAAAACAGCACCTACGAGAGTATCTGGACAAATTGTTAGAGTTAGGCTTTATACGCCCTTCCAAATCCCCAGCCGCCTCGCCTCTATTTTTCATACCAAAAGCGAATGGAGAGCTGCGCGCGTGTGTTGACTTTCGAGCATTGAACGCCATTACCATCAAGAACAGGTACCCTTTGCCCCTGATTAGTGTTTTATTGGAGCAGGTAAAAAAGGCCACTATTTTTACAAAGCTTGATTTAAAGGAGGCGTATCATCTGGTCCGCATGCGCAGTGGGGATGAATGGAAGACGGCATTTAAGACCAGATACGGACTCTTTGAATACAGAGTAATGCCCTTCGGTCGCTGTAATGCCCCTGCGGCCTTTCAATATTTCCTAAATGACGTGTTCCGTGACATCTTGGACCGATATGTGATTGTCTATATAGACGATATTCTGGTCTATTCGGAATCTGAGTCTTTGCACTGTCAACACGTAGCTGATGTGCTTACTATTCTACAGGCTAACCATCTGTACTGTAAAATCAGTAAGTGTGATTTCCATGTTCGTGTTGTGGAGTTTTTAGGGGTAATGCTGAGTCCGGAGGGTCAAGAGATGGCAGAAAGGAAGGTGGCGGCAGTAAGGAATTGGCCTGTTCCAAGTAATGTTCGTGACGTCCAATGTTTCATAGGCTTCGCCAATTTCTATAGGCGTTTCATCAATCAGTTCTCTCGGTTGGTGGGGCCTATCACTCAGCTGCTATGGAAAGGGAAAGGATTCGTGTGGTCGGAGGAAGCGCAATCCGCCTTCGCGGCCCTCAAGGAGGCGTTTGTATCGGCTCCTGTGTTGTCCCACCCTGACCCGGACAAGCCTTATATCGTGGAGGCGGATGCCTCGGAGGTGGCGATTGGGGCTATCTTATCTCAACGCCATACGGATACGGGTCAGTAACACACGGTGGCGTATATGTCTCGTAAGCTGAATCCAGCTGAACTGAATTATCACATCGCTGAAAAGGAGTTGCTGGCCATACGTGACTCTTTTCAGGAATGGCGGCACTTCCTCATGGGTGCTCGGCATGTGGTCACTGTTTATTCCGACCACAGAAATTTACAATTCATGTCTGCTGCGCGTCATCTGTCACCTAGACAACTCAGGTGGATGATGTTTTTCTCTGGGTTTAATTTCCTCATTACGTTCCGCCCTGGAGCTGACAATAGGAAGGCAGATGCTCTCACCCGCCAATCGACATGTACCCCTTATGTGGAGAAGGCTGAGGCTAGCATCGTGGCTCCGGATAGAGTGGTGTGTGTATTGCAGCCTGATACCTTCTTGAGGGATGTCAGGAAAGGGGTGGACACTTTTGTCTGGAAGACCTGGCTTGGTTGTCATCAGGAATGGAGGTTGCATGGGGGCCTGCCAATGTTTCGTAACAGGTTACTGGTGCCTACCTGGGCTTTGAGAAAGCAGGTCTACGTATGGTGCCATGAGTCGCCTAGTGCAGGACATTTTGGTGTTGCCAAAACTCTGGAGCGTGTACTGAGACAGTTCTGGTGGCCCTCTGTGAGACCTGATATTGGGCGATGGGTGTCCGCCTGTGCTCAATGTGCAAGGATGAAATCAGACCACGCCAGCCCACAGGGGTTGTTGCAGCCTCTACCTACTCCGACGATCCCCTGGTATCGGATATCGGTGGACTTCATCGTAGGTCTTCCAGCTGACAAGGGTTGTACGGCCATTATAGTGGTGGTCGATTACCTGTCCAAAATGGGGCATTTTGTGGCCTGTAAACAAGTACCTTCGGCGGGTCAGCTGGCGGTACTACTTATGGTCAACGTGGTGAGGTTACGTGGTCTGCCGAGTGTCATTGTATCAGACAGAGGGTCACAGTTTACTGCTCAGTTTTGGAAGAAATGGTGTTCTTCATTGCGTATAGACTCCGCCCTTTCCACCAGTTTTCACCCGCAAACCGATGGCCAGACTGAACGGTTAAATCAGACTCTTAAGCAGTATTTGAGATGCTATGTGGATAATGATAAGGAGAATTGGGTGGACTACTTGTGGCTGGCAGAGGTGGCTTACAACAATGCCCAACACGGTTCCACCAAGAACACACCGTTCTATTGTTTGTATGGCCGACACCCTCGTTTTCTTCCCTTTGTGCAGCCGAAACCGGACTCCCTACTTCCAGGGGTGGCGCATAGGGTGGCCCATATCAAGGAGACTCTGGTTAAAGCGCAGGACCAGCTGCGGGCTGTGAAACTCAAGTACAAGGCTGCTGCTGATAAACACCGGAGGCAAGTTCCGCTGTACTGCGCAGGGGATGAGGTGTGGTTGTCCACTAGGAATATGCGTTTCAGAAAACACAGTGTGTTCAACCCGAGATACATTGGGCCTTATATGGTGCTGAAACGTGTGAACCCAGTGGCTGTGAAACTAAAGCTCCCTTCCCATCTCCGCATCCATCCGGTGTTTCATGTCTCTTTGTTGAAACCTTCCTTGTCCAAGGGCCAACATCGTCCTCCCCCCGTGCTGGTGCAGGGTGTGATAGAGTATGTGGTTCGTAGGATTCTAGACTCCAAATATCGGAGGAGTAAATTGTGGTATCTGGTGTCATGGAAGGGGTACGGGCCGGAGGAGAACTCGTGGGAACCTGCTCTGGGTGTTCATGCCCCCAAGTTGGTGTCTGCTTTTCATCGGAGATGTCCCACGAAGCCGGGCCCATGACCCCGCTGTTGAGAGAGGGATGTACTGTCACGATCGCGGGGTTCGCGAACTACATTTCCCGGCATGCTCCGGGATAGAACTATAGTTCCCGAGATCCTCCGCGACGCCCTGCATTCTCGCGAGGAACTTCTTTAAAAAAGAATGGCAGCCGGGGATCGGTGTCGGGTATTCCTGTCCTGACGCATTTCTGATCCGGATTTCTTTGGTCCTGACGCGGTAAGGGTGTTTGCACCACTGTGCTTCGCGGCTGCTTTTGGTTCCTGTTTGCTTTGGGGATTAGGCGAGAACTTTGTTATCGTGTTACCGGAACAGTTATTTGTGTGTTCTTTGGATGTGTCTCGGTTGGCATTTTCGGCCAACGGTGGTGGTTCTTGTAGGTGCTATCAGACATTGGATAGCATCTCTTGCAGTACTGTTTTCTTTGCTTTATGAATTGGATGAAACCGTAAACCCAACTAAGAAATATTAGTTGGTGTTGTGAACTTCAGGAGTTCCAGTGGAGCTTTGTGTGTGGCATATAATCTGTGTAGAAAGGCTATTTTCTTAACTCTGATTCAGGTGTAAACTGTGTATTTGACTCTTCTATTAACAGGGGTTCTGGAGGTGTGGGCTACACTCTTCCCCTGTGAGGTTTAGTGGAGTCACAAATTAGGTATGTTCATATGTCATGTATAGTTGATTTGGTATATGAACGCTGGATCTTCTTTCCCAGGTATATCACATGTGTTCTTGTATTTTGTACATTACTTTAGTTACACAGTACCAACCCCTACGTTGCCTCTACACATCTACAAGGCTTTATTCTTCTTTTACAGGTAGAGCCCTTTATAGTATTTTCTGGAGCATTGTGATATTTAAAGCATAGAAACTATTCTTTGTGTATGCTCTGTTTGTGTCTTTCAGATCTCCCTCCCTGCTGTCCCCTTCCTTTCCTTCCCGATCTTTTCTATTTATCCCCTCACTTAATCCAGTCAACGCTCTGTGCCATTACGGCTATTCAGGCATTGGCTCGATTTAGAGGTGGGCTTACCAATCAAGAAACCGATCCTGAGGACTAACTCATAACAGGGTTCTAGTTTTGAGCCCCTGGGAGGCCATTTTTGTTACAGGGCCACTTTTGCAGCATAGCTACAATATCAGCCTCTGTAACAAAATCGTCTGTACCTGGCCCTGACAAAGAGCTCGGCAGCACCCCCAACCGGGGCATTGGTTACATCACACAAGAACATATTTATTTTGATTTTAGACATGAGGAGATTAAGTGATTTGACCAGAATCACAAAATGTTGAGCTGAAGCAGAAACTCCAACCTGGTTCCCCAGTTGCAAAGTCTGCAGCTCTGGAAGTAACACCAATAAGTGCAACATTTAAACAAGTGGTCAACTGATTAAAAACATAAAGATAATAAATAATTTAAAAGTGCTTTGATGGTATTTGAAAACTCAGAAAAGATGTCCTCAATTTATTTTTTTAGAGCACTAACCATAATTTTGATTGAACTAAGACCCTCTCATATATGTAATTTCTAAAGGAAATGCTCTAGGTAACACAGTTTTGATTACATCAAGATTACGTCAGGCGTTCCACACGTTTATAATAAATATAGAATGTTAGCAGTCTAGTTCTAAATTAGAATACTGTTGAGAGGCAGAGGCCAGGGGCACGGACTCTGAAAATTGAAGGCAGGCAGGAGGGTGCAGAGGCAACAATTTGACCACACTGGGCAGGCAGGAAGAGCATTGGCAGCCCAACAGACTATGGAGGGCAGTGGAAAGGGGCAGTGGCAACAAACCAACAATACAGGACGAGAGGCTGTGGCAATATAATAGACCATTGTGGGCAGAAGGAAGAGGCAGTAGTAGTACCACCATACATGCCAACAGACCCGATTCAGCCAGGAAACTTCCAATGTTTTTAAGCCCAAATGGGCTTTATTTGATTTGTCTCCTGTCTACAATATCCTCTTTTTCAATGCAGGTCAGAGGGGAAAATCAATACCCTAGTTTTTTTTTCAAAATCTCCCTATTACCAAGTTCCGAATGTTGCAAGTATGGTACAATGGATCATGGAAGGCAGGAGGAATTGGGGTAGGAACATGGACTTGGATAACAGAGGACAGGAGGGACATGGAAAGGTGCACCTAACTGACCCTACAGGGCAGGCATCAGGGTTTGCCTCAATACAATAAGGGGTATTCCCTCTATAACCCAAAATGCATCTGGGAACAATATACTTCAATAACAAAATGATGCTATGGGACCAATATGTATAAGCACTTTTCACAAATAGGTCTATCAATTACCCATTTGGACTTACATAATTTTTTAAAAAATAAATCAACTCAGTTATATATTTCATTTATATCCTGAAACCTAAAGAAACCAATCCAAAGATAATATATATTCTTTATATAATGCGTTTTATTCACTCATATCTCATAAACTAGGAAGAGGAGGGAGGTGATCTACGGAGACAAGAAGACGAGAGTACTATGGCGCACAATTGGATTTTTTAGGGTTAGATCCGTGGTAGGACTGTCGCCACTCGAATTTTGTCCAAGTGAACGAGGCAGCATATTTGGCGTTAATCACTTTGAAGATATAAAAATGAATCCTCTATTTATATAGAAGAGAAGTGGACAGGTGTATATCCAGAAAATATATATACCCTACAAGTCACGACTCCCGAAATCCAAGTTGAAAGTTTTTGCCAAGTAATGGTGCAACATAATTTTGAATGTATGCCCAAGCCCAAGTCCTGATGAGGCCCAGAATTTAAAGGGGGCTGAAACGCGTCGACAACCTCGGAAACGGACACCCAATGAATTTAAATTTGGTGATAATTAAGAAAAGAGCAGTTTAAAATAGAAGGGACAAAATAATCTATTTGAAGGAAACTGAGAAAGTAGGGTGTACCAGTAAAGTTACGGAATACACTTTAGATAACACGGTATAGAGTATCCGTCTAAAGAATAGGGGCTATTTTTGAAATGTTATGTAAATAATGTAGTAAATTTTTCACTTTTTCATTTTGAGATTCATATATATTGTGTGATAATTTTGTATATATTGCTTTTTTAGATTTTGAGAACCCAAAAGAATTGTTTTTCTGTTTGAAAAAAGGAAATGTGGAAAGTAAAAGAATAAATATACAAAAAAAGATATGAGTGAATAAAACGCATTATCTTTGGATTGGTTTCTTTAGGTTTCAGGATATAAATGAAATATATAACTGAGTTGATTTATTTTTTGAAAAATTATGTAAGTCCAAATGGGTAATTGATAGACCTATTTGTGAAAAGTGCTTATACATATTGGTCACATAGCATCATTTTGTTATTGAGGCATCAGGGTTTGCAGCAGCACAATACACCACACAAAGCAAGCGGGACGGGAGTGCAGCACAATAATCCGTAGAAAGCAACAGGGAGGGGAGAGGACCATGCGCAACAGAGAACAGAGGGGAAAGAGGCAATGGTAGCTAGCTGACCATAATGGACAGATAGGAGAGAAAACTGCAGCATAACAGACTATAAAGGACAGGGGGATGGATCAGGGGCATTACAATAAGACAGACAAGCCAGGAGAGAGGGAATAGGGGTCTGCACATGGAAGCAGAGGGCTGGGGCCAAGGGAGCAGGGAAGGGGCAGCAGGAGGATGACCGTGGAGGTCAGGCAGAAAGGGCACTATAAGCAAGACACACCATGGAGAGCAACAGTGAGACTATAATGGCATAAACGCAGACCATGGAGGGAAGGTAGGAGGGGGTCAGGGGCAGCTATCTGAACACACTGGGAAGGTGGGAGGGGCCCAGGCAGCACAGAAGACCATGCATGGCAAGTAGAAGGGTTAGTGGCAGCACAATAGCTATGATGGGCAAGAAGGAGGGTGCAGGGGGATGCACAGAGGACCATGGAGGATAGAAGTGAGGAAAAGGACCTGGGCACAGACCAGAGACTTCAGGGGAAGAGGCCTCACAACAGACCACATGGTGCAGGCAGGAGGAGCAGTTGCAGCACAACAGACTAGGGAGGGCAGAATGGTGTGACAGTAAAATGGACCATGGAGGACAGGTGGAAGGGGATAGGGGCATGGAATGTAGACAGGCAGGGTAGAGGTGGCAGGGACAGGTTGCAGTCATCTGACAATGCTAGGCAGGTAGGAAGGGAGTGGCAGCTCAACAGAGTAGATAGGATTGGCAGGTCCATGGAGCATGGTGGGCAAAAAGGATGGAGCAGGGGCAGGCCCGCAGACATCAGAGGGCATGAGGAAGGAGAATAAGGGCAGCAAGCAAAGCACAGATGCTAATAAGGAGGTCAATGATGGGGCATAGAATTGGGCAATCTAGGGCAGGAGGAGTGGACTGGTACATCATGCTAAATGGAGAGCAGTGGCAGCACATCAGACCATGCAGGGCATGGGAGGAGGCTTGTCCATTGATTCACACAACAAAGGATAGGGAGGAGGTGGATGGAAAAGCAAGCTAACTGTTCAGAGAAGGCGGGAATGCCAGTGGCAGGATAACGGCCACACAGGGCTGTAATGAGGGAGCAGGGCCATGGACTTGGACAATGGATGGCTAGGAGGAGGGTAGTCTTGAGCAGCATGCTTCTGTGGGTGCAGCACAATGCCAGGCCTTGCTTCCAACCCCCACCGTTCATTGTGATATGCGTCTTACACAACGTTAAAAAAACTAGAAATTTGCCCAAAAAAACCCACAAAAATTACAGGGGCGGTATAGTTAGACTTAGATTTCACTCATACACAATGAGTGAAATTTAGCAGTTATAGTTACCTGAGCTAACTATAACTTACACTCCCGCAATGTACTGCTAATGACCTCAGACATTACATCATTCATGACATGGTCAGTTACATCACTCATGAAATCTCAAATGAGCTGTGAATAGAATGGAACTATAATCACTAGAACTTTATTTAGGGATAATGTGTGTATATTAACACCCCTTTTTTTTTCTTTTCTTTCGTGAAAGAACCATTATAATACGCAATGTGCCCAGAATAATATGGCTGATAGCCTTTCACTTTAAAGTAATGTGTAGTCCATTGCTTATGTTGATGTTTGAAATCCTAAGTATGTTTATTATGAATAAGACACATTGACGAAAATACAGGTAAGGCGGTCACCGGGCAAGATATGCTGAAATGACATTGTGTGCATATTAACACTTGTATTCTTTTCTTTACTGTATCAATTCCTGAATTTTCACATTGTGAACAGGCCAATATGGCCACCAGCGTTTTGGGTTAAAGTAATATTTAGTCCTTTGTTAATGTTGGCAACTTTAGGCATTTGAACATATAACATATGGATGCTATAATGACGTCTTGTATCTTTATCAAGGTTTGGAAGAGCCGAAACGCATGTAGCATGTCCCTTGTAGAGTAAATACTTCCAAACTACAACCTGAGTGCTGATTCCTTCCTTGTAAGAGTGAGAGGAGATTAAATACACATATAAAAATTTAACGGAAAAAAATACTAGTTTCAGGGACATTATCGTTCGAAATTTGCATTTTATAAACCTCAGAAATTGACTGAAGTTTCATGGACGCAATAGTTAGTTGGACATTTCACTCGTACAAAACAAGAGAAATTTGGCTGTTATAGTTAGTTGTCCTATCTATAAGAAGAGCCCCCTCCCCCGCAATGCACTGCTGATGACATCACTCATGACAAGGTAAGTGACATCACTCATGACATCACTTATGACATCTCAAATGACATCACTGATGACATCTTCCATGTGATCATCTGATGCACATCCTCGCACCCTAAAATACAGACTACCATTTTTGAAACCATAGACACACCAATACAAGTACTGTTGCAATATTCTGTGCAGTATGGAGGCGGACCTCTAACCAGGTACATACTATTGATACGCTCTTCTAAATACCCAGTTAGTATCTATGCAGTTTAGAAATCTTTCTATCTGCCCCATGCACTTTTCCATTCACCCATTCAGCACTATATATGTATCCTATCACTACACCAATACCTAAGCACTTATAAATCAGCACATACTTTCTTTGCAACACTGAAATTACTGCAGTTATTAGTTGTATCCTTAAGGAATGGCGTAGCCACTAACACAAGTGCAGGTACAATATTTTGGACACTATGCATGCATACCTCTAACTAGCTACAAACTATTGATACACTCTACTAAATACAGCAGTTAGTACCTATGCAGTGTAGGAATCCTCCTGCTATTCCATGCATTTCTCCAATCACCCATCCAGCACTATCTACTTATCCTATTACTCCACCAATACATAAGCCCTTATAAATTCACTATACACTCTGTTTGTAATAATCTAATTAATCTAGTTACTAGTCATGAGCTTATGGAATGGCCTAGCTAATAACACAAGCACAACTATAATATTTTGTGCACTATCCAAGCAGACTTCTAACTAGATACATACAATTGATACACTCCTATGAATATCCATGCAGTATAGGAATCGTCCAGTCTGTCCCATGCACTTCTTTAATCACTTATCTACCACTATGTACTTATCCTATCACTCCACCAATACATAAGCACTTATAAATTAAGTGTTCCCTCTGTTTGTAGCATCATTCCTGTCATCATTCCAGTTACATGTGGTATTCTTATAAAATGACCTAGACACCAACACTAGTACACATAACATATTCTGTGTGATTAATCCCTACAAATGTCTTAGCAGATACATACTATTGGGCCACTCCAATAAATACTGGAGTAGTACCCTGTCAGTCTCATGCAATTCTTCAATCAACCATCCAGCACTATGTTCTTATTGGATCAGTCTGCCAATACCTAGGCACTCATGGGGCAGATTTACAACACCCTGCGCCACAAGTACGTCACTTTTTGTAACATAGTGATGGTACCAGGCACTCCTTCATATTTACAAGGAGAGGAAAAGCCACTGTGCATGGTTTATTCTCTCCTTGTAAATATGACCCCTTCATACACAGAACTTTGCGTTGAAGGGGCGTTCCATAGGTGTTGCTGTGAGTTTTCCGACACAACACCCATAGAATAAGACACATCTCCAGATTTATGAGAAATCGTAAACCTGGAGATGTGTGTGAGTGCTAAGCCCTCCTAGAGTTGGTGTAGTAATGCACAACAAGGAGAATTGTTTTCCTCTCTCCTTATTTTTTCCTCTTTCAACGCATGCTGCATTCCACAGTATACAATGAAAGATGAAAATGGCTTTACTGATTGTTTCTGTGCAGGAAGGTGTTCCCTCCTGCACAAAAACAATCTCCGCATGACACAGACATCCTTTCACCATGGTGTAAGGGTGCCTGTGTCTCCGCATGGCTGCAGTTTGTGCAGCAGTGCAGAGGGAAGCATAGAGTTGCAACATATTCATGTACATATGTAACATTCCTGTGCTTCGGAAGTGCCACAGTGCAGTGCAGGGAAAGAGCTTGTAGTGTCAAGCTGCAGTACTTCCTCATAAATCTTCACCTATAAATTCACCATACACTACTAATGCATTTTTTCAGTCAATCAGTAAATCATGCTGTATGCATATATTCAACCAAACCTTCACACATTTCCCTGCCATTATAGTTCTTTCTTTAACCACATAAGGTAGTTCTGGTTAGAACTTTTTTTTCTTCTTTTTTCTTTTGTATTTTTTTTGCACAATTTTGCATTTTTTTGGTGTTTTTTCAAAACAATGAACATAAAAAGAACAAATAAAACAGGAAACTTTTGGAATTACTTATCATTCCAAAAACAACAAAAACAAATTAAGATCAATGATTGTGTTGCAAAGCACAAACTGCATCCACTGACTGCTCACCGAAGCTTATAGGTTTCTTACACTTCACGCAGTGTTGCTTGAGAAAGGCAAATTTATGTCCATTGCAGTTGTTCTGTGAATGCTTTTTTTTTAGTGCAAAAAACAAGGACCCCCTGATTTGGAATATGAAAGTTCCAGGAGACAGGGACAAATACTTTGTATAAACAGAAAATTAGAATAGGACAGCTGGCTTGGGAAATTCATAAAATACAGAAAATCATAAACATTATATGTAATCAAATAAAAACACATCTGCTTCGTTTACTCAACATTTAATTTTTTTTTAAAAAGGAGGGGAAAATAAAAACATACATATTGCACAAAAAAGATAACATCACAGTAATTAAAATGAAAAGCGGACACAGTTCTTAAACACTTCTCCTAAAAGTTCCTATCTCAAATAATATAGTTACATATATTCCCAGTTGGTGACAAACAATGTTGTCCCTACTTCAGCAATTAAAATCAACCATATCACAATGGGTGGCAAAACGTAATCTTTTCGCCGCGCGTTTCGGCATTTCCACAAACGCCTTCTTCAGGAGCCACAAGTTTGTATCAATTAAAAAGATCGATCTTCATATGATCAGATTGCTTCATATCTATTTAGAATGTAAATGTAATGTAAATGTGCTGGACTTGTAAAGCGCACAGCTGCCCGTAAGCGTCCCGGCGCTTGCTTAGGGAACCCGTCCTGGTATTCCCCTGTGAGAAACCCCGGCAGGGTGTCCACAAGGTGAAAGCCAGGCATCCCGCCGCGAGGGGCCGTAGTGGAGATTAAGCAAGCTATTGCCCAGAGTTGCAGAGTGTGACCCCGTGAGTTGAGTAGGCACCAGAGCGAGAATTGTCGAGTCCGTGGAATTTTGAGCCCGAGACCCGCCGAGGCGGGGAATCGAACCCTGGTCCACGGTCGATCTCAGCTTCCGGGTCTGCCGCCTCTAACCACTGAGCCACGCTTCTCCACCAGAAGACACTCCATTTATAGTCAGACAGGGGTGTCAAATTATTTCCCGGTAGGTTCTACAATAGTAGATCGCCTCTCGTCGATCTGTTTCTTTTCCTTTCAGCAATATCCGGTACAAAGTTTTTATATATATTCTATTAACGTATTATCTCCCGTCTCCCGACCGTTGAAAGTGATATCATGATATCACTTTCAACGGTCGGGAGACGCCAGCGGCTATAACCTGCCCGCCCGCGGCTCGACTCTTTTTGACTCTTTACATCCATTTTAGAGGAAACACCGGCGTAATTCCAAAATATAAAGGACTGACCGGATTAGAGAGCTGAAAGTACTTTATTCCATATCTTGGAACGTAAAGTCCGATATCTACGCTAAAATTTATGAGATAATACGTTAATAGAATATATATAAAAACTTTGTACCGGATATTGTTAAAACGAAAAGAAACAGATCGACGAGAGGCGATCTACTATTGTAGAACCTACCGGGAAATAATTTGACACCCCTGTCTGACTATAAATGGAGTGTCTTCTAAATAGATATGAAGCAATCTGATCATATGAAGATCGATCTTTTTAATTGATACAAACTTGTGGCTCCTGAAGAAGGCGTTTGTGGAAACGCCGAAACGCGCGTCGAAAAGATTACGTTTTGCCACCCATTGTGATATGGTTGATTTTAATTGCTGAAGTAGGGACAACAATGTTTGTCACCAACTGGGAATATATGTAACTATATTATTTGAGATAGGAACTTTTAGGAGAAGTGTTTAAGAACTGTGTCCTTTTTTTCATTTTAATTACTGTGATGTTATCTTTTTTGTGCAATATGTATGTTTTTATTTTCCCCTCCTTTTTAAAAAAAAAATTAAATGTTGAGTAAACGAAGCAGATGTGTTTTTATTTGATTACATATAATGTTTATGATTTTCTGTATTTTATGAATTTCCCTAGCCAGCTGTCCTATTCTAATTTTCTGTTTATACAAAGTTTCTGTGAATGCTCCAGACGGACTTGCAACAGCAGGTGAGGGTTCAAAGCAGCTCGCCTGATTACCTCCCAAGCAAGATTGAGAGGATGTGTGGTCCGGAGAAGCTTGAACATAGAAGCAGTGCTACAAGAGTTTTTTTTTTCATGGCCTCTAGACAGGACTTGGTCACAAATTTTACACGTCAACTTTCTCGCATTTACTTTCTTCTCTCCAGGTGGAAAAGTGAAGAATTTCCACACAACAGATTACGGCCACTGTGGACGTGGTGCCTTCGGCAAGAATTCTTCTTCAGAAGATACTTCCTCCTGTTGCTGCTTCTGTACAGATGCCATTTTGTTTGATATTTGTTGAAAAACACCAAAAAACAACAAGCAATAAGGGTTCTTGTAGGAAAAGAGATGTTTCTCTAATGATGCTCCAACAAAAATGAGAAAAATGGGTGAGGTCATTCAACAGTTACCGTGGGAAATGTTATAACCAATGAAATCTTTTTATTGAGGTCAGATGGGTTCCGCGCACTCTGCGCTCATGAAGCACGCACCCAACGGGACTTTGTGAAAATGAATTTAAAAATAATATAAGTTTATTATAAGTACAAATATATTATTTTTATGAATATCTTAGATAATCTCTTGCCCTACTATGTATATTAAAGACACATACATACATATCTGTTTAGAACATAACATTTTTTGTGGGAGACGCGCACCCAGTGCCCCCCAGCATGTATATGACATCATACGGGACCCACCACCATGCAGGCATCGCGTACCGTAATGTGCATGTGTCCCAAATGCGTGGGAGCAGGAGTGGCTGACTTGTCGCATACCAATCGCGCACATCATGTAATATTAAATGTATATAATGAAACTGAAATACATGCAGCCATCACACACTGTACGCGGATCCTTTACGACTTTTCTAAAATGGCGACTAGAACCCGCGCACCGACCGAGATTTGTGCGCTTTGAGTGCGCGACTCCGAAAAAAAATTGGAAACAAAAGAAAATAATATAAATATATTGAAATAAAGAAAGAAAACCAAAAAATTAAACAATATTTCAGTTAGAATTAAAAAAATAACAGTATTGGGCAATTTTCAAAAAAACATATAATGTTATTTAATGAATACAATATTTATAAATAAACAGGTGAATAACTAGAAAATCATTATAAAAATAGGTACAACTACTATTACACTTAGAAAGTAGCATTTAAAAACCTTTGAAATTCACAGAAAAAAATCATAGGTTTCAGAGACATTTTAGTTAGAAATTAGCATTCAAAAAAGCTTTGAAATTCACTGAAAAAACATAGTTTCAGAGACGATATTGTTAGAAATTAACATTTGAAAAACCTTAGAAATGAATAGAAAAAACCTTAGGTATCAAGGGTGTTATGGTTAGCTGGACATTTCACTCGTACAAAATCATAGAAATTCCTCTGTTGTAGTTAGTTGTGCTAACAATAACTTGCGCACCCACAATGCACTGCTGATGATGTCACATATTACATCACTGATGACATGGTCAGTAACATCACTAATGACATCGCTGATGACATCTCAAATGACAAATACAGAGTACCATATTTGAAACCATTGACACACCAATACCAGTTACTACATACCCACAGATTCCTAAGGTTACACACACAACTACCCATTCAACACCAGATTCACTTATACATGCAATCAATAATTAATAGAACACTATGAAATGCACTTATATACATATATAGACATTGAAACATCAGCAGTCATCTTAGTCCATTATGCAGTAATCCTACTCGCTCATGAAAAAAATTAATCACACTTACATTTACTCACTTATACAATTATATACACAACACATCATTTATTCAAACACATAGTAACTCATAGTTAATATGTTAAAAAAATCACCATTACAATAATACACTCATTCATATAGTTACTCTCACAATCATTGACTCTTACATATACTTATTTATGTACACCAACTCTCACATACAATGCCTTTTATTTTTTTACTTTGTTAAAGATTTACAACTAAGACATATATTTGCTCACCAACACACAAATAAATACACTCATCACCCTAAACAACTGTTTCCACATGCACTCTTAAACCTATACACGTAGTCGATCAACCATTCACACATCTATGCATAGAGTTGCACAAACCCCATCTAACTACACACAAACTCAGTGTCCCATACAAATGCTCACCCAAGTAATCAATAACTAATTTACACACTCATGAAGTTAGTGACCAACTGATGCAGCATGTTAAACAACAACAGAGACAGTGATGCACACATTCACATAGTTTAGGTACAAATCTATGTATTAAGTGAGACACTTTTAATTACTTACTTATACAGACAGTCAGACAGCTACTAAATCCTCCATCTAGACAGTTATATATCCACTCAATATTCAATACAGATTGGTATATGTATGATACATATTTAAATGTCAAACTAGACCACATTCCTTGGATGATGTCATCAGTTATGTCATTTGAGATTTCATCAGTGATGTTACTGACCATGTCATGGATGATGTAAGATGTAACATCATCAACAGTGGATTGCGGGCGCGAGAGTTACATTTAGTACAATTAACTATAACGGCAGAATTTCAGTGGTTTTGTATGAGTGAAATCTTCAGCTAACTATAACACCCCTGAAACCTATGGTTTTTTTGGTGAATTTCAGAGATTTTTTAAATGCTAATTCCTAACTACAACCTGCTTGAAAGACATGTTTTTTTCAGTGAATTTCAAAGTTTTTTTTCAATGGTAATCCCAAAGAATAACCTGCCTGAAACCCAAGGTTTTTTTCAGTGATTTTGAAAGAAGTATTCAATAACAATTTTTAAATCTATTATTTGATATATTTATTTATTTGATACTGATTTATATTTTTTTAAATATATTTTTAGTTATCTTTTTTAGATTACATTACACATTTTAATTATTTTTTTTAAAATTGTAATATATATATATTTAATATTTATTAAAATATTTGTATATATTCTTTTAAAAAAAAAAGAAAAATTTGAGCTCTTAAACACCCATTGCACACTTCTTTTGATTGCTGTGCAGAACGTAGCCATCATTTTACAATTGTTGTTTAGGATGCGCATAGGGTGTGCAATAGGTGCATTTTTTTATGCGCAATTGCTATGCGACCTGTATGTGACTTCAAGCGCATATGCAACATATACATATCACGCCACACCACACGCGCGCATTTACGCATGATGTCATGTATTTGTTAAATGCGGTGGGCTCACAAATTCTGCGAAATTATTTGGTATAAAAGCATAGATATATATGTATTTAAAATAAATATTAAGGAGAAAACAAATATTCTTTTATTTTTAATAAACCTTTATTACTTTTAAATGTAATTTAGAGAAGTTGCGCTAGATGCGTGCTGCGTGTACGCACCCAACGCGCATCCCATGAGACCAAAAAAAAGAAATTTCATTGGTTTATAACACTTACTGTTCTAACTATTGAAGAACCCCACCCATTATAATCACTCTTCTTAGACCTTCCTTGAGAGAAGAACTGTTCTGAGAAAAACCTCACTTTTTCATCACTGGAAACCTGAATTTCTTTTTTGGATTCAAAAATGGCTACACCACTGCAAGAATCATCTGATTCTGATGATTTTGTTACTGAACAATTTCTACCAGAACCTCCCGCTCCCAAAAGATCCACATCCATCATATGGAAATGTTTTATTTTTCTGGAGGGACTAAAGAAATGTAATAACACCAAAGTAACATGCAAGATTTACCAGGCAGTGCTGTCCAGAGGAGATCCTAATAAAAAATACTCCTATGGCACTGCTAGTATGCGCATGCACCTCCAATCCCAGCCTCCTGTGAACTATGCTCACGAAGAATGTAGAAGACTGCACCAAAATGCACCTCCACCACCAGCAATACCAAGTACCTCTGTAGCATCACCTTCTATATCGCCACCAGATATACGTCCCCAATTTGTGAAAGTTAGAATGCACTGCTTGAAGTGCTTTCATTTAATTTGTTATGGGGAACAATCAGTAAACCTAGTTTGCAGAGCAATTGATAACCAACAATGCTAGTTTTTTTTTACGTCCTTAAAAGTTCACGGTTTTGTTCGACCTGTTCACAAAACAACAAAAAACGTTCTAAAAATCAACAAACAAATATAAAAGTACAAAAAAAACAAAAATAAAGTTATTTTCAGAACTAACTACTCTGGTTAAAGAAAGAGCTACATGTATATGCTAGTGTGTGAAAGTTTTCATACATGTATACGTACTGCATAATTGACTAAAGAATACATTTGTCATATATGATGAATGTATAACTGCAGAACTATAGTTCAAGTTCAAGCATTTATATCGCGCACTACTCACCCAGAGGGTCTCAAGGCGCTTGGGAAGGGGTTAATTATTTGTCGAAAAGCCAGGTTTTAAGTTCTTTTCTGAAGGAGATGTGGTTTTGAGTAAGGCGGAGGCGAGTGGGGAGTGAGTTCCGGGTCTTGGCCGCCAGGAAGGAGAAGGATCTTCCTCCCATAGTGCATTTTCGGATGCGCGGGACTGCGGCGAGGGCTTGATTGGACGATCTTAGTTGGCGGGTGGGTTTGTAGAAGGACAGACGAGTGTTGAGGCATTCGGGTCCCAGATTGTAGAGGACCTTGTGTGCGTGGGTGAGAAGACGGAATGTAATTCTTTTGTTGATGGGAAGCCAGTGGAGGTCTTTTAGGTGTCCTGTGATGTGATCTTGGCGAGGGATGTCCAATATGAGTCGCGCTGATGCGTTTTGGATGCGTTGGAGTTTTTTCTGTAATTTTGATGTCATTCCGGCGTATAGTGTGTTCCCATAATCCAGTCGGCTAGTGACTAGTGCGTGGGTGACAGTCTTTCTTGTCTCGAGGGGTATCCAGCGGAAGATCTTTTTGAGAATGCGAAGAACGTTGAAGCAAGAGGATGAGACTGCGTTGACTTGTCTGGACATCGATAGAGAGGAGTCAAGGATGAAGCCAAGGTTCCGTGCATGGTCTGTGGGTGTGGGTGCTGTGCCCAGAGCGGAGGGCCACCAAGAGTCGTCCCAGGCCGAGGACGAAGATCCCAGGATGAGCACCTCTGTTTTGTCGGAGTTGAGTTTTAGGCGGCTATGTTTCATCCATTCAGCTACTTCTTTCATGCCTTCGTGCAGATTGGTTTTGGCGGTGTTGGGGTCTTTGGTGAGGGAAAGGATTAATTGGGTGTCGTCGGCGTAAGAGATGATGTTGAGGTTGTGTTGGCGCGCGATGGATGCGAGTGGGCTCATGTAAACGTTGAATAGGACTATAAGAACTATAAGAAAGTGTTGTACCATGACACTGTAAGCTCTTTAGCTACAACGTGCTCAGCTACCTCCGAAGGACACAGATACAACATGTGTACATAAATATTTTGGAAGTCTGTCCTTCCCTCTCCACTGCTGCTTAAACTGCACGCATGTGGTGGGTGATACAGGCACCCTTGCACCATGGTGCAAGAATATCTAACTTGTGTGGAGTTTCTTTTTGTGCAGGAAAACACACCTTCCTGCACAAAAACAATCAGTAAAGGCATCCTACATTGTATGCTGCACATTGTAGCGTATATTTAAATGAAAAAAATTAGGAGAAATTAAAACAATTCTGCGGAAGATTAACACGCTCTCTGTGCCACCAGTCCATCACTTTTTGTGACGTACTGGTTGCGCAGGTGACTCCTCCATATTTACAAGGAGAATAAAGTTACCCTGCGTGACTTTTCCTTTTCTTCTAAATACAGCCCCTTCATATGCAGCTCTTTTTGTATATATATTCCATCATTTATAACATGGTTAGTGATATCACTGATTACATCGCTGATGAAATCCCATATGACATCACTTATGACATCACTGATGACAGCATCCAGTGAATGTGGTTTGGTTTGTTATTTAAATATGTATTATATATAGAACAATGTGCATTAAAGAATGAGTTGATATAAAAAAAATCTGGATAAAGGGTTTAGTAGCAGTGTGATTGATTGTTTACTTGACTAATTTATACTGTCTCACTAAATATATTGAATAATGACTAAACTGTGTGAATATTTCTATTACTTTGTCACTTGTTGTGTAAACTGCTGCTCCAGTTGGTTACTAAAGGGGGTGGTGATGGACAGAGCCGCCATAAGTGTGGCAGGGTATGCCCAGACGTGAGTCCCTTGCTCACTTTGCCAGTTGATTCAAGTAAGCCGGTCTGAAGATGGCTGGAATGCCAGGAACCGGTCCTCGGAAGCTTGCTTTCGGTCCAGGGAAGACATGGCTTGGCAGTTCGGGCTGGACTATTCCCAGGAGGCACAGGGTCAGACTGATTTGGATATAGCCCTGTCTGAACTGTGGTGGCAGAGTGGGCTAAAGAACGGTGATGGATTAAACCCAGATCTTTTGACTGGGTGTGAGTGTTTGATTGATTCAGTTGCTCCGTCCATCACCACCCCCTTTTGTACCGCTTTTGGCCGCCATAAGTGTGGCAGGGTATGCTCAGACGTGAGTCCCTTGCTCACTTTATTTTATTTTATTTATTTATTTTATGTAGTTTGTAGAGCGCACAGCTACCCCCGAAGGGGTGTCCCGGCGCTAGAACCTGAGCCTCCAGAGGAGAGGAGAGGAGCAAGAAAGGGAAGTAGCGTAGTAAATCAGAGTCCAGAGAAGAGCCAAGTTTTGAGTCTGGCCCGGAAGATGGATTCGGAGGGACAGAATCTAAGATCGACTGGCAGCGCGTTCCATAGTTTTGCCGCAATGACGCTGAACCCTCTGCCACCCATTCTGGATAGTCTGAAACGGGGAGAGATCAGAAGGCATAGGTCATTGGATCTCAAAGATCTGATGGAACGGGATATTGAAACACGTTTTTTCAAGTAGTTTGGACCGCGATCGTTGATGGCTCGGTGAGTCAGAGTGAGGATTTTAAACTGGATACGGCTGGCCACAGGTAGCCAGTGCAGTTCCTTACGATATGCGGCAACTGATTGACGATAGGGAATATTGCCAATCAGTCTGGCCGCCGCATTCTGCACAATCTGCAGCCGGTCAATCAGGTATTGGGGAGCACCAGCATAGAGGCTATTAGCATAATCCAGGTGGGACGTGATGAGGGCATGGGTAACTGTACGGCGGGAGTCCAGAGGAAGATAGGGGAGTATTTTTCTAATCATGCGCAACTTCAGGAAGCAGGCAGAGGTCACTTTATTAATCTGAGTCTTGCATGAAAGGGAGTCGTCAAACTGGAAGCCCAGGTTGCGGGCCGAGTGAACGGGAGAGGGAGCGGGATCAAGTGCCGCGGGCCACCACCAGGAGGAGGGGATGGAGTTTTTCTGGTTAAAAAACAGCACCTCTGTTTTGTCTGCATTGAGTCTTAGATGGTTTTCAGACATCCAACCACTGATGTTGTTGAGGCACAGGCGGAAGTTGGAGAACGCGGAGTCAGAGTGGTCTCTGAAGGAAAACACTAGCTGGGTATCATCAGCATAGGAGACCACCCTGACTCCGAAGGACTCCACCACGCCGGCCAGTGGGGCAAGATAGATGTTAAAAAACAGAGGGCTGAGGGCAGAGCCCTGTGGCACACCGCAAGACAGAGGTTTTTCCTCAGATTTAAAAGGCCGCAGCAATACCCTCTGACTTCTTCCTGAGAGGAAGGACTCGATCCAGCTAAAGGCAGTGCCGCCAATGCCAGTCTGTTTTAGTCGGTCAAGGAGGATGGGGTGAGAGACCGTATCGAATGCAGCGGACAGGTCGAGGAGGACTAGCATGGCCTCCTCGCCCCTGTCCACGCATTCCCGGATTGTCTCCGATACTTCCAGCAGAGCCGTCTCTGTACTGTATCCCGCCCGAAATCCAGATTGAGAGTCGTGCAGTAGTGAGTTGCTTTCCAAGTACTCCGTGAGTTGCAACTGCACGGCTTTTTCCAAGACCTTTGCAGGTTTGGGGAGAAGGGAAATGGGGCGGTAGTTGGAGAAGACAGTGGGATCAGCATCTGCCTTTTTTAGAATGGGGATCACCAAGGCTTCCTTCCAAGTGGTAGGGAAAAAGCCATGGTGCAGGGAGGCATTCCAGATGGAGAGGAAAGAGTCGGCTAACGAGGGGGCCAGTTCACCCATGAGTTTGGCAGGGACAGGGTCAGAGGGTGCACCAGACTTGCAATGGATGAGTAGTCTGATGGCATCCTCCTGGGTGAGTTTATTAAAGGCAAGAAAGGACGGTAAGGCCGGGGGACTTGTGAACTGAGGCCGGGATATTGGCCCTTTAGGGAAGGAGATGCATAGCTTGTTGATTTTTTTGAGGAAGAAGTCCGAAAGTCCTTCGCACAGGGTCTGGCTAGCTAAGTTCTGAGTGGTCCTGGCCGGAGGATTGATGAAATCTTTAACGATGGAGAAGAGGGTTTTTGAAGAGTTTTTGGCCTTGGTAATTTGAAGCGAGAAATGATCTTTCATAGTGATTTTTTTATGTTTACGAAATTTTTTCAGGGCAGCTTTGTAGGCAAGCTTAGCTTCAGGGTCGTAATTTAGTCTCCACTTCCGTTCGAGTACTTTGCATCTGCTTTTTTCCTCACGGAGAGAGGTGGAGAACCAAGGAGCGGAGGGGCGAGATCTAGTGGAGGCAATGATTTTCTGGGGGGCAATGTGGTCAATAGCATTGATGAGGGCGGTATTAAGCTTGGCGATATTAGCGTCAATATCAGAGGATAGATGATCCGTCTGGAAGTGGAATACCGGGTCCAAGGTGGCGCATGTTACTTTGTGCCACTTCCTTCCCAGCTCTTTCCTGGGCGCAGGAGGGACAGATTTCCGGTCTAAGGCCAAAGAAAAAGGGATGAGATAGTGGTCGGACCACGTAAGGGGAAGGGAAGGGGAGACAGTGATAGTGGAGAAATTAGCGAAAATAAGATCTAAGGTGTGACCAGCCACATGAGTAGGACCGGTGACTAGTTGAGTGAAATTAAGACTATCCATGATTTCTAGCAAATTATTCGCTTTCGCGCAGAGAGGGTTGTCAACGTGGAGGTTAAAATCACCTAAAACTAGAAAGCATTGATGTTTAAGGGATAGATCAGCCAACTGGTGGGTGAGAGCGGTAAGAGAAAGGGAAGCAGCCGTGGGGGGGTTATAGATTAGTGAACCAGCCAGTATAACTGCCGCAGAATCGGATACAGAGAAGTATAGGGCTTCAATTATACCAATGTTGGTAAGTTTGGTGGTGGTCAGCTGAAGATGAGATTTGAAGATGACTGCTAGTCCGCCTCCCGATTTACCCCCAGCCCGGTTAATACATTTTATGTCATAGCCAGGTGGGATGGCCAGATAGATGTCCGGAGAGGAGGAATCAGTTATCCAGGACTCAGTGAGAAATAAAATATCCCACTCGTCGGAGGAAATCGACATCCAGATGTCGTTGGCATGACGGGGGAGAGACCGGCAGTTAACCAAGCCTGCTTTCAGCATCCGGTGGTTAGATGCTGGGAGCTGCGGCGAGGGATGAGAAAACAAAGGAAAAGGGTAGGCCGGGAGAGTAAAGTTGCATTGAGGGCAATGAAAAGGAACGGATTCTAAATGGTTAGGGTTGCAGGGGATTGTGGCCGCACAGAGGGAGGGATTGAGTGAATGAAGTTGGGAATTGGTCCAGCACGTGCGGGCGGAATCAGCGGAACAAACAGGGGGACTGGCCCTGGGCCCGGTCCAGGCCCGGACGGGCCCAGACGGGCTTGCCTTTGGCGCGCCTTCGGCGCGCTGACGGCGCGCCCGCTGCGCCCGTCCGCTGCGCTTCCTAGCGAGGCACATAGTTTATGCCTGAGGGGGAGGGCGTCACGGAGGCGTGGCCAGCTGAGGTGGGCGTGTCTAAGGACGCGCCTCGCCCTCGGTAATGGCGATGATGGAAATCGTTGCAGCGCTGAAAACGCTGTTCGTGACCAGGAGGTGAGTAGGTATTTTTAAAAACAAAGTTAAGCACAAACAATTAAAAAGAATTAGGCTCACTCCCGGCTTTCCGCCTCAGGAGACTCGTAGTTCTGTTGTGTCGCGCTATCAGCTGCGCGCACTTTTATAGCCGGTATCAGGGGGCGTGGCCAGCTGAGGTGGGCGTGTCTAAGGACGCGCCTCGCCCTCGGTAATGGCGATGATGGAAATCGTTGCAGCGCTGAAAACGCTGTTCGTGACCAGGAGGTGAGTAGGTATTTTTAAAAACAAAGTTAAGCACAAACAATTAAAAAGAATTAGGCTCACTCCCAGCTTTACGCCTCAGGAGACTCGTAGTTCTGTTGTGTCGCGCTATCAGCTGCGCGCACTTTTATAGCCGGTATCAGGGGGCGTGGCCAGCTGAGGTGGGCGTGTCTAAGGACGCGCCTCGCCCTCGGTAATGGCGATGATGGAAATCGTTGCAGCGCTGAAAACGCTGTTCGTGACCAGGAGGTGAGTAGGTATTTTTAAAAACAAAGTTAAGCACAAACAATTAAAAAGAATTAGGCTCACTCCCGGCTTTCCGCCTCAGGAGACTCGTAGTTCTGTTGTGTCGCGCTATCAGCTGCGCGCACTTTTATAGCCGGTATCAGGGGGCGTGGCCAGCTGAGGTGGGCGTGTCTAAGGACGCGCCTCGCCCTCGGTAATGGCGATGATGGAAATCGTTGCAGCGCTGAAAACGCTGTTCGTGACCAGGAGGTGAGTAGGTATTTTTAAAAACAAAGTTAAGCACAAACAATTAAAAAGAATTAGGCTCACTCCCGGCTTTCCGCCTCAGGAGACTCGTAGTTCTGTTGTGTCGCGCTATCAGCTGCGCGCACTTTTATAGCCGGTATCAGGGGGCGTGGCCAGCTGAGGTGGGCGTGTCAGTTGATTCAAGCAAGCCGGTCTGAAGACGGCTGGAATGCCAGGAACCGGTCCTCGGAAGCTTGCTTTCGGTCCAGGGAAGACATGGCTTGGCAGTTCGGGCTGGACTATTCCCAGGAGGCACAGGGTCAGACTGATTTGCATATAGCTCTGTCTGAACTGGGGTGGCAGAGTGGGCTAAAGAACAGTGATGGATTAAACCCAGATCTTTTGACTGGGTGTGAGTGTTTGATTGATTCAGTTGCTCCGTCCATCACCATCCCCTTTTGTACCGCTTTTGGCCGCCATAAGTGTGGCAGGGTATGCTCAGACGTGAGTCCCTTGCTCACTTTGCCACTGGATTCAAGCAATCCGGGCTGAAGACGGCTGAAATGCCAGAAACCGGTCCTCGGAAGCTTGTTTCCGGTCCAGGGAAGACATGGCTTGGCATTTGGGGCTGGACTGTTCCCAGGAGGCACAGGGTCAGACTGATTTGCAAATAGCCATGTCTGAACTGGGGTGGCAGAGTGGGCTAAAGAACAGTGATGGATTAAACCCAGATCTTTTGACTGGTTGTGAGTGTTTGATTGATTCAGATGCTCCGTCCATCACCACCCCCTTTTGTACCGCTTTTGGCCGCCATAAGTGTGACAGGGTATGCTCACACGTAAGTACCTTGCTCACTTTGCCAGTGGATTCAAGCAAGCCAGGCTGAAGACGGCTGGAATGCCAGAAACGGGTCCTCGGAAGCTTGTTTCCGGTCCAGGGAAGACATGGCTTGGCAGTTCTGGCTGGACTGTTCCCAGGAGCCACAGGGTCAGACTGTTTTGCATATAGCCATGTCTGAACTGGGGTGGCAAAGTGGGCTAAAGAACGGTGATGGATTAAACCCAGATCTTTTGACTGGGTGTGAGTCTTTGATTGATTCAGAGGCTCCGTCCATCACCACCCCCTTTTGTACCGCTTTTGGCCGCCATAAGTGTGGCAGGGTATGCTCAGGCGTGAGTCCCTTACTCACTTTGCCACTGGATTCAAGCAAGCCGGGCTGAAGACGGCTGGAATGCCAGAAACCGGTCCTCAGAAGCTTGTTTCCGGTCCAGGGAAGGCATGGCTTGGCAGTACGGGCTGGACTGTTCCCAGGAGGCACAGGGTCAGACTGATTTGCATATAGCCCTGTCGGAACTAGGGTTGCAGAGTGGGCTAAAGAACGGTGATGGATTAAACCCAGATCTTTTGACTGGGTGTGAGTGTTTGATTGATTCAGATGCTCCGTCCATCACCACCCCCTTTTGTATCCCAGTTGGTTACTAGCTATGTGAAAGTCTATATCACTTATTGATTACTTAACTAAGTATAAATATGGGAGAATGCATGTGTGTGTGTGGTTCGGTAGGGTATGTGTGGCTGCCCAAAGATGTGTGAATAGTTGATTCAGTAGGTATATGTCGTTAACACTACATCTTATAACAATAGTTTGGGTGAGTTAACTTCTTTATGGGTGTGGTGATGAGCAAATATATCTCTCAATAGTACATGTGCAATAAAATACAGAAATAAATGGTAACGAGTTTGGTGGTGTGCCGCGTCCCACTAACGGAATTGCAGTCGTTTCCCGGACGTGTGGTCAGGCAGGGTGTGGTGGGGCGAGTGGGCGGAGTTGACGGAGGCTGCGCATGGTTGCTTGAGCTGTGGGCCGCGAAGCCGCTGCCCCAGGAGACCGAGTCGGGAGTACTGTCGGTATTTTTTTGGGGGGGCCAGGACCAGGATTCTGCAGTATACCGGTAAGTCGGCTGTCCGTGCGGGTGAGGCGAGGGTTTGGAGAGGCTTGGGGAGGCTTGTGGCCGTCTCCCCGCCATCTGTCCGTCGTCTGTCCGCCCCAGGGCAGCGGTAGTGGTAGTGGGTAGTGGGTAATGCACCCTGCTGGCCGGTGGTAACGCACCCTGCTGGCTGACTGTGTCTCCCTGTTACCCTCCACCCTCCCCTCGGAACCGCACGTCACCGCATGGACTAGCAAGCAGACAGCGTCCCCCCCACTCCCGGCTGCATTTCTGGCTATTTCCTGTGCATGCTCTCGATGGTCCCGTAGGAAGCTTCCTTTGCGTTGGCCGACGTTTATTCCCCGCGCTGCTCACCTGCATGCCTAGTCTGTCGCCGTGTGGGCAACACAGCTGCTCTTTCCAGCTCTGGGGCTGCTTCCCCCGCTCCCAGCCCCGAGTCTGTTCAGCTATCGCTGGTCCCGTCACTGGCTCGACTGCCGACTGGCGGTGTGGTCGAGTAGTCTCACCTCTTTTCCCCTCCCCAGTGTGGCCCAGGCAGGCGGAGGGTCAATACAGAGGTGGGACTCCACGCACAGTCTAGGCTCGAGGGTTGCAAGGCGCAGGCAGCTGAGCAGACCAGGGTGGGGTAAGTAAAAGAGCGGGGGGTGCCACCATCCAGGCATGAAGAACCTAGATATCACAGGGCATACGTCGCAGCTGCGCAACAATTCCATCCCAGTCAGCCACTAATTGTTCGGGGGCCCGCTGAAGACATGGCAAATTAAAGCCACCGACCACAGAACATAAATTGGCAGCGCACTCTCAGTCGGACATCCCGCGGAGGCTTTGATTGGTAGAATATACAGTTCTATCTGACTCACCGGACCCCCCAGAGTTTCTAGTCATCACAAGACATCGTATGCCAGCGTTACCCCAGTCACCCCAGCCAGCCTAGCAGCACCGGCTCAGCCTACCAGCTAACCAGTCGACCAGCCGATGATATGAGATCTGGGAAAGTCAGGAAGTCAGCAGTGGCATTAAAACGGAGGAAACAAAAGAATCTGGTTTCTGAAGAGGCTTTAGACGAGGAGCCCCACCCGGGTGACCAGAACCATACCCGGACTAGCCAGGGAATACTGACTGTGGGCAACCTTTTATCAAACGGCCTTTGTCACTCTATCTCAAAGGGCAAGAGAACAGGCACGGGCACGCTAACCGCCTCAAAACCATCAAATTTGTTGGACTACTTTAAAAAAATTCCAGCTATGACTGATGTCTTCTCGCAGTCCCATCCCCAGTCTCAGCCCCAGGAAACAATCAAGTGCGGAGCCGTAGCCCAGCGGCCTGACACAACTAGGCTCCTGCCTCAACCAATATCCCCACAACAGTGGCCAACTGGACCCAAAAAGATGGCCCAATCAGTGGAGTATACATCTTTGGATCAGTAACCGATGACGCTACGCTAGTGCAGAAGGGGGACGTAAGTCTCAAACCATACCCCTAGAATTACCAACCTGAGTGTGAATTGGACCCGCAACTCGAACTGCGACTCTCCCCTATTGCAATAAACAAGCAAGGAGCACTTCTGCCGCAAACTTTGCCAGTGAGCTTACGGGACACTCCGAGCGCATCCATAGCTCAAAATCAGAAATCGGACACATCAGTAACACCTTTCCGACAAGATTCCGTCACGGGAAAGGAAACTGTAACGGCAGCGCACGGTCAGTTAACTCTTGCCCAAATACATGTGCAAAGCTCAAATCTGTGCAAATGTCTGACCCATCTCAAACTGTGAGTACATCTAAGGAGTCATTGTCAGCGTCAAGTCCTAAGGACACTGCATCTCCACCACCAGCAACAACTATGACATTGCTTTATAAGTCGCCCAAAAAAGTCGACTCAAATGACCATCTTTTAGAGGACCTGTCATTTTTGTTTAAAAACACTCAGAACCCCGTCAATGACTCACTAAACACAAAGCCCACCCAAGAAGAGCCCGTATCAACTAGCGTCTGGCCTCAACTCCTACAAACATTCCAACAAACAGTCAACGCACTAAACTATCACTCGGACAAACTGGACGCGCAGGTCGATCTTCTCAACACTCTAGTGCTTTTCACGGCAGGGATAGAAAACAAACTCGACAAATTGAACAATTTAATATTGGGAGCGCAAGCCTCGGCAAAGCTCATACAGTCGGTCTGTTGTTGCTCCCCAATTATTGACTCTCTCTCTTGCTTCCAGATTTCTTAACAAGTGTCATAAATGAGGTCAAGATGCTGAAAGGAGGTAGAGCACAAATAACCCCCTAACTGCCACGGCAAAAGCCGTCTGATATGTCCCACGATCCAGCTAAACCGAGGACCATTATTAATAACGGCACTAAATCAAGCGGGGGAATAGTCCTCTGTCCAAACCAACAGAGCGAGCAGCAAAAACCTGGTAAGCTACAATCTGATCCGGCCAAGGCAGTAACTGAAAATGCCGGGACCCCAAATGCGTGTCTCACCGGTACAGATCTCACTGTGACAGGGTCAACGTCCAGTCCAGCGATCCCGGACCTTCCCGAATTGGAAATGTTACCGGCCTTTGAACCCCATCTCAGTAAGAGAGAACGGAAACGCCAGCGCAAACAGAGAAATAAAGCAAGGGCAAAAATAACAGTAGCCCAGCCGGAATACTACCCCCTCTTCGCAATGATAGCCAATAAACGGGCTCTAGGGGAGGCAAATGCACCCTCACCACTAGCAAACCCCAGTGTGAACAAACTAAAAGGGGAGCCAACAGCATACAACACTCAACTAACTGAGGGGAGTTCGCAAGAGGCAAGCGAGTCAGCAGTGAGAACAGCAACAGACGAGCCTAGCCCTGTCACGGTAAAGCTAAGTACGGAAACCGAGGAATTAAGTGCATTGTAGCCCACAGAGACCCAAGTAAAACCAAAACCAGGGCTAGCCCTCACATCATCTCGGGTGGGCACTTCAATAACAGGAATGAACCTAACAAAAACTATCCTTAATCAAAAAACAACTTTCTCCTCAAATCGTCAGGCCTCGGGGAAGGCAGATCAAGGCCCTACGCAACCTGAGCAGGAATCGGTTAAAGTTCTGGTACTTAACAAATCGAACAAGACGGCTTCAAACACAAAATCCGTCGAGGCAAAAAACGAATCGTCATACTTCCACTTCATATTGGCACCAGAATATACATCAAAGGGCCGCCGTTATATTCTCAACAGATCGAACATTATAAAATTAGTAGATGGGATTTCGGGATTTGTAGGCCTTGTATCGGATGACTTAGAATCTATTGAATTCCTCCCGCCAAGGGGTACCCAATCGTCGGAGGCAACTCTGGTGACCCTCAAGTCGGCCAGATGGGCAGGCGTTTTTCTGGAACACATTGAGAGAATGGGGCATTCGAGTGTACCCATACACCCCACCAGGCTACCTCACTGCCTTACTAAACCAGCCAACAGCTCCTCAAAAAGCGGGAACCATTAGACGGACAGACCACCCGAAACCCTACTCGATCTTAAAAAATGCATCAGGTCCGGAAGAAGATTATAAAACCCCGCCAATAGCGGTCCCCAATGTTGACATAAGTCAGGGATGGGGATGGCACCCAGCTATTTTATCAAACAAAAGCTCAGAATGACCGCTCGAACCAGAGCCTGTGGGCTACACCCACAAACACACGGTAAAGCTAAACCAATCACTAGCTGCACTTACAACCGTTCCACAACCGGACTCCCCCTTCTTAATGTGTTCCTGGAATATGAGCGGCATTCATCAAAAATTACGAATCCCGATATTTTTTCCTTTCTGTGTGAGCATGCAGTAATAGCTCTGCAGGAAACTTGGGCCACAGAAGGATGTCCAGTTACCGGATTCACTGAGTTACGGAAACCAGCACTTCGGGAGAGCCACTTTGGTCATCCCAAAGGCGGGCTGTCAATCTATATATCAAACTCCCTAAAAGGTCCAATCTCAAGATTACCTCTCATCGAGGACTGGGTACTAGGGGTAAAAATTAATTCGAGGAGGAAACATCAGCCACTTTTTCTTCTTAACGTGTACATCAACCCCAGTACACATACAAAAAAAGATCACCTGGCACGCCTAACGGAAATCATGAATGACTTAGCAGCTGAGTATCCCAACTCAGACTGTATCATCACGGGGGACTTCAATATCAATCTATTTCAAGGAAACTAACAGATCCTGATGGTCCTTTTCTATTCCCAATTACCGAGGCTCTGACACAAACCAAACCGCCCAATCAAGCCCGAAGCGGCTTGGGCGAACTCCGCTTGATGAGATTCTACAGCGGAGGATACTTGGTCATTAATGGCAGGTCAGTGGGCGATACGCCCCCAAACTGGTCCTGGTCAAATGGTAGCAAGCAATCCTATCTGGACTACAACATCTGCAATGCTGCTCTGCTTCACTGTTTAATAAACTTTGAAATCTATCCACGAACCGAAAGTGACCATAGGCCCCAGGTCATATATTTTAATACAAATCCAGCATATTATAAACCTGCACCTTCAGCCAGCCGGGGAATATATACGAAAAATCTAAAGCGCTTGAAATGGAGTGATGACATCAGCCCAGCCATCCTGCAGGAAAGCATGGCCATCATAAGAGATGGGACTGAGCAGGATGCCACTCCGGTTGTAACATGGACGATGCGCAGTTCCCACCTGACTAATCTTTTTCCAGCAAAACAACATGTCCAAAGGACAACCCAAGCTCGAGAGTTTACAATCTCATTTGAGACCAAGCTACTGAAGAAAGCTAGAAACAAGGCCCTGCGGGCCCTGGCAAAATCCCCGGGGAACAGTGAATGCTTAATGCTTTACCAAACTGCTCAAAAAGCCCTTAGGCGGGCAATTACCAAAGACAAACGGATTCATGAAAACCAATTCTGGTGCAAATTGGTGTGGGAGAGCAAGAGCATAAATTCCAGAAAATGTTGGGCCTTAATTAATCAAACAAACTCAAGCGCATTGAATCTTGGATCAGCAAATATTCGAGAATCAGACTGGGCAACGTTCCTAACGGACCACTTCAAGTCTCCGGAACACTTAGCTCAAACAGGAAGCAGTACCCCAAATGAGACTGATTTTGGTTCCGGCAACAGTCGTTGCATACCCACGGAGGGCTCACCCATGGCCTACATGGATCTCGAAGTGTCACAAGAAAGGGTTGCCTCAGCAATGAAAAAAACAAGAGTCGATGGTGCGCCGGGCCCTAATGGCTTGCCACAGAGCCTGTTTGCATCAGATACTGCTTTTTGGGCAGGATCATTGACAAATCTCTTCAATTACGCGTTGAGAACTGCAATAATCCCCGACTCATGGCGGGGTGCCATAATTCACCCGATTTATAAATCAGGATCACGTGCCTCTCCGAACAATTACAGACTGATTGCACTTTTGGACATTGAGGCCAAGCATTATGCAGGCCTCCTTTTGGAGGACCTACGGCTCTGGGTAAAGGATCATAATCTGATGCCGATGAATCAAATACGGTTTGTTGCCAATTCAGGGACCAGGACAAATTTGCTAGCAGTATCAACTATTGTCGACAAAACACTCCTAACATCAAGGTCTGTGTTCTGCTGCTTTGTCAGCTTCAAAGCAGCATTCGATAGAGTCCCCAGGGTGGCATTATGGGTAAAATTAAGGAAGTGGGGATCCCAGAGAAATTATTAGAGGCAATCATCCAACTACACTCCCGTACCTGGGTCCGGGTGAAGTTGGGGTCTGGCACACATCTCTCGTGAAAAATTATGACAACCAGAGGTGTCAAGCAGGGATGTGTGCCGGCCCCCCTTCTCTTTAACCTGTTTATAGCAGACATGTCGATGACCTTGGACGATACGAACAGCCATCCTCCAAAGGTGGGAGGCTCGGCGTTAAGTAATCTTTTGTATGCAGATGACCTGGTTCTCTTTAGCCTCACAAGGGTTGGGCTACAAAGGCTCCTAGACAAACTGCATAGCTATACAACTACAAACCAACTAGAGGTCAATTTGAAGAAAACGCAAGTGGTCCCCTTTGGTAAAAAACGGCATGCTGGGGGCAGGTGGTCATTTAACAAGATAAGCCTCGTCACGGGTCAGTCGTATAAATACCTAGGTGTCCACTTGGATTCTAAATACAATCTTATAAAACAGCACAACGAGATTGCAGTCAAAGCCATGACCCTCGCAGTATCTCTAGGTAAGCTTTCAAAAAAGCTTTCAGGCCCAGCCCTATCGCCCCTCCTAGAAGTAATGATGGCAAAAATAGGCCCTACTCTATCATACGGCATAGAGATATTCAGGGGAAAAATGAACTCCGTTTTGAATCAGCATACGACAAAAATTTAAGGTTCTCCAGCTGCCAAAGTCCGCATATGCTGCACAGATAAGACTGGAGATGGGGTTATTAAATTACGATGCCTCCAATATTGGGGCATACCTGAACCTTTGTCATAAACTAAGGCAGGCGGAACCAGGCACACTAGAATCTTTAGTCTGGCAAGAAATCACCCAGAAAAACCCAGGAGGAACGTTTGGTTGCCTTTTTAAAGATGCAATCCAGCAAATGTCAGCGGGTGAGTTATGGGCCCTTAACCCCAGACAGACAGCATTCAAAAGCGGGATTAAAAAATGCGTAAGAATGAGTTCACTTATAATGGACAAAGCCCACTACTCAAAACGCAGACACGCTTGGGCTCTTGTAAATTCGTACAGACGGCTAGCCCCCACCTCCTATCTGGCCTGTACATACCAATTGTGCTTAAAACGTAGCTTTATCGCTTTAAGACTGGGTGACTGGCGATTTCTGCAAGATCTACCTGCCTGGCGACGCATGGGGGATGACTTAACCTGCAGAGGGTGCGGTAAAACAGTTGAAACCCTATTGCATGTGGTCTGCCTCTGCCCAGCCTTTAATTCTGAGTGTAGGTGCAAACTCAAAGCTGAATGGAACAGGATGAATCCCGAAAATACTGCCTTAAATATAAAATTCACCAATTTCATTCAGCATGCATCCCGTAACTTTAAGAGGCCCGGTTAATGCGCCCTCCTCACCCCCCTTTTAACCATTCAATACATTTCTTAACAAACTTTTAATATAAGGGAGGATGAAATGATAAGATCAGTAGGCCCAGGAATGTTGGTTGTCTTTTATGTATGTATATTTTATTGACAACGAGGGTAACATAATGAGGCGGAAGAGAAAAGTTTCTATGTGCAAAACGTTTTTAACCATCTCCTGTTTTTATTACCATCCTGTGTTCTTAATCTTCCTCTAAAATACTATTGAACAAGGAGGCCCATAGACAACCTCTACCTTTTTTTTTTTTTTTTTGGATTTTTAATTGATTGTTGTTTTGGTTGTTTCTTTTTTTTGCTTCACTTTTAATAGTTGATATCCAATGTGTTCATTGTAATCTTCTTTTAAAGATATATGTCTTATATCTAAATAAAGAAATTTTTAATTTGATTTGATTTGAAAAGGCAACGTATGTGACATTTCTTGTATATAAAGAAGAATACATATGACTCATCGATTTCATCAATAACTGTATAGATAACAGTAACATTATATTAGTGATTTTATAACACTACCTATGAGTTACTATCTATATAAATAAATGAAGAGCTGTTTGTATAAGTGTTAGGGGTAGTGTTTTAGGGTTTATGGTAGTGCAGTGGTGTTTGTGAAGTGAACGGGTTGTGCTGGGGATAGATTTAGGGTTTAAGGTAGTGCATAGATCTTTGTCTAGAGTAGGGGGTAGTGTTGATGGTACATTTAGCGTTTAGGATAGTACGCTGGTATTTGTGTAGTGTACGGGGTCGTGCTGAAGGTAGGTTTTTAGGGTTTAAGATAGTCCAGTGGTGTTTGTCTACTGTAGGGATAGTGTTTAGGGTTTAGAGTATTATGTGGTGTTTATGTACTGAAAAGGTGCATGCTGGGGATAGTGTTTAGGGTTTACAGTAGTGTAGTGGTGTTTGTGAAGTGTAGGGGTTGTGATGGGGTATGTATTAACATTACACTATCGTCACCCTAAGCACAATTGTCAGTAGTAACCCCCACAAAATTCCAAATAAATTTATCAGCAGAATGCTAGGAAAACGTTTATCAATATTAAATGCTTCTAATCAAGTAAAATTAAAATCATCACATGCCTTGTGACACAAATGGTATTACCACAGCAGTAAGTGTTTGCAACTTATATTTAAAATGCATAAACATATTTCATGTGACAGACCCATAGGCCAACGCTGCACCTTCCACATGCTTCAACACCCTCCACATACTCAGCAAGACCTTCAAATAGACCACCCCATGAATCAAGGAAGACTATCACCCAAGCACTCATCACCAGTAGGCTGGACTACGGGAATTCCCTCTATGCCGGAATCAACAAATCTCAACTCCACAAACTTCAGACTGTCCAGAACACCACAGCCAAACTCATCCTCAGCATCCATGACAAGACCACATTACCCAGCACAAACAAGCCCCGCCCTTTCTACCAGTCGAAAAAACAGTGACCTTCAAGCTGCTCACACACATCTATAAAGCCCTCCACAACACCGGTCTCCAATACCTCAATCTCCTTCTACACCCAAAAAAAAGAAATCTCCACTGCACTAAAATCCTCTATATTCGTATAAACAGACAGGAGGAACACCCTTCTCGTACATCATGGCCAAGATCTGGCATGAACTCCCCCTCAGCATCAGATAAACCCCCACGCTGAAAGGATTCAGGCAGACCATAACACCTGCCTTTTTGAATGACCAAAGCTGCACAAATCCCCTTCACATACTCCCCCAATGCCTGGAACCCCACACAGATGAGTAGTGAGCTCTATGCATCCCTAATTGATTAATTAATATGCCACCACAGTTTGTGTTTGAGTGTTATGAACAGGCCCTGCCATTGCTATCTGTAACTCTTAAGAGTAGTGAAATGAGCAGTGCTGCCTTGTGTAATATACACAGAATCTCTGAGTTTGGTTTGGTTTGGCTTCACCTCTGAGAGCTACTTTCAGGGTGCTGGTGAGCTACTAGTAGCTCCCAAGCTACTAGTTGGAGACCCCTGGTATGTATAATGAGTGGGTAATTGTAGTCCTCAAGCACAAATGTGAAGGTCATTACACCAGTACATTTATAATACATAGCACTTTGAATCCCTCCATTCCCTAAAGCCTGCCTCACTACATGAGTACATGATTACTGACTGAATGATTACATTAATATAAGTAAAGACACTCAGTAAATTCTTAATTGGTTCACTTTTACTTTACTGAATGAATTACTACATGGTACCAAAACAGTCATTTTGAAATTGTAACAGCACTCACACTGTTTGCTGGAGTATATAGATACTGACTGGGGAATTGTAGGGTTGTAGCACAAATGTGAACGTGGTTATACCACTAAATGCATAATGCATAGGAGTTTGAAGCACTACATACCCTAAAGCCTGGCTTACTGCAAGAGTGTACGTACTTATGTAACTGGAAACACATCAACCGACCATATAATTCTCTGAATTTTGCCAAATAGACACTAAATCATAGTGTTATTCTACACAAATAACAATATCCCTTGCAGTGTATAAAGAAAGATTAAAAATATTAGTTAAATAAATGCATTAAAATTCGGAGTAATGGAATTAAATACATTAATACTCACATATAAAGTTTAATAGAGAGTACTTCTTGCACAAGATGCAGGGAAAATAGGGGTTTAATAAAAATAGTTTTACAAAAAAAGGAAGTTACTAGAATAATAAGTTGGAAAAAAAAGGAGAATGAATGTTAATACTCGTATTAAAAAAACGTAACCTATACAAATGCTTTCATAAAAAAAACGAGTTTAAATAAAGCATTTTAGAAATTATACGAAAGTTATAAAGTATGGAAAGAGGCACTTTTACTTAAACACATGACACACTAAAACAGTGGAAATAAGAACACCTCTCAACTGAAAACGGTGACTTAAAAGTGGGAGGATCAATAAATTGACCCCATAATCAATCAATCAATCAAGAAATTTGTATAGCGCGCTACTCACTCGGAGGGTCTCAAGGCGCTGGGGGGAGGGGGAGTCGCTACTGCTCGAACAGCCAGGTCTTGAGTTGCTTCCTGAAGGAGAGGTGGTCTTGGGTAAGACGGAGGTGGATGGGGAGGGAATTCCAGGTCTTGGCTGCCAGGTAGGAGAAGGATCTTCCTCCCATGATGGCTCTCCGGATGCGTGAAACGGCGGCGAGGGCGTGGTTAGTCGAACGTAGTTGGCGGGTGGGAGTGTAGAAGGTCAGGCGGCTGTTGAGGTACCTGGGGCCCAGGTCGTGGAGGGCTTTGTGTGCGTGGGTGAGGAGTCGGAACGTGATTCTTTTGCTCGTGCGTAGGCGTTCTGGATGCGTTGGAGTCTTTTCTGCAATTTGGCTGTGGTTCCAGTGTAGAGGGTGTTTCCGTAGTCTAGTCTGCTGGTGACAAGTGCCTGGGTGACCGTCTTCCTGGTTTCGGTGGGGATCCATTGGAAGATCTTTCGGAGCATGCGTAGGATGTTGAAGCATGAAGACGAGACGGCGTTGACGTGTCTGGTCATCGACAGGGAGTAGTCCAGGATGAAGCCCAGGTTGCGTGCGTGGTCCGTTGGTTTGGGTGCGCTGCCTAAGGTTGGGGGCCACCAGGAATCGTCCCAGGCAGATGGTGATAATCCAAGGATGAGGACTTCCGTCTTGTCTGAGTTCAGTTTCAAGCGGCTGTTCTTCATCCACTCGGCTACTTCTTTCATCCCTTCGTGTAGGTTTGTTCTGGCGGTGGCGGGGTCGTTGGTGAGGGAGAGGATCAGCTGGGTGTCGTCGGCGTAGGAGATGATGTTGAGGCTGTGTTGGCGTGCGATGGCTGCGAGGGGGCTCATGTACATGTTGAAGAGGGTGGAGCTGAGTGATGAGCCTTGTGGTATGCCGCAGATGACTTCGGTGGCCCCAGATCTGAACGGGGGCGGACTGTCTGGGTTCGTCCGGCGAGGAACGAGATGATCCACTCCAGTGCCTTCTCTTGGATTCCGACGTTGCTGAGGCGTTGTACTAGGGTGCGGTGGCAGACAGTATCGAACGCTGCGGAGAGGTCCAGGAGGATGAGGGCCGCTGTTTCCCCGTTGTCGAGCAGGGTTTGGATGTCGTCAGTGGCTGCGATGAGGGCGGTCTTGGTGCTGTGATTGGCTCGGAAGCCGAACTGTGAGTGGTCGAGGGATCCGTTTGTCTCGAGGAAGGCGGCCAGCTGTCTGTTGACAGTCTTCTCGATGACTTTGGCAGAGAACGGGAGCAGCGAGATGGGGCGGTAGTTCTTGAGGTTGGTGGGGTCTGCCGATGGTTTCTTCAGTAGGGCGCTGAGTTCGGCGTGCTTCCAGCTCTCCGGGAAGGTGGCGGTGTCGAAGGAGCAGTTCATGATGTCCTGGAGTTGGAGTGTGATGACGGAGTCGGCCTTGTTGAAGACGTGTTGCGGGCATGGGTCGGTTGGTGATCCGGAGTGGATGGTGTTCATCGTCTGGATGGTGTCTTCGGTGTTGACTGGGGTCCAGTCACGGAGGATAGTGGTGGGGGGTGTTGGTTCTGTGGTTGGGTGCGTGGTCTGTTCGCCGAAGCTGTTGTTTATGTTTGCGATCTTGTTGTGGAAGAACGCGGCGAGTGAGTCGCAGAGGTCTTGTGAGGGAGTGATGTTGTGGTTTCCGGCGCTGGGGTTGGAGAGCTCTTTGACGATGCTGAAGAGTTCCTTGCTATTGTGCGCGTTATTGTCTAATCGTTCCTTGAATGCTGTCTTCTTGGTGGTGTGGATCAGCTGGTGGTGTTTGCGGGTGGCGTGCTTGAGGGCGGTCATGTTGTCTGTGGTCGGGTTCTTTCACCAGTCTTTCTCGAGGGTGTGGCAGTTCTTCTTGGAGTTCTTGAGGTTGTCATTGAACCACGGGACTTTCTTGCTTCCGGGCCTGCTGGGATGGGTTTTCAGGGGTGCGAGGTCGTCGGCGCAGTTGGTGATCCATTGTGCGAGGTTGTGGGCTGCTTGGTTGGGGTCCGTTGATCTGGCGGGCGGGTTAAGTAACCAAAAAGTATATAAACCACACCGATGGGATGATTAGTTATGTTTCATATAATTAATACGGGCAAAGAAACTACGAGCAAGATGGTGATTTGAGGCTGCGGAAGTATCTTTAGAATATCTTTCATTTCCTCAGAGGGAAAATATTGTTAAATATATATTTAAAAATACATTAAACATTATCTTCCTTCTAGCGGAGTTGGAAGAATTTTGACGAAAGAAGGAAAGAATATTGAAGAGAGGTAAATTATCTGAATGGGTATATTTTTGATATTTTTAAAAAACAAACCAAACATATTTAAATGATTATAGAATGTGGGATGATTAAGTTTAAATGGAATATAATTACAAGAAATACAGGTTAATTAAGGAATTACTACGTGCAAAGTAGTCATTTGCAGCGATGCCATTAACTTCAATGTATCTTTCATTTCCACAGAGGGATCATATTGTTAATGTATATTTTAATTTATATATAACTTTATGATCCTTCAACTGGAGATGGATGACTTTCAACCGAGATTGTCATACATTAATAAATAAGTATTTCTTAATGATTGAAAAATTTACTATACATAAACTATCGACAAAATACTTTGAAATAAAGGAAAATAGTAGTGCTTTTCCCAATTTTCACTCTTGAAGAACAGGAGGATTATCGTCGCAAGCACTTTTTTGAAAAAAATAATATCATTGTATCCTCAAATGTTAACAATTCTTTATATTTTTAAAAATGATTGTTAAATGTAATAATGACATGAAGTGTACATAAAAAAAGAAAGATGAACTTGTGAGGAAGTGTTTGTCATAGCACTCCTACTTTTTCTGAAAGTAAAAAAAGCCCAAACATTTAAATAAAGATGATGGGGCAACACAGAATGAGTGCTTATGATAAAATAAAACAAATTTGGTGCAACGCATAATCCCAATGAAAGGAAAAAAGATTTTGGATTTCATGAATATAAAAGAGTCAATAAAAATATTTCCAGAAATTGGGCATTTTTCTTTTAAGGATGGTTTGAAGAATTATACATTTAATGAAAGGACAACGTCCTCCAGGCTAAAGGAGAAAAGTCAGCACAATTATGATAGAATAAAAAATAGAATAATATTTTAAAATACCATTACAGTCAACAAACTAAAAAGCAGAGTACACAGTTAAAGTTAAAAACACCCTACTACAACTAGTTCTTGAAACGCATTTTAAAATAAAGTGTGTCACAAAATGGTCTACGCACATGGTGAGGATATCGTAACCTCACATAGAAAAAACAAGCCAATACACATTAGGAAGGTAGAGTTAACCACACAACAGCCGAACAAATGTTTTTCAAAATCTGCGCAAGGTAAGGGATTGGTCGGTAATGCGTTTTCTTACAATGCTTCACAACCAATGAAAAAAAGGTGTAGAAAGTTTCTGTTTTTAACATACGAGCAAATCAGATGACCTTGCAAATACACACAGTGAGAGACAACTATTAAAGATTACTTGCTTTCGCAAGACCCCGAAAGGCTTCTTCAGAATAAGTACGCACTTCACTGCCAGACCCCCGGTGGTGAAGGTAGGGGCGGGGCCTGAGGTGATATGTGTGCAAACACGCACTGTGGCACGCTTTGTGTTGAGGAATTAATTAATCTTCAATCCAAAGGTCACCTGGGTGCCAACTAGCCCACCAGGTACCTCCAGTGTGCGCATGGGTGCTGCGTTGCAGAGAGGTGTTCAGAGGCCACGCCCATTTTTACATTACTCTGGAACGCAGCTCCCTGGAGCATACTCGAGGTACCTGGTGGGCTAGTTGGCCCCCAGGGGAATGCAGCATTGAAGAGATATTAATTCCCCAACTTAACACGTGCCACAGTGCAGGTTTGCACACATGTCACCGCGGGCCCTGCCCCCTTACTTCACCATTGTACAAATATTCCTCTAAAATCAGTCGAACTACAAATTCCGATTTACTCACCTGTTATCAGGAGAGACGTCAATGCGGCATCTTTGAGCCCAGCACTGACCCTGAAAAGCAATTCTAAGCATACTTACCAGTCACTTGTATTTCCTTGCATAGGAATCCATTGTGTGGTTTTCACAAGGAAAGTTTCAATGTGTTGATTTTTGAAACGTACAAATATTCCTCTAAAATCATTCGAACTACGAATTCCGATTTAGTCACCTGTTAGCAGGAGAGAACTCAGTGCTGCATCTTTTAGCCCAGCACTGACCCTGAAAAGTAATTCTAAGTGTACTTACCAGTAACTTGTATTTCCTTCCATAGTAATCCATTGTGTGGTTTTCACCAGAAAAGTTTCTAAGTGTCGATATCTGAAACTTACAAATATTCCTCTAAAATCAGCTGAAGTAAGAATTCTGATTTACTCAGCCGTTATCAGGAGAGATGTCAGTGCTGCATCTTTGAGCCCAGCACTGTCCCTGAAAAGTAATTGTATACATACTTACCAGTAATTTGTATTTCCTTGCATGGAAATCCATTGTGTGGTTTTCACCAGAAAAGTATCCAAGCGTCTACTTTTGAAATGTACCAAAATTCCTATAAAATCAGCATAACTACAAATTCCGATTTACTCACCTGTTATCAGGAGTGACCTCAGTGCTGCTTCTTTGAGCCCAGTAGTGATCCTGAAAGGTAATTCTAATCGTACTTACCAGTAACTTGTATTTCCTTCCATAGGAATCCATTGTGTGGTTTTCACCAGAAGTGTCTATTTTCACAAACTTAAAATATTCCTTAAACATTGCCAGTATGACTTAAACGCATTCTTTCAACTGTTTACCGGAGATGCCCCGTGCTGGATCCAGGATCCACCACTGAATAAGAAAAAGTACCGTTTACACTACTTACCTGATAAGTGAATTTACTCCCATACGATAACATTGGTGATTCTATGTGAAAAAGTTTCAAAGTGTTAACTTTTAAAATACAAAATTATTCCTTAAAATCACTACTGTAACCAAACGTTTCTACTCAACTGTTTTCAGGAGATATCCCAGGACTGAAACTAGGATCTAGTCTTGTGGTTAGAAAAATAATCCATAAAGTAACTAATTGCATTTAACTAGAAATTCACATTGAGCTCAATGTTGCATTGTGTCTGAAATTGTGTTGACCTTTACAACAACTGTAACTACTGTACTTAAAAGTCTATTGCCTATTTGCAAAGTATTTAAAGTAAAGTAATTCATTCTGAGAAAGTATATTTTGTAATGTACTGTATGATGTAATTATAATGTAATTTAAAAAACTTAAAATTCTAAAAATAAATAGTTAAAAAAATGTAGTAAATCAGTATCAAAAAAATAAATATAAGAATTAATACATTTAAAAATTGTCACTTACAAACCTTTGAATTCACTGAAAAAACCATGGGTCTCAGACATGTTATAGTTAGGAATTAGCATTTAAAAAACCTTAGAAAGTGACTGGAAAAAACATAGGTTTTTAGGGGTGTTATAGTTAGTTGGACATTTCACTCGTACAAAACCATTGAAATTCCACCGTTATAGTTAATTGTACTAACTATAACTCGCGCGCCCGCAATCCACTGCTGACGATGTTACATATTACATCATTCATGACATCTCAAATTACATACTCATGACATCACTGATGACATCTCAAATGACATCATTGATGACATCTCTGTTGACATCATTCACGTGACAATCTGATACATCTTATCATACACTAGTATAATCTTTCAACACTCATGATAAAATATGGAGTACAATATTTGAAACCATTGACACACCAATACAATTTTCTAAAATCCCACTCAGTGATTCCTACATCTACCACACATCTAGACACTTACCTATAGATTCACTCATAGATGCTAAGAAAGGTCAATAGAACACATTTAATTATGCATATACACCTATATCAACATTACACACCAGCAGACATCCTATTCACTTAGGCAGTCATTCTACTCACTTATGCAAACAGTTGATCATACTTATATTTACTAAGCTACACACTTACACAACACCACTTTATTCATTGATATAGATAGTAACTCATACTTAGTGTGTTTTAAAATCACTATTACGAGTATACAGTTATCCATACATCACTCGACAATCAGTGAATCTTATGTTTAGTTATGTATATACAACAACTGTCACATACACTTCATTTTATATTTCTAGTTTCTTGGACATGTATCATTGAGAAATATATTTACTCATCACCACACTCATAAAGAGATTCACTCACACAAATAACTGTTTCGACATACAGTCTTAACTTTAGATACCTATTAAATCAACTATTTACACATCTTTGGACAGCCACACACCTCCCACCTTACCACACACACATTAATTCACTATCCCATACAAATACTTACTTAACTAGTAACCAACTTACGTAGTAGTTTACACAACAAGAGATAGAGTGATACAGGTATTCACAAAGTTTAATCACTATCCCATATATTTAGTGAGACACTTTAATTTCGTCACTTAGACAGTCAATCACATTGCTACTAAATTCTCCATTCAGACACTTATACATGCACTCAGTCTTCAAGGCAGATTGATATATATATATATATATATATATATCCACACATCGCAGGTTTGCCCAAAGCGGAGAGACCACAGGAGGTTTCAGATTTTACTCGTGTTCTTTTAATGTAGGCTTGCCAGCAGATAATCCATCAGTAATATTACACCAACATTAAAAATTGCCAGACGCGTTTTCTGCGATGTGTGGATGTTTTCCGGCCGGTCCCGGTCGGGGAGAAGGCCCACCGCTGATGTGCGGCTCCAGCTGATGCCATCTGTGTCAGCAGCAAGGAAGGAGGGGATCTGGTGCCCTGCAGGAGGGGGTCGGATCGCTTGTTTTTGGAGGCGCAATAGCAAGGCAGATAACGCACAGTGACTTACACCTACCCACTTGGGAACTATTTTGGTAAATACAGAGGACTCAAGTAGCACGCCCACTTGGGAAAACTATCGCGCACTACAACATCCAGAAGGCCGTGCACACGGCCGCGCCCTCACAGGCAGGTGTTTCCTAATTAATTTTGTGCGTGCATAATTGTGCTTCCTGTCTCCCACCAACCACAAGCCACTGAGGAAAGGACTATGGGTGTCCTCAAACGCGTCTGGCAATTTTTAATGTTGGTGTAATATTACTGATGGATTGTCTGCTGGCAAGCCTACATTAAAAGAACACGAGTAAAATCTGAAACCTCCTGTGGTCTCTCCGCTTTGGGCAAACCTGCGATGTGTGGATGTTTTCCGGCCGGTCCCGGTCGGGGAGAAGGCCCACCGCTGATGTGCAGCTCCAGCTGATGCCATCTGTGTCAGCAGCAAGGAAGGAGGGGGTCGGATCGCTCATTTTTGGAGGCGCAATAGCAAGGCAGATAACGCACAGTGACTTACACCTACCCACTTGGGAACTATTTTGGTAAATACAGAGGACTCAAGTAGCACGCCCACTTGGGAAAACTATCGCGCACTACAACATCCAGAAGGCCGTGCACACGGCCGCGCCCTCACAGGCAGGTGTTTCCTAATTAATTTTGTGCGTGCATAATTGTGCTTCCTGTCTCCCACCAACCACAAGCCACTGAGGAAAGGACTATGGGTGTCCTGAAACGTGTCTGGCAATTTTTAATGTTGGTGTAATATTACTGATGGATTGTCTGCTGGCAAGCCTACATTAAAAGAACACGAGTAAAATCTGAAACCTCCTGTGGTCTCTCCGCTTTGGGCAAACCTGCGATGTGTGGATGTTTTCCGGCCGGTCCCGGTCGGGGAGAAGGCCCACCGCTGATGTGCAGCTCCAGCTGATGCCATCTGTGTCAGCAGCAAGGAAGGAGGGGATCTGGCGCCCTGCAGGAGGGGGTCGGATCGCTCGTTTTTGGAGGCGCAATAGCAAGGCAGATAACGCACAGTGACTTACACCTACCCACTTGGGAACTATTTTGGTAAATACAGAGGACTCAAGTAGCACGCCCACTTGGGAAAACTATCGCGCACTACAACATCCAGAAGGCCGTGCACACGGCCGCGCCCTCACAGGCAGGTGTTTCCTAATTAATTTTGTGCGTGCATAATTGTGCTTCCTGTCTCCCACCAACCACAAGCCACTGAGGAAAGGACTATGGGTGTCCTGAAACGCGTCTGGCAATTTTTAATGTTGGTGTAATATTACTGATGGATTGTCTGCTGGCAAGCCTACATTAAAAGAACACGAGTAAAATCTGAAACCTCCTGTGGTCTCTCCGCTTTGGGCAAACCTGCGATGTGTGGATGTTTTCCGGCCGGTCCCGGTCGGGGAGAAGGCCCACCGCTGATGTGCGGCTCCAGCTGATGCCATCTGTGTCAGCAGCAAGGAAGGAGGGGATCTGGCGCCCTGCAGGAGGGGGTCGGATCGCTCGTTTTTGGAGGCGCAATAGCAAGGCAGATAACGCACAGTGACTTACACCTACCCACTTGGGAACTATTTTGGTAAATACAGAGGACTCAAGTAGCATGCCCACTTGGGAAAACTATCGCGCACTACAACATCCAGAAGGCCGTGCACACGGCCGCGCCCTCACAGGCAGGTGTTTCCTAATTAATTTTGTGCGTGCATAATTGTGCTTCCTGTCTCCCACCAACCACAAGCCACTGAGGAAAGGACTATGGGTGTCCTCAAACGCGTCTGGCAATTTTTAATGTTGGTGTAATATTACTGATGGATTGTCTGCTGGCAAGCCTACATTAAAAGAACACGAGTAAAATCTGAAACCTCCTGTGGTCTCTCCGCTTTGGGCAAACCTGCGATGTGTGGATGTTTTCCGGCCGGTCCCGGTCGGGGAGAAGGCCCACCGCTGATGTGCGGCTCCAGCTGATGCCATCTGTGTCAGCAGCAAGGAAGGAGGGGATCTGGCGCCCTGCAGGAGGGGGTCGGATCGCTCGTTTTTGGAGGCGCAATAGCAAGGCAGATAAAGCACAGTGACTTACACCTACCCACTTGGGAACTATTTTGGTAAATACAGAGGACTCAAGTAGCATGCCCACTTGGGAAAACTATCGCGCACTACAACATCCAGAAGGCCGTGCACACGGCCGCGCCCTCACAGGCAGGTGTTTCCTAATTAATTTTGTGCGTGCATAATTGTGCTTCCTGTCTCCCACCAACCACAAGCCACTGAGGAAAGGACTATGGGTGTCCTGAAACGCGTCTGGCAATTTTTAATGTTGGTGTAATATTACTGATGGATTGTCTGCTGGCAAGCCTACATTAAAAGAACACGAGTAAAATCTGAAACCTCCTGTGGTCTCTCCGCTTTGGGCAAACCTGCGATGTGTGGATGTTTTCCGGCCGGTCCCGGTCGGGGAGAAGGCCCACCGCTGATGTGCGGCTCCAGCTGATGCCATCTGTGTCAGCAGCAAGGAAGGAGGGGATCTGGCGCCCTGCAGGAGGGGGTCGGATCGCTCGTTTTTGGAGGCGCAATTGCAAGGCAGATAACGCACAGTGACTTACACCTACCCACTTGGGAACTATTTTGGTAAATACAGCGGACTCAAGTAGCACGCCCACTTGGGAAAACTATCGCGCACTACAACATCCAGAAGGCCGTGCACACGGCCGTGCCCTCACAGGCAGGTGTTTCCTAATTAATTTTGTGCGTGCATAATTGTGCTTCCTGTCTCCCACCAACCACAAGTCACTGAGGAAAGGACTATGGGTGTCCTGAAACGCGTCTGGCAATTTTTAATGTTGGTGTAATATTACTGATGGATTGTCTGCTGGCAAGCCTACATTAAAAGAACACGAGTAAAATCTGAAACCTCCTGTGGTCTCCACGCTTTGGGCAAACCTGCGATGTGTGGATATATATATATATATTCACTGAAAAAACCATAGGTTATAGACCATATATAGTTAGGGATTAGCATTTAAAAAACCTTATTTTACTCACACAAAACCATTGAAATTCCATATATAGTTAGTTGCACTAACTATATATTGCGCACCCGCAATCCACTGCTGATGATGTCACATATTACATCATTCATGACATGGTCAGTGACATCACTGATGACATCACTGATGACATCTCAAATGACATCACTGATGACATCTCACTTGACATCAATGATCACATCACTGATGATATCATTCATGTGACAATACAATGCATCTCCTCACATTTTAATATAACCTCTGTTTCACCCAGTGTTAAAAACAGAGTATAATTTTTGAAACCATTGACACACCAATACTAGTTACTACATACGTACTCACTGATTCCTACGTCTACACACACATTCACTCATTCACCCATACAATCATTCATACATACAATCACTCATGTTTACAACACAATCATATGCACTCATACACCTATACAGACACTCACACTCTGCCACTCATCCATGGAGTTACTCACACACCTAGTCAGTCCTGTAAAGAATCAATCACACTTCCATTTTCTACTCTATACAGTTAAACATAGAGCACCTTACGTTTTCAACCATATACTAACACATACTTACTCTCTTATACAATCATTGATACAAGTACACATTGATCTGTACAGAGTCACACACCTCCCATCCAGCCACACACACACTCAGTCTCCCATGCAAATACTTGGGCAATCAATCAATAACCCATATAGTTACTCATATAGCTACTGATCAACACATGCAGCAGTTTACAGAACAACAGACATAATGATGCACAAATTAAGACAGTTTAGTCACTAACCCATGCACTCAGTGAGACACATTTAATCACTCACTCATACATTCAGTCATGCACCTACTAAATCCTTCGTCCAGACACTTATACATCCACTCATTCTTCAATATGTAAGACATATTTTAACTTTACAGAAACATAGTCACTGGATGTTGTCATCAGTGATGTCATCAGTGATGTCATTTGAGATGTCATCAGTGATGTCATCAGTGATGTCACTGACCATGTCATGAATGATGTAATATGTGACATCATCAGCAGTGGATTGCGGGTGCGCAATATATAGTTAGTGCAACTAACTATATATGGAATTTCAATGGTTTTGTGTGAGTAAAATAAGGTTTTTTAAATGCTAATCCCTAACTATATATGGTCTATAACCTATGGTTTTTTCAGTGAATTTTTAAGGTTTTGTAAATGCTAATTCCTAACTATATATGGTCTATAACCTATGGTTTTTTCAGTGAATTTCATTGGTTTTTTAATAGCTAATATCAAAACCTTTACAATGTATTATTCTTTAAAAAGAAAAATATTTTTTACATGTTTTTTATACAATTTTTTTTTTATTTTTTTTTGTTTCGCTCCCAGTACGCGTACCGGTTAGCTTCCCGTTAGCTCAATCCGGAGGCGCGACCCGGTACGCGAACTGGTAAACGTTCCTTTAGCGCACCTCTCGCGTTACAAAACAACATCGCGACGCTTCGCGTCAGCATGACGTTTCGCGTTCTCGCGTAATACGTCATATTACGTGCTACGTTCGCGTACCCGGAAGCGCAGCGGTACGCGAACCGGAAGCGATCCGCGGCGCGGCGCCGACCGCGTAATGTAAACATAGCAGGTCATGTGACTCGATAATAACACTTTTCATTGGTTCATTTCACTTTTGGTTTCCTAATGATGTAATACAAGGTCATGTGATCTAAAATGGACACTTTTCATTGGTTTAGAACTTTTGTTTTTCCCAAATGATGAAAACCCCTCCTTCTTTCATCACTCTGACTTTCATCTTGGTGAGAGAAAGACCCTTTATTGAGACTTTGTGATGGCTTCATTAGTAGCTTCAGCTGGTGCTAGCCCACCACCTCCACCAAATCCAAGAAAGAGAGGACCACCTGCAGAAGTAATTCTGCAAGAAGAGGAAGAACAGGAAGAGGAGGAAGAGGAGGAAGAGCATGAGTTTTTGCCAGAGGAGCCCAGGAGGTACAATCGACAGGAGAATTATATCTGGCAATTCTACAGAATTCCTGAGGGGCAAAAGAAAGTGAATGCTCGTTACGTGTTTTGCCGCATATGCGGTGACAGATTGTCAAGGGGCACCGATAAAAAATATAGTTATGGGAATCATACTATGCATCGGCATATGAGTAGGTGGCACCCAAATAACTATAGTGCTGCCCAGCTACGTGACCAACAACAACATCCCCTCCAAATGGCAAGAAGATCGGTGGTTCCAGAGGTGTCGGGACCAGAGGCGAGGGAGGTGATTCCAAACATCCAAATGTTGTTTGGTCACGTAAAACAAGTGTGCGTGGAATGTGGCGCTTTCATCTGCTACAGAGAAAGTAGCATCACTTTGATTTTGCGAGCAATTCAAAATCATATTAATATTTGCACAAAACGCACCAAAAAATAAATTCTTTTTTTTTTTTTGCTCCTGTTGAGCCCTTTATAATGGATCGTTTTTGTTTCCCCCCCCCCCAAAAAAACCAAAAATTTTTTAAAAACGTTCAGAAAATACAAAAAAAGTAAAAAAATGTTCAAAAAATACTAAAAAAAATATAAAACAACAAAAACATAAAAAAAAAAGTTCTTTTCAGAACTAACTCCCCATTATAAAAAAATTGGTAGAAAATTTGGAACTCTGCCAACCTGTATTTCTCTTAGTTCGCTCCCGGAGCGCTACCCGGTACGCGTACCGGAAGCTAACCAAAAAAATATTTTTTAAAAAAGAACAGTAACTATAAGGGAAGGAAATACACAGTTATGTTAAAAGAAAGACAGCTCTAGGGAGTAAAATAAGGATACTGTTACCTACAATCCACTGTTGATGATTTCACATATTACATCATTCATGACATGGTCAGTAACATCAACAGCAGTGGATTGTAGGTAACAGTATCGTTAGTTTACTCCCTTTAGCTGTCTTTCTTTTAACATAACTGTCTATTTCCTTCCCTTATAGTTACTGTTCTTTTTTAAAAAACATTTTTTTGATCAGTCATAAACAGTGACATTAATAGAAACAGAGAGAGTGAACAAGAGTGAAGAACTATGGTCCTCCTGAGCCACCCTCAGAAAACCAAGGGGGTCAAGATACATCTACCGTGCCCCCTTCTACCTATTCTGAACATTATTTGCCCTCCATCTTGTATCTTGATTCGAACGAAACACAAAATGGTGGACTGCCATAACGCTGCTGGTTTGCGAACCGGGCAACTTCCCAGGAAGCGGTCCCCAAAAAAAAAAAGTTGGGAAAGTAATTCACAGACACTAAGAGTAATAGAGATGGAGTGAGTGAACAAGACTGAGGAACTATGAGAACAGAGGGACTGAGAAAAAGAGTGGAAGGAGTTGAGTAAATAGGTAATAGAGAAAGGAATGAGGAAAGTAGCAAAGGCAGGAAACTGAGGATTAAAGAAGTGAAGCAGTGGATCTAATAGTAGGTGAATGTGATAGAAATGTAACGAAAAGAGTACAACTATTTACCTTGTAATTGCTGTTAAATTAATCACATTTTATTTCTATACTTTCAATCTGTGAAAGAGAGAACCAACATTTAAAAAAAAATTAAAATATGTATTTAAAAATTACAAAAGACAAGGGAAAATATTGAAGGACAAATAGTTTTTCAACAACTTTGACACTGACAGAAGCTTCTGCTTCTCCAGGTCCTCTACACAATGCTAAAGATATACATTTTAAACTAACAGTATCTTGATGCAGATGAAGTGAGGACTATCTTAAAACATGGTGCATCTTTTGCATTGCTCTTGTTTCAGAAAAGTGTCGCTTCAGTATGCCAATAACATGTCTCCTATCCAGAGATTTGTTTGAGGTGAGGCCTACTCAGAGTTCAAGATGAGATTTACACTTGTTGAAGTGTACAGAGGAGATAATATCTGTGAAAGTCTACTAATGAAGTGAGTCATGTCCACTGCACTCTTCAACAAAGTAGAAACCTCCTATGTTTCCCTGGACAGACCTAAACTTGATCTGCACAATGTGATACGTAATGATAGGAAACTCAAGTGTTGTAATTGAAATATGTGCAATTTATTTTGCTCATTTCACAATCACATCACTTGTGTTTCCTTTGCTTAGGTATCTCATTGTGCAGATGTAGTCCAGCATATGAAAGATTACGTAGAAGTGCAGCACTGCATACAATAAATTTAACACTTACAGAAAACTCACCTTCTCCATGCCTCCTACACAGTTCTACATATACATCATAAATGCAAACAGTACAGAATTAATTATACATGTTAAATGGTTTATTTTTGCTGTTCTCAGAATGTATCAAAATTCACTAAAAACAGTGACTTGAAGGTATTCATCATGTAACAGCGGGGAAAAAAAAACACAATCAAAATGATTGTGTTTAAAAAACCCATACAACATCAGAAAATAAAATTCAGAACTCCTTAAAGTTAACTTACTTTCCATGACGTCCAAGGATGTCCTATGAACAGCTTACACTCTTTTGTGCTGTTATTACTTTCAGCCCGCCACTTTCTGAAAGAAAACCTCCATCGTTTTTAAAAACACGTTACATGCAATAAATGACTTCTTGCTCTCTACCACTATTTTCCACAAGGCCAAATCTAGTCAGAGATATTTATAACTCTTGGATTTCTTGTAAGCCAATCCCATCATTTGGCATTTCCGCAACTTTCAGAATTAAAATGTTGAAGATCATTTTCACAATCCTGGAATAGTAATATCTTCCCCTTCTTGGTCAGTCATGTTCTACATTTCCTATGACACTGATACTGCTTAATATGAAGCAGACTTACACTACCTCTATGAGTACTACAATTATTTAATTCTCTACATCACTTTTAATCACAAAGCAATGTAAAACAGTAGACAGCATTGCAGACTTACATTCCCTCTACTCCATGTTTTGATTGGCTGCTTCAATTAGCTTATGAAAAGAAACAATTTTTCTGAACTCATTTAAAGTGCACATACATCTCCATGATGTCCAATCCTTTGATTAGAAGTTATGTCTCTGAACTACACTTATCCTCAAGGCCAAATTGTGTAGGAGCCATTAGAACTTCTTGAAATTCCACAGATCATATCCCGAGATTATTTTCCTAAAATTTTGGTTTTAAAAACACCAGGTAAGAGTTTTTAAGGTCATACGGCAATTTTTTTTTGAAAATTAAAACAGAATCATTGCAGAATGACCAGCCATTTCTAGACTTTAAATAAGCTGTGTAATGTCCTGATGATATTGAAGGGCCGTCATGATATATAATTGCTGTAGTTACAAAAGTCCTTCCTGATATTGACAACTGCGAAGCTACAAAATTTTTTATTAAAGTTGTCAATTTTGTTCCATCAGGCCTACATCGTTGGAACATTAAAATGACGTACTGGCCATATTTTCGTATAAATAATGTGGACATCATTTCAGATTTACATTGGCTACACTCCATGCTGTGATTAGCAGCTTTTACTAGCTTATTAAAGGAGACTGATTTACTGTCTGGCAAAGTTAAATATATAAATCTTTCTGAGTCTACACTAGTAGTACTTGATACCATACAGTTCTCGCAGTCATGCTGCCATTGATAAGAAAGCCCAAACAGCTGATCTACATCTACACCTTCAGCATGTAATACATCAAGCATATACATTAAAAACTCCTGACAATCTTGCTGAATATTTTGAGAGAATTGTGTTTGCCCTGAACATCTGTCTAACAGGTTTCGAATTTCAGACACACTTTCTATTTTTGTTCTATCTGTGCTACATTTCTCTAACACAGAATTCAACAAACTGCAAAATCTTTGATCAGAATTGACCACAATCTCTTCTTTTACATTTTTTAGAGAAAACAAAACATTCATTACTACATTAGCATAGCAGTTGACACCAGAACTGTTTTCAAACTGAAAACCAACAACATCTTCAACAGAATCCTCTTTGTTTCTGCTTGTAATTTTAGGTTCATTCACTTTTTGTCTTTTTGCTACAACCTCCCCAGTATTGTTCTCATTTCTTCGTTTCCGGCCTACCAGACGTTTCTCAAACAAAGGAAACTGAGGCAAATGTGGCGCATACTCTCTTCTTAACCTATTGTATTCCTTAACACAATCTAGATCTGCACAAATGTTTCTGACATCACACTCAATCAAGTACAATCCCGATAAAGTTCTAACTCGTGACAATGCCACATATGCCATACCCTCCTTGAACACAGAACTGCCAATATTCACCAATGCAGTGTCTACACTTAAACCTTGCGATTTATGAATTGTCACCGCATATGCCAAGCAAACAGGGAACTGCTTACGGCGAACATATAAGTCTTTTACAAGCAAAAATCTAGCAGAACAACGAGCAATTAGCTGTACTTCCTCAATGCCATCAAATTTAATTTTTAAAAATTCAATTCCATCTCTATTTCTGTATTTCACAAAATCAACAACATTACCCATTGATCCATTTACCAGACCTCTTTCAACATGTAAATTCCTTCTTAAAATTATACGGCAGTTCAAGCACACATTCAGAGTCTTTTCAAAACCTGCAGTTTTAGATATAGTCTTCTCTAATGAATCCAATTTTGATTTCAGATTCTCAGACAAAATAATTGTTGATCCCATATGCTCTACTCTATCAATAGCTTCCACTTTCACAATCTCTTGCTTTTCTAAATGCAACATTTTGTTGTTAAATTTGGCACATTCTGCAAGAGTTGGCATCAAACATATTCCAGATTTCTTATCAGTAATTTTCTGAAAAATATTCTCAGGCACAACATCTTGTTCTGGATATAAATTTGACAGTAATCGTGCATGTAAAGCTTCTTTTCCATGCTCGGTCACTTTTCCAATTCTAACATCTTGTAGAATAGTCTTGTAAACTTCATCCTTTGCCTGACGCATATTTTCATGCAGTTCAGCATAATTGAAGTTTAACCATATATTGACGTTGCCAATGCTGCCTAGGCACTTCCTGGTATCTTCATGCGTGAGCATTTTGAACACAGGTTGCCCTTTCACTGGTGTCAGCTGCAGAAGATCTCCGAAAACAATGATGTGTTTGCCACCAAATAACACATCATACTCTGTTTTGAGAACTTCTTGCATCCTCAAATGCACAAAGGCAAGCATGACATTGGAAACCATGCTTACTTCGTCAATGATAAGAAGTTTCATTTTCCTCAAGATTCTTGAAACTTCAAAACAAGCATCTCCAGATAGCTTGTGATATTCTAATTTGTTGTCATGCTCCACTGGCAGCATCAGTAAACGATGTAAAGTAATCCCTTTAATATTATGTGCTGCCAGTCCAGTTGGAGCAGTGACAACACAAGACAGCGATGACTCTGTCCTTTCCTGCAAATAGCATGAAATTGCTTTAATGAGGAAACTTTTTCCAGTTCCCGCTTCTCCACTCACGTACAGTCGGACAGGCTTCAACGACGTACATGAGCACTCTTTCTTATCATGACTTAATCCATGATCAATTTGCATGGTAACTTCGTCATATATTTTCCTCTGCTCAACGTTGAGTTGCCTTTCCAACTCTTCTAAGTTAACCGCATCCTCTTGAGCATGTGCCATGGCTCTTTCCACCTCATTCATAGCAGTGGCAGCTTCATTTTCAATAAGAGGTCCTCCTAGTGGATCCTGACTCAATGAAGCAGAACTCTGACTGTCCTGAGAACTGTCTCTGGCAATCTCGGCTGCAATCGTTGCTTCCTGCTCAATTTCCGCATTCAACATTTCTACATATTTGGGAAAAGCAGGACATTCTATGGTCTCCTTGGCGGCATTGAAAGAGTCTTCATAACAGAGGAAATCTCCAAGCAGTTCCTCTTCTGCACGCCAAGGCTTGAAAAGTTGCAAAAGTGCTAAATAGAAAAACTCCTTTTTTTCAGGAGATTCGCCACTCAATTTTCGATGGTTTATCAAGTGGCATTTTCTTTGCTTCACCAGACATCCCTCACTTCCTATTACAGCATACACTCCTTTCTCAGTATCTTCTTTGATGTTCCTCTTGAACATGTAATTTTGCAGAACCTCATACAGACAAACATTCTCTAGGTGACTGCTTCGATTTGGATAATATGTATCCAACATGTTTGTCTTCAAAATGTCGGTACTGTTTGGCTCCTTTTCCGCCAAATACTCAATTTCCCGCACAGGTTTGAGAACTCGATTACGCGTTGCAGCAAGACCAAGACTCGCCCAAACGATACTCCTGGACTTGGCATAGAGACTTGCTGAAGACAACCGGTCAGAACATTCGTACGCTCCGATTTCTCGATGCGACAACATCTTCAGACTGAAACTGTACAACTTCTTGCTGAGGCTCTTTTCATGGCAAATGTCCTCCCACATATCCTTCAATTCTGTCTTCTCTTTTTTGGTGATGTAAGACGTCACATACCGAGCCACAGCCATACAGTTATCAGCCACAAACTGTATATCCATGTTAGCATTCCACATGGACAAAATCACCGGGTTGTAGTCGTTGATGTACTTGGACTCTTCGTTCCTCTTCAAATTGTAAGTGTTTTTAGGTGATTTCTTCATGACATTGTGTCGCAGCGAAGACATCAAACTGTTTACTCTTCCTTTAGAAATCACCGGTCGTGGAAAGCCGAAACGACATTTAGTGTAGAACTTGTCCTTGTTTCGGAATTTACGACGGCAGTACTTTCCACATCGATGGCTTTGGAAACGCAGAACTTTTTCTCTTAGGCTTTTCTTCTCCTTTGCGTTTGGAACAGCACACGTAGAATACTGTTGGATGAAACTCATCACTGAGTCATCTGGATCCGTTCCAAATTTAGGTGCATCCTTGATCCACAGCAACATATGTATATGAGGAGCACCTCTTGCTTGGTACTCCTTTCTCCAGAAGAAATCCAACACCTCTCCAAGAGGTGGATTCTTCTTATTCATGATGAAAGACATCATAGCTTCAAATCTATGATTGAAGTACCTACATACATTGACTGGATCCAAAGAGCACAGTTCTCCGGGTGTCTTGAATTCGATGTTTTCTACGTTAGCATTTGCCTCTCGTAGAAATTCAAGTAAGTCTTCCCAGCCATACTCGGCACAGCTCAGAGTGAGGAACCATGTGGGAGTACCTAAGTTCCTCAGCATACATTTTAAATCACCATGACGACGGTACCAGTACTCATTAGTACCACGCTGACACGCCATGAGATTAATCAGGTGAGAATCCAAAATACTATCTTGGACATTCACTTTATCCATAAAATCACTTGCCGAGATGTTTTGCATGTGTATACCACTTTTCAAGATGTGGTTCACTGCATATGACAGTCCAGACAGATCGCTTTCAAACAGGAGATGAAACAAATATGGAATGCATTGTCGAAACCTAGCATCTCCTGCATACAATCGCAAAGTCCGGTATTCAGAAGCAGGAATTTGATGAGGTCGCTCATCATATCTTCCTCCCTGACCTGTTGGAAAAAGCTGTGGGAAACACCGAGCTTCCAAACTTTCCTCCCAAACACTAATGGGACTCCCTTTGGCTTGTTTCATTTGAAACAACTCAATAGCATTCCCCATGACTTCCTTTGAATGCAAAGGATGAACACTATAATGTTCATATATTTCCTCACTAGTAGAGGGTTCTACTTTCTCAATTTGACCAGCACACAAATCGCTATCCTCTTCCTCACTTACTTCCTCTTCTTCAACATATACATTCTTATAGTATTTATTATTTTTTTTCAAATACAATGTTGCCTTTTTAACTTTCCTAACATCTACTAAATCTTGCCATATTTTCTTATTCTTTGTCGGAACCCCATTAACTAAGATAACCAGAGGTTCCTCTTCCACTTTTTCTACTCCAATTGTGTTAATGTTTTTCTTCAAATCTAGAGGCAAATAAACAACTCTTCCCTTTAATCCTCTCTGTAAATCTGATGGAGGCAATTTCCCTGTCTTTGGCTCCATTCTTACAATAGCCTGAAAGGGATGGATACTTTGAATCAAAATAGATTCATAAGTATTTAAATCCTTCAATTCAGAAGGAATCTCAACCAATTCCAGATTATTATGAACTGCTCTAGCAGGCATCTGGTTTTGTTTTAATTTGTTACAACAATAAGTACACACACGTTGATCCAATCCCAAATCAAAACAATTTTCTACCATCAAGTATGTTGCAAAATCCTTCCATTCACTATTATTTTCCCTTTCACTTTTTGCATATAAATCCACTAACTTAGTCTGATTCTTATAATAAGTGCGTCGACAACACACACAAGTGAAATTAGGCCTCTCACTTGATTTCATGTCAAACGTCGCAATTTCCCTCTGGAAATTATCTGTACTGGAAACATGTACAGTATCTTCCAAATGACCCTCTATTTCTTGCTCAATTTCAACATTCTCCTCTTTACTTCCAAAGTAACAAAACTCAATTTCTTCACATATATTCCTCACATCTATTTCAGAACCATGCAGAAGAGCAGCACATAATTGTTTCAGCATAATTGCTGGACTCTTAGCATAATACAACAGTCTAACTAACTTCCTCACTTTGTTATGATGCACTGCTAGCATCCTGAAATGATGAAAAACACTCTGGCATACTCTCCTGGAAAGACAAGCCAGTGAATGACCATGCAAACCTGTCACTTCTCTCACTCTGCAAGGATCTAATTCTTGCAACAACCTCATTTTCTGCTTCAAACTTTTCTTGTTAAATGACCGTACAAAATCACAAAGCAAATTGATAGAATCCTGTCGCACACTGCAAATACTACTACACTTCCAGGTGTACACAGGACCCTTAGCACGTCTTCCTAAAACCTCATTACCTAACAACTCTTCTGCCTCTGTTGTCACAAGTTTTTCTTTTTCAACTGGACAACCATCTTTCACTTCATAAGCACGACCACTGATGTCAACTGCATGCACCAAATCATTATCCTGGAAATAACTCTCTTCATTAAAAAATGCCTCACAGCTTGAACTATGTATCCATTCTCCAGAAAAAACTTCACAAAAATTACTACGATTAACTATTCTCTTCCATCTACTATTTCTTTTGAAATCAAAAATTGCCTTGTTTAGCTTCCTAATTCTATTGATTATCAAAATAAATAACTTACGTTTAATTTCAAAAGCCTGATCAATAACTTTCTCAACTTTTTTTTTTCTCCTATAAAAAACTAATTTCTGTTGACCTTTCTTAATATTTTTTAACAAATTGCCAATTATCCTGTTACGGAACATTCGTTTACGAATCTCCGTAAACTGTTGTTTCCTTCTACTATCATGCACAGATTTATCTCTTGCTCTAGCAGTAACATTTTCATTTGTCCTTTTCTTTCCATTTGATTTACTTGTGTTGTTATGGATTGAAACATTTTCTGTACTAATATTTTTTTTATTAGAAATATTTTTTATGAAATATTTAGAGCTCTTACCCGGTGCTTTCTTCATCGCTTGAGAAATCTTTTTGTTAGAGGACTGCTGCATTTTTTTTTTCTCCTGCTGTCTTTGACGTTTTGCAGCCTTCATCTCTCTTATTTTTGTAGGCATAGTTGAATCTGAGGAAAAATATAATAAAAATGTTAATAAAAAAATATTATCAAACAGTAAATCAGTAATAGTGATCAAAAACATAACACACTACTTGACATTTTAAATAGAAGATTTTTTAGTCCTTGCAAATTTACAATACAGAAGTAGCAGAAAAGAAATGAGATTTATATTTATGTTACCTATGCTATTTTATATGTGAATCTGATCTAATTTTATGAGCATATTTTAATATTTTATTGAAGACACTACACATAACCTGTTTTTGAAGGTGTCTTTATTTTTAAATTAAACGGTTTACCTTTTTACTTTTTATTGATTATAAATTTTAAAAATAAATGTTTATAATTCCAAAGGCTCAAGCAGGTCATCTTCCCATCCTATATCATATAATTCGGACAAATCTGCATCCTCATCACGCTCTTCTTCATCCTCAGGATTTAAATCATCCAATGGATCAACATCCACTGATGTTTCAATTACAAGTTCAATGATGAGGTCAAAATCAACTGATTGCAGATTGTCGCTCATGTTGAGGTTGTCTTTATCTTTAAAGAAAGACAACAACAATGAGATGTTGCAGAGTAAGAGACAAATCTCACAGATTATAATAGTAAAATTATTTAACAAGAGTAACATTTTGCAGCTATTATTTAGCCATGTCCAGCGATGCTGAGCAGGTGAAGCCTATGTCTAATTTTTCACTGAACAGGACTCATCTGTTCTTAACCTTGGATAAGCCTCAACGACTCTGTGTCCCCTGCACATACTCAAATGTTAAAGTGCAGATTTATATTAAATGGCACATCCCCAGGCATGCACCAGTTAATGTGCACCACTGCTTTACCACCCATGGTGTGCCGCATTTACAATCAGATAGGAGAAAGCTGCTTCAAAACCCTGCACCTGCTTGAAGCTGGCATAGGTCTTGACGCAGCATTGTATAGATGGGGCACCCCTGATCCTTGCTGGAGCTGCATCGCACTTACGATACAACTCCAGCAATGCGCCACCTTTACAGCACAGATGCGTCACACATCTGTGCCTTTTTTGCCCCATGCTGCGCCGCATTGTAAATGCAGCACACCATGGGTGGCGGAACAGTGGCGCAGGATGACTGTCACATCCCTGGGGATGCGCCACTCATCATAAATCTATCCCTAAGCTTCTTATCTTGTTACAGATGAACTGCCATATGTATCATCAAAATATTTTACATATTATAAATAGCAAATTTTAAGGAATAAATAGCGATTCTTTACTATTCCTAATTTGCAATGAGCAAATTGCTAATTGCAAATTACCCATTCATTTCCATAGGCTAGGAGGCTCATAGGAATTAATGTTGCAAGTTGTGATTAGCAATTAGCTCATCACAAAATAGGATTTTTTTCAAGCGTGCAGGGGTATCTCAAGAACAACCTGCTGCACCCCTGAAAAAGAAATTTGGGAGCACATGGCACACCTACATGCCCTAATGGCATGTATGGGCGTCATATGGGACCTTTTTTTTAAAAAAAAAAAAATTCTTTTTGAAAAGAATTCGCAAATTACCACAAACTACAAGTTGGTGGTAGTTTCCAAATCCTTAATATCATTTTTTACATATTTTTTTTTTATACATTGCATTTAAGGAATCTCAATTTTTGAATTATTGACATTTTAAGTAATTTCCACATGTGCACTGTTTTCTAAATATAATTTGAAAATCGTTTTTGGGGAAAAGTAATGGTTTGCAAATTTATGACAAGGACATAATGGTGTATGCTTCTCTATAAGGCATTTCAGTATCTCTAATGTCATTTTTCCCATATTACATTATAAGACCTTTCCCCATGAAGCACATTCCTTGTAAATATGCTCCCACCAGTGCATTGCAAATTTAGATTTTGACTGTTTCAGACACATAGCCATGTTGAAAGTGACCCAAAAAAATTGCAAACGTTTAAAAAAAACACATTCATGTGTCTTAATGACATTTTAATTCATTTCCCCATGGACAATGTTTTCTAAGTGGCACAAAAGAGGTATACACCTATCATAAATCTGTCCCTAGAATTATAAATGATTAAATCAGGATGACAATAAGATGTGGCCTATCCAGAGGTTTGTTTAAGGTGAGGCCTACTCAGGATTGCAGATTAAAGTTATGCTTGATGAAGAATACAGAGGAGATAATTTATTGTAAAGGCCTACCAATGAAGTAAGTGATTTCTACTTCATTGCACCAGTCATCATAAATGTATCCATAAGCTTCTTATCTTGTTAGACATCAACCGCCATATGTATCATATAACTATTTTGCATTTCCAAAAAAGCGAATTTTAAGGAATAAATAGCGATTCTTTACCATTCCAAATTTGCGATGAGAAAATTGCTAATTGCAAATTACCCATTCATTTCCATGGGCTAGGAGGCTCATATAAATGAAGGTGCAATTTGCGATTAACAATTTGCTCATCACAAATTAGGAATTTATTCCAAAAGTGCAGGGGTGTCTCAAGAGCACCCTGCTGCAACCCTGAGAAAGAAATTTGGGGGCATATGGCGAACATAAATTTTAACAACATTCCTTTACCTCAAAAACGATTTTCAAATCATAACTTCAAAACACTACACATGGGAAAATTACTTAAATTGTCCTTAAGACACATAAAAGCGTATTTTGATTGGCTTTCCTGCATGGTAGAGTCACTTTAAACATGGCTATGTAACATAAACATTCAAAATCAAAATTTTCAATGTACAGGTGGGAGTATATTTACAAGCAATTTGCGCCACAAAGAAAGGTCTCACATTAAAATGGGAAAAATAACATCAGGGACAGTCAATTGCCTTATAAAGAACCATACACCATTATGTCCTTCTCTTGAATTTAAAAACAATTCCTTTTTCCCAAAAACGATTTTCAGATCATAATTTCAAAAAACTGCACATGAGAAAATGACTTAAAATGTCATTGAAACACATGAAAGCGTTTTTTTATTGGCTTTCCTGCATGGTTGGTTCACTTTTATCATGGCTATGTAACACAAACATTGATAATTAAAATTTTCATGCACATGTAAGAGCATATTTACAAGCAATTTGCGCCACAGAGAAAGGTCTTACAATAAAATGAGAAAAATAACATCAAGGACAGTCAATTGCCTTATAAATAACCATACACCATTATTTCCTTGTCATGATTTTAAAAACAATTCCTTTTCCACAAAAACGATTTTCAAATCATAATTTCTAAACACTGCACATCAGAAAATGACTTAAAATGTCATTAAAGTACATGAAATCATTTTTTGATTGACTTTCCAGCATGGTTGAGTCACTTTTAACATGGCTATATAACAGAAACATTCAAAATCAAAAATTTCCATGCACATGTGAGAGCATATTTACTAGCAAATTGCGCCACATAAATCATAATTTTCTCCTTAAAGCACACTATTCTCTATCTAAAGTAAAGAAATATTTTCTCACCTTAGCAAATACTTTGAGTTTGAAAACAGTCTCAGAAACACACCAATTTGTCTTCAGCAGAGCAAAAGGTATGCACTCCAGAGTCTGCAGCTATCAAAAGCACAGAAATGCTGTAATTCTTCACACATATTTCTCATGTCACCCAATCAAAACTCTTCCCTCACTTTTTTTCAAATGAAAACCCTTCCCCCTCTGCCCTTTCTGCCTATTTTCCATAGCAACCACCTCTTGGAGAAACTCTGGTGTTTGCAAATTCACACAACAATGTTGCAATTGAACTCTGAACTCTCAGTGCACCTGCATATCCAGTGCTTTCTTTCATTTAATGATTTTTTATTGACCACTCAAAATACATCTTTCAAAGAACACATCTCTACACCCTAACTTTCTGTTTTCATCAATCAAAATCCACCAATCACTGTTACTACTTCATGAACACAGAAACTCCACAGTTTTTTTCATTTCAAACTCACATTTTTTCAACTGCCATTTCATTGCCACACTTCATCTGACTGCAGGAGAACCTTCTCTCACCATGTTTTCTGTCTGGATTGTTGGTCATAGTTATATTCACTGGGCTCAAAGGTACGTTGAAAGCAGGAATTTACCTAACCTCAATTTACAAGATGTGGAAATTAAGTGGTTTGGCCAGAGAGGATTAAAATGTCACCAATTGATACCATTGGTGAAAACCTTTATGCATTTGCCAAAACCTGACCTGTTAATTGTGCACTGTGGAGGTAATGACTTGGGCACTTTGACTGGTGTAGGTCTGGAAATGCTTTTAAAGGACACCTTTGAGCAATTAATGGCACTTTTTCCTCAGACTGCCTTGGTATATTCAAATATATGCCAAAGACAGAAATGGAGGTGGTCAAACCAATTTTGTCCACAAATTGAGAAGTCGAGGAAGCATGTAAACAAATCTGTTTCAGCTTACATGAGAGACCATGGAATGGGCTCCCTGTACAACAATAACTTGCGTTACTACATGCAAGATATCTACAGAGGAGATGGAGTTCACTTCTCAGATGAGGGCAACAGAGTTTTCACTCTGAATTTAAGAATGTGCATTGGTACCTACTTATAAGTACCTAAATGTACCATAAACCCAAAAGCTCTTCTCAGAGCTACCCTACATCTGATCACTCACAATTATTATTTTACTCTAACTATTTTCACTAATTTTCAACAAAATACGCTCCCTGGTGCGCTACCCGGTACGCGTACCGGGAGCTAACCTCCCGAAATTTTTAAAAAAAATGTTTCTTTTTCCGCACATATGGGCCTCCTCAGCCACCCTCACAAAACCTAGGGGGTCAAGATAAGTCTACCGTGCCCCCTTCTACCCATTCTGAACATTATTTGCCCTCCATCTTGTATCATAATTCGACCGAAACACAAAATGGTGAACTCCCGTTACGCTTAAGGTTCGCGTACCAGGGAGCTCACCGGTTCGCGTACCGGGTCGCTTCCTGGGAAGCGCACCATCAAAAAAGGTGGGAAAGTAGTTCACAGAAAAGCCACTGGAGACAATTTCACCAAATATAGAATAACTCATACTACATACCAATCCCTACCATTTTCACAAATTTGATTGGAATTCCATTTAGCCATTTAGCCTGTAGTCCTCTCTAAATACCGTGAGGTAAATTACTTCACAAAACACATCTGAAGTGTTGGAATTGACAACCAATTAAAATGTTACTTTCATTTTCTACTTTTTTTACATGATATTTGATTGGTTATGTACCCGAATATATATAAAGGAAGAGAAGGAAACACAGCCATTTTGACTACTACTTCCTGGTGTACATTTCATTTGGATTTTCATTAATAACTTCAACTTCTTTTTAAAGGTAAGTTGTTATTTTTAAAACTGAAGTATATTGTGCACTTTAAGTTAATATGGCAAACTTTTTCTGTTAGTTATATACTATCCCTCTGTAGTACTTATAAATTTAGATACACTTTTTTATATTCCTACTTCCACTCTGATACTATACACTGCCCAAAGATAAATTCTCTGATAAAAACTGCCTATCTAAAATTAATCCCAACAGTGCCCTACCTCTACTAATATATATTTTTTTTATGCAAATTTCAGGAAAAATGGAAAGTGAACAAAACATTTCATTTGAAATTGTCCTTCCAGAGTCCAACACAGAAATCATTGATCCAAATGAGATTGAATTTATGGATGAAACATGGGACCAAGAACTACTGCAATGTGTGCAAGCAGTAGATAACCTCCTTGCAAATGAGGACATTTTACAACCTCAGAGACTACAATCTATATTCCATGATTATGAAATTTCTGACAATGAAATGTTAGAAAGTTTAATAAATTATGAAACACAATAAAAAAAATTTAAAAAAAAAAAAATAATCAACAAAACCAACAATCAATTAACATACAGCATTTGAAAAGTCTATCATTCATTTTTTATTGTGATACGCTCCCCAGTACGCTTCCCGGTTCGCGTACCGGGCGCTAACCACGTTAGCGGGGCCCCTTTAAAGCCTCCACATCAAACCTAGGGGGTCAGGGAGTATCTACTATGCCCCCTTAAGGTCATTTGCCCCTTCGCTTTTGACCTCCTCTTGTCTCTCGATCCTACCGAGAGACAAGATGGCGGCCGCTCCGGACTGTTTAGAATGTTGACAGACACCGGAGAGCCAATCAACTTCGCTACGCGAAGTTCCGTTACGCGTCAAGTACGCGTACCGGGGCGCTGCCTGGTCCGCGCTTACAGATATATATCTTTTTTTGAACGTTATTTTCTCAAAATCCACTGCAGCACATATATTGAGACCTACAAAAGGCACATCGGGCTACCAGTCCCTACAAATTTGCCAAGTTTCGTGCAAATCCATTCAGCCGTTCGGGCTAAAAGTGAGGCTAACCGCCCTATGGAAAACTCAATGTTAAAAACACGTTTTGGGACCCCCCTTTTTTCTCGGCCCCCCCTGGACCAACTCCCCCCAAATTTCCAGTGGCTGCTCAGAAACAAAATGTTCCATTTTCCAGAAAATTTCAGCCAATTCCGTCCACAAACGCCAAAGTTATTAGACATAGAATTTTCAAAAAACCCATAGAGAAAAAATCCTAACTATATATACCTACTGGCGACCGCCAGTAGGTAATATATATATATATATATATATATTACCTACTGGCGGTCGCCAGTAGGTAGTTATAGTTAGGACCTAGTTACCATAGGAAATCCGCAACATTCTATTGGGAATAACTCTGGCGCCGGTGGACGAATTTGCGTGTAATTTTCCAAAGTTTTGGCCAGCTCCGCTCCGCTCCTTCCCTGAAAGTTTTGGGGGGATTTGTGAAGTGGGGGCTGAGAAAAAAGGGGGGTCCCAAAACGTGTTTTCCCCATGTTATTTTCCAAAGGACCTTTAGACACGGCTACAGCCCGAACGGTTGAACGGAATTACACCAAACTTGGCAAAATGGTAGAGTCTGGTATGCAGATCACGCTTTTGGTTAAATATTGTAAATCCATCCAGTAGTGCCTGAGAAAATTAAAGTTAAAATCAATTATATATCTATAAGCGCGCACCATGAGCGCACGGGTGCGCGCACCGGTGTCGCGCACCTTCCCGTTCGCGATCTGAATTCTGATTTGCTGTTTGAGGTCTGTCAACATTCGATTTGGAGGAAATCAGGAAGTGTTGACCGCCATTTTGTCAGTGCGAGTTCACATATTGTAGATAAGAAAGGGGCACAACATGGAAAGGGGGCAGGGTAGAGACTCCCTGACCCCCTAGGTATTTTCAGGGGGTCCATTAATGACCCCCAAAGCCCAAAAAATAAAAAATAAATTGTTTTCTTGTCGCCAAAAAGTTACGGGTGCGCGCATGGCGACAAAAAAAAGATTAAAAAATGGAGTTAAATTAAAAGTTTGAGTGTTAAGATGTTAGATGGCTCTAAAAAGAGCCGTTGTGTTTATTGGGTGTTTTTGGTAATTACAAGTAAGTACAGATGCAGAGTCTTATGTTACAGAGGAAGACTCTATTCCCCTCATCGGTGAAATGTACACCATCTCTCCTATAGATGCCTTGCATGTTGTAACGCAAGTTGTTGTGGTATATACTACCCATTCCATAGTCTCTCATGTACGCAGAAACAGATTTATTTACATGTTTCCTTGCTTTCTCAATTTATGGACAAAATTGGTTGGACCAGTTCCGTTTTTGTCTTTGGCATATATTAGAATATACCAAGGCAGTTTTTAGAAAAGTGTCATCAATTGCCCCAAGATGTCCTTTAAAAGCATTTCCAGACCTACCTCAGTCAAAGTGCCCAAGTCATTGCCACCACAGTGCCCTATTAAAAGGTCAGGGTGTGGTAAATGCATAAAGGATTTTACCAATGGTATCAATTGGTGACATCTCAATCCTCTGTGTCCAATCCATACAATGTCCCCATTTGGTAAATCAAGGTTGTAATTACCTCTGTTAGCTGCATATTTTTGAGCCCAGTGGACATAGCTATGACCCACAAACCAGATTTTTTGCATCTTCAAGGTAGGTGTGCTTGTATGTATGCAGATGAGTTGTGGAAATGAAATGCCAGTTTGAAAGTGGGAGTTATGAAAAAAAACAGGTTAACATTCAGTGCACTTGAAAAACAAGAAATGATTGGTGCTTTCTTAAAATTCAGCACTGAAAATAAGGGTGCATGCTTTTTTTTTTAAAAAGAAGTCATTTCAATGGTTGAGAAAAAGTCATTTAAAGAAACATGGCACATGATTAGGTAGTACCGGGAGAGGTCAAACACCCTTGATGGAATATTTTGCAACATTGTATGATGAACTTTTGCACTGTGAGCTGTGTTAAGAGGGAGTTACCATGGTTACAGTGTAATGAACACTGGGGGATGGGTGAATGTTATGTGACTTTCAAAGTGTTCTAATGTACAACCAATTAAAATGTGCAGTTTGCTTTTGAATTTGTGTGGGAATAATTTTTATTGGCCATGTACACGCATATGGGTCTGAAATGAAAAAGAATCTGTGCCATTATTATCAGGCTCTAGTGTCAGAAGCATTATTCAGAGATTCTGCTGCAGAAAATCTGTTGACTGTGATTGACACTGTCTACATCTTCCAAAGCATTTTAAAAGGTGAGCAATTATTATTTTAATAAAGATAGAGTGCTGTATGCACTATGGGGAAGATTAGAAGCTTATTGTGCTTCTTTATTCTTGTATTTTGTGTCATGTTATTTTGTAATGCTGTTTAAAATAGAATGGTGCATATTGGAAATGTATTTTCAAAATGAGTTAGGTTTCTGCTTTGTTTCTGTAGTGGTAATTTAAATGAGCTGTGCTCTGTGTCAAAAACGATTTACTGTGGAAAATGTTTTCTGGTAAAAAGTGTGGTGTTTAAATGTTGGTCAAGGATTACTCTGAGTGTCTGTTTAAAGTCAGAAATTATATTTATATAATTTTCAATAATCTCACATGTGCTTTGTAACAATTTGCCACTTTTAGCTTAAAGGGTTTTCGGTGCCTGTGTCTCATCTTACTCTGTGCCTGTGTGGTATCTGAAATATGATTTATTTCATGAAGATACACTGCTATATGCAGTATGGGGAAGATTAAGAAGCATATTGTGTTTTTGTATGGTGTATATTGGAATTTTTTTTTTTTTATGAGTTAGGTTTCTGTTTTGGTTTGTAGTGGTCATTTAAATGGGTTGTGCTCTGTGTTTTCTGGTTAAAAAGTCTGGTATATATATATGCTTATGTATAGGTAGCCTGGTTTTGACCAGTACAGACGGTTAAATGTTAGGAGCAGACACACACACTGCTTGCAGAGACAGAGATGGTAAATTACATGCAACATGCTGCTCATGTTTTTAGATGACTTAAAAAAGATTTATAAGCAGAGACACACATATTGCTTGGAGAGACAGAGATGGTAAATTGCATGCAGCATGGTGTTCATGTGTTTAAGATGACTTAAAAACAAATTAGTTTAGAAAATGTTTTCTGCTAAAAAGTCTGGTATATATATATATACTTATGTATAGGTAGCCTGGTTTTGGCCAGTGCAGACGGTTAAATGTTAGGAGCAGACGGATGTATGACATTGCAACGCATGCTTTTACATCGCATGCTTTTACAACGCAGATTTTACAACGGATACCATTACAACGCATAGTGCTTTTAGGCGCTGAATAGTGAATTGTTTAATTTACTATTCCAACTCCAGTACCCGTGGATAGTAGGGAAGATGTTGGATAGTACATTAAACCCATTCCCTATCCTAGAGCGCACCCCAGTGAATGCGTTGTAATGGTTTGTGTTGTAAAGGCACTGCGTGGTAAAAGTTGTGTTGTAAAGGTTGTTTACCGTGTAATTTACCATCTCTGTCTCTGCCAGCACTATGTGTGTCTGCTGCTAATATTTAACCGTCTCTACTGGCGAAAAAAATTACACACACTGCTTGTAGAGACAGAGATAGTAAATTACATGCAACATGGTGTTTATGCGTTAAGATGAGTTAAAAACGATTTAGTATAGCAAATGTTTTCTGCTAAAAAGTCTGGTATATATATATATATGCTGATATATAGCTGGCCTGTTTTTGGCCAGTAGATACGGTTAAATATTAGCAGTAGACGGATGTATGACATTACAACGCATGCTTTTACAACGCGGTTTGTACAACGCATACCATTACAACGCATAGAGCTTTTAGGCGCTGGATAGTGAATTGTTTAATTTACTATTCCAACTCTAGTCTCCGTGGATAGTAGGGAAGATGTTGGATAGTACATTAAACCCATTCGTTATCCTAGAGCGCACCCCAGCGCAATGCGTTGTAATGGTTTGCGTTGTAAAAGTTGCGTTGTAAAGGCACTGCGTGGTAAAAGTTGTGTTGTAAAGGTTGTTTACCATGTAAGGATGTATGACATTACAACGCATGCTTTTACATCGCATGCTTTTACAACACCGTTTTTACAACGCATACCATTACAACGCATAGTGCTTTTAGGCGCTGGATAGCGAATTGTTTAATTTACTATTCCAACTCTAGTCTCCGTGGACTGTAGGGAAGATGTTGGATAGTACATTAAACCCATTCCCTATCCTAGAGCGCACCCCAGCGCAATGCGTTGTAATGGTTTGCGTTGTAAAAGTTGCGTTGTAAAGGCACTGCGTGGTAAAAGTTGTGTTGTAAAGGTTGTTTACCGTGTAAGGATGTATGACATTGCAACGCATGCTTTTACATGGCATGCTTTTACAACGCAGTTTTTACAACGCATACCATTACAATGCATAGTGCTTTTAGGCGCTGGATAGTGAATTGTTTAATTTACTATTCCAACTCCAGTACCCATGGATAGTAGGGAAGATGTTGGATAGTACATTAAACCCATTCCCTATCTTAGAGCGCATCCCAGCGCAATGCGTTGTAATGGTTTGCGTTGTAAAAGTTGCGTTGTAAAGGCACTGCGTGGTAAAAGTTGCGTTGTAAAGGTTGTTTACCATGTAATTTACCATGCAACATGGTGTTTATGTGTTTAAGATGAGTTAAAAACGATTTAGTATAGCAAATGTTTTCTGCTAAAAAGTCTGGTATATATATATGCTGATATATAGCTGGCCTGTTTTTAGCCAGTAGAGACGGTTAAATATTAGCATCAGACGGATGTATGACATTACAATGCATGCTTTTACATCGCATGCTTTTACAACGCGGTTTTTACAACGCATACCATTACAACGCATAGAGCTTTTAGGCGCTGGATAGTGAATTGTTTAATTTACTATTCCAACTCCAGTCCCCATGGATAGTAGGGAAGGTGTTGGATAGTACATTAAACCCATTCCCTATCCTAGAGCGCACCCCAGCGCAATGCGTTGTAATGGTTTGCGTTGTAAAAGTTGCGTTGTAAAGGTTGTTTACCGTGTAATTTACCATCTCTGTCTCTGCCAGCAGTATGTGTGTCTGCTACTAATATTTAACCGTCTCTACTGGCCAAAAAAATTACACACACTGCTTGTAGAGACAGAGATAGTAAATTAGATGCAACATGGTGTTTATGTGTTTAAGATGACTTAAAAACGATTTAGTATGGAAAATGCTTTCTACTAAAAAGTCGGGTATGTACTGATTGAGAATCTTAGGTAGCATGTCTGTTAGGCCTGTTACTTGCCAAAAAGACTCTATTTTGTGTAATAAAGATGTGTGTAACATGGTAATAAAATTTGTGTTCCTTTTTTTTTTTGTGTTTGCTGCTCAAATCCAAGAACCTAGGGTGTAATTGAGAGTGTTCTGAATCTTCAAAACCATTTTTAAAGGTGAGTTTCTAATTTGTAAAGGGGATCTATTATTTGTCGTTTATAATAATAAGAAAATTTCTCTAAATGTTTCCACTATTTGTTCTGTGTTGACTCACAGTGTGATTTTAGACACATGACCAGCATGTTACATGCAATCTACTATGTCTGTCTCTGCCTGTTCTATGTATCTCTCTGCTCATACCATCTCACTGTGTAACTGCTGCATCTGTTTTTTTACTTAGAGCACTGTGCCATCAATTCTCAAACTGTAACAGTTTACTGTCTGCCTGCGTTATTTTATTTTTTGTCAGCACCATCTCTCTATATGTGTGCCTATACCATCTCTCTAGACCTTTTTATATGCATTTGCAGAGGTCTATTATGATATGATTGCTCATGTTTAGCATGTAATTCTGTACATGCTGTGCAATTTAGATTCTGAGTGTGCTGTTCAAAAGCAAAAGCACCTGTCACTGTGGCAAATAGTAATCTTTTTAGTGAATTTACATTTCTGCACTGTGAGATGCACCTTCAGTCTGTACACAGTTTAAACACCAGTTTATTGTGCTACACTTAGAAAATGCATTCCTAGAAATAAATGATAAAGTCTTTCATCAGTTCTATAGTCCAGAAAACCCTTAAACAAAACTCACAGTAAGACCTCTTTTGACTGCAGTAATTGCAAAGGATAGTGGGCCAGATGTAGGTAATTCCTATTTACCGATTCATAAATACCGAATTTTACTGAATCGGTATTTATGAATTGGTAAATAGGAAGGTGGGAGATGTAGATAATTCTTAAATTTGAATTACCGAATCAGTAACATTCGGTATTTACCGATTCTGTAAATACCAAATCGGTATTGCCCATTGATTCCTATAGGCCTTGAAGCCCATAGGAATCAATGGGGAATACTGATTCGGTATTTACCGAATCGGTAAATACCGAATCCTGCAAGGGTGCAGGGGGTGTCACTTTGACACCAGCCGCGGGCCGTGGAGGGAGTTACGGTGGGACAGGGAGGTGGGGAGGGGGAGGGCGGGGTGGAGGGTGCGAAAAACAGGCATATGGATCATTGCAGGTAATTACCCAATTTAATTAATAAAACGAAATTCGTAGCGAGCACTGCATGGCAAAAAGCAATGCTGTGCTCGCTACGAATTTCGTTTTATTAATTAAATTGGGTACTTACCTGCAATGATCCATATGCCTGTTTTTCGCACCCTCCACCCCGCCCCTCCCCCTCCCCGCCTCCCTGCCCCACCGTAACTCCCTCCACGGCCCGCGGCTGTTTGACACCCTCTAACACCCCAAATACAGGCATGTGTGCCATGTGGCACACAAACATGCCCTAAGGGCATGTCTGTGTGTCATATGGCACAGGTGTGCATGCATAGATGTGTATGCACAATTGAATTCGGTATTTTACCACCCAATAGGATTGGGTGGTAAAATACAGACTTTTAAGGGCCTGTGGCAATAGGATTGTCACCTACATGTAGAATTACCAAATCGGTAAAATTATTGATTCAGTATTTTACAGAATCGGAAAATTTACCGAATCAGTAAATTTATTGATTCTGTAAAATGCTGGCCCCTACTTGCCGAATCCTAAATACCGGTCGGTAAAGGTTGAAATCGGCCGTTACCGACTGGTATTTCCTTTCCAACATCTAGCCCAGTGTTATGTGACTAGGATCACAGTGTGAGTCTGTTTTCAAAAAAGAGGAAGGTGGCAGATTAATTTGTGTACTTAATGTATTTAAAAGTATGGTAATATATGTACTTATACAGTTGGTTAAGGTAGTTTTTAATTATCTATTTGTGAAAAAGATATAATTAAGTCTTTATAGTTTTTTGGAAGGACCAGCAACATAATATACAATGGAAGACAATCAAGAAAATGTTGCTTTAACTTTCGAAATCTCAACTGATGTATTGGACAAACTAAAAGATGACATTTTTCCGGAGGAAAATGAGACTATATTTGATGATTTTATGAATGAGAGTTTGGACAGTTCTTTTATTGAAGTGCTAGAAGCATTTGAATTCAAAAATCAAAATTTTTCTTATGATCAAAACAAAATTCCAGATGATGTCATGTTGCAAGTTTTATTGTACTATGAAATGTTTGATGAATACATTTTTAATTTATAATAAAACATTTTTTGAGTCAGTTTTCTTGTAGTATTGATCATTCATGTTTTTAATTAATATGAAAATAAATGTTTTAATGAAATGTGTAAGAGATTAGGGTCACAAACATTAATTCTACTATGACACCCTACACCGCCTGAAAAGTACTGTACTATTTTTAACCGTAAAATATTATTCTTAGCAAATACGTCTATAATTTTGACATATCAATGCTCTGCTATCAAGTCAGAACAGCACTCACTACATGATTTCCCACTTTGTTCAGAGACTGTTGCTATGCCTTATTTTTACTTATAAACTGAACCAGTGTTTATATTATTTAGTGGTTATAATTTCTATGTTATATGTTACTAGAGGTCTATATTATTTTTTTTTCTTTATTCATAACAGATTATAATTAAGAACAGAAAGAAAAATCAACATGCCGAACAAAAATGAAAAAAACAAAAAAACAAAAACAAACATACTATTCTAAGAGCAAACAATTAGAAGAATTACGTAATCAACAAAAGACGGACAAAAAGAAGAGTGCTCCTGGTAAGACAACCAAGGATTTAAAAAAAAAAATATGTCAAATAGAAAAAAAAAAAGATAATGTGGGAAAGGAAAAACATTTAGCAGTATCTACAAGGACAAATCAGAGAAAAAAGAAAAATGTTTCCCAACTCTGCGGTGAACAAATTAATAGACATACTAATCAGTTTGCAGAAATCAGGAAACGTATGTTTTATAATAGAGTAGTTTCGAATTTGTTGAAAAATGAAAAAATCCCTACAAGGAAATCTGCTTTTTATAAGAAGAAAATGTATATCGAGAATGTTGTTGAATGCGCATTTCAGACAAAAAAAAGTTATTTGTTTTAGTAATTAATAGAATAAATACACTGAATCAGGGAATCAAAGTTTTAAAAGCTGTAATGGAAAAGAGTAATTAATCGGACTAATTTCTGTGATGTTTTTTCTGGAAAATGGATGCATAGTTCAAGTTGTGACCCATTTTTTAATGAAGAGAGTTACTTTCAAACTAATGATTTGTTGCATGCAGTTGACACCAGTGGTCGAGCATATGAGGTAAAGGATGGTTGTCCTATTGAAAAAGAGAAAATTGTGCCTAGAAATACAGAAGAGGTGATAGCTGATGAAGTTTTAGGCAGATGTCCTAAGGCTCCTGTGTACACTTGGAATTGTAGTAGTATTTGCAGTGTACGACAGGATTCAATTGATTTCTTTTCGCAATTTCTTATGTAAGTATGCTAAGAAAAGTCTTAAACAAAAAGTTAAAATGTTGCAAGAATTAGACCCTTGCAGAGTGAGAGACAAAACAGGTCTGCAAGGGCATTCTCTGGCTTGTCTTTTCTAAAAAAGTATGCCAGAGTATTTTTCACCATTTCAGGATGTTATGCAGTGCATCATACCGAAGTAAGGAAATTAGTGAGAAGGTTGTATTATGCAAAAAGTCCAGCACTTAAGCTCAAACAGTTAAATAGTGCTCTTTTGCATGGATCTGAATTCGATGTAAAGAAGATATGTGAAGAAATTGAGGTTAGTTACTTTGGTCCAGAAGAAGACAGTGTAGAAACTGATACAGTAATAGATAGAAATGTGGTAGAAAATGTCCGGAATTTTAATATTGAAAATTTCGAACAGGAAGTAACAAAATTTAAGGTTATTGCAGGTTAAAACCAATTTTTTCTTGTGTGTGTTGTCGACGCACTCATTACAAAAATCAAACCAGGTTAGTTGATTTATATTTAAAAAGTAAAGAGGAAAATAATAGTGAGTGGAAAAATTTTGCAACCTATTTGTTGGTAGAAAATTGTTTTGATTTGGGTGTATTTGTAAATATTGTTATAATAAATTAAGTGATAATAGAATGCCTTCTAGAGCTGTACATAATAATCTTGAGTTGGTGAGTATTCCATCTGAACTGAAGGATTTAAATACCTATGAGACTATTTTGATTTAGTGTGTGCATCCATTTCAGGCTATTGTTATTATGGAGCCTAAGACAGGGAAATTGCCTCCTTCAGATTTACAGAGAGGATTAAAGGGAGTTGTATATTTGTATGTATATGCAGAAGATGCGAGATTTCGTCAATGTATTCCATATTTGTTTCATCTTCTGTTTGAAAGTGACTTATCTGGACTTTCTTATGCAGTAAACCATATACTAAAAATTGGAGTATATCTGCAAAATGTTTCAGCAAGGGAGTTTATGGATAAAGTCCAACAAAAGGACACTGTTTTGGATTCTCACCTAATTAATCTAATGGCATGTCAACATGGTACTAATGAGTATTGGTACCGTCGTCATGGAGATTTGAAATGTATTCTAAGAAACTTAGGAGCTCCTACATGGTTTCTAACTCTAAGCTGTGCTGAGTATGCTTGGGAAGATTTACTTGAATTTCTTCGAGAGGCAAATGCAAACATCGAAAATATAGAGTACAAGACCCCTGGAGAACTGTGCTCTTTGGATCCAGTTAATGTTTGCAGATATTTTAATCATAGATTTGAAGCTATGATGTCTTTTATTACAAACAAAAAGAATCCTCCTCTTGGCGAATTTCTGGATTTCTTTTGGAGAAAAGAGTATCAAGCGAGAGGTGCTCCTCATATTCATATGCTATTGTGGATAAAAGATGCTCCCAAATTTGGAAAAGACTCAGATGACACTGTACTGTCTTTCATTGAAGAATATGCAACATGTGATGTACCCAAAAGTACAATTGATAAGGACTTAAAAGGGAAAGTGTTACGATTTCAAAGCCATCGTTGTGGCAAATATTTTCGACGAAAATTCAAATCAAAGGATAAATTCTATACCAAATGTCGTTTTGGATTTCCACGAGCAGTAATTCCAAAAAGAAGAGTGAACAATTTTATGTCGTCTTTGCGACATACTGTTACAAGAAAATCACCAAAAAAATACGTACAATTTAAGAAGAAACGAAGAGTCAAAATACATAAATGACTATAATCATTTTGCCCATGAGGAATGCTAACATGGATATTCAATATGTTTCAGACAACTCTATTGCTGTGGCTCGATATGTAACGTCTTACATCACCAAATCTGAAAAGACGGAACTAAAGGATATGTGGGAAGACATTAGAGCCTAAGTAAGAAATTGTATACCTACAGTTTAAAGATGTTATCTCATCGAGAAATTGGAGCATATGAATGTTGTGATCGATTATCATCAGCAAGTCTTTACGCAAAATCTCGAACAATCATTTGGGTGAGTTTAGGACTGGCAAGATCACGAGACCGAGTTTTAAAAACTGTTCAAGAAATTGAATATTTAGCAGAGAAAGAACCAAACAGTACAGACATTCCTAAGACAAACATGTTGGATACATACTATCCAAATAGAAGTAATCTGCTTGAAAACATTTTTCTGTATGAAATACTACAAAACTACACTTTTAAAAGGAATATTACAGAGGATATTGATAAAGGTGTTTATGCTGTGATTGGATGTGAAGGATGTCTGGTAAAACAAAGAAAATGATATCTGATTAATCACCGAAAGCTGAGTGGTGAAACTCCTAACAAAAGAGAATTTTACTATTTAGCTCTTTTGCAACTCTTTAAACCATGGCCTAAAGAAGAGGAACTACTTGGTGAGTTTGACAGTTATGAAGATTCATTCAACGCATCTCAAAATAGTATAGAATGTCCTGTTTTTAGTAATTATCTGCAAATGTTGAAGGACGAAATAGAGCAAGAAGCAACAATAGGAGAAGAGATTGCTAGAGACAGTTCTCAAGATAGTCAAAGTTCTGCATCGTTGAGTCAAGATCCACTTGGACAACCAATTAAACAAAATGAAGCAGCCACTGCCATGGATGAGGTGGAAAGAGCAATGGAACAAGTTCAAGAGGATGTAATAAACTTAGAAGAATTGGAGAAGCAACTTAATCTGGAGCAAAAACAGATATATGATGAAGTGACAAAGCAGATTGAGCATGGTTTTCGTCATGAGAAAAAAGAATGCTCATGTATGCCATTTCAACCTGTCCAACTATATGTGAGTGGGGAAGCTGGAACTGGAAAAAGTTTTCTAAATAAAGGAATTGCTACATATCTACAGCAAAGAACGGACTCATCACTCTCTTGTGTTGTTACTGCTCCAACTGGGTTGGCAGCACACAATATTAAAGGGATTACTTTACATCGTTCATTGATGCTGCCGGTTGAACATGAAAATAAATTACAATATCACAAGCTATCTGGAGAAGCTTGTTGTGAAGTTTCTAGAATCTTTAAAAAAATGAAACTTCTCATTACTGATGAGGTAAGCATGGTATTGAATCTAATGCTTGCCTTTGTGCATTTAAGAATGCAACAGATTCTTAAAACAGAGTATGATGTGCTATTTGGAGGCAAACAAGTCATAGTTTTTGGAGATCTACTGCAGCTAACTCCTGTAAAAGGACAACCTGTATTTAAAACTGTGACACATAAAGACACCAGAAAGTGCCTGGGAAGTATTGGAAATGTTAATATATGGTCGCATTTCAAATATACTGAACTTATTCAAAATATGCGACAGGCAAAGGATACTAAATATGGAAATATTCTCCAAGATATAGGAATTGGAAAACTAAGTGAACATGCCAAAGAAACTTTACAAACACGATTACTTTCCAATTTGTTTCCAAATGAAAATAATGTGGCAGAGAAAATATATAGTAAAGAGGCAGAAGATAAATCAGTTCTACACGAATGTTCTATGTTCAATGAAAAAATGTTGAAGTTAGAAAATGAAGAAATTAAGAAACTGGAAGCTAAAGATAGAATAGAGCATGAAGGAAGTACTATTATTTTGTCAGAAAGGTTGAAGTTAAAATTGGATTCTTTAGAGAAATCAATATCTAAAACTGCTGGTTTAGAAAAGAACCTGTATGTATGTTTAAAATGTCGTATTATTTTACGAAGAAATTTACATGTGGAAAGAGGTTTGGTGAATGGAGCAATGGGTAATGTTGTTGGTTTTGTGAATTACCCAAATAGAGATGAGATTGAAATTTTAAAAATCAAATTTGATGGAATTGAAGAGGTACAACAAGTCAGTCGTTGTTCAAATCGATTTTTGCTTGTAAAAGATTTATATGTCCGACAAAAACAGTTTCCTGTTTGTTTGGCATATGCGGTGACTATTCCTAAATCTCAAGGTTTAAGTGTAGATAGTGCTTTGATAAATATTGGAAGTACTGTGTTCAAAGAGGGTATGGCCTATGTTGCTTTATCTCGTGTTGGAACTTTATCTGGATTGTATCTGATTGATTTTGATGAGACAAAGATTAGTGCAGATTTAAATTGTGTGAAAGAGTATAACAGGTTAAGAAGAGAATATGCTCCTAGTTTACCTCAATATCCTTTAATTGAAAAGTGTGTGGTAGGTCGAAAAAGAAGATATGAGGAAAAATGTACTGAAGTAGTTGAGAAACGAAAAAAAATAAATGAACCTGTGATTGGTAGCAAAAAGTTAGTACTGAAGAGATTGTTGGATTTAAATTTGAAAACAGTTCTGGTGTCAACTGCTATGCAAATGTAGTGGTTAATGTTGTTTTTTTTCTTAAAAGTTTACAGCAACAGATTGTTGAAAATCGGGACCAAACATTGTGTTGTTCACTAAATTCTGTGTTTCAGAAATGTAACAGTGATAATAGTCAAATAGGAAATGTTTCTGAACTTCGAAATGTTTTAGACATATGTACTGGACTAAATCGATTTATTCAGAATATTCAGCAAGATTGTCAAGAATTTATTATGTATATGCTTACAGTTTTACAAGATGAAGGTGTAGATATTGATAGTCTTTTTGGCCTTTCTCATAAATGGCAACATAACTGCGACAAGTGTTCATTTTCAAGTTTTACTGATATAACTCAGCTCGGAAGTCCGTGCACTTTTGGGCGGGAGGGGGATATACACATTGAAAGATGTATATATTTAACACTACCAGACTGTAAAGCAGTGTCTTTCAATAATCTAGTTAGAGATGCGCATCAAAACATGGCCTGTTCTCAATGTAACTCAGAAATGTTATCAACATTATTTATCAGAAGATATGGACAGTATGTAATTTTAATGTTCCAACGGTGCAGACATGAACATAACTCAGCTCGGAAGTCCGTGCACTTTTGGGCGGGAGGGGGATGCCGCCCTGCCTCCCCGTTGCAAGTTAAAAGGCGCGGGGGTCCAGGCAGGCGTCCTCTTGTTCCCGCGCTCTGAAGGCTGCACCACTCGTCGCTCGTGAGCCCTCAAGGGAACAAGCAGCAGTTTTTTGAACATGGTAATCGTTGTTCTTTCTGTTTCAGTCGTCGGAGCGTATGTGGGATCCGAGGAGCCGCTGGAAAACAGGCAGAGAGAAAAGCAGAACGTCGTATATACCTGGAAAGAAGAATGGGAAGAGCTCCGAGATGGAACGGATGCTTCGCACACTGGTAAACAAAGTGTCGGCGATGGACAGGAGATTTGGTAAAGTGGACCGATTGGATCGCAGCTTAGCGGCGCTCCAGAAGAAAGTGGATGCGCAGGCAGGGCCCTCAGGGAGACCTAAGAGGGTTGTGGGGCCTGCTTTGCCAAACGTTATTCCGGGAGGGGACAAGGGGAAAAAGAAGAAAAGAAAGGGGGTCCCAGCGAGGCCCCGGTCCCGAAGGAAGTTCGCTGGTCCCAGTAATCCCAGCAGCCAACCCGGTGCCCGGATGGGGGATTGCCAATCCCTGTGATTATCACACCACTGGATAAGGAACAGGTTCCCCCCGAACTGGCGATGCATCTAGTGGCGGTATTGCCTTGGTTGAAGAAGGGAGCGGGGGGATCTGTGGCTGCAGACGATCCGGCTGAGGAGGCCAGGCAAATTATAGACCAGCTCAGGCGGGCAGGGGGCGCTGGGGGAGGGAACATGCCTTCTAATCCTCTGCAGGTGGCGAACCCGGCCGCGGTTGAGAACCAGAATAAGGTACAACGGAAAACGGTAAGAGGTCACTCCCGATAATGGGGGAGGGCGCTGTGCCTTCAAGGCGGGAATACCTAGCGCAACATATTCCGATGGCCACGAAAGAGATGGTGTGGGCCAACAAATATAATAATATGTTTTCATTGTTGACGGACAATCGAGAATTAGAGTATGCCAAGACCCAGAAGGAATGGTTACACCCAAGTGAATGGAGGGCCAAAATGGCGGAATTCAGGGTGGAGGAGTCCATGATGAATTGGATTAGGGCTTTTTCTGTGTTTGTGGCCATTATGGGTGAGCGAACACCAGACTTGTTGGGAGACCTTGCTTGCTATCAGAGCAGGATCACGGGCTTCCATGAGAAATATGGGGGGGACGCATGGAAAGGGTACGATGTGTCGTTTAGGAAAGCGAAAGAGTTTAACGAATCTTTGACTTGGGATTGTTTGAACACTGGCTCAGCGGCAGGAACAGGGTGGAGCGCGAATGGTTTCAGGGCTTTTCAGCAGAAACAACCGCAGCCCTTTCGACCAGCCCAGGGGGGAGAATCTCAGTCGAGATTGGGTTGGAATGGGAACAAGCGAGGGGTATGTTGGGGTTTTAACAAGGGAACGTGTAGTAGGCCGCAGGGAACATGCAGGTTCAGGCATGCCTGCGCAGGTTGTGGTAACACCTCCCACCCCGAAACTAGCTGCCAATCCAGAGGCAATGTTACCAGGGGAAAAGGGGGTACGAAGCAGGATTGACACGGTGGCTCGGACGGCTAAGCAATCGCCCGTGGAGATTCTGGCTATGACCCCCTGGCTGAGCAGATACCCTGATCATGTGTCCGCCGGGATCCTGCGGGATGGCTTCTCGTATGGCTTCAGGATCCCGGTGGGTGATTTTCGGGGCCACCCCTACTGCAGGAACCAACTGTCCGTTACGCAAAACCCGACTCTGGTCGCCAAAATAATTGCGAAAGAGGTTCGCTTGGGGCGGGTTGTGGGACCATTTGGTGAGATACCAGCTGCCAATTTTGTGGGTTCCCCATTAGGGGTAGTTCCCAAGAAGGAGCCGGGCGAGTTCAGGCTCATACATAATCTGTCTGCGCCAAAGGGGGCTTCCGTGAATGAGGCAATTTGCAGTGTGAGGTATGCATCGTTCGATGACACAGTGGTCATGTTGAATCGCCTAGGTCCCGGGGCACTGTTAGCAAAATCGGATATTGAATCCGCATTTAGATTACTGCCGGTATATCCCAAGGATCAACATTTGTTCGGTTTCGCATTCCAGGGAAAGTACTACATGGATATGTGCATGCCGATGGGTTGTTCAATTTCCTGTGCTTACTTTGAAATGTTTAGCTCATTTCTGGAGTGGGCATTCGCAAGGGCCTCAGGGCACCAATATGTGATGCATTATCTCGATGATTTCCTGTTTCTCGGCCCGGCGGGCTCTCGGACTGTGCACGGGCATTGCAGGAATTTTGCGTGCTCATGCAGGGTTTCGGGGTTCCGTTGGCGCCAGGTGAGACAGTGGGGCCGACTACCTCCCTGGAGTTTCTGGGTATTGAACTAGACTCCGTGGAGGGTTGCTTCCGTCTGCCGGCGGAAAAAAATGCCAAATTCAGGGCCTCATTGCTGCAATGTCTTAAGAACGACAAGGTGACACTGCATCAATACTTGTAAACAACAAGGGTTCCCTGTTAGAGCAAATGACAATCAACCCCTAGGTCAGGGAATAAATCTGAGGAAAAAACTACCTAGGCAGTATTTCTAAAATATAAAACAATATTGGAAAGACCAACACTAGAATTTGAACAGTTTCTAAGTAGTAACAAAGTTTATTACAGTCACATAAAAAAATACATGTATCTTACATCAATGACTAAAAATATACCTTCCTTAGAAAGTACATATACATAAATTATATCATAAAAATTTGTGAACATGAACGAATAAGTTGTGTGTCGACGCATTTCGGCGGCCAGCGCCTTTCTCAAGACAGATTACAACTTTCTGAAAATAAAAACAATAATCAATATACAGTTTATTATCATTCATTATAGTTTTAACTAGACATTGATGGAATATTTAAAAACAACATATATACACAATATAATTTCTTAACCTAGAAAAAACTGTTCAGCCAGCTAGGTCCTAAAATAATATAAACACAACTGATAATCTGACAAAAATAGCATAACATACATGATATAACATAACATAACCTCTATTGTAGCTTTCTACTATTTGGCTCATTACTTAGGTCTTTGGATGGCTTTAAGACATGAATGATACATCATATGACTGTTACATACGCTACTATACTGATGGACATTATTAAGCATTGAAGTCATTACTTGTTATAACACAACATATCCTCTATTGTAGCTTTCTACTATTCGGCTCATTGCTTGGGTCTTTAGATGGCTTTAAGACATGAATGATACATCATATGACTGTTACATACGCTAATATTCTGATGAACATTATTAAACATGGAAGTCATTACTTGTTTGTGGCGCAAGTCGATCTGCGACTAAATTAGCTCAATAGCACTTTTTTCATTTTCATACAGGAAGTCCGTGATTCCTGGCAATACAGACCCAATCAGCCATATTGCTGAGGCACATGTATACCCGTCTCTGATATTAGAACTGCAAACTTAGTTTATTAGGTTGGTTACATTCTTCCTGATCATAACGATCTTCTATCAATAAAATAACTAGTGCTGGCCGTGATACTTTGTATTACTAAAAATGTTAATGTTAATGTTAATTGGGCTCTTCTATAGCGCAACGGCTACTCACAAAGGAGTGTCCCGGCGCTTTGGCGAAGAGGACCTTTATTGGAAAGAAAACATAACTGGGATTAAAAGACTTCACAATTCATAAGTAAAAAGCCAGGTTTTTAATGCCTTTCTAAAGGACATCAAACTAGGGGCCTGTCTAAGATCGAAAGGCAATTCATTCCAGGCACGTGGAGCCAGGTAGTGAAACGAGCGCCCCCCTTGTCGAGTGCGTTTGATGGATGGAACGCACATTTTGAGCAGGGAGGCAGAGCGAAGAGCTCTGCTCGGTTTGTACAGAGCAAGCCGCTTTCTAATATACCTGGGGCCCAAGTCATGAAGAGCCTTATAGGTTAGAGTCAGGCTCTTGAACAGCACCCTTTTGGCTATAGGGAGCCAGTGCAATTCCTTAAGCAGGTTAGAAGTACTCGCTCGTCTAGGAAGACCGTAGATAGCCCGCGCAGCTGAATTTTGCACAACCTGAAGTCTCTTTACCAAATATTTAGGAAGACCTAAATAAAGGGCATTTACATAGTCCAAGCGAGACCCTACCAGTGCTTGGACGATAACCCTGCGATGGTTCACGGAAATCAAAGGAAGAAATTTCCTGAGCATCCTCAGGATACCGAAACATTTCCCTGCAAGACTGGCTATTTGGGGTCCAAAAGTCAACTCATTGTCTACAATGATACCAAGATTTTTAACCTTGGTACTAGCATTGGTAGGAGGGAAAAGATCCTGGGGCCACCAACTTTTCCAATTTGGTTCAGAGACACACCCGAAAAAAAGCAGCTCCGATTTATCGGAGTTGCATTTCAGGCCGTGTCTCTTGAACCAGTCAAAGACTGCTTCTAAACAGCCTCTGATACGTGTCCCATCAAACATCTCATTCTTGTTCTGGGTGAACAAGAGCTGGGTGTCATCAGCGTAAGACACGATCTGAGCGCCAAACGACTCCGCAACCTCTGCAAGGGGGGCCATAAAGATGTTGAAGAGCAGGGGGCTAAGAATAGACCCCTGAGGGACCCCCACTTCCAGGACTGACATAGCTGCGGAGTGAGGTGGCGCCCAGATCGTTTGCCGGCGGCTGGCTAGAAATGACTTAAGCCAGTTCCACACCGTCCCCCTAAGACCACAATCCCAGAGTCGAATTAGGAGAGTGTCATGGGGAACGGTGTCAAACGCCGCCGACAAGTCTAACATGACCAACATGGCCTTACCTCCCGAGTCTAAGACCTCTCTAATGGCGGTGGTGACTTCCAGTAAAGCGGTTTCTGTGCTGTAATTCGCACGAAACCCAGATTGAGTACTGTGCAACATGTTGTTATTCTCGATAAAATCTGAGATGGATCGGTGCACATGCCTTTCCGCCACCTTTGCCAGAGCAGGGAGGAGAGAAATAGGCCTATAGTTGGCGTGTATGATGGGATCCAGAGTTGGTTTTTTAATTAGTGGAAGAATAAGAGCACTCTTCCAAGCCTGTGGAACAATGCCAGAAGACAGTGAGGAATTTAGAATGGAGTTAATAGGACTATTTAGCACAAAAAAACTATTTGTTTCTATTAAAAATTATAGAATTGTTCTCAAACAGAAGCGGTAATTCATTCTTAAGAACCACATGGATCCCCACAGTGTGAAATTCTAACCACTGTGTCGTGAATCGTTGTGTCTAGTTTCACTTCTGTGTTAGGTAAGTGTAACCAAATCTGTAGATATCAAACTCTGTAATTCAAAATGAACCTGCACATCAGTATAAATAGCGATATGAGTTGTCTGTTCCTATTAATACTAGAACTGTTCGTATTTCTTACAAAATAAGGGATCCCCAAGTGCTCGGGCTTTTAAACAGTAATGAAGAGTAGTACTGCCACTACACATGTAGCACTGGACCAAGAGACCTGTTCCTGTTTATTTCACTCTATTTTCACTCTATTTTCTTTCATTTTCCTCTTTTTCTTATCTGTTTTTCTCGTATCTAGTCTAGAGCCAGTATCTTATTTATCACATAATAGATGCAAAGATTAGTACGCAAATTATGATTAAAAGACCATCCGGACTTGGCAAAAGAATAATTTAGTCGCCGATCGACTTGCGCCACAAACAAGTAATGACTTCCATGTTTAATAATGTTCATCAGAATATTAGCGTATGTAACAGTCATATGATGTATCATTCATGTCTTAAAGCCATCTAAAGACCCAAGCAATGAGCCGAATAGTAGAAAGCTACAATAGAGGATATGTTGTGTTATAACAAGTAATGACTTCAATGCTTAATAATGTCCATCAGTATAGTAGCGTATGTAACAGTCATATGATGTATCATTCATGTCTTAAAGCCATCCAAAGACCTAAGTAATGAGCCAAATAGTAGAAAGCTACAATAGAGGTTATGTTATGTTATATCATGTATGTTATGCTATTTTTGTCAGATTATCAGTTGTGTTTATATTATTTTAGGACCTAGCTGGCTGAACAGTTTTTTCTAGGTTAAGAAATTATATTGTGTATATATGTTGTTTTTAAATATTCCATCAATGTCTAGTTAAAACTATAATGAATGATAATAAACTGTATATTGATTATTGTTTTTATTTTCAGAAAGTTGTAAACTGTCTTGAGAAAGGCGCTGGCCGCCGAAACGCGTCGACACACAACTTATTCGTTCATGTTCACGAATTTTTATGATATAATTTATGTATATGTACTTTCTAAGGAAGGTATATTTTTAGTCATTGATGTAAGATACATGTATTTTTTTATGTGACTGTAATAAACTTTGTTACTACTTAGAAACTGTTCAAATTCTAGTGTTGGTCTTTCCAATATTGTTTTATATTTTAGAAATACTGCCTAGGTAGTTTTTTCCTCAGACACTGCATCAATTACAGCAAACAGTGGGACAGCTAAATTTTGCGCTGAGGGTTATACCGATGGCCCGCCCTTTCTCACAATCCATTGCCCAGGCCATGGTTGACCTCAAGGAAGGGCACCATCGCACGAGACTGTCGGCAGAGGTTCGCCAGGACATGCTCATTTGGCTGCCATTCCTCGCGGATTTCAATGACCGGGTAGTCTGGAGCAAAGCCCTGGCCTCATCAGCAGAGTTAGGTTTATGGACTGACTCTGCGGGCAGTGTGGGGTTTGGCATGATCCTGGGTAACCGATGGTCGGCCCAGAAGTGGCCGGCATGGTGGGCGGTGAGTGGCTTAACGAGCAACATTGGTTTCCTGGAGTTATTCCCGATCTGGGTAGCATTGTCAGCCTGGCCAGAAGAGTTCCGAAACCACTCGGTGATATTCTGGTCTGATAACATGACTGTGGTGGAATGCATTAACCAGCAGGCAGCACGCTGCAAGTGGATATTGCGTTTGTTGAAAGAAATTGTGTTGGAATGCTTGAGGCTAAATGTACAATTCAGGGCAAAACATGTGCCGGGAGTACTGAATAACGCAGCTGATGCGCTCTCTCATTTCAAAATGCAGGCATTCAGGGATTGTTTACCATCAGCGGAGCTAGTGGCAGCGCCATTTCCCGAAGCACTATGGCAAATCGGCGCTCCGGACGACAAAACCTCGTGGCAGTCAGTCTAGTGCCCAGGACAAGAAAAGCTTATGAAGGGGCGTTCCGCTCGTACTGCACCTTTTTGGGCCCTGCATGGGAGCATAGATGGGGTAGGATGGATTCTTTACCCAACTTTTAGTGGCACTTCATGAGGAGGGCCGGTCCGCGGCAACCGCCAGTCGGTATAAGGCCGCCATATCGTTTATGGCCCAGCTCCAAGGGATCAGGGATCCGACGGATTCCTTTATAGTCAGAAAGGGGCTGCGCGGCTGGCGGCGCCTAGAGGGGTGCAAAAAGGATACCAGGCATCGGATAGGATTTGACAGGTTGGCTGCCTTGCTGGCAAAACTAGAGGAGACATGCTCCTCACCTATTGAAGTTGTCCTATTCCGGGCAGCATTTGCACTGGCATTCTATGGGGCCCTGCGGGTAGGCGAACTAGTGGCTGCCAATAAAAGGGATACCGAGGGGGGTCTGCATAGAGACCACACGCAAGTGAGGGGGGATTCCCTGCTCATCACGATTGCCAGGTCAAAGACAGACCAGGAGGCCCAGGGGAGTAGCATTGTGTTGCAGCGTGCTCCGGGTAGTCCCTGTTGTCCAGTGATGCACGTTGAGGCCTACCTACAACAAAGGGTGGCGACGTGGGGGGTGGGGGGGGCCTTGCTGCAGCATACTGACGGCACCCCGTTAACAAAGTTTCAGTTCCAAAAGGTGCTGGCGATCACGATTGCAGCTGCGGGCTTGAACCCGAGTGATTTTGGTACTCATTCTTTCAGGATAGGGGCCGCTACAGAAGCGACGGCCGGGGGTCGGCAGGCAGACAAAGTTAAACAGTAGGGGCGATGGTCTTCAAACTGTTTCAGACGTTACGTGCGGTTGCACATGTTGTAATGTATTGAAGATGGGCACTCACGCTTGTTGTCTTTTGTTTGGATTACAGTTTCACGAGCCTGTGATGCAGGGCGGAAATTGGGACTGGCCCAGTATCAGCTAACCACCACGTCAGGAGCAAGGAATGGAAGACAAGTGGTCTGGGTCATGGGCCACTCATACGTGAGACAGGCCGGGGACATATTCAGGGCAGGTTATGCGATTCACACATCTGAGGAATATGGTTTCAGGGTGTCCTTCCATGGGAAAGAATTGTTAGAGCGGCACAGGTCACCGCCATCAGTAGTCATAGTGCACATTGGGGGCAATGACTTGGTGAGGTTGGGCAGACGGGCTTTAATCGAACACATACTTTCTGCAGTTAGTTGGTTGGCAAAGATACTCCCGGGGTGCATTATAGCTTGGTCACACATGATTCCAAGGAGGGTATGGAGGGGTGGGTGGTCCACGACAGCGTTGAACCATTCGGTAAAGAGGGTCAACAATAAAATGGAGAAATTGTTTCGATCTAACCACCTTCAAAGTATACCTCATGGGTGCATCTTGGGGGACCATTGTTATTCAGATGATGGGGTACACCTGTCCAGGGGGGGGAATGACATATTGATAGGAGACATCATAGCTTGGCTAGTGGGATCGAAGAGGCATGACCTATAGGAGTTGTGGGGGGGCCAGATAGTCGGTCAACTATCTGGCCTGTGGCGGTAAGGTCATGATCGGTGAGCAGTGATTTCAAGGTCCCTAGTGGGGGCGCTACCCATTATGGATGGGAGAGCCCGGGGGGAGGCGGCCACTGGCCCCTCCCATGGGGGGGCGGCACCCATTACAGATGGGATCGCCCAGGGGGAGACGGCCATAGGCCCCTCCCAGGGGGAGGCGGCTATATGCCCCTCCCACAAATTTCCCGGGGGCCGGATATCTGCTGCGGCGGAAGAGAGTGCGGGGAAAGGGGGGGAGTCCACACTGTCCTTTTTACGGTTACCCCGCACGGGAACTCGGACGACCTTAAGATGGCGCCGAGTGGAAGGGGGCTCCCATGACAAGGGAAGTTACGGTTGGCTACGAGGGTAAAGTCCTCTGCGCATGCAACACTCACACGTGAGGGCGGAAATTTGGTGATAGGGATCTGACACCGGTTAAGACCTTGCCGTTGGCCCTTAACGATAGGATGTACAAAATTCGTATGCAATGCATGATGTCATGATGTTAGACTCGGTTAGGAAAATCTTTGTATTAGAGATTTGTTAAGGTTAGCCTGGATACCTGTCTTCATCAAGTGTAATGAAAGTGGAATTTTGTACATGATAAATGAAACGTTTTTAATTTAAAGTTTGACATTTTGTTTCATATTTTAATAAATATGGCCGGGGGGGTCGCGAGGCCCCTCTGCCTTCCAAAGAAAACTGTGTCTCTCTCCTACCATTGGGATTGGTGGTGGATGGGGTGGCGGGCATCCCGGACCATATGGAAAGGAGGAGACCTCTCGGTCACCCCGAACGTATGGCTGGGTGCCCCGACCGCCCGGGCAACCTTTGCAGGCGGGGGGCGTGTCCCCGGCCGGTATGCCCAAAGTGGAGTGGTTGGAGCACGCCCCCGCCGCTTAAGAGGGTTGTCCTAACTCAGCCCGGAAGTCCGTGCACTTTTGGGCAGGAGGGGGATGCCGCCCGCCTCCCCGTTGCAAGCTAAAAGGCGCGGGGGTCCAGACAGGTGTCCTCTTGTTCCCGCGCTCTGAAGGCTGCACCACTCGTCGCTCGTGAGCCCTCAAGGGAACAAGCAGCAGTTTTTTGACCCACCCACCAGACCCTGTTGCAGAACTTAGGGAGTAAACAAGTGGTGAGCTGGAATTGATTGTGATGCAGAAACGTCGTGTCTAGGCCTTTTTCCCCCCAGTATAGATTGATTCCAAGGTGGTGTATACAACTGACTACTTGTCTATGAAACGTCGTGTCTAGGCCTTTTTTCTCCCATTATAGATTGATTCTGAGGTGGTGTATACAACTGACTACTTGTCTATAGGCCTTTTTTCCTTTGTAGAAATGTATCAGTAACTGTTGTATTTATTAGTCTTCAGTCGGGCGGTAAGGTCATGATCGGTGAGCAGTGATTTCAAGGTCCCTAGTGGGGGCACTACCCATTATGGATGGGACCGCCCGGGGGGAGGCGGCCACTGGCCCCTCCCATGGGGGGGCCTCACCCATTGTAGTGTAGTTCCTATTATCCCAATAGGCTCTGCGCATTGGAATAATATCTTCAATAGTATAGACCTAGGACGGAGGTTAACTAGGTCTTCTACTGACGATATTAGACTTAAAGTTTTGTGTTTGCCAGCTAGCTCAGAGTTCACTAGAAACATTCTCGAATAGGCAAGGAGGATTTTAACCTCCCTGGATAGACAAGAAGGGATTTCGTTTCTGACAACCATAGAACATGACAACTTTGCTCTCCCCTAATCAAGAGTGTATCTCTAGAGTCGTGTGAAAACAAAAGACAACTTATTTTACTCAGTCAGTTCAGTGCATTCTTAGTTTCACCAGATTGTAGAGAAAAGGAAGAGACGGGCGTGTTCAATAAAAGATGTTATTTATTGATCAGTCTCTTTTCTCGTACAAGAGAAATGAATCGATATTATTGCAATACTTATGGTTAAGTAAAGTGCATACAATAAAAGCAGAATTATGAAATAATACTGTAAAAACATCGATATGGTTTCTGAGCCATATGATTGTTTAAAATGGATAAAATAGATACATACATATATACATTTGACTAATCGTACTCAACTGGTGCTTCTAACCACGCCTACCCCGGTGTACCTGACCTAAGCCTAATACGTGGGCGGGAGTAGATAAGTAGCAGTTTAAGTTAAGTTTGTTTTGCCAAGGGACTGACTCAAGAATTCTCTGCAAGGGGTTATTCAGTTCTGTACCTGAGATCTAGAATGGTTGAGGGCTGGTATCTCTCGTCTTTGGTCTTGATATTCCAGCTGCCTGCTAGGGCTGCTTGGAAGCGCCGGAGCTGGATTTCTCGGCAGGAGAAAGGCAGCGTCTCCTTCTCAGCGCGTCAGGAAGGCGGGGCAGCGCCAGTGGGCTTCGCTCTCTGCTGGGCTCCTCGGCAAGTCTCGCTGCTCCGATCTCGTCACCACCGCGTGTGTTTGCTTAAGGCAATGTCGGTAATATTTATACCTGTAAGGTGCCGAGATTGACATAAGGATGGACATATATACGTCAATAAGGATGTCATACGAACTGGTCGTTAGCACATTCTTTACTGAAGTTCTCGGTGGAATCAAAACAATGGCTGTAGGGATTTTCCCAGGTTGTCATAGGTTTGATTTGTTTTGAGAACTCCGTATGCCTTATCAGGGGCTGGAGGAATAGTGCTTGCCTAATTAGATGGCAAGCGTTATGACCTAATCAGATAACGCGTTCCTGTGCCGTGGTGTGGCTTAATCAGATAACGGTTTTTGCACCGTGGGATGGCTGCTAGTTAATTATTAACCAGACCAGGGTCAGGAATAGGGGGATCGATACAGAACCTATAGGAATACATCACACCATTACGGATGGGATCGCCCAGGGGGAGACGACCATAGGCCCCTCCCAGGGGGAGGTGGCTATATGCCCCTCCCACGAATTTCCCGGGGGCCGGATATCCGCTGCGGCGGAAGAGAGTTCGGGGAAAGGGGGAGAGTCCACGCTGTCCTTCTTACGGTTACCCCGCACGGGAACTCGGACGACCTTAAGATGGCGCCGAGTGGAAGGGGGCCCCCATGACAAGGGAAGTTACGGTTGGCTACGAGGGTAAAGTCCTCTGCGCATGCGCCACTCACACGTGAGGGTGGAAATTTGGTGATAGGGATCTGACACCGGTTAAGACCTTAACGATAGGATTTACAAAATTCGTATGCAATGCATGATGTCATGATGTTAGACTCGGTTAGGAAAATCTTTGTATTAGAGATTTGTTAAGGTTAGCCTGGATACCTGTCTTCATCAAGTGTAATGAAAGTTGAATTTTGTACATGATAAATGAAACGTTTTTAATTTAAAGTTTTAAATGTTGTTTCATATTTTAATAAATACGGCCGGGGGGGTCGCGAGGCCCCCCTGCCTTCCAAAGAAAACTGTGTCTGTCTCCTACCATTGGGATTGGTGGTAGAAGGGGTGGCGGGCATCCCGGACCATGTTATGTTATATATGTTATATATTGTCTTTTATAGCGCATGGCTACTCAAAAAGAGTGTCCCGGCGCTTTTATTGAGAACCTGAATCAGGGTAACACAACACAGCAAAAAAAAGCAAAACAGATCACAGAATAGTAGAACTAAATAAAATAGCCTAAAGGGCAAAAAGCCAAGTTGTGAGGCCCTTCCTAAAGGTAAACAGATTAGTAGCACCACGAAGAGCCAGAGGCAGAGTGTTCCAAAGCTGTGGTGCTAGCAACCCAAAGGAGCGGCCTCCAATACGAGCCCTTTTGACTCGCGGGACCACCGCAAGAAGTAGAGATTCAGACCTTAAAGATCGGGCCGGGTGGTAAAAGGCGAGTCTCTTTTGGAGATACTGTGCTCCCACAGCATGAAGAGCCTTATGGGCCAAGGTCAAGGCCTTAAAAACTATCCGCTTCCGGATAGGCAGCCAATGGAGCGACTGCAAAAGGCTAGCAGCACTAGCTCGCCTGTTCAGGCCATAGATCACCCTCGCAGCCGAGTTCTGGACAACTTGCAGCCGCTGCAAAAGATATTCCGGCAGGCCCAGATAAAGGACGATGGAATAGTCCAGTCTTGAACCAATCAGAGCCTGCACTGTCGTCTTCCTGTGCTCCTCTGAAAGTAGAGGCAGAAACTTCCGGAGCATCTTGAGGAGACCGAAGCATGTTCCCGTTAGACCAAGGATCTGAGATCTTAACGTCAGACCCTTATCTATCTTCACCCCCAAGTTCTTAACCAGCTGGGAAGAGCAAGATGGAGGGAACATGTTTTCAGGCCACCATGCCTGCCAATCTGGGTCAGAAGGGCAGCCGAAGAAGAGTACCTCAGATTTATCTGAGTTGCACTTGAGGCTGTTCAGCTGGAACCATTTAAAAACAGCCCCAAGGCACTCACGGATACTCTCTACATCAAAATCTTCTCCTTTCCTACACGAAAAGAGGAGCTGGGTATCATCGGAATTGGATACGGGCCCCAAAGGACTCAGCCAATGCCGCCAAAGGGGTCATAAAGATGTTAAAAAGAGTCGGGCTCAACACAGAACCCTGCGGAACTCCGACTCCCAATGGCGGCATCACAGCCGAGCTGGATGAGGCCCAGACCGTTTGACGGCGGCCAGCCAGAAATGATCCAAACCAGTTATACTCCGTCCCCCTCAGACCGATTTCATGGAGTCTGGCGAGGAGACCCTCATGGGGGACGGTGTCGAAGGCCGCCGACAAATCCAGCATGACAAGCATGGCTTTGCCTCCCGAGTCCAGTGCCTCTTTAATGGCTTCAGACACCTCCAACAGCGCCGTCTCGGTGCTTAAATTGGGGCGGAAGCCAGATTGAGTAGAGTGCAGTACATTATGAGACTCCAAAAAATTGGAAAGCACAATATGCACATGTGTACATATGTAACTGTAGCAATTATCTTCCATGATGGTTCTTCAACAACATCAGGACATTACACAGCTTATTTGAAATCTACAACAGGCTGGACTCACTGTAATGATAGTCAATTGACTTTTAAAAAACGTTTGCCTTTTGACTTACCAAATTCTTATCTGGTGCTTTTGCAACCCAGATTTCAGTAAAATTACTTGCCGTAGGAAGATTACTACTGTTAAGAAAAGATACTCTGTTGGTCAGAAATATCATGCGAGTGAGGGTGATGGACTTTTAAAACTGAAACTTGTATTTGGCATATTGAGAGTGTCTGGTGCAGGTTTAAGTAATGTTTAATGGAACAGAACACGTTGGAACGTTTTATTCTAAAGGTCGGGAAAAGAATGGTTAAGAGTATAATTAAGTAATTTGCAAATTAAGGACTTTACTCATACTATTTGGCCGTGAGGAATAGTATCTGAGAACAAAATTACTACTTCAGATAAATGTTGGTAAAACATGCTTATACGGAAGTTTATTGAGAGGTATTTAAAAATAAGTCATATTATTTTATTACTTTGTGATTGTTGAAGATGTAGCAAACTTCCACAAGAAATTGCGATTTAGAGAAAAACATTTAAGACATGTTTTTTTCTCATATTTACACTATCTAATCAAATGTTGTGTGGGTTTTTTAAACACAATCATTTTGATTGTGGGTTTTTTTTCTGCTGTTATATGATGAGTAGTATTGAGCTCACTGTTTATAGTGAAAATCAATATATTCTGAGAACAGCAAAAATAAATCATATAACATATTGTACAATTTATTTTGTATATTGTATTCACAAATATTTATTATAACTGTTTTGTTTATTCTCTTCCACAGATATTACATTTATAAGGTAAGTACGACTAATAAAAAATACTTTTTCATTAGTTTTTTATTTCTGTTTCTTCCTATACTTTCCTCACTCCCTCTCTGTTACCCTAACTCCCTTCATCTCCTCACTTTGTCAGTCCTCTTCTCTCACGGTCACTCCCTTTAACTCACCTACATTTCGTCATTTACCTTTCTTTGCTCCTTCCCTGAGTCCCCTTCTGTCACTGTTTCATTCACTCCCTCTGTCTCTTTCCTTTCTCACTCCCCTTGTCTCATGCTCACTCACCTTTATCCACCCTCTATCACCCCTGTTTCCTGAATCTCAATCCCCTTCTCTTATCCAACCTCACCCCTGTTCTCTTACTCTGCTTCCTTCACTTCTCCTCGTTCTCTATACTTCAATCCATGCATCAGTTCCCTTACCCTACTCTATTTCCGTTTGTCCATCCCTTACATTCCTTCCCTATCTCTACCCGTTCACCTTCTCTTACTCACTCTTCTTAACTCTATTTCTCTTAGTACCTTAACAATCTTCTTAACTCACTCCTCTACCCTTAGTCCTTTTGTTTTACACATTGTTTCTCTCATCTTCCATTTTCTCATCACACTCTCCTTTCCTCCCTCACCATACTTTCCTTTCCACAGTCATTCCCTCAGTCCCTTCCTCTCTTTCACTCAGTCATCTTAGTCATTCATTTATACACTACACATTCTGTCCCTTTCTCTGTCTCCCTTTCTCTTCTTTTCTTTTACTTTCTGTTTCCTGCAGTCCTACTTTTTTTTCTTTTATGAAATGTATATTATAACTTAACTTTTTTCTTTTCTTCCACAGATAGTATCTTTTTAAAAGAAATTTACTATATGTTTGTTACTATTTCTAAAGTAAGTATCAAAAACAGAAATACTTTTTAATCAATCTCCTACTTCTCTTTGTGTCTTGGTCATTGTTAAATCTATCTCCTATTCACCTTACTTAACTGTTTTTACCTTCATTTAGTTTCCTTTACTTATTCCCATTATTTTCCTTCTTTCTTCTTTACAGTCTTTCTTTCAATATTAATACTGTTTTTTGAGCCTCACTCACCTTGTCTAACTACCTTTTTCTGTCTCTTTCCTTTACTTGTCTTTCCTATCTTCTACTATCACTACGTTTGTCTTGGTTTTTTTTTCCATTACTCTTTTCCCCTCACTCTTATATCACTTCCATCACTATCACTGCCCTTTACTGAATCTCACTCGTCTAATCCCACTACATTTTCTTTTCTCTGTGCATCACTCCCATTCCTTTTCTTCTTCTCCAATTTCTTCAGTACCCGTCTTTTTCTTTTCCTCACTTCATTTGTCAATCTTGCTCCCTAATTTATTTTTCTCATTCCCTTGTGCTACCTCCTTTTCATTAACTCTCTCACTCATATTTTGAATATTTTTTTCTCCTTCTTTGATTGTGTGTAATTCAGTCTAACTTCTCTTCCTGTCTGTATCTCAGCCCTTATTTCTTTTCCTCTCTCTTTCCATTACTCTCCCTCATACTCTTTCACTCATTTAATTCCTCAGGGGCAAATTTAAAAAACCCATTGCACCTGTTTTATACTGCCTGTGCATAAGTTTTCTTACACTGTGGCAGTGCAAAAGAAGTGCCATAGTGCAGATAGATGCATCACGTTTTAAAACCCTGCACCACATGAAACCAGTCTCAGGTTTCATGTGGGCATTTCCACGCAGGGATAAGCGTTCCGTCACAAGAACTCCTTTGAAAAGTGATTCAGTAAAATCTACAAGATTTCACTGAGTCACTTCATCAACACTAATGTGTCAAAACATTGCATCTGTTAAAGCAGATGTAAAGGTTGACATAGCACGTTACAGATAGAGGAAGTTGGAAAAGTGCTGGAGTTGTGTCCTGCATGCAACAGAATTTCAATACTGCCTAACGTTCAGCCCTAGATGTGATGTACATCATGAGTGGTGCAAGGATTAATTTGTGTATCGCATCTTTCCTGGTGCATCTTTACTATTTTGCAGAGATGTATTGGGTAACATAAATCTATCCCTCTGTTCCATTCCCTTTCTATGCTTTGCTAAGTCCATTCAATCTCTTATTCAATTTTTTAATCACTAATTTACCAATTCTCATTTTAACTTACCTCCCTTTTATCATCCTGAAATCCCCTTCCTTCATCATCTTTCCATTTCCTTTACCTTCACTCCCCTAACCCTAGTCTATGTATTCCACTTTGCCCCTTACTGTCTGTCCATATAGTCATCCTCACTTGCCTTCTGTGAGTCCCGCACCTTTACTTTCTTTTTCATACTGTTCTTCCCATCATTTTTAATTTCCTTTAACTCACTAACCTACCTTTAAACATCTTGGTGCTCATTTACAAGCCCTTTACGCATCTTTTGCGCTGCTGTTGCGTCACATTTGTGACAGAGCAGCGGTGCAAAAGATGCACCATGGTGCATGTTATTTACAACGTGACGCATCTGGGAGATGTGTCACGTTGTAAAGCCCTGTGCCTTAATGAGGCATTATGGTGCAGGAGGGAAGCGTTCCAGCGCAGGAACGCCTGCTAAAAGTGGCTAAGTGAAATCTACAAGATTTCACTCAATCACTTTTAGGCCAATGCTATGTCAAAACCCTGCGTCTGATTAAAGCAGGCGTAAGGCTTGACACAGTATTAGTTGAATGGGCCTCCCAGGAGCATTGCTGGAGTTGCATCGCGCATGCGACGCAACTCAAGCAATGCAACATCTTTACGGTACAGATGCGTCACACATCTGTGCCGTTTTTGTCCCATTGTGTGCCACATTATAAATGTGGAACATCAGTACTTGGCGCATCGCTGCTGTTTTGCAAAGATGCACCATGTAACGTACATCTGCCTCATTGATTCAGTCATTCTTTTACTTCACTTTCTTCAGTCACTATACTTCCTTTACCTCACTCATTTGCTCAGTCCCTTACTCCATTTTTGTCATTCATTTCAGCTAGCCATTTATACACTACACATTCATTCAAAAGAAAGATGACACAGTGCATAGGAAATAGAGCTCTTTTTTGAAAAATTAGTTAGTTCTGAAAAGAACTTTTTTTTTTGGTTTTCTTATTTTGTATATATTTTTTTTTAACAAATTTTTATATTTTGGTTTTTTTTTTTAAATGCAAACTCAAATCCTGAACTTCAAAAATGTTCAACAGGAACAACAAAAAACTGAATTTAAAAAAAATTATCTCTTTCTTGTGCACACATGCTCATTGATGCGCTTTTCCACAAGCACAAGACTTTGTTCAGAATATACAAGAATTTTGTTGCACTTGTTGCACCTCATGTGCACCTTCTTCAAAGAAGGCCTCAGGTCCAGTTCAGCAGTCGAAGGAGATGGATGTGGTGCCGATGAAGTGCTGGCCACAGCTGGTGGCAGTTGTGTGGCCAGGGCTCTACTGGAAGCCTTCGCAAACTGCGCAGGGTGCACTTGCCTCACATGTCTCATCATTGTGTGAATTGAAAATGAATATTTTTTTGGGTTTCCCCTAGAAAGGACAGTGTCAAAAATTGTGCACGTGCCTTTAGGTGCATTCACCTTCTTTAGTTCTTGAAGATATTTAAAAAATTGCCAGATAAAAGATTATTTTACTCGCCGTTGAGGAGGTCGATACTGTCCATCAGAATCAGATGACGATGATTCCTGTCTGACTGCCATTTCGATAATTTCTCTGAGAAGCTGGAGAGGGTCCTTCTTCCACGAGAATGAAACAGAAAAAGAGGTAAATGGGTGGGGTTTTTGAAGATTCTAGAACTGAAACTACTATGAACCAATGAAAAGTGTTGTTTTTGAGACACATGACTTGACGTGCGCGACCAGGTGCGCGCACGTGGTGCGCGCACCCGGTCGCGCACGTCGCTTTAAAATGGTGTTTTGCCCGATTTTCATAAAAGTTTCAAAACGTAAAAAGGAGGCAAGGTAGAGGCACCCTGACCTCCTAGACCTTCTCAAGGGGTCCCAGAAGAATCTCGACGGGCCCAAAAAACGTTTTTTTGAAAAATAGTGGGGTGCGCGCACCCGGTCGCGCACCCCGTCTCAAAATGGCGTTCAACTCGATTTACATAAAAGTTTCAAAACATAAGAAGGAGGCATGGTAAACACTCCCTGACCCCCTAGGTATTCTCAGGGGGTCCATTAAGGACCCCCGAGGCCCAAAAAATCCTTCTTTTTTTTTCAAAAAAGTTGGAAGGTGCGCATACCCGGTCGCGCACGTCGGGCGGGGTGCACGCACCCAGTAGTGCACCTCTTAATTGGATTAAAAAAAAAAATCATGTCATGTGACTCAAAAACAACATTTTTCATTGGTTAATATTAGTTACAGATCTAGAATCTTCAAAACCCCACCCATTCCCTCACTATTTCCTTTATTCTCTTGGAAGAAGCACCCTTTGTGGGGCTGGAGACAGAAAAAAGAACAGGATGGCAGAAAGACAAGAAACATCTTCTTCTTCTTCTGACTCCCACATGGAATATCATCAGCCAGCTAAGAAAGGGAAATCTTCATTTAGTTGGAAGTTTTTTACTTTTCCTGAGCATTAAAAAAAGGTAAATGCTCCTAAAGTAACATGTACCCTTTGTGGTACTGTGCTTTCAAGGGGAAACCCTCTTAAAAAATACTCTTGTTCTATACATACGATGTTAAGACATGTGAAAAATGTGCACCCTGTGCAATATGCCCAAGCAGCCACAAGAGCTGTGGCCCAGCAGATTCCACCAGCTGTGGCCACCACATCTACAGCTCCACCTCCATCTCCAGCAACAGAAGAAAGGGACGTTAGGCCATATTTGGGACATGTGCAAATGCGGTGCATCAAATGTTTTGATATTATTGTTCATGGAGAACAGAGCCTGAATATAATTGAACGCATGATTCAGAGTCATAAATGCTCTGAAATGAGATATTTTTTTTTTCTATTTTTTCATTTATTTTGTTCCAGTTGAACAGTTTCCTTGTTACAGTTCTTGAATTTTCTTCAAAAAAAAAAAATCTCAAAATTTAAAAAAAAGAAAACAAAATATAAAACAACAAAAGAAAAAAAAACAGTTCTTTTCAGAACTCATTAAATTTTCTAAAAAGGGTTATATTCTTAAACACTGTGTCATTCATTTTTTTAAATGAAAGTGTAGTGCATAAATGAGTGATTGAAATGACTGAGGAAAGGAAGGGACTGAGTGAAAGAGTGAGAAAAGGGAAGTATGGTGAGTGATAAAAGAGGAGTTGAAGAGTAACTGAAAAAAGGGGTCTAAGAGTAGGGGAGTGAGTTAAAGGATCTAAAGAACTAAGGGAAGGGCAATAAAGAAAGGAGAAAAAAACAACTTTCAGTGTTTTGATGTTGTATTTAAATTCATAATGCAAAACAAAGAATTTTACACATATTTTATTTAGGGGTTAGCATTTAAAAAACTTCGCAAAATTAACAAAAAAAAACATAGCTTTTACACATGTTATAGTTAGGAATTAGCATTTAAAAAACCTTGCAAATGCACTGAAAAAAACATAGGTTTTACATACGTTATAGTTAGGAATTAGCATTTAAAAAACCTAGCAAATTCATTGAAAAAACCATAGGTTTTATATCAGTTATAGTTAGCTGAACAATTTACTCATACAAAACCATTGAAATTCCCATGTTATAGTTAGTTGTACTCACTATAACTGGCGCTCCCGCAAAGCACTGCTAATGACGTCACATATTACATCACTTATGACATAGTCAGTGACATCACTCATCACATCACTGATGACATCTCAAATGACATCACTGATGACATCATCCTTGTGAAAAAATGTCAGACTCTCTCTCAGTGTAATATAAGTTTTGATACACACATTGAAAAATAGAATCAAATAATTACAAAACAATGGCCAAACTAATTCCACTTACAACAATCTATTCAGAATTTGCAAAATCTAAATACATATTCACTTATTCACCGACATATCTGTATAGTTACTCATACACATCCTCAATCATCATAAATACTCATTCATCTATACATTTTGTTACACAATAACACTCATCCTTAGAGTTACTCACACAAGCAAATAAATTATAAAACAACCATACACTTACTTATACAGTTATACATACAACACTACTCTTACTTCTACAGAAACGTAAACATATTTTTTTACTAAAACTATCTCTTTATGGAACATATTTTTATATATATATATATATGTGAAAAGCAAACGCCCAGGAGCTTGGGAAAGAACACGACCTCGCTCTGCCCTCCGGCCTTTTCATGCAACCTGTTTGCTTTTGTCGTGTAGTGGTTCAAGGTGCCCACGCGTTTCATGGCCAACAGCCCCTTCTTCTTGGGCAGTATAAAATTCACAACAGATTCCTGTTTGCATTTTCATTCAAGTGGTTTTATTCCCATCTCCGCCCTACAGGGGCGTGTCTCGATTGCATTGTCCCTTGGTGCATTGTGGGAGATGGGGTCCTGCAAAACAGATAAAATCTCCTTTTAGTAAGTTCTGTCATCAATTTCCAATTGTACAAATGTTCATTACTCTGAGTGAGTCACGATAGAAAGCAGGCAGGCTGTCGTTCGCATGTTTGAGCATGGTGCTGTAATTGTCCAGATTTGTATCTGACTACAGCCTCAGATAGCTGGCAGCTGGCGTTTTTTCCAGGTGTCGATGGTTCCTTTCCCCACGGCCAGGGCGGCCGTGTGTAAATGTGAAAAGCAAACGGCCAGGAGCTTGGGAAAGAACACGACCTCGCTCTGCCCTCCGGCCTTTTCATGCAACCTGTTTGCTTTTGTCGTGTAGTGGTTCAAGGTGCCTACGCGTTTCAGGGCCAACAGCCCCTTCTTCTTGGGCAGTATAAAATTCACAACAGATTCCTGTTTGCATTTTCATTCAAGTGGTTTTATTCCCATCTCCTCCCTACAGGGGCGTGTCTCGATTGCATTGTCCCTTGGTGCATTGTGGGAGATGGGGTCCTGCAAAACAGATAAAATCTCCTTTTAGTAAGTTCTGTCATCAATTTCCAATTGTACAAATGTTTATTACTCTGAGTGAGTCACGATAGAAAGCAGGCAGGCTGTCGTTCGCATGTTTGAGCGTGGTGCTGTAATTGTCCAGATTTGTATCTGACTACAGCCTCAGATAGCTGGCAGCTGGCGTTTTTTCCAGGTATCGATGGCTCCTTTCCCCACGGCCGGGGCGGCCGTGTGTAAATGTGAAAAGCAAACGCCCAGGAGCTTGGGAAAGAACACGACCTCGCTCTGCCCTCCGGCCTTTTCATGCAACCTGTTTGCTTTTGTCGTGTAGTGGTTCAAGGTACCTAAGCGTTTCAGGGCCAACAGCCCCTTCTTCTTGGGCAGTATAAAATTCACAAAAGATTCCTGTTTGCATTTTCATTCAAGTGATTTTATTCCCATCTCCGCCCTACAGGGGCGTGTCTCGATTGCATTGTCCCTTGGTGCATTGTGGGAGATGGGGTCCTGCAAAACAGATAAAATCTCCTTTTAGTAAGTTCTGTCATCAATTTCCAATTGTACAAATGTTCATTACTCTGAGTGAGTCACGATAGAAAGCAGGCAGGCTGTCTTTCGCATGTTTGAGCGTGGTGCTGTAATTGTCCAGATTTGTATCTGACTACAGCCTCAGATAGCTGGCAGCTGGCGTTTTTTCCAGGTATCGATGGTTCCTTTCCCCACTGCCGGGGCGGCCGTGTGTAAATGTGAAAAACAAACGCCCAGGAGCTTGGGAAAGAACACGACCTCGCTCTGCCCTCCGGCCTTTTCATGCAACCTGTTTGCTTTTGTCGTGTAGTGGTTCAAGGTGCCTACGCGTTTCAGGGCCAACAGCCCCTTCTTCTTGGGCAGTATAAAATTCACAACAGATTCCTGTTTGCATTTTCATTCAAGTGGTTTTATTCCCATCTCTGCCCTACAGGGGCGTGTCTCGATTGCATTGTCCCTTGGTGCATTGTGGGAGATGGGGTCCTGCAAAACAGATAAAATCTCCTTTTAGTAAGTTCTGTCATCAATTTCCAATTGCTCAAATGTTTATTACTCTGAGTGAGTCACGATAGAAAGCAGGCAGGCTGTCGTTCGCATGTTTGAGCGTGGTGCTGTAATTGTCCAGATTTGTATCTGACTACAGCCTCAGATAGCTGGCAGCTGGCGTTTTTTCCAGGTATCGATGGTTCCTTTCCCCACGCCCGGGGCGGCCGTGTGTAAATGTGAAAAGCAAACGCCCAGGAGCTTGGGAAAGAACACGACCTCGCTCTGCCCTCCGGCCTTTTCATGCAACCTGTTTGCTTTTGTCGTGTAGTGGTTCAAGGTGCCTACGCGTTTCAGGGCCAACAGCCCCTTCTTCTTGGGCAGTATAAAATTCACAACAGATTCCTGTTTATATTACCTACTGGCGATAGCCGGTAGGTGTATATAGTTAGGATTGTTTTCCATAGGGAAATCGCAACATTCTATTGGGAATAACTTTGGCGCCCGTTGAGGAATCTTCCTGACATTTTCCTTAACTTTACCTCGCGGCGCTCCGGTCCTTCCCTGAAAGTTTGGGGGGGATTCGTCAAGCGGGGGCCGAGATAAAAGGGCGGTCCCAAAACGTGTTTTCCCCATGTTAATTTCCATAGGGCGGTTGGACTCACTTTTAGCCCGAACGGCTGAATGGTTTTCCACCAAACTTGGCAAAATTGTAGAGACTGGTAGCCCGATGTGCCTTTGCTATGTCTCAAGATATGTGCTCCAGTGGTTTTTACGGAAATTAACTTTGAAAAAATATATATTGGACTACATTGGGCTATATATATGTTAGAGCCCAAATGTAGCCCAATGTAGCCCAATGTAGCCCAAAGATGGCCACCAGAGACAAAAAAAAAACAAATGTAGCCCAAATATCAGCCAGATGTAGCCCAACTACAGTCCAATGACAGAATGTCCCAGAGTGTTCTAAAGAACAACTAGAGCGCTAACAGTCTTGCTTATGACAAAAGTATGGCACACCTGAAGTCATCTTGATTGGAATAAAGTGTTAACACTTAAAACATTTAATTTGCAAAGGAACAAAATGAGGGGGTTCATTTTGCCATAGGAATTATGATTAGTGCTGAAGAAAGAAAAATTAGGGCAAATTTTGAGTGACTTCTCAAATCCTCTTATATTTCATTAAAAAAATTCTGATATGCAGTCTCCCAAGATGGCCACCAGAGACAAAAGAGCCTGTGCTTAAAAACTCTGTTAGCAAAGCAGGCATTTGAGATTTAAAAAACGTTTTAATATATAAAAACGTTATACGCTAATAGAATTAGCATTTAAAAAACCTTGCGAATTCACTGAAAAAACCATAGGTTTCAGGCCTTATATAGTTAGGAATTAGCATTTAAAAACCTTTGAAATTCACTGAAAAAACCATAGGTTTCAGGCCTTATATAGTTAGGAATTAGCATTTAAAAAACCTTGCAAATTCACTGAAAAAACCATAGGGTTCAGGCCTCATATAGTTAGGAATTAGCATTTAAAAAACCTTTGAAATTCACTGAAAAAACCATAGGTTTCAGGAGTTATATAGTTAGGAATTAGCTTTTAAAAAACCTTTGAAATTCACTCTAAAAACTATAAGTTTTAGTGGTGTTATAGTTAGCTGGACATTTTACTCATACAAAACCATTGAAATTGCTCCTATATATTTAGTTGTACTAACTATATTTCGCGCACCCGCAATCCACTGCTGATGATGTCACATATTAGATCATTCATGACATGGTCAGTGACATCACTGATGACATCTCAAATGACATCACTGATGACATCACTGATGACATCATCCACGTGACAATCACATACACCTATTCATACACTATTACAATTTTTCATCACTCTTTGTAAAATACAGAGTATCATATTTAAATCCATTGTCACAGCAATACAAGTATCTAAAAATCCACTCAGTGATTCATAGATGTATACACACATCTAATCACTTACCTATGGATTCACTCATACATGCTGTCAATGAACAATAGAACACTATCAAAAATACGTATACATCTATATCGACATTAAACAACAGCACGCATCCTATTCACATATGAAGTCATCCTACTCACTTATGCAAACAATGGATCATACTTACATATTTACTTAGCAAAACACTTATACAAACACCACTTCTTCTATTCATTTAGATAGTAAGTCATACTTAGTGAATTATAAAATCATTATTACAAGTATACAGTTATCCATACAGTCACTCACACAATCATTGTGTCTTATGTATACTTATTTATATACAACAACTGACACATACACTGCCTTTTATTTTTCTAGTTTGTTGGACCTGTACCATTGAGAAATATATTTGCTCATCACCACACCCATAAAGATATTCACTCACCCAAACAACTGTTAGAACATGTAGTTTTAACTTCATATATCTACTGAATCAACTATTCACACATCTTTGGACAGTCACACACCCCCCACCGAACCACACACACTTTGTAAATGTAAATGTATTTCGATTTATATAGCGCACGAATCACCCAGGGGTCTCAAGGCGCTTGCTTAGGGAACCCGTCCTGGTATTCCCCTGTGAGATACCCCGGCAGGGTATCCACAAGGTGAAAGCCAGGCATCCCGCCGCGAGGGGCCGTAGTGGAGATTAAGCAAGCTATTGCCCAGAGTCGCAGAGTGTGACCCCGTGAGTCGAGTAGGCACCGGAGCGAGAATTGTCGAGTCCGTGGAATTTTGAGCCTGAGACCCGCCGAGGTGGGGAATCGAACCCTAGTCCACGGCCGATCTCAGCTTCCGGGTCTGCCGCCTCTAACCACTGAGCCACGCTTGTCCACTTTCACACTCCCATACAAATACTCAGTTAACTAATCAATAACTAATATAGACTTTCACATAGCTAGTAGCCAACTGTAGAATCAGTTTACACAACAACTGACAAAGTGATACACATATTCACACAGTTTAGTCACTATCCACTATATTTAGTGAGACATTATAAATTGGTCAAGTAAACAGTCAATTACACTGCTACTAAATCCTCCATCCAAATATTTATTTATATATGTCCACTTATTCTTCAATGCAAATTGCTATATATATAATGCATATTTAAATAACGAAGCAAACCACATTCACTGGATGATGTCATCAGTGATGTCATCAGTGATGTCATTTGAGATGTCATCAGTGATGTCATCAGTGATGCCACTGACCATGTCATGAATGATCTAATATGTGACATCATCAGCAGTGGATTGCGGGTGCGCGAAATATAGTTAGTACAACTAAATATATAGGATCAATTTCAATGGTTTTGTATGAGTAAAATGTCCAGCTAACTATAACACCACTAAAACTTATAGTTTTTTGAGTGAATTTCAAAGGTTTTTAAAAAGCTAATTCCTAACTATATAACTCCTGAAACCTATGTTTTTTTCAGTGAATTTCAAAGGTTTTTTAAATGCTAATTCCTAACTATATAAGGCCTGAAACCTACGGTTTTTTTCAGTGAATTTGGAAGGTTTTTTAAATGCTAATTCCTAACTATATAAGGCCTGAAACCTATGGTTTTTTCAGTGAATATATATATATATATATTACCTACTGGCGGTCGCCAGTAGATATATATAGTTAGGATTTTTTCCCTATGGGATTTTTGAAAATTCTATGTCTAATAACTTTGGCGTTTGTGGACAGAATTGGCTGAAATTTTCTGGAAAATGGAACATTTTGTTTCTGAGCAGCCCTTGGAAATTTGGGGGGGTTTCGTCAAGGGGGGGCCGAGAAAAAAGGGGGGTCCCAAAACGTGTTTTTAACATTGAGTTTTCCATAGGGCGGTTGGCCTCACTTTTAGCCCGAACGGCTGAATGGATTTCCATGAAACTTGGCAAAATTGTAGGGACTGGTAGCCCGATGTGCCTTTTCTAGGTCTCAATATATGTGCTCCAGTGGATTTTGAGAAATTAACGTTTAAAAAAAGATATATATCTGTAAGCGCGCTCCGGGCAGCGCTCCGGTCCGCGGACCTTAAGCGTACCGGAACTTCGCGTAGCTAAGCTGATTGGCTCTCCGGTGTCTGTCAACATTCTAAACAGTCCGGAGCGGCCGCCATCTTGTCTCTCGGTAGGATTGAGAGACAAGAGGAGGCCAAAACAAAGGCGAAAATGACCATAAGGGGGCATACTAGATCCTCCCTGACCCCCTAGGTTTAATGTGGAGGTTTTAAAAGGGCCCCGCGGGGCAAAAAAAACAAAAAAAAAAATTATTATTTTTTGCGTGGGGAGCGCCCGGTCCGCGAACCGGGAAGCGTTCTGGGCAGCGTACTGCAATGAAAAATGAATGATAGACTTTTCAAATGCTGTATGTTAATTGATTGTTGTTTTTGTTGATTATTTTTTATTTTCTTTATTTTTTAAGCATTTTTTTTAATGTGATTGTGTTTCATAATTTATTAAACTTTCTAACATTTCATTGTCAGAAATTTCATAATTATCATGGAATATACATTGTAGTCTCTGAGGGTGTAAAATGTCCTCATTTGCAAGGAGGTTATCTACTGCTTGTACACATTGCAGTAGTTCATTGTCCCAAGTTTCATCGAAAAATTCAATGTCAATTTGATCAATTGTATCAATCAATTCTTGGCTGCTGTCTTGCAGGTCCATTTCAAAAGAAACTTGGTTTTCGCCTTCCATTTTGCCTGAAATTTGAATTAAAAAAATATATATTAGTAGAGATAGGGCAATGTTGGGAATAATTTTAGATAGGCATTTTTTATCAGTGAATTTATCTTTGGGCAGTGTATAGTATCAGAGTGGAAGTAGGAATATAAAAATGTGTATGTGATTTAACGTAAGTAAATTCATAATTATACAAGAGAAGCCTAACTCCATCCATAACTATAACAGAGAAGTCTCTCTAAATCTATAACTACTACAGAGGGATAGTATATATCTATCAGAAAAAGTTTACCATAGTAACTTATAGTGCACAATATACTTCAGTTTTAAAAATAAAAACTTACCTTTAGAAAGAAGTTGAAGGAATTAGTGAAAATACTATTGAAATGTACAGCAAGAAGTAGTAGTCAAAATGGCTGTGTTTTCTTCTCTTCCTTTATATATATTCAGGTATATAACCAATGAAATGTCAGGTAAAAAAAATAGAAAATGAAAGTAACATTTTCATTGGTTGTCAATTCCAACACTTCAGATGTGTTTTGTGAAGTAATTTACCTCAGGGTATTTAGAGAGGTCTACAGGCTAAATGACTAAATGGAATTCCAATCAAATTTGTGAAAATGGTAGGGATTGGTATGTAGTATGAGCTAATCTATATTTGGTGAAATTGTCTCCAGTGGCTTTTCTGTGAACTACTTTCCCACCTTTTTTGATGGTGCGCTTCCCAGGGAGCGACCCGGTACGCGAACTGGTGAGCGCCCCTGTTCGCGAACCTTAAGCGTAACGGGAGTCCACCATTTTGTGTTTCGGTCGAATTAAGATACAAGATGGAGGGCAAATAATGTTCAGAATGGGTAGAAGGGGGCACGGTAGACTTATCTTGACCCCCTAGGTTTTGTGAGGGTGGCTGAGGAGGCCCATATGTGCGAAAAAAAAACATTTTTTAAAAAGATTTCGCGAGGTTAGCTCCCGGTTCGCGTGCCGGGTAGCGCCCCAGGGAGCGTACTTTGTTGAAAATTAGTGAAAAATGTTAGAGTAAAATAATAATTGTGAGTGATCAGATGTAGAGTAGCTCTGAGAAGAGCTTTTGGGTTTATGGTACATTTAGGTACTTATAAGTAGGTACCAATGCACATTCTTAAATTCAGAGTGAAAATTCTGTTGCCCTCATCTGAGAAGTGAACTCCATCTCCTCTGTAGATATCTTGCATGTAGTAACGCAAGTTATTGTTGTACAGGGAGCCCATTCCATGGTCTCTCATGTAAGCTGAAACAGATTTGTTTACATGCTTCCTCGATTTCTCAATTTGTGGACAAAATTGGTTTGACCACCTCCATTTCTGTCTTTGGCATATATTTGAATATACCAAGGCAGTCTGAGGAAAAAGTGCCATTAATTGCTCAAAGGTGTCCTTTAAAAGCATTTCCAGACCTACACCAGTCAAAGTGCCCAAGTCATTACCTCCACAGTGCACAATTAACAGGTCAGGTTTGGGCAAATGCATAAAGGTTTTCACCAATGGTATCAATTGGTGACATTTTAATCCTCTGTGGCCAAACCACTTAATTTCCACATCTTGTAAATTGAGGTTAGGTAATTTCCTGTTTTCAACGTACCTTTGAGCCCAGTGAATATAACTATGTCCAACAATCCAGACAGAAAACATGGTGAGAGAAGGTTCTCCTGCAGTCAGATGAAGTGTGGCAATGAAATGGCAGTTGAAAAAATGAGAGTTTAAAATGAAAAAAACTGTGGAGTTTCTGTGTTCATGAAGCAGTAACAGTGATTGGTGGATTTTGATTGCTGAAAACAGAAAGTTAGGGTGCACGGATGTGTTCTTTGAAAGATGTATTTTGAATGGTCAATAAAAAATCATTAAATGAAAGAATGCACTGGATATGCAGGTGCACTGAGAGTTCAGAGTTCAATTGCAACAAAGTTGTGTGAACTTGCAAACACCAGAAGTCTTCCAAGAGGTGGTTGCCATGCAGAAAAGACAGAAAGGGCAGAGGGGGGAAGGGTTTTCATTTGAAAAAAAGTGAGGGAAGAGTTTTGATTGGGTGACATGAGAAATATGTGTGAAGAATTACAGCATTTCTGTGCTTTTGATAGCTGCAGACTCTGGTGTGCATACCTTTTGCTCTGCTGAAGACAAATTGGTGTGTTTCTGAGACTGTTTTCAAACTCAAAGTATTTGCTAAGGTGAGAAAATATTTCTTTAATTTAGATAGAGAATAGTGTGCTTTAAGGAGAAAATTATGAATTATGTGGCGCAAATTGCTTGTAAATATGCTCCCACCTGTGCATGGAAAATTTAGATTTTGAATGTTTGTGTTACATAGCCATGTTAAAAGTGACCCAACCATGCAGGAAAGGCAATTAAAAAACGCTTTTATGTGTCTTAAGGACATTTTAAGTAATTTTCCCATGTGCAGTGTTTTGAAATTATGAATTGAAAATCGTTTTTGAGGTAAAGGAATTGTTTTTAAATTTATGACAAGGACATAATGGTGTATGCTTCTTTATAAGGCAATTGACTGTCACTGATGTTATTTTTCCCATTTTAATGTAAGGCTTTTCTCTGTGGCGCAAATTGCTTGTAAATATGCTCCCACCTGTGCATGGTAAATTTAAATTTTAAATGTTTGTGTTACATAGCCATGTTAAAAGTGACCCAACCATGCTGGAAAGGCAATCAAAAAACGCTTTCATGTGTCTTAATGACATTTTAAGTCATTTTCCCATGTGCAGTGTTTTGAAATTATGATTTGAAAATCGTTTTTGGGGTAAAGGAATTGTTTTTAAATTCATGACAAGGACATAATGGTGTATGCTTCTTTATAAGGCAATTGACTGTCCCTGATGTTATTTTTCTCATTTTAGTGTAAGACCTTTCTCTGTGGCGCAAATTGCTTGTAAATATGCTCCCACATGTGCATGGAAAATTTAGATTTTGAATGTTTGTGTTACATAGCCATGTTAAAAGTGACCCAACCATGCAGGAAAGGCAATCAAAAAACGCTTTTATGTGTCTCAAGGACATTTTAAGTAATTTTCCCATGTGTAGTGTTTTGAAATTATGATTTGAAAATCGTTTTTGAGGTAAAGGAATGTTGTTAAAATTTATGTGCGCCATATGCCCCCAAATTTCTTTTTCAGGGGTGCAGCAGGGTGTTATTGAGACACCCCTGCAGCTTTGGAAAAATCCTAATTTGTGATGAGCACATTGTTAATCGCAAATTGCACCTTCATTTATATGAGCCTCCTAGCCCATGGAAATGAATGGGTAATTTGCAATTAGCAATTTTCTCATCGCAAATTTGGAATGGTAAAGAATCGCTATTTATTCCTTAAAATTCGCTTTTTTGGAAATGCAATATAGTTATATGATACATATGGCGGTTGATGTCTAACAAGATAAGAAGCTTAGGCATACATTTATGATGACTGGCGCAATGAAGTAGAAATCACTTACTTCATTGGTAGAGCTTTACATGTATTATCTCCTCTGTATTCTTCATCAAGCGTAACTTTAATCTGCAATCCTGAGTAGGCCTCACTTTAAACAAACCTCTGGATAGGCCACATCTTATTGTTATCTTGATTTAATCATTTAAAATGCTAGGGACAGATTTATGATAGGTGTATGCCTCTTTTGCGCCACTTAGAAAACATTGTCCATGGGGAAATGACTTAAAATGTCCTTAAGACACATGAATGTGTTTTTTTAAAACGTTTGCAATTTTTTTGGGTCACTTTTAACATGGCTATGTGACTCAAACAGTCAAAATCTAAATTCGCCATGCACAGGTGGGAGCATATTTACAAGGAATGTGCTCCATGGGGAAAGGTCTTATAATGTAATATGGGAAAAATGACATCAGAGACACTGAAATGCCTTATAGAGAAGCATACACCATTATGTCCTTGTCATAAATTTGCAAACCATTACTTTTCCCCAAAAACGATTTTCAAATCATAATTTGAAAACACTGCACATGTGGAAATGACTTAAAATGTCCTTAATTCAAAATGTGCGATTCCTTAAATGCAATGTATCAAACAAAAAATATGTAAAAAATGATATTAAGGATTTGGAAACTACCACCAACTTCTAGTTTGTGGTAATTTGCGAATTCTTTTCAAAAAGCATTTTTTTCCAAAAAACAAAAGGTCCCATATGACGCCCATACATGCCCTTAGGGCATGTAGGTGTGCCATATGCCCCCAAATTTATTTTTCAGGGGTGCAGCAGGGTGTTCTTGAGATACCCCTGCACGCTTGAAAAAATTCCTATTTTGTGATGAGCTAATTGCTAATCGCAAATTGCAACCTTCATTCCTATGAGCCTCCTAGCCCATGGAAATGAATGGGTAATTTGCAATTAGCAATTTGCTCATTGCAAATTAGGAATAGTAAAGAATTGCTATTTATTCCATAAAATTTGCTATTTAGGAAATGCAAAATAGTTTGATGGTACATATGGTGGTTCATCTGTAACAAGATAAGAAGCTTAGGGATACATTTATGATGACTGGCGCAATAAAGTGGACATTACTTACTTCATTGGTAGGCCTTTACATGTATTATCTCCTCTGTATTCTTCATCAAGCGTAACTTTAATCTGCAATCCTGAGTAGGCCTCAACTTAAACAAACTTTTGGATAGGCCACACCTTATTGTCATCCTGGATTAATCATTTAAAATGGTAGGGACAGATTTATGATAGGTGTATGCCTCTTTTGTGCCACTGTGCGTCACTTTTATGATGCAACGGCGGTGCTAATTTGCAATTAGCAATTTGCTCATTGCAAATTATGAATGGTAAAGAATTGCTATTTATTCCTTAAAATTTGCTATTTAGGAAATGCAAAATAGTTTGATGGTAGATATGGTGGTTGATCTGTAACAAGATAAGAAGCTTAGGGATACATTTATGATGACTGGCGCAATAAAGTGCACATTACTTACTTCATTGGTAGGCCTTTACATGTATTATCTCCTCTGTATTCTTCATCAAGCGTAACTTTAATCTGCAATCCTGAGTAGGCCTCACCTTAAACAAACCTCCGGATAGGCCACACTTTATCGTCATCCTGGATTAATCATTTAAAATGCTAGGGACAGATTTATGATAGGTGTATGCCTCTTTTGTGCCACTGTGCGTCACTTTTATGATGCAGCGGTGGTGCAAAAGATTTGCTATGAGGCGACAACATTACAAATTGATGCATTTAGGCAGATATGTCATGGTGCAAAAAAAACGTACCACATGAAACCGATGCAGCAGTGATGCAAAAGATGCACCATGTTGCAAGACAGGCCTCACTTGGGGCCATATGTATCAAGCTAATTAGCATTCGCAAAGATCAAAATTCTACGAATTTTGGCCTTTGCGAATGTTAATTAGACAAATGGTATGTATCAAACAAGTTTGATGCAAAATAAGGAGTAGCAAAATTTGCTATTCCTTATTTTGCAATTGCACTGAAGGATTTGCAAATTTTGTGACTACTTAAATGCAATGTATCAAACAAAAAATATGTAAAAAATGACATTAAGGATTTGGAAACTATTGTGGTAAATTGGTGGTAATTTGTGAATTCTTTTCAAAAAGCTTTTTTTTAAAAAAACAAAAGGTCCCATATGACGCCAACACATGCCCTTAGGGCATGTATGTGTGTCATATGCCCCCAAATTTCTTTTTCAGGGGTGCAGCAGGGTGTTCTTGAGACACCCCTGCACCCTTGGAAAAATTCCTAATTTGTGATGAGCAAATTGCTAATCGCAAATTAAACCTTCATTCCTATGAGCCTCCTAGCCCATGGAAATGAATGGGTAACTTGCAATTAGCAATTTGCTCATCGCAAATTAGGAATGGTAAAGAATCGCTATTTATTCCTTAAAATTCGCTATTTAGGAAATGCAAAATATTTTGATGATACATATGGCAGTTCATCTCTAACAAGATAAGAAGCTTAGGGATAGATTTATGATGACTGGTGCATCACCAGGGATGTGCCAGTCATCTTGCGCCGCTGTTCCGCCACCCATGGTGTGCTGCATTTACAATGCGGCGCAGCATGGGGCAAAAACGGCACAGATGCTTGACGCATCTGTGCCGTTAAGGTGGCGCATTGCTGGAGTTGTATCGCAAGTGCGATGCAGCTCCAGCAAGGCTCAGGGGTGCACCATCTCCACAATGTTGCGTCAAGACCTATGCCTGCTTCAAGCAGGCGCAGGGTTTTGACACAGGTTTCTCCTATCTGATTGTAAATGCGGCACACCATGGGTGGCAGAGCAGTGGTGCACGTTAACTGGTGCATGCCTGGGGATGTGCCATTTAACATAAATCTGCCCCTTTACATTTAAGTATGTGCAGGGGACACAGAGTCGGTGAGGCTTATCCAAGGTTAAGAACAGATGAGTCCTGTTCAGTGAAAAATTAGACATAGGCTTCACCTGCTCAGCATCGCTGGACATGGCTAAATAATAGCTGCAAAATGTTACTCTTGTTAAACAATTTTACTATTATAATCTGTGAGATTTGTCTCTTACTCTGCAACATCTCATTGTTGTTATCTTTCTTTAAAGATAAAGACAACCTCAACATGAGCGACAATCTGCAATCAGTTGATTTTGACCTCATCATTGAACTTGTAATTGAAACATCAGTGGATGTTGATCCATTGGATGATTTAAATCCTGAGGATGAAGAAGAGCGTGATGAGGATGCAGATTTGTCCGAATTATATGATATAGGATGGGAAGCTGACCTGCTTGAGCCTTTGGAAATATAAACATTTAGTTTTAAAATTTATAATTAATAAAAAGTAAAAAGGTAAACCGTTTAATTTAAAAATAAAGACACCTTCAAAAGCAGGTTATGTGTAGTGTCTTCAATAAAATATTAAAATATGCTCATAAAATTAGATCAGATTCACATATAAAATAGCATAGGTAACATAAATATAAATGTCATTTCTTTTCTGGTATTTCTGTATTGTAAATTTGCCAACGACTAAAAAATCTTCTAATTAAAATGTCAAGTAGTGTGTTAAGTTTTTTTATCACTGTTACTGATTTACTGTTTGCTAATAATGGTTAATAACATTATTTATTATATTTTTCCACAGATTCAACTGCAGATCATTTCAAGATTTCACCATGCCTACAATAGAAAGACAGAGAAAGGCTGCAAAACGTCAAAGACAGCAGGTGAAAAATAATACGCAGCAGTCCTCTCACAAAAAGATTTGTCAAGTCACGAAGAAAGCACCGGGTAAGAGCACAAAACACTTTATAAGAAATATGTGTAATAAAAAAAATATTACTACAGAAAATGTTTCAGTCCATAAAACGAGAAGGAAATCAAATGGAAAAGAAAGGCCAATGAAAAATGTTACTGCTAGAGCAAGAGATAACTCTGTGCATGATAGTAGAAGGAAACAACAGTTTAGGGAGATTCGTAAACGAATGTTCCGGAACAGGATAATTGGCAATTTGTTAAAAAATATTAAGAAAGGTCAGCATAAACTAGTTTTTTATAAGACAAAAAAAAAAGTTGAGAAAGTTATTGATCAGGCATTTGAAATTAAACGTAAGTTATTTATTTTGATAATCAATAGAATTAGGAAGCTAAACAAGGCAATTTTTGATTTCAAAAGAAATAGTAGATGGAAGAGAATAGTTAATCGTAGTAATTTTTGTGAAGTTTTTTCTGGAGAATGGATGCATAGTTCAAGCTGTGAGGCATTTTTTAATGAGGAGAGTTATTTCCAGGATAATGATTTGGTGCATGCAGTTGACACCAGTGGTCGTGCTTATGAAGTGAAAGATGGTTGTCCAGTTGAAAAAGAAAAACTTGTGACAACAGAGGCAGAAGAGGTGTTAGGTAATGAGGTTTTAGGAAGACGTGCTAAGGGTCCTGTGTACACCTGGAAGTGTAGTAGTATTTGCAGTGTGCGACAGGATTCCATCAATTTGCTTTGTGATTTTGTACGGTCATTTAATAAGAAAAGTTTGAAGCAGAAAATGATGTTGTTGCAAGAATTAGATCCTTGCAGAGTAAGAGAAGTGACAGGTTTGCATGGACATTCACTGGCTTGTCTTTCCAGGAGAGTATGCCAGAGTGTTTTTCATCATTTCAGGATGCTAGCAGTGCATCATAACAAAGTGAGGAAATTAGTTAGAATGTTGTATTATGCTAAGAGTCCAGCAATTATGCTTAAACAATTATGCGCTGCTCTTTTGCATGGTTCTGAAATAGATGTGAAGAATATATGTGAAGAAATTGAGTTTTGTTACTTTGGAAGTAAAGAGGAGAATGTTGAAATTGAGCAAGAAGAAGAGGGTCTTGTGGAAGATAGTGTACAGGTTTCCAGTACAGATAATTTCCAGAGGGAAATTGCGACGTTTGAGGTGAAATCAAGTGAGAGGCCGAATTTCACTTGTGTGTGTTGTCGACGCACTTATTATAAGAATCAGACTAAGTTAGTGGATTTATATGCAAAAAGTGAAAGGGAAAATAATAGTGAATGGAAGGATTTTGCAACATACTTGATGGTAGAAAATTGTTTTGATTTGGGATTGGATCAACGTGTGTGTACTTATTGTTCTTGCAAATTAAATCAAAAGCAGATGCCTGCTAGAGCAGTTCATAATAATCTGGAATTGGTTGAGATTCCTTCTGAATTGAAGGATTTAAATACTTATGAATCTATTTTGATTCAAAGTATCCATCCCTTTCAGGCTATTGTAAGAATGGAGCCAAAGACAGGGAAATTGCCTCCATCAGATTTACAGAGAGGATTAAAGGGAAGAGTTGTTTATTTGCCTCTAGATTTGAAAAAAAACATTAACACAATTGGAGTAGAAAAAGTGGAAGAGGAACCTCTGGTTATCTTAGTTAATGGGGTTCCGACAAAGAATAAGTAAATATGGCAAGATTTAGTAGATGTTAGGAAAGTTAAAAAGGCAACATTGTATTTGAAAAAAAATAATAAATACTATAAGATTGTATATGTTGCAGAAGAGGAAGTAAGTGAGGAAGAGGATAGCGATTTGTGTGCTGGTCAAATTGAGAAAGTAGAACCCTCTACTAGTGAAGAAATATATGAACATTATAGTGTTCATCCTTTGCATTCCAAGGAAGTCATGGGGAATGCTATTGAGTTGTTTCAAATGAAACAAGCCAAAGGGAGTCCCATTAGTGTTTGGGAGGAAAGTTTGGAAGCTCGGTGTTTCCCACAGCTTTTTCCAACAGGTCAGGGAGGAAGATATGATGAGCGACCTCATCAAATTCCTGCTTCTGAATACCGGACTTTGCGATTGTATGCAGGAGATGCTAGGTTTCGACAATGCATTCCTTATTTGTTTCATCTCCTGTTTGAAAGCGATCTGTCTGGACTGTCATATGCAGTGAACCACATCTTGAAAAGTGGTATACACATGCAAAACATCTCGGCAAGTGACTTTATGGATAAAGTCAATGTCCAAGATAGTATTTTGGATTCTCACCTGATTAATCTCATGGCGTGTCAGCGTGGTACTAATGAGTACTGGTACCGTCGTCATGGTGATTTAAAATGTATGCTGAGGAACTTAGGTACTCCCACATGGTTCCTCACTCTGAGCTGTGCCGAGTATGGCTGGGAAGACTTACTTGAATTTCTACGAGAGGCAAATGCTAACGTAGATAACATCGAATTCAAGACACCCGGAGAACTGTGCTCTTTGGATCCAGTCAATGTATGTAGGTACTTCAATCATAGATTTGAAGCTATGATGTCTTTCATCATGAATAAGAAGAATCCACCTCTTGGAGAGGTGTTGGATTTCTTCTGGAGAAAAGAGTACCAAGCAAGAGGTGCTCCTCATATACATATGTTGCTGTGGATCAAGGATGCACCTAAATTTGGAACGGATCCAGAAGACTCAGTGATGAGTTTCATCCAACAGTATTCTACGTGTGCTGTTCCAAACGCAAAGGAGAAGAAAAACCTAAGAGAAAAAGTTCTGCGTTTCCAAAGCCATCGATGTGGAAAGTACTGCCGTCGTAAATTCCGAAACAAAGACAAGTTCTACACTAAATGTCGTTTCGGCTTTCCACGACCGGTGATTTCTAAAGGAAGAGTAAACAGTTTGATGTCTTCGCTGCGACACAATGTCATGAAGAAATCACCTAAAAACACTTACAATTTGAAGAGGAACGAAGAGTCCAAGTACATCAACGACTACAACCCAGTGATTTTGTCCATGTGGAATGCTAACATGGATATACAGTTTGTGGCTGATAACTGTATGGCTGTGGCTCGGTATGTGACGTCTTACATCACCAAAAAAGAGAAGACAGAATTGAAGGATATGTGGGAGGACATTTCCCATGAAAAGAGCCTCAGCAAGAAGTTGTACAGTTTCAGTCTGAAGATGTTGTCGCATCGAGAAATCGGAGCGTACGAATGTTCTGACCGGTTGTCTTCAGCAAGTCTCTATGCCAAGTCCAGGAGTATCGTTTGGGCGAGTCTTGGTCTTGCAGCAACGCGTAATCGAGTTCTCAAACCTGTGCGGGAAATTGAGTATTTGGCGGAAAAGGAGCCAAACAGTACCAACATTTTGAAGACAAACATGTTGGATACATATTATCCAAATCGAAGCAGTCACCTCGAGAATGTTTGTCTGTATGAGGTTCTGCAAAATTACATATTCAAGAGGAACATCAAAGAAGATACTGAGAAAGGAGTGTATGCTGTAATAGGAAGTGAGGGATGTCTGGTCAAGCAAAGAAAATGCCACTTGGTAAACCATCGAAAATTGAGTGGTGAATCTCCTGAAAAAAAGGAGTTTTTCTATTTAGCACTTTTGCAACTTTTCAAGCCTCGGCGTGCAGAAGAGGAACTGCTTGGAGATTTCCTCTGTTACGAAGACTCTTTCAATGCCGCCAAGGAGACCATAGAATGTCCTGCTTTTCCCAAATATGTAGAAATGTTGAATGCGGAAATTGAGCAGGAAGCAACGATTGCAGCCGAGATTGCCAGAGACAGTTCTCAGGACAGTCAGAGTTCTGCTTCATTGAGTCAGGATCCACTAGGAGGACCTGTTATTGAAAATGAAGCTGCCACTGCTATGAATGAAGTGGAAAGAGCCATGGCACATGCTCAGGAGGATGCGGTTAACTTAGAAGAGTTGGAAAGACAACTCAACGTTGAGCAGAGGAAAATATATGACGAAGTTACCATGCAAATTGATCATGGATTAAGTCATGACAAGAAAGAGTGCTCATGTACGTAGTTGAAGCCTGTCCGACTGTACGTGAGTGGAGAAGCGGGAACTGGAAAAAGTTTCCTCATTAAAGCAATTTCATGCAATTTGCAGGAAAGGACAGAGTCATCGCTGTCTTGTGTTGTCACCGCTCCAACTGGACTGGCAGCACATAACATTAAAGGGATTACTTTACATCATTTACTGATGCTGCCAGTGGAGCATGACAACAAATTACAATATCACAAGCTATCTGGAGATGCTTGTTTTGAAGTTTCAAGAATCTTGAGGAAAATGAAACTTCTTATCATTGACGAAGTAAGCATGGTTTCCAATGTCATGCTTGCCTTTGTGCATTTGAGGATGCAAGAAGTTCTCAAAACAGAGTATGATGTGTTATTTGGTGGCAAACACATCATTGTTTTCGGAGATCTTCTGCAGCTGACACCAGTGAAAGGGCAACCTGTGTTCAAAATGCTCACGCATGAAGATACCAGGAAGTGCCTAGGCAGCATTGGCAACGTCAATATATGGTTAAACTTCAATTATGCTGAACTGCATGAAAATATGCGTCAGGCGAAGGATGAAGTTTACAAGACTATTCTACAAGATGTTAGAATTGGAAAAGTGACCGAGCATGGGAAAGAAGCTTTACATGCACGATTACTGTCAAATTTATATCCAGAACAAGATGTTGTGCCTGAGAATATTTTTCAGAAAATTACTGAGAAGAAATCTGGAATATGTTTGATGCCAACTCTTGCAGAATGTGCCAAATTTAACAACAAAATGTTGCATTTAGAAAAGCAAGAGATTGTGAAACTGGAAGCTATTGATAGAGTAGAACATATGGGATCAACAATTATTTTGTCTGAGAATCTGAAAACAAAATTGGATTCATTAGAGAAGAGTATATCTAAAACTGCAGGTTTTGAAAAGACTCTGAATGTGTGCTTGAACTGCCGTATAATTTTAAGAAGGAATTTACATGTTGAAAGAGGTCTGGTAAATGGATCAATGGGTAATGTTGTTGATTTTGTGAAATACAGATATAGAGATGGAATTGAATTTTTAAAAATTAAATTTGATGGCATTGAGGAAGTACAGCTAATTGCTCGTTGTTCTGCTAGATTTTTGCTTGTAAAAGACTTATATGTTCGCCGTAAGCAGTTTCCTGTTTGCTTGGCATATGCGGTGACAATTCATAAATCGCAAGGTTTAAGTGTAGACAGTGCATTGGTGAATATTGGCAGTTCTGTGTTCAAGGAGGGTATGGCATATGTGGCATTGTCACGAGTTAGAACTTTATCGGGATTGTACTTGATTGAGTGTGATGTCACAAACATTTGTGCGGATCTAGATTGTGTTAAGGAATACAATAGGTTAAGAAGAGAGTATGCGCCACATTTGCCTCAGTATCCTTTGTTTGAGAAACGTGTGGTAGGCCGGAAACGAAGAAATGAGAACAATACTGGGGAGGTTGTAGCAAAAAGACAAAAAGTCAATGAACCTAAAATTACAAGCAGAAACAAAAAGGATTCTGTTGAAGATGTTGTTGGTTTTCAGTTTGAAAACAGTTCTGGTGTCAACTGCTATGCTAATGTAGTGGTTAATGTTTTATTTTCTCTAAAAAATGTAAAAGAAGAGATTGTGGTCAATTCTGATCAAAGATTTTGCAGTTTGTTAAATTCTGTGTTAGAGAAATGTACCACTGATAGAAGAAACATAGAAAGTGTGTCTGAAATTCGAAATCTGTTAGACAGATGTTCAGGCCAAACACAATTCTCTCAAAATATTCAGCAAGATTGTCAGGAGTTTTTAATGTATATGCTTGATGTATTACATGCTGAAGGTGTAGATGTAGATCAGCTGTTTGGGCTTTCTTATCAATGGCAGCATGACTGCGAGAACTGTATGGTATCAAGTACTACTAGTGTAGACTCAGAAAGATTTATATATTTAACTTTGCCAGACAGTAAATCAGTCTCCTTTAATAAGCTAGTAAAAGCAGCTGATCACAACATGGAGTGTAGCCAATGTAAATCTGAAATGATGTCCACATTATTTATACGAACATATGGCCAGTATGTCATTTTAATGTTCCAACGATGTAGGCCTGATGGAACAAAATTGACAACTTTAATTAAAAATGTTGTAGCTTCGCAGTTGTCAATATCAGGAAGGACTTTTGTAACTGCAGCAATTATATATCATGACGGCCCTTCAATAACATCAGGACATTACACAGCTTATTTAAAGTCTAGAAATGGCTGGTCATTCTGCAATGATTCTGTTTTAATTTTTTAAAAAAAATTGCCGTATGACCTTAAAAACTCTTACCTGGTGTTTTTAAAACCAAAATTTTAGGGAAATAATCTCGGGATGTGCTCTGTGGAATTTCAAGAAGTTCTAATGGCTCCTACACAATTTGGCCTTGAGGATAAGTGTAGTTCAGAGACATAACTTCTAACCATAGGACTGGACATTATGGAGAAATACGTGCACTTTGAATGAGTTCAGAAAAACTGTATCTTTTTATAAACTAATTGAAGCAGCCAATCAAAACATGGAGTAGAGGGAATGTAAGTCTGCAATGCTGTCTACTGTTTTACATTGCTTTGTGATTAAAAGTGATGTAGAGAATTAAATAATTGTAGTAGTCATAGAGGTAGTGTAAGTCTGCTTGTATCAGTGTCATAGGAAAAGTAGAACATGACTGAGCAAGAAAGGGAAGATATTACTATTCCAGGATTGTGAAAATGATCTTCAACATTTTAATTCTGAAAGTTGCGGAAATGCCAAATGACGGGATTGGCTTACAAGAAATCCAAGAGTTATAAATGGCTCTGACAAGATTTGGCCTTGTGGAAAATTGTGGTAGAGAGCAAGAAGTCATTTATTGCATGTAACGTGTTTTTAAAAACGATGGAGATTTTCTTTCAGAAAGTGGCGGGCTGAAAGTAATAACAGCACAAAAGAGTGTAAGCTGTTCATAGGACATCCTTGGACGTCATGGAAAGTAAGTTAACTTTAAGGAGTTCTGAATTTTGATTTCTGATGTTGTATGGGTTTTTTAAACACAATCATTTTGATTGTGTTTTTTTTTCCCCGCTGTTACATGATGAATACCTTCAAGTCACTGTTTTTAGTGAATTTTGATACATTCTGAGAACAGCAAAAATAAACCATTTAACATGTATAATTAATTCTGTACTGTTTGCATTTATGATGTATATGTAGAACTGTGTAGGAGGCATGGAGAAGGTGAGGCTTCTGTAAGTGTCAAAGTTGATGCATGCAGTGCTGCACTTCTGCGTATTCTTTCATATGCTAGACTACATCTGCACAATGAGATACCTAAGCAAAGGAAACGCAAGTGATGTGATTGAGAAATGAGCAAAATAAATTGCATGTATTTCAATTAGATCACCTGTGTTTCCTATCATTACGAATCACATTGTGCAGATCAAGTTTAGGTCTGTCCAGGGAAACATAGGAGGTTTGGACTTTGTTGAAGAGTGCAGTGGACATGACTCACTTCATTGGTAGACCTTCACATGTATTATGTCCTCTATTCTCTTCAACAACTCGAAATCGAAATTTCATCTGCAACCCTGAGTAGGCCTCACCTGAAACAAAACTCTGGATAGTAGACATCTTATTGGCATCCTGAAGCAATTATTTAAAATTTTAGTGTCTTGCGACACTTTTCTGAAACAACAGCAATGCAAAATATGCACCATGTTTTAAGATAGGCCTCACTTCATCTGCATCAAGATAGTTTAAAATGTATATCTTTAGGACTGTGTAGGGGGCCTGGAGAAGCAGAAGCTTCTGTAAGTGTCAAAGTTGTTGAAAAACTGTTTGTCCTTCAATCTTTGCCCTTGTCTTTTGTAATTTTTAAATACATGTTTTAATATTTTTCAAATGTTTGTTCTCTCTTTCACAGATTGAAAGTATAAAAACAACATTGAACTACTATTAGTTCCACTGCTTCATTTCTTTAATCCTCAGTTTCCTGCCTTTGCTACTTCCCTCATTCCTTTCTCTATTACATACTTACTCAACTCCTTCCACTCTTTTTCTCAGTCCCTCTCTTCTCATAGTTCCTCACTCTTGTTCACTCACTCCGTCTCTATTACTCTTAGTGTCTTTGACTGATCACTGTATCACTATTTGTTCATAATGCTTTCTCTGTGTAGTTGAAGCACACTAAGGGGCATATTATGAACACAGCCAATAAAATTATTGCTGTTTTTATTGGCAGAAAACTGGTGCAAAAGTAGTTTTAATGGCAGTTTTCTGCCGCAAAAGCAGCTTTAGCGACACATTTCTGCCAATAAAAGCTGCAAAACTTTTATTGCCTATGTTGATGATATGGCTCTATGTTACTTACATTTCTTTGCTGTTTCAATTAATCTTTTTCTGTTATTTTTTGTTTTCTGTTTTCTATTTTTTCTCTCTGTTATTCCCCATGTTTTAATCTTATTTTGAACATTCAATTACATTCTTTAAGAAACTCTTCTTTGTTAATGTTATACTCTCTTTTTTAGGTCGAGCGACCTATCTCAATGCGCATGTGCGCATTGAGATCGGGAGCTCGATCTATTGCAGCTTAAACAGAGCTTACCGAGATCAGGCGATTCCCAGGCGATTTCTTCCAGTGCACGTGAAAGCGCGTGCACAATGCCACCAGCCGCTTGCCTCGCATTACCACATCAAAGGCAAGGCGGCCTCGTCTCAGGCCCCTGCTGCTTCACACCCTCATGCCGCTCTCCCCGCTCCGCCCCCTCCCCTGCCCGCCGTGTCGCATTTCTCCTCCGCCGGCCGTACTTTCACTTTGACGGCCGCAGGCCATCTCTCGTGTTTCTCCTTGTTATTGTTCGAGTGTTTCCCTGGCTCAACGTGGTGCCCGATTCATGGACATTTACAGACGCTCTGGTCTCTGTTATTGTATTTCCAGGACATGGTGACATTCTGCCGCAGCAGCATTAGGGCTGTACATAAAATGCCATGCGATAATTCACTCTAGTTTTACTTAGGCTCTCACAATGTTTTTAAGTAACGTGACAGCTGCAACATATTTAAGTGCCCAGACAGCTACAACCACACTTGTGAACAGCATTTCTTACCCCGCTCGGTAGGCGGGGTCATGACTTCACTCAAATGGTGAACAATGGCATGGGAGTCAAGATCATCGCAGAGTAGGGTTATAAGCTGGCCGGTGCTTGTTCTACATTGGCATGCAGCTCTCCCTTTGAAGACTAGATTCCTGTTTGTATTCCCCAGTCTAATATAAACAAGCATTTTTTATACTGCAATCAAAATAAAATAAAGCGGAACAGGACCGTAAATTACGTGTGACGTACATTGCATACAAACTGAGGATGCACGTGTGTTTGTCTATACACTCCAGCACCCGCTTACACATACAGTGGTACCTACACAGCAGCACACACACACTAACAAACATAGATAGATACACAGCACAGCGTGGGACACGCACACAAACACAGTGGCTCACACACGCACACTCACAGTAGGCCACATACAGTAACTCGCTGTACACACACGCGCACACACACGCAGTACATCACGCTCCACATACACAGGCACTCAAGGTTAAATGCACACGCATAAAGTGGCACAGACACAGAGTGAGTCACACACAACTGCAAGGTCAGTAATTGTCAGGTACAAACCCACTCGCAAACAGCGTGACTCACAAGCGCAGTAGTGCATACCCTCACACTGTTACATGCTTAAAGTGGCACACAGTCTAAGATGCAGTGACACATAGACTATTACTATGAAGCACACACACTTAGATAGACATACCTAGGCACGTGCACACGAGCACTCCTAATTTCAGATTTGGACGTAGCATTCGCTGCGTTTTGTAGTCTGAGAGGCATTTGAAACACACAACCACCTGCCTTTAGCTCATACACTCAGAAGGTGCCAGCACAGGGCTCCCTCCTATATCCGCCTTAATGCGCTCTTGTTCTGCCAATTAATTAGCCTCCGAGGGTGGGAGCGGTCGCTCTTGTGATCCCCCCGCCTGCCGGGAGGCTCGGGCACATTACAGACGGAATAGCAGTGGTCCCCACGCCACCAGCTGCCTAATAACTGAGCTGCCTGCAACCCGGCAGAGCACAGCTGGGACCTGTCCCACCAGGCTCGGCACCAACAGCTCCCCTAATCAGCCGGGCCAGCCGGCCACTGCGAGCCGCTCTTTAGTGGGCAGATGGTGTGACTTTGGACACTTTTACCTGCGTTAAAGTATTGCATGCCTCCCTCGCCCCCCCCCCCCTCACTCCCCTCAAACTATACACCCCTGCTTTCAAGTGGAGGCTGGAGGGCATCTTACTCATTCTAGAGACTAATTACAACTCTGATTTCTAGTGTTTATTTGGAAGGGGCACAGAAGTTGCAATTGTGTGTTGCATTATTTCTTATCAAGCACGTAGCAGCAAACACCTGGGTAGGTCAAATGCATGAGAGTACTTTTCTAGGGTTTATCCCAAGCTCAAGCATTTAAAAGTACTTTGAGATGTGATAAATGTCCAAGATCACACAGGGTGTGCCTGCAATGACACTGTAATTGTGCCCAGCTATCAGGTTTTACAATTTGCACTTCAGCCGCTGGATGGTAGGTAGGATTTGTAAAGTGTGCCCAGGATCACACAGTGTGGTCATGCAGCAGTTTAATTGTCTAATGGACCAATAAAACTAACATTGTCCAGTATACCAATCAAAATTGATCTCCAAAGACACCAGGCAAAGCAGACGCTCCCTCAAACAGATCACCAAGCGCAATTTACCCTACTTACAGCCTAGCCTGTTCTCTGTCGAGACTTTAGCAATCTTTAGAGCACAAGATAAGATCTTTTCACATGGAAGAGTCAGACGTATTGCAATACTACTTAAGAAACAAGCATTGGCATAGACAATAGGTCTCGCCTTTGGACCTTATACGTGTTTAGCCATGCAACAGTTGATGTTGCTGCACCAAGGATATTATGCTGCATAACTAAATACTTAGAAGGTCCCAAAGGCGAGACCTATTGGCTATGCCAATGCTTGTTTTTCTTTCACTTCGTTATCTATTTTGTTTTTCACAATTATACCCTCTTCTGTCTTTTCTTCGGTAAATAGATCTATTAAACAGTATCTCTTCTTTACTCCCTATAGCTGTCTTTCTTTTAACATCACTCTCTGTTTACTTTCCTTATACTTACACTTTTAAAAGTACCGGGAAGCTAACCCGGGAGCGAACCAAAAGAAATAGAGCTTGCCAGAGTGCTAAACATTGTAGCAATTTTTTTTGAAAGGGAAGGTAGTTCTGAAAAGAACTTTTTTTTAATATTTTTGTTGTTTTATATTTTTTTTTATTTTTTGAACATTTTTTGGTTTTTTTGTATTTTTTGAACGATTTTATATTTTTTTTGGTTTTTTTTGGGGGGGGGAAACAACAAAAAACAGGCGTTGAAAAGGGCTCAACAGGAGCAAAAAAAAATTACTGGGGGCGGTTAGGGCAATCATGGTGTTCATATGAAAGGTTGAGTGCATTGATGCTCATGTTGCCACAAGCTAATAATGCACGACAGTGCATACATAAATGTATCATATGCCCAAAATTTTCTTGGATATTTGGCACAGTTTCCCGTGCCTCCTCTGGTGTTAAAGAAACCGGTATTGTTGGTCTGGCCACAGGAGTTGGTCTAGGATTGTCCAGCATATCCCTTAATTCCGCCCGGCTGTAATTTAGGGGATGTTTCCTCGTCATGTGCCTATGCATGGTGTGATTACCATAACTGTATTTTTTGTCCGTCCCTCTGGACAATTGTTCCTTGCATATGAGGCAGGTGACATACCTCGCGTTGACTTTTTTTTGTCCACGAGGCATCGAAAAAAACTGCCAGATGAAACTGGCTTTCTTTCTGGAAACCCGGGGCAACTCTTCCAGGAATTGTGGTTCTTCTCCCTCCTCATCCATTTCTTCATCTTCCTCCTCAGTGTTGGTAATCACCTGGGGAGGTGGTCCTCTCTTCCCATGAGGAGGTGGAGGTGGTGGTGGGGGTCCACCAGCTGAAGCAACCAATGAAGCCATTTTCACACAAGCAAAATAGGTCTTCCAACAAGCAAAATAGGTCTTCCTCTCACAATGATGAAAGTCAGAGTGAGGAAAGAAGGAGGGGTTTTCATCATTTGGAAAAAACAATACTTCTCAACCAATGAAAAGTGTTATTTTTAGGTCACCTGACCTAGCCTTCCATAATTATGAAACTAAAAGTGAAATGAACCAATTAAAAGTTTTATTAACAAGTCACATGACCTCTCACGCTCATGTTACGCGCTGCGGAACGCGCCCCGGTTAGCTTCCGGGTCGCTAAGCTTCACGCCCCGGTCCGCGCCCCGGGACACTTCCGGGTGCGCTAACGCGATACGTCACAAGACGCATTTCGCGGCAACGCGATACGTCGCGCTTTCGCGCCGCGGATCGCTTCCGGGGAGCTGCGTTTCGCGCCTCGGTCCGCGCCCCGGGGCACTTCCGGGTGCGCTAACGCAGTACGTCATAAGACGCATTACGCGGCAACGCGATACCGTCACTATGTTGATTTCTTACCGGTTCGCGGACCGGATCGCGGAATAAAATTGAGCTAACGGGAAGCTTCCCGGTTCGCGGACCGGGAGCGAAACAAAAAAAATATTAAAAAAAAATTATTAATAAACATATAAAATATATTTTTGGATTTAAAGAAGAATACATTTTACAGCTATAGATATTAGCTTTTAAAAAACCAATGAAATTCATTGAAAAAACCATAGGTTATAGACCATATATAGTTAGGAATTAGCATTTACAAAACCTTGAAAATTCACTGAAAAAACCATAGGTTATAGACCATATATAGTTAGGAATTAGCATTTAAAAAACCTTATTTTACTCACACAAAACCAATGAAATTCCATATATAGTTAGTTGTACTAACTATATATCGCGCACCCGCAATCCACTGCTGATCATGTCACATATTACATCATTCATGACATGGTCAGTGACATCACTGATGACATCACTGATGACATCTCAAATGACATCACTGATGACATCTCAAATGACATCACTGATGACATCACTGATGACATCTCAAATGACATCACTGATGACATCACTGATGACATCTCATTTGACATTACTGATCACATCACTGATGACATCATTCATGTGATAATACGATGAACCTCTTCAGACTCTAATATAACCTTAGATACACTCAGTGTAAACACAGACTCGCAGATTGTCACTCATCCATGAAGTTACACACACACCTAGTCAGTCATGCAAACAATCAATCACACCTCCATTTCCTTAACTATACAGTTAAACACACCTTACTTATTCAAACATATACTAAACATATTTACTCACTTATACAATCCTGGATACAAGAGCACAATGATCCATACAGCCACTCACACATTCACTGGCTCTTATGCACAGTTATTTATATATGTCAACTCTCACATGTACTGTGTTTTACATATGTACTTACTTTGACATGTAGCACTGAGATATCCATTCACTCACCAATACAGTCATGCACACAGTCAACCACCCATACAGCTGTTTCCACATGCACTTTTGAACCCATACATTATGCACAGAGTCATACACCTTCCCAGCCACCCACACACACTCCCAGTTTCCCATACAAATGCTTGGGCAACCAATCAATAACCCATATAGTTACTCATATAGCTACTGATCAACACATGCAGCAGTTTACAGAACAACAGACATAATGATGCACAAATTAAGACAGTTTAGTCACTAACCCATGCACTCAATGAGACACATTTAACCACTCACTCATACAGTCAGTCAGTCATGCACCTACTAAATCCTTCATCCAGACACTTATACATCCACTCATTCTTCAATATGTAAGACATATTTTAACTTTACAGAAAAATACAGTCACTGGATGTTGTCATCAGTGATGTCATCAGTGATGTCATTTGAGATGTCATCAGTGATGTCATCAGTGATGTCATTTGAGATGTCATCAGTGATGTCATCAGTGATGTCACTGACCATGTCATGAATGATGTCATATGTGACATGATCAGCAGTGGATTGCGGGTGCGCGATATATAGTTAGTACAACTAACTATATATGGAATTTCATTGGTTTTGTGTGAGTAAAATAAGGTTTTTTAAATGCTAATTCCTAACTATATATGGTCTATAACCTATGGTTTTTTCAGTGAATATATATATATATATATATATATATATATATATATATATATATATATATAAATATATATTACCTACAACATTCTATTTGGAATAACTTTGGCGCCGGTGGACGAATCTTCGCAAAATTCTCAAAGAAGATGGCCCGCTCCGCTCCTTCCCTGAAAGTTTTGGGTGGATTTGTCGAGTGGGCTGAGAAAAAAGGGGGGTCCCAAAATGTGTTTTCCCCATGTTATTTTCCATAGGACGATTAGACACGGTTACAGCCCGAACTGCTGAACGGAATTACAAGAAGTTTGGCAAAATTGTAGAGTCTGATTCGCAGATCACACTTTTGCTTAAATTGTGTAAATCCCTCCAGTAGTCCCTGAGAAAATCAAAAGAAAAAATATATACGTATCTAGCATTCCGAGCACGAGCTGCATGCTGATTGGCTGTCAACTGTCTGTCAACACCGCAAACCAGAAATTGTTGGCAGCCATCTTGGGACCAATATACATGACAGCACCTCATTAAAAAGCATTGCAGTTAATAGAAGGTTTTAAGACTTTAGTTACATTATAAATTATTTGTTGATAGTACCATAGTAATTTTAGGAATTGTGGTGTGTTCTAAGGTGATTTTACCATGTGTAAAAGGCTTCTGCTGGGATATCATGAATCATGTTTTAGAGAAAACTATTTTCTCATGCTTTTCCCACAGTGGTTTGGAAGGTGATCTATAAGCTAAACTGAGAGCATATTTTCTGTAAATTCACATTATCTTTCTCAGTCATGTGAGAATGAAGTCTGACATTGTCAGTAAAACATGTACATCCAAAAAGAGCAGAGACTGTCAGTTGATTCCTTTGTGTTCTACTGCAGCTTCCCAGAATGTTCTAAAGAACAACTAGAGCGCTAACTGTCCTACTTATGACAAACGTATGGCACACCTGAAGCCATCTTGAGTGGAATAAAGTGGTAACTCTTAAAACATTTAATTAAAAAGGAACAACATGACTGGGTTCATTGTGCCATAGAAAGTATGATTAGTGCTGCAGAAAGAAACCTTAGGGCACATTTTGAGTAACATCTCAAATCCTCTTCTATTTCATTAAGAAATTCTGACATGCAGACTGAAACATGCACTTTCAATACCAGCAGCAGACTTCCCTGGTGAGCAGTAGCTTTACTACAGTGATCTAATAAGCAACTAGAGTGCTAACATTCTGAATTTATGGCAAATGTGTGACACATCTGAATGCCTCCTTGATGGAATCAAAGTAAAAAACTGAAAGTATTTCCTACTGAGGTGAATGTAGTAAATGAGGAAATTAGGAAACGTCATAACAAATACGTATCCCAAGATGGCCACCAGAGACAAAAGAGCCCAAATGTAGCACAAATATCACCCAGATGTAGCCCAAATATAGTCCAATGACAGAATGTCCCAGAGTGTTCTAAAGAACAACTGGAACGCTAACAGTCTTACTTATGACAAAAGTATGGCACACTTGAAGCCATCTTGATTGGAATAAAGTGGTAACACTTAAAACATTGAATTTGCAAAGGAACAAAATGAGGGGGTTCATTTTGCCACATAAATTATGATTAGTGCTGCAGAAAGAAAAATTAGGGCACATTTTGACTTCTCAAATCCTCTTCTATTTCATTAAATAATTCTGACATGCAGACTGAAACATGCACATTGAATACCAGCAGCTGACTTCCCTGGTGAGCAGTATCTTTACTACAGTGATCTAATGAGAAACTAGAGTGCTAACATTCTGAATTTATCGCAAATGTGTGACACATCTGAATGCCTTCTTGATCGTACCAAAGTAAGAAAGCATTGAAAATGCAATAGGTTTCTCCCTCGTTTAAGTTAAAGCAATTCTGTTTGTAATTAGGTGGCTTTTTAGCTTTGCTTGTATTAGTGTTTTTCAACCGTTCATGTATATAACATGTATTTGTATGCGTATATGAATATGTATGCATGCATTTATATTTGTATTTATATAGATATGCATTTTATATATATGTTTATATATGTATGTATATATATACACACATACATATATATAAATGCATATGCATATATATATGTGCATATGTGTGCGTGTAGAGAGAGGTAGAGAGGTAGAGAGGTAGAGGTGTAAAGGTAGAGGTTTAGAGGTAGAGAGGTAGAGGTAGAGAGTAGTAGAGAGAGAGGTAGAGAGAAGAGAGTGAGTATTAGAGAGTAGAGAGTGAGAAGTAGAGAGTAGTAGAGAGAGTAGTAGAGAGTGAGTAGTAGAGTAGTAGAGAGTGAGTATTAGAGCAAGTAGTAGAGAGTAGTAGAAGAGAGTAGTAGAGAGTGAGTAGTAGAGAGTGAGTAGTAGAATGAGTAGTAGAGTGAATAGTAGAGAGTGAGTAGTAGAGAGTAGTAGAGAGTAGTAGAGAGTGAGTAGTAGAGTAGTAGAGAGTGAGTATTAGAGCGAGTAGTAGAGAGTAGTAGAAGAGAGTAGTAGAGAGTGAGTAGTAGAGAGTGAGTAGTAGAATGAGTAGTAGAGTGAGTAGTAGAGAGTGAGTAGTAGAGAGTAGTAGAGAGTAGTAGAGAGTGAGTAGTAGAGAGAGTAGTAGAATATTATAGAATGAGTAGTAGAGAGTAGTGGAGTAGTAGAGAGTGAGTAGTAGAGAGTGAGTAGTAGAGTGAGTAGTAGAGAGTAGTACAGAGCAAGTAGTAGAGTGTGTAGTAGAGAGTGTGTAGTAGAGAGTGAGTAGTAGAGAGTAGTAGAGAGAGTGGTAGAGTGAGTAGTAGAGAGTGAGAAGTAGAGAGAGTAGTAGAGAGTGAGTAGTAGAGAGTAGTAGAGAGCGAGTAGTAGAGAGTGAGTAGTGGAGAGTGAGTAGTAGAGAGTAGTAGAGAGCGAGTAGTAGAGAGTAAGTAGTAGAGAGTGAGTAGTAGAGAGTGTGTAGTAGAGAGAAAGTAGTAGAGAGTGAGTAGTAGAGTGAGTAGTAGAGAGAGAGTAGTAGAGAGTGAGTAGTAGAGTCGTAGAGATGAGTCGTAGAGAGTAGTAGAGAGTGAGTGGTAGAGAGTAGTAGAAAGTGAGTAGTAGAGAGCTAGTAGTAGAGAGCGAGTAGTAGAGAGCAGTAGAGTAGTAGAGAGTGAGTAGTAGAGAGCGAGTAGTAGAGATTGAGTAGTGGAGAGTGAGTAGTAGAGAGTGAGTAGTAGAGAGTGAATAGTAGAGAGTGAGTAGTGGAGAGTGGTAAATTGAGTAGTAGAGAGGGAGTAGTAGAGAGAGATTAATAGAGAGTAGGAGAGAGTGAGCAGTAGAGTAGTAGAGGAGGTGTGGTAAAGAGTAGTAGAGAGTAGTAGTGAGTAGTAGAGAGTAGTAGAGAGTGAGTAGTAGAGAGTAATAGTAGAGAGTAGTAGAGAGTGAGTAGTAGACAGTAGTAGCGAGTGAGTAGTAGAGAGTAATAAAGAGTGAATAGTAGAGAGTGAATAGTAGAGAGTGAGTACAAGTGAGAGAGTAGTAGAGAGTAGTAGAGAGTGGGTAGTAGAGATTAGTAGAGTGGTAGAGAGTGAGTAGTAGAGTAGTAGAGAGTGAGTAGTGGAGAGAGAGTACTAGAGAGTAGTTGAGAGTGAGTAGTAGAGAGTGAATAGTAGAGAGTAATAGAGAGAGAGAAGTAGAGAGTAAGTAGTAGAGTGTGAGTAGTAGAAAGTGAGTATAAGAAAGTAGTAAAGAGTGAGTAGTAGAGAGTGAGTAGTAGAGATTAGAAGAGTAGTAGAGAGTGAGTAGTAGAGAGTGAGTAGTAGGGAGTGAGTAGTAGAGAGAGAATAGTAGAGAGTAGTAGAGAGTGAGTAGTATAGTAGTAGAGAGTAGTCAGTCAGTGTCAGTCAGTGTCAGTGTCAGTCAGTCAGTAAGTGTCAGTCAATCAGTGTCAGTCAGTGTCAGTCAATCAGTGTCTGTCAGTGTCATTCAGTCAGTGTGTGTCAATCAGTGTCAGTCAGTCAGTGTCAGTCAATCAGTGTCTGTCAGTGTAAGTCGGTGTCAGTGTCAGTCAATCAGTGTCAGTCAGTGGCAGTCAGTCAGTGGCAGTCAGTCCGTGTCAGCTAGAGCAGCTTGCTGACCTGGTTCTCTGTGTCTAAAGCAGCTCTGCTGACCTGGTTCTCTCCTTCTAAATCAGCTCTGCTGACCTAGTTTCTATGGCTCTAGAGCAGCTCTGCTGACCTAGTTCTTAGTCTCTAGAGCAGCTCTGCTGGCCTGGTTCTCTGGCTCTAAAGCAGATCTGCTGAACGTGTTCTCTGGCTCTAGAGCAGCTCTGCTGACTTGGTCCCTTAGCTCTAAAGCAGCTCTGCTGACCTGGTTCTCTGGCTCTAAAGCAGCTCTGCTGACCTGGTTCTCTGGCTCTAAAGCAGTTCTGCTGAACGTGTTCTCTGGCTCTAGAGCAGCTCTGCTGACTTGGTCCCTTAGCTCTAAAGCAGCTCTGCTGACCTGGTTCTCTGGCTCTAAAGCACCTCTGCTGACTTGGTTCTCTAGCTCTAGAGCAGCTCTGCTGACCTGGTTCTCTGGCTCTAAAGCAGCTCTGCTAACCTGGTTCTCTGGCTCTAAAGCAGCTTTGCTGGCCAGATTCTCTGTCTCTAAAGCAGCTCTGCTGACCTGCTTCTCTCCTTCTAAATCAGCTCTGCTGACCTGGTTTTTCTGGCTCTACTGCAGCTCTGCTGACTTAGTTCTCTGGCTCTAGAGCAACTCTACTGACCTGGTTCTCTAGCTCTAGAGCAGCTCTGCTGACCTGTGTAGGAAGGTGGATATCTGACTATGGTTACCCCCAAACTTTTTGCCTGGTGTTTAGCTGGTTTTTGACATCGTTGGCCTGGGATCCTGCTATTCAGGGCCCCAGGCTAATTGCTCTCTCCTTAAAATGGACTCCATGTACCTTAGGTACATACACAATTGGAATTGGCTCACCTTATTATACCCTGTAACAGTGTACCCAGGTACCCAGGGCATAGGTGCTTCCAAGGCCTACCAGGGGCTGCAGCACGTATTGTGCCACCCCTGGCCTGGCCTCCATATTTGACACAACTGGCTGATCACTCAGCTGGGGTAAGTCGGTGTAACCACCCCTTACTTAGGTGTAGTATGCCTATGCCTAACCTAAAATGGACACATATGTTCCTATCAGCCACTCCTATGGAAGGCCTCATCAATCCTGGAGGCAGAGTGCTTGGAAATATGTGAGATGGTGCTCTGGCATGAGCTGAGCCTGTCTGCAGCTTTCGGAACCATGTCCTTTAGCTGTTTCATGATACTGCCATACCATATACTCTTAAGTGCATTATAATCCTCGCGGTTAAATGCTATCTTAGGTTTGGCTTTATCAAAACATGTTGAGTAAGGTGTCATACGAATTGGAATACTACCCCCTCACCAGTTCTGGCGACGGGGGTAGCATTCCACCCTTCTAGAGGGACACGACATGTACCTAACCTGAAACCCGGTTAAAGTTAAACAGAGCCTTAGCATCGCAAAATGGATGCTGCCACCACAGACACAAGTCTGACCTCCTGTTGCTGGGAGCCCTTCCAGCGAGGGCAGCTTGTACAAAGGGTTTCCTGCCTTGGGAGGTGCTAGCACCACCCCAGACAGGATTTTGTGTATTGGGTAGGACAGGACTGAATAGAATCAGACATGCCTGTGGCACACAAGGTGTCCCTGTGCATAGGCCAGTTCAAACCGGTGCTGGGGCTTTCCTGCCCCAGTCCTGGCGCGAAACTGGACAAAGGAAAGGGGGTGTAACCACTCCCCTTCCTGGTTCCACCCAGAGGAGGGACCTAGTAGGTGATCCCGCCCCCCAGATTCGAATAAGAGTGGGAGCTGTGTCCTGAGACTTCAGATCATCCTGAATCAACTTGAAATACAGAAGAAGACTGGACTTCGACATTCTGCTGCTCAGAAGACGGAAGAGAATCTCCCTTGTGGCCAAGGAGTGACCACCCTGTGAACACAGGCACCAACCAGCAACTCGACATCTGCTTTGCCGCCACCTCCCGCCGGAGCCCTAGCCCAGAGCCTGACAAGACCCAGACTCCCAGACTTCTTACCGCCCGATCCACAGTCCCTGCAAAGAAGGGACCCGTGGAGGCACCGAGAGACGTGGGACCGGACATCTTGGAAGACCCCCGAAAAGCTGACTGCGCAGCATCAGAGGCACCCTTGACACTGTGCTTTGGGGTTTGAGAAGCCCCAACGTCGAGCAGCCCTTGCACCGAAGATCAGCCCCCCAGCATCTCCACGATCTGCGTGGGGCCCTTTTGCACTGTGCCACTCGACGCGCCATCCCGTCCACTTGCCACGCGGCTAGTGGCCATCTTGGCGACAAAACCTTTAACTTTCACTGCAGGTCTGGTTGCTCCAGACTTGCCCTTGCTCCTGTAAAAAGGAGCACCCGCTCTGACCTTGCTGGTCCGAGTGACAAGCCTTTCTTGATTCCTGCGTGGCTTGCATTAGCCAAGGCCTGTTTGCTTCCATCCGGTTGCCGACACCGCCAACAGCGAGAAGCCTGCGTGTGACAGCTCGTGACCGACTCCTGGACGTCTTCAACCCCTTGTGTCGACGTGGCTGCAGAGAGAAGCTACACCTCGACGCCTGTTTGCACCCGACATCGCCTGGTTCCACTCTGGTTCCAAGGTAGTCACTGGCCAGTGACTTTGAACATTGTCCCCTCTGCTTTCAGGTCTTCACGACTTCAGATCCACCCTTGGATCCACCGGAACTCTTCATCTCGAGCCGCCTGCAGCATCTTCAGCTCCAAGCACCATCGACCAGCGTGACGAAACCCGACACTAATTTGACCCTATGCACCCGCTTCCTGTGGGTGAGGTAACTCAGCTCCTCCGGTGTTCCCACACTGGTACACATCTCTAGGGCCTGTGTCTAAAGTTTCATCCTTCTAGGTCACTCGGAAGGTTCCTTTTTAACTAACTTTGTAACTTTTACGCACCATTGACATTGCATTGGTATTGTGTGCACTTTCCGCACTGCACCCGAGTCCTGCGGGCCTTTTCCGACTTCATCACTGTTAGTCCTGAACAGCTCCAGCGATTCCCCAGGCACTAGGCCTCTTCACTTTCCTCATAGTGGTCCTTATACCGCTATTTTAGTATATGGTTTAGGTGGCCCCTAGGGCTCATCCATATTCGTGCAACTTTTGTGCATTTTAACTGTGTTTTGTTTTAACGCTTGTGCTTCTGTGCTCATAAAGAGTATAGGGTATCTTTTGAGAAATAAATCTATATATATTTTCAATATATATATGTGTGGTGTCCTTTCATTTGGTATTCAAGGGATTGTGTATGGTAAAACAGCTTGCTTCACATGCCTTACAGAGCTTAGCCTAAGACTGCTTAGTCCATGCTACCCCTAGGATAGCTTGTCTATAAGGTTGACTTTACAACCTGCACCATAAGGGTTGCTTGGCATGGTACAAGGTGATCACTAGAACTAGTGAGCAGCATATACCAGGCCAACTTCTCACAACCTGGTTCTCTGGCTCTAAAGCAGCTCTGCTAACCTGGTTCTCTTGCTCTAAAGCAGCTTTGCTGGCCAGATTCTCTGGCTCTAAAGCAGCTCTGCTGACCTGCTTCTCTCCTTCTAAATCAGCTGTGCTGACCTGGTTTCTCTGGCTCTACAGCAGCTCTGCTGACCTGGTTCTCTGGCTCTAGAGCAGCTCTGCCGACCTAGTTCTTAGTCTCTAATGCAGCTCTGCTGACCTGGTTCTCTGGCTCTAAAGCAGTTCTGCTGAACTTGTTCTCTGGCTCTAGAGCAGCTCTGCTGATCTGGTCCCTTGGCTCTAAAGCAGCTCTGCTGACCTGGTTCTCTGGTCCTAGAACTGCTCTGCTGACCTGGTTCTCTCGCTCTAAAGCAGCTCTGCTGACCTGGTTTCTCGGGCTCTACAGCAGCCCTGCTGACCTGGTTCTCTGGCTATAGAGCAGCTCTGTTGACCTGGTTCTTAGGCTCTAGAGCAGCTCTGCTGACCTGGTTTTCTGGCTCAAAAGCATATCTGCTGACCTGGTTCAATGGCTCTAGAGCAGCTCTGCTGACCTGATTTTCTTGTTCTAGAGCAGCACTGCTGACCTGGTTCTCTCCCTCTAAATCAGCTCTGCTGACCTGATTCTCTGCCTCTAGAGCAGCTCTGCTGACCTTGGTATATGGCTCTAAAGCAGCTCTGCTGACCTAGTTCTCTGGCTCTAGAGCAGCTCTGCTGACCTGGTTTTCTGGCTCTAAAGCAGCTCTGCTGACCTCGTTCTCTCCCTCTAAAGCAGCTCTGCTGACCGGGTTCTCTGGCTCTAAAGCAGTTCTGCTGAACTTGTTCTCTGGCTCTAAAGCAGTTCTGCTGAACTTGTTCTCTGGCTCTAGAGCAACTCTGCTGATTTGGTCCCTTGGCTCTAAAGCAGCTTGCTGACCTGGTTCTCTCGCTCTAAAGCAGCTCTGCTGACCTGGTTTCTCTGGCTCTACAGCAGCTCTGTTGACCTGGTTCTTAGGCTCTAGAGCAGCTCTGCTGACCTGGTTTTCTGGCTCAAAAGCATATCTGCTGACCTGGTTCAATGGCTCTAGAGCAGCTCTGCTGACCTGATTCTCTTGTTGTAGAGCAGCTCTGCTGACCTGGTTCTCTCCCTCTAAATCAGCTCTGCTGACCTGGTTCTCTGCCTCTAGAGCAGCTCTGCTGACCTTGGTATATGGCTCTAAAGCAGCTCTGCTGACTTGGTTCTCTGGCTCTAGAGCAGCTCTGCTGACCTGGTTTTCTGGTTTTAAAGCAGCTCTGCTGACCTGGTTTCTCTGGCTCTAGAGCAGATCTACAGACCTGGGTCTCTGGCTCCAGAGCAGCTCTGCTGACCTGGGTCTCTGGCTCTAAGGCAGCTCTGCTGGCCTGGTTCCCTCCCTCTAAAGAGCTCTGCTGATCTGGTTCACTGGCTCTAATGCAGTTCTGCTGACCTGCTTCTCTTCCTCTAGAGCAACTCTGCTGACCTTGTTCTCTGGCTCTAGAGCAGCTCTGCTGACCTGGTTCTCTGGCTCTAAAGCAGTTCTGTTGACCTGGTTCTCTCCCTCTTAAGCAGCTCTGCTGACCTGGTTCTTGGCCTCTAGAGCAGCTCTGCTGACCTGGGTCTCTGGCTCTAGAGCAGCTCTGCTGACCTGAGTCTCTGATTCTAGAGCACCTCTGCTGACCTAGTTCGCTGGCTCTACAGTGGCTCTGCTAACCTGGTTTCTCTGGCTCTACAGCAGCGCTGCTGACCTGGTTCTCCGCGCTCACGATGCACGCACCCGACTTCTCAAAAATATATTTAAAAATAATATTTTATTTTACATACAAATATATTATTTTTATAAATATCTTAGATAATCTCTTCTAATATGTATACTAAAGACACAAACATATAATTTTGGAACATAATTTTTTTTTGCGGGAGTTGCGCACCCAGCGTGCCCCAGCACGTATATGACGTCACTCGGGACCCGCCACCGTGCAAGCATCTCATACCATAATGCGCATGTGTCGCGAATGCGCGGGAGCAGGAGTCGCGTCTGGTCGCATACCATTCGCGCACATCCTGTAATATTAAATGTATATGATGTAATTGAAAAACACGCAGCCTTCGCACACCGTACGGGGATCCTTCAAGACTTTTCTAAAATGGCACCTAGAATCCACGCACCCACCGTGATGTGTACGCTTTGAGTGCATGTGTGTCTTTCTGAAAAATAAATATGTGTTATATATGTATATGTTATTGAATATCTTAGTGAATACATATATTAGTGAGTAATGTTTAAATATTTAAATATATGGATTAGTGTTTCACTTTGTGTATAAGTGGCTGCATGGGTTGGTGAGTAGCTACATGTGTATGTATTTGGGTTATTAGATGTTTTTCTTAGTATCAGTATGAGTGTTTGTATGGTTTGGTGGGGGTATTACTTAGCACATAGATGCATGAATGACTGACTCTCTCTTTGTATGTCTTTTGAAGACAGCATATGTGCAGGACTGTATGGGTGGATGAATGTGTATATGTGTGTGTTAGTGAGTGAATGACTGTTTCACTAGTGTCTTTATCAGTAACTACATATGTTTTAATCTAGTATATGTGAATATTGATGTATATAAGTGAGTACATGTGAGAGTAAGAGATTGTAAGAGTTCCTGTTTACATAAGTATGTTTTTCTATAAGTTATTGTCTAAGAGAGTAAGTATGTGTAAGTTTCCTTAGAAGTAAAGTGGTAGTGTGTGTATAGCTGTATATGCAAATAAATGGATGTTCAATAGTTTATTTGCATGTGTGAGTATGTGTGAGAGTATCTTTTGGATGACTGTCGGTGTGTAACAGGATGTATAGGTGTATCACTACATATGATGAGTGAGTATGAGTGACTATATAGAACTGTTGGTGAATGAGTGGATGTGTACATAGTTGGTGGAATTACTGAATTGGTTGTTGTAACTGGTATGGGTATCCATTTTTTTTAAATTTCTATTTTTGATTATGTATTTCAAGGGTTACATTACAGTGAAAGGAGGTCTGTCACTCTGTCACAAGGATGGTGTCATCAGTGATGTCGTGAGTGATGTCACTGACCATGTCATGAGTGATGTAATATGTGACATCATCAGCAGTGCATTGCACGCGCAAGTTATAGTGAGTCCAACTAACTATAACGTGGGAATTTCATTGGTTTTATGCCAGTAAAATTTCCAGCTAACTATAACTGGTGTGAAACCTATGCTTTTTTCAGTGAATTTATTAGGTTTTTTAAATGCTAATTCCAAACTATAATTTGTGTGAAACCTATGGTTTTTTCAGTGAATAGGTTTTTTAATAGCAAATATCTATAGGTATGAAATGTAATATTTTTATAACAAATTTTATATTCTCTAATTATGTAATCGTTTTTTTTTTAAAATTATAATTTTTTTTCCCCGGAGCGCTCCCGGGGCGCGTACCGATGCGCTCACCGGTAAGCGCAGTGTTACGGCGCGCCCCGGGGCACGTACCGGTGAGCGTCCCGTTAGCGCCATTGCCACAAACGAAAACATCATCGTGAGGTATCGCGTAGCCGCAACGCCTTGCGTCATAAGACACGTATCGCGTAGCCGCGAGATTCGTCTTATGATGCACCGCGTAAGCGCTCCCGGAAGCGCCCGAGGGTATACGATCGCGCAACGTAAGCACCCCAGGGCGCGTAGCGTGAGCGCGTCAAGCCATGTGACTTTAAAATAACACTTTTCATTGGTTCAGAACATTTTTTTTTCAAATATTGAGAAACCCACCCATTTCTCTCACTATTGCTTTGTACTTGGAGAGGTGTTCTGTGCATTATCTGCTTCTCAAAGTTTCCTGATCTACAGCGATGGCTGCAAGGGAGTCATCCAGCAGTGATTCTGATGGTTTTTTGCCTGAGGACCCCCCTCACCACAAAACAAAGGACCACTTCATTTGGAAATTTTTTGACATCACTGAAGGAAAAAAAAAGGTTAATGCTGCTAAGGTAACCTGCAAGATATGTGACAGTATTTTATCCAGAGGCAATCCTAATAAGAAATATAGCTTTGGAAATGCCAATTTAATTAGGCATGTCCAGAGAAGACACACAAATAACTATGCCAGGGAGAGTGTCAGGGACCTGGCACGGAATTTACCAAGAGATGGCAGCAGCACCTCCACTGGTGGAGCAACACCTTCAGGAACACCACGTGGAAGAATGGTCCCTAACGTGCAGCCGGTGTTTGCAGGCATAAAATTTCTATGGGTGGACTGTGATGAACTGCTCTGTTATGGGGAGCAGAGCGTTGAACTCATTGCCATAAAGAGACAGGAACACCGCTGCCCTCCCCGTCCCTAATTTTTCACATTTTTTTGCTCCTGTTGACCAGTTTTGGAATCCCTGTTTTTGTTTTTCCCCTGAAAAAAATCCCCCAAAAATATAAAATCGTTTAAAAAAAGTATAAAAAAATATAAAACAACAAAAAGAAAAAAAAAAAAAGTTCTTTTCAGAACTACCTCCAATTTATAAAAAAATGCTACATTTTTTAAAAACTCTGTCATTCTTTTTTCTCCATGGTACGCTCCTTCTTCATGTAGAGAACACTTGAAGTGCTTAAAAAAGTATAGGAAGCGTGATCCAGAGTGCTATTGGGGCTTTGGGTATTGAGTGTGGTGTTATTATTCATCTGCAAGTGCGGTCGGTAATCAGAGTTGTGAAGGGTACTGTTGAAGGGATTCTGCTCATAGACAGAACTGTGCACAGAGACCCAGGACATCAGTGAATTGCGGTGGACCAAAAAACTCACCTCAGTACCTAGAACCCCTAACCGACTAGAATCCGTTTCACATTAGCTCTTCATCTTATAGCAAATGTAACAATGATTAGACAACCCAGAACATGCAACTTAGGTTACTCTCAGGAATGGGGGGAATCAAGAACACTCTTTCGTTATATTCTCATACTAGTCCACAACATGGGTAAAAAAAGAGACACAATAAAGTTTTAAATATTTATTTTAATGATGTGTTCTAAGATGCAGTTTATTTGCAAGAATAAGCAGGCATATGATTACAAATAATACGATTGGCATTGTTACAATTCCATAAAACACAAAAGGAGAAATCATATAATAATGATGGTGGAAACAGATAAAATAGTGCCTTGCATGCCACCCTCTCTAGCTAGGCTTGAATAGGGGACCCCATACCTCCAAGATCAGCAGAAGTGAATCACATCAGGATCAGAAATAACTCTCTGTCTCTCTGGAAACTGATTTTCTTCAGTGTGTGAAATCATGTATGCAGTGCAATATTAAAGGTGCCAGGATTTCAGCTAGGTGCAGCTGCGTGCATGTTGTGTCTAAAGCATGAGCCGATGAGCCTGAACAACACCTAACATTGGTATGATAACCTTGGGCACTTCAGCACTCCATGTTCAGACTAAGGTTGAGATGTAAGTCTAGCGGTGCTGAAACAAGCCATTCTCATGTGAAGCAATTCACACAGCCTAAATTACAGCAACAGTTACATATAGTGATGTGTGCAAAAGCAGCAAAAAGGTAAAATGGCATTTAAACTTCTAATAAGCCGATGCTAACATAGCAATATGCGCAAGTAAGGCCCTGCCTTCACTACAGTACAAACTCCTTGGGTGTTAAGAGGTAGGTAGCAATCTGTGCATACATGGCTCTCTGCACAATAGTCTATTGTGGTGGCATCTGTAAAGCAGGTATTGTTGATATGTAAAATATTGTACCAGTTAGACAAAGATCATCAAATGTGGATTGCAAAGCAAATACGCTTGACCACTAGTTCACTAGTGGAAGCTACCCAAGGTCAGTCAGCTATAGGTAAGCACAGTTGTCCCTTCCCCAATAATTGAAGGAGCTTGAACCATGCCCAGCTGGATGTTGATAATGTCAAGATGTCTATAGGGTCCAGTGGTATTGACTGCAGGTGAATGGCAAAACCACTGGAGCAATGTGCGTGGTGGGTCTTTTCTGGGCATGGCATATGGTAGTTTAATTGGCTCTGCGCAGCTAGGTAGTATAACTGAAAGTGTGGCACACCAAAGCCACCAAGTTTGTATTCTATAGTCAATGATTCCCTGCCTATCAGGGGTCAGTGGCCCTCCCACACTATTCAAGAAAGCAGGGTTTGCAGCAAAAGAAAAAAGGAGTTTGTGAGTGAGATTGGAATGTTTTAAAACAAATATAGAGCAATGTGAACCACATGCGGAGACTCCATTTCTGAAAGGAAGCCTGCAGGAAGACCAGTCCACATATGCAAATATCTTCTATGCCTCAAGCAGGGCCACCACTGCAGGTGTCGCCGATGATACTGTGTGTAGCAAAGAGAATAGTGTACGCAGATTAAGGAAGGCAGAGAGGTATGGGATCAAACCGGACTGCTAGGGTAAAATGATTGTGTCAAGTGAGAGGGGCAAGCCAGTCACCAGGATTTTATTGTCAAAATGTAATACAGATAAAGCTCCATAGGAGGAGCATTGCAGTGGGCTCTTCCCTGGTTTAAGTCGGAAAAGGACGACTATCTTTAAGAGTGGGGGGGGCAGAGACCTGAATTCAGCAACTCTGCATACATTTTAAGTAGGTGCATGTTTGTATGATTTGCAGAATGCACCCACGAGCTTGTCTGTGCCTGTCTGCGCCCAGATTGCACCTAACACCAGAAAACCAGACTCTTTTATTACAAGGCAACTACCATCTCCCAAATACTTAAAAGATGAACCTGTGGCACTAAACACAGCTGGTAAGAATACAATCACTATCCATTAACTCCTTCTTGGCCCCTCAACATGCACAGTCCTCAAACTGACTCTCGTATGATACCGTGCAAGCATGTCATTCTGCAAACTCCAAACAAGCCCCTGCCTAATCTATTTTTGACTTTTTATGATGCATTCTAGTAAATTCACGTGCCCTAGAAAGAACAATCTAGATTTAATTGAATTTGTACGATATCATGTTAGATAGCTTACTTGTTATAGAAACATGGGCGGACTCAACTTTCATCCTGGAAATTTTTCAATCAGTTCTGGCAGGTTATTCTATCCTGAGGGATGAATGATCAGGTAGACTGGGAGTGGCTTGGCCATTATCTTCAGAGAATACCTGTCAGTATCAAGTTCCCACGTGGTCCTATCAAGTGCTACCTTTTCAAAGGACAGCTGATCTACCATTCACTGGGCAAAAATCCTATTTTCTTAATAATGGACCTAAATTCCTAGAACCCAGCATCAAATACCAGATGTTATGTTAAGTTATGTTAAAATTATTTATAGAGCGCACTTTCACCAAACAGTTTCATTGCGCTCTTTCATTGACATACTTGCCAACTTTGACCTACACAGACAAGTAGCACTGCTCACTCACAGGGCAGGACACACTCTTGATGACATTTTTATGAATAATCTCGGACTCAGTTTAAAACCCTTTGCCTGTCATTCATAATCCTGAAGTCCAATAGCCCTAAGCTACTCTGTGGTCTGCTGAGTCCATATGTGCCACATCGAACACTGCGCTCCTGCGGACAGCACTTGGCGAATGTGCCACGCTTTACTCGTGTTAGGCCTGGCGGATCCTCGTTTAGGTACTTAGCTGCTAAATTGTGGAATTCCTTGCCATTACACCTCCGGGTCATGGATGACCTGCTGGCCTTTCGGAAGGCTATTAAAACTTTTCTGTTCTCATCTGTATAGGACTTGACTGTCACACCCATGCAGCTCTCTCTGGAAAAGGTTTGGGATTTAGGTCTGACAGCGCTGGGACGCCCCTTTGCTGGGGCAGCTGTGCGCTCTAGGAATCATTTAACATAACATAACATAACTCAAGGTCACAGATGTGCTGCCTTTATTATGGTCCTACCATAAAGCAGCAAAGTTTAATATCAGCACATGATGTTTACAATGTACATATAATAATGACTCCTCCATCAGCAGAGGCCGGGCCTAGTTTTGATCCCATTAAATTCCAAACAATGTTAGCAAAATCCAAGCCAAGTTGCCAAATCTGATCCAAACTTAGCAGCCCATACCTATGCCACCTAGATAAGCATTGTAGTTGAGAAAATACCCCAAAAATATACTTTACCAACAAAAGAAAAGCACCATTTGAACCATAGTTCACTAATAAAATAAGTACAGAATGAGCTTTGCAGGAAACAAGAAAGTAAGTTGGGAGCAAACTACAGTTCAGAAGATAAAAAGAAAACAAACTTTTCCTAAACTATTTCAGATTATAAAATGAATCAAGGAAGAGAAAACAAAACCAAATATTTTTATGATAAAATCCAACAGTCAGAGAACTACACTAAATATGTATTTGCCATAGTTAAAAGTCTGGAAAAAAACACTTAACAACAGTAGCCCTGACTTCTGCAACCTATTAGCTAGGTTTTTCCAGTCCACTGTGGAAGATGTCTACAACACATTTCATATCAGCAAGCAACATATCACAGAGAACTTTGCAACCACAGAAATCTCACCCACTAACAGTCTGGTGGAGTCTTGTTCTTCTCTAGACACAGAAAAGCTACTTAAACTAGTGCCAGCAACTAAATCAGGCTCACCTCTCAATCCTTTTCCACCAAAGATAGTGCACCTCACATCAGAAATTGTTCCTTAGTCTTTGACTGAGATATATACTGAAATCCTGAAACCAGAGCTCTTCCCAATTAGTGGAAGGTGGCATCAATTTAATCTGGACCCACTAGAACCCTGAAGTTACAGGCCTATCTCCAAACTGCTATTCCCATCAAACATCTTTAAAAGGGCGCGAAATACCGAATTAATTTCATTCATTAATTTTTATAAACTCCTAAATCCTACTCAATTTGGCTGTAGGGAAGCTCATAGCAAGGAGACTGTTTAGATTGCAACAACCCATGACTTGAGATTAATCCTGGACAAGGGAGAGAAAGCAGCCTTAATCTCACTAAGTAACAAGATCTCTGAATGTGTTATTATTGGTACCACCTTTAAAGTCCTTTAGACTTTCCTGTCAGACAGGGAGCAACATGTGTCACTAGGAGAATCCACCTCTGTCAATTTCAAGCTACCTTGTGGGGTTCTGCAGGGCTTCTCATTGAGCTCTACTATGTTTAACCTGTACGTAACCCCTCTGGCAAGGCTCATCAGATTTTACAGCTTTTCAGTTGTCTCCTCTGCTGATGACACCCAGGTTATAGTCTTGTGTCCAGCAATCTCAAGAAAGAGACTAAGAGACTAGGTGAGGCAATACCGGTTGGTAACGGTGACATTCGGTAAATGTCACTGTTACCGGCCGGTATTTAGGGATTAGAGATTTGGGAGGCAGGTTTCAAGGATTCAGTAATTTACCGAATCGGTAATTTAAGGAATCAGTAAATTACCAAATTCTTAAAATACAGATTTGGTAAATTACTGAATCCTTAATTCCTATGTAGGAGGCACTCAAGTAAGTGCATTTTAGCATTCAGGATTTGTTATTTACCACCAACTATAAGTTGGTGGCAAATACCGAATACCTTAGAAAAAAATTATATTTTGCTTTTTTGTCCGTGCCATGTGGCACACATACATGCCCTTAGGGCATGTATGTGTGCCACATGTTCACACAGCGGTACAAAAGGGGGTGGTGATGGACGGAGCATCTGAACCAATCAAACACTTACACCCAGTCAACAGATCTGGGTTTAATCCATCACCGTTCTTTAGCCCACTCTGCCACCCCAGTAATACCAAATATTACCGATATGGTGAAATTTACTGAATATTTACCTACATACTATTTACTGATTTTCAAATACCAAATCGGTAAAATTCGGTATTTAAAAAACGGTGAATAATGATTACCTACATATGGCCCTAAATACTTTAAAATTTATATGACTCAGATTTATAACTGGATGAAGCTTAATTGCCTAAAACTAAACTCCAACAAAATGGAGATTCTACTATTAGGTGATGACACTTCTGTCTGGTCATCCATCTGGTGGCCCACCACCACTAAATAAGATACAAATTTAAGGATTTTCTTCGACAACATTTTGACCTTTAAAGATCAGATCTTTTGTCTCATTATGTTTTTATGCTAATGATGATTAAGAGTTTCTGTTTCTTCATTTCACCCGATCTCCCGAAGATAGTTGTGACCGCTCTGGCCTTGTCTGAACTTGACTATGGAAATTACTTAGGGGTCTATTAGGATGGCGGTGGGAGGCCCCACTGCTTAGCTGGTGGAAAATTATTAAACATAGCACATTTCCTGAACGCAGAAGTGCGATGTGCACAGCCATCAAAAAGCACCCGACACTGTGGCAATGGGAGCCAAAGGACACTTACCACTGTGCGGAATGACGTCCCGTCCGCCATACAAATCAGGATGCTCGAAACAGCCAGCCACACTGCAGCTGAGAAACCACCCGCCCAGAGACAGAGGAAACACCATAGCGGAGCGAGCGCAACCAGATTCATGGTCCCTACCACCTGGTCTGGAATGTAATGGATCCAGCCTTATACATTTTTCCAGCACTGTACGTGCAAGACTACCAGCAAGTTATAGACCGTTGCAGATGAAGCTGCAGGTGCACAATTCACAACTACGCTCACAAACACAACACACATCTCCAGCGCAGATATAGGGTTCCTGTCCACACCAGACTTCCACATGTATACCCATAAATATCCTACCTATCACTAAACCACCCCTCTGCATCAAGGTCACCCATCTACAGCAATATTGATGCAATGTCCCGGTCATATCACAGCAGCGGTGAAGACGTGACAAAACATACACAATGCAGGAAGGCAGGGCCAGCGCCAGGCATGGGTAGTGCACACAGATCATTGGGCCACACCTCCACCATACACACAAAAGGCCCTCCCCAACATGAAGGGACATGCCATGTGCTTCACCTGTGCTATCCCATGTACAACAACCACCCAGGTGAACCCACAACCGGCACCACACACAAAATGACTATGGAGAAAGTTATGTTATGTTATGTTAGTGCTATTTGTATTGCGCACGGCTGCTCCAGCGAAGGAGCGTCCCGGCGCACCGACAAGGTGGCGAACACAACACAACAGAAAACAGAAAATATTATTTAAAAATGGGGGTATGGATTTTAACATAACTCAGAGAACAGAAGGGTTTTAGCGGCCTTGCGGAAGGAAAGCAAGTCGCCAAGGGTCCGGAGTTTCAAGGGGAGAGCGTTCCAGAGCGCGGCTGCCCGCACCCTAAAAGAGCGACCCCCCGCCCGACTGAGTTTAAACCGAGGGGCTGCCGCTAGTTCTTGGTCCAACGAACGCAGAGTGCGGCCCGGGATGTAAGGACACAAAAGTTGGCACAGTAAGGGAGGCGGTAGGCCCTTCAGAATCTTGAAAGATATGCACAGTACTTTAAAGTGGATCCGCTGCCTAACGGGTAACCAATGCAAGGCTCGCAAAGTTGGACCGGCCGAGCAAAACCTAGGAAGACCTACGATTGCTCTGGCCGCTGCGTTCTGCACTCTTTGAAGTCGGGTTAGCTCGGCCTGGTTTAACCCTATGAAAAGGGAGCTGGCATAGTCCAGCCGAGCCAAAACCGTTGCTTGTACCACAAGTTGACGGGTTGCGGCATCAAAATATTTAAGGGCATGCCGAATCCTACCCCGCCAGTTCAACTTCAACATCCTGCCTCAGCCTCAGCAGGTGGGGCTGCAGAGGAACACATAGCACAAACATACAGGGCATGGGCAACCCTCACACCACACCTACACTGCAGTCATGGCAAAAAACTGAGTCCAAGTACAAAATGAACACTCATACAGAATTGGAACAATCACTCACTTGGACACACAGACTGTCAAGTCACATAGACATACCCTACACTGATACACAACCACATACACAGACTGGATGTCAGCAGCAATGGAGGACAACAAGTAGGAAAGCTAAAGTGAGGTGTACACCAATGGATGGCCAAGGAGACAACCACTAAGCATGTGTACATCACTTGCAAGAGAAGGAACATATGCAAACACCCTTAGACCATCAAGTTGCATATGGCTGGCACAGTGAGTGAAATTAAACCACAGTCATCCCTGTGCAACAACTCAGGAAAACAGCAAGGTAAACCATGTATAGGCCCAGGAATGAAAGGAAGTCTCTGAAGTCAAAAGGTCAACAGCCACACATCTACATCCAACTACTTGACAGGTGTGTGTCAGCCGCATCACACAGGACCTATTGTCAAACTCTATAACTGTCAAACACAATTAGGATCCTCCACACATACCCCCAACTCACATTTGCATCACACAACACTAGTGTCAAACACACAGAAGGATGCCAATAATGTCTAGTCAATACATTGACAACCAATCCAACTCCCAGGGGAGCATACACAAACATGACACACACTTGGGGATGCTTAAACCAACAAGACCAGACCTAACCTGTGCAGCTAAACTGTAGAAATGCAATGGGAGAGCAGACAGAACAGGAAAACTCAACATCATCACTCAGCAACAGTGCACCAACAATATACCCCAATACAGACAAGAAGTGCATCATCTCAAAACAATCATGGATACAAACAGGGACCAATGGGCCTACAATGAAACACAAACAGACATACCATACCACCTATCAAGTCAACTTGGTGTCATAGTGTACCACATGCATGCACATACACAAAATCCTGACAAATGACAGCTCACACATGATAGGATAAAACACCAAGGATGCACCCAAAACAAGCCCAGGAACAAAAATGTGACAGACACACAAGTAATGCATACCACACTGGAAACAAACATCTGACTAAATCACAACACACTAACAAAATACACACACTGACATGCAATTAGAACATCACACACAGAGCATCTAACAGCTACAAGAAACAACACCGCCCAAACACTGCACACATCCACATCGAACACACAACATATGCACATGCTAATACATCACATTGAAAACAAAGCAGGACATCAGGGGTGGACACCGGGCAAGGACAAGCCAACATACACTCACTGCACTGCATGCACAACAAGCAGTGTGTGCACATCAATCATACCAATCCCACACAGATATGAATGACACAACATGAACAAACACACCACTAACCAGCAAAGCACTAACACAACAGGACACTCAGGAAGTGAAGCAGCACCACAGCAACACACAAACAGCTAATCCAACACCCACAGATTCACATTAGGGACTCCCTGGTGAAGACAACATGACTAGAGGACTGGGCAGCACAAACAGTAGAACTGCATATGAGCAAACATGGCTGCAAAACAATACAAGAAATTCACATATAATGAATTGGTCAACTGCCCTCAGTGGCACATAGGTCCTGTACATAGATCAGCACCACAAAGTATAGTGTAACTGTTGGACTTGGCCTTTTCAACCCCTCCCCTTGAGCCAGTTTAGGCCAGTTTTGCCAACATTCTAGATGGTTCTGGCACTGCCTGGGAGGAGGGTATAAGTAAGGGGGATGTGCCACCATGCAGACACACAGAGCTGGGACAGGAACGTGAGGGGACCTGCTGCAAGGTGTTACCGCCAAATGGGCATGTGAGCTGGTCCCTGCACCCCTAAACCCCCCCCTTTGCTGTCATCTGGGCCCCTGACGAAGGAGGGCCCCTACCCAGGTCGCTGACGCTGTTTGGACCTTCAATCACTCCAGCGCTGTGGGAAAGAAGCCCCCTGGTGGTGAGCAGTGTGCCCCTGGGGCTGACTGTGGAACTGTTCGCCCCCGTGCGATGGGTGCCTATCCAGCGCTACCCTTGTGAAGCGCTGGGCTGTGAGGAGCTGTGCTGCAAGCGCTGTTTTGGGGAGGTTGGTACCCCCAAGGAAGCTGTGGCCCCTTTGGAAGCGCTGATGCTGTGAGGCACTGCCTGTCAAGCGCTACAACTTGGAAGAAGCGCTGTGTGTGGGAAGCGCTAGAATCTTGAACTGTGCCCTGCATAGCACTGTGTGTGGGAAGCGCCGAAGCACCGTGTGGCCTGAGGGAACTGCCTCCATTCTAGAGCGCGTGGAGTCTGCGCTGATGGGGTGGCAAATAATTAAATAAAAGGGAGCCTACCCCTTACTGCCGCCGAAAATCACCTTCGCAGCCCGGGTGCCGAGGAGACTGTGGCGCTGCCTGAAGATTGCGCTTAGGGACGAAAATCACCGCCGCGGGCCAGCGCTGTTGAGGGGACCCCCCCCCCGCTGTGGTGGGCCTCGTTGCGGCAGCCCCCGGTACCAGGAGAGGGCCGCCGAAGTGAAGAGAGGGCCGCGATAGGCCCTGAAGCCAACGCGGCCCGCATCACGTGGCTGGGGTGCCAGTGACATCACCAGCCGTGCCCCAGCCTGCCGCGCACGGATTGGCCTGCACGGCCACGTCCCCGGAAGGCCGTGCAGGGATTGGCTGCTGGCTGGGCAGCCAGAGGAGGAGAAGCCGACCCTAAGCTCCGGGTCCCCGTGAGGGAGGGAGGACCCGGGTGAAGCAGAGGGTGAGAGGCACCAGTGCGGGGGCCCCCTGTGGTCTAGTGGGAGCCCTGATGGTGCTGGTGAGCCGGAGCGAGTGCCCACACTGCCGGTGAGTACCTCCGCCCCGGAGTGAGGAGGCCGCCGTAAGAGAGGAGGGGGCATCGAGGCACATGATCGGTGCCTGCCCCAACTACCAGTCCAGCATGGAAGTCCCCGCAGGCCTGCGGGAGAAGCACTAAGGCCTAGAGGAGTGCTAATGGTCGGCGGGGCTCTCTTGAGGAGCGGAGAGCCCCGCGAGTCAAGCCGGCCACAAGACTGCCCCGCCTGTATGTGCTCCCGGGAGGAGGAGCAGCACCTGTGGAGAGCATGAGCAGAGGGGAAGAGTTGACTTCCGCAGGGCTCTCGTATAGGGAGAGAGTGCCCTGCGTGTTCCCCGCACCAGCATTGAGGGAAAGGAGTTCCAGTAGGCGAAAGAAGAGCCCCGGAGTAGCCCGGTGAGTGGGGCCTTATTCAGACTGTGTGGAGGGCTGGAGAGGGCAACGGGGTACATTGCCGGTGCCCGCCCCGGGGACTGTGTTACCTTGTCAGGTGCCCCGTCTGGCAGAGGGCACCTGCAACTTGGGCTCCAGAGGTATTGAGCCCTGACTTTCCCACACCTAACTGCCCCACCAGACCACTTGGGAACTAGCAGGTTGCCATCATCTTGGATATTTTGTTTGGAAAGCATGATCCCCTATTGCAGATATAGTCCCCAGGAGACGCCAATGCCAGCTATTTTGGGTTATTACCCCTAATGTTTGAGCTATGCATAATGGGCTCCCACGCCTAGTGTTTTCTTCCCTCATATTGATGTCGCTGATGTTACATGCCAAGTGCTAACCTTTTTATATTCCAGATGGACAATTTGGACTTATTTACCGTTTCAGCCTTGTTCCCAATTCCCTTGTAAATAATCCCCCGGGCATACACTGCCCTGGCGCTCGCTAGCGCCTTGTTGTGATTGCGGCCTATGTTATGTTTACCCTTGCAGGTTGGAGTCAATAGATAACTTATTAATTTTGCAACTCAAGCTGGTGTCGTGCCTCTTCTGTGGTGTACCTGGTGTGTCGTTTGTGGGTACTGATTGAGTGCTTCACATGTCCTCCGAAGTTTGGCCTGCCCGCTTGGTTCCGTGCTACCCCCCCAGGAGATTTGGTAACCCCATTTATGACAGTAACCAATGAACTGATGACGATGCACACATACCTGCAACCCATGGGGACAGCTGAAATGAGAGTGAAGTGTTGGTTAAACTATTAGTGGACAGGTGAGGAGGGCCAAATACAAAAATAGACAGAGTGTAGACTCACAATGTGTAGGCATCAGAAGCACAGATAGGGAATGGTCTGAATCCACACCACACATGCCATAATGGAGCCAAAAAAGATGCAAATGACAGCAATCCATGAAAAAACACTCCCAAAATGTCAGTGTGGGTGAGCAGGGCTGCACAGTGAGCAAAAACAGTATCAAGGCACACGGCTGATCAACAAAACACAACACTGACTTGGTAAACACACTCTCTGCATACTCAAAAATGCCACCAACAACAAGTAGGTGTCCACCAAAAGAGCAAGCACTCTGCATAATGTACAACTTACAACTCACACATGTGTACACAGTCACAAGCACAGGGCTGATCAATCCAAACAACATGCACTCAACTCCTGGGTGACACATATGTGCGGTTGACATTGCAGGGGCACACACACAACACTACTGACTAAGTGACCCCTTCACACTGCACATTTCATGAACACCCATGTGCACACATTGAATTCAACCCATGTTACAAGGATGCCTGGACATCACTAGATAAGCATACACCAACACTGCTGTCCACACATCAAGAAAGCTCACGCAGACATGATGACCCTGGCCAGCCAGACTGCAAGACTGTGGCTAGAATCCCACTTTGTGCTGGCACTGCTTACAAACATGACATGTGTACAATATGGCTAATCTGACCAAAAAATGAATAAGGAAATAGTAGTCCATCACAAACGAACATCATTGCACCACCAAGCAGCAGAGGCAAGAAGTACTGTAGTGCCTATCACCTCTGTAAAACCATAAAAAAAGTGAACCATCCCATTGGCAATGTTGAAGTGGCGTATAGAGCATGGGTCACAGTAAACCATAACCACACAGAAAATGCTTTATTCACCAAGGACACTGACAATGCAGACACCAGGAGTAACTATTTTTTTTCACATATAGCAAAGATAGGGACCAGAAGTAGACAAGCGCAAGGCCAGTGGCCAGAACAAAGTGCAGGGTATGTCCAAGACATCCTGCACATGAAAGGGTTAAACAGCAAGGCCTGTGGCCAGTCCAAGGTGCAGAGTATGTCCATGAGATCTGGCACAGGGAAGGGGTAAACAATAAGGCCAGTGTTCAGGACAAAGTGCATGTAAGGTACATGAAAAGCTGCACAGGCAAGGGTTAAACATCAGTGAAGAACAGGGCCAGTGGCCAGGACAAAGTACTGTTGAGGTACATGAGAAGCTTCACAGGCAAGGGTTAAACATCAGTGAACAGCAGGGCAAGTGGCCAGAACAACGTGCAGGTGAGGTACATGAGAAGCTGCACAGACAAGAGTCAAACAACAGTGAATATTAAGGCCAGTGGCTAGGACAAATTGCAGGCGAGGTACATGAGAAGCTGAACAGGCAAGGGCCAAACATCAGTGAACAACAAGGGCAATGGCCAGGACAAAGTGCAGGTGAAGAGTATGAGAAGCTGCACAGGCAAGGGTCAAACATCAGTGAACAGCAATGCCAGTGGCCAGGACAACATGCAGGTGAGTTACATGAGCAGCTGCACAGGTAAGGGTCAAACATCACTGAACAACAAGGCCAGTGGCCAGGACAAAGTGCAGAGTAAGTATATGAGATCCAACACTGGGAATGGGTTGTATTGTACCGTGCCATGGTCAGCAATACAGTCAGGGGTAACAAGGGGTAACAATTGGCAGTCCGGCACCACTGTGGGAGAGACGTGTGTGAGGGGGACTCACACTCAGACTTGGCTGTCAGTCTGACTAGGGGGCGGCTGTGTATCAGGGTCAGTTGAAGGCCTTGACTGGGGAGAGGCACGTCCAGCTGGGGTAGAGCCATCAGTGGTTTTGAAAGCCTGAGGGCTGCTAGGGCCAGGTGGGGTGGTTGGACATGGAGGTAGACTTATGTTGCCTTGAGACAGAGTGTGTGTGGGAGATTGTGGAGGGGTGCCTTCCCACTTATTGGGAATTCAAAATGGCTTCATGGTCTTGGGATTAATGCCAAGTGGTGTGTACACAACAGGCCCTCTCACCATAAAAGCTTGATCATGTGCAGATGATGGCCCTACCTCTGGGGACATGCTGGATCCAGCGTGGCATTTCGCCTGGCATTGCCTCTGCCCCTCCATCCCCTTTTTTCCAGGTGTACCCCCTACATTGGCCTTTCTTCCATGCTTCACAGGGTTCTGGATGGGGGTTGATGTTGTGGGTCAATCTACCTAGGATCCCTTTTTACGTGTTCCATTAGCAGGCACCTGTTTCTCAGTGGGCACAGAATCTGTCTGATTGTCTTTGCGAGATGGGACAGGAGAGTCCTTGGCTGGGGATGCCTCTGAGGCATGTGAGCCTGAGGCCTGCTTCTTGACTTTCTGGCCCTGGATGTTGTCTGAAAGGCTTTTGCCTCTGTACTCTGGGGTGGGTTTCTCTTTCTTTGGGGATGGTGTCTGTGCCATGGACCACCTGGGCTGCTGCTGGTGCGTTCTGCTTGTGCTTTACCTTGCCCTTGATGTCTGTTGTGTGTGGTCACTATCATCAGATGTGGCCACTGGCAGGGTGGTGGACCTAGGTACTGGAGCTAGACTCGGAGATATTGCCAGTCCGATGGTTGACGTTACTGCAGAGGACAGAGACTGTACAGTCCGGTGTAGGCTACCCACGTCTGAATGAATGCCCTTCATGAAAGCAACCACCAGTGCCAATTTTTTATCGTGGTCTAGAAAGGCATTGAGCAGAGTTGTCTGCACCGCACATAGCTGGCGTGAAAGGTCCACAGACTCAGCACTGATGGCAGCAGGGAGACAGGGGCAGCAGTGCCTGGGGTAAAGGACACTGTTTCCTTCTGAGAGGTATGAACACGTGCAGCAACATTGGAAGATCTGGGAGGGTGGGCACTGTACGCTGTGTGGTGGATGAAGAGGCAGAGTCCCCGTTTCCTGTGCCCACCGACAAAGATGCAACACTGCCATCGTCAGAAGACATTGAGGTTTGCGTCTCTGGCAGCGAGTCCTCAAGAAGACTCCGCCTCCCCCTCAGAGGCGCTGGTGGCATCCGTGTCACTGTTCTCGTGTTCAGCAGTTGTGCTTGATGCCTCACCACTGGTGTCTGTCTCCTGTCCTTCTGTGCCCTTGGGAGATGCTGCATGAGAGAGAGAGAGAGAGAGAGAGATGTAGGATCAGTTAATTTGCATCAACATAACAATCATATGCAAGCAAAGCATCACTACAGATGATGGAATCTACATGTTGCACACTACCCTGTGCAGTAATATTGTGCAACCTCATTTCAAAAATCAAAATGTTCTTGTCATCATGCAAACTTGGCATAAGTCAGCCATGTGATGAACACACAGCCAAATAGTCTGCCAGTGGATCTGTGTCACCAGACACACAGATCCCCCTGAGCACACCTAGGGCCCTGAGGGGGGAATAGATGTACCTCCCAACATATTGCCACTGTCATATCTGGAGGCAGCAGAAGTATCCAAAACAGATACAGACACCAACATATCAGCCCACAATGGCCATGAGCACATGCCGTCCTCCATATTGTACTTTGGGGCACAACTACAGTTGCAGATTGGTGTCCTCACAATTCTGATGTCAGGCAATCCACACATTGTTAAAAGCACACTCTGATGATGCACTCTGCCGATCACTCCCATGGAATGTCCCTGACTACCCCAATTTAGACAATACCAGAAGGCCACAAATCCAAATTCAATGTCAAGGGCCATTACTCCAATAAGAAAGTACAGGTAGGGTAAATGCATGACAGCTGCACCCAACACAGAGGTAACTTACAAGTCATTGCATCCCACTAGCAACACCACAGAGCCCAGCACTGGCCCAGGCTTGGAACACATGCAGTAACTCACAACCCAAATCATCCTTCCCAGAATACGCACCCCCAGCTTGCTGCTGATGTCCTTCAAACGTGCATCCAGCTCAGGCTGTGTCACAGCTAAGATGCAGGCCATGAGTGGTGTCATGCTGCGACGTGCCAACTTGCCAGCCCAAGGGATCAGCCCCATTGTCATCTTGGCCACATTCTTGCTCAGCCGGCAGATGTCCTCCCACCTCTTAGGACAGTGGGTGCGCTGTTGGTTGGAGACACCCAGAGCCCGCACCATGAATGCAATAGCCCTCGACATGGCCTTAGGCTGGTGGATTTTGACCTGCAGGCATGGGAGACAAGAGGGTGAAAAAATCAGTGAAACAGTGTAATGTACTACTATTTCCCAGTACAGGAGCATGATACTGACTTATCCTAAATGAACCCACATTTTTAGCAGAGACAAGAATTCATCAAACATGGTACATCAGCATCTGAGAATCATACATAAATGCATGCAGGAAGGAGGGGCGACTCAGGACATGCCCATCTCATACCCATGCAAGATGCCAGCACAAAAAGCTATGTGTATGCTGACCACATCTACTATATATTGTTTGCAATGCAATTGGCCCACCACCTGAAAGACAACAGCATCTTGGACCCGTCCCAGTCCGGATTCAGACAAAACGATAGCACCGAGACAGCCCTCATTGCCGCCACAGACAACATTACGCGCCAACTAGACACAGCAAAACATCAGCCCTCATCCTCCTGGACCTGTCAGCCACCTTCGACACGGTCTGACATCGCACTCTAAAGACACGCCTCCTAGATCCCGGAATCCAAGTGAAGGTCCTTGACTGGACCACGTCCTTCCTCTCCGGCAGAACCCAGAGTGTCCGCCTCCCACCCTTCCGATCCGAAGCCACCGACATCATCTGCAGGGTCCCCCGGTGCTCATCTCTCAGCCCTACGCTCTTCAACATCTACATGGCCCCCCTCGCACAAGTGGGCCACCATCACAACCTCAACAACATTTCCTACGCCGACGACACCTAGCTCATCCTCTCTCTCACCAAGGACCCACACACCGCCAAAACCAACCTCCACGAGGGAATGAAGGCCGTCGCTGACTGGATGAGGAGCAGCCGTCTGAAGCTGGATGAGGACAAGACGGAGGTCCTCATCCTTCGACCCACCCCCCCCAGCCTGGAATGACTCCTGGTGGCCGACCACACTGGGAACAGCACCAACACCCACTGACCATGCATGCAACCTAGGATTCATCCTTGACTCCTCCCTCTCCATGTCTAAGCAGGTCAACGTCGTCTCCTCCTCCTGCTACAACACCCTCCGCATGCTCTGCAGGATCTACAAGTGGATCCCGACCGAAACAAGAAGAACAGTGACACAGGCCCTCGACAGCGCAAATCTGGACCACGGCAATGCACTCTATGCTGGAATCCCAGCCAAACACCTACGACTACTACAATGCATCCAAAACGCCTCCGCCCAACCGATCGTCAATGTCCCCCGCCGCAGCCACATCACCCCCACCTGAGAGACCTACACTGACTCCCCGTCGACAAGAGGATCACCTTCAAGCTCCTCACCCACGCACACAAATCACTCCACAACGCCGGACCAGCCTACCTGAACAGCAGACTCAGCTTCTACATCCCCACCAGCCAGCTCCGTGTTGTACTGTAAAAAATAAGTCTAATAGAGCCATACCCTCCAATAGCCCCAATACCAATTATTAAATAATCAGTCAGTTGGCAGTGAAGAAGTTCCAATCATTTATTCTAAATTTACTAAGTGTGCACAGTGGAGCCTCCCCGTCCACACCCAGTCAGTGTGACAGGAAGTCTGCCAGTTCATATTCAAACAGGTCATTATATACTTTCTGTTCAACACACATAATCACTTGAAAAGGAAGAACACCACTTGGACCCTTCGCTCCATGAAGAAACCATATATGGAAACCATATATGGCACCCATGATTAGTTGAAAGCTTAGCTATTCATTACGGGGCAGGTCAGGAAGGGTGACTCCCTTTCCTTCTCAGGCACGGGACTACAGGCACAGCGTCTGCAAAAATGTGCTCATCCCACAAGAAAGGCATATGCGACCTTGAGTTTCCTAAGTTAGAATCAATGGTCCATTCATAGCCCAGGCCGACCTTTCAGGCTCACTCTCTACACTGTAGCAGGTCAGATGTTTTCCTAGCAAGAGCAAGAGGTACGGGGAAATGAAACCAACATGGTGTTTCTTCAAAAAAAGGCCTGATTCTTAATGTATACATAATGTGAGTATATTCACAAGGGGGGGCTTTCTAAAGACGGTATGCTAATATATATTGGATACATTAGGCCAATATTACATAATATTGATATATATTTCTTAAGACCGCCCTTTTGGCGTGATGTAGCCAATATACATACAAAGAAATAACAGGTTTTACTCCAAAAACACACACTATTTGCATTAGATCTGCAACTTCCTTTTGTACTAACTGCTTCTATATTTTCGCCTGGCGAGAAACTGTCAACGAGGAAGTAAACTTGGCAGCACAATAAAAGCAACATGCTGGCCCGCAATGCAGGCACAGGCAACAAGTAAATACCACCCCAATTACTCCAGCTAGTATCATAAGGATCTACCAACCCCTGGTGGACAAGAGGTTCCCAAAACCTCCCAGTCAGGGACCAGGTGCCATTTTCAACATGTATTTCTCAAGCTAAATAATTCAGTCCTTGAGCATTCTCTCTATCAGTTCCATTAAAACTAACTAGTTGACATTCCATTGCCTGCAAAAGGTGAGATCACCACTACGTTGCACAAAACCATTATTCATTTGATTAATCAGTTCACTGAAAGCCAAGGATTTTTACATGAGAAAAATACAAATTGAGGCCTAAGACCTATGTCAACTTATACTATTGGATGACATATATGAAATGATATATTCTGCTTGATTATATATAGATATTCGGATACATATTCTAATAATGACATTTTCTTATTATATATGTCTGATTGATTCGACTGAATACACACGTTATTACACAAAAACACTGACTTGCTCATGAGAAACATTCTGCTCAATGGAAAGAACTAGAGTACTCAGCGATGTTGAACCATTGGAAACCCTACACTTCATTTTCTTATGCAGCCAGAACACCTTCATGATTCCTTCATTACATTCAGGCAAGCACTTAGATGCATGATACCCTTTTCTCGGTCATCTCTCAGAACCTAACTCTAATGCAGATGCACTGTACTCCAGGACATCTTTATTACATAATTACTTAACTTGGAGTGTAGTAAAAAAAAAAAATATATATATATATATATATATATATATTCACTGAAAAAACCATAGGTTATAGACCATATATAGTTAGGAATTAGCATTTACAAAACCTTGAAAATTCACTGAAAAAACCATAGGTTATAGACCATATATAGTTAGGAATTAGCATTTAAAAAACCTTATTTTACTCACACAAAACCATTGAAATTCCATATATAGTTAGTTGCACTAACTATATATCGCGCACCCGCAATCCACTGCTGATCATGTCACATATTACATCATTCATGACATGGTCAGTGACATCACTGATGACATCACTGATGGCATCTCAAATGACATCACTGATGACATCACTGATGACATCTCATTTGACATCATTCTTGTGCTAATACGATAAACCTCTTCAGACTCTAATATAACCTTAGATACACTCAGTGTATACAGACACTCACACACTGTCACTCATCCATGGAGTTACTCACACACCTAGTCAGTCATGCAAAGAAACAATCTCACCTCCATTTCCTTAACTATACAGTTATACACACCTTACTTATTCAAGCATATACTAACACATATTTACTCTCTTACACAATCCCTGATACAAGTTCACAATGATCCATACAGCCACTCACACATTCAGTGGCTCTCATGCACAGTTAATTATATATGCCAACTCTCACATGTACTGTGTTTTACATATGTACTTACTATGACATGTAGCATTGAGATATCCATTCACTCATCAATACACTCATGCACACAGTCAACTGCCCATGTAGCTGTTTCCACATGCACTCTTGAACTCATACACCTAGTGAATCAACTGCTGACACATCTATGCACAGAGTCACACACCTCCCAGCCACCCCCACACAAACTCAATCTCCCATACAAATACTTGGGCAACCAATCAATAACACATATAGCCTCTCGTATAGCTAATGATCAACACATGCAGCAGTTTACATCACAACAGACATACTGATGCACACATTCAGACTGTTTAGTCTCTAACCCATGCATTTAGTACGACACTTTTATTCACTCACTCACAGTCAGTCACGCACCTACTAAATCCTTCATCCAGACACTTATACATCCACTCATTCTTCAATATATCAAACATATTTAAACTTTACAGAAACACACAGTCACTGGATGATGTCATCAGTGATGTCATCAGTGATGTCATCAGTGATGTCATTTGAGATGTCATCAGTGATGTCATCAGTGATGTCACTGACCATGTCATGAATGATGTAATATGTGACATGATCAGCAGTGGATTGCGGGTGCGCGATATATAGTTAGTGCAACTAACTATATATGGAATTTCAATGGTTTTGTGTGAGTAAAATAAGGTTTTTTAAATGCTAATTCCTAACTATATATGGTCTATAACCTATGGTTTTTTCAGTGAATTTTCAAGGTTTTGTAAATGCTAATTCCTAACTATATATGGTCTATAACCTATGGTTTTTTCAGTGAATTTCAATGTTTTTTTAATAGCAAATATCATAAGCTGTCGAATGTCAAGTACGTGGTAAGTGAAAACATTTTCGTGTTTATGCACACTGATCTGCTTTGAATGGTGCCCCCCCCCCTCATTTCTATTAGGAGTACTCTCTCTTTGCAGATAGTGAAAGGTAGTTAACGCAGGCCTTTGCCCCCGTTGTAATCCGTCGTGCCTGCTTCTCTCTCCATTTGATTGATTGTTATCCAAGTATTTACTGTTTTAGAATTAGTTCTCTTTGGTTCATTCTCTATTTACAAACAAACACAGAGTCGCAATACTCTGTTTAGTCTTTGCAGATAACGAAAAATCGTGTAAAAAAAAAGAAAAGGAATCGAGCAAAATCAGTAGGCCACTAATGGGATCTCTTTTTGACCTCGCTAAAATAGAAACATTAGGAACAACCCCTCATGACAAATACAAAACTAGTGAGATGAACTGAACTCCACACAATGATGGCTGCAAAACAGCTCGGCTCCGCCACCCACCCCGCCCAAAATAACGATAAAGAGCGGCTGCCATGATTGGTTGCGGAATGGCCACAACGGAGCTACGAAATGGTGCTGCTCTCATGCTAACCCCAGCTTCGGTCTGAAACATCCAGAAACACTGTAGACTACCAATTCGATCAGTTCCGGTAGCGCCCCAATGTAACCCGGTAGAGAAGAACTAGCCCTCCCCTCTTTGACTGATGGTTCTTGGTGCCTGTCCTTTCTGTTGTCATTTAACAGAACTATTTAGCCTGCTGAAAGGGGTTGTGTTTCGACCGCTGGTTGGTGGAGACATTTTGACTATATTCTGGACCTGCGTTGTCGCGTAATGCGTCATATGACGCGCCGCGTTAGCGCATCCGGAAGTCATCCGGGGCGCGCAGCGCGTAACGTAAGCATAACAAGTCATGTGACTTGTTAATAAAACTTTTCATTGGTTCATTTTACTTTTCTTATTCTAATGATGAAAGCCTTGGTCATATCACCTAAAAATTACGCTTTTAATTACTTCCGAACATTATTTTCTCTTAAATATATGTTATAATGTTCCAGGCTAATGTACTTTCCCGGAAATTTTACAACTGTCCTGCAAGTAAAATATATTCTTTTTTCGAGAAAAAGAGCGTTTCTTCGTCCCATGACGGAGCCGTTGAGCAAAAGAGGGTCGACCTGCTGTCTTAGTCGCCGATACGCCTGAATATGAGATTCTTATCGATCACTTTATGTTGCAGGAATAGAAAACACAACAGCCCTTGACCATTTATCTTTACTGCGTTCCTTCGTATTATACCTTTTACCCTTCATGTAATTGGTCTGCTTTATTTCACTTGCCTTTTAATGATTCTAAAACAGTGACTATTATTAAAAACTTTACCAATGTATACACTACTACCATGTTTTCTTTTAAAAACCTTTATTGTGAAAATTTCATTATACAAATACGAGCCTATAACCACGTGGGCCTGCCACGGAGCAAACTGTAATCGTATATGATGAATAGACATTTACACTGTAGAGGAACGTAACGGGCGGGCCATTAGGTTGCAAAAACTAAGGTGTCTAACAGTTACGGAATCGGTGGACGTACATTTTATAATTAAAATACGACAGGGCCAGTTACAATAAAATTATCTAGATATACATTTGCGGGCAAGTACCATGGGTGACGTTAATTCGAATTTTCAACAGTACAGTAATCAATAACACATCAGAACTTAATATCAATAGGGATGTCGAAATATTCAATCAATTCTCGTCCCCGCCCGCCATGTGCTTCAAAACTGCATACGTATCTCGTGATTTCAAGGTTCTGCAACCAGTACACAACAAGGAGTTACGAGTCCCATTTATTCCGGCGCCATTTTGGGCGAGGACGGGCAGGTCCAGGATATAGTCAAAATGTCTCTACCAACCATCGACTATGATGATGTTCATATGCTGTATTTATTAGAGTAACACTCATCTGCCCACATGAAATTAATTTACCACAATCTAAACATGTCATTTTAATCTTTCCAAAGTTCTTCTAAATATTTGGGACCGTTTCCCTTGCCTCTGAAGCTCTCAGTGCCACTTCTTTGATGAATGTACTAGCAGGTCAGGGGTTCTCCTCCAAATCTCTCTTTTATGCAGCACTATAATTAATTGGTGCCACCTCTCCATATGACGATGCATGGTATAGTTACCACAACTATATATTTTTTCGGTTCCTCTGGAGAGTTCATCGTGGCAGATGAAGCGTGTAACATACCGGGCATTTACCTTTTTTTGCATGTACAGGAAAGGAAAAAAAAATCGAGCGTTCGAGTTCTTAGGTGTCCCAGGGCCATTTTAGTGGACCAGGCCCAAATCCAAAGAACAGCTATCTCACAGGCTAATGGGGCGACCCACGCCGAGTTTCAGCATTGTAGGATGACCACACAAGTACAGCAACTTGCTAGACATCACCTCGGTGCCATCCGGATCTCGGCGCCCCACTGCAGATGAAGTGCCTCTCAACTATGAAACCACCACGGTGACATCCGGATCTTGGCGCGTTGTGCTGCCTTCGGCCTATTCGCACATCGGTCCGCTACTGACGCCATCTCACAGGCTAATGGGGTGACCCACGCCGAGTTTCAGCATTGTAGGATGACCACACCAACTTGCTAGACATCACCTCGGTGCCATCCGAATCTTGGCATCTCAACGCCTAGTGGTATCTTCCATACAGAAAATATTGTTACGCTGCCTTTGGCCCCATTCGCACATCAGTCCGCAACTTAGACATCACCTCGATGCCATCCGGATCTTGGCATCTCAGCGCCTTGTGGTGTCAGTCAGAAAATATTGTTGCGCTGCCTTTGGCCCCATTCGCACATCAGTCCGCTACTGACACCATCTCACAGGCCAATAGGGCGCCCCACGCCGACTTTTACCATTGTACGATGGCCACACCAGTGGCACAACTTCCTAGACATCACCTCGGTGCCATCCGAATCTTGGCATCTCAACGCCTAGTGGTATCTTCCATACAGAAAATCTTGTTACGCTACCTTTGGCCCCATTCGCACATCGGTCCGCAACTTAGACATCACCTCGGTGCCATCCGGATCTTGGCATCTCAGCGCCTTGTGGTGTATTCTCTTCAGAAAATATTGTTGAGCTGCCTTTGGCCCCATTCGCACATCCGTCCGCAACTTACACATCACCTTGGTGCCATCCGGATCTTGGCATCTCAGCGCCTTGTGGTGTCTTCTACTCCGAAAATATAGTAGAAAATATTGTTGCGCTACCTTTGGCCCCATTCACACATCAGTCCGCTACTGACACCATCTCACAGGCCAACAGGGCGCCCCACGCCGACTTTTACCATTGTACGATGGCCACACCAGTGCCACAACTTGCTAGACACCACCTCGGTGCCATCCGGATCTTGGCATCTCAGCGCCTTGTGGTGTCTTCAAATCAGAAAATATTGTTGCGCTGCCTTTGGCCCCATTCGCACATCGGTCCGCTACTGACGCCATCTCACAGGCCAACGGGGCGCCCCACGCCGACTTTCAACATTGTAGGATGGCCACAGAAGTGCGACAACTTACTAGACACCACCTCGGTGCCATCCGGATCTTGGCGCGTTGTGCTGCCTTCGACCTATTCGCACATCGGTCCGCTACTGACGCAAACTCACAGGCCAACGGGGCGCCCCACGCCGACTTTCAGCATTGTAGGATGGCCACACCAGTGCGGCAACTTACTAGACACCACCTCGGTGCCATCCGGATCTTGGCGCGTTGTGCTGCCTTCGGCCTATTCGCACATCGGTCCGCTACTGACGCAAACTCACAGGCCAACGGGGCGCCCCACGCCGACTTTCAGCATTGTTGGATGGCCACACCAGTGCGACAACTTACTAGACACCACCTCGGTGCCATCCGGATCTTGGCGCGTTGTGCTGCCTTCGGCCTATTCGCACATCGGTCCGCTACTGACGCAAACTCACAGGCCAACGGGGCGCCCCACGCCGACTTTCAGCATTGTAGGATGGCCACACCAGTGCTGCAACTTGCTGGACACCACCTCGGTGCCATCCAGATCTTGGCGCGTTGTGTTGCCTTCGGCCTATTCGCACATCGGTCCGCTACTGATGCCGCCTCACGTGCCAACGTATTTTCTCCTAATTTTACACCCTATGCCGCATAACAGGTCATGTGACTTGTTTATAAAACTTTTCATTGGTTCATTTTACTTTTGGTTTCCTAATGATGGAAGGCTTGATCATGTGACCTAAAAACAACACTTTTCATAGGATGAAATTTTTTTTTTCCCCAAACGATGAAAGCCCCACCTTGTTTCTGGATGTTTCAGACTGAAGCTGGCGTCAGCATGAAAGCACCACCATCTCGTAGCTCAGTCGTGGTCATTCCGCGAGCAATCATGGCAGCCGCTCCCCACCAGAAGCCTGCAGGAGTCGGAGCCCCCAAAACTTTTGATGAATTCTCAAGGCGGAGGGGACGCTTTCGAGAATGAGGTCCAAGACCTAGCAGACAAGCGTCCGATTTCCAAGGTGTCCCAGGGCCATTTCAGTGGACCAGGCCCAAAAAGGAAAGAGCCTGCCGCCATTTTGAGAGTCCTGTGACAGCCGCCTATCGCTGCACCGCAAGAGTGGGCGCAACTCAGCTGAATTGCGGCTTTTGACACAGTGGACCAAAAACGGACGGAATGGCAACTGAAACGGTAAAGGGGCGCCCCACTACAACAGATGACACTCCACCTGGAGAGGCCCGTTCACGCCGCCTCCCCCGGGGCGCTCCACGCCGTTATTCGGAGCAGCATTGTAGGATACCAAAACCAGTGCGGCAACTTACTGGACATCACCTTGGTGCCATCGTTCTGCTGCCTTGGAACTATTCGCGCAACAGTTTGCTACTGATGACCCACCCCCCGCGACGCCCCATGCCGTTATTTGCTGGGTGGCAACTTACTAGACATCACTTTCGTGTCATCTAGATTTCAACGCGTTCTGCTGCCTTGGAACTATTCGCACAACAGTTTGCTACTGATGACCCACCCCCCGCGACGCCCCACGCCGGAAATCTGGACGTTGTGCTGCGTTGGGACTATTCGCACAGCCGACCGCTACTTCGTTGTTTTTCCCTAAAAATGTTTATATGTTATTACTATTTTTGTTTTCTTGTATATATTTATAAATTATTAAAGTTTTATAATCTTACTACTTTGTCGGAGTGCTATATATTTTTAATGTGACACATAATTGTAAAAACTTTGATGTACAAACAGTCATCCCTGGAATCTTCCGCTTCAGGCTCGGTCCCCTCCCCAATCACAATACAGGATGGTTTTCAGATAATAGCAACGCTTCTGCTGTGACGAATCTCATCGAGTGTGGGCCTTGATCTACTATAACTCCTTTGAAGAGGGGTGATTCTTTACAGCTGTGGCCATAAACTACATCTGCAGGGCTAGCTGATACCCTAGGACCAGCCTGGACAATCGGACACAGAGGAAAAGGAGTGTCAGAGGGTGCGGTAGTGAATAGGGCGAAAGGGAGGTGTCGGGCGGGCACAGGGTGTGATTCTCAGGGAACAGCAGCGCAGATGGGGGAGGTTTATTACCCATGCATAAGACAGAGAGCGGGGGTGACCACTGCCTGGGGGAGATGTTTGCGAGGGTGGGGAGCCATGCTAAGGATCGACAGCGTGCACAGAGTGGGTCTGGTCAAGGCATCTAAAATGGCTGCCGTGCACGACAAAAGTGTGGCATTTGAAAAAAGACAAGATGGCGCAGACAATGTTTTTCAACACTTCCTGATTTCCTTCGAATCGAACGTTAACAGACGTTGGGGCATATTACCAAAGTTAAGCGATATTTATCCCTAACGATGCTTAGCAACGATTTTTTTACCGTCAGAAATTATCGCAGATAAACCTTGCTATTATCAAGGTTTATCGGAAATACGATAAAAAACGACCGCAATGCATTAATATCGCTGAAAACTCAGCGATATTCATGCATTACCGAGCTAATGCTCTTAGCCATGTTATCCACCTCCCATTGGATAACATGGCTAAGAACTGCTCAGGGCAGGTGGTAGCTTTTAGAGATATTCGCCCTTATCTCGAATATTTCCAAAAGTTGATAATAGGAGATAGCGATGTTAGCGACTGTTTCCAGTCGCTAACATCTTGGCATGCCCACTTTGCATGTCATTAGTGATAAATATCACTCACATGCAAAGTGGGGCCCAAGATGGTCGCTATCTTCTACTAGCCGTCGCTAACTGGTGTTAGCAACAGCTAGGTAATACACATATAATTTTATCTCCGCGAAGCGGAGCGCTGTTACAGATATATATCTTGTTTCTGAACGTTAATTTCTCAAAATGCACTGAAGCACATATATTGAGACCTAGCAAAGGCACATCGGGCTACCAGTCCCTACAATTTTGCCAAGTTTCGTGCAAATCCATTCAGCTGTTCGATCCTACCGAGAGACAAGATGGCGGCCGCTACGGACTGTTTGGAATGTTTACAGACACCGGAGAGCCAATCAGCTTCGCTTCGCAAAGCTCCGTAACGCGAAAAGTACGCGAAGCGGTGCGCTGTTACAGATATATACCTTTTTTTGAACGTTAATTTCTCAAAATCCACTGGAGCACATATATTGAGATCTAGCAAAGGCACATCGGGCTACCAGTCCCTACAATTTTGCCAAGTTTCGTGCAAATCCATTCAGCTGTTCGATTATTATTATTTTTATTTTTTTTTGCCCCGCGGGGCCCTTTTAAAACCTCCACATCAAACCTAGGGGGTGAGCGACAATGTACTATGCCCCCTTATGGTCATTTGCCCCTTCGCTTCGGCCTCCTCTTGTCTCTCGATCCTACCGAGAGACAAGATGGCGGCCGCTACGGACTGTTTGGAATGTTGACAGACGCCGGAGAACCAATCAGCTTCGCTTCACAAAGCTCCGTTGCGCGAAAAGTCCGCGAACCAGTGCGCTGCCCGGTCCGCTGTTACAGATATATATCTTTTTTTAAACGTTAATTTCTCAAAATCCACTGGAGCACATATATTGAGACCTACAAAAGGCACATCGGGCTACCAGTCCCTACAATTTTGCCAAGTTTCGTGCAAATCCATTCAGCCGTTCGGGCTAAAAGTGAGGCCAACCGCCCTATGGAAAACTCAATGTTAAAAACACGTTTTGGGACCCCCCTTTTTTCTCGGCCCCCACTGGACGAACCCCCCCCAAAATTTCAAGGGCTGCTCAGAAACAAAATGTGCCATTTTCCTGAAAATTTCAGCCAATTCCGTCCACAAACGCCAAAGTTATTAGACATAGAATTTTCAAAAAACCCATAGAGAAAAAATCCTAACTATATATACCTACTGGCGACCGCCAGTAGGTAATATATATATATATATATATATATATATATATATTCCAAAAAACATCTTCCCTGTAGAAGAAATCAGCCGCACACCAGGCAACGGAGCTTGCATTCTTTATTCCAACCGGCGGTAGTCCTGACATGTTTCGTTCACACTTGAACTTTCTCAAAGGTACGCCGTGACTTCTGATTCTTGTGAGACCACATTGCTTGTGCTTCAATTATAGTTTTGTCCCCGCCTTTCTCTGGCGCGCTGTGTCTTATGGTCTTTGTGGTTCACCTTTTTAATGTTTTTTCAACCCTCCATTGGGTAACAATTTCGAAGTTAGATTTGTCCCGGTTGCTTCAAATGCAAAGTCTGTTGTGCCCTGCGCAACCCATTTTCAAGGCTGACTCGAGGTCCATACCAAAGTGAGTCTTTGGCGCTCACCAGCCTTCCCTATTCGCTCCCACGATACACACACCTCGGTTCACTGCGGGAAGGCAACGGCGCTCTAGCTGGAGGTGCGTCGCTGCGGCAGAACCACGCCGTAACATATTCAAAAAAACATCTTCCCTGTAGAAGAAATCAGCCGCACACCAGGCAACGGAGCTTGCATTCTTTATTCCAACCGGCGGTAGTCCTGACATGTTTCGTTCACACTTGAACTTTCTCAAAGGTACGCCGTGATTTCTGATTCTTGTGAGACCACATATATATATATATACTACCATAATTAGGCCTCTCAACCTATGCACATATAGCAAAAATAGGGACAAGACCAGATCATCCTTTGCAAATCAGAATGGGAAGCAATCCATGGGCCATACAACTAGTAGATACTATCATTACTCCATCTGTGTCAGACCTTGTGTGAAATCAAATGGCCAATAGATATTATCAATGCTATCAGGTGAAATGGGAATACTCTTTGTCTGAGTACGGGCTTAATGCTGCTCTACCAAACAGAACACTACTCTAATACAAATGCCAGCAGAACAGTAAGAACAGTCCCACATTTTTGGATGCTATTGGCAGTAACCATGGGCGTAAAATCCGTTTCGCGGGCGAATTTTTGACGATTTCACGATCCGTGAATCGTGCGAAATTACCCATTAATCTGCAAATTCGCAAGCTACGAATTATTTTGCTTGGTCGCACTTTAAAAATACAATATCGTGCGCGGGGCATTGACTCTGAGCCTGCCGAGTTGTTTTTCTCCCGGTTTTGCGTGTGCTGTGCCATTTTCGATCCTGCTGCGTGATCGCGTGAGAGTTTTTCGAACGCAATTACGTCATCGCGGCTTGCCATCTTGCACAGCGAGAGTTTCACAACGCGAGTACGTCATAAATGCCCGCGACGGCGCGCAGCTGACTTCCGGCGGGAGGTTTAAACAGCTCGAGTTCCCGAAATTGCACAAATTGCAATTCTGCACAAGAAATCCACCGCAGGAAGCATAAACCTTGTGAAAAGGATGATTTTTATCAGAATAACTCCTCAGATTGGCATTTGGCTGCACTTTTTGGTGCAGGAGTTCATTTTTTGGGGTGGGGTGGGAGGAAGGAAGTGCCTCAGAGACTCCAACTTCCTGTTCCTGTCCAGCAGGCTCCTCCCAGTGCTTTGTCCATGTACTGGCCACTTTTCATTTGGCTGTTGAGCAGGAAGGATTACTTTTTCTTGCTGGTGGTGGATTTTTGTATTTGAGGACTTTTTGGACTTTGGAGTTTGGATCACTTTTGGACTTGAGATTTTACAAGTAAGTTGGTGTTGTTTGTTTGGGGCATTGCACTTGAGGCAGCTCCAGTTCTAAAACTTTTTTCACAACTTTAACAAAATATATATTGTGGTGGTAGCTAGCCACAGTATCCAGTAGGCCCAGGGTTAGTCATGGGTGCATGATACAACTGTTTCTCTGATATTTTTTTTACTTAATTCTCATATATGTCATGGAATTTTAGCTCACTGTTATATTTTTTTTTAATTTTGGGGTGCCTGTAAAGCCTCACTAGCCAGTATGCCCATGGGTAGTGAGTGGTGCATGGGCCTAGTCTTTCTGTGGGGTGTCTGGAATTTAAATATCATTGAGGGCATGGATGGCATGGGATTGTGGTGATTTTTATGTGTTTTTTCGATTTTTGGGGGTGTTGTTGTGGACTGTGCATGTGGGTGGGGGCCATTTTGAGTGCTGGTACAGGCAGGGAAGGGCCATGTGCTGGGGTGCAGGGGGCCATTTTAACGGCAGGCAGTGTTCTCAGGCCTGCACCCATTTTGCCTAGCTTTTATCCTTTATGCCCAGGGGTAGTGAGTGGTGCATGGGCCTAGTCTTTCTGTGGGGTGTCTTGAATTTAAATATCATTGAGGGCATGGATGGCATGGGATTGTGGTGATTTTTATGTGTTTTTTCGATTTTTGGGGGTGTTGTTGTGGACTGTGCATGTGGGTGGGGCCCATTTTGAGTGCTGGTACAGGCAGGGACGGGCCATGTGCTGGGGTGCAGGGGGGCATTTTGAAGGCAGGCAGTGTTCTCAGGCCTGCACCCATTTTGCCTAGCTTTCATGCATTATGCCCAGGGGTAGTGAGTGGTGCATTGGCCTAGTCTTTCCATGGGGTGTCTTGAATTTAAACATCATTGAGGGTATGGATAGCATGGGATTGTGGTGATTTTTATGTGTTTTTCGATTTTTGGGGGTGTATAACTGATGTTCCTCTGGCTTCCATTGCTTTTAGGTGCACAAGAGAACCACCAGTTCCAGGAAGAAGTCCTGCTGCGGTGTGTGCAGCACAACGTCACGCGATGTCACGTGTGGCCACAGACAAGACAACTCTGCAACTCGTGCAACTGCGGCCTGCTGTCCTGACATCTGAAGAAGATGGGCCCAAGGAAAGGTGGCCGTAGCGCCTCAGCAAAGAAGGTTGCCAGTGCCACTGCCAGTAAGAAGGAGCAGACGAAGCAAGTGGCACGACCTACCAAGGAGACGGGTGTGCCCACCGACACCTTTTTTGGGAGAAAAAAAAACGACGCCTGCAGCAGCAGTGGTGTCCGCCGGGGACCAAGCTAGAAGCAGCACCTCCGCCTCATTAGGGTCAGTACCATCACGCCAAGTTAGGTCCAAGACCATGAGTGCTGCTGCGGAAGCCACTTTGGTTGTTCAATCACCATCAACCAGTGATGTTGGCTCATCACAAGAAAGTACCATCCAATCAACGCCGGGTGTAACTCAGCTGGCGAGTGTTCAACAACCACAGCCGCAACAACAACCACAGGTGCAACTAGTACAAGCGCAAGTACATGGGCAAGGAGAGGCACAAGTAGAGGCGCAAGTAGAGCCGCAAGGAGAGGCGCAAAGAGAGGCGCATGGACAGGTGCATGGAGAGGTGCAACTAGAGGTTCATGGAGCGGCACAACTGCCTACATCGCTTGTTCCTCCAGAAGTAGGGGCACATCAGGAAATTGATATTCAAGAGGAGGTATCATCCGAGGAAGCCACTCCTCCTGATGATGATCCATTGTCTTCCAGATCCCCAAGCAAGAAAAAGGTCAAGGAGGGCTACTACTACTACAAGTTCTTCTTCAAGCCCTCTTCATTCTAATGACCTTGATGTTGATTGGAACCCACAAATGCAGTCTGAGAGTGAGGCACGCCATGAGCCGACAAAGGTAGCTAAGCCTAAAAGGAAGGTTCCCGCAAGGCTTCGACTTATGGGTGATGACGACGAACAAGAAGTGGTGCCTTCTGCTGCTGATGAAGAGTCTGACGATGACCCAGTCATCACAGATGTCACTCCAGCCACAACGGGCATGCAGCAGACAAACATTTTAACCCTAGCCAAAATGGCTGATGAGCAGGAGGAGGGCGGCACGGCCCTGGTGGTACCACCACCAACGCAGTTAACTACAACACCAATACGACCCACAGCTTCCATATTTTCTCGTCAGAAGGGCCGGCAGGGACCTCTATCCAGCTTGACCCCCATTACCTCAAGTAGTGCTGCTGTAAGTCAACTACAGGGAAAAATTCAGCCACGCACAACCTACACTTCATCTGGCATTGGAAGTCAAAGTAGCACCTGCACCACCACCAGCAGACATCTCCAGTACCCAGTTTGGGACTTCTTTACTGTTAGCAAAAAGGCAGAAAACATGGTTGTTTGTTCAATTTGTAAAGTATCAGTTAGTCGGGGTAAGCTTGGTACCAACTATGGTACCGGAGGCCAGAGAGGTCATCTCAAAAAACACCACCCTATCCAGTGGTATAAGCACCTAAGTGACATCGATGAAGCCAAAACAAATTCAAATGTATCCCTTGATATTGCATCTGATGATGATGAGAGGCTGATTGTGCAGGGGGAAAGTGAAGAAGCCACAGGCATTTTTTCTGGTTCACGCAGTACCCCTGGCAGCAGCACTGCAGTGGTAGCGCCCACACCCTCTACCCCTGCAACATGTATGAGGCACACTAAGAGACTGGGGGACACACCAATGCAAAAAAGTAAATCAATGAGCCTAACTGGTTTGGAGTCTGCATCATCATCATCATCATCACGTAAAATGGTCCAGCGCACTATTAGCAGCATGTTTGGTCGGATCCGCCATTTGAACGCAACCGCCCAACGGTGCGTCTCTATAACGCAAAGCTGGCTAAAATGCTAGCGCTGGACCTTCTCCCTTTCTCTTTCGTGGAAGGGGTGGGTTTTCGTGAATTTGTGGCAACAGTCTGCCCTAAATGGAAGGTTCCTAGCCGGTACTATTTTGCAAGGGTTGCTGTTCCAGCACTACATTAAGATGTGCTGGAGGTGATTGGCGCAGCTATCCCAAGAGTGCTGTTCACACTACCCACATGACAACAGACATGTGGACCAGTTGCGCAGCCATTGATTACATGTGCATCACTGCACACTGGGTCTCTTTTGCAGGGGTCGAAAGACAGTTAAAACACAAAGATGTTGACACGGAGGAAGTTTTTTAAGCTACTCGCAAACATGCAACAGTAGGCATGTTTGCCATGGAGAAAACTCACACTGCACCTAACCTTTTGGAGGAGTTTAACAGGAAGGTCAATGAATGGCTGCATCCAAGAAACCGCACAGTTGGTTATGTTTCCACGGATAATGGCAGTAATATAGTTAGGGCCATGTCTGATGGTGGCTATTTCAGAGTGCCGTGTTTGGCGCACAGTATTAACATCGTGGTGCAAGCCTTCTTGAAAGCAGAAGAGCCAGTCGTCAATGTACTGACCACCTGCCGAAAAATCTGTAGCCATTTCAACCATTCTTTTAAGGCCCGGAAGCAGCTGAGGAGCCTTCAATATGAACGTCAACTGCCAGTCAAAGGACTAATCCAGGAGGTGGTAACACGTTGGAACTCAACCTTTTACATGCTTGAGCGTCTGTCTGAGCAGTGGGAGGTAATACATGAGTTTGTCTTTAAACTGGGTTCTGCTCACAAAGACTTGATGCTAGAGTTGGAGTAATGGAAGCTAATTGCAAGCCTGACAGACATGCTTCGTCCTTTTGACCTCTTCACGTGTGAAGTCAGCAGGGAGGACTGTTCTTTGACCAAAGCTATCCTATTGTTGCGCATGCTCGAGCACCAACTGAAGGAGGTGTGTTCAACATTCCGAGATGATGGTGAAAAGCGAGAAGCATATGGTTTGGCGCAGAAGTTATTATGGAGCCTACTTGACAATGAAAGGCTTAGAAAGATACATGCAGAACAACATTACATTTGTACCACTATTCTTGATCCACGGTACAAAAAGGCACTGCCCACCAATACTTTCTTTCCTTTTTCGGAAGCAGAAGTTTCAAAGTACAAACATTGGCTAGCTGTGTCAGCCACTCAGTTCGAAAGGGAGCGGCAGAAGATTCAAGGAGGCAGCACAAGTACAACTGAATCAGCAGGCCATCCAACGTCAAGTTCCACTTCTCAATCCGTGGCCGAAGGGAGTCACTTTCCCTCGCAGCCGTTAAAGACACCAGCAACCATATCATCACCCTCACCTGCACCAGTCCGCAAACAAATATCGTCGTTAGGGGATTGGCTAACTCAGCAAGGGTTAGCTCGGTCCACTGATGAAAAGGTCACAGATGGTACGCAAAGTGGATCAACCCTGGAGAAAATTGAGTCGGTGGTGCAGGCCTATCTGGATGACCCAACAGAGGTCTGTCATGATGAGAACCCACTGAGATATTGGTATACGAAAAGCTCAAAATGGCCACTGATCACCAACCTGGCTCTAAATTATTTGTCTTGCTCACTCGCAAGCGTGTCTTCTGAACGTGTTTTCAGTGCTGCTGGTGTCATTGTTACTTCAGAAAGGACCCGCTTTTTGCCCAAAAATGTGGAGAGGTTAACAATAATCAAGATTAATCAGCACTTCATACCACCAGATTACAAAATACGTGAATGCACGCAGGAAGAAGAGGACACCAACTTAGGTGATGACGACGACGGTTCTTCTCGGTCACCAGACCTACTCCCGTCTCAATTCATAGACTTGGAGGACGAGCTCTGCTTCCCTGACAACAAGGACTGAAAATTGCATCCTTTTTTTCCGTACTTATTCACTTTTATTCCTGTGCGTCTTTCTTTGTTTTGATACTTTTACCACAACAAAACTCTAATCAACTAATCACAATAAGTCCATCATCAGCACTGTCTTCATCTTATTTTCTGTATTGATTTGAAGGTGCCGCAGTCTGCATTCAGATGTTCACAAGTTCACAACTCAATCATGCTCCTCTATCCTCCTCCTCCAGACTCCCCCCTATCCATTGTCCTCAAGGCAGATGGATGGATTATGGAGAAAAAACAAACTTTGTCTTCGTAGACGAGTCCCCTCAAGTGGGACTGAAATAACTGACTAACTGACTACATACTTGCTGATTGTTGACAGACCTACTTCTGAAATTTACAGGAGAGGCTGCCCTGTGGGCCCTCACTTTCCGAAGAAGATGCGGACATTAAGTAGAACAGGTAATGAATAATGAGAAGATGGCATGCAGTGGACAGCAATGGCTGTCTGTCTCTGTTGAAACCAATTGCTGTTTGTTTTTTGTGAACAGCGCAATTTGCCATGTTTTCAATATACCAGTATTGCAGGTTTTTGGGGGTGTATTTGGGGGTGTTCTAGATTTGCTGTGCCGGGTCAGGGGTCTGGGAGCACTGCTGGCACAGTCTAATTTTGATTTCATTTGTTTTTCAGGAAATCCATGGTGGAAAACGAGAGTTATGGCCTAGCTGCACAGCGCACTTGGAGTGATTTTGGAATGAGGCCGAAAATATTTCTTATTGTGAGCTTTTCCGGTTTTGCTTTTTGCCTGTTTGGGGGTCTTCTACTTGTTTCTGCCTGGGTTGATGGGTCTGGGGCCATTGCTGGGAAGGTCTAATACCAGGTAAAAGTGTTTTGGCTAAAATACATGGTTAAAAAGCTTTTTCACTTTTTTGCGTTTTCTGTCACTTTCGTGTTTTTGGGGGCCTGCTTGGGAGGGTTCCTGGTGTTTGTGGGTGGGTTTTTGGGTCTTGGAGCAACGCTGGGTATGGATAATTTTGATTGCAAGAGGTTTCAAGCAAATCCATGGTGGCAAAGGGGAGTTAGGGCCTAGCTGCAGAGCGCGCGCTGAGTGATTTTGGAAATGTTCCTGAAAATTTCTGTCCCCAATTTTGTATATTTGCTTTTTGACTGTTTGGGGGGCTTCTACTTGTTTCCGCCTGGGTTGACGGGTCTGGGGCCATTGCTGGGAAGGTCTAATACCGGATAAAAGTGTTTCGGAGAAAATCGGAGTTGAATTTGTTTTGCGTTTTTGCTCAGTTGCTTGTCTTCGGGGTGCTGTTTGGGGCATTCCTGGTGTTTTGGGGTGGGTTTTGGGGTCTGGGAGCACTGCTGGCACAGTCTAATTTTGATTGCATTTGTTTTTCAGGAAATCCATGGTGGAAAACGGGAGTTAGGGCCTAGCTGCACAGCGCGCCTGGAGTGATTTAGGCCTGTTTGGGGGTCTTCGACTTGTTTCCTCCTGGGTTGACGGGTCTGGGGCCATTGCTGGGAAGGTCTAATACCGGATAAAAGTGGTTTGGAGAAAAGACATGCTGAAAAGCGTTTTGGCACTTTTTTTTTACTTAGGGCTCATTAGGGTTAGCACTGGCAGCAGTATTGCATGTGTTTGAGAGTGTTCTAGATTTTTGCAACTGGGTTCTGGGGTCTTAGAGCACTTGTGGGAATGTGTAATTTTGGTTGCAAGTGGTTTGAATAAAATCCATGGTGGGAAAGGGGGGATTTGGCCTAGTTAAAGAAAGCATTTTCCACTATTCTTAACTTAGGGCTCGTTAGGGTTAGCACTGCAGTAGCGAAGTAGTGTGGCTCACTGGTTAGAGGCGGCAGACCCGAGAGCAGAGGACGGCCCGGGACCAGGGTTCGATTCCCGGCGCGGCAGGTTTCTGGACCAGGGTCAGCGGACTCGATAATTCTCTCGCCTCGGTGCCCACTCTGATCAGCGATCACACTCGGCAACTCTGGGCATTAGCTTGCCTCATCTTCACTAACGGCCCCACCAGACCGCCGGGGATGCCTGGTCTCACCCTGGAGATACCCATTAAGGGACCATCTCTCAGGGAAGCCAGGAAGGGTTTCGCAGCGGCCGAAGCGCCTTGGGACCCTACGGGTAAGTAGTGCGCTATATAAATGCCTATACATACATACATACATACATACAGTATTGTATTGCATGTGTTTGGGCGGGGGTTCTAGAATTTTACGACTGGGTGGGGTCTTGGAACACTTGTTGGAATGTCTAATTGTGATTGCACGTGGTTTGAAGATAATCCATGGTGGGAAAGGGGGGTTTTGGTCATACTTTCTGAGTGCTTTTTGGCACAATTTGAAATTAGGCCTCTGCGAGGTAGCAGCAGTATTCTGCAAGTTTTTGGGAGGGTAATGTGGGGTGTTCTAGATTTTGGGGATTGTCATCTCTGAAAGTGACAGTATAATTTTTGCACTACACAGCGTGCCTTATATATTTTTTTTCTCCGAGGTGTCTTTAACACTTACTATTGTGTTTTTCCATCATCAATTACAGGCAGGCTTTTACCTTGTGCCATCGATGTACTACTCAGGCTTACAATTAGCGATCCGCAAATCAGCATCAGACAGACAGTGGACAGTCAGTGTGTCCGGTCACCAAGATTGATCGACGGAGCATCCGATGGAATGAAGGAGTACCGCGAATAAGAGGAATGGCTAGATGCATGAACTTCACAAATTCAACGGGACAACTACAAAAAACATTAACAGTATCCAAAAATCTCCTTATCTTTTCAGTGATATTCTTGTGAACTTGAACTTACTTCTACGAGTGTGACTCTGTGCGTTTGTTTGATCTCTGCTACGTCTTTGCTATGTTTAACACTAATTTAATGTTCTAAGTGTTTATTGTCTGAGGGCAGAGAGGTAAGTGAAATTGCGTAATGACTGCAGCCCTGTACTGCCAAGTTTGCTAACTTGTTCCTTTGTAGTACTAGTAAGTTGCAGTAAGTAGTAGTACTACTTTTCCGTAAGCTAACTATCCATTTACTACCAACTTCTCGCATGCAGTAGTGCACTTTCTTTATGTCTCTTTAAAGGTTTATCGATATCTTCAAATCCAAAGATTTGTTTCTCTTCATTTGTTGTTTGACTGTCCATGCTGTGTTTTTTTTCCTCTCTAACAAACTTTCCCCCCCCCAAAAAAAACATTCCATCCAATTTTCAAACCCTAACCCTCTTCCCCCGGGCTGTGTGGTATTTCATTGATGTGTGACTGACAACAGCAATAAATTCCACACACTTGCTGGGGAGGATAAGGTCAAAGCAACCAGAAGTTCATGTGCGCCATCGTGGATTGATAATAAGAACATCCTCCTCCTACACGACGTGAACAATCTAATGCTTAATGCTTACCTTACATTGGCACTGCTTAGGCTACAATTTAGGGCACTGTTCTGTATCGTACTATCTATTGTACTGTTTCTAATGCTACGCTCAGGCTACTCAATGTTTAATTTCCTCTTTTTTTCATATGGTGATACTGCCAGTGTGTACCACTACTGCTACCAGCACAACAATGATATTGCATCCGTCGAGCATTCAAGTCAACAACCAACCGTAATCACCATTTGCAATGCAGCCAGCCCTGGGGCTAACCCGATTCTCAAACACGAATCACAGGTAAGATAAGCATTTTGGAGAGGTAGAATAATGGGCTAGGACTGGGAGGAGAGCAGAGATTGCCAGTACTACTAGTAAAGTACTAGTAGGGCTACTGAATTCACTAACTAGGTTACTGGCACTTTGGTACATTTCAGGACTAGATGTTTCATTCATGCTAGTAAGTTGGAAGAAACCAAACGTCCAGTAACCACCGCCCACCCCCACACAAAATAATATGAACGCGTATACTATGTTTTGGTATGAAAAATAATTATTAAGAAATATATTAAGGTAGTCAAAAAATAAAATAAATTAACCCAACTCACCCCCCTACCTAACCCCAACCAATGTCCAAAAGTCCAAAAGTTCCCTTTCCCAAACACCCAATTCCCCCCCCCCCCCCAACAGTCTTTAAAAAAGGGGCAAGGGACAGTCACTTCCTCCGGTGGCGTCGTTTTGAAAGCAGTTGCTTCATGTCCCGCTGCTCTTTGTGGAGGTCCCGGAGCTGGCGCTGATGTTTCTCGGCCAACTGCTCCAGGTAGTCCACTCTTTTGCCTAGTCGGCGCACACGAACGATCCAGGATCTGGGGAGGGCCACTGATGTTGTTGCTGCTGTGCGGCGGCGGCGGGAGGCTGTCGGGCCACGGCTCCGTTTGGCTGGAGGCTTCTGGCTGGTGGACCCGGGGGCAGTGGAGGAGGATGTAGATGTTGATGTTGTCTCCTCATGCTCCCGAGCCCACAACCGCCGATTTTTATTTATTTATTTTTTATTTTATTTTGATACTCGACACAAATAGCCTCCAGCTTACGGGCCCTGGCCCGGACAGTCATCTCCTTACGGGTGAGCTTTTTGGGAGTAGAAAGAAAAATACTGAAATACTGTAGCCAATAGTCCTTAACATAAAGTCAAAATAATTCAACGGAAGGTTGACACTCAGTAACACCAGCAAGTAGCAAACACAGTATAACATTTTGGCCTGTATCTTTCCGCTGTCTTTGTAAGCCTGTGACACTGTGAGTTTCAGGAATTCTACTAGCAGCACTATAGGTGGACTCACTACTAGACATACATAGTCAGAGAGTACTAAAAAATGCCTTTTTTCTTTTTTTCTCTTGTTTTGCAAAAGAAATTACTGGTACGTGAACTTGTGGTAGCCGCCATAATGGCAGCTCACTCAGCTTTAACCCAAGAAATACAGACACAGGCCATGATGATGCAGACTCGCAGTACTTTAAGCAGTACATGCAGGTGGGAATAGGAATGTCTTACTTTTCTATAGGCGTGGCACTGCCACTGGCCATACTTCATCCACTCAGCGTCTGCTCTACTACATCATACACCTCTGCTATCGACGAGGAGGATAAAGAAGATAACATCCAGGCTTCCAAAGTAAGTCTATGATTCTTCTTAATGTCTCAAATGTACCAAAATTTCTTTTTGTCAACAACCAACTATCACCCTTTTCATTATATTTTAAAAACCACTGTCTTCTTTCTTATGTTGAATTGCATTCAACAAAACCATTTTTTAAATATTAAGACTCGCTCGTCCTTCGTTTCACCCTTCTTTAACTTTTCGTTCTTCGCATCCTTAAACTACATCTGATCTGATATGACTTGGCTTCACAATAAAAATTTGCCAGCTGAGTTCAAGTGAAATAGAGTAGGCCATTGGTTACCAGAGAAGTACCGCCGCTAATGCGATTACAAGTCAAGGTTGACTGCCTTCTCCGTGATAGCCCAAAAAGTAGTTATAAATTAGTAAATGTTCTTGACAGTACAGTGTACTTATACTAGTGTACTGTGTACTACTGTACAGTACATCATACACTCCTTTACGAGCCTACTCAAAAAAATGTCAATAGGTAAGGAGTATAATAACTTACCACCATGCGCCGCCGCTGAGTCTTCCCCCCCAGCTCCTCCTGTTGGCGCCGCCGCATCCAGAGTGGACCCCTCCGCACTGCTGGCCCCGGCACTGGTGGTCATCTGTGCCGCATCAGATGTTGTGACGTCTAGGAAAAACATGTCATATTTTCAGATGCCATACACAACCCCTTATTTTTTCTCGTAATGGAAGGAAATGTTAAATAACACATTTTTTATTACTGGGATTGAAAAAAAATAACGGTTTTGGGGAGGGTGTTAACCTTTTAGATGCTTATTCCATTAAATGCTACACTTCTTCTTATGACAACTGATGAATGCTTGCTTAACGTGCACCATTTTTCTCATTACAGAAAGAAGATTCCATTGCCCTTTTGCTAGACGATTCACCAAGTACTACTGAGTCACCACCAGCAGTACTTTAAGTACTTTAAAGAAGGTGGGGGCTCATGCACAGTTATTCTACTAATTTCCTGTGTCTGTTAGTGTTAACTATTATTACGTTTGAGTCATACTAATTTCATTCATGGGAATGTTGTTTAAAGTAAACTTTAACGTCATCTTCATCCATAAGAATACTACGCTATTAAAAATAAAGAAATAATGTTTTCATTTCTCAATTGAAAATAAAACTTTAAAACTAACAAACACTGTGTGGTTTTTGTTCACGAGTGAGTGAGCGGAAAGGTTTGAACTACTGCACTTGGCAGTCATGTTTCAGTGACTCAGATAGGCCGGGACTTGGAGGTAGTCTTCTTCTGTTCTTCTGGGTCGTAAAATCATTGGTCAGACATTCTAGATAGTCGGTCAGGGGAATGGGGTTCAACTTCTGTTCGGACTGAGGTATGTCGAAAGTCGAACTGCACCTATCATCAACAATGTCCTATTTATCTTGTTCATACTTCTTTGTGTGCAGAATAGTTCCTAAAACACTAGCGGTATGGGATGTGCTCCTCTCAAATCAAAAAGGCAACTGCTACCTTTTACTTGGTGTTAACAATGACATTTTGTTGTTGGAAATTGTCAAAGCACTTACATTAAGAAGACTGGAATAGACAGCAAGGGCAACCCAGAGGACTGCACTCAGTGCCTAGAGCTATTGCTGTATCAGAGTTTTGTTTCACACCGTTTGCCGAATGGGCAAGCTTAGTTACCTACACAGACCGACTCATAATTGTAAATAGTAGTTGCACAGAGAGTGATGGTAGAGGCAGGATAAGAATGTAGAAAGTAGTCTACATTAGAAGAAGATCAAAGACTATTTTGTAAAACATAGAATTATTAGGAACCAGTTTGTAATGAACAGGAGCTGTAAAAGTTAGGGAAGTATAAGTATTAATATAACAATAGAACAACTTACTGGGGCCAGCAGAAGAGCCTGCAAGGGACTGAGCCTCTCCACCTTCTACCACCGGAGTCTCTGTCGCCGCCGCCGCCTTGCCCCTGGGAGGTCCTGGTGATCATGAAATAATGAAACACAACATGGATGATTGCTTTTTGGGAAATATTTGATTTCTTTGTACTCAATCTAAAATTATGTCAGGGAAACAAATTAACATCAATTGCATCTGATCTGGTCAACTAGGAGGATAGTAGTACAGTATTGCAGGATTCGCATACCATCTAATAGGAAAGTTATGTAATTCACTAACTACATCAACAACAAAAAGGTTCTACTACGACTGCCATCACTCAGCAGCACGAGACGTCGTGTGACAGACACAGTCCGTCATCATGATTGCAGACCACTAACAAATGTCCTATAACAAGTAAAAAATAATAAACTCAACGTATCAATCCACCACTATCTCATCAAAGTGGCAGCAGCAGGAGTACAAAGAAGGACTAGACTTGAGTCTACTGTATCTAGCATTACGCAGTAATGCTCTCAAATGACTAAAAAGTTGCAAACAAGTAAGCATAGTAGCAACGCCAATAACCAGGCGAGCACCTGCAATGACAGAAGCTATTTAAACATTAATTTACCTGCAATGTAATTGAATCAGCAGCATTCGTACTCTTCAGGAAAAAAATAGATTAGCAATATAACAGAGCAGAAGGAAAAAAAGTAGTTATTAAATAGCTACTTACCAAGGCCAGGGATCTCCACACCGAGCAGGTCGAGCATGTCATGCTCCCGGTCCAAGATGTCACTCCACCGGTGCGTCACTTGCTGGTAGGTGTGCCGTACCCCAGACTCCTTATACATGCGCCGGCACACCTTCTCCCACAGCTGGCGACGCTCCCGGAGGCCGTAATCGGAAGCAATCCGCCCACCTGCTGCCACGGTTTTAGGGAGGTGGACTTGCACAAACACCATCAAGGCGGCCACCTCCACCGCGGAGAAGATCTCCCTGGCCTGGACTTCCTCGCCCCTCAAACGCCCGCAAGGGAGCCGGGTACGGGGTGCTGGGCCCTTCCCCTTGCCCTTGTCGCCTCCCTTAGCCATGGCCCTGGGCACAAGAAGAAGGAAAGAAGAATAGGTGTGAAAAAAAGAGAGAGCGAAAGAAATAAAGTAGGTAATAAAGTAACATAAAGTTAAAAAAACACAAAATATAGATGTAGGAAATTGAAGAGAGAGATAATAAGCAAAAAAAGACAAAAAAGTTCAGAAAAACATAGGATTATGAAGATGTGAGATGGATAGAAAGGTAGCATGCCCAAAACCATAGCAGTGAATGAAAAACAAGATGGCCGCGCCCGTAGAGGACCGCGTGGGTAAGCTTGCGTGATATTTTACCCGCGAGCACGCAAAAACGCCCATGAACACGTAATCCTGCGCCGCATACGTTGTGAGCATGCAACAAGCGCCCGGAAACGGAAACACGTCACGCAAACAAGATAGCCGCGCCCATACACGACCACATGGGCAACCTCGGGGTCGGTGCGCTGCAAGCGGTCTGCGAATAAGCAGAAAAACGCGTGAACACGCAAAATAAAAGAAATCAGCAAATTCGTACGTATTTGCGGATTGCAAGTTCGATTTCGCACGAATACGTGCCCCGCGAATCTCGCGAAATGGTTGAAAAACGACTTTTGAAAAACTGAAAGCACTTAGCAGGTGCAAAAGTTCAAGCTAATTTGTAACCATTCCCTGTAGTGCTTCCTGAGGGGCCCCTCCAGAGTTCAGTTGCCTACTTGCAACTATTCTCTGACCCTGCTCTGACCCTCAAAGCAGGGTCAGAGAATAGTTACAAGTATGGCACAATGCTCCTGTAAAAAAAATAACTGCAACAGGAAGCACTTACAGCTAAGGAAGCAGGTGGCAGGGGTGAACCAGAGGTGCTGTGATGAACCAGAGGGTGGCAGTGCTGAACCAGAGGGTGGCAGGGATGAACCAGAGGGTGGCAGGGATGAACCAGAGGGTGGAACTGGTGAACCAGAGGGTGTTGTGATGAACCAGAGGATGGCAGTGCTGAACCTGAGGGTGGCAGTGATGAACCAGAGGGTGGCAGGGATGAAGCAGAGGGTGACAGTGCTGTACCAGAGGGTGGCAGGGTTGAACCAGAGGTGCTGTGATGAACCAGAGGGTGCTGTGATGAACCAGAGGGTGGCAGTGCTGAACCAGAGGGTGGCAGGGATGAACCAGAGGGTGGCAGGGATAAACCAGAGGGTGGCAGGGATAAACCAGAGGGTGGCAGGGATGAACCAGAGGGTGCTGTGATGAACCCGAGCGTGGCAGTGCTGAACCAGAGGGTGGCAGGGATGAACCCGAGGGTGGCAGGGATGAACCAGAGGGTGGCAGGGATGAACCAGAGGGTGGAACTGATGAAACAGAGGGTGCTGTGATGAACCAGAGGGTGGCAGTGCTGAACCAGAGGGTGGCAGGGATGAACCAGAGGGTGGCAGGGATGAACCAGAGGGTGGCACTGGTGAACCAGAGGGTGCTGTGATGAACCAGAGGGTGGCAGTGCTTAACCAGAGGGTGGAAGAGATGAACCAGAGGGTGGCAGGGATGAACCAGAGGGTGGAACTGGTGAACCAGAGGGTGCTGTGATGAACCAGAGGGTGGCAGTGGTGAGTGCTGAACCAGAGGGTGGCAGCAGGGGTGAACCAGAGGGTGCTTTGATGAACCAGAGGGTGGCAGTGCTGAACCAGAGGGTGGTAGTGATGAACCAGAGGGTGGCAGGGATGAACCAGAGGGTGGAAGCAAAGAACCAGAGGGTGGCACTGGTGAACCAGAGGGTGCTGTGATGAACCAGAGGGTGGCAGTGCTGAACCAGAGGGTGGCAGTGATGAACCAGAGGGTGGCAGGGATGAACCGGAGGGTGGCAGGGATGAACCAGAGGGTGGAACTGGTGAACCAGAGGGTGCTGTGATGAACCAGAGGGTGGCAGTGGTGAGTGCTGAACCAGAGGGTGGCAGCAGGGGTGAACAAGAGGGTGCTGTGATGAACCAGAGGGTGGCAGTAGTGAGTGCTGAACCTGAGGGTGGCAGGGGTGAACCAGAGGGTTTTAGTGATGAACCAGAGGGTGGCAGTGGTGAACCAGAGGGTGTCAGTGGTGAACCAGAGGGTGGCAGTGTAAACCAGAGGGTGCTGTGCCCACATACACAACCGCATGGGTAACTTCGCCATGCAAGCGGCCCGCGACCACGCAAAAAGCCCCGCGAACATGCAAAAATGCCCGCGAACACGCAAAAAAACAAAAATTCGCAATTTCGCACGAATTTTCAAATTATGCGGATCGCGAATTCGCTTTTGCACGATTTCGCAGACCGCGATTCGCTGATTTCGCCCATGGTTAATAGGCAGAGCCACTTCCTCTTTCATGGTGATTCAGTGAAATGGGAACTTGTCTAGCATCTTCTTTATAAAATTGTACTGAAATGGCGTGTGCAAGCAACTATGCCCAAAGTCCGTTCTAAGCATCTTTGGTAGGCTTCTATCATCCATCAAATCTGCTTCCATTTTCTTCCTCCGCGTTGGGCCTCTTGATTCAGGCCTTTCCAATAAAACAGTTCTTCTTAGTTTCTGTTGGAGTGCCCTCCTGGCAAACACTCACAGCTCAGTCGAAAGTATCAACGTCTCGAGGCAGTGCACCAATGTCTCTCCTCTGCAGCAGGCACTACAGATACCATACACTTCGGTGGTCGCGGGCGCAGATCATATCGTGCAGACCAGGTACTGTTAATCAGGAAAATGCAACAGGCTTTTGCGTTCAGCAACACTCTCAGGCTACAAAACTTGTTATTCAGTGGCAGAGGACACTCGGGCTGCTCTTTCACGCTAATTTTCCTATGAGCATGGATATCACAAATATAGTGCCGTTTGCCAATCTCAGATCCTCCGGTGCACTGCCCTTCTGTTGGAACAAAGGAAAGGAAAGGGGTGGCCAAAACTAAGGCCAAGGGGCTCAAGGGACCGCAAGCTGTCAGAGGTTACCAGCACATGACAGGTAGAAAACTGAAGCTTCAAACCAGCCCTGCCATCAACAACAGGGATCCTTCTTCTTTCGCTCTTTTACACTGAAACACTTGTTTTGTAAGAAACAGAGAAGCAGAGAAGCAGCTCCTCCTTCTTCTCTGATGTCCAACGCCATCTGATGGAGCAAGCACAATGCTTTGGAGATGCCATTGATGAATCGCTGGCGATTGCTGTCCACCCTTGCTACTTTCTGGGTGCTGGGATGTCCGCCCCTCATCTGTAGCTGTCACTGATGAGGATTAGGCTTAAATCAGTGTTTTGCAGGTTATTATGACTCTTCCTTTTACTCTGGTAGATCCCGCAGATCCTAGTGATGTAGGAAATGTGACACAGTTGTTAGGTTCCTTCTAATTAAAGCAAAGCAATTCATTGTATTTAACAATGTGATTGCAAGCAGGTGGCCTGCAATCTTTGAGGGAGGGGCCAGTCGCCATGGGACTACTGTAATCTAGAATGCACTGTCACTCTCATAGGATACAAAGGCAAATCTCTTCAATTGGGTGCTCTATATTATTCTCTCATAAATTTTTACTTTACTTGTTACGAACTTATTCTTCTTAATAAAAAGCACCTAGAATGGACGCTTAGGACCATGCTCTCATGCTATATAATTTCACAGGACTCTTATCTATAAAATAACATGTTCTTCAAAAAATTTTGCAAAGGGTCACATGGGCATCTTCCTTCGTTCTACTTTCCCTAATTCAAACTATGTAACATCAGCTTCTAATAAGGACTGTGAGTTTATTTACACAGACTAGCTAATATATTTTTAAGGAGCTAATTTTGGAGAAGAATCCGAGCTGGGCCTTTATTACGGAAACGTGGGCTAAGGACTCCTCTGGTCCAGACCTCACTGAAGCAGTCCCGGACGGGTACTGTCTGACTCGGCAGGATAGAGTCGGCCGGGTCGGTGGTGGCTTAGCCATCCTGCATAGGGATGGCTTCCATTGCCATACCACGCTTTTATCTGACCCCAAGGATGCTATTCAGGTGGTCTATTTTTCGTTACACGATTCCCATATCCCCCCATTTAATGGAATCCTGATCTATCGTCCGCCCGGTCCCAGAGCAGACTTTAGCCTAAAATTGCTTCAGCTGTTGGAGCCCTACTTTGGTCGGGAGAATCTGACTATTTTGGGTGATTTTAATTTTCATTTAGAACTATTGGAATCACATGACACCTCCGTATTGCTGGAAGCACTCTCAGCATGCGGATTCACTCAATTGGTGATAGGACCCACCCATCGAGCTGGTCATACGCTCGATGGCATTTTCTCCAACGATCAGAGACTTTCAGTGACGGCTCCTTTCTCCCTCTCCTGGTCAGACCATCTGGCCGTGCCCTTCAAAGTGGCCTTCCCTAGTCAGGAAAGAGTCGGGAAAGTCCCGAGTACCTTTGAAGTACGCAGGAACTTCAAAAACATCGGTGTACACTCCTTTGACCCCTGGACTTCCAGTTTGTCTTCTATTCGGGAGATGGATCCCTCCTTAGCGGTGTCGCACTTTGATAGTATTCTTAAAGAGGCTCTGGACGAACTGGCGCCAGCTCGGTCCTGCTATTCAGCAAGAAAAAGACCATCAGCCCCGTGGTTTTCCGAACAACTTAGACTCCTAAGGCAGGAAGTAAGGAGACAGGAGCGTCGATGGCAGGCCAGTTGGGATCTCAAGGACAGGGAAGTTCATAAAATCCTGCTTAAGAGATATAAGTCGGATGTCATCAGGACCAAGCAAGACTACTTTGTGGCCCAGACTTCCTCTCTCTCATCTCCTAAAGAACTCTTCAGGATTGTGGACTCTCTCACATCTCTTCAGGTCCCCGACCCAGTTGTTCCATCTCAAGAGCTCTGTATTGGCATCGCTCGCTTCTTTCAGTCCAAGATATCGGACATTTACACCGCTCTGGAGTCTCAGAGGCTTTCTACGGTTGAGGCATCGGTCACTGTAGTCCCGGCTGTTCCCTCGGTAGAGCCTCCCCTGGCCGGATATCTGGAATCTTTCCCCCCGCTCTCCCTACAAGATCTCGATACGCGGCTTGATAAAACCAAGTCGGGCTCTCCACTTGATGCGTGCCCTCTTAAGATCTTGAAGCAGTGTAGGGGATCTCTTCTACCCCCTCTTCTTGAGATCATGAATGGGGTCATGAGGGAGGGGGTTTTTCCACAGCAATGGAAAAATGCTGTGGTCAAACCTCTTCTTAAGAAGCCCTCCCTAGATCCTGGGGTTTTAAAAAACTTTCGCCCCATCTCACTGCTTCCGGCCCCTGCAAAGATGCTCGAGTCCCACCTTAACGAGCATCTAGCTGCCTTTGTGGAGAACTCAGGCTGCCTTGACCCGTCCCAGCATGGTTTCAGGAGGGATCATAGTACCGAGTCCGCCCTCACCCTGGTTCTTGATTCCATCCGCATGAGCGTGGATGAGGGTCGGACATCCCTCCTGATCCTCCTGGATCTTACAGCTGCCTTCGATACCCTATCTCCCCAGGTCCTAACATCTCGTCTGGGTGAGATTGGGGTCCGGGGGGCAGCCCTGGGTTTGCTCTCCTCTTTTTTGGACCATAGGGAGCAGAGGGTAATGCTGGGAAAATTTCTATCTCCATCCCTGTCTGTGCAATGTGGGTTCCCTCAAGGGTCGGCGCTTAGTCCTACCCTTTTCAACATCTATGTGACCCCCCTTGCCAGACTTATTAGATCTTTTGGGATGGAGGTAGTCTCCTACGCGGACGACACACAGATCCTCGTGTCTCTCTCCCAGTCAATTGAGCTGACCGCCTCCAGATTTAGATCCTGTATGGAGGCCGTCAGCCAGTGGATGATTTACAACTCGCTCAAATTGAATGGGGAGAAGACCAAGGTGATGGTGTTCGGTGGAAGGGAAGATATCTAGTCCATGGAGTGGTGGCCTAACTCGCTGGGTCTCTGCCCCAAACCTACTTCTTCGGCGAAAAATCTTGGGGTAATGATCGACCCTACCCTGGACATGAGCCAACAAGTCAACAGAACAGTATCGACTTGTTGGGGCATAATTCATGTTCTTAGAAAAATAAGGAACTACCTCTCCCAACCTGCAAGAAGGCAACTAGCTGTCGCCCTTCTAGGATCGCGTCTGGACTACTGCAATGCGCTGTATGCTGGACTGAATAAGAGTCAGATGCAGCGCTTGCAGGTAGTCCAGAATGCGGCAGCTAGATTCGTTCTCGATCTTCCCCGTCGCTCTTCGGCCACGTTGGCCAGGAAGCAGCTTCATTGGCTTCCGATTAAGGAGCGGATTGTTTTTAAATCTATGTGTATGATCTACAAGGCCTTGGCCAAATGCTACCCCACAGGGATTAGAGCCATCCTGACCCACTACAACCCGGGCAGAAGCCTTCGTTCATCCAATCATTCTTTCCTTCACATCCCCCGCATTCGGAAGGCTAGATGGGGTGGTAAGGCTTTCTCCCTCTTAGCCCCTAAATGGTGGAACGATCTTCCATTAGAACTTAGGTCCCTCCCTTCCCTTCAAACTTTTAGGGCTGCTCTTAAAACACGTCTCTTTGTCCAAGCATACATGTAAGTGCATGACTGCCCGCATTTTTGATTTTTTGTTAGGCGCCTTGACACCTTCGGGTATTAGTTTGCGCGGTACAAGATGCAAAATAAATAAATAAATAAATAAATAAAGAACTAGCAATGCACTTGCAAGACTACAATAATGGTGTTATCACCTAAGACTTGTAGAACAAAACTACCCACAACTAATTCCCCTTAAAGATCAAAATAAAACATGAGAAAAGGAGAGAGCAACATACATATTACCTAGCCATAATTTGTAAGGGAGTTAGAGGGAAGCTAGCCTCCTTCCTCCAGTTTGTCAGCAGGAAATCTGAAACAGGTTTCACTTCTGTCAACACTATCAATCCATGTGTGTAACAATTGGGCCAAAACAGAGTTATAGGAGATACATAGCACTTTTGAGAGGGCTAGAAATCCTCTTAGCAAATATATAAATGTCATTGCCTCAGCTTATAAGCTTTAGTGCTGTATAAATATGGCAAGCGTATCTGTTAATCAAAGTTCACATATACAATTATAAGCAGTGGGCAATATACTTGTTTCATAATATAGAAGTCAGCTATTTGTATTATACCTAAATGTATGCATTTCCTGAAACCTAAGGCAGATTAAAACTGCTCTGAATGCACAATTTGTTGTTGTAAATTAATCAATTTTGCCCAATTTCGATTTTGCTATTTGGGACACTTAAAAATGAATATCCTATACATTTTTTACATATTAAACATCCTCAGAATGTTTTCTACAAACTGCAGAGATTGGACATTAGATATATCTCATGTAAATCCTTTGAAAAATGAGTTTTTTACTCCTGTGCCGAGTGAAATTCCATATGCAAATGTCCTCATTATGTGACACCACAATTTAAACAAAATTTTATTGCTAGGAGGTCAGAGTATGAGTATTAAGCTTCATAAATATAAAAAAATGAATTTAAAAGCACCTATTAATTTTGATAATTGTCATGATTAATATTTTGTCTTTAATAAAACCAATCGTTTTTCGGCAATTCCACCGATAAAAGCAAGCTGCATCCCTTTGCCTATCATATTTAGACGCATCCATTCATAAGCTAAGTACAGAAGCCTAACTTAAAACATGACACATTTTTGCGCCCCCCCCTTTTTTTTAAAGACAATTATTATTTAGCAACAGCTTATAAAATGTTTTAGGAAGGAAAATCACCACCTCAAACTTTTTCCTCATATCCAAAATAATGAACCTGATTTGTGTAACCCCTTTACAGCATTCTAAAATACAGAGTTTCACCCGTGTTTTAATTTGTCGAAGTCCTGGCTGAGGAAACATTCCTGTCTATTTGTGGCCTACAAAAACGACAGCTGTTTACTTAGCGGTGGCAGTCTTTTTAACCTAAGACAGTCCTAGTTTTAAAATGCGTGTGCAGTACAGCGAAATCCAAGTTATTCAGATAATGTGTTTGCCTATATAATATCTAATACAATATATCTAAGGAAAATTCTTTATAATTGTTTATTTTATTATAGAACACGCAATTTTGTTTTTGAGGCCTTTTATCCCTATTGAGAATTACGGAAAAGGAAATCTGGTTTCCTTTAAGGAACAAAGGCATACCATACACTACCTAGGAAACATAACAGGATTAGCCAGTGCAGTATCAGAAACGTTCAGGTCACCTTTAGCAAGAGCCACAAATTTCCTCCCTAGGATCCAATCAAGAAATTTCATAAACAAGGGCCGCCCGTCCCATAAGGGAAGGAGCAGTAACATGGCTAACTGCAGGTGACACACTTTTAACCCGGTATATCTCTTTTGCTTTTCTTCAATACCATTATAGCCAAACACTGATGAAGTGTTGTCTGTCATGCTCACCGCATGAAGTACCATATCTGTGAAATTTAGTAACCAGACCAAGTCCAACCAACTGTTGCGTAGTGATGAACATCGTCATAACCATCCCCTCACAACACAGGGGAGCTTGTATAGTATCAAAAATACATTTATCAAAATAACGCAAAAACAAAATAAACGCATAAAAATAAAAATTCACATGTCAAGCCTTCCGGTATACTTGCTGTATACCAAGCACAGAAAGCATAAACAAATTACAGAAGCGCATGCAAACGAGCAGTGACGCACAGCACTATGTCATGTACTTCATGCACAGTGAACCTACAGCACAAAACCCAATATTCTGGCCTGCTTAATTTGTCAGGCTTAAAATAAATATTCGATTTTCTCACTTTTCTCTCTCCCATCAGACAGAAGGTCACCTTTGTGATGATCGGCTGTCAGCCCAACTAACTGTGTCGCTTCTAACACACACGACCAGCAAGAACAATTCATAAAAGGACAAAATGCACAAACATGAAAAACACACGAACATTTCCTTTCAAAAGGGTTATGCCAAAACTACATCTGTTTCAACACATCACTGACAGCACCCTTCTTTTACCCTCATTTCCTACCTATAGCCATTCATGGTGCATATTTCACCTTTTTCCTCTCACAACTATGATGTTTTATTTTGTTTGTCAATCCAACTCACGTGTCTTGTCAGCCTTAAAACCACCCAAAACATTCCATGAATGATCTGTGGGCAGAAGCAAAAATACACACCAAACAAAAATGAAACACTTCACATAAGACACAAAAATATCAACTGTAACTTTTAATCAGAAGACAAAACATAATACACATTAACCAACTACAAAATCGAAAAATGTATTTAACTTTAACCGTCTTGTCAATTTGCAATGACTAAAACATGTAAGCATGTTAAGCCACCTTAATTTTGACTTTCCCTTCCTTGCGCCACAATTTTTCTTGTGAAAAATAAATCAGAATTTGCTAATCATTTTTACCTATTCATGTAGCCAAAAAAATTCTAAGAAAGAGCTTCATCTTATTTTCTGTCTAAGACTAATGCAACATTTTATTTTCTGTTAAATAAAATGCAACTGCGTGGACATTATTTTTCAAGTGCAGAGATACGAATGTATCATTTCTGCGGAGCATTTAGCATGGTGTTGGGACTTTCAGAGAAACCCTTTTTCATATTTTTTCTTTGGAATAAAGTTCTTTAATTTATTGATGCTCTTATGGAGAAACCAGAAACCCCCTTTCTGAGGCCCGGCTTAGCAAGGCCGTTCAGAAATGCACTTCTCAGAGACAAGGCCTTAATTGATGAGGCCACAGATGTCGACATGACAGCCTCCTTCCATTGCTTACAGAGAAACCAAAAATAGTACCTCAGCGAGGAACTTTTCTGGGCTGCTAGCCAGCCTCGGCCAGTATTCCGGGCCCCACCCTCTGTTTACTCAGAAGCTGTCAAAGACAAAAAGCCTTCCTAATTCCTCCTAAACTGCAATAATATGTCCTATTTTAAAAAATACATTCCTCTTTAGAGGCTAAAAGTTATCTCTATTCTCAGATTATTAAAAACATTTACTGTGAATAATTCACAGAACCTAATAACACACATACCAGCTTTTAGAACAAATGTTTGTTACTACCCTATGCAATGGTACTCATTTAATCAACCTTAAATGGATAAACGTTTCAGTAGGTCCAGCTAGAATTAGAACCTACAACCTATGATGTTAAACACAAACCTCTATACTGGTCAGATTAGCTTCCTGAGCCATTAAAAACAACCACAAATGGGAGCCATCTGTAATTTCCAAATGCACTCATTATTTCATTTTGAACTGATCTGTCCATGTTTACTTTTCATTAATACTTTTGTAAATCAAGGAGATCATCAAATCACATTTTTTCCTAACTACACCCCTTTTCAATTATCTTTTTCGACGCATTGATGGCAATGAGGCCAAATTAAACTCATTTGATTCCTTGCACTTCTCCCATACTCTCACCCATTCACAGCCACAATTCTTTAAAAAAAACAAATTGTAATACCACTCTTTACATACATATCCTGACTCGGGCTGCCCTCAGACAGGGCAGGTCAATTCTCAACCAAATGCATATCATTAAGGCGGCAACAATATCCAAAACAGCTACATTTAGCAACACATAGCATAATGAATGCTGTCACATATTCTTCATTAAATCATATCAACCAACTTTCAAACATGGCCATATTTCATTCACTCTCCACATATCATTAACCTCGCGCCAACCATACACATTGAAGTTACACACAATGTATCACAAAAAGAAGGGAAACATTATTTTTCTTTGTCTCTGTTTGTTTGATACCCATTTGCTCCTAAATCATACAGTCTCACTCGCCACTCCTACATAAACTTCATAAATTTCGATCGATAAATGCTATTCCGTCATGGTTCCTTTTTTTTAATTCTTTTTTTTTACAAAATAAAGTTTTCCGCAATACAAAACGACATGTCTTCCAAATCGAACAGAGCCCGTCGACTCCTGTTCGGGGAATCGGGATGTATGACGTTACAACGCATACTTTTACAACGCCTACCTTTACAACGCAGTTTTTACAACGCATACCATTACAACGCATAGCGCTTTGGGGTGCTGGATAGTGAATAGTCTAATTTACTATTCCAACTCCAGTCCCCGTGGATAGTAGGGAAGGTTATTGGACAGTAAATTAACCTATTCCCTATCCTAGAGCGCCCCCCAGAGCAATGCGTTGTAATAGTTTGCGTTGTAAAAGTTGCGTTGTAATGGTAGTTCGTTGTAAAAGTTTTGTTGTAAAGGTTGTATACCGGGGAATCGAACATGCCGGATTCCAAAACAAAAAAGAATCACAAAAGAGACAGTCCAAAGACTGCCCTGAGATCATCAGACAGGCGAACCACGAACCCTCGTACAGACCATCCCATAGTCCTGCGCTGGTTGGGCCAGGCAGCTGGGCGCATAGCTCCAGACGTGAGTCCCTTGCTCACTTTGCCACTGGATTCAAGCAAGCCGGGCTGAAGACGGCTGAAATGCAAGAAACCGGTCCTCGGTAGCTTGTTTCCGGTCCAGGGAAGGCATGGCTTGGCAGTTCGGGCTGGACTGTTCCCATGAGGCACAGGGTCAGACTGATTTGCATATGGCCATGTCTGAACTGGGGTGGCAGAGTGGGCTAAAGCACGGTGATGGATTAAACCCAGATCTGTTGACTGGGTGTGAGTCTTTGATTGGTTCAGATGCTCCGTCCATCACCACCCCCTTTTGTACCATCCCACAAGAAAGGCAGATGCGACCTTGAGTTTCCTAAGTTAGAATCAATGGTCAATTCATAGCCCAAGCCAACCTTTCAGGCTCGCTCTCTACACAGTAGCAGGTCACGTTTTCCCTAGAAATAGCAAGAGGTACGGGGAAATTAAACCAACATGATTTGAGTATATTCACAAGGGGGGGTTTTCTAAAGACGGTATGCTAATATATATTGGATACATTAGGCCAATATTACATAATATCGATTCATATTTCTTCATCCGCCCCGCCAGCCTCGCCCTCGCTGCTGTCCCCCACATCCAGCGGCAGATCCTTCTCCTACCTCGCCGCCAAGACCTGGAACACCCTCCCTACCCACATATGGCAGATCCAAGACAGTAGCAGCACCCCCTCTCCCCATAGCGCCTTGAGACCCTCACAGGTAAGTAGCACGCTTTACAAGTACTCTGATTGATTGTTTGATTGATTAATTGATTTGGATTACCAAGACAGATATGACAACTCAATATATGTTTGTGTGAAGACACACTGTGTCCAACACTACGCAGCCCTCAATGTACTTGCCCTGTGAATCGCTCACTGTGTCATGGAGGTCACATTGAGGGACATGATCTTACAAACCCATACCCTTCTCATATGGCCTGTTGTCTGCAATCTATATGGCTGAGATTGGTCATTGATGGAGAGTCCAGAAGAAAGCACACATTTAACACTCTGTACATTCACTGATGTGTCCTTCTCGGATTGGTCGGTGACTGTGCAGGCCAGGTGGGGTCACACTGAGGTCCAATGTAGGGCATCTTAATTGGTACATGAAGATACAATTTGGAAGCACAAACAGTGTCTACACATTCAAGCCTGTACACATGCTGTTGTAAATGGAAGTGTCAGCTACAATAGTGCATCAATCTGCTGTGTCATAGGTGAATGGACAACAAGAGTGTCACCCTTGGGTAATGAGGTCCTGAGCATAGTGCTGAGCTGGGTATGATACACATATTGAGTCAGAAACAATTCCATCACTACCCTCTGGACAACAACCCAGCTAGGGCCACAGATGGGCCTGTGAAGTACATCAGGGACCCACACAGCCATTCACACAAGCAGTCACTGTCCTGACCCCTGCATTACAGACTTGCTGCATCCCTGTATGGCTGACAAGACAATACATGTTCTCCAATTTGGATGTGCAGGCAGGAAAACATTTGGAATAGGCTATACACCCCATTCCCCTGGACACAACATGCTAGGCCATGCATGACACAACCCTACACTCTCAGGCACATACTGAAGCAGATCAACTTTATGTGTGCTGCCCCTGTACTCTCACTCCCACTCTGGAATACTTACCACAACATTTGGTGCACCAAATAGCCTTGGATAATGATTAACTGAACATCATTCGGCACACAATGCCATATTAACATTTAGCCCACTGCTGACTACACGTGAGAAGTTGGCCTGGCATATGCTTTCCACTATTCCAGTGGGCACCTTGCGTCAGTCCAAACGAGCCTTATTGGTGATAGGTTTAAAGACAACATTATAGAAAGCTATCCTAGTGGTAGCTGTGGAGAGCAGCATTCAGGCTAAGTCTTGAAGGAATGTAAAACAGTTTGTTTTACCAGTCTATAATCTCATGAATAATCAAATGAAAAGAGGACCACATCAGATATATTTATAAAATATATGTATTTATTCTAAAGACATCCCTCTAGTCTCTTTATGAAGATAGAGGCAAAAGTACATTCAATAGACTTAATTAGCACACAGTAAATTAGCACAATATATGTTGAGCCTTAGGGGCGTACCAAACCATATATTAAGAAAGTGGTATAAGAACTATGACTGACATAGAGACAAGGCCTAGAACCTGTAGAACTGCTGGGGCCACCAGGAACCACCCAAGGTATTGACACAGGGGACCCAGAGGGGATGCGTGCAGTGTCTAAACACAGCTACGAACCACCATTTACTTCTATGAGAAAATTTGCAGTTGGAATTTTAAAGATAAAGGACACTTAGAAGAGGACTTGGAGCAAACCACTTTAGAACAAGGAGGTTCTAGAGTCAACACCCACAGGACCACCAGAGTACTCGCATTACCTCATCCTGGGAAGCCGGTTGCATAGGTGTCTTTTCGTGTTGGGTTTCGTCGTCGTTTTCAATGTCGATCTGCTGAAAAGTGCTGCTGGTGTCCAAGTGTAAAGTGTCCAGAGTGATCAAAGCCTGGATGAAGGATGAGAAGAACCTGAAAGCAGAGGGGCCAGAGTCTGGGTCACTACCCAGTGACCAGGAAAATGATAAGCAGATGCCCACCCTTATCGGGTGATTTCAGGTAAAGAAGGTGAAGCTTGGCTCTTCAGCCACGAGGACCATAAGGCATTGATGGAAACCAGGTTCTGTATTCAAGCTGTCCTACAAATGATGTTGAGTGCTGCGGCATTGGTTTCCGGATTGGACCCAACAGGCCTTGGCAACAGCAACCCACGCAGAAAGCAGAGATAGGCTTTGGTGCAGACCAGCAAGGTCTGAGGGACTCACCACCCAGTGGAGAGTCAGGGCACACCTGGTGCAACCAGGGAAGCCCAAGGAAAAGTGGAGTTACCTTCAAGGGGACCCACCAGTCAACGTGCCAGGGATCACAAAGGAGCCTCAAGCTGAAATGCAAGAAGCAGGCTCACAGAACACTTGTGGAGTATAGGCCCACAATCTTCAGTGCAGATGGTCCTCTTGGCTTGGGGTGGAATTAACCCAATGCACATTTTCGGGAAATCTCAGGAAGTTGATGCATTAGCAAATGTGCACAGTGTCTTAGGAGACCCTGTCCCACGTCACTCGTGAGAGATGCTGGTCTCAGCTTTGCAGGAATCTCATGTCAGCCTCTGAGAAGTCTGTGTCCTGTGTTGCAAATACTTTGGTGTCCGGTGGGGGCTTTGGAAATGCAGACCGGCAAGATGCTTCATTGGTGCCTGCTTGAGCAGGGCAGTCACTCCTTGACCCCAAGGGAGATTATGTTGTCCTCTAATCTTGAGTAGAGTATTGAAATTCCAGGATTCAGTGTCAGAGTTTTGTCCAGGTATAATCTAAAGTCCTGTTGCCAGGGGTCCCTTACATAAACTAGGAAAAGGGGTTGGACACACTCTGGGGACCTACCTTTGGGAGGGTCTGGAAAGAGGGGTGGTTATATCCATTTCCCTTTGTCCAGTTTCGTGCCAGAGCAGGGATTGGTAGCCCCTGCAACCTGTTTGAACTGGGCAATGCACAGGGACACCAAGTGTGCCCCCAGTGCAGACTTTTAAAGCACTCCTGGAGTGCACCCACCCATCCTAACACACACAAGCCTTTCTCGGAGGTGGTTACACCTTCCTGTGACAGGAAACCTATTGTCCAGGCCTCCCCCACTGGAGGTTTGGTGATCAACAGGAGGCCAGACTTGTGTCTGTGGCTGCAGCATCCATTTTGTGATGCCAGGGCTCTTTTAAACTATTACCGGTTAGACCAGTGTGTAGAAGTCTTCTCCCTCTAAAAGGGTGGAATTCTACTCTCGCTGCCAGAACTGGCAGGGGGTGGGATCTCAAAGTCTTTGACACCAAACACAACATGTTTCTTTTCAGCCAATACAAAGTTAGCACTTACCACAAGGTTATAATGCTCTTAAGAGTATATGGTCTGGCTGCATCACAGAACAGCTTCAGAGAATAAATCCAGAAAGCTGCAGATAGGTCCTACTCATACCTGGGCACCCTCCCACACAAAATCAAGCTCTCTGCCTTCAGGATTGATAAGGCCTGTCATAGGAGTGACTGATAGGTTTATATGTGTCAGTTATTAAAGGTAGATATAGGTAACCTATATCTTAGTAACGGGGGCATGGACCACCTTACCCAGGCTGCAGTAGCAGTCCTATGGTGCCATTTTTAAAGGCTTCCCAGGGATGGCATAATACATGTTGTAGCCCCTGGCAGGCGTCTGGGGCACCTATGCCTGACTACCTAAGGTACCATATACTAGGGACTCAGAAGGGTACCCCAGTAACCAATCTGAAGTGTACCTAAAGTACATGCAATCATTTTAAAGAGGAAGCAGCTAGGCTGGGGTCTGGGATAGCAGGGCCCCAGCCATACTAAATTAAACAAATTGTGAAACACCAGCAAAAAGTGGGGGTAGCCATAGTAAGCAGATCCTACTCTCCTACACAACACATCCCATGTTTGTGTATGTGATTTAGAGACATATGTACTAAGCCATTTTCCAATTCCCAAATGGGTCAATTCTCAGACTCAGCATATTTGCAAATGGAAAAAAGGCCTTTTGGGATGTATCATCCCAAAAGGGCATCGCAAATTAGAGAATTGCAAACATTTTGATTCTCTATTATGCGATTGCATTTAAGGAATCGCAAATTGTGATTCCTTAAATTGCACTGTGAAGCACAGAAAAAGTGATATTTGGTCTTAAGAAATCGTAAATTACCACCATCTTTAAGTTGGTGGTAATTTGCAATTTCTTTAGAAAATGCTTTTGTTTTGCATTTTTTAAAGTGCCATGTGGCAAACATACATATTTCAGGGGTGCAACAGGTTGTCCTTGTGACACCCTGGCACTCTAGAAATTGCATTCTCAATTTGCGATTCTCTAATTGTGAATCACAATTGAGAATGTTTTCCCATTCATTCCTATGGGCCTCCTAGCCCATAGGAATGAAATGGAAGGTATTCCTTAATTGCGATACGCAATTTGATAATCTTAAGAAAGAAACGCCAAGGAATCGCAAAATATTTGTGAATATTTTGTTACATCCCGTTTTGCTATTCTCAAACAGCGATTCTCTAAAAATTGCTGTTGGGTAATTACAATAACACTATTTTATACATATGCCCCCTTAGATCATAGCCATGTACTCCCTCACATGTCACTTATAATGTTGATGGGCATGTATACAGAACGGAGTTATGATGGACTTTCCAATGGGTACACATTTCAATAATGTGAAAGGGCTGAGAAAATTCCAGTGATGTATGTCTCAATGAACAATGTGCAGATTAGAATGTCTACTTTTCTTGGGCCATGCACAGACTGTGCTCATCGTGTTGTCGATGTGTGCCCTGTGCAACTTACGCCTGAAGATGTGGCAACTACAGCAGCTAGGTATGAGCCAGTAATGTTGCAGTTTCACACATGTGCTGTATGAAATACTCAAGCAAAGAAATGGGAATCAAAGCATAATTTGCCAGCACTAGTCTTAAGGTCCCTATCAGTATTGGCAAAGAAAAAGGTGCAAACAACGGGCTGGAATCACAATTCCCTATACTCCCTTGAATTAGAAGCTAATTCAAAGAACCTAGCATTCATCAATTTATTGACACATGATAGCCCAGCACACTTTAAACACAACTTGTAATAGTCTCAGAAAACAGTTCAACAGGGATCTAGTTCCGTAGACGAGTCGATGTTCAGTTTCAATTTATTCTTTGGTAATCTTTCATTAATTCGCAACTGGTGATTATTAAATCTCAATTTAGAAGATATTCAGTTTGGTAATCTTTCATTAATCGTAACTGTGATTATTAAATCTCAATTTAGAGCACTTCCTCATGTGTTGAGCATAATGTCTAGCAGGTAAGAGGTCTTTGTTACGGAGCAGTATCCCGGACGCAGTAGTTCCGGTCCCGCAAATAGAGATCCTCGATCGTGTCCGCTTCACAGGGTTTGCCACGGTACATTAGGCGATTACCAAACTGAATATCTTCTAAATTGAGATTTATTAATCACCAGTTGCGAATTAATGAAAGATTACCAAACTGAATAGCCTATATTTACTTTTCAAGCCCTGAAGAAGTCCCTGGATGGGACGAAACGCGTTGGAGGTTCCAAAGTGATGCTTTCGAGAGTTTTTAACGAATGATAAATTAAGAATAAATTGAAACTGAACATCGACTCGTCTACGGAACTAGATCCCTTTTGAACTGTTTTCTGAGACTATTACAAGTTGTGTTTAAAGTGTGCTGTATGAAATACTCACAGGGATGATCATGCTAGATGTGGCCCTATCCCTCTGTGCATTCTCATAGTCACATATTATTTTGTAGGTACTTGCAGTGTGAAAGTGGACAAGTGTATGAGTAGTCTAGCTGAAGGTGACCTTACAAGTAAGGTGGTTTGTAACTCAAATCTGATGACAGTCATTGTTGGCGTTGTGTCAGTCAAAATGTAAGAAGTGGTACACATCTCATGGCATAATGCATTGACATGTTTCCCCTTTCAGCTCAACTCGGAGGACACCAAATCTGCATCGCCCCCACACATTGCTGGCAGACTTGGAGAATGAGATCATCCGGAAATTCCATCTGAATAGAGCCATGCTACAAACCCTATGTGCTATGTTGAAGCCTCGCAGGACATATCCGGGTGCTTTCACCCAAACAACAAAGGTGATGGCAGTACTGCATTTTTTTTCAACTGGATCATTCCAGAACACAGTGGCCGGTGGAGGTAGAATGTTGCAACCGATGTTCAGCATGGTACTACGGGATGTCCTGTCTGCTCTGACCAATCAATCAATCAATCAATCAATCAAAATATTTTCAGAGCATGCTACTCATCTGTGAGGGTCTCAAGGAGCTAGAGGAGCTGGGGGATGATGCAGCTACAGCCAGGTTTTGAGAAGACTCCTGAAGGTCAGGAGGTCCTGGGTCTGTCGCAGGTGGATGGGGAGGGTATTCCATGTATTGGCTTTGAGGTGTGAGAATGACCTGCCACCAGTGTTCGTTAGACGGATGTGTGAGATGGGAGTGAGGGTGAGGTCAGTGGAGCAAAGCTGGCAGTTCGGGGTATAGAAGGTGAGTCGTTCATTGAGGTAGGCAGGTCTGGCATTGTGGAGAGCTTTATGAGCATAGGTGAGGAGCTTGAAGGTGATCCTCTTGTTGACCGGGAGCCAATTCAGGACTCTCAGGTGGCGGTAATGTGGCTGTGGCAAGGGATTCTGAGGATGAGGCATGCAGAGGTGTTTTGTATGCATTGGAGTCATTTCTGGAGTTTGGCCATGGTTCCCTGCATAGAGGGCGCTGCCATAGTCCAGCCTGCTGCTGACGAGATCTTGGGTGGGAGCATTGAGTCCAGGATGAACCCCAGGTTGTGTGCATGGTGGTGGGTGTTGGGGCAGCTCTAAAAGTGGTCAGTCACCAGGAGTCATCCCATGCGCTGGATGGAGCCGAGGATGAGGACTTCTGTTTTGTCAGAGTTTAGATTCAGACGGCTGGTCTTCATCCACTCTGCGACAGCCTTCATCCCCTCTTGAAGATTGAATTTGGCGGTGAGAGGTCTATGAGGATGAGGGCCTCTGTTTCGCCTTTGTCCAGCATGGTCCTGATGTTGTTGGTGGCAGTGATGAGGGTGGTTTCAGTGTTGTGGTTGCTGTAGAAACTGGATTGGGAGCAGTCCATGATGTTGTTCTCCTCCAGGAAGTGGGTCAGTTGTCGGTTTGTGGTCTTCTTAATGAATTTTGCTAGGAACGGGAGCAGGGAGATGGGTTGAAAGTTCTTGAGGTCCTCAGGGTCCGCTTTGGGATTTTTGAGTAGGGCATTGATTTTAATGTGTTTCCAGCTCTCTGGGAAGGTGGCAGTTTCAAAGGAGCTGCTGATGATCTTTCAGAGTTGAGGTGCAATGAAGGAGCATACTTTGTTGAAGATGTGGTAGGGGCAGGGGTTGGAGGGTGAGCCAGAGTGGATGATGTTCATGATTTTGATGGTGTCTTCGTCATTGACGTTGTTCGAGGACAACAGGAGGTTGGTGTGTTTGGAGGGCATTGAGTCGGGGGTGTCTGTGACTGTCATGGTGTCTGGATGTTGAAGCTGTTGTGGATGTCTGTGGTGTGATTCATTGTGGTTGGCTGTGCACAGTGGAAGGAGAAGTGGACGCAGTGGTGGTCGGTCAAGTGGAGTTCGGTGGTGTGGCTGGAGATGACGTGATTGCTGGTGGAGAAGATTGGGTTGAGCGTGTGTCCGGTGGAGTGGGTGGGAGTTGTGACAAGCTGTTTGTGTCTGAGGTTGGCAAGATTGTTGATCAGGGTTGCGGAGTTGCTGTCATTGGCATTCTCGAAGTGGAAGTTCAGGGAGAGGCATGTAGTCTGTGGAGGCGAGGGCTTGCGTGTTGAGGAGGCCGGCGATGGAGTCACCGAACTGTGGTCGGAGGCCCGGGGGTCTGTAGACAAAGGTTCCGCTGAGGGTGGTGTTGTGATCGACGTGGATCTAGATGTCATGGTGTTCGACCATGCTGAGGGAGTCTTCGGGATTGGTGAAAAATCTGATGGTGTTCCTGTGGACGATGGTGATTCCTCCTCCCTGTTTGTTGTTGTTTCTGTCCCTGCGGGTGATCTTGTAGCCATCCGAGATGACTATGGCTATATCGGGTGCCGAGGAGTTGTTCATCCAGGTCTCATCAGGAAGGTAAAGTCCGGGGAGGAAGAATCAAGAATGTTCCAGAGTTCGACGGAATGCTTGTGGACTGAGCGGGTGTTGAGTATTATGCATCTGAGATTGGTGTGGCCTGTTTTGTTGGGATGGGCAGGAAGTGCTGGAGTGAGCTGGCTGGCATAGCTGAAGTTTCGGCAGGTGAAAGGTCCATGGGTGAGCCGGAGTTGAGTGCGTGGAGAGAGTTGGCGTTGTATCAGCATCGGGTGTTGTGGAGCTCACAGGGCCAGGGGTTCTGGCTCTGGGTGTGGTCCAGGCTTGGACGGGCACAGATGGGCTTGACTTAGGAGCACGTTCGGTGCACAAGTGGCGCACCCGCCGGGTGCGTCTGCAGCGCAATTGTGCAGCGCTCTCCATTAAGTAGGAGTGGTGGGGGGAGTGAGGAGCAGCTGGGAGGTGGGAGAGGCGTGGGCAAAAAGCAGAGGGAACAATGTACCTAGAGGACACAGAGAAAAGTCAGCGGGGGCAAAAACAAAAACAAACAAATACAATCAAGTCAAAACCAAAACTATGTCACAATAAGAGCAGAAATGTGAGGGGAAACAAAACAGTACCGGCAACAGGCACCAGCAAGGTGCAGACTTGAACCTTGCCTGGGAGCATCACAGGCAGCGAACAGCACTGAGGGGCTATGGGGAAAGAGCTGATCTCTGGTCGAGGGTCAGCGGTTGCTTGCGCTCCCCTCAGCGGTCTCCATTAAGTAGGGGTGGAGGGAGGGAGAGAGGAGCAGCTGGGAAGCAGGAGTGGCGTGAGCGGGAAACAGAGGGCAAAATGAACATGGGGGACACAGAAAGGAGTCAGCAGGGGCAAAAACAAATACAACCAAGACAAAACCAAAAACAAACAAATTCAATCCAGACAAAACCAAAACAATGTCACATTAAGAGCAGAAATACAAGTGGAGAAAAAACTGTGCCGGCAACAGGCACCAGCAAGGTGCAGACTCAAACCCTGCCTGGGAGGACCACAGGCAGAGGACAGTACGGAGGAGCTGTGGGGGGAAAAACTGATCTCTGGCCGAGGATTTGGAGTCTAGCTTGCATTCCCCTCAGCAGTCTCCATTAAGTATAGGCTGGGGGAAGGAGGTGCAGCTGGGAGGCGGGAGCAACATGGGTGGGAACCAGAGGGCAACATCCACATAGGGGACACAGAAAGGTGTCAGCGGGAGAAAGACAAATACAATCAAGACAAAACCAAAACCAAAAAAATACAATCCAGAAAAAAAAAACAATGCCACAATAAGAGCAGAAATGTGAGGGGAGAAAAAACAGTACCGGCAACAGGCATTTCTGATATACAAGGACAGATATATACATTTCCCCAGGCGGCATGAGTTGGCAGGTGTTAAGGGTGACTATTATGCCCTTGGGCACATCCCCCATGTTGTTGGTGCCATTGATTGCACACATGTTGGGCTGGTTCCACCACAGGCACATGAGCACGTCTAAAGGAATCAGAAACATTTCCATTACATCAACGTGCAAGTGGTGAGCCAGGTGGATGTAATAATCTTGCAAGTGTGTGCCAAATTTCCAAGTTCCAAGCATGACTCTAGTATCATGCAAAACAGCATTGTGCCCCAGCTGATGGCTAATCTAGTTCCTGAGCGGGCATGGATTGTGGATGAGTATGTAGAGTCAATTAGCATGCTGTGTGTGTGGGTGGCTGTCCTCTGCTAAAGTTGTGTTACAAAGGAGGTCTGTTAATCTCACAACTAGGTGACTCAGCATATCCCAACCGTCCTTGGTTGCTGAGCCCGCTGGGCAATCCTCAGACACCAGCTGAAATCTGCTACAACAATGCCCATGGGAGGACCCATCGTTTGGTGGAGCCTACTTTTGGTCTCCACAAGTCACGGTTTCGGTGCCAGAACAAGACCGGATGTGCTCTGATGTACTCACCCAAAAAGGTGTGCCAGATCAGTGTTGCATGCTGCATGCTCCATAACCTAGCCTTGCAACAGGAGATCCCAGAGCTCCTGGACGGTGAAGATCAATGGAGGCCCCCGCCTGCAAATCAACCCATGTCCAGTAACGAGGACAGTGGAAGTTGTCATCCTGCATCGACAGCTCATCTCCCGCTACTTCACTTGAAGATGAGTGACAAGGTAGAACTCGGCCATTGTCTGCCGATGTAGTTTTATTGAAGAGGTCGATGTGAACTTTGTGACGGCAGCCTGTTGTTGACTCAGTGCTGGCTGCCAATATTTAAGGAACAGGGTAGTTATGCAGAGCTACACGATGTCTATGTTGGTACTGTTGTAATGTGTGCAGATTGGAGTACCTTCATGACAGGTGTTGTGTGTTGGCTGGGATGCCACTGGTTGACTAGTGACTATTGTTCTGTTGTGTTTTCCTAGGTCCCTTCAGACCCTCCTTCCCTACGGACAATATGTGCTCCGGTGATCATGGTTGACATTAAACATACTGTGATGAACATGGAGCAGACTTAACGCCATTGGTGTGTAAGAAGTGCTTATTTTCAATGGATATATGTGACAGGGTAGTGAATATTTACAGTAGTGTGAAGGGTGAAGCAATGAGTTGTCAGTGATGGTAGATGACACAATTGATTTCTGACTACACATAGACAGCCACCCCCTGCTCATCAAAAAGACCATGGCCAGCTGCTCACTGATACAAAAGGTCCAACAGGTCACCCATTCTGCCTGACATACTCTGGACGGAGTATTTTCCTCCAATACCAATTTAACGATTGGAGAAATTATTCCAGTGCCTTGGTCAGACCACAAAGTCATCAAGTTTTCCCTGGCGATTAAGCAAAGCCTCAAGGTCAATACCTATGCAAACAAGACACTATACATACCGAGGCTGGGCCAAATTGAATGTACACAATCTACAGGTACAACTGGAACAGACAAGCCTCAAATTAAACCCTGACTCTAACATAGCTAACAAGCAATTAAACACCTGGATCAAATCCGCGGTTCTAAAAGCGGCACCTATGAAAAATAGGGAAGATCTAGAAGAAATAAAGCTTCAGAACCTTGGTTCTCGGAGAAATTATGACTACTAAAACAGGCCTGCTGGAGGGCCGAACGGAAATGGAGGACCAACTACGAAGAAGGGGCTAAAGAACTTATCGGAGGACGTTGGCTTCCTATAAAAAATTGATTCTGGAAGAAAAACCCTCCTATTATGTAAAGAAAATCAACGAGGACAAAACATCCTGTAAAGAAATGTTCTCTACTGTTAAGAAGCTGACTAACCCTGAGGCTAACGTCCATATGGAGGAGAGTGTCGTATTTTGCAACACATTGGGACAATTCTTCATTAACAAAGTAAAGTCAGTACACGATTCAGTTTTCTCCACCAATCTCGACATCGCTTCACAATCAGGGGCTCATCCCTACCCCTGTGGGTCTAGGGAAACCGGAGTTTCAGGGTTCAGATATTCGACTCCATCATCAGAACAGATATATCAAACTATTCTGAAAACTAGGTCTGGAGGTATCACTGACCCGTGTCCACCTAAGATATTCCATCTGTTCCCAGAGCTACTAAGCAAACAACTCCAATTACTTCTTGACAAAATAATACAGGCAAGCGTCTTCCCTGATGGTTGGAAAATGCCATCTGTTACACCACTATTGAAAAAGCCTAATCTGGAACCCCTAGACCCAGCCAATTATAGGGCAATATCAAAAATACCATTCCCAGCATAAGTGCTGGAAAAGATTCTAAACTCACAGCTGACAGGGTTCCTCAGGTCCGCCCATGCTCTAGACCATTCACAGTACGCATTTAGGGAAGAACGCGTGACCAAAACAGCACTGATCATGGCAGTAGAAGAGCTCAGGAGTGTACTGCATGCAGGCGGGAAGGCTGCCTTGATTCTGTTAGATCTATCGGCAGCCTTCAACACCGTCAACCACAACACACTCCTGTCTTGCCTCGTTGATTTGGCGGTCCACGGTTCTGCCCTTGCTCTGACTGCATCCTTCCTTAGAGACTTAACCTTCACTGTAAAAACAGGGGAATGTAATTCTAAATCCTTTAAGTCACCATGGGTGGTGCCTCAGGGCTCCTGCCTAAGCACCACCCTCTTTAACATATACGTAGCCCTCTTAGCCGCTATCATCAGAAACTGTGGGTTCCTTCCAGTCTCCTACGCTGAAGACACTCAAATAGTGGTGTCCATCTCCAAAAAACCTTTGATGAAACGGCGGAGAGGTTCAGGAAATGCATGGAACAAGTCAACGATTGGATGCAACAAAACTGTTTGAAATTAAATGGCGATAAATCAGAGGTAATGCTATTTGTATAAAACCCAACATCAGGTCACAGAAATGGTGGCCGAACAGCCTGGGTGCTTGCCCATTAACAGTGGATAAAGTGAAGAATCTGGGTTTCATGCTTGACGATAAACCCACATTCCTAACCCAAACAAATAAACCGACTTCCTCGGTGTGGTACACCTTGAAGCTGATAAAAAAGCTAATAATGTTAATTCCCGAAGACACCCGCTAAACCCTGGTAACCATGCCACCCTTTCAAGGCTGGATTTTGGGAACGCCTTGTTTGCAGGGATGCAGAAGCAATTAGTGCTAAAACTACAACGACTACCAAATGCAGCCGCCAGGCTGATTTTGGACATCCCCAAGTATGAACCTGTAGCCCACAGACTTAGGAGTGCATTTCAAATCAGCTTGCCTGGCCTATAAGGCCCTCCATGGGATTGGCTCCCACTTTCTGAAATAGAACTTAAAACAAAATGAACCAATGAGGAATCTCAGAAATAGGAAAGCAAAACTAATCAAAATACCCAGATTTAAACTACTGAAGTGTGGGGGGAGAAGTTTCCTGCTGCACGCAGCCAAGGCCTGGAATCCATTGCCTCTCTCAGTAAAGAACATTCCTTCACTTCTAGCATTCAGGAAAGCCGTAAAAACTTGGCTCTTCTCGGCCTAGGGTTTTTTCCAGCTTGGCAGGCCTAAACTCTGTACATTTGACCCAGTGCCAAGACACCCCAGGGCATTCACGCGCTCTACGAGTTCTTAAATCAAATCAAATCAAATCAAACACTGATGTAGTGACCCAGTCCAACAGACAGATGCCAGTAACATGGCAGTGTGGGGAAGGATAGTTGAGATAGTCAATCTTAGGGTGAAGAGGTGTGCCATCATTACTGGCTCCTTGGACGGCGTTTGGTAGGTGCTTTGCCACAGCTTGGTCCCAAGGAGTTCTTTGGAAGGCCCCTTGGTTTTTTGGCAGGGGTGGGCACAGCTGCGGTGCTAGTGGGGTCTGAGGATTAACCCCTCTTCATTTCCGCAGGAGAGGATGGGGAACAGGCATCCTGTGTGACACTGGGGGAGGTTGAGATGTTGTGTGTGCCACTGGCCTGATCCTCATTACCACCACGAGCAGGCCCAAGAGGTCCATGATTTGGTGGATGCGGTTGTCCATGGACCTCAGCAGCTGTTGTAGCTCAAGTGCATATTGGTGAGCCTGGTCCTTTTGTCCCTGGAACTTTTTGTAGGACCCAATTACTCTGGTGATGTTTGCCAGGGCTTCGGTCCCTTGATACTATTTTCTTCGGATCTCCCTTGGCCTCGCCCCTGACCTACTGTCACAGCCCTGTTGGCTCACCAGTGTCTGCACAAGCCTACTCTCCATGGCCTCCGCAGTTGTTGGTGTGGGGTGAACATCCTCTGAGGCAGGGCAGGTGTTGCAGCCAGCACTGGCGGTGGCGGTGGTGGCCGCTGCCCTGGTCATTCTAGCAGGGCTCAGCGTTGTTGTTGTTGTTGTTGCTGAGGGGTCAGGTGTGGCGTGGTGTCCTGGGACCAGTTGCACCCAGGCATACGAGATGGGACGGCTTTATTTTCAAAATCGTTATAATTCAAGGTGTTTGCATCAGAGAGTCCATGTTCCGGGGAGAGAGACAGGCTCTGCAGGTTAATGTTGTGGTCCTCCACAGTCAGTTCTTGGTCCCCTGTGGGACAGAGGAAAGATGGTCAGTGACATGCACGCCTCATGCTTGCTGTTCAAAGTCTCTTATTTACAGGTAATGTAATACACAGTTAACTATTTCACACATTGCATGTCGGCATAGTGATGTCCATCATGACATGATGTGGGGGTACATACATTATTTTTCCATGGTGTGAGATGTCAATGGATACCATGCCTGCATGAAGCTTTTAGTATTAAGATGACAGGTTGTCATCTTACAACTTTTGTCTATACAGCTTTATGAACAGCATCTTTGCTGATTACTCTGCCTGGCAGCCATTACATCTGCGTATGGACTAGCCATTGTCATCTCATGCATTCCTGTCCTGTGCTTTGATTTCTTAGTCCAACAGTATGGGAGGGCAGGTCGGATTAACAGACATGGAGGCTGAATGTATTTTTTTAATGTGCGCTTTTTATTATCAGTGATTGGTATAGGAGACGTTATTGATCGTGTTTTTTTCTCTCTTCTCCTTGGTCCGTTTTTGTTGAGCTCAGCGGGGAATCTGATGTTGTGAGACACAGGTCTTCTGTCTGTTTGGGTTATCCTGGAGGCTCATAAGAGAGAAGAAAAGGAAGCAATCAATCACTGTTTGGATTGTGGAGTGAGAATTAGAAACTACCCGCCAACACACCAGGGGTGTTGTCTTATGAACATGCAGGGAACATGACTTGGGGAAGCCACCTAAACAAAACAACTCAGGGGGTAAATTAAACACAAGTGGGATAAGTCCGGGCGAGTACTACCTTTTTTTATCACAGGGGGATAGACGGTGCTCGGCAGAATAAGAAACAATTATTTGGAACAAAAGAGGGGATTGTGCTCCATACAAGTAGCATTGTTGGTTGTGATTCTTGCATCTTTCTAACCGGTACCTGTTAACTAAACCGCCAATCCACCACTACCCTTGTACCCTCCCTCACTGTCCTCAGAGCCGAGGTCACTCACCAGATCCGCCACAACTCTGTGCTCTCCAGGTTCCTCCGGTGGACACCACCACTCCCCACTCCAAAGCTCGTCTAGATCTTTGTCCTTTTCTGTGACACGGTCGCTGTCTTCGCTCTTCAGCTTCTCCTCACTTTGCTTCCTGCTCCTCTCCGCTCCGCAGTTGGTCGATGACACCCTTCCTTCATGCCGACTCTCTTTCATTAGAAACTGGGAACTTCTTCTGACGTATCTCAGTCCACTTCTGGTCTCGGGTCATGGTCCCCCTGTAGGGAGATAGGACAGGTGGGTATGTCTCGTCTAGCCCCTGTCTTCCGGAATTCAATCCTCGGGGACCAGACACCGAGAGAAGCAGTGCCTCTATAGGGTGGATCCATGACGACAGGTAGGAATGCGGTCCCCAGGCTTACCGTCTCACTCCTCCTTTCCCTTGCTATCTTCCTACTAGGGTTTTGTTCCTGGGGAAACCTAGACAGGTAATCCACATTCCCTTGCTCTGTCCCCTTTTGGTGTATTGTTTGGTACCGGTATGGCTCTCTCATTGTTGCCCTTGTTTTGGGCTAACCATTCTAGGGGTACGTGATCTGTGTACAAGGTGAACTGTCTTCCCTCAAGATAATACTCTAGGGTATCTATAGCTCATTTAATGGCAAGGGCTTCTTTTTCTATAGCTGCATAATTTCTCCCTCTAGGGAATAGCTTTCGGCTGATGTACAGTATGGACTTTTTTTCCCCCTGCTCTGTTACCTGTGACAGTACAGCCCCTAATCCCTGTTCTGATGCATCGATCTGAAGGATGAATGAAAGAGAGTAATCAGGACTAACTAAAACAGTTTCAGACATAAGGGATGTCTTTACAGATTCAAAGGCTTGTACAATTTCAGAAGATGGATATTTTAATACATCCTTCTGTAGTAGATTTGCAAGGGTGGCGGGTAGCTGTGAAATCCTGGGGATAAAACAACGGTAATAACTAAGTAGGCCTAGAAAGGCCCGAAGGTCTTCCTTTGACCGTGGTAAGGGTATCTATGAGATGGCAATAAGTTTTGTGTTTTAAGGTCTTATAACCAATTCCCCTAACATGTAAGCAAGGCATGGGACTGGCTGGGCTGCCAGATGGCTCTTAGCTAAATTTATTTTGAGTCCATGTCGTCCTAAATCCTGTATCACCTGATGTAGCAAGTGTTGTTCCCAGGTTTCACTATAGATGAATATATCGTCAATGTATACCCCTGCATAGTTTTCATGTGGTCGAAGTATCACATTCATATCTCTTTGAAATGTGGCTGGGGTCGGTCCCATGCTATCTTGAACTGATATAATCCATCGGGAGTAGAGAATGCATTCTTTTCTCTATCTTGTGCTTGCAAAGAAATATGTCAGTACCCTTTACAAAAATTCAGAGTCCTGATATACTGAGCCCTCATATTCTCTCAACCATTTCATCTGCCCTAGGAAGGGGATAGGTGTCAGATTCAGAGATTTTGTTTACTGCTATAAAACCAATACAGAAGCGTACCAAGCCAATCGACTTCAGTACAAGGACAATGGGTGAGTTCCATTCACATACGGATGGATCAATAATATCCATATGCAAATTCTGCTGTACTTCTTCTTTAATGGTTTGTCATCGGGCCTCTGGAATACGGTATGATCTAAGACACACACATTTCCCAGGAGGGGTTTTTATGGCATGTTCAGACAGTGAGGTTCTGCCTGGAGAGGTGGAAAAGTTACCCTGGGGGGGTGTAGTACATTTGTTAATTTGTGTTTCAACCCAGGAGGAAGAACAGGATCTATACACTGGTCGAATAAAAGTAAAGTCCACATTTGTAAAGCGCACAATCACCCGTAAGGGTCTCTAGGCGCTGGGGGGCCGTCGGGAAGATTAAGCAAGCTATTGCCCAGAGTCACATGGTGCTGGGCTGACCTGCCGCCGGAGCCGGGGATCGAACCGTGGTCCCCAGATTCCGGCGTCAGTCGCCCTGGCCGCGGCAGGGACTCTGTGATTCCGGTCTGCTTACGAGCACCAGTTAGGGCCCCTCCCATTTCTTCAATAAGTTAATGTGATAGATCTGGGCGGTACGCCTAGTTGTGTCTGTTTGAATGCGGTAGATCACAGGTGTCACTTTCTCAACCACAGTATAGGGGCCCCGCCACTGTCCCAGTAATTTGTTTTCCGATGAATCCATCATTAGTAACAGAGAATCACATACATCGAAAGGCCTTTTTTTTTCCTTTTTAGCATACTGTCCCTTTTGGGATAATTGTGTCTCCTCCAGGTTATTTCTGACTTTAGTCCTGATTTGCCCCAGGTGTGTTCTTAAGTTGGAGAACTACTCTACCAGGGTTTTTATTCGGTTTGGTTATGATGACTCACTCACTGGGTATGAGTCTTATTCCTAAAAGTACAGCCACTCCTAGAAGCAAGGTCTCATGCTTTGGTTACGCGTCCATGTCACTTTTCTGTTGCCTCACACATTTTGTGGGACTTTCACTTCTTTGAGTTCAATCTTAGACAATGGGTGTCAAGGGCACTCCTTGGAAAATAATTGTACTCATTGGGGAGTGAATATCACATCTTGAAGTAGCATTTCAGTCATTGGGGCTGAACTTACCCCCTTGGAGCCCTAACACACTCAATGGGTGTAAATCCCACTTCCCACAGCACTGCCTCTGTTAATGTTTATGGGTTTCTCTCCTTTAAGGCAAAGTTACATTAATCAACTTCAACTTTCACTCCTCGTACCAGTTTTACCCATTGGATTCACTTTTTACTCTTTGGACTACAATATTACCCGTTGGAAACAAGTCTCATTCCTTGGAGGTTGCCAGCGGGCTGAGTTTATTCCGTCATGACTAGAACTTTAATTTCCCTGCTCGTACAAAAATTAGAAGGATCACCTAAAGCCACTAATGTTTCCCTATATCAACACATACTTTGAACAGTAAAAGAAATAGGGCAGGGAAACACTTTAAGATGTGTTCAGGAGCTGCCTTAATGAAAGTAAACAATGACAAAAAGGCCAGGTTGAACATTAATACAGACAGTTTTCCAAAAATGCCTATTTGAGTATCATATCTGGGCCTTTGCAGAGTCTTAAAAAGTGAACTGATCATTGTTTGTTTTCTCTGTTAAAGGCGGCAATCCTTCACCCATTAAATATAAGTCTCACTCTTTGGACCACAGTCTTACTTAGTGGTGTCCATGTCATACCTTTCAGTATAACCTCATTCATTGGCCATGAGTGTTACTCCTTATAGAGCAGTCTCACTCTTGGGCAGAATTAACAGTTTCTTGCAGTGTCACCCTAGAAGTTCATGGTTTTTCTATTAAAAAAATAACTTCTGTTCTCAAATCATCTAACGTCATTCTGAACTTTTAGAGTATCTTTCCAAGTCAAGCAGAATGAAATCAAAGCATGCTTGCATGTGTTAATTATACATTGCCCGAATATCATAGGTTATGGTTTGTTGCACCTCAAGTTACCAGGTTTGGAAGAAACTGACCCAATTATTCTGGATGGAAAAATCACATGATAACTTTGGCTGGAGCAGGTGCCGAGTCTCATGTCGCTTTTTTCTAACAAGGGAAAGAGTGCATTCTTTGGTTTAAAAAGTCCCCTTACCTCTTCTACTCTCCACCTTTACCCCCTTGCTCACTCCTCCATTCATCGGCTCCCACTGACATTTGCCCTAAATGTATGCAGTAATCTGCATGGAATAGCTGCATGAAATTCAGTGCTTTTCTACAGCTGAAAAAATCAGCCCCACAGGGTAATTCCTCATTTCACTGGGGTTTACTGTAATAGAATATTTGAATGTACCGTGCGGTAAAATCACTCCAGTCATTTCCAACAAGTACTTATTGCCTTAGGCAGTGCTGACTTTCAATTCAGCCTATAGCTGTTATGCTCACATTTTCCTGGACTAACTGCCCACACTCTCCTCCTCAATTGCACTATATGATAAATTTGACATCTCATCAGCTCTTATTTGGGTGGCTATTATGGAGGTAAACTGTGAGTGGATGTGGGCCTAGCCATGCTTTCAGCTCTATAGGGAGGCGTTGGGTGGTCCCCAGGGGGAGGTGCTGGGTGGTCCACAGGTGAAGGTGCTGGGTGGTCCACAGGTGGAGGTGCTGGGTGGTCCCCAGGTGGAGGTGCTGGGTGGTCCCCAGGTGGAGGTGCTGGGTGGTCCCCAGGTGAAGGTGCTGGGTGGTCCCCAGGTGGAGGTGCTGGGTGGTCCCCAGGTGGAGGTGCTGGGTGGTCCCCAGGGGGAGGTGCTGGGTGGTCCACAGGTGGAGGTGCTGGGTGGTCCACAGGTGGAGGTGCTGGGTGGTCCACAGGGGCTGTTGTTGGGTAGACCACAGGAGGAGGTGTTTGGCAGTACCCAAGAGGAGTCGTTGTGTGTTCCCCAGGTAGAGGCACTGAGTGGTCCACATGAGGAAGTGTGGAGTGGTCCCCAGGAGGAGGTGTTGGGTGGTCCACCTGTGGAGGTGTTGGGTGATCCCCAGGTGGAGGTGTTGGGTGGTCCCCCTGTGTAGTCCTTGGGTCTTCTCCAGATAGAGTTCTCCAGCAGGTGCCACTGGGGCTCTCTGTACATCTTGCAGGAGTTGAAGGTCCTATCAAGCTCTCTGGGGATGCTTTTGAGGAGGAGCTCCTCCTCTCTGAGGTTCCCAAACTCACCCTGATCAGAGAGTGCACAGTGGTGAGAGGGCACCCATGCCAGGAAGTTGTTCATTAGGAGGTGGTTTGGGCAAAGCCCAGGAGAGGCAAAATCAAGACATGGCGCCATCCAAAACCTCCTGTATCTCAAAGGAGTTTGTAAATCTTTCATCCGAGCAGCACAGCCTCTGAGGTGGAAGCGGAAATGAGAGCGCAAAGCAGTGACAGTGATGAGTGAAACTTTTGAGAACTTTATGTTAAGCAGAGCCCTGCTGTGGGAAGAAACTTTGAACTGACTAGGGAGAGGTGAAATATCCTAACCATAAAATTTTAGACTATATGTTTGAAACCAACAGAGTCCTGATATGGTGAGACTGTGAGGTGGATGTTATTTAAAAAATAAGAAGACATGAGGACAGCGGGCCCCTAAGAAAGAAATGTTGAAGTGGTTGTCATGTGTTGGGAATCAGAGGTGAATTCATAGATGAGGGGGCTTCACTCGACCCCCAGGGCAGTGTGGAAGGAGCTCCAGGAGGGATGGCAGTTGCTAAGAGCTTGAGGGAGCATAGAATAGAAAGAATACCAGGTGGCACATCTGTAGGCTTCACGGAGGATGGACAGAGGGAGCTGTCTCAATCAATCAATCAATCATAGTATATATATAGCGCACTACTCACCCGGAGGGTCTCAGGGCGCTGGGGGGGGGGGTCCGCTACTGCTTGAGCAGCTTCCTGAAGGCGAGGTAGTCTTGGGTCAGGCGGAGGTGGGTCGGAAGGGAGTTCCAGGTCTTGGCGGCCAGGTAGGAGAAGGACCTTCCTCCTGTGGTGGCTCTTCGGATGCGGGGGACGGCGGCGAGGGCGTGGCTGGTCGATCGAAGCTGGCGTTTGGGAGCGTAGAAGTTGAGGCGGCTGTTGAGGTATCCTGGGCCTTGGTTGTGTAGGGCTTTGTGTGCGTGGGTGAGGAGCCGGAAGGTGATTCTCTTATTGACCGGGAGCCAGTGCAGGTCTCTTAGGTGTCCGGAGATGTGGCTTCGGCGGGGGATGTCCAGGATGAGTCATGCTGAGGTGTTCTGGATCCGCTGGAGTCTCTTCTGGAGTTTGGCGGTGGTTCCGGCGTAGAGGGAGTTGCCGTAGTCCAGACGGCTGGTGACGAGGGCCTGGGTGACCGTCTTCCTGGTCTCGGTGGGGATCCATCGGAAGATCTTACGAAGCATGCGCAGGATGTTGAAGCATGACGAGGAGACGGCGTTGACTTGTCTGGTCATGGAGAGGGAGGAGTCCAGGATGAAGCCCAGGTTGCGTGCATGGTCTGTTGGTTTGGGTGCGCTGCCCAGGGCAGGGGGCCACCAGGAGTCGTCCCAGGCGGAGGGTGAGGATCCCAGGATGAGGACTTCCGTCTTGTCCGAGTTCAGTTTCAGGCGGCTGTTCGACATCCATTTGGCTACGTCTGTCATCCCTTCGTTCAGGTTGGCTCTGGCGGTGGCGGGGTCGTTGGTGAGGGAGAGGATCAGCTGGGTGTCATCGGCGTAGGAGATGATGTTGAAGTTGTGCTGGTGTGCGATGGCTGTGAGGGGGCTCATGTATACGTTGAAGAGTGTTGGGCTGAGCGAGGATCCTTGAGGAACGCCGCAGATGACTTCGGTGGCCTCCGATCTGAACGGGGGGAGGCTGACTCTCTGTGTCCTTCCGGCGAGGAAGGAGATTATCCACTCAAGTGCCTTCTCCTGGATTCTGACGTTGCTGAGGCGCTGTACTAGGGTACGGTGGCAGACAGTGTTGAAGGCCGCGGAGAGGTCCAGGAGGATGAGGGCCGCTGTTTCTCCGTTGTCGAGCAGGGCTCGGATGTCATCAGTAGCTGCGATCAGGGCGGTCTCGGTGCTGTGGTTGGCCCGGAAGCCAGACTGCGAGAGGTCGAGGGAACCGTTCGTCTCGAGGAAGGCGGCCAGTTGCTTGTTGACGGTCTTCTCGATGACTTTTGCCGGAAACGGGAGTAGTGAGATGGGGCGGTAATTCTTGAGGTCGGTGGGGTCGGCTGATGGTTTCTTTAGTAGAGCGCTGAGTTCGGCGTGCTTCCAGCTCTCCGGGAAGGTGGCGATGTCGAAGGAGGTGTTGATGATGTCCCGCAGGTGGGGTGCGATGGCAGCGTCAGCTTTGTTGAAGACGTGGTGAGGGCAGGGGTCTGTCGGAGATCCAGAGTGGATGGAGTTCATCGTGCGGATGGTGGCTTTGGTGCTGATCGGGGTCCAGGCGCGGAGGGTGGTGGTGGGGGGCGGTGGTTCGGTCGCGGCGTGCGTTGGTTGAGTGCTGAAGCTGTTGTGTATGTCCGCGATCTTGTTGTGGAAGTAGGAGGCGAGGGAGTTGCAGAGGTCTTGCGAAGGGGTGATGTCGTTGTTTCCGGCCTTGGGGTTAGAGAGCTCTTTGACGATGTTGAAGAGTTCCTTGCTGTTGTGTGCGTTGTTGTCCAGTCGTTTCTTGAATGCGGTTTTCTTGGTGGCGCGGATCAGTTGGTGGTGTTTTCGGGTGGCGAGCTTGAGGGTAGTCATGTTGTCCGGTGTTGGGTCTCTGCGCCAGGTTTTCTCGAGTGCTCTGCAGTTCTTCTTGGAGCTCTTGAGTTCGTCGTTAAACCATGGGGCTTTCTTGCTGCCGGGTCTGCTCGGCTGGGTCTTCAGAGGGGCGAGGTCGTCTGCGCAGTCGCTGATCCATTTCGTGAGGTTGGTGGCCGCTTGGCTGGGGTTCGTTGTGCTGGTGGGAGGGTTCTTGCTCAGGGAGGTAACGAGCTGGTCTGCAGTGATCTTGTTCCAGCTTCTGCGGGGAACCTGTTGCTGGTGATGGTGGAGCGTGGTCCTTCTGAAGCTGAAGTGGCGTGGCTGAAGGCGATGTCCTTGCTGGATGAGAAGACGGGGTCGAGTGTGTGTCCGGCGTAGTGGGTGGGGGTGGTCACCAGCTGCTTGAGTCCGAGGTTGGCGAGGTTGTCCAGCAGGGTGGTGGTGTTGCAGTCGTTGTTGTTCTCTAGGTGGAAGTTGAGGTCCCCGAGGAGGATGTAGTCGGCGGAGGGGAGGGCGTGTGGACTGACGAAGTCGGCGATGTCCTCGCTGAATTGTGTGCGTGGTCCCGGGGGTCTGTAGATGAGGGTGCCTCTGAGGGTGGTTTGGGATTGACGTGGATCTGGAAGTGCAGGTGTTCGGCGGGTGCGAGGGTGTCGTCGGTGTAGGTCGTGATGCGGATGGTGTTCTTGTGGATGATGGCGATGCCTCCTCCTGTCTGGTTGACGCGGTCCCTCCGGATGATCTTGTAGCCGTCCGGGATGGCGATGGCGATGTCGGGCACTGAGGAGGCGTTCATCCAGGTTTCCGTGAGGAAGGCGACGTCTGGGGCTGTGGTGTCGAGCAGGTTCCAGAGCTCTACGGCGTGTCTGTGGACGGAGCGGGTGTTGAGCAGGATGCACTTCAGGTGGGTGCTGCTGGAGTTCGGCTTGGTGGGTGCTGGTGTGGCGTGGGTCCGGTTGCAGGTGAACTTGCAGGAGTGGCAGCTGAAGGGTCCGTGGGTGCGTCTCGGTGTGGCTCGATAGCAGCCCGGGGTTCGGCCGGTGTTGAGAGCGATGAGTTCGGTGGTGTCGTAGGTCCGTCGGGTCGGCTTCTGTCGGTGGGGGCCAAGGGTCCTGGCACTGGGCGCGGGCCAGGCGCGGACGGGCGCAGATGGGCTTACCTTTGGCGCACCTTCGGCGCTCAATCGGCGCACCCGCTGCGCGTCAACGCTGCGCGTTTGCCACTCTGCCATATGTGGAGCGTGGGGGGCGGAGCGAGGGAGGGTCAGCTGGGAGGGGGGAGCGGGGTGGCGAATGGGAAGGACGAGCGAGGGAAGGGGGCGGGGCCGCAGGGGGGTCAGCGGCGGGGAGGTGACGGGAAACGCGGCAGGGGCTGGGCACAGCAAAACAAGGGGTAAACAGCGGACGGAGGAAGAAGGAAACTAAGTACACACGGTGGAGAGGCAAAGTAGGCGGAAGTACAAAATGCGCAGGGGGATGACGTGGTGGGGCCAGGCACAATACCAGTAACAATAACAAGGGGGGAGCAGGAGGAGAGTCACAGAGAGCAAGGCGGAGAAAAACACGGAGGTAAATGCAGCACAATGAAAGGGGAGAGCAGGAGGAGTCACAGAGAGCAAGCAAAGGTTGCACGGGGCAAAATGCAGCACAACAGGAGGGGAGAGCAAAGCACAGATACACGGAGGCAAGATGCGAGGTTAGCAGGAGAACAAGAATACAAATAGGGCGGGAGCAGCTCCGGCGGGCGGGGCCGATCACAGCTGCGAGCAGTGGCGGCACTAGGCGGGAACGGGCTCACTCACGGGGAGTGCGCATGGTGCGTGGGGTGACCGGCCCAGAGGGACAATGGCACAAGATTGCATGGGTCCCATTTCTGGGCATACCATGCCAATTAGGGTGACACACTAATGTATACAAAAAGCGATGAATCGAATACCTAAATGAATTGGAGCCACTTATAATTACTTGAGTCGCATTCCAATCCATTGTTATATTGCACGCAATGCCACCTTTAGTTTGGACCATGGTATATGCAAGTCACTCTTGATCCTGTTCCAATGGGAATAGTCCAGCCCAAAGTTCCACACCAACTCCTCCCTGAATCAGACCACAAGCAACCCAGGACTTATTTTGCTCTTATTATGTGCTCAACTACTGGGGAAAGCTGGGTTCCAGACATAATAGGTCTGATTCCCGAAGGTAAAATTAAACTTAGGTCTAAGTTTGCCACTATTTTGATATTCATAAAGGCACGTATGAGTAATTTTTTTACTACTGTTGAGTCACTCCACTTGGGGCAGATTCTCCGCACTCAGGGTAGAGAACTCCTCACATAAAACAATAGGCTGGTCCTATCTTTTTACGTACCGTTCCCCCCCCACACTCCTACACTTACAATTAGAATGCAGTTTTGTGAGTAATGGAAAAGTGAAAACTTACGCAAATGTGTGGGATTACTTTTGTGAACCAGGGGCTGATTACGATGGCAGTCGGACAAGCATCCAACCGCCATAATTTCAGAATCAGGACTGCCCGACGAGTAGGCGACGATCCTGACCTCTGAATTACACTCTGACCGCCGTGTAGGTGGTAGGAAACATGCCCTTTTCCATTGAGGCTTGTGCTGCGGTCCAAAAATGGTTATGTTAAGAAACATTCCTGTAAATGTGACAGGCATCATGTGGTGCCTTGCACAGGGTACATGGATGTCTCAAGCGGCACGACGGGTGTACTCTTTGCCCCATAGCAGAGGCCCAGGTGGGATGGGGACCCTGCTAGGGCCCCCCAAACTCTCTTTCTATCTGTCTTTTCATGGTGGTCAGACCTGCATGAAAAGGCAGAGGGAAAGGGACATCATGATACTAATGACAGTGCTTGCACAGGCAGCTTCTTTGACTTTGTCCCGGTCAAGGGAGACCAGAGTTCCCAATTTGGCTGTATTGCTTTGTAAGCACTAGCAAATGTTTATTCTTTAAAAATCCATAACTCTGGTTCATTACGGATATTTGTTATTTTGGTGCCTACTTCTTAATAAAAGTATAATCTATTTTTCTGTGTTGTGTCTTACTCATTTAATATATTGTTGTTTTTAAATGATTTATACACCTGTCTCCTAATTTAAGCCTACCTGCTCATTCCCAGCTACCAAGTGTTGAGCAAGGGATTAATTTATTGAGACCCTAGCTGAAAATACTAATAAACCACTTTTCAACACTGTGCAACAATTTAAAAGCAGGTAACCACATAATGCATTTCTACTCCTCAGAGGAAAGGACAGGGCTTTACACTCAGACCAGCTTATATTAAAATTAGTGGTAGTAATGTTTAATGTATACATGTTTTAAAACATTCCTCTGATAGTCCAATAAATTAAACAACACATAAAACATACATAAGTTAGGTAATTCCAAATACATTACCAGAGAATATTAAAAGTCATTCATAAGAATAATAGGATTACAAAAATAATACCCTATCCCTATTTTGTGCATCAGATTTAGCCCTTTGCTAAATGCCCATTGGTTACATTGTCATTTAATTTGAGTTTTTTAGAGGCTACATCCAGTTATTGTGTTAATCTCTCAATCAAGGTGTTTGTTTGTAGCTGAAAGCATCCTGAAGCAGGGCAATACAAATGTGTTTTAAATGTAGCTCAGCCCTGAAGAAATGCAGACAATGTGTTCTAATTAGTCTGCAGTTAGGGGAACTAGATGTGTACTTCTAGGAACTTCTGAACTGTTTTCACTGAATGTTCAAAAGACAGAAGTGCATAAAGGTTTGTTTTATTGATGCCTCTACAATGGAATCAAAGGGGCAGGTTTACAAGAAAGTGACGCATCTGTGGAGATGCATCACTTTCCCTTACACCACCCTGAGAAACCCTTGCGTCACCTTGAATGTGCCGTATTTGCAATGCCGGGCACCATGGCACAAGGATTGTTAGATGCATCAGAAATTCTGATGCATATTTTTGGGGTAAAAGTCATACATTGCTGCAGTCGTGTCACAAGCACGAAGCAACTCCAGAAATGCATTTTGAGGCCTATTCCCAATACACCGCGTCACTCCTCATGCCTGCTTCAAGTAGAAGTAAGGTTTTGCCGCAGTGGCGTCCTAGAATTGACGCAGCAAAATCTTGAAGTTTTCACTGAGTCTCTTTTACGAGGTTTTCCTGCATGGGAACACCCATCCTACATACATTATACCTGACACAGGTATAAAGTGACGCAGGGCTTTCAAACGTGACAAATCTCTCTAGATGTGTCACTTTGTAAATGTGCTGTATTTTTTACAAAAGTAAAGCAACGGCGGCGCAAAAGTGTTGCAAGGGACTTTTAAATCTGCCCCAATGTATTTCCCGCTGGAATGAAAGCATGATTCCAAACGTTGCCTAGGATATTTTTAAGATGATACTTTAAATAGATGTCATAAATGAAAGGGCTCCTGTGGAACTTCCCTAATGCCTCTTTAGGAAGTTAATTGTTGCATCTTCAAGAGATCCTTATGCAAGGGTAAATTGTGTTCTTTGATAACAGAGTTGATTTGATCAACAGAAAAAGCTGAGCTGGTCATATTGTTCTGTGTCAGTTCTTGATAAATCAAGCCTCTCAGTGAGGTGGGCTTTGCAGAGGATCAGTCACAGAAAAAGTTGATTTTCCAAGCCAGGTGTACTACCTCAATCGATGATAGACTAAATTCAAGTCTGATCATTGTATGATTTGTGTATCTTCTTAAGATGAATCAAAGGCATGCATTTACGATAAAACCAGTTTTAATTTATTTGCCTTCTTTTAATTTAATACCATCAGCCCATAAGTATGAAGCGGGTCAGGTTATGCCCTAATTGCATTGCCTTCTGAATGTTCATGCAAACGTTTTTAACCCCTTCCGTGCTCGTGACGGAACCGATCCGTCACGAGCCATGGGCGGGCTGTGCTAATGACGGAGTGGTTCCGTCACGGCCCCGCCCGCTCATTAGAACAGCCGCGCAGTGGTTCCGTCACGGAATTACCGCCGCGGCCAAGGTGTTAATGCTTTTTTTTAATCATTACAGAACCATGACCTGTATCTTCACATCTGAGTTTATGGATGATATAGAGCAGTAAGTAGAGCATTCTAATGTGTCCTTTCCTGGTTTAAGAATTACTGACACCCTTGTTCCATTAAGATCATAACTCATATCAAGGCCTTTGCAGAATCATAAAAAGTGAACAGATCATTGTTTTTTAGGTCTCGGCTAAGCGCGCGGAAGCGCGTTCTCCCCGAGACCTATTGTCGGCGTGTGTGCTTTCCAGGAGACAATCCTGGCCGCGCGCATCGCCTTGGAGGCGATTTGAAACACACACGCGAACGCGCTCGCTGTGGGCAGCTGCTGTCGCGCATTCACACAGACACACACACACACAAGCACCCATGCACGCACGCACATACAGACCCCCCCACACATACACACGCACACGCACACACACACACACACACACACACACGAGTGCTCCCCCCGTCGCACAGAGACCCCCCACACCTTTTTAACTTACCGGGGCAATCTCGGGGGACTCCGCCGCTGCAGCTCTTGCCAGCTCCTTTCACGGGGCTCCCTCTTGGTCAAGGGAGCCCCGTAACACTAGCGTAACCTCCTGCTGGCGGCCCCGGGGCTCTCCAACGCTCATAGGAGCTCCGGGCCGCGATACACATTTACTCGCCTGCCTCCTTTTCCGGTCCGGACGCGGCCCCACCCCCCGTCACAGGCGACATTGCCTGACTTCCGGTGCGTGCGTAGATTTTTTTCCATGTTATCGGAAAGGCGGGGCGCCGCAGCTATTGGTCCTACTTTTGTGTTAACAGCTGATGCAACCAGGCACGCCAGACAGCTCCTGCAGACACCGGTAAGTATAAGATTTCCCCGTTTATCGCTGTATGTAGGCTACGGTCAATTGGTGTTATATTCCAGTATTAGTGATGTTGTTTATGACGTTATTTGTATTCGTTTGCATGTTGGTACTGGGCCTGTTTTTCTTTTCATGTTTTCATACATTCTGAAATTTAATTAGTGGGTTCAGATTCTTGTAGTGGCATTAGGATGCACATATAAACATCGTGCAAGTGCGTAGCATATCATTTCATGCTCGCACATGCAACACAGACCTATAGACATTGCCTATGCTTGCTTTTTCATCTGTAGAGGAGAAACAGCTTGTGACTTATACCCCTTAACGTTCACCCCTTCTCCCTACTTGTTACACGGTTTACTTTACTTCTTGAGTTCCTGGAACTGATGACAATTCTCCGACGAGAACGCACTACTTGCTGCCTGTGGGGAATTTGTACAGGGCCTGTTGGCTCCAACCCGTGCAGGCTAATGATTGACGAGCATGTACAGTGCCACAGAGACGTGATGCTTTCTCCTGGAAGTAACACCTGCCCTGTGCCGTCATGTATTTACCTGTTCAATAAAGCGGCTGATGTCACCACATCGGCTTGAGTCGAAACCAGCGCTGCATTTGCGCACCAAACATGGAAGAAATATTTAATCATTGTCCACACGGCTTCAGGGGCAAAGCGTTTGCATCAAGTGTTCTTTTGAAATCCTACAGGGCAGTTTCTAGGTTTATAACTGGGATGTCTGTGTAAGGTAGAGTTTAAAGCAGGGGCTTAACTGTCGAAGGTGCAGCAAGTGCAGTTCATTTGCTTGTGTTATGGGATATTACATCTTTATCAGAGTTTATCACGTGGTCTTCCTTTGCTGCGGTTATCGATATTTGTTCACTGATTGCAGTAGTCTTTTCAGACCAAGGGATTTAGCTATTGTGAGAATTGCATTTATCAGATGCTTGGGGGTAGCTGTCATGAAGACGCCCTGATGTTGAATTGAATGCTTGTGATTTTATAGCGAGGGGTTCAATTCAAATAATAAAGGGTGTCAGTGGCGGCACTTGTTACCTTTTCCCTCTTTTTCTCGCTTCGTATTTGTATATCAGGAGGATCTATTTATCCTGAAACTGTTTTTCTTTTGCCATAGTAAGTCTGCATTAACGGCATCCACGTGGCAGAAGGTGTGGTGGATATGGGTTACTTTTAGAACAATCTCATTCCTAAACATTCGTTGTTATTCTATTCTGGAATTATTAATTTGTGAACAAGGCCAGCTCCCCATTTGGTCTGCAGGGGTGTGAGGCTGAGTTAAGGACATGATGTCCATCTATTGGGTATTTTTTTCTAACTCCAGCTGTAGGTGTGCTTAGGTCACCAGACTGATGAATGTTCCTTCTCCGAATGTGGACAAGCAGCATTTCTCTCTCATTTTTTGAGCAGCACAGAAGTTAAAAAGCTTAGACTATATTGATTTTCAGTCTCAGGAAGGAGAGATTAAGCTATTGGCATTGTAAATGACAATGCCATTTATTTATATGTTTTAGAATCAAAAACATAAATAAAAATAATGTCATAAGCAATGCCAATAGCTCTAACTTTAACAATGCCGAGACCATTGCTTTGTAAATGCTTGTTTTTCTCTGTTAAAGGTGGCAATCCTTCATCCATTAAATATAAGTCTCACTCTTTGGACCACAGTCTTACTTACTGGGTATACATTTAATTACTTTCGGTATAACCTCATTCATTGGGCGTGAGTGTCACTCCTTATACAGCAATCTCACTCTTGGTTAGAATTAACAGTTTCATGCAGTGTCACCCTACTAGTCTATGGTTTTTCTATTCAAACATTAACGTCGGGTGTCACACCATATTGCTTCATCCTAGACTTTTAAGGTATCATTCCAAGTGAATGTGAAATTAATGCATGTTTGCATTTGTTCATTTTGCTCTGCCTGATTATCATAGGTTAGGGTTTTCTGCACATTTATTTACCAGGTTTGGAATAAACTTCAAAAAGAACCCTGAAACCAATTCCAGGGTGCTTGTTTCTGGTCCAGGGACGACCTCACTTGGCAGCTCGGGCTGGACTGTTCCCACAAGGAACAGGATCAAGACTGATTTGCATATGGCTGGGTCCAAACTGGGGTGATGTGGTGAGAAAAAGAATGATGGATTTAACCCAGATTCTTGTGACAGGTTGTGAATGTTTGCATTGTCCAGCATTCCGTCCATCAATTGTTTCTTTTGCATATGTCACCCTAATTGGGAAGGGTATGCCTAGATGTGCGTCCCATGCTCACTACACCACTGGATTCAAGCTAGCCTGGCTGATGAAAGGTGATGCCCTGAAACCAGACTGAAGATGCTTGTTTCTGGTCCAGGTAGGAGCTGACTTGGCAGTTCGGGCTGCACTGTTCCCACAAGACTGATTTATACATGGCTGGGTCCAAACTGGGGTGGTGGGGTGAGCAAAAGAATGATGGATTTAACCCAGATCCTTGTGACTGGGGATGAATGTTTGCATTGTCCAGCATTCCGTCCATCAATTGTTTATTTTGAAATAAACTGACCGAATTATTCTGGATGAAAAAATCACATGTTAACCTTGCAAAATCTTGTGCCACTTTTTTTTCTAACAAGGGGAAGCCTGAGTCCTTCGGTTAAAAAGAGTCCCCTTACCTCTTCTGTTACCCACCTTTACACCCTCGCCTACCACTGCTCCATGCATTGGCTCCCACTGACTCTTATCATATTCTCAATAGAGGTGGCAAATGTATGCACTAAAAACCGAAGAGTAAAAGAGGAGATAACCCTCGCAAAAGATGTATGACCCTTCCATTTTGTGAGTCAAAAATTGCGTGTTTTGCGACGCACAAATTTGTGACTCGCAAAATGGCATGTACAACAGTGTCTCATACACAGTCATTTGCGACCCAATGGGGTCGCACATGACCTGCCTCATTAATATTCATAAGCAGATTGCAATTTGTGACCCCATTGGAAATGGCCAACACTCACAGCAATGGTGGGTTGCTGGGGGCAGCAGACCACCATGTCTGTGGCTACTTTGTAAATAAAGCATCTCTCTCTCTATCTCCTCTCTCTCTCTCTCTCTCTCTCTCTCTCTCTCTCTCTCTCTCTCTCTATCTCTCTCTCTCTCTCTATCTCTCTCTCTCTCTATCTCTCTCTCTCTCTCTATCTCTCTCTCTATATATATATATCTCTCTCTATATATATATCTCTCTCTCTATATATATCTCTCTCTCTATCTCTCTCTCATTTTGTGGGACTTTCAGTTCCTGAAGTACAGTCTTAGACAATAGGTGTCAAGTGCACTCCTTGGAAAACAGCTGTATTCATTGGGAGTAAATCTCACATCTTGGAAGAGGGTCCCAGTCATTGGAGGTGAACTTAACCCCTTGGAGCCCTATCACCCTCAATAGGTATTAGCATTGCCTCTATTGGTGTTTGTGGGTTTCACTCTTTTCTGCTAAGTTACATTGATTGGGTTTAAATCTCAGTCCTCGCACCAGTCTTACCTACTCTCTGCCTGATAATCATATTTTAGGGTTTTCTGTACCTCGATTTAACAGGTTTGGAAAAAAATGACCACATCTTGGGGCATAGTATCAAGAACGGCGTTCAAATTAACGTGGCAGGGGATCTTGTCTGTCTCGAAGTGCAACCCACATGTCTCTGGGTTTACTGGGTGTGGGGGGGTGGATATCACTGCAACCACTGCAATGATGCGGCATCTTGTATCCTAGCAACAGCCTTCGTTGGAGGCCCTTTAGACCATGCCATGGCCACCCAACAGAAGTAGCACAGTGACCCTGGTCTGCGACTGCGAGGTCTGCGTAACTTGTAATTGTCCTACCCTGCCACTGCTGAGTACGCAGAAAAAAAAAAACAGTGCCAAACTTTATAGCTCAGTTTATGTAACCCTCTGAAACACCTAGGAGTTTTCTGCCACTTTTTAGAGAAACTGGACAGAAAAAAGCACAATTTTGCTGCTGTGTTTTAAAGTTTTTAGGTGCGTGAAACCTCATATATAAACGTATTCAATTGTTTGTATATCACACGGTCAACGAAGGTATCACGGTGCTGTGGGGCCACAGATACATGGACAAGTGAACAGAGAAACAAAAAATCAAGACCCGGCGTATCGCCCTGTGGGACCGGCTCATCAACAGAGTGAATCCTTCTTCTGGGTTTTTCTCATACAATTTTGGCAATGTGTGGGCTTTAGTGCCAGAGGGAACTTGTTCTGGTGTGAACCTGGGCTTCTATGGGAATTCACAAGGGCATATTATCAAGCCCATTATTGCGGCTTTAGCAGCAGTTTCCTGCCGCTAAAGCGGCGATAATTTTAACGCCGTTCTTGCCCCTTAGTTTCTAGATGGATAAATCGTGCAATAAATGTGGCTGCAGTGGCCACTTTTATTTCGAACAAGGAGAAGCATGCTTCTACCTTTAAAAAAGCCCTTTTACCTCTTCTACTCCCCACCTTTACCCCCTTGCTTACTACTCCTTGCATCAGCTCCCACTGACATTTGCCACATGCTCAATGGAAGTGCCAAATGTATGCAGTAAAACTGCATGGAATAGTTCCATGGTTTTCAGTACTTTTATACAGCTGGAAAATCTGCCCCACATGGTAATTCTCATTTCAGGCGTTTTTACTTGCCATTACATGACATTTGGAGTAGAAACTGTAAAATAATATTTGAATTTACCATGCAGTAAAATCTCTCCAGTACCGTTCATCAAGTACTTAGTGTCTTAAGCAGTGTTGCTTTTTATTTATCCATTAGCTGTTATGGTAACATACTCCTGACCTGACTGTCCACACTATCAAGTTCAATTTGATCATATGATAACAGTTAGCTTCTTATCAGCTCTTACCTGGGTGACTATCGTAGAGGTGAACTGTGAAGGGTCTCAGGACCAGCATGCTGACAGCTCTGCAGGGAGGAGGCGTTGGGTGGTCCCCAGGTTGAGTCACTGGGTGGTCCACCTGAAGAGGTGTTAGCTCATCCCCAGGTGGAGGTGTTGAGTGGTCCCCCGGTGTAGTCCCTGGGTTTTCTCCAGGTGTAGTTCTCCAGCAGGTGCCACTGGGGCTCTCTGTACATCTTGCAGGAGCTGAAGGTCCCATCAGGCTCCCTGGGGATGCTGATGAGGAGCAGCTCCTCTTCTGTGAGGTTCCTAAACGCACCCTGATCAGAGAGGGCGCAGTGGTGGGGTGGCTCCGCCACCAGGAAGTTGTTCTGCAGGAAGTTGATAGAGATGATGGTTCGGGCAAAGCCCAGGAGAAGCAAAATCAAGACCTGGAACCTTCCAAAGCCTCCTGCATCAAGAAGGAGGTCATCAAACTTCATCCTGATCTGTACTGCCTCTGATGGGGAAGAGGAAAGAACAGCTCAAGACAGTGGCAGGGATAGGTGAAAGTTTAGGGAACTTTATCGCAAGCAGAGCCCCACTGTGGCAAGAAAGGAAGAGCCGGCTAGGGAGAGGTGACAGGTCCCTAGCTTAAATGTTATGCTAGATGTAGAGAGGACAAAGGCTGAAATTGTTGACCTTAGTTGGGAATCAGAGGTGCATTATGGATGGGGGGTTTCCTTCGACCAGCAGTACAACGATGAAGGAGCCGCAGGAGAGGTGGTAACTACTAGGTGTGTGAAGGAGCTCAGAATGGAAGTACAGCTGCCATACCTGGTGAAACGTGTGTAGGCTTCAAGGAGGACAGATAGAGGGAGCTGTCTGGAGAAGATACGGAGCCCATGAGCAGCACTGCACAACTGGGCTCAGAGATCACGATGGCCGGCAGTGGGTTGAGAAGCTACAAGTCCTGATGGGAGGCAGAGATTCCTGTGACGGAGAGGGGCTGCCCTAAGAAGTCTGATTATCGAAGGGAGGGATGAAGGGGTATTATCCCAGAGAGAGCTGCCCTGCCTCCAAGATCCAGGTAGGTTTTCATATATTTGAGTGGCCCAGAGAGGATCCTCACATTTTGATGACTCCGCCGAGCGGTAACAAAGAAGGACATTCACAAACTATCAAGTCTGACGTGTGTTTACACCCAAGGCAGACAATCTAAACCTACAGGTGTTTCAAACATTTAATTGATTATAATTAATTCCAGCCTCATTCTAGCCTCAAGTGCTCCCCAAGTTAAACAACCAACTCCAGCACAATAACGCGACCTTAGTGGGAGCGCTGTACTATATGCATATTGCTCACTGACTCAGCTTGCAGCATACATGTAGCTCACTCATTGAGCCTATTCGCAGAGCCGCTGACAGCCTCTTGCATGCACATAGAGTGCTGACTGAGCCTCCTGCATGCATGCAACTCATTGACTGAGCCTGCTGTGTGCACATAACATGCCACTGAGACTACTATGTGCACACTGGTTGCTGACTGAGCTTGTTGTGTCCACACTTCTCACTGATTGACCTGCTGTATACATGCACCTTGCTAACTTAGCCTTCTGAGTGCACACATCAAAGTTTAAAAAAAATAATGAGTCAAATGCTTGAATTAATCTCAGCCACTGGTAATTACTCCATTCGCATCCCAGTCTTTTGCTATTTTTCGCACCATGTCACCTCAATATTGACCCAGCCATATGCAAATCTGTCTTGAGCCTGTTCCAGTAGGAACGGTCCAGTCCGTACTGCCAACCTAGTTCCTCCCTGAACCGAAATACTGCCAACCCAGTATCCGCTCATCAGCAGGGTATAGCTTGATTCTAAATAAATGACACAGTGTGCACATGATTCACATCTGGGCACACCCGTCCTATTTAAGGTGACACACTAAAGTATGCAAAAAAGTGATGAACAGAATAATTTAATTCACCTCAGCCACTGGTAAGTACTTGGGCCGCATCTCAATCTGTTGTTATTTTGCACATCATGGGCCCTCAGTTATATGCAAATCAGTCTTGACCCTGCTCCAATGGAAGCCGTCCAGCCCAAACTGCCAAGCCAGGTCCACCCTGAACCAGAACACAAGCAATCCAAAATTGGCTTCACCTTTGTTATTGGCTCATCAGCTAGGTAAAGCTTGGTCCAGTGACAGTGGGCCTGATTCGCAAAGATAAAATTAGACTTAAGCCTACGTTGACTACATTTTTGATATTCGCAAAGGCATTTCTGAGTAGAATTTTCATAACTGTGGAGTCTCCACACTCGGATAGAAACTCTGCACTTAGATGGAATCAATCTTGTGTAAGTTATTACCTGAGTATGTGTGCTGATATTCACTCGGATTGCATCACCCTGTGTGTGGAGTCTCCACCCCTTGCAATTGGGGTGGAGATCAACACAAATACACAGGAAATGACATACAGAAAGTGGAAGTCAGCCATTTTGTGATCATTCTGTGCTATCCCCACCACAGAGAAGCAGCTTCCTCCATCCTGCTGCTCTGTTAATCTATCCTGCCACCAACTGTGGGTCTGGATGTGAAGGCACCACCCCACACCAAGAGAAAATTGAAGATCATTAGTGAGGGTGTGCTTGCTTCGTACCATCAGCTTTATGGGAGTCGGGGTATACAACAGGGGAGGCAAATTGCACAGAAAACGCTATGAGGACTTGCGATGATGGCCCTTAATAAAGGCCCAGGACATCAAGGGTGTGCCCTCCCCGTACCATTCACAAAGGACCCCCATGACCCCGCTGTACGGGAGGGTCCTACAATCATCCTGGCTGACCCTCCATGCTCAGCTAGAGGAGTTTGAGCAGCAGAGAAATGGAAAGTGCAGGGACTGTATTATATGTCAAGAACTTTGGTGTGAGTGATGAGTTTAATGTCCTTTCATGTATTGTTTGTAACATTCAACTTAACCTGAGTCCTGGCTGTAATATTTAGTATATGCATCGGTAAAAATATTTTTCTATGAAATTTTGGCCCATTGGCACATTGGATTCCAAGCGTCCAATGATAAGCTGTAGAAAAGCCAAATCTATTAGAGACCATCTAGTTAAGAGCGAGTTTGATACAAGACCGAGATCTCAAACTTGGCAATCCAAGTATGATGGCTTTAGGAAGTGTTCTAAGTGTATTGCATGCAAGAATTCAGAGAATCGCACAATGAGTGAAACTCCAATCAAGAAGAAAATTAGGATTCGATATAACCTGATATGCAAATCAGAGTTTGCTGTTTATATCCTCACATGTCCCTGTAGAAACGTGTATGTGGTAAGTACCACATCTCTGGCACATAAGAGGATATTATAACACAGCCGTGTCATCGTACACATGGATCGTAGCTATCCTATTGTTCGTCACTTTGAGATATAGCTTTATGGTACAATTTGAAAAAAGAAAAAGAGGTGGTGACAGAGAAAAGGATCTACGTAAATTGGAAACGTGGTTTATTTTAAAATAGATAGTAATGGGTTTTAACATAGATGAAGAACTGTATACCTGTCTCCTCTAATAATTGTTTCCATACATGCTTTTATGCCCTACATTTATTACTACTATCTTTTCATTCATTGAGGGGATATATGCTGAATCATATATTAATCTCTTTTTTCACCCCTTTCCTTCTCTCCCTCTCTTCTATAGAGCTCCATACACAGATATATCCACATTTTGCTGTATGTATTCATTATGATATAGTTATTGGCCACTGGGCTGGCTGTATGAATTAGTTCCCCTGACTGGCAGTATTTGTTAATTTGGTTTCCGAAACTGTATCATGTCTGTTATAGGCCAATTAAGAACTGTTTATCCTCTGACTTCTTAGACAGTATTTATAGCACTTTGCTCTTTATTACAGTTCATATAGGGGAGTCTTGTGTCGAAAGGAGTTAAGCACTTGTCTTTTGATTTGTTTCCTACGATTGGAGGTGATTTTAAGGTGTAACAAACAGTTGTAGTATATTTTTATGCTTTAATCTGCTCATACATAATACTCTAATGAATTCATTATTATGACAATAATTTATTATCGAGTGTTAATTATTGTGATTTTTCACGTGCACTGTAATATAAGTTATTATGAATAGTAATTATTTGTAATTAGCAGATGTTTTCTAATGTGACATGTGTTTTCTTGTTTCGGTGATGAAATATATACACACTTTGCCAGTGATTCTCTCTCCATCCATCAGGCAATCAAGTCCATGCATTGTTCTCACATCTTTCTTCTCCTCTAACCTGAAGATGTCTTTTATGTTTACTGTGCACAGTATTATTCATTTACAAGATGGCGCACTCTATAGTGAACAAGGTTGCCGCGTGCAACCGAAAAGCGTTGACAGTCCGTAGCTCACATGCGCTTTATTAAAGTTTCTTTGTATACTCGCCGAGGGGTTCCGCCACATGTCTTTTGATCCTGTGTGGATACACATCTTATATATATTTTATTTTTTCCACTGAAAAAACATGGGTTTCATTGACGTTATAGTTAGTTGGAAATTTCACTCATACAAAAGCAGTTGATGATGTCACATATTACATCATTCATGACATGGTCAGTGACATCACTGATGACATCTCAAATGACATAATTATGACATCACTGATAACATCATCCAGTGACTGTGTTTCTGTAAAGTTTAAATATGTTTTATATTTATATGGAGAGATGTATTGAAGAATGAGTGGGTGTATCAGTGTCTGGATGGAAGATTTAGTAGGTGCATGGCTGACTGTACACGTGAGTGATTAAATGTATCTTACTGAATGCATGGGTTAGTGACTAAACTGTATAAATGTCTATATCAGTCTATTTATTGCTGTGTAAGCTGCTGCATTAGTTGGTTAGTAGCTACATGAGTTTCTATATGGGTTATTGATTGGTTGTTTGAGTATTTGTATGGGTGCCTGAGTGTGTGTCTGGGTGGATGTGAGGTGTGTTACTCGGTGCATAGATGTGTGAGTGCTTCATTCACTGGGTGTATGGGTTCAAGGGTGCATGTTGAAACAGCTGTATGCGTGGGTGAGTGTGTGTATGGGTGTGTTGGTGAGTGAATGAATATCTGAGTGCTACATGTCCAAGTAACTACATATGTAAAACTCATTGCATGTGAGAGTTGGAGTATATAAATTACTATACATGACAACAAGTGATTGTGAGAGTGTTTGTAATTTGATCAGTCTGTACTCGTGTCAGTGATTGTATAGGAGATTAAGTATATGTTAGTATCTGTATGAATAAGTGAGGTTGTGAGTGTTTAAATTTATAGGTGAGTAAAAAGAAGTGTGATTTATTATTTGCATGACTGACAATGTATTTGAGTAACTCTGGATGAGTGGTGGTGTGTGAGTGTTTGTATAGGTGTATGAGTGCCTATTATAGTGCTTTCTTGATGAGTCACTGCATCTATGACTAGCTGTATGAATGAATGACATGATCTGTGTGTAGACCTAGGAATCCGTGAATGCGTACATAGTAACTGGTATTGGTGTCTCTATTCTTTCAAAAATGTAGTCTGTATTTTAGATTGAGTGTATCAAAGGTTTTTTTTAAGGTATGAGGGGGTACATCAGATTTTCACATGGATGATGTCATCAGTGATGTCATTTGAGATATCTTCAATGATGTCACTGACCATGTCATGAATTATGTAATATGTGACTTTATCAGCAGTGCATTGTGGGGGCGTGAGTTATAGTTAGCTCAACCAACTAACTATAACGACGGAATAACAATGGTTTTGTATGAGTGAAATGTCCAACTAACCATAACGTCAATGAAACCCATGGTTTTTTCAGCGAATTTCAAAGGTTTTTTAAAGGCTAATTTCTAACTATAACGTCCCTGAAACCTTTGGTTTTTTCAATGAATTTCAAAGTTTTTTTTTGATATGGTAGGTCTGCAGCATGGCTCCCGCTCTACCATAGCAAACTTGCTTTGGATTTAGGAAGTGAGAGCAGGGAAACCTGCTCTCGCTTCCAAAATCCAAATAAGATTGCTTTTCCACAAGGGGAGTTGCAAGTTAGCAGCTACCCATGTGGAAAAGCAATGTCGGCTCCCGCAGGAGGTGGGCAGCTGGCAGGACTGTGGGGGCATTGGGGCTTCCCCCATGGTCCCCAACAAAGAGGCCAGGCCCCGGGGATGGGGTCCTCTGGGCCATGAGTGGCCTAGGAGGGGGACCCCCTTCATCAATGTTAAAAAAAAAAAATGAGTCTCACCCTCCGGGGATGGGGTCCCCGGGGCACTTGATGCCGAAGGGGAGGGCTATGCAGCCCCCTCCTTTAAAAGATTAAATTTAAAAAAGTGGCCATGCCCCAGGGGATGGGATCCACGCGCCCCCCCTTCCCTGCAAAAAAATTAATACAAATAAAATAACAGACATGCCGGCCCCGGGGGTGGGGTCCCTGGGGCCATAATTGGCCATTTTTCTTTATTTAAAAAGAAAAAACCTGGGGACCACAGATCCTCCCTTCTAAAATAAATAAATCAATAGAATCCGGCATCGCAACAAAGGCCCCTCCCCCTCACAGCAACACTCCGCAAACGCGCCCCGTGGAGCGTTTCAATTTGGGGAATTCATTCCCCTTCAATCCTGTGGGTCCCAGGGGGCCAACTAGCCCACCAGGTACCTCCAGAATGCACCAGGGAGCTGCGTTGCAGAGAGTTGGTCAAGGCCACTCCCACTTTTTACACAACTCTGCAATGCATCAGCGCTTATTGGATATAGCTGGTGGGCTAATTGGCCCAAAGAGAACCACAGGACTCAAGGGGACTTCATCCCCGAATTTGCAATGCACCAGGGGGCGATTTTGCTCAGTGGTGCAGGAAGGGGGCGGGCCTGATCTGACAGGTGTGCAAACGCGCCCTGTGGCACATTTTAAATTGTGGGATTATGTCCGCTTCCATCCTGAGGTTCCCTGGGGGCCAACTAGCCCACCAAGTACCTCCAGTAAGCACCAGAGGGCTGCATTGCAGAGAGGTGGTCCAAGGCCACACCTCTTTTTACACTAATCTGCAATGCAGCTCTGTGGCGCATACTGGCAGTACCTGGTGGGATAGTTGGACCAGGAAGGGGCCTGATGTGACAAGTGTGCAAAAGTGCCCTGTGGGACATTTTAGGGTGGAGGATTAAATCCCCTTGAATCCTGAGGGTCCCTGGGGGCCAACTAGCCCACCAGCTACCTCCAGTAAGTGCCAGTGAGCTGCGTTGCAGAGAGGCTGTCCAAGGCCATGTCCCCTTTTTACACCACTCTGTAACAGAGCTCTGTGGCACTTACTGGAGGTAGTTGGTGGGCTAGTTGGCCCCCGGGACCCTCAGAACTCAAGCAGAATTAATACCCCAATTTTCAACGCAGCAGGGGGTGTGTTTGCACAGTAGTGTAGGGAGGGGTATGGTCTGATGTAACAAGTGTGCAAATGCACAATGTGGCATGTTGTAAATTGGGGAATAAGTCCCCTTGAATCCACTAAGCGCCAACGAGTTGCGTTGCAGAGATGTATACAAAGGGGCCTGGCCTCGGACCACCTCTCTGCAACGCAGATCTGTGGCAGCGCTTACTGGAGGTACATGGTGGGCTAGTTGGCCCCCAGGGACCCTCAGGATTCAAGGGGAATTAATCCCCCAACTTAAAACCCGCCATGGGGAGTGTTTGCACAGCGGAGAAGGGAGGAGGCGGGGCCTGATGTGACATGTGTGTACTTATGAAGTCACTTCACCAAAACCCAGGCACTTATAAATTCACCATGCACTGTCCTTGCAGTACTCTAATCATCCAATCAGTACCCATGTACTTATGCAATGACCCAGGCACTAACACATGTACTGGCAATCCTCTGAGCACTACTGATGCAGTCCTGCCATTGCCCTGTCAGTACCCATGCACTCTTTCAATCACCCAGCCAGCACCATGTACTTATCAAATCACTCCACCAAAACCCAAATACTTATAAATTCCAGTCAGTACGCATGTACTCATAGACTGACCCAGGCACTAACACATGCACTGGTACAATCCCATTTGCACTACCCATGCAGATTTCTAACCACCTACACAGAACTGATTCACACCTCCAATTACCCAGGTTGTACCCATTGTAGGAAGGTGGAATCTGACTATATGGTTGCCCCCATTTTTTTTCTGGTGTTTTGCTGGTTTTCAACTTAGTTGGACTGGGACCCTGCTATCCACGCAGCTTCGGCGCCCCACCCACGCACCCAACCATCGAACCAATGCCCCCCACCGCCACCCTTCGCACCTGGACCACGGTGACCACCGAAGACACAACCCGCACGATGAACACCATCCACTCCGGATCACCGACCGACCCCTGCCCACACCACGTCTTCAACAAGGCCGACTCCACCATCGCACCCCAACTCCGGAACATCATCAACGCCTCCTTCAACACCGCCACCTTCCCGGAGAGCTGGAAGCACGCAGAGATCAGCGCCCTCCTGAAGAAACCTACAGCGGACCCCACCGATCTCAAAAACTTCCGCCCCATCTCGCTCCTCCCTTTTCCTGCTAAAGTCATCGAGAAGATCGTCAACAGACAGCTGACCGCCTTCCTCGAGACGAACGGATCCCTCGACCCCTCGCAGTCCGGCTTCAGAGCCAACCACAGCACCGAGACCGCCCTCATCGCAGCCACCGACGACATCCGGACCCTGCTCGACAAGGGGGAAACAGTGGCCCTCATCCTCCTGGACCTCTCCGCTGCGTTCGACACGGTCTGCCACCGCACCCTAGTCCAGTGCCTCAGCAACATCGGTATCCAAGAGAAGGCACTGGAGTGGATCATCTCGTTCCTCGCCGAAAGAACACAAAGAGTCCGCCTCCCCTCGTTTCGCTCCGAGGCCACCGAAGTCATCTGCGGCGTCCCGCAAGGATCTTCACTCAGCCCCACCCTCTTCAACATCTACATGAAACCTCTCGCAGCCATCGCACGCCAGCACAACCTCAACATCATCTCTTACGCCGACGACACCCAACTGATCCTCGCCCTCACCAGAGACCCCGACACCGCCAGAACCTGCCTACACGAAGGGATGAAAGACGTCGCCGAGTGGATGAAGGACAGCCGCCTGAAACTGAACTCGGACAAGACAGAAGTCCTCATCCTGGGATCTTCGCCCTCCGCCTGGGACGACTCCTGGTGGCCCCCAGCCCTGGGCACCGCACCCAAGCCAACCGACCACGCACGCAACCTGGGCTTCATCCTGGACCCCTCCCTCACGATGACCAGACAAGTCAACGCCGTCTCCTCATCGTGCTTCAACACCCTGCGTATGCTTCGCAAGATCTTCCGCTGGATCCCGACCGAGACCAGGAAGACTGTCACCCAGGCACTCGTCACCAGCCGACTGGACTACGGAAATGCCCTCTACGCCGGAACCACAGCCAAGCTACAGAAAAGACTCCAGCGCATCTAGAACGCCTCCGCCCGACTCATCCTGGATGTCCCCCGACGCAGCCACATCTCCAGCCACCTGAGGAACCTGCACTGGCTCCCCGTCGACAAGAGGATCACGTTCCGGCTCTTCACCCACGCACACAAGTCTCTCCATGACCTGGGCCCCAAGTACCTCAACAACCGCCTGACCTTCTACACGCCCACCCGCCAGCTACGGTCCACCAGCCTCGCCCTCTCAGCCGTACCACGCATCTGAAGAGCCACCGCCGGAGGAAGATCCTTCTCTTACCTGGCTGCCAAGACTTGGAACTCCCAACCCATCCACCTTCGGCTGACCCAGGACCATCTAGCCTTCAGGAAACATCTCAAGACCTGGCTGTTCGAGCAGTAGCATACCCCTCCCCCCAAGCGCCTTGAGACCCTCCCGGGGGAGTAGTGCGCTATACAAATGGCATGATTGATTGATTCAGGTCCCCAATCTATCTGTTTTCTCTATAAAATGGACTCCATGTACTTTAGGTACATACCAGATTGGGTATTGGGTCACCTCTGTGAGTCCCTGTATAGTGTACCATAGGTACCCAGGGCATAGGTGCATCCAAGGCCTACCAGGGGCTGAAGCATGTATTATGCCACCCCTGGCTAGCCCTCCAAACTGACACCAAAGGTCTGTTCGCACAGCCTGGGTAGGGTGGCGTAATCACCCCTTATATCCCTATATCTATCTATATATAGACATATATGCACCTATAAGCCACTCCTATGGTAGGTCTTGACAATCCTGGAAGCAGAGTGCTTAGTTTTATGTGAGTGGGTGCCCTAGTATGAGCTGAGCCCCTCTGCAGCTTTCAGAACCATCTCTTTATAGCTGTTCTATGATCTAGCCATATCATATACTAAGTGCATTATAATCCTCGCGGTTAAGGCTAACTTTGGTTTGGCTTTATCAAAACATGTCGTGTAAGGTGTCAAGCACTTTGGAATACTACCCCCACACCTCCCGCCAATCCTGCCAGCGGAGGTAGCATTCCACCTTTCTAGAGGGAGAAGACATGTAGTTACTGTTAAACCCGGTGAAAGTTAAACAAAGCTCCAGCATCACAAAATGGATGCTGCTGCCACAGACACAAGTCTGTCCTCCTGCTGTCGTGCAGGCCTCAGCCAGACCCGCTAGTTCAAGGTGTTTGCCCTTCTCTGCACGAAGTCCTCAGGCCAAATAGAAAGAAGCTGGCACAGAAACTGGAAATAGAAAACATAACATTTATTACACCTCATGAGGTGGTGCTACGGTTCAAACAGTACCCTTCGGCATTGCAAGAAGTAGCACCACGCATGGTTTATTTATACCCACACAGGGGCTCAAAAGAAGGCGGTAAAAAGCACAAGAGCACATTTTATGTACATATGAGGTAATATCGAGAGGCACAATCGATCAGTGGGAGGAGCTAACAGTCTTGGGGGTTCGATTAACACATTCCAATCTAAAGCTAACCACTACCAGATGTGAACCCTAACGGTCAGCGGCAAAGTAAGGGACTCTAATAATAGCCTGTTGCTGGGCAGATTCAAGTGCCTCGAACAGGAAGATAGGACAAAGCACATGGTCAGCACGAGGTAGCATGTAGCAAACAAAATGGCTGCCGTAAATACAAAATGGAGTCCCTTAAATGTCAAGATAACGGCTAGAACTAAGATGTCTTTCGCTAATGCTCAATCTTATCGCTGTTAGATTACAACAGACGACCCTTTTAGCATTAGCTAAAGACATTTTGGGATAATCTAAACATTCATCCCGTATATCTATACGCATCATATCAGTTACTTCTTTATCTAACATGTGTTGGGTTTTCACAGTATTCTTCTTGGATGGTATACAAGCAGTTATGCTTATAGAACATAGCATTGGGCCACAGTGGATACACATACAACAGGTGAAAATCACTGCAATTGCAATACAGAGAATAGTCAGTCATTTCTAACCCCAGGCAGAAACTGGAGCCCAAAACCAACCAGCAAAAGTCCAGGTGCCATTTTTTTAGTATGAATATCTGCAGTTATCTTATGCAGTTTAAGAATTGTATCATACACTGAGGGCGAATTATCAGGGACGAAAACACAGCAACTACTACCAATAACTTTACATGCACCTCCTCTATCTGCTAACGTAACATCTAGTACCATCCTATTTTGGAAAAGTTACAATCCTAGCAATTTGTAACTCCTCAGTAATATTTCCAAGTGCTACAGCAGTTTGATTAGTGACAGCTTCCACAACTCTAGTCAATCGTCGTATTTTTCTGCTATTTAATGCAGCACCTACAAAAGGAAACAGGCCTAAATTAAAATCAACATATTGCTGCAGACTAGTGTCGGTTTGATCCACTTCATCAATTCTTATTGTCCTCTTATAACAATTTATTGAAATATTCCTAAACAGTTCAAAATCTCGGTGGTATGAGGCAGGTGCCAGGAAAACAGGAGGCAATAGAAAAAAAACATAATATGCACCTGACCACCCTTCTGGTAGTCTATGATATCCATGAATTCCACATACTAAATATGTGTTATGTGAGGCCAGAAATGAGCTATTGTTCATTCCATCTATATTTAATACATTAACACAATCACTAGTTCCAACTGGAATTCGTCCAGTACTTTGTACGCATAAGTCTGCATTAGTCCTTGTAACAGTGATTACAGACTGGTTGCTTGTGGTAAAGTCTCTTGTATGAGTGAAAACATATGGCGTGGAAGCACAGTCCGGTCGGTATTCCTCCCATTCCCATATAGTTCCATTTGCTTGAGGATACCCATGTTTGTCTTGATAACACTCTTTATTCAGACGGAAAAGAAGTCCACCTACTGTAGGTTTCCTAGTTGCAAACAAAAGAGTGTACCAGGCTCGACAAGAACCATTATGCGAAAAAGGAAGTGGAATAAAAGGTGTTCCACCTTTCTTTTGGTGTGCTGGAAGCATACCACATATCCAATAATTAGTGGTGTTTGTAGCATTATGGGTATGGTGGAGCGTCTGGACAAACGTATTATTAAGATAAGATTCTCAATGCTTTTGCTCATGATACGGAAGAGTGAAATGCTGGTGCTCTTCTGGGACTGGAGTAGTAGAAACTACAAAAAACTCATGAGCAGGAATCATCATTTCAATAGACCAGGTGATTACTGCTATAATTGTCAGAGCAGCAAAAACACCTATAACTCCTAATATCTTTTTCTTAGTGGTTATCATAGCAACAAAATCAGCTTTCTCTAAAAACAGAATAAAACAACAAATAAAAAAATGATCGTGCAAGCTCTTCTCACGTGGGTAGACATTGTTTTCTTCACCGCAGATCAAGACAGGTGTCACTACACTATGCAGGGCTTATCCCCCTCCCTTGTCATATCGGCATTCCATTTCCACTACCCAGGGCTGTTGCTCAACCTGTAGACTCTTTTCTCTGTCTCAAGTTGTATCGCGTTGCTCCAGGAGTCGTCTGGTCTGGGAAGAACTCCGTAGATTCGTCTGGTGATACAGCAGGGCCTTTCTCCGTGGTCAAGATCTCTCGATGATCGGTCAGCACAGCAGGTTCCACCAAGGTCGACGATACCTTCCGACAATGGATGCTATGCACCCAATTTTTCTTGTTGGTGACTCGAACCGCTGTTCTCGTGGCAAGGAGCACCTGTTCTGGTCCACGCCATCTCAGCTCCAAGCTGCTTGACCTCTTGAACGCCTTAACCATCACAAGGTCGCCAGGACGGAGCTCGTGGCCTTCACCTGTAGATCTGTGAGGGAGTGCTTCTCGAACCTGTTGATGAATAGAAACCAAACTATCCGTTAACTGTGCCAAATACCTTGCCTTGCTGGTTCATTGACACTGAAAAAAGACTGATTGCACCTCTATTAATTCGACGACCATCTTGGAAAGGTAGCCCTGTTCACGATTTTACATCTGTTAACTCCTGCCCACTGTATCTCTACTTTATTTTTATTAACTTACTTATATCCACCTACTCCCCTATCTCTTATTTTTTTATCCTAGCCATCTTTTCCCTCATTCACCTTTCATCCTTCGCCTCCTTAAATTTTCTACTCCTCCTAATTTATACTCTCTTTCTTTCCTTTATATGCACTGCATTAATCTGTATTTGAAATGTTATTCTAATGCTGTGTTTATTTTTTCTATTCATTTTCTTTTTTCCTTTATATGCATTTTATTAATTTTATTTAGACATGTTACTCTATTGTTGTGCTTACTCTTTATTTGTGTTAAACCAATGATACTCTATTCCATTCTACCCTCCATTTATCTATTCTGCCTTCAAACCATACCCAACCTCTCTAACAACTTTCATCTATGTATACCACATTTTATCCCGACCCCCTCCTTAACCGCCGTTTGACCTATCCCCTACAACCTATAATGCCATTATATGCACTTTATTTACTTTGATTTCAGATATTTTATTTTTATTGTTGTGCTTATTTAACCTTGTTTGTATTACTCATTTTTATTTTTAATTCTTTAACGCCTGGAATGTTCACTATGTTATATGCTTCTTTTATCATGTAATATGTTTGACGTATATTTTGTTTATTTATTTTATGTATATCTTTTTACAATTGCCTGCTCCTCCTTATTTGATGCTTATGTTTGTTCACCCTCATTCACTATCATTGTAACTTCTGCAAGCTCAATGTAACCCTTTCCCCACAATCTGTCTTTTATTCATCGTCCCATCACCTACTGCTCTATCTTCAACTTCCCATAAGCTTCTCTCTATTTTAATCTGCTCTGACTATACCTAACCTGACCCCCACTTCCCCCTATTTCCTCCTTCATTCTTCACTCCAAGGTTTATTACGCTCTACCTTGTCCTGCATCTTCACTCTCTCCCTTTTCTCCAAATCATGTCCCCTCTCAATTCCCCCCCCCAACCGTAAACTCACCCATCACCAAACTCGGCTCTAATTCTTGGTCCATCCTTTACCCCTTCCATCTCTCCAAACATGGCAAGAAAAACTTCAAGCATAAACTTCTCTGTCTCCACCCAGAAACCCTATTTGCTGATCATCACAACAGCCTCAACTTCTCTCTTATCACTAACTTCATCTTCTTCACAAAACGCCCATCTAAATGGAAGAGCCTATTTCTTAAGCACCTCCCTATCTCGAATTCACGCAACATCCCTTATGGCCTGAAACTCTCCACCTCCCCTTCTCCCTCCTTCCCGGGTGAAATAGATATCTCATTTTCAAATCCGGAACCATTCTCATCCAAGCGTCTGAAAACAACCTTGATATCTTTGAAGAACACTTTAGCGCTATATCCCAATCCCTCACACAATCCTTAAACCCTGCCCTCCCACCGCCCCAACCCCCTGACACACCACCCCCCAACATGTCCCTTGCTCCATCATCTCGTACCTCTGGATTACCCCAAGCTTTATTACCTTCCTCTACCTCCATTTTTCCTACCCCCCTATCGCATCTTCCTGACTTACCATCCTCCTCTCCTACTTCCAACTCCACCACCCTTTCCCAACCACAATTGACCTCAACAGCCTACTCCACTAGTACCATTTCTGAATCCCATCACCCCCGCTTTATCCCCCCCACGATCTCCCCCTCCCCCCTTCAAGCAATCCATCTGAGCATAACCAATCTCTAATGACCTCCCTCACCCTCAATGTTATAACCTGTTATGACTCCCTTATCTCCCAGCCTCCTAGCAGACCTATCTCCCTTCCACTCGCCTCCACCAATGATCCTCTCCTCTCCTCTCATGAATCCTCCACATTGCATGATCCGCCTGTCACACTCATGCCTACTCATGCCTCCCCTCTAACCCTGAACCCTCTATACTCTACTACACACTCCTCTCCTTTCGATCTGCTCTCCAACATTCCAACACCTTCCTCCACACCACTCAACCCCTCAATGTTACCTCCAGCCAACCCCAAGTATCCCCTGGTCTCCCCAGATTCCAACAACACTCTCCCTTCTATGTTTATCCCTCCCCTAGACGCCCATATCACTTCTCCCTCTACCACTTACCCCCTGACATCTCCACTTTCCAAGTATACCATCTCTCCTTTGCTCCAGGCTCCCCTTGACCCCCACATCACTTCTCCCTCTTCCTCCTACCCCCTGATATCCCCCTTTTCCAATAACACACTCTCGGTTACGCACCTCCATTCCTCTCCATCGGACTCACTTCATCCCCTCCCACCGTGCTCATGCATCTCCAAATCTCCCTTAACATCTCCCTCACTTCTTCAACCCCTACCCCACTCTCACATCCCCTTACTATCTTCAACAAACCACACTCTAACAGTTACGCCAATTCCTAATGCTCCTACACCACTTCCTCCAATCTGTCAACCCAAAATGATTGACACTCCTACTTCTTGATCCTACACTCACCCACTCTCCAAAATGTACCCGACCCCACATTATAATTCCCCCCTCCTTCCCCCTCCTGGTTTTCCCCCTTGTATCCCTCACTTTATCCCCCCTCGAGATAACCCTAACTCAACCAAATACCAAATAAATACTGATCCTCCACATTCAATCCACACACTATCACCCCCTAACATTGAACATTGGAATCAACGACCCTCGCCCCCTCGGGGGACCTTGTCGTAGCTGATAGCAATTTCAGGAAGTGGATTTCCGACTCACTCGACTCTATCATACCTATAAAAACCTGCGAAGACAAGAGCGGAAAGACAGGCTCGGCCCCCTGGTTTAGCCTGGAACTAAGAGCCCTCCGCAAGGAATGTAAAAAAGCGGAGCGACTGTGGAGGAAGGACTGGCTCCACTCTAGTAAAGACTCCTACCGGAGGACTGTGAGAACATACAAATCTGCTTTGAAACTCTCTAAGGCCTCTTACTATGATGATAGGATAAAAAATGCCACAAACTCCGCGAGAGAATCCTATCTCATCGCCAAAGAACTCCTAAAGGTACCACAACCCCCTCCACTGACCAGGGCCCTACCGGACAGGAGTAATGAACTTGCAAAATACTTTGACTCTAAAATCTCCCACATCTTAGCTTCACTTCCGCAGCCTAACCAGCTACCCTGCTGGGACAACGTGACGCCTGACACTTGTCCAGTAGGCGACCCTCGCCCGCAGCTTAATGCTTTTAGGGCGGTCTCATCGGACGAAGTTGAAAAGACCCTGGCCAAGATGAAAAGTGGCTCTCCCCGTGACCCTGCTCCCATGAGGTTTTTGAAAGCAGTCACCTCTGCGATTGTTCCTCCAGTTCTGGAGTTGATCAATGCCTCACTGTCCCAAGGCTCCGTCCCTCCTAGTTGGAAGGGGGCGGTAGTTAAAGCCCTCCTCAAAAAAAAACAATTGGACCCCGCTGATCTGGCCAACTATAGGCCGATCTCGCTCCTCCCGGGCATCAGCAAAATTGCTGTAAAACTGGTTAAAGTCCAGCTGTCCCAGTTTCTGGAATCTAACAATCTGCTGCGACGTTCCCAAACGGGGTTCCGCCCTGGCCAAGGTACAGACACTGCCCTCCTCGCCGTCATCGAGGAGGCAAGGTGCATTTTGGATTCAGGGGGGTCAGTGGCAGTGATCCTCCTGGACCTTAGTGCAGCCTTTGACACGGTGAATCACCGTGTCCTGCTCCACCGGCTGGCCAGGGCGGGACTCGGGGGCACTGCGTTGGCCTGGATAGAGTCATTCCTGTCGGGCCGTTCGTTCCAGGTCTGGGATGGCAACTGCCGTTCTGACTCTCTTTCTTGGACAAGTGGGGCTCCCCAGGGTTCCTCACTTAGTCCCACTCTTTTTAACGCCTATATGGCCCCTCTGGAGGATGTAGTTACCCCCTTCGGCATCAATATTGTGAGTTATGCGGACGACACGCAATTGGTCGTCTCTCTCTCACATCTTGATCAATGCCCAGATAATCTCTTGCACTGCCTCCAGAAAATCCATCTCTGGATGTGCGAGTCCTCACTCAAACTCAATGGGTCAAAAACAGAAGTCATGCTGGTGGGCAAGAAGTGGTCAGCAATTCCATCATCTGGTAGGCCCGATACTATGGGTGAGGTGCCCGCCCCCAAGAAAGAAATTAAGAGTCTGGGGGTCTGGCTCGAACCGGACTTGTCAATGAAAACCCAGGCAACTAAAACAGCTGGAACCTGCTTTGGACTTATGCGGTCAGTCTGCAAGATCCTTCCTTTGCTCCCCCTTCAATCTAGGAAACTCCTGGTTCAAGGACTGGTCCTGGCACGATTGGACTACAGCAATGCCGTCTATTTAGGAGCCCCTGAAGCCACTCTGGGCAAGCTACAACGAACCCAAAATGCGGCTGCCCGGATGCTGATGGGTCTTCCCTCCAGAACCTCTGCCAGACCAGCGCTTAAGGCTCTTCACTGGTTGCCAGTACGAGAGAGGATCGAGTTTAAGGCAATGTGCATCGCTCACAAGCTCCTCAATGAACAAGGCCCTTCTATCCTAGGAGATATGGTTACCCCGTACAAAGCCCCGAGATCTCTGCGCTCGGACAATGAGCGACTGGCAAATGTCCCCAAGTTTAGGAGGGTACGCACTGGAGGCCATCGCTTCTCAGTAAAGGCAGCCACACACTGGAATTCGCTTCCCCGCAGTGTGCGGTTGGAACCCTGCTACTTTCGTTTTCGCAAGCAGCTCAAAACTCTGCTTTTCCCTAAATAAGTTTTTTCTCCCCTCTCGGCCAACTCAAGCTCTCACAGCGCGGGGATGCCTCCGGGTCACCAGGCGCTTTACAAATCTCTAAATAATAATAATAATAATAATAACTTCTCCTTTCGTCTCTCGTTTCAGAACTCTCCTCACTCAGAAGCGTTATCTCACGCCTCACCAAAGCCATCTCCTCAACTCACACCCACTCTCCGGTTGTGGTAAATAAATAAATAATACCTCTATTTTTGAATGGATAAATGAATAACAGATAGCTCAATAAATAAGAGTCAAGATTCGAGGTAGTAGGAGTTTTGCAGGTTTATTACAGCATAAAGGACAGGAACAGGACAACCTGCACAGGAATAGGATGGCAGGGCCCGGCAGCTGCCGGGGCTGGATCTGGGATGAGCGCGCTAGCATTTAATAACAATACACAAGCATATATAGTAAAACAGTTGCATTACAGTACATATGACAGGCGGAGCAGTGGGTGTGACGCGTAGCAGTCGCGAAAGATAAGGGTGAAAGTTGGTGTAACAGGGCGTATACATAGACAGGTGATGCAAACGTAGCAGAATATGTCATGAATGGGGCGGAAACACGGAGGGGGCTACCTAAGGAGCCGGGACCTCTAACCTGATGGTGCGCGCAAACTGGCAATGACGTGTTACTAGGAGAAGCTGGGGGCTACAAACTCTGTGCTAGGAGCAGAGACTGAAGTCTGGAGAGTCAGGGCGACATGTACCTAGACAGTATCTAGTATCTGATGTTTAGAGAACATGTTGATATAAACTAGAAGTCAGGAGGGGAAAGGCTAACTTGATTCTAAGACTGGAGCATGCATTATTCTACATGTAGTGCGTGATGAAGAATACTAAATGATCATTAATACAGTATTTCTCTAACATGGAGACGTAAAGGCTAGACTATGACGGTAACTATTGATGCGATTCAGTAGCTTTAAGAATGCAGAGAAGGAGGGCTGGACTGATAACTAGAATCATAACATACTCTTGGCAGACTCAGAGGCAGAGCCAGGCTGAACCGGGCACTGTGAGGCAGGAAGTAAGTGAAGGGTCAGGGATACAGGTGGGGGCTGTATCGCTCCTCAGCGAGGCTCAGGAGACAGGAGCTGAATCTGGTGTCCGGGCCCTTTTGAGGCCTAGAAACGGGGACTTTACAATGGAATAACGTGCACACTGAGAAACGTGGCAACGTAACTTTAAATAGGCCTGATATTCGTAGTATTCACGAGAACTGGAAACTGGCATACTAGAGATGGACACAGCTATAATTGCGTCTTTAATCGAACATGGTGAATACATATGCATATTAATCATGCACACATAACATATGATGGATGACACGTAGGCGGAGCTGATTTGCATATCGCCATTGTCTAACCCAGGGTGGTGTGGAGTGCAAAAAAACGATGGATTTGGGCCCAGATCTTTTGACTGGGGGAGTGTGTGACATTGATCCACATTCAGTCCATCACTTGTTGTTTTTGCAATTGCCGCCCTAAGTGCGCTGGGGATGCCCAGACGTGGGTCCCAGGCACTCCACACCACTTGGAGTCAAGCTAGCCGGGCTGAAGAGAGGTGTTACCTCGAAACCGGTCCGGTCCTCGGATGCTTGATTCCGTTCTGGGAAGGACATGGCGTTTGTAGTTCGGACTGGACTGTTCCCATGGGGCAACAGGGTCAGAGCTGATTTGCATATCGCCATTGTCTAACCCAGGGTGGTGTGGAGTGCAAAAAAACGATGGATTTGGGCCCAGATCTTTTGACTGGGGGAGTGTGTGACATTGATCCACATTCAGTCCATCACTTGTTGTTTTTGCAATTGCCGCCCTAAGTGCGCTGGGGATGCCCAGACGTGGGTCCCAGGCACTCCACACCACTTGGAGTCAAGCTAGCCGGGCTGAAGAGAGGTGTTACCTCGAAACCGGTCCGGTCCTCGGATGCTTGATTCCGTTCTGGGAAGGACATGGCGTTTGTAGTTCGGACTGGACTGTTCCCATGGGGCAACAGGGTCAGAGCTGATTTGCATATCGCCATTGTCTAACCCAGGGTGGTGTGGAGTGCAAAAAAACGATGGATTTGGGCCCAGATCTTTTGACTGGGGGAGTGTGTGACATTGATCCACATTCAGTCCATCACTTGTTGTTTTTGCAATTGCCGCCCTAAGTGCGCTGGGGATGCCCAGACGTGGGTCCCAGGCACTCCACACCACTTGGAGTCAAGCTAGCCGGGCTGAAGAGAGGTGTTACCTCGAAACCGGTCCGGTCCTCGGATGCTTGATTCCGTTCTGGGAAGGACATGGCGTTTGTAGTTCGGACTGGACTGTTCCCATGGGGCAACAGGGTCAGAGCTGATTTGCATATCGCCATTGTCTAACCCAGGGTGGTGTGGAGTGCAAAAAAACGATGGATTTGGGCCCAGATCTTTTGACTGGGGGAGTGTGTGACATTGATCCACATTCAGTCCATCACTTGTTGTTTTTGCAATTGCCGCCCTAAGTGCGCTGGGGATGCCCAGACGTGGGTCCCAGGCACTCCACACCACTTGGAGTCAAGCTAGCCGGGCTGAAGAGAGGTGTTACCTCGAAACCGGTCCGGTCCTCGGATGCTTGATTCCGTTCTGGGAAGGACATGGCGTTTGTAGTTCGGACTGGACTGTTCCCATGGGGCAACAGGGTCAGAGCTGATTTGCATATCGCCATTGTCTAACCCAGGGTGGTGTGGAGTGCAAAAAAACGATGGATTTGGGCCCAGATCTTTTGACTGGGGGAGTGTGTGACATTGATCCACATTCAGTCCATCACTTGTTGTTTTTGCAATTGCCGCCCTAAGTGCGCTGGGGATGCCCAGACGTGGGTCCCAGGCACTCCACACCACTTGGAGTCAAGCTAGCCGGGCTGAAGAGAGGTGTTACCTCGAAACCGGTCCGGTCCTCGGATGCTTGATTCCGTTCTGGGAAGGACATGGCGTTTGTAGTTCGGACTGGACTGTTCCCATGGGGCAACAGGGTCAGAGCTGATTTGCATATCGCCATTGTCTAACCCAGGGTGGTGTGGAGTGCAAAAAAACGATGGATTTGGGCCCAGATCTTTTGACTGGGGGAGTGTGTGACATTGATCCACATTCAGTCCATCACTTGTTGTTTTTGCAATTGCCGCCCTAAGTGCGCTGGGGATGCCCAGACGTGGGTCCCAGGCACTCCACACCACTTGGAGTCAAGCTAGCCGGGCTGAAGAGAGGTGTTACCTCGAAACCGGTCCGGTCCTCGGATGCTTGATTCCGTTCTGGGAAGGACATGGCGTTTGTAGTTCGGACTGGACTGTTCCCATGGGGCAACAGGGTCAGAGCTGATTTGCATATCGCCATTGTCTAACCCAGGGTGGTGTGGAGTGCAAAAAAACGATGGATTTGGGCCCAGATCTTTTGACTGGGGGAGTGTGTGACATTGATCCACATTCAGTCCATCACTTGTTGTTTTTGCAGGATGACACGTAGGGACACAGAACATGGCAAAATTTACTTTTCCACATTCCCTCCTTGTCACTACGTTTCCATCAGGAAACATCAATATTCATGATACCATCTATCATTTCATACAGCATCAATTGTTCGTCTCGAATTTTCTTGGAACGGGATTTAGAACGGGACTTGGGACTAGGAATACAAGAGGTAGCACAAATGCCTCAAATCGCAGGGCCACATTGTATACAGAGGCAGCAACTGAATATGATCGCTACTGCAATACCTAGAAAGGACAATACTTTCCATCCCCAAGCGGAAATTATATTCCAGAACCAACCGGACCATGTCCAGGTGCCTGGGTCTTGGTGTAACAGATGGGCAATTTTATGGAGTCTGGTTATAGCTGAATAAACAGACGGCGCGTTATTTGGAATGAAAATGCAGCAACTAGATCCGATGACTCTACATGCCCCGCCCCTATCGGCCAGTATGACGTCAAGGACGAGACGATTCTGGAGCACGACAAATCTCATAGCAGATTGCTCTTCGGTTAAGTTACCTAGAGCAGAGGCAGTCTCATTTACTACAGCTTCAAGGGTTCTGGTTAACCTACGGATTAGCTTACTGTTCTGGATAGGGCCTATAAAAAAGAAGAAACCTCTATTGAAATCTGTATACTGTTCTAGAGCAGTTTCAGTATAATCGACAATTGGGGACTCAATCTCCCTTCTATGTCTAAGGTGTACTAGATGTGTGTTTCTATGATAATCAGATGGGGCCAGGAAAACTGGTGGCAGTAGGAAGGCAATGTAACAGGTTCCCTCCCAATCGAGGGGCAGACGAACATATGCGGTTTGACCACAAATAAAATAAGAATGACGTGAAGCTTTGAAAATAGATTTCCCATTGTCACTATACTTGACAATAGTAGTACAATCACTATGGCCTACATGTACGGAACCATTATTTCGGACACATAATTCACCTTTGACTGGTAGTACTGAAATAGCAGGTAAGTCTGGAGTAGTAGCAGACTGAACATTCAGGACCATGAAATTCGAAGAATAATTTCCTAAATTGTAAACTTCGTTTTCTAGATCTAACCCTGTTCTGTGGGGAAGACCTTGCTTGTCTGGAAAACATGTACTATTAAGAAAAGACATATCTGTTGAGGATGACGTTAACGTGGACCATGCTCCACACGAACCATTATGAGAAAATGGATAAGGAAAGAGTGGCAGAACTCCCTTCGGTGTCTGGAAAGGGGGGAGTCGACCACACACCCAACAATTAGTGGCATTGCTGGTCTGGTGTGAATAATGTAACATGCGGATAAAAGAATTGTTACGCATAGCGAGGCGATAAGAGAGTTCATGAGGAGGCAGATCACTAAACGTGTGCTCTACTGTAACATTAGAAGACTTATTTACATGAGAAACTGGAAAATACAAGTAAAATGCATAACTGGTGCAGGAAATCATAATGCTGAGAAATAATATGAAACTTAGAAAAACGATACATCGGATTGAGTTTTGACTAACTCTCTCACTATGGGGGTCTATTTTATACATGTCAGAAACCGGTCTAACCGTTTCACCTAGGGGAGGACTTAGACAATCAAACTGGCTGACTTATTTTACTAGACCTTAGTTTTAATTTATACTCCTGTTGCGGAGTTTCCTCTAACAGGGAGGGTGCAATATCATTGTCTTTTGCGGGACAGTCCTTAAGAATAGTACTTTGGCAGTCCTTTAAATGATCTGAAATGTTCTTTGAAACGGGCTTCAATCCATAAAACTTTTTGATATGCGAAAGATGCACCCAGCCTTTGCGTCCCTCCAACTTCACGGCTGTACGGGTGGCCAGGAGGACCTGTCGGGGCTCCTTCCAGCGAGGCTCCAGTGGACTTGAACGATCAAAGTTTCGCACTAGGACCATGGATCCGGGAACGATTTCATGCGGTGCCACCTCGGTATTGTCTGGAAATGCGGCGGCAACCTGTGAACGACAAGAGTTGAGGGCAGACATCAAGGAAGCTAGGTAATCTGTCAGCATATTACTTGAAACATCGGTAATACTTCGAGGTCTAGGAGTACCCCACATGTTAGGGGGGCGGCCGAAAACGACCTCATACGGGGACAGACCTGATCTGGAATGTGCGACCATGCGCATATAGAACAGGGCAACTGGCAGAGCTATTAGCCAGTCTACACCTTTCTCTTGACAAACCTTTGCAATTCGAATTTTCAGGGTCTGATTATGTCTCTCTACGAGACCAGCTGCTTCAGGATGGCGTACACAATGGAACTTCCACTGGTACCCTAACAAAAGGGACACGTGTTTCATTAGCTCGGATGAGAATGGCTGGCCGTTATCAGAATATACGACTCTAGGGAGTCCGTAACGGGGGAAGAACTCACGAACCAACTGCTTGGCAGTAGTCGTGGCTGTGTAATCTGGAACTGGATATGCCTCCGTCCACCTGGACAAAGCGCATACAACTACGAGGACATACTTGAAACCTCGACATCGCTCCATCTGAATGTAATCCATCTGGAGGACTTCAAAAGGGTGGTCAGGGGGCTGGAATCCACCTTGATCCACCGGGACACTTTTACCTGGATTAAACTGACAACATATCATACAGGTACGGACTTTCTGCTTGGCTGCAGCTCGTAAATGCTTGTTGAACCAAATGTTCTGGATACTGTCTAACATAGCTTTTTCTCCTAAATGTGCTGGACTATGTGCGGTATTAATAATGACTTGAACCATAGAGTCGGGGAGAAACCATGTGGCTCTACCCTTCGTTAACCATCCTTGATCTGTCTGGACCCCTCCTTGTTCGGACCATTTCTTGATTTCATCGGGAGTAGCATGTAACTGGATATCTATGACATCTTGAGTAGGGTCCTTAACTGTCATACATGTAGTCGGATCTGGAGTGTGTGTCGGTGTCTTATTAACTGGAATGTCTGGAGTCTGAGCTGTAAGCTTGGCTGTGCGATCTGCTAGATCATTACCCTGGGAAATAATGTCAGTAACTTTCGTATGTGCTTTGCACTTCATGATAGCAATGGATGTCGGTAAGTGTATTGCATCTAACAGAGCTTGAATAAGGAGACCATGCTGAATCTTGGTTCCATGAGAAGTCATGAAACCTCTCTCCTGCCAGAGCACTCCAAAGTCGTGTACGACTCCAAATGCGTAGCGTGAATCTGTGTAAACATTAACTTTCAGGTTCTTGGCGTGTATGCAGGCTTGAGTCAGAGCAACTAGCTCCGCCGCTTGAGCAGACAGGGTGTCAATACGGTGTGTCTCTATAACTTCAGTGTCAGTAGTCACTGCATACGCGGCGACTAGTTCTCCTGTACTTGTTCTCATACATGAACCATCCACATAAAGCGTCAGGTCGGGATCTGGTAATGGAATATCTGTCAGATCTTGTCTTGGCTTTGTCATGATGTTAACTACTTCCACACAGTCGTGTGTGGCAGGATTCAAAGTAACTGATGGTAACAATGTAGCAGGGTTTAGGACGTTGCAGCGTCTGATTTCTATGTGTGGCTGAAACAGTGTCAATTCATAACCTGTTAAACGTGCAATTGTCAAGTGCTGAGTTTGTGTTCGGTTTAAAAGAACTTCCACAGAGTGTGGGACTTGTACTGTCAAGGAATGTCCTAAGACTATGGAATCACTTTGTCTGATAGCTAGTGCTGTGGCTGCAACTGACTTGAGGCACGCAGGCAGAGCCTGGGCTACAGGATCTAATGTGCTCGAAAAATAAGCACAAGGCTTGTATTGTCCTGCTTGATCTTGTGTGAGAACAGATAATGCTGTACCTTCGCGTTCAGTGACAAAAAGTGTAAAAGGCTTACTGTAGTTCGGTGTAGCTAGAACTGGAGCTTGGCATAGAGCTTTCTTTAATTCATTAAAACTAAGTGTATGTTCAGATGTCCAAGGGAGGACAGTCGATACGGCTGCCTCCTGTGTTGTTAACTGTATCAGTGGTTTAGCTAGAAATGCATACTGAGGAATCCATTGTCTGCAATAAGAAGTAAGGCCGATAAAAGCACGTACCTCCTTCTGGGACTTTGGCTGAGGAAGACTCGCTATTAACTGGATACGGTCTGGTGTCAACTGCCTACCCCTCTTGGACAGTAAGTGGCCTAAGTAGATCACTTGCTGGACACAGAATTGAAGCTTAGAAGGGGACACCTTGTGCCCCATCTCGGCAACGAAATACAAGACTGTAAGTGAAGCTTGCTCGCAAGCACGTTCAGAACGGGCTGTGATCAGGAGATCATCGACATACTGGAGCAGGGCAGTGTCAGTTGGCATGTGAATGTTGTCTAGTTGTCTCTTGAGTGCTTGACTGTAAATACTAGGACTTTCTGTGAAACCTTGAGGAGCGCGTGTGAACATATAGCTCCTTCCATTTAAACAAAATCCGAAAAGAAACTGGCTGTCCGGATGAATGGGGACACTGAAAAACGCGTTCTTGAGGTCTATGACTGTAAAAAATGAGGCTTCGGAATCAATGGCTGTCAATAGGGAAGAGATATCTGGGACAACTGGGTACTGGGGAATAATGCATTTATTAAGCTCTCGAAGGTCAATCACTAATCGATATACTGGAGGTGCATTTGGATCAGTACGTTTCATGACTGGAATGATCGGAGAATTACATACATTGGAGTCGGTCTCCACAATTACTCCCTGAGCCATGAGCTCGTCAATAATTTTGGATAAGGCTGCTACAGCCTCAGGTGGCAATCTGTACTGTCTGATTCGTGGTAACACTACACCTGGCTTGAGAGTCACACGATGGGGTGTGATTTGCATAAAGCCAACATCAGTTGGACCTTGCGCCCATAGATGCTGCGGAACATTAGACAATCTTGGATCAAAATCTCGTAATACATAGTGACCCTTGAAGTCACGTAGGAACAATCGTATTCCCTCTGGGGAACAGCATATAACTGCACCTAATTCTTTCAGTGTTTTAATGCCTAATAGATTCTCTGGACATGACTTAGTAAGTAACAGATCAGTAGTGCGGGACAGTGGACCTACTTCTAGGGTAACTGGCTTTGATATTTCATTTACAATAGGTTTTCCTGAAAATCCAAGGGAAACATTTCTAGAGCCTGAGAGCGGAGCCCCTGGAACTTCGGCGTGACTTATAGTGGTCCTACTTGCCCCTGTATCAATCAGAAACTTTCTGTCTTTCCCTAATACTTGACTATGAACATAGGGACCTTCTTGATCTACAGGTATCTCGATGAGAGGCAAGCCTACCTCCCTCTCTAGGCTGTTTCATGAATACGGTTGATACTCTGGATATTCTGACTGAGCATACTGGTACATCTGCTGTGTAACATGCTGTGTTGCAGCGATGGGCTGCGGTACAGTAACTGTCTGTTGTGCATTCTGTGGCTGAGAAGTCTGTGAAACTTGCTCTTGTCTAGGCGGACGTGGTCTTTCTTTAGTCTTACCGGTAGCTATGTTGTGTTTCAGAACTGCACACTCGTTTATAAAATGACCTGGCTGTTTACAATAATTGCAGTTCCCTTTAACGGGAGCTGCAGGATGACTGGCTTGATTTGGTCCCCTCTTCTGACTGTCTTGAGGAACAGATTGTGCAACTAGTACTTTCATTTTCGTGTCTTTCATACGTTTTCTCTCATGATCTTGCTCTTCTCTGATTCTATTCTGGTGGTATTGAAGCATCTGTAACATCTGGGACGGGGTATTAGCTTGCCAGGTACTTTCGACTTTCAAAACTCGATTCTTAACTTGTGGACTTGAATTCTCGACTAGTTTAGTAACAAAAAGATGAGGGTATGACTCGCTACTCGTCTTGAGGCCACTGTTTATAATAAAACATTTTTCAAATCTAGAGTAAAAATCACTAGTGTCTTCGTCTTGTTTCTGTTTACATGCTGAGATTGCATCCCAGTCTTCCTTTTTAGTTGCTAATAGTCTGGGCAAAACTTGTATTAACAGTTCAGGTAATTCTTTACATTTATCTCCAAGACCGGTACCTGGTACTCGTGCCTTATCTTCAGCTTCTAGAACTGCCCAATCGATCTTTTTCTCTCCCACCTCCCATTCTTTTTCCTTGAGTTTCTCATATACCCCTGCGGGCAACAGGACCTTTAACATTTTAATAATATCTGGATACGTGTATTCTCCCATACGGAGCATGTCTTTTAATTCTCGGTGGAACCCTGCTGGATCTTTATCATGACAGGGAATTAATTTTTTCATCTCTAAGAGTTCCATCTTTGTGATAGGGGTGTAAACAAACACTCGTTGCATTTCACCACCCTCTGTCTTAACTGGATGCACTTCTCGTAACGGATTCTGTCTGTCTATGTAAAAGGGTTTACTTTCTGGGGGTGAGACATGAACAAAATGCGGGTTCAAAAACATACTATATTTGTGGCGCTGTTCTAGAATGACACTAATTAAATCAGTACCTAAACCTTTCCATTTATACTGGAGTAACTCGTTCAGGACATCATGTAACGGACCTGGATCAGAATGTTGACCCTCATACAATGTAATGAGGTGCTGGATCATATACATACCCGCCAGTCGCTGCTCGGCTGGGGGCAATTTCAGAAACATTTGTGCCACTATTTCGTCTGGAAAAGTGGTAGAATCAGTAATCCATCGGACTGCTGATCGGACTAGTTCTTGTTCATGCATAGTACTTAACTCGTTATAACCGATTCGTGATTTCAGAATGTGATCGGTAGCTTGAAATACTTGTTCCAAAGAACCTTGTTCTGGTGCTGGATGATGTAAAACTGACTTGTGTTCTAGGCGCAAATGGCGGTCTGGAAATCTAGATTTTCCTACATACGCTATTCTGGCGGGATTCTCGTCCTCTACCTCTTCCGCAGAGTCATTTTCTTTCTCGCTTACTTGTGCTGCTTTACGTTGGTCATGTAACCTTATTATTTCCTTACGAATTTTCTTGTACATACTCTCTATACTACTGATAGTCTTGTGCTTACCCTCGGCTATATTCTCACTCCACCTTGTCAGGGTTCTCATTTCGACTTGATCTTTGGTCGGATAATCTTGTTCCCTTATTAGACAATTAATCAGAAACTTTAATATCATGAGCTGGATCTCAACTTTCCTTTGAGACATGACTTCACTAATACTTTCTGGATCATCCCCTGTACGGATGAAACGATATATTCTGTCTAGATCTTCCTTCATATTCGGTAAAGTGACCAAGTACTCGGACACCTGCCTAACACGCACGGAAAATATGACCATACTATCCTCGCCTGGAACTGGATCATAACAGCATTCAGTAAGAGCTCGCCTGATTTCTGCAATGGACTGATATTTAGGCGTACGCTGTAACGCACGTTCATGTAACTCGACTGCTCCTGGACGTCTATTTGGCGGCGGGGTCTGAGGAGGACCTCCTCCTGCGGCCCCTAGACTGGAACCATCGACTGACATTCTTCGTACTAGCGCGGCGGGAAATTGTAATGTAGGCTGGACCTGGGGTACCGTAGCAGGTACTGCAAGGGGTGCCCCGGTGTCTGGAGGAGCAGGAAGTGCCTGATTTACAGGGACTGGCGGAGCGGGATTTGCATATTCTGGGACTGTGTCGTCCAAATAGGACGAAATGAAAATATCAGCTGCGGTCGGTTTGTGACGTAGCTTGAGCGGAACTAATGGTGGCGGGAAATTACTGGATGCCTCCGGGGTCGCTTTTGGCAAGCCCTCGGCAAGAAGAGGATACATACCCTTAATAAGGGCATGCCTCTGTCTGTCTGACTGTTCGGTTTTGACTCGTTCACCAATCTCGATTAATTCCCTTTCTTGGGCTCGTTCTAAGGATTCTCTACTTAATTCTGACTTTCTGATTTCTTTTTCGGTTCTTTTATGAGATTCTTTGCGCCATAACTCGATGGCATCTTTCTGTGACTGTCTGGCTTTCTTTTTCCATAATGCTTCTTCTACTGACCAGTGGGCTAGCGGCGGTAGAATTCTGCGAGGAGGAGGTATATAAAGCTATAATGGACTCCACGAAGAATAAGGCTCCGGGACCAGATGGAGTCCCGGTAGACTTTTTTATATATGCCCCAACAACCTGGTCTAAAGCCCTCACAAATGTTTTTAGGGCAACAAATGATGGATGTTTCCCAGAAACTTGGAATACATCTGTCATAGTACCCATTTTTAAAAAAGGAGATAGGGAGAATCCGGGATGCTACCGCCCAATTTCTTTAATAGACTCTGCCTTTAAGATTCTGGGCAGAGTACTATTGACTAAATTGAGATCAAACCTGGAGCTCTGTGGGGGCCTCGCAGAGATTCAATATGGCTTTAGAGAAAAACGGGGAACCTTAGAGCAATGCTCAAATTTACATCTCCTGATATCTAAGTACACGGTGGCCGGGGAGGGTTCACTATATTTAGCTTTTATGGACCTCTCCTCGGCCTTCGACTTGGTTAATAGGGCCAAGCTCTGGGTTATACTCCGTGAGCTTGGTATCGAGGATTCCTTGGTGGCCCTCATAGCAAGCTTGCACCAAGGACTTACTGCGAAGGTCCGGGTAACTAGGGAAGGGCGATGTTCTGACAGCTTTAGGTCAAATAAGGGTGTCCGACAAGGCTGCATTTTGGCCCCACTTTTATTCACCATTTATATTAATGATCTAGGAAAGTCCTTGTTAGCAGGCAACGCTGATGTCCCGCGGGTAGGTGGGAAGCAGATTCCGGCTCTGCTATATGCGGATGACGCTGTTCTCATCGCCCGCACGGGCATTGGTCTACAGACCCTTTTGGAGCTTTTTGGTTCCTTTATGGCTAAATTAGATTTAAAAATTAATGTGACCAAATCGCACACAATGATCGTGGGTCCGCAGAAAAATAAATCACACACAAAAACCTTTTTCTGTAAAGGCGAGGTTCTCTCCAGGGTCCCTGTTTTTCCATATTTAGGGGTCCTGTTTGACGAGAAGGGCTCCTGGGTCCCGCAAATTAAGGCCAAGCATATTTCTTTAGCCCGGTCCACAGCAGCCCTGATGGATTTCACTAAAAGACTAGGGGCTAAACCAATGGAAGCTGTGTTAAAAGTTTACAAAAGTAAATGCATTTCGATAGCCTCATATGGTGCAGCATTGTGGGGTTATACCAACCTGGATAGTATGCAGAGGGTAGAGAATAAGATTATTAGAAGAATCCTGTCGGTTCCAAACTCCACACCTACTTACTCCATACATGAGGAAGTTGGCCTACCCTATATCATAGATGGATTGAAATTGGCCCCTTTACTTTTTTGGGCCAATACCTGGTTAAATACTGAGTTGTCTTTAAACCATACAATTCTTAAAGATGTGACTGCAAGGGAGGGGGCAATGAACATACCCTGGTTGAGATACATAAAGTCATCATTCACTGCCCTCGGGAGACCTGACCTATATTTAACACCGTCAATAATCAGGAAAGCAGATATTGCATGGATTAAGAAGGAATTCCAGGGGAGGACACGCTTAATGAGAGAGGAGTTTGAAGTTAACAAACCATTAGTAAGAGCACACTTGGTTTTGTCCTCTTCCCCCTCGATGGAACCATACCTGCAATATGTTTCTAAACCCTTGCACAGATTTCTGCTAACCAGATTTAGAATGAACTTGATCCACTATTTATTAGGCACCTTCCCTATGTGGGGTAAACCGGAGCATGCACCACCGTGTGAGTGTGACCAGTTTTCTAATCAGGACACTCTCCATTTTCTGTTTTTTTGTGCATTTCATGACACGGAGAGGAGAAAATATCTAATTCCCCTCTTGAAAATTCTTGGCTTCATACAAGTGAGACCAGCCTTACTTTATCTCCAAAGATTACCGGATGCACACGTCACTTTTTGTGCAGCAAGTTTTCTAACAGCCGCTTACAGAGGAAGAAACAAAAGAATTCCTAGAACTGTATTGCTTTAAACCAAATATTAACATATTAACTGTAACTTTATTTCATATCTCATGGAGATTAATTAAGTGACTCTTTCACGGACACTGTGTAAAAACAAAATGAATTGTGGGTACTTTTGATATGTTTTTAATGTATGTATTTCTCTTGCCTTTTATGATTTTAACAAAAATCGAATAAAGTGTATTGTGACTGACTGACTGACTGGCTTCTTCTACTCTCATGATGCACTCGGCATCCCACGTACCTGATACGGGCCATCTATACTTTTCTTCTAACTCCTTGGTATACTCTACCCATAAATCTAGATATAATATGGCGCTTATGCCATGCTTCTGATACATAAAATGACCTGGACTGTCCCTAGGCGGGACAGGAACTGCTTCTTCTAGCAGACCCTTTCTAGTTTTTAACTGACGTAATCTCGAAAAGAGGGACATTGCAAACTTGAATCTGAACACAATACAATACACGAGGAACAATAACAATTGAGAAAACAATTCAGGCATACCACGACATTGAAAATACATTGAATAACATTATGAAGCAACAGTTCGGACAGAATACTACCTGGAACACTGAGAACAGAAACACATGAATTTCTCGAGAACGGAACAGACTAGAATTACTGGATGCGCTGCTGAAACAGCACGGAACATACCGGTCCCATAAAGGGACGCATCAAGACCCGTATCCACCTAGGTGAACACTTCGTTTCAGATCTGCGTACCCAGACCCATCGGACCAGAGACAATTTAGATTGACCCTGTCTAGATACTACCCCAGCAACGGTACTCACCGGGCAGCAAGAACGGAAGGCCTCGGACTGGACTGGACTGCTTCGACGCCGGACGGACGAACTTCGGACTTCTGTTACGGGTGGGCCTCCGGATACCTCGGACCTTGGACTCTCGGCTTGGGCTCTGGTCGGGACTCGCCGCGTTCCTCCACCGTCTCGTCTGGATGCTGGACCGCCTCCTCCGTCTCCTCCGTGGGCCTGAGGGATACTTAAAGCAGAAATATCTGCCGGTGCGCAGAAGAGTTCCGTCACGACTGCAGAGGGTCAGGGGGCCGGCGTGGCTTCACCGACGCGTGGGGAAAGGGCAAGTCCCTATTCGGGCGCCATTATGTGGTAAATAAATAAATAATACCTCTATTTTTGAATGGATAAATGAATAACAGATAGCTCAATAAATAAGAGTCAAGATTCGAGGTAGTAGGAGTTTTGCAGGTTTATTACAGCATAAAGGACAGGAACAGGACAACCTGCACAGGAATAGGATGGCAGGGCCCGGCAGCTGCCGGGGCTGGATCTGGGATGAGCGCGCTAGCATTTAATAACAATACACAAGCATATATAGTAAAACAGTTGCATTACAGTACATATGACAGGCGGAGCAGTGGGTGTGACGCGTAGCAGTCGCGAAAGATAAGGGTGAAAGTGGGTGTAACAGGGCGTATACATAGACAGGTGATGCAAACGTAGCAGAATATGTCATGAATGGGGCGGAAACACGGAGGGGGCTACCTAAGGAGCCGGGACCTCTAACCTGATGGTGCGCGCAAACTGGCAATGACGTGTTACTAGGAGAAGCTGGGGGCTACGAACTCTGTGCTAGGAGCAGAGACTGAAGTCTGGAGAGTCATGGCGACATGTACCTAGACAGTATCTAGTATCTGATGTTTAGAGAACATGTTGATATAAACTAGAAGTCAGGAGGGGAAAGGCTAACTTGATTCTAAGACTGGAGCATGCATTATTCTACATGTAGTGCGTGATGAAGAATACTAAATGATCATTAATACAGTATTTCTCTAACATGGAGACGTAAAGGCTAGACTATGACGGTAACTATTGATGCGATTCAGTAGCTTTAAGAATGCAGAGAAGGAGGGCTGGACTGATAACTAGAATCATAACATACTCTTGGCAGACTCAGAGGCAGAGCCAGGCTGAACCGGGCACTGTGAGGCAGGAAGTAAGTGAAGGGTCAGGGATACAGGTGGGGGCTGTATCGCTCCTCAGCGAGGCTCAGGAGACAGGAGCTGAATCTGGTGTCCGGGCCCTTTTGAGGCCTAGAAACGGGGACTTTACAATGGAATAACGTGCACACTGAGAAACGTGGCAACGTAACTTTAAATAGGCCTGATATTCGTAGTATTCACGAGAACTGGAAACTGGCATACTAGAGATGGACACAGCTATAATTGCGTCTTTAATCGAACATGGTGAATACATATGCATATTAATCATGCACACATAACATATGATGGATGACACGTAGGGACACAGAACATGGCAAAATTTACTTTTCCACACGGTCTCCTCACAATACTCCCTATCGTCGCAAATCAACTCCAATCTCAACCCATCAACTTACCACCCACCAATTGATATTACCAACAGCAACACTCCTCCCCTCACTAATAACTTCACAACCAGTTCAATACCCACTCAAATGTCCTCAACCATCCTACCCTACAATGCCAACACACCCTCTCGACCTCAACTTGATACTTGCCCAATAACCCCGGAACTTAATCCTTCCATAAACCTACCCATCTCTCGCTGTCCATCCTCATCCATCATCCCCCCTACTCATCAATCTACTATCCCAGTTCTCCTAGGAACAAACAGAACTCCCCCTCTCCCAACATCCCCTAGACCTCCAAAACAATTGAGACCTATCCCCCCCTGTCCCACAACCCGACGACCTGACCCCTCTCCCCTCAATTGCATGTTGATCAACTGCCGATCCGCCTGTTGCCACGCCACTGAGATTGCAGAAACTATTCTCAGTGAAAACATTGACATCGCATTCCTAACTGAAACCTGGCTCACCGCCCACTCCACTCCTATCCTCGACTTGCTTATTCCCCCAGGTTATTCTATCATCAAGAAAGATAGAATCGAACAAACAGGAGGAGGCCTTGCACTAATTTTTAAATCTGAACTTAACATCTCTCCTGTCCAGTTGCAAGACCCTTCATCCTTTGAATACCTTTGTGCAGATCTCTTCATTCACGACTCCCCCAGCATTCGGCTGCATACTAACTACAACACCCCTGGAAATTGTTCCTCCTTTACTGAAGAGATGTCTGATTTTATTATCCAGGCTTCTCACTCTCACTCTAAGAATCTCTTCCTTGGTGACTACAACATCCACTGGAACAAAAAGGACGACCCTGCTGTCATCCTATTTAAAGATGCCATGGACATCACCAACATGACCCAACTCTGCCATTCTCCCACTCATAACAAAGGTTCCACCCTCGATGCTATCATAACTAGCAACGATCTGGCCTCCCTCTCTAATATTCTTCCTGTAGACTGGTCTGATCACTACCTAATCCTCTTCACCATAAACAGCTCCATCAACCGCCCTGCCACCATTAACACCCTACCTAGAAAACCTACACGAAACCTTCACCTTATTCCTCCTGGCGAACTGGAATCCACAATTAAAACCCGCTTACATCTCACACCTCTCTCTGACAGCACGAATGACTTAACCAACCTTTATAATGACTCTATTCTTGAAGCCCTTGATTTAATTGCTTCAATTAAACTCAAACAACAAAAAAACAACCCTCCCAAGTCTTGGTTCAATTCTGAACTCAATAATGAAAGACGGTCCCTCAGACAATCTGAACGTGTTTGGAGGAATCATCCCACCGCTGGTAATCTGGTTCTCCTAAGAAATGCTAGAGCCCAATACAAAAAACACATCTTCAACGAAAAAGCCTCCTTTCTTCGGTCACAGCTCGACCAGGCAAAAAAACGACCCAGAGAACTATTTAACATTGTTAAAAAACAAACCTCCACTGGCCCTCCTAAAATATTAGCCTCTTTTGACAAATGCGAAGAAATTGCCAGCTTCTTTTCGAATAAAGTCAATAAGATCGAACTATCTTTCTCCTCCCTCCCCCTCTCATTACAACCTCCCCTCATCCAACACATCCTCCCTAACACTCCCTATTCACTCTCATCCACTCTTTCCTTACCTCCCGATCCATCTCTAACCCTCCCCGCTCTCGCTCAACCAGACCCCATTCCTAATAGCTTCATAACTAAAAACAATGCTTCATAGAGCGAATTTTGTCCAGTCTCAGAGTCCTCGATCATCAAGATTATTACCAAACTCAAACTTTCCTCCCATTCCAAAGATCCTCTTCCGGCCCACTTGGTCCAAGATCTCAAACTTACCATCGCCCCCATATGGACTAATATCATCAACTCCTCCCTGCCCACTGGTTGTGTCCCGGCCTCCCTCCAGCTTGGTCAAATCTCCCCCATCTTGAAAAACGCCTCTGCCGACCCTAATGACCTTAACAACCTACGCCCTAACCTTCCCTTCCTCTCTAAAGCGCAGAAAAAATGTGTCCTATCACAATTAGAGAACTATATCCTCGCCTTCAACCTCCTTGATGTTTTCCAATCAGGATTTAGAAAAGAATGTAGTACTGAAACTGCTATGTTAAATATTACAGATGACATTCATCGCTCCCTTGACAAAGGTGAATCCTCACTTCTAATCCTCCTCGACCTCTCGTCGGCATTTGATACTGTCCATCATCCCACCCTTCTTAACACTCCCAGAGATCGTTTTGGTTTGGAAGGCACCATATACAAATGGTTCTCCTCATTCCTTCTAAACAGATCTCAGCAAATCAAGATTAGCCACTTCCTCTCTAAACCATAACCTGTCTCTCTCGGTGTCCCTCAAGGATCCATCCTATCACCAACCCTTTTCAATCTTTTCATGGAACCACTCACCCTCATTCTCAAACAAGCTAAAATAAATTACCACCTCTATGCCGACGACTCCCAATTATACTACAAGTTCAAATCCCACAAAGACATTCTTCACCTCAACGACACCTTGTCTAAAGTTCAAGCCTGGTTCCAGCTCAACCATCTCAAACTGAACCCAAAAAACCCAAATCATCCTTTACACCCCCAAAAGCAATACCCTTCCCATCCAACTCGGGGTCGAGGATATTACAGCTCTAAATTGTACCCTCTCCATTTCTAACTCTGTTAAATCCCTAGGCATCAGCATCAACCAGAATCTAAATCTCACCCCCGCATTAAAAATGCAGCCAAAGGTGGTATTTCCACCCTTCAACACCTCAAGAAAATTAAACCTTTCATTCCAGCTGATGATTTCAAAATCGTTGTCCAATCACTTGTCCTTTCCAGGATTGACTATGGTAACGCCACACTTTCCGGCACCCCTAAAACCCACCTTGCACCGATTAAATCTGTTCTCAATCTAGCGGCTCGACTTATCTCTGACTGTAAAAGATTCAACCACATATCCCCCGTCCTCAAAAATCTCAATTGGCTCCCAGTTGAAGGAAGAAACACTTACAAGATTGCTTGCATCACTCACAGAGCTCTTTACCAAAACACCGCCTTCTACCTTGCAATCAAACTAAAAAAAGCAGGTTGATCCAGGTCCCTAAGGAGCAGTAACTACCTTCTTTTAATCCCACCCAGACTAAAATGTCAAAAGACCCAATCCCGTGCATTCTCTGGTAATGCTCCTACCATCTGGAACACTCTCCCCAAGGAACTTCGCTGCAACCCCTGCTACTCTCTTTTCAAAAAAGAACTCAAAGTCTCTCAACAAATATTGGGGTCTCTAATTTTACCAACTCTGACCTTGTCCACTCTCCTCTCTTTTCCTAGCTCATTTAATGCAATAGTATATCCCTTGTTGACATTTTCACATACTGTTAATTTTATTCTATTTTGTCTTCTTAACTTGTAAATTACTCTGAATGCAATATTTTATTCCCTTGTGAATTTTCTGCACTTTGTGACTCCACTGTAACATGTTTACCTCCCTTGTAAAGCGCTCTGATACTCTTGGGTCCGCAGCGCTATATAATAATATAAATAAATAAATAACTTGGTTTTGGAACTCCCCAAATATTCATGGGTCGCTCAAATACCACCTCGTACGGGGTAAGACCCGTTCTAGAATGTGGTACTGATCTGATGGACAACAATGCCAATGGCAACGCATCTGGCCAGGTGAAGTGTGTAAAAGCTTGAATTTTCGCAATTTTCAGCTTCAGAGTAGCATTATACCTTTCCACCAATCCTGCTGATTGTGGATGGAACACTGCATGGAACTTCTGTTTAATTCCTAATCCCTTCAAGACATACTTGATAACTGTAGGAGAGTAGGGCCTGCTATCCTATGGTCACCCCAGATTTTTGCTTTTTGCTTCACTGGTTTATGACTTAATGTGGCTGTGGGCCTACTAATCAGACCCACAGCCTGCTGTTCTCTCTCTAAATTATTGCCAATGTACTTTAGGTGCATTACAAAATTGGAACTGGTTCACCTTATCTGCCCCTGTAACAGTGTACCCAGGTACCCAGGGCATAGGTGCTTCCAAGGCCTACCAGGGGCTGCAGCACGTATTGTGCCACCCCTGGCCTGGCCTCCATATTTGACACAACTGGCTGATCACTCAGCTGGGGTAAGTCGGTGTAACCACCCCTTACCTAGGTGTAGTATGCCTATGCCTAACCTAAAATGGACACATATGTTCCTATCAGCCACTCCTATGGAAGGCCTCATCAATCCTGGAGGCAGAGTGCTTGGAAATATGTGAGATGGTACTCTGGCATGGGCTGAGCCTGTCTGCAGCTTTCGGAACCATGTCCTTTAGCTGTTTCATGATACTGCCATACCATATACTCTTAAGTGCATTATGAACCTCGCGGTTAAATGCTATGTTTGGTTTGGCTTTATCAACACATGTCGAGTAAGGTGTCATACGAATTGGAATACTACCCCCTCACCAGTTCAGGCGACGGGGGTAGCATTCCACCCTTCTAGAGGGACATGACATGTACTTAACCTGAACTCCGGTTAAAGTTAAACAGAGCCTCAGCATCACAAAATGGATGCTGCCACCACAGACACAAGTCTGACCTCCTGCTGCTGGGAGTCCTTCCAGCGAGGGCAGCTTGGACAAAGGGTTTCCTGCCTTGGGAGGTGCTAGCACCACCCCAGACAGGATTTTGTGTATTGGGTAGGACAGGGCTGAATAGAATCAGACATGCCTGGGGCACACAAGGTGTCCCTGTGCATAGGCCAGTTCAAACCGGTGCTGGGGCTTTCCAGCCCCAGTCTTGGCATGAAGCTGGACAAATGAAAGGGGGTGTAGCCACCCCCCTTCCTGGTCCCACCCAGAGGAGGGACCTAGTAGGTGATCCGGCCCCCAGATTTGGAATAAGAGTAGGAGCTGTGTCCTGAGACTTCAGATCATCCTGAACTCGACTTGAAATACAGAAGAAACTTGGACTTCGACATTCTGCTGCACAGAAGACTGAAGAGCCAAGGAGTGACCACCCTGTGAATACAGGCACCAACCAGCAACTCGACGTATGCTTTGCCGCCGCCTCCTGCCGGAGCCCGAGCCCAGAGCCTGACAAGACCCAGACTCCCAGACATCTCAGAGCCCGATCCACAGTCCCTGAAAAGAAGAGACCCGTGGAGGCACCGAGAAACGTGGGACCGGACATCTTGGAAGACCCCCGAAGAGCTGACTGCGCAGCACCCGAGGCACCCTCGACGCTGTGCTTTGGGGTTTAAGAAGCCCCAACACCGAGCAGCATTTGCACCGAAGATCTGATAAATGCTAATTTCTAACTATAACGCCCCTGAACCCTTTGTTTTTTTCAATGTATTTCAAAGGTTTTTTTGATATGGTAGGTCTGCAGCACGGTTCCCGCTCTACCATAGCAAACTTGCTTTGGATTTTGGAAGCGAGAGCAGGGAAACCTGCTCTCACTTCCAAAATCCAAAGAAGATTGCTTTTCCACAAGGGGAGTTGCAAGTTAGCAGTTACCCATGTGGAAAAGCAATGTTGGCTCCCGCAGGAGGTGGGGAGCCGGCAGGACCGTGGGGGCATTGGGGCTTCCCCCATGTTCCCCAACAAAGAGGCCAGGCCCTGGGCATGGGGTTCTCTGAGCCATGAGTGGCCTAGGAGGGGGCCCCCCTCCATCAATGTTAAAAAAAAAAAATGAGGCTCACCCTCCGGGGACGGGGTCCCCGGAGGAGAGGGCTATGCAGCCCCCTTCTTTAAAAGATTTAATTAAAAAAAGTGGCCATTCCCCAGGAGATGGGATCCACGCGGACCCCCTTCCCTGCAAAAAAATTAAAACAAATAAAATAACAGACATGCCAGCCCCGGGGGTTGGGTTTCCTGGGTCCATAATTGGCCATTTTTCTTTATTTAAAAAGAAAAACCGAGGGACCACAGATCCTCCCTTCTAAAATAAATAAATAAAAAGAAGCCAGCTTCGCAACAAAGGCCTCTCCCAGCAACATTCCGCAAACGCGCCCCGTGGTGCGTTTCAATTTGGGGAATTAATAAACCTTCAATCCTGTGGGTCCCTGGGGGCCAACTAGCCCACCAGGTACCTCCAGAATGCACCAGGGAGCTTCGTTGCCGAGAGTTGGTCAAGGCCACTCCCACTTTTTACACAACTCTGCAATGCATCAGCGCTTATTGGATATAGCTGGTGGGCTAATTGGCCCAAAGAGACCCACAGGAATCAAGGGGACTTCATCCCCCAATTTGCAATGCACGAGGGGGTGATTTTGCTCAGTGGTGCAGGAAGGGGGCGGGCCTGATCTGACAAGTGTGCAAACGCGCCCTGTGGCACATTTTAAATTGTGGGATTAAGTCCGCTTCCATCCTGAGGTACCCTGGGGGCCAACTAGCCCACCAAGTACCACCAGTAAGCACCAGAGGGCTGCGTTGCAGAGAGGTGGTCCAAGGCCACACCTCTTTTTACACTAATCTGCAATGCAGCTCTGTGGCGCATACTGGCGGTACCTGGTGGGATAGTTGGGCCAGGGAGGGGCCTGATGTGACAAGTGTGCAAAAGCGCTCTGTGGGACATTTTAGGTTGGGGGATTAAATCCCCTTGAATCCTGAGGGTCCCTGGGGGCCAACTAGCCCACCAGCTACCTCCAGTAAGTGCCAGTGAGCTGCATTGCAGAGAGGTGGTCCAAGGCCATGTCCCCTTTTTACACCACTCTGTAACAGAGCTCTGTGGCACTTACTGGAGATAGTTGGTGGGCTAGTTGGCCCCCGGGACCCTCAGAACTCAAGCAGAATTAATACCCCGATTTTCAACGCAGCAGGGGGTGCGTTTGCACAGTAGTGTAGGGAGGGGTATGGTCTGATGTGACAAGTGTGCAAAGGTGCAAGGTGGCATCTTGTAAATTGGGGAATTAGTCCCCTTGAATCCAGTAAGCGCCACCGAGTTGCGTTGCAGAGATGTATACAAAGGGCATGGCCGCGGACCACCTCTCTGCAACGCAGATCTGTGGCGGCGCTTACTGGAGGTACATGGTGGGCTAGTTGGCCCTCAGGGACTCTCAGGATTCAAGGGGAATTAATCCCCCAACTTAACACCCGCCATGGCGAGTGTTTGCACAGTGGAGAAGGGAGGAGGCGGGGCCTGATGTGACATGTGTGTACTTATGCAATCACTCCGCCAAAACCCAAGCACTTATACATTCACCATGTACTCTCTTTGCAGCACTATAATCACTCAGTCACTTCCCATGTACTCATGCAATGACCCAAGCACTAACTCATGCACTGCTACAATACCCTGAGCAGTACCCTTGTAATTCAGCCATCGCCCTGTCACTACACATGCACTCCTTCAATCACCCAGCATGCACAATGTACTTATCCAATCACTCTACCAAAATCCAGGCACTTATAAATTCACCATGCACTGTCCTTGCAGTACTCTAATCATCCAATCAGTACCCATGTACTTATGCAATGACCCAGGCACTAACACATGTACTGGCAATCCTCTGAGCACTGCTGATGCATTCCAGCCATTGCCCTGTCAGTACCCATGCACTCTTTCAATCACCCAGCCAGCACCATGTACTTATCAAATCAATCCACCAAAACCCAAATACTTATAAATTCCAGTGAGTACGCATGTACTCAAAGACTGACCCAGGCACTAACACATGCACTGGTTCAATCCCATTTGCACTACCCATGCAGATTTCTAACCACCTACACAGAACAGATTCACACCTCCGATTACCCAGGTTGTACCCATTGTAGGAAGGTGGAATCTGACTATATGGTTGCCCCCACTTTTTTCCTGGTGTTTTGCTGGTTTTAAACTTAGTTGGACTGGGACCCTGATATTCAGGGCCCCAATCTATCTGCTTTCTCTTTAAAATGGACTCCATATACTTTAGGTACATACCAGATTGGGTATTGGGTCACCTCTGTGAGTCCCTGTATAGTGTACCATAGGTACCCAGGGTATAGGTGCATCCAAGGCCTACCAGGGGCTGCAGCATGTATTATGCCACCCCTGGCTAGCCCTCCAAACTGACACCAAAGGTCTGTTCGCACAGACTGGGTAGGGTGGTGTAATCACCCCTTACTTAGATATAGTATCCCTATATCTATCTATATATATGTAGACATATATGCACCTATAAGCCTCCCCTAGGGTAGGCCTTGACAATACTGGAGGCAGAGTGCTTAGTTTTATGTGAGAGGGTGCCCTAGTATGAGCTGAGCCCCTCTGCAGCTTTCAGAACCATCTCCTTATAGCTGTTCTATGATCTAGCCATATCATATACTAAGTGCATTATAATCCTCGCGGTTAAGGCTAACTTTGGTTTGGCTTTATCAAAACATGTTGTGTAAGGTGTCAAACACTTTGGAATACTACCCCCACACCCCCCGCCAATCCTGCCAGCGGAGGTAGCATTCCACCCTTCTAGAGGGAGAAGACATGTAGTTACTGTTAATCCCGGTTAAAGTTAAACAAAGCTCCAGCATCACAAAATGGATGCTGCTGCCTCAGCCAGAACCGCTAGTGCAAGGGGTTTGCCCTTCTCTGCACGAAGTCCTCAGACCAAATAGAAAGAAGCTGGCACGGAAACTGGAAATAGAAAACATAACATTTATTACACCTCATGAGGTGGTGCTACGGTTCAAACAGTACCCTTCGGCATTGCAAGAAGTAGCACCATGAGCTAAGAACGCATGGTTTATTGATACCCACACATGGTCTCAAAAGAAGGCGGTACAAAGCACAAGAGCACATTTTATGTACATATAAGGTAATATCGAGAGGAACAATCAAACAGTGGGAGGAGCTAACAGTCTTGGGGGTTCGACTAACACATTCCAATCTAAAGCTAACCACTACCAGATGTGAACCCTAATGGTCAGCGGCAAAGTAAGGGACGCTACCAATAGCCTGTTGCTGGGCAGATTCAAGTGCCTCAAACAGGAAGATAGGACAAAGCACATTTCCGGCACGAGGTAGCATGTAGCAGACAAAATGGCTGCCGTAAATACAAAATGGAGTCCATTAAATGTCAAGATAACGGCTAGAACTAAGATGTCTTTCGCTAATGCTCAATCTAATCGCTGTTAGATTACAACAGACAACCCTTTTAGCATTAGCTAAAGACATACGCTCTTTTGGGATAATCTAAACATTCATCCCGTATATCTATGCGCATGATATCAGCTACTTCTTTATCTACCATGTGTTGGGTTTTCACAGTATTCTTCTTGGATGGTATACATGCATGTAGATCATAGCATTGGGCTACAGTGGATACACATACAACAGGTGAAAATCACTGCAATTGCAATACAGAGAATAGTCAGTAATTTCCAACCCCAGGCAGAAACTAGAGCCCAAAACCAACTCGCAAAAGTCCAGGTGCCATTTTTAGTATGAATATCTGCAGCTATCTTATGCAGTTTAAGAATTGCATCATACACTGAGGGCGAATTATCAGGGATGAAAACACAGCAACTACTACCGATAACTTTACATGCACCTCCTCTATCTGCTAACATAACTTCTAGTACCATCCTATTTTGGAGAAGTTACAATCCTAGCAATTTGTAACTCCTCAGTAATATTTCCAAGGGCTATAGCAGTTTGATTAGTGACAGCTTCCACAACTCTAGTCAATCGTCGTATTTTCCTGCTATTTAATGCAGCACCCACAAAAGGAAATAGGCCTAAATTAAAATCAATATATTGCTGCAGACTAGTGTCGGTTTGATCCACTTCATCAATTCTTATTGTCCTCTTTTAATAATTTATTGAAATATTCCTAAACAGTTTAAAATCTCGGTGGTATGAGGCAGGTGCCAGGAAAACAGGAGGCAATAGAAAAGAAACATAACATGCACCTGACCACCCTACTGGTAGTCTATGATATCCATGACTTCCACATACTAAATATGTGTTATGTGAGGCCAGAAATGAGCTATTGTTCATTCCATCTATATTTAATACAGTAACACAATCACTAGTTCCAACTGGAATTCGTCCAGTACTTTGTACACATAAGTCTGCATTAGTCCTTGTAACAGTGATTACAGACTGGTTGCTTGTGGTAAAATCTCTCGAATAATAGAAAAAGCATATGGCGTAGAAGCACAGTCCGGTCGGTATTCTACCAATTTCCATATAGTTCCATTTGCTTGAGGATACCCATGTTCGTCTTGCTAACACTCTTTATTCAGACGGAAAAGAAGTCCACCAACTGTAGGTTTCCTAGTTGCAAACAAAAGAGTGTACCAGGCTCGACAAGAACCATTATGCGAAAAAGGAAGTGGAATAAAAGGTTTTCCACCTTTCTTTTGGTGTGCTGGAAGCATACCACATATCCAATAATTAGTGGTGTTTGTAGCGTTATGGGTATGGTGGAGAATCTGGACATACGTATTATTAAGATAAGATTCTCAATGCTTTTGCTCATGATACGAAGAGTGAAATGCTGGTGCTCTTCTGGGACTGGAGTAGTAGGAACTACAAAAAACTCATGAGCAGGAATCATCATTTCAATAAACCAGGTAATTACTGCTATAATTGTCAGAGCAGCAAAAACACCTATAACTCCTAATACCTTTTTCTTAGTGGTTATTATAGCAACAAAATCAGCTTTCTCTAAAAACAGAATAAAACAACAAAAATGATCGTACAAGGTCTTCTCCCGTGGGTAGACATTGTTTTCTTCACCGCAGATCAAGACAGGTGTCACTACACTACGCAGGGCTTATCCCACTCCCTTGTCATATCGGCATTCCGTTTCCACTACCCAGGGCGGTTGCTCAACCTGTAGACTCTTTCCTCGGTCTCAAGTTATATCGCGTTGCTCCAGGAGTCGTCTGGTCTGGGAAGAACTCCGCAGATTCATCAGGTGATACAGCAGGGCCTTTCTCCGTAGTCAAGATCTCTCGATGATCGGTCAGCACAGCAGGTTCCACCAAGGTCGACGATACCTTCCGACAATGGGTGCTATGCACCCAATTTTTCTTGTTGGTGACTCGAACCGCTGTTCTCGTGGCAAGGAGCACCTGTTCTGGTCCATGCCATCTCAGCTCCAATCTGCTTGACCTCTCGAACGCCTTAACCATCACAAGGTCACCAGGACAGAGCTCATGGCCTTCACTTGTAGATCTGTCAGGGAGTGCTTCTCGAACATGTTGATGAATAGAAACCAAACTATTGATTATCTGTGCCAAATACCTTTCCTTGCCTTGGTTCATTGACACTGAAAAAGGACTGATTGCACCTCTACTAATTCGACGACCATCTTGGAAAGGTAGCCCTGTTCACAATTTTACATCTGTTAACTCCTGCCCACTGTATCTCTACTTTATTTGTATTAACTTTCTTATATCCACCTACTCCCCTATCACTTATTTTTTATCCTAGCCATCTTTCCCCTCATTCACCTTTCGTCCTTCGCTTCCTTAAATTTTCTACTCCTCCTAATTGATACTCTATTCTACTTTACCTTGCAACTTTACCCACCCTCTTTACCAACTTTCTCCACTGTATACCACATTTTATCTCTACCCCCTCCCTTACTGACCTATGATCCATCCCCTATAATTCATAACCCCTTATATGCACTTTACTAATTTTGTTTGGATATGCTATTTTATTGCTGTGTTTACTCTTACTGATATTGAACCTAATGATGCGCTATTCTGTTCTACCCCCAATCATTTATTCTGCCTCCCAATGATACCCTACCTCTTTTACAACTATCATCACTGTATACCTCTTCTTATCCCTAACCCCTCCTTTACTGCTCTTTGACCTATCCCCCACAACTCATTTTTCTTATCCTTTATATGCACTGTATTAATCTGTATTTGAAATGTTATTCTATTGCTGTGTTTATTTTCTTTTTTCCTTTATATGCATTTTATTAATTTTATTTAGACATGTTACTCTACTGTTGTGCTTACTCTTTATTTGTGTTAAACCAATGATACTCTATTCTATTCTACCCTCCATTTATCTATTCTGCCTTCAAACCATACCCAACCTCTCTAACAACTTTCATCTATGTATACCACATTTTATCCCGACCCCCTCCTTAACCGCCGTTTGACCTATCCCCTACAACTTATAATGCTATTATATGCACTTTATTTACTTTGATTTCAGATATCTTATTTTTATTGTTGTGCTTATTTAACCTTGTTTGTTATACTCATTTTTATTTTTAATTCTTTAACGCCTGGAATGTTCACTATGTTTATTTATTTATTTATTTGCTTATTGAGCGCCTGATTCAATTCCCGAAGGGATATCTCTGCGCTTTTTTTGCTTCTGCTGTTTATTTTGCTGTTAGTTTTTCAGTTATGAGTGAGAATAAAAAGAAGGAATTATTTTAGGATAGTGTGAAAAGGTATGTTTTGAGTTTTTTCCTGAAAGATTCAAGGCTAGGGATCAGTTTCAATGCGATTGGTAGAGAATTCCAGATTATTGGTCCTTTGTATGATAGAGCTCTTCCACCTTGTCTGGCTTTCCGTACTTTTGGAACCTGTAGCAGTAGATGGTTGCTGGAGCGCAGTGCGCGGCCGGGGATGTACGGTACAAATATTTTCTTAAGATATTTGGGACCTGTACCGAACAAGCATCTGTGTATCATGCAGCATATTTTGAACTTGATACGATGCTTTACCGGCAGCCAGTGGAGTTGGTGTAGGAGGGGACGAGAAGGGGTTCTGTGGGGAGCATTTAGGGCCAGTCTTGCTGCCGTGTTCTGGACCACTTGTAGTTTCTCCAGTTGTTCTTCATTAGCCGATACGTAAAGGCCATTACAATAGTCCATTCTGCCTATTATGAGAGTTTGAATGAGTGTTTTTCTGTGGTTGTCTGGCAGAAAGGGGAAAACACGTCGGAGCAACCCCACCACATGGAAGCATGCACCTGTCACTTGGGTAGTGTGTTCCTTGAGTAACAGTGCCTGGTCAAGTTTTATACCAAGGTTTTTTACTGTTTGTTTGGGGTTGGGGACCGGACCCAACTCCAGGGGCCACCAATCTGGAGACCACAGGAGAGTTGCCCCCCCAAACAGCATTACTTCGGTTTTTGTGACATTACATTGGAGATAGTTTTGTGCCATCCATCGGGCCACAGCTCTCATCCCGTCTGCAAAAGTTGTTTGTACTGTGGGTGTGAGGGTCTGGAATGGAAACAAGAGTTGGGTGTCATCAGTGTATGACACCGGGGTAAATCCATAGGATCTTATGATGTTGGCTAAGGGGGCCACGTACACGTTAAAGAGCGTGGGGCTTAGACATGAGCCCTGTGGCACTCCCTTAGTGAGCTCTCTTAGGGTCGAGGAGTGGGAGCCCAATTTAACCCCTTGTGTCCGTCCCGAGAGGAAGCTCTCCAACCAAGACAAGGCCGTTCCCTCCACACCTATATCCCTCAGTCTGTCGAGAAGAAGTTCATGGGACACCGTGTCGAAAGCAGCGGAAAGATCTAACAGCACCAGAATCACTGAGCTCCCTCTATCCAGTGACATTCTGATGTTGTCAGTCACTGAGAGGAGGGCTGATTCTGTGCTGTGATCGGGCCTGAACCCGGATTGAGAGGGGTCCAGGCCATCCGCTGCTTCGATGTACTTCGACAGTTGGGTGTTCACATGCTTCTCGGTGAGTTTGCTGAGATAGGGCAGGAGGGAGATGGGTCTTAGGTTGGAAAGGTCCGTCCAGGGGAGAGAGGTGTTTTTCCGGATGGGATTAACCACAGCTTGTTTCCATTCTATAGGCACTCGTCCTTCTCTAAGGGAGTGATTTATTAATGTTTGGATGTGGGGACCTAGGAAGGGGCATAAGGAAGTCATCATTTTGGCTGGTACAAGGTCATTAGGAGAGCCTGATTTGATATGGTTAATAAGGAAAGGGAGGTCTGTGTCCGCAACTGGTGAGAATGTTAGTAGGGATGACTTCATTTGTTTTGGTACAGGGGGAGTAGAGGTGCCACAGTGAGAATTGGTGGCTTTCTGGATTTTCTCATAGATGTTGTTTATTTTGTTCTCGAAAAACTGTGATATTTCATTGCATAAAGGCAAGGAAAAATCATCTGAACTGTGGGTTTAACAAATGTTTCGAGAATTCTGTATAACTCCTTTGAGGAGTTTCCGGCCTCTATCAATTGTTGGGTCAGGCTACTCTTGCGGGCCAGTCTGATGTTTTTGTAGTATTTCGATTGTGCTTCAAGATATGCTTTTTTTGCCTCTTCTAGATGTGTCTTCCTCCATCTTTTTTCTAGTCTTCTGCATCCTTGCTTCTCGGATCGCAGTGCCTCTGTATACCATTTCTCTTGTTTATTAGGGGGAAATTGTTTGTGCAGTTTGAGAGGGGCCAGTTTATCTATTGCTTCAGTGAGTGAAATCTTAAATTTACTTAATGTGTCTTCCACACTATCTGTATCTAAAAATTTAGGGTTCTCCCAGACCTTCTGTAGTTCTTCTACTGTAATTCGGTGCCATTGACGGCGCCATATAGGAGGGAGGATTTTTTTATCGGGGGGTTTATTGGTAACGGGCAAATGGAATTCTACCATATAGTGGTCTGTCCAGTCTAGCTGGGTAGCAGCATTGGGAGTAGTTAAGGCACAGTTTGAGAAGAGCAGATGTAAAAAATGTCCGCCTTCATGAGTGGGCCCGTTATTTTGTAGTGTTAGACCTAAGGTGGACAGATCTGCAAGCAGAGATTTTGTTTCGGCTAGTTCAGGGATATCTGCATGAATGTTGAAGTCGCCCAAGAGAACAAAGTCTTCTTTGGCTCTGATGTAGGGGGCTAGCAGTTCCAGGAGGGCGAGAGAAAACCCTGAGTGTGGTCCTGGTGGGCGGTAAATGAGAGCCCCTTTCTTGGCTATTCTGGTGGACAGGTTAATTCTGAAGAATAGAATTTCTAATGTCGAGCAGCATTTTTTCTCCAACATGGGGATTTTCATATGATCTTTATAAACTATGGCCAGACCGCCTCCTATTTTAGTGGGTCTGTCCATGTTTATGAACTTATATCCAGTGGGAACTCCTAATGCTATGGCCGGGGTTGTGTGGGGTTTAAGCCACGTCTCGGTCAGGAAACATAGGTCGGGCTGTGAAGTTTGGAGTAAGTCCCATATTTGCAATTGGTGTTTGGGCATAGAGCGTACATTGAGTAGTATGCATTTTAGTCCTTCTTCGGGGTTTCCTACTCTAATTGATGAGGGTTCTATGGGGTTAATATAGGTCGCTTGAAAATGACAGATGTTGCACGAGAATGGACCCTCAGGTATCGGCCATTTGTCATTAACACAGTTTGGTGTGATGGCGGGTTTCAGGGATAACAGATTTTGAGTGGAATACCTGAGTGTTTTCTGCTCTGTATTGGCGACGAGCATATCCCCGTACTCCTGGCACCGTCCTGGTGCTTCTTTTATCATGTAATATGTTTGACGTATATTTTGTTTATTTATTTTATATATATCTTTTTACAATTGCCTGCTCCTCCTTATTTGATGCTTATGTTTGTTCACCCTCATTCACTATCATTGTAACTTCTGTAAGCTGAATGTAACCCTTTCCCCACAATCTGTCTTTTATTCATCGTCCCATCACCCACTGTTCTATCTTCAACTTCCCATATGCTTCTCTCTACTTTAATCTGCTCTGATTATACCTAACCTGACCCCCACTTCCCCCTATTTCCTCCTCCATTCTTCACTCCAAGGTTTATTACGCTCTACCTTGTCCTGCATCTTCACTCTTTCCCTTTTCTCCAAATCATGTCCCCTCTCAATTCCCCCCCCAACCTTAAACTCACCCATCACCAAACTCGACTCTAATTCTTGGTCCATCCTTTACCCCTTCCATCTCTCCAAACATGGCAAGAAAAACTTCAAGCATAAACTTCTCTGTCTCAACCCAGAAACCCTATTTGCTGATCATCACAACAGCCTCAACTCCTCTCTTATCACTAACTTCATCTTCTTCACAAAACGCCCATCTAAATGGAAGAGCCTATTTCTTAAGCACCTCCCTATCTCGAATTCACGCAACATCCCTTATTGCCTGAAACTCTACACCTCCCCTTCTCCCTCCTTCCCGGGTGAAATAGATATCTCATTTTCAAATCCGGAACCATTCTCATCCAAGCGTCTGAAAACAACCTTGATATCTTTGAAGAACACTTTAGCGCTATATCCCAATCCCTCACACAATCCTTAAACCCTGCCCTCCCACCGCCCCAACCCCCTGACACACCACCCCCCAACATGTCCCTTGCTCCATCATCTCGTACCTCTGGATTACCCCAAGCTTTATTACCTTCCTCTACCTCCGTTTCTCCTACCCCCCCTATCGCATCTTCCTGATTTACCATCCTCCTCTCCTACTTCCAACTCCACCACCCTTTCCCAACCACAATTGACCTCAACAGCCTACTCCACTAGTACCATTTCTGAATCCCATCACCCCCCGCGTTATCCCCCCACGATCTCCCCCTCCCCCTCTTCAAGCAATCCATCTGAGCATAACCAATCTCTAATTATTATTTAAAAAAATCAGCTCTCCAACATTCCTACACCTTCCTCCACACCACTCAACCCCTCAATGTTCCCTCCAGCCAACCCCAAGTATCCCCTGGTCTCCCCAGATTCCAACAACACTCTCCCTTCTATGTTTATCCCTCCCCTGGACGCCCACATCACTTCTCCCTCTACCACTTACCCCCTGACATCCCCACTTCCAAGTATACCATCTCTCCTTTGCTCCGGCCTCCCCTTGACCCCCACATCACTTCTCCCTCTTCCTCTACCCCCTGATATCCCCCTTTTCCAATAACACACTCTAGGTTACGCACCTCCATTCCTCTCATCGGACTCACTTCATCCCCTCCCATCGCGCTCATGCATCTCCAAAACTCCCTTAACATCTCCCAGACTTCCTCAAACCCTACCCCACTCCCACACCCCCTTACTATCTTCAACAAACCACACTCTACCATTTACGCCAATTCCTAATACCCCTACACCACTTCCTCCAATCTGTCAACCCAAAATGATTGCCACTCCTACTTCTTCATCCTACACTCACCCACTCTCCAAAATGTACCCTACCCCACATTATTATTACCCCCTCCTCCCCCCTCCTGGTTTTCCCCCTTGTACCCCTCACTTTATCCCCCCTCGAGATAACCCTAACTCAACCAAATACCAAATAAATACTTATCCTCCGCATTAAATCCACACACTATCATCCCCTAACATTGAACTTCTCCTTTCGTCTCTCGTTTCAGAACTATCCTCACTCAGAAGCGTTATCTCACGCCTCACCAAAGCCATCTCCTCAACTCACACCCACTGTCCGGTCTCCTCACAATACTCCCTATCCTCGCACATCAACTCCAATCTCAACCCATCAACTTACTACCCACCAATTGATATTACCAACAGCAACACTCCTCCCCTCACTAATAACTTCACAACCAGTTCAATACCTACTCAAATGTCCTCAACCGTCCTACCCTACAATGTCAACACGCCCTCCCGACCTCAACTTGATACTTGCCCAATAACCCCGGAACTTAATCCTTCCATAAACGTACCCATCTCTCGCTGTCCATCCTCATCCATCATCCCCCCTACTCATCAATCTACTATCCCAGTTCGCCTAGGAACAAACAGAACTCCCCCTCTCCCAACATCCCCTAGACCTCCAAAACAATTGAGACCTATCCCCCCTGTCCCACAACCCGACGACCTGACCCCTCTCCCCTCAATTGCGTGCTGATCAACTGCCGATCCACCTCTTGCCACGCCACTGAGATTGCAGAAACTATTCTCAGTGAAAACATTGACATCGCATTCCTAACTGAAACCTGGCTCACCGCCCACTCCACTACTATCCTCGACTTGCTTATTCCCCCAGGTTATTCTATCATCAAGAAAGATAGAATCGAACAAACAGGAGGAGGCCTTGCACTAATTTTTAAATCTGAACTTAACATCTCTCCTGTCCAGTTGCAAGACCCTTCATCCTTTGAATACCTTTGCGCAGATCTCTTCATTCACGACTCCCCCACCATTCGGCTGCATACTATCTACCACCCCCCTGGAAATTGTTCCTCCTTTACTGAAGAGATGTCTGATTTTATTATCCAGGCTTCTCACTCTCACTCTAAGAATCTCTTCCTTGGTGACTACAACATCCACTGGTACAAAAAGGACGACCCTGCTGTCATCCTATTTAAAGATGCCATGAACATCACCAACATGACCCAACTCTGCCATTCTCCCACTCATAACAAAGGTTCCACCCTCGATGCTATTATAACTAGCAACGATCTGGCCTCCCTCTCTAATATTCTTCCTGTAGACTGGTCTGATCACTACCTAATTCTCTTCACCATAAACAGCTCCATCAGCACCCTACCTAAGAAACCTACATGAAACCTTCACCTTATTCCTCCTGGCGAACTGGAATCCACAATTAATACCCACTTACATCTCACCCCTCTCTCTGACAGCACTTACGACTTAACCAACCATTATAATGACTCTATTCTTGATGCCATTGATCTAATTGCTTCAATTAAACTCAAACAACAAAAAAAACAACACTCCCAAGTCTTGGTTCAATTCTGAACTCAATAATGAAAGACGGTCCCTCAGACAATCTGAACGTGTTTGGAGGAATCATCCCACCGCTGGTAATCTGGTTCTCCTAAGAACTGCTAGAGCCCAATACAAAAAACACATCTTCAACGAAAAAGCCTCCTTTCTCCGGTCACAGGTCGACCAGGCAAAAAAACGACCAAGAGAACTCTTTAACATTGTTAAAAAACAAACCTCCACTGGCCCTCATAAAATATTAGCCTCTTTTGACAAATGCGAAGAAATTGCCAGCTTCTTTTCGAATAAAGTCAATAAGATCGAACTATCTTTCTCCTCCCTCCCCCTCTCATTACAACCTCCCCTCATCCAACACATCCTCCCTAACATTCCCTATTCACTCTCGTCCACTCTTTCCTCACCTCTTAATCCATCTCTAACCCTCCCCGCTCTCTCTCAACCAGACCCCATTCCTAATAGCTTCATAACTAAAAACAATGCTTCATGGAGCGAAATATGTCCAGTCTCAGAGTCCTCGATTATCAAGATCATTACCAAACTCAAACCTTCCTCCCATTCCAAAGATCCTCTTCCAGCCCACTTGGTCCAAGATCTCAAATTTACCATCGCCCTCATATGGACTAATATCATCAACTCCTCCCTGTCCACTGGTTGTGTCCCGGCATCCCTCCAGCTTGGTCAAATCTCCCCATCTTGAAAAACACCTCTGCCGACCCTAATGACCTTAATAACCTACGCCCTATCTCTAACCTTCCCTTCCTCTCTAAAGCCCAGGAAAAATGTGTCCTATCACAATTGGAGAACCATATCGCCTTCAACCTCCTTGATGTTTTCCAATCAGTATTTAGAAAAGGATGTAGTACTGAAACTGCTATGTTAAATATTACAGATGACATTGATCGCTCCCTTGACAAAGGTGAATCCTCACTTCTAATCCTCCTCGACCTCTCGTTGGCATTCGATACTGTCCATCATCCCACCCTTCTTAACACTCCCAGAGATCGTTTTGGTTTGGAAGGCACCATATACAAATGGTTCTCCTCATTCCTTCTAAACAGATCTCAGCAAATCAAGATTAGCCACTTCCTCTCTAAACCATAACCTGTCTCTCTCGGTGTCCCTCAAGGATCCATCCTATCACCAACCCTTTTCAATCTTTTCATGGAACCACTCACCCTCATTCTCAAACAAGCTAAAATAAATTACCACCTCTATGCTGACGACACCCAATTATACTACAAGATCAAATCCCACAAAGACATTCTTCACCTCAACGACACCTTGTCTAAAGATCAAGCCTGGTTCCATCTCAACCATCTCAAACTGAACCTAAAAAAACCCGAAATCAACTTTTTCACCCCCAAAAGCAATACCCTTCCCATCCAACTCTGGGTCGAGGATATTACAGCTCTAAATTGCTCCCTCTCCATTTCTAACTCTGTTAAATCCCTAGGTATCAGCATCGACCATAATCTCAATCTCACCCCCTACATTAAAAATGCAGCCAAAGGTGCTATTTTCACCCTTCAACACCTCAAGAAAATTAAACCTTTCATTCCAGCTGATGATTTCAAAATCGTTGTCCAATCACTTGTCCTTTCCAGGATTATCTATGGTAACGCCACACTTTCCGGCACCCCTAAAACCCACCTTGCACCGATTAAATCTGTTCTCAATATAGCGGCTCGACTTATCTCTGACTGTAAAAGATTCGACCACATATCCCCCGTCCTCAAAAATCTCAATTGGCTCCCAGTTGAAGGAAGATCCACTTACAAGATTGCTTGCATCACTCACAAAGCTCTTTACCAAAACACCCCTGATAGAGCGGTAATTTCTTCTGGTAGTTTTTCAATGCAAAACCCTCATGCTACCTCTAATTTACCGCTCAAAAGGTGTTGGGCCCTTCACACCATGTATTACCTTCAGGACACTTTAAATAAACCTGAACAGTCAAAAATGCAATTCATTATTCAAGCCAATAAAGAGAGTTGTTGAGTATTTTAAAGGGTTTTATTTTCTAGTCAAAAGTTAATTTTTCTCTGACCCTTTATTCATTAGTAAAATATCAATCAGGTTACAGAATTTGGAGAACAGGAAAAATAGCATTAATAAAGAACACAATACAGTCTGCATAGAAGCATAACATGTAGGGAAGAAAATGTGGCGCAAAATTTCAGTCACAATTCTTAAAGAGTTTCTAAGAAAAATAGTCTTGCAAAGCTACTCAATAATTAAATAGTTGGCAAAAATCTCCCATTAAGAGAAATAAATGCATAAAACAAATACATCTTTTTAGACCTAATTAATTAGTCAAAACATAAACTTAAAGTTTAGCATCTAAATCTTAAGAGCCTTTCTATCTGTTGCTGCTCTGTACATCTCTGTGTCTAAAGAGCAAAAAGGAGGGAGACAGCCCGCCCTTCACCAGACCTCAAAGGAATGTGGCCTGATGTGCCAAGATATGACGTGGAAGCAAGAAACCTCCCCCTGATTCTCCTCGGACGCACCTCCCCTTCAGAAATCTCCCGGGACGTTTCGCGTACCTACCCCATAGAAGCCTGCTGAGCTGAGAAAGCCAGCCCCCATCTAGAGAAGACATTATTTTTTACCCTAATTATTGGCAGACTACACAAAGATGTAGCATCTTTCAGGAAAACCTGTACGTGATTGGTCAGTCATGATGGCATGAGTTCTCAATACCCTGACTCTTTCTAAAATCCTGACTTTACCAGTTTTAACAAAAGAAGCATACATGAATAACTACATTTATAAACATTTGCAACATTTACTAAGAAAAATGTTTCATTCTAATTCTCTTCCTTCCACAGCGCAGTCAGATGGACACTTTTAACTAACACTGGTACATTGCCAGAATCACAAGAATGTACAGTTGAAGATGTCCTTCACTTCTTGTCATGAGGAAAGCTGCCACAGTCTGCGCATGCTCCCTTCTCATTAAATTGCAAGCCGTAGCCTTGATGGATTCACAGGCAGCCATGTTTTGTGTAGGCCCCAAAAATAAAACAAACACAAAGATAATATTAATTTCATGTAAATCAGCCCATTATGTTTCCCTCCCTCATACTAATACCCCTTATAAATGTTTACCTAGCCAAGTTATTAGTGAAAAGCAGTTTTTCTATTATTTATGACAACATGCAAAATAAATGTGCAACATAGCATTTTCATGCATTTAGTGTAAAATTTAAAAGCACACCTAGTTAATACAGCGCACACAGTTAATACAACACACACAGCAACATGCTTTAGTGTTTTATATAGCTTTTCATGCAAAAAAGCATTTAGCCCCCTGTGTAGTGTTTGTGCATTATTAATTCACACACATTATAAAAAGAGGTGTTATTAACTGAAAATATTTATCAAAATATGCAACAAGTCAAAGTCTATTAAGACAGGAATATTAAATTTAGATTGGCAAGAGATGAGCTGGGAAGAGAGAAACACATTCTATTAATCTTCAAAGCTAAAAAGGCCACTTTTCTCTACATTGCAAAAAAACACATGTTAATTCAGCAAAAGCATTTCAGACTGAATAGGCCTCACTTTCATGTTTTTTATATGCCATGTTTTTAACTTGCACCAAAATGTGCGTGGTAATTTAAATGCAGTCTGTCTGAAGCACAAAAAATAAAACAATTCCTGACTGCAGATGAAATCTGCTCCATCACCCCCTCTTACCTTGCAATCAAACAAAAAAAAAGCAGGTTGCTCCAGGTCCCTGAGGAGCAGTAACTCCCTTCTTTTAATCCCACCCAGACTAAAATGTCAAAAGACCCAATCCCGTGCATTCTCTGGTAATGCTCCTACCATCTGGAACACTCTCCCCAAGGAACTTCGCTGCAACCCCTCCTACTCTCTTTTCAAAAAAGAACTCAAAGTACTTCTTCTCAACAAATATTGGGGTGTCTAATTTTACCAACTCCGACCTTGTCCACTCTCCTCTCTTTTCCTAGCTCATTTAATGCAATAGTATATCACTTATGGAAATTTTCACATACTGTTAATTTTATTCTATTTTGTTTTCTCAACTTGTAAATTACTCTGAATGCAATATTGTATTCCCTTGTGAATTTTCTGCACTTTGTAACTCCACTGTAACATGTTTACCTCCCTTGTAAAGCGCTCTGATACTCTTGGGTCCGCAGCGCTATATAAACCTTTGTAATAAATAAATAACTTGGTTTTGGAACTCCCCAAATATTCATGGGTTGTCCGAATACCACCTCGTATGGGGTAAGACCCATTCTAGAATGTGGTACTGATCTGATGGACAACAATGCCAATGGAAACGCATCTGGCCAGGTCAAGTGTGTAAAACCTTGAATTTTTGCAATTTTCAGCTTCAGAGTAGCATTATACCTTTCCACCAATCCTGCTGATTGTGGATGGAACACTGCATGGAACTTCTGTTTAATTCCTAATCCCTTCAAGACATACTTGATAACTTCCCCAACAAAATGAGGTCCGTTATCATTCCATAGAAGTCTGCAAATACCGAACCTCGGGAAGAATTCCTTCAGTAGCACCTTAGCGGTAGTAATAGCAGTATTGTCCTTTGTGGGGTACACCTCAATCCATTTACTGAAGGCACAAACCACCACTAGAACATACTTGAAGTTATTACAATGCTCAAGTTGGATGTACTACATTTGCAAGACTTCAAAAGGTGCAGTTGGTGTAGCAAAACCTCCAGATGGAACTCACGTTCCTTTTCCAGGATTGTATTGTAAACAGATCAAACAAGACTGTACTACTCTCTTAGCTGTGCTAGCAATTTCTGGATGCTCCCGAACTTGCGTAAGTATTTTCGTTATTGCAGAAGCTCCAACATGTGCTTGCCCATGTGCCATCTGAACCATGGGTTGTACGAAAGCTATAGGTAGCTTCCATCTATCCATCTGCTTATTCCTCCAACAACCTTCATCATCTAACTCTCCTTCTTTAGACCACTGTTCACGCTCTTTGTCAGAGGCTCTCCTCTGTATCTCTCATACTTCTTGCCTAGCATAATGCCATCTCTCAGCTTGTGACTTCACTACATACATAGGAGTAGTGTTTCTTTGTGTCGCAGTTTCACGTGCCACGTGATCTGCAAAGGCATTACCTTGTCCAATCTTGTCTGTCACTTTCTTGTGCGCATTACACTTCACTATGGCTACTTTCTTTGGGCATGTCAATGCAATCAAAAGATTATGCACTAATTCTCCGTGCATTATTTGCATTCCGTGAGATGTAAGAAAACCTCTTTCCTTCCAGAGTAGGCCAAAATCATGCGCTACTCCAAAGGCATAGCGGCTATCTGTGTAAATATTCACACACAAATCAGTACTAAGCTCACATGCTCGTGTCAAAGCTATCAATTCAGCTGCTTGGGCCGATTTCTGTGGTATACGAGTTGTCTCCACTATTGTTTCAAGCGTGGTGATTGCATATGCGGCTGAGGTCGTACCATCTGGTAATTTCAAACAAGACCCTTCAACCCACAATTCACCATCCACATCCGGAAGGGGCGTATCTTGCAAATCAACGCGACCCTTTGTCTGTTCCTCAGTCTGAAATATACAATCATGCGTTTCTTGTGACTGAGGCTGAGTCACCGGATACGGCAACAAAGTAGCTGGATTCAAAGTTGCACATCTCTTCAATGTAATGTGAGGAGCTAGCAATGTCAGTTCATATCCTGTCAGACGAGCACTAGTTAAGTGCTGCGTCTTTGTCTGATTCAAAAGGGCATCAACCGCATTGGGTACCAACACTAACAGCTTATGTGACAAAACTATTCCCTCACTCTGTCGTATTGACACAGCTGTTGCTGCAACTGAGCAAAAACACGCAGGTAATGCTCTAGCAACAGGATCAAGAACTGCTGAAAAATAAGCACAAGGACGTCGCTTATCGCCATGTAACTGGACTAAAACTGACAATGCACATCCATTTTTCTCAAGCACGTAAAGTGTAAAAAGCTTTGTGTAATCTGGTGTACCTAACACTGGTGCTGAACAAAGCGCTTGTCGTAACTGTCGAAAAGCACTTTCACATTCATCTGTCCATGGAAGGGGTACGGGAGTGTCTTTCGTCAAAAGCGCTAACAAAGGCTTAACAATGTATGAAAACCCCAAAATCCACTGCCTGCAAAAGGAAGTAAGACCCAGAAATGCACGTACTCCTTTTTGTGTGGTAGGAACTGGCGTGTCTAAAATTGCTTGTATACTATCTGATGTCAATGCACGTCCCTCCTTAGAACAAAGGTGACCTAAGTAGGTTACCTTTGGTCTACAATATTGCAACTTCTTTCGAGACACTTTGAGGTGATGTGAAACAAGAAAAAAAGCAAAGACAGAGTACATTTTTCACACTGTTCTGGGGTGTGGGCTGCAAGCAAGATGTCATCGACATATTGTATGAGAGCTACACCTTGGGGCAATGCAAAAGAAGATGCAGAGCCCATGAGCAGCACTGCACAACTGGGCTCAGAGATCACGATGGCCAGCAGCGAGTTGAGAAGCTACAGGTCCTGATGGGAGGCAGAGATTCCTGTGACCGGGAGGGGATTCCCTAAGAGGTCTGATACCAAAGGGAGGGATGAAGGGGTATTATGCCAGAGAGAGCTGCCCTGCCTCCAAGATCCAGGTAGGTTTTCATATATTTGAGTGTTCCAGAGAGGATCCTTACATTTTCATGACTCCGCCGAGTGGTGACAAACAAGGACATTCACAAAATATCAAATCTGACGTGTGTTTACTTCACACCTAAGGCAGACAATCTAAACCTACAGGTTTTTCAAAGATTTAATTGATTATAATTCATTCCAGCCTCATTCTAGCCTCTAGTGCTCCCCAAGTTAAACAACCAGCTCCAGCAGAATAACAGGACCTTAGTGGGAGTGCTGTAATGTATGCACATTGCTCACTGATTCAGCCAACGGCATGGATGTAGCTCACTCATTGAGCCTATTCACAGAAGCTGCTTGCAGCCTCTTGCATGCACATAGAGTGCTGACTACACCTCCTACTTTCATGTAACTCATTGACTGAGCCTGCTGTGTGCACACAACACATCTCTGAGACTATTATGTGCACACTTGTTGCTTACTGAGCTTGTTGTGTCCACGTTTCTCACTGATTTACCAGCTGTATACATGCACCTTGCTAACTTAGCCTTCTTTGTGCTGACATGAAAGTTTAAAAAATATAATGAGTCAATAGCTTGAATTAATCTCAGCCACTGGTAATTACTCCAACCGCATCCCTGTCTACTAATATTTTTCGCACCATGTCACCTCAATATTGACCCAGCCATATGCAAATCTGTCTTTAGCCTGTTCCAGTAGGAACGGTCCAGCCCGTACTGCCAAACTAGGTCCTGCCTGAACCAAAATACTGCCAACCAGGTATCTGCTCTTCAGCAGGGTATAGCTTGATTCTAAATGACACAGTGTGCACATGATCCACATCTGGGCACACCCGTCCTATTTAAGGGGACACACTAAAGTATGCAAAAAAGTGATGAACAGAATAATTGAATTCACCTCAGCCACTGGTAAGTACTTGGGCCGCATCTCAATCCGTTGTTATTTTGCACATCATGGGCCCTCAGTTATATGTAAATCAGTCTTGACCCTGCTCCAATGGAAACAGTCCAGCCCAAACTGCCAAGCCAGGTCCACCCTGAACCAGAACACAAGCAATCCAAAAATGGCTTCACCTTTGTTATTGGCTCATCAGCTAGGAAAAGCTTGGTTCCAGTGACAGTGGGCCTGATTCGCAAAGATAAAATTAGACTTAAGCCTACGTTTTCTACATTTTTGATATTCATAAAGGCATTTCTGAGTAGAATTTTCATGACTGTAGGGGCTCCACACTCGGATAGAAACTCTGCACTTAGATGGAATCAATCTTGTGTAAGTTATTTCCTGAGTATGTGTGCTGATATTCACTCGGATTGCATCACCCTGTGTGTGGAGTCTCCACCCATTGCAATCGGGGTGGAGATCAACACAAATACACAGGAAATGACATACAGAAAGTGGAAGTCAGCCATTTTGTGATCATTCTGTGCTATCCCCACCACAGAGAAGCAGCTTCCTCCATCCTGCTGCTCTGTTAATCTATCCTGCCACCAACTGTGGGTCTGGGTGTGAAGGCACCCCCCCAAACCAAGAGAAAATTGAAGATCATTAGTGAGGGTGTGCTTGCTTTGTACCATCAGCTTTATGGGAGTCGGGGTATACAACAGGGGAGGCAAATTGCACAGAAAATGCTATGAGGACTTGCGATGCTGGCCCTTAATAAAGGCCCAGGACATCAAGGGTGTGCCCTCCCCGTACCATTCACAAAGGACCCCCATGACCCCGCCGTACGGGAGGGTCCTACAATCATCCTGGCTGACCCTCCATGCTCAGCTAGAGGAGTTTGAGCAGCAGAGAAATGGAAAGTGCAGGAACTGTATTATATGTCAAGAACTTTGATGTGAGTGATGAGTTTAATGTCCTTTCATGTATTGTTTGTAACATTCAACTTAACCTGAGTCCTGGCTGTAATATTTAGTATATGCATCCATAAAAATATTTTTCTATGAAATTTTGGCCCATTGGCACATTGGATTCCAAGCGTCCAATGATAAGCTGTAGAAAAGCCAAATCTATTAGAGACCATCTAGTTAAGAGCGAGTTTGATACAAGAACGAGATCTCAAACTTGGCTATCCAAGTATGATGGCTTTAGGAAGTGTTCTAAGTGTAAAGCATGCAAGAATTCAGAGAATCGCACAATAAGTGAAACTCCATTCAAGAAGAAAATTAGGATTCGATATAACCTGACATGCAAATCAGAGTTTGTTGTTTATATCCTCACATGTCCCTGTAGAAACGTGTATGTGGTAAGTACCACATCTCTGGCACATAAGAGGATATTATAACTCAGCCGTGTCATCGTACACATGGATCGTAGCTATCCTATTGTTCGTCACTTTGAGATATAGCTTTATGGTACAATTTGAAAAAAGAAAAAGAGGTGGTGAGAGAAAAGGATCTGCGTAAATTGGAAAAGTGGTTTATTTTAAAATAGATAGTTATAACCAATGGGCTTTAACATAGATGAAGAACTGTATACCTGTCTCCTCTAATAATTGTTTCCATACATGTTTTTTTGCCCTACATTTATTACTACTATCTTTCCATTCCTTGAGGGGATATATGCTAAATAATATATTAATCTCTTTTTGTTCCCCTTTCCTTCTCTCCCTCTCTTCTATAGAGCTCCATAGACAGATATATCCACATTTTGCTGTATGTATTCATTATTATATAGTTATTGGCCACTGGGCTAGCTGTATGAATTAGTTCCCCTGACTGGCAGTATTTGTTACTTTGGTTTCCGAATCTGTATCATGTCTGTTATAGGCCAATTAAGAACTGTTTAACCTCTGACTTCTTAGACAGTATTTATAGCACTTTGCACTTTATTACAGTTCATTTAGGGGAGTCTTGTGTCGAAAGGAGTTAAGCACATGTCTTTTGTTTTGTTTCCTATGATTGGAGGTGATTTTAAGGTGTAACAAACATTTGTAGTATATTTTTATGCTTGAATCTGCTCATACATTATAGTCTAATGAAATTCATTATTATGACAATAATTTATTATCGAGTGTTAATTATTGTGATTTTTCACATGCACTGTAATATAAGTTATTATGAATAGTAATTATTTGTAATTAGCAGATGTTTACTAATGTGACATGTGTTTTCTTGTTTCACATTATTGATGAAATATATACATACTTTGCCAGTGATTCTCACTCCATCCATCAGGCAATCAATTCTATGCATTGTTCTCACATCTTTCTTCTCCTCTAACCTGAAGATGTATTTTATGTTTACTGTGCACAGTATTATTCATTGTATCACAAGATGGCGCACTCTATAGTGAACAAGGTTGCCGGGTGCAACCGAAAAGCGTTGACAGTCCGTAGCTCACATGCGCTTTATTAAAGTTTCTTTGTACACTCGCCGAGGGGTTCTGTAAAGTTTAAATATGTTTTATATTTATATGCAAAGATGTATTGAAGAATGAGTGGGTGTATCAGTGTCTGGATGGAAGATTTAGTAGGTGCATGACTGACTGTACACGTGAGTGATTAAATGTATCTTACTGAATGCATGGGTTAGTGACTAAACTGTGTGAATGTCTGTATCAGTCTATTTATTGCTGTGTAAGCTGCTGCATTAGTTGGTGAGTAGCTACATGAGTTTCTCTATTGGTTATTGATTGGTTGTTTGAGTATTTGTATGGGTGCCTGAGTGAGTGTGTGTGTGGGTGGATGTGAGGTGTGTTACTCTGCATAGATGTGTGAGTGCTTCATTCACTGGGTGTATGGGTTCAAGGGTGCATGTTGAAACAACTGGATGAGTGGGTGAGTGTGTGTATGGGTGTGTTGGTGAGTGAATGAATATCTGAGTGCTACATGTCCAAGTAACTACATATGTAAAACTCATTGCATGTGAGAGTTGGAGTATATAAATTACTATACATGACAGCAAGTGATTGTGGGAGTGTTTGTAATTTGATCAGTCTGTACTCGTATCAATGATTGTATAGGAGATTAAGTATATGTTAGTATCTGTATGAATAAGTGAGGTTGTGAGTATTTAAATTCATAGGTGAGTAAATAGTGTGATTTATTCTTTGCATGACTGACAATGTATTTGAGTAACTCTGGATGAGTGGTGGTGTGTGAGTGTTTGTATGGGTGTATGAGTGCCTATTATAGAGTTGTATTGATGAGTCACTGCATCTATGACTAACGGTATGAATGAATGACATGATCTGTGTGTAGACCTAGGAATCCGTGAATGCGTACATAGTAACTGGTATTGGTGTCTCTATTCTTTCAAAAATGTGGTCTGTATTTTAGATTGAGTGTATCAAAGGTTTTATTAAGGTATGAGGGGGTACATCAGATTTTCACGTGGATGATGTCATCAGTAATGTCATTTGAGATATCATCAGTGATGTCACTGACCATGTCATGAATGATGTAATATGTGATTTTATCAGCAGTGCATTGTGGGGGCGTGAGTTATAGTTAGCTCAACTAACCATAACGACGGAATACCAATGGTTTTGTATGAGTGAAATGTCCAACTAACCATAACGTCAATGAAACCCATGGTTTTTTCAGTGAATTTCAAAGATTTTTTAAATGCTAATTTCTAACTATAACGTCCCTGAAACCTTTGGTTTTTTCAATGAATTTCAAAGTTTTTTTTGATATGGTAGTTCTGCAGCACGGCTCCCGCTCTACCATAGCAAACTTGCTTTGGATTTTGGAAGTGAGAGCAGGGAAACCTGATCTCGCTTCCAAAATCCAAAGAAGATTGCTTTTTCACAAGGGGAGTTGCAAGTTAGCAGCTACCCATGTGGAAAAGCAATGTCGGCTCCCGCAGGAGGTGGGGGGCCGGCATGACCGCGGGGGCATTGGGGCTTCCCCCATGGTCCCCAACAAAGAGGCCAGGCCCGGGGATGGGGTCCTCTGGGCCATAAGTGGCCTAGGAGGGGGCCCCCCTCCATCAATGTTAAAAAAAAAAAAAATGAGGCTCACCCTCCGGGGATGGGGTCCCCGGGGCACTTGATGCCGAAGGAGAGGGCTATGCAGCCCCCCTTCTTTAAAAGATTTAAAAAAAAAAGTGGCCATGCCCCAGGGGATGTTACCCATGCGGCCCCCCTTCCCTGCAAAAAAATGAATACAAATAAAATAACAGACATGCCGGCCCCGGGGGGTGGGGTCCCTGGGGCCATAATTGGCCATTTTTCTTTATTTAAAAAGAAAAAACAGGGGGGCCACAGATAATAAATAAAAGCCGGCATCGCAACAAAGGCCCCTCCTCTTCCCAGCAACACTCCGCAAACGCACCCCGTGGCGCGTTTCAATTTGGGGAATTAATTCCCCTTCAATCCTGTGGGTCCCTGGGGGCCAACTAGCCCACCAGGTACCTCCAGAATGCACCAGGGAGCTGCGTTGCAGAGAGTTGGTCAAGGCCACTCCCAATTTTTACACAACTCAGCAATGCATCAGCGCTTATTGGATATAGCTGTTGGGCTAATTTGCCCAAAGAGACCCACAGGACTTAAGGGGACTTCATCCCCCAATTTGCAATGCACCTGGGGGCTATTTTGCTCATTGATGCAGGAAGGGGGCGGGCCTGATCTGGCAAGTGTGTAAACGCGCCCTGTGGCACATTTTAAATTATGGGATTAAGTCAACTAGCCAACTAGCCCACCAAGTACCTCTAGTAAGCACCGGAGATCTGCGTTGCAGAGAGGTGGTCCGAGGCCACCGAGTTGCGTTGCAGAGAGGTATACAAAGGGGCCTGGCCTCGGACCACCTCTCTGCAACGCAGATCTGTGGTGCTTACTGGAGGTACATGGTGGGCTAGTTGGCCCCCAGGGACCCTCAGGATTCAAGGGGAATTAATCCCCCAACGTAAAACCCGCCATGGTGAGTGTTTGCACAGTGGAGAAGGGAGGAGGCGGGGCCTGATGTGACATGTGCGTACTTATGCAATTACTCCATCAAAACCCAAGCACTTATAAATTCACCATGCACTCTCTTTGCAGCACTCTAATCACTCAGTCACTAGCCATGTACTCATGCAATGACCCAAGCACTAACTCATGCACTGCTACAATACCCTGAGCAGTACTCTTGCAATTCAGTCATCGCCCTGTCACTACACATGCACTCCTCCAATCACCAAGCATGCACAATGTACTTATCCAATCATTCCACCAAAACCCAGGCACTTATAAATTCACCATGCACTGTCCTTGCAGTACTCTAATCATCCAATCAGTACCCATGTACCTATGCAATGACCCAGGCACTAACACATGTACTGGCAATCCTCTGAGCACTACTGATGCACTCCAGCCATTGCCCTGTCAGTACCTATGCCCTCTTTCAATCACCCGGCCAGCACCATGTACTTATCAAATCACTCCACCAAAACCCAAATACTTATAAATTCCAGTCAGTACGCATGTACTCATAGACTGACCCATGCACTAACACATGCACTGGTAAAATCCCATTTGCACTACCCATGCAGATTTCTAACCACCTACACAGAACTGATTCACACCTCCTATTACCCAGGTTGTACCCATTGTAGGAAGGTGGAATCTGACTATATGGTTGCCCCCACTTTTTTCCTGGTGTTTTGCTGGTTTTCAACTTAGTTGGACTGGGATCCTGCTATTCATGGCCCCAATCTATCTGCTGGTTAGAGGCGGCAGACCGAGAAGCAGAGGACGGCCCGGGACCAGGGTTCAATTCCCGAAGCAGCAGGGTCGTGGACCAGGGTCAGCGGACTCGATAATTCTCGCTTCGGTGCCTACTCTAACCAGGGATCACACTCGGCAACTCTGGGCATTAGCTTGCCTCATCTCCAGAACGGCCCCCCACATACACCGGGGATGCCTCGTTTCACCTTGGAGATACCCAGCAGGGATCATCTCACAGGGAAAGCCAGGACGGGTTCCACAGTGGTCTACAGCGCTGGGACGCCCCATTGCTGGGATAGCCATTCGCTTTACAAGACAACCTAACATTACATAACATAGCTTTCTCTATAAAATGGACTCCATGTACTTTAGGTACATACCAGATTGGGTATTGGGTCACCTCTGTGAGTCCCTGTATAGTGTACCATAGGTGCCCAGGACATAGGTGCATCCAAGGCCTACCAGGGACTGCAGCATGTATTATGCCACCCCTGGCTAGCCCTCCAAAACTGACACCAAAGGTCTGTTCGCACAGCCTGGGTAGGGTGGCGTAATCACCCCTTATTCAGATATAGTATCCCTATATCTATCTATATATATATATAGACATATATGCACCTATAAACCACTCCTATGGTAGGCCTTGACAATCCTGGCGGCAGAGTGCTTAGTTTTATGTGAGAGGGTGCCATAGTATGAGCTGAGCCCCCTGCAGCTTTCAGAACCATCTCCTTATAGCTGTTCTATGATCTAGCCATATCATATACTTAGTGCATTATAATCCTCGCGGTTAAGGCTAACTTTGGTTTGGCTTTATCAAAACATGTTGTGTAAGGTGTCAAACACTTTGGAATACTACCCCCACACCCCCCGCCAATCCTGCCAGCGGATGTAGCATTCCACCCTTCTAGAGGGAGAAGACATGTAGTTACTGTTAAACCCGGTTAAAGTTAAACAAAGCTCCAGCATCACAAAATGGATGCTGCTGCCACAGACACAAGTCTGACCTCCTGCTGTTGTGCTGGCCTCAGCCAGACCAGCTAGTGCAAGGGGTTCTCCCTTCTCTGCACAAAGTCCTCAGACCAAATAGAAAGAAGCTGGCACAGAAACTGGAAATAGAAAACATAACATTTATTACACCTCATGAGGTGGTGCTACGGTTCAAACAGTACCCTTCGGCATTGCAAGAAGTAGCACCATGAGCTAAGAACGCATGGTTTATTTATACCCACACATGGTCTCAAAAGAAGGCGGTACAAAGCACAAGAGCACATTTTATGTACATATAAGGTAATATCGAGAGGAACAATCAATCAGTGGGAGGAGCTAACAGTCTTGGGGGTTAGACTAACACGTTCCAATCTAAAGCTAACCACTACCAGATGTGAACCCTAACGGTCAGCGGCAAAGTAAGGGACGCTAATAATAGCCTGTTGCTGGGCAGATTCAAGTGCCATGAACAAGAAGATAGGACAAAGCACAATGGTCGGCACGAGGTAGCATGTAGCAGACAAAATGGCTGCCATAAATACAAAATGGAGTCCGTTAAATGTCAAGATAACGGCTAGAACTAAGATGTCTTTCGCTAATGCTCAATCTAATCGCTGTTAGATTACAACACAGCTGCTGGACGAAACTCTGGCAGGGGAGACTTGGACAATAGGTTTCCTGTCCAGGGATGTGCCAGCACCTCCACAGACAGGCTTTAGTGTATTGGGGCAGGGGGGGGGCTGCATTCAGTGAATGCTTTCCAGACACTGCCTGGGGCACACAAGGTGCTCCATGCATAGCCCGGTTCAAACCAGTTGCTGCGGTACTCAGCCCCAGCTCTGCTGCGAAACTGGACAAACCACCCCCTGCCCAGGTCCACCCATAGTAGGGACCTTACAGGTAGTTTAGCCCACAAACTTACTATAAGTATAAGAGCTGTGTCCCTAGGACTTTAGATTACCCTTAGATTACCCTGAACAAATCTTTGAAAGACATATCCTGGACCTTAGACGTTCCAGCAACTACATTCTCTGTAATTGAATTGAATAATGCTTTCTTCTCGATTCCTATTCATCCTGATAGCCGATATTTGTTTGGTTTCACTTTGAATAATAAATCATACAGATTTTGTAGAGTTCCTCAAGGGTACACTGAGAGTCTGAGTATTCATAGTCAAGCCTTAAAACGACAACTTGATTCCTTTACTTTGTTTGAAGGAGTGGCTCTCATACAATCTGTCGATGACATCTTGTTGGCAGCTGATACACCTGAGCAGTGTGAAACATGTACCTTGTCCTTGCTTTCTTTTCTTGCTACACACCACCATAAAGTATCACGGAAGAAATTGCAATATTGTAGACCGAAGGTGACCTATTCAGGACACCATCTGTCTAAGGAGGGCCGTGCACTGACACCAGATCGCATTCAAGCAATTTTAGACACCCCAGTACCTTCCACACAGAAAGATGTCTGTGCATTCATTGGTTTGACTTCATTTTTGTAGGCAGTGGATATTGGGTTTTTCACACATTGTAAAACCTCTGCTAGCACTTTTGACTAAGAACACTCCGATCCCCCTTCCATGGACAGATGAATGTCAAAATGCTTTTCGCCAGTTAAGACAAGCTCTTTGCTCTGCACCAGTGTTAGGCACACCAGATTACACGAAAGCCTTTACACTCTATGTACACCAGAAAGATGGGTGTGCATTGTCAGTTTTAGTACAGACACACGGTGACAAGCAGCGCCCCAGTGCATATTTTTCTGCAGTTTTTTATCCTGTTGCTCGTGCGTTGCCTGGATGTTTCCGTTCAGTTGCAGCAACAGCTGTGTACATATGTCACACAAACTGTTGGTGCTAGTACCCCATGCAGTAGATGCCCTTTTGAATCAGACTAAGACACAACACTTAACTAGTGCTCGCCTGACAGGATACAAATTGACACTGTTAGCACCTCATATTACATTGAAGAGAAGCGCAACACTGAACCCAGCCACCTTGTTGCCATATCCTGCGAATCAGTTCCAGTCAAAGGAGTTAACAAAAAGTAAACATAATAATAGAGTGTGAAATCGGGTATCGACCACCCCCCTCTCTCTTGGCAGAGTCATAAACCTTATAGCAAGTCTAGGTCTTTCAGGGGCACAGAGGAATTTGATACAGATAGATTGCAATTGTTGAAGTTGGCCTTGCGTCACTTCGAGAGGAATAGATCTAAATACATATAAAACTCTGGGCAAAATATTAATTTTTTTGATGTTACCTCTCCCAACTAATGTTAAGTGTAGTCGCCCCATCTTTCTAGCGATTCCTTTAACCTAACCATTATATCACGCCAATTAGCCTCAACCAGGTCTTTCATCGATGTTTGAATTTTGATGCCCACATATGTGACTTCTTTTATCAGTCTCCCATCATTTAAAACAATATTATCTGTGCATAGTATTTGCGTTTTAGCTACATGAAGTTTGTAGCCTGAAACCACACCAAACTCTTTTGCTAGGTGCTCCACCTCTTTAACAGCAGTCATTGGGTCTACTGTGGTAATAATAGCTATGTCATCCTCAAAAGTCATAACAGAATGTGAAATCTCCTGATCTATAAAAGGTTTAACTAACAGATTTTTTCCCAACATCTCTACAAAAGGATTAATATATAAAGCAAACAGCAACGGGGAACAGGGACACACTGGGATGCAAAGTGCATCCTTCACTTTCACGAGCACAATCCCTGTGCAGTTCCTGTGACAAGGGGCTTATTTCTCCTCGTCTGCTGCTCTGATTGGTCTCTGACCTTTTATACACACAAGAGGCATGTGAACTCGCATAGAAGTCCCCCCGTTTGGCCCCGCCCAAACACTGTAGATATGGGGAGAAAGAACACCTGCCCAGCCTCGACAAAGCTCACGATTGTTTTTGGGCTGATGAATGCGTTACTGAATTTGAGCTTCAACTCGGGCACCTGCTTCATTTATATCTGTAAGTGCTTCCTGTTGAGGTTTAATTTTTGTGACAGGAGCATCATGACAGAATGAACCCTGCCCTTAATTATCCAAGAAGATGCCACTGGCTTGTGTGATACATCTACCTACTGCCAAATTTGTGGGGCTTCTAAAAAAAATCCTCCCGCGAGCGGATTTGCACATTTTTGGCAATTTTGCAAGATTCGCAGATCGCGAAATTGCCCAAAATCCGCAAATTCCTCAAGCGGAACGGATTTTGCGCCCATACTTAAAGAGCGTCACCTCTTTGTTGATATGAGTGCTCTTCCCACGGCCCACTATGAACCCATGCTGATTTAATGACACCAATGGGCAAATAACCTTTGCCAGACAGTTAGCCAATATTTTTGCATAAATTTTACCATCACAGTTAACCAGCGATATCGGTCGGAAAGATCCAGGCAACTCCGGTGATTTCTCCTTCTTCCTAAATACCACTATTATCCCATGATGTGGGAGCTCGTTCATTCAGTGCAGCCCTCAAAGTGGCCAGCATTTCATTCTTATACTGGTGTAAAAAACCCTTATAAATCTCCCCTGGAAGCGGCTTTTTCCATTGCCAGACTACTAACCGCAACCTCTAATTCCTCCATAGTAATTGGGCTATCTAACAACTCTATCTCATCTGGTTCTATCTGTGGTATATCCCCCACCATAAATATGTTATCACTAACATCAAGAGTTTCCTGTTGTGTATATAAATCTGTATAAAACTGCAGGAAGATAGCCAGTATCCCTTGCAGATCTTGACACAATACAACAGAGCAATCTCTAAGACCCAGAATTTGATGGGAGGCTTCCTTCATCCGTAGCCATAGCCATAAGCACCTACGAACCACTTACCCATATTCATGGCATTGTTTCTTATAAATCAGATATTTAATCGCATTTTCTCTATTCCAAAGCATATTAATATTTGTCCGACATTTAGCAACATTAGCCTCAAAGTCCCCTACACTATTTCTTGAGTTAAATTTTTCTCTGCCACTCTCAAATTAGAGTACAGTTCCTGCAGTTCTAATTTAGCTTTCCTCAAATGATATAAACCAAAACTAAATACTTCACGCCTTAAAAGTGTCCCATATAATTGCAGTATGAGCTGATTGTCTATTATTTTCAATAAACTCCTTGCTCCATCTAGACATATGTTCTTTAAAGGCATCATCTAAACACAACTTCCGATCAAATGAGAAGGCTCTCGGTGTGGACGTAAACTCAATTGCCAATATTTCTAAGACTATTGGAGCGTGGTCTGAGGTGATCCTGGGAAATATTTGAGCCGATGCACCTGTTAGATATGCTGTAGATCAAAAAAAGATAATCAAGGCTTACCAATTTCTTATGAGGAAAAGAATAAAACATGTACCCTGGATCAGTTGGATGAAGATTATCCCAAACACCAACCAGCCCATGATCATTCATGAAGTTATAGAAAGCTTTAAATACTCTTGGTTTCCATCCCTTATATCCTTGTGGCCCGCTATGCAATTCCTTGTTTACCAAATTAATATTAAGATCTCTACATACCACTAAATGAGTCGGCCAGATGCAAGCTCCAAGTTTAACTCATCCAGCACTGACGACTCATCTAAATTAGACCCATAAATTGTACAAATTGTAAGTTTACTACACCCGAATACACATTCGGCAATCGCCCAACGCCCCAGTTTGTCCGCTAGACTGCGGCCTGTTGTCTGCACAGCTGGTCTAGCTAATATTGCAACCCCAGGTGTCATTGAGCTTTGCTGAGAGGCAACTAATAGTGAAAACCCTAAATCCGTCAACAATTTACAATTGCCCGAAGGTATATGTGTCTCTTAGACGCATAACAGATCTGGTTGAATTATACGAAGCTCCGCAGCAACCCTTTTTCTCTTACTGTAATTGTTAAGGCCATAGACCTTTGAAGAGCAAATTTTAACCCCTCTGCAAGTCATGATAACACAAAAAAATGACAATACCCACTCTGAATATTACTACAATGATACACATCTTACAATATCTTCGGGACTGTATAATTTTTGTATTTCCTTTTTTGATACCATGGATTTTTCCCCTTTTACCCCACCTAAGTGCCCTCAACCCCATCCCTCGACCATCAGTACCCCTCCCCCCACACATCCCCAATTCTGTTGTTAGACCCCTCCCCCCCTTTAACAAGGCTTTTGGACCCATGGTCCTGTAGATGACAAGCTTTCATGCACCTCTCGACGTCGCCCTAGAGCCCCCAAGTCATAGAAGAGAGATTTCTCCCTCCCCCTGGCTGATCAGAACAAGAATGATCCTAACTATCAACTAAGAGGGAAAAAAGAGCATACAAAAAAAAGAGCAAAACACAGAAAAAAAACAAATAGGTCACAGCCAGCCAGGCGCAAAGAACAAACTACTACGGATCTTATAGAAAAATCTGACCTTTTCATTTCGTGTCCCCACTTCCTGCGCATTGTACTCCGATCCAATTAGCAACATCCCTAGATAGACTTTAAATATTCTTTTGCAGAGTCTTCGTTGGTAAAGTATCGAGTACACTCCTGAAAGATCACTTTAACTTTGCTGGGTTCATCAGAAATGCTTGCGCCCCTTTGCCTTGGAACAATGTAATAAGTTGGCATGACTGCTAGCGGCTCTCTACTGTATAACGACAAAAATCCAGCCTTACAAACAACTCAAAATCCTTCCCAGCTCTTTTCTTATCAGGAAGGGCAAGTTGAAATACCTCCTCCCAGGCCAAACAGCTATTAAATTAAATTAAAATGGCTCTTGGTTTTTCATCTGTTTGGCCTGGTCTTATACGAATATTAAATGGAAACCTATATGCTCATTCGATCTCCCTATCCCAATCCCATCTAGAGAGCTCAGGACAGGCATTTGTGAACAAGTTAACAATAAATTTACGGGGATCTTGTCCTTTCCATCCCTCCGGAATCTGTAGCACTCTTAAATTTGTCCTTCGTGCACGGTTTTCCATATCAGCCAATTTCCACTGAGTATCTTCTTTAATGGAGCGTAATAATTCAGTTAATGCCTTCTGAGCAACCAGTTCATCCTCTAAGTTAGAGATACACACTTCTGCTTCATTGAATCTAGAAGTAAAGTCAGTGCAGGATTTAGCGAGGCGTCGCATCGAGTTTTGTAGTTTACGGCACAGATTCTGCACTCTCTGCCTTTCCTCTCTTGTCTCCTCCCAGTAGGACATACTTGATTGGTAAATTAGGGTCAGAGAGATATGTTCCCCAGGCTGAGCTATTTTTGACAGTCCAATACTCTCTTGATACATCTCTGTGTCACCACTGCCCGCAATATTCTCTAGTCCCTTGCGAACAGTGGGGACTATCTTCTATAAACTCCCTAGAGTCCTCCTCGCAGATGCTACTGTGGTTGCTACCACCAACCACATTCATCCGCATGGAGTAGTTTATCGCCAAGTCCTCAAATGATGAAGTGGACTGTTCAGATAAAGAAAAGAAGACTCCAGATTCCGCAACTTGATCCTGCATTTGCATCTCTTCACGAACATTCGCAGCACGCATAGTGCCAGCAGCAACCGATTCAGGTCTACATCACGGGGTTCAGTAAATAAGTGTACAACCACCACATCACATCTGTTATCCCCCTCCTTGTCTTTCTGTGCTGCAATTCGATATTCACCTTCCCACCATCATCCATAACTCCCGGTCCATCTGGCTGAATATGAGCAGGCATTTTATCAAGCTTTTTATCCTTTCTTTTTTTGTCTTTACCAGCAGGGAAAATTGCTGGTATAGTTTTAACTCCACCAACGTCAACTTATGCCTTTGCAATATTTAAATTGGCTTTTAACCCTATCACAGCATTACCTGGCATCTTATCGCCCGCGCCAGTACCTCCTTCACTCTGGACCTCCTCCTGAGCCCGCGGTCTCCCGCGCGTTCCTTTCGGCGGCATCACCATCAGGCTTCCAGACCTCCCTCAGGAATTGCTGAGCTGCCTCCAGATGGAATCAATCCCCCTGCAGCGGAATTCACATAACGTAGAAGCCCAGCAGCTTCGTCAGAACCTGCTCAACCCAGGCACGAACACCGCCAAAGCAAACAGCATTCAATCTTCAGTCCACCGGATGAGTCAGCCCATCTATCTATCTCTTGACAATTAAGTCCGTTTGAACAGCACTCTGGCAGCATTAACAACTTCGTAGCGACGCCGCTATATCAATTCCGCTTAGCTTGCCGCTCCTTCTCCCTTCTGAGATTACATTTGCGAGGTCTGGCTGGAACGGCCAGCTCCCGCATCCACTCTCGCGGACACCATCTTGCCTCTCATCTGAATTTCTTTGTGTTTTAAATAATATTTTCACTGTATATGTTTTATATTGTTTGAATAATTGTTGGAAATGTTTTTAAATCTAGTTTGGAATGTTAAGTGTTTTTTTTTATTTAATCAAATAGTAATTAATGGGAGGTTAATTAGGTAATAATGTATTTATAATTAATTATTAACTTATTATTAATTATTTGATTGCAAATTAATTATGTCAATGGTGTAGTTAATATATTTTAAGTTATTTTTTTTGGAGTGGGTTGCTGGGGATTTAGGGGGATAGAGTGAAAGTTATTTAAGTAATAAATAATCAATAAGGAGCTCCTTCGATCCGTCCACAGACGAACACACAGATTGATCATCTCCCCGGACAGGTTTACACAAGAGGACTAATCCTTAATGGCAGATTTGGGATCAATCACCAGATTTAAAGAAATGTTCAGAGACTTTCAGTGCTCCAGCACCCACATCTTTTCATCTATTGAATGTGAAGGCTCCAGGATTGAACCGGACTGTCTACCTGCATAAAGATGTAGGATCACTCAAAATGAACATGTTTCAAAACCACTACATGACCTGAAGAAGACCTTCATTAAAAAAGATATTGGCCCCACAGGAAAGAAGGAATTTGTCAGAGTGCATAAACATGTGGAAAGCAGCTATCTATAACTAAAAAGAAATGAATGATCTCACCAAAACGGTGATGTGAGCAGGGACATTCCCGAGAATTAGCTAATGATCTCCAAGCAGAAAAGAAGGCACCAGGTAGTGCCATTCGGATTACCCTGTTGAGGGTTAAATCATGTCCACATAGATAATTAAATGTAACTTTTTCATATGTACACCATAGGATACTATCGTCAACTCTTGCAGTAAATGTTTAATGTTGTCAACTTTTATTTTTTTATTTGGCAAAGATTTTGTATGTTTATATCCCTGACATTCCTGTTCTTGTGTGTCTAAGTTTGCTTTTCAAATTATTGGTTGTTTGTCTATCAATGAAGAAGAATGATATTCAACAACAGACAAACTCTTGTCTTCTCTTGAGTCAAAGGTAATAGCTTTGTATCATGACTCGACACATGGTAATGTCATTGTACACTTTGAACAAAATGATAGAATGCACACCCGTTTTATAACTAAAATTCCTTTGTTTGCTCCTGGTTGTATTTCTAGCGTGCAGACTGGAACCGTGGTTTGTCCCAAAATCCACAGGTATATGTGACAGATAATGTGGCACATGCTCACATGCCACACAGTCGCACTGCCTCAAAAAGATCCTTGTTTTTTACAAGCCTAACATTCATCATCTTGTCCAAGTTTTCCAATTTCAACCACATTTTTATTTCTTCATTGTAATTCCAAACTCCATCCCTTGTTTATCCCTTCACTTCAAAGGTAGCGTTATATTCACATGTCAGTGTACGCCATCTAATATTAACAAAACACTATTGTTGTCATGAGTTGACCACTGGAGAAATGGAGATGGCACATTCCTGCTCTGTAACCTTTCAATATTCATGGTATGCGGGTATCTTTATACATACACAATTTACTAAACTCAGCCCCCTAGGTCATAAATTGGATCACTCTCCATTATTATAAATATTCTGGCTTCACACAGGGCCCCTGATTTTAAATTTGGGGACCACTTGGGGATCCTGAAGGCCCCCACAGTCCCTGCCAACTTCCCACCTCCTGCAGGAGCCGGCACTGCTGACATGCAGCTCCCACTGTCCAAAAGCAATTCTGCTCAACTTCTAGTAAGCAACATCATTTTCTGCTCTTGCTTGCTATAAGTGGAAAAGAGTTTGCTATGGCATGGCGGGAGCGGTGCAATGTCCTGGAATGGGCACACTAGGACATTGCAGGAGCTGGCCCTGGGGGAGGGACTGTCCCGGGGCCATGTATGGCTCCAGGAGAGGGGGGTTATTTTGAGTATGGTAGTCCTGGGACAGCCTCACTTGCAGTGGCAGTCTGACCACCGTTATTCCTGCCATATTTGTAGGGCGGCGGTCGGAATACCACAGGGCAGCTGTCTCTGGCTGGCTAGTATTCTGCAGCAGTGGCTGTATGGAAAGGGGCAGGTATATGCTGGCAGTGGCAATGCCAGCACTGCTGCGCATATTCCATGTTTCAATTCCACTGTCAATTTCATGGCGATGACCCTGCCATGAATAGGATGGAGGACATGCAGGTAAGGGAGCCGTAACAGAGCTCCTGGGTTAATTTGCCCATGAGGAAGCATAACTTTTGACCTTATACTCGCACCTATGTTCCTGCGCTGTGTGGCAAACACAGCATGGTACATGCCACACTGTGCAGCAATGTGCTGCAGGCAAAGTCACTGCGACGGCCTGCTTGTTAGATTTTCCTATGAGCCTAACAGGCTGCTACTGTGACACTGCTGCCACACAGCCCGCCCTGGATTCAACTCAGGATCTGGCAGGCAGGTACATCACTGGCTTGGTGGTCTTCCTGGGAGCGCAGCAGTTGTAGTCCTACAGGCGGGCTTCCAAACATGGAATCAGAGCCATAGTCTCCTGCACACTTTGACATTAGCTTGAAATAGAATTCAAATGTACAGTCATTGTTGCCATCTTTTGAAAATGCAGCCATTCACAGGGAAATTTTGCAAAATTAAGATCAACTCCCCAAAACAAAAGTATAATGTTTTCATGACAAAACAACATATTTACAGTTTTAATGAATGCACCTTTGGTTGGCTTGTCCTTTTCATCAAGCACTCCTCTAATACAAGGTCAGAAATAGACATACTTTGAGCTTTATATCTCTTTATCGTCAACAAACGTGAAGCTTATTCATCATATGCGATGATGAGTTTTTTTCTGGCAGAGCTGTTCCAAATCTTTGGTTCCCAGAGTCCAGGTCTGCAGGATTTGTGTTCCTAAACCACATGTGTATGGACTTAGTTCAGTGTACTATCACTGAGTTAGGAAGTCCAGTTCTAGGTTACTAACAGTCCCATAAAGGGTTCAGGGACACAGTGCTAATCCAAATGATCTTTCATAAATAAAAAAAAAATATTTTTACATATTTTGAAATAGTTATTTTACACTTCCGGTTCTAGTACACTCAATATTGTATAGCAATATCACAGAAGATAAAAAATAGAAGCAACTAATCATTTAAGAAATTGTGGAAACAATGATCACAATGTTTAGGTCTAGCACCTTAACTGTGCTATGTCTAGGAACTATGCCCATTCTATCAGATTCAATAAATAATTGCCCTATTTCTAGAATTTTAGAGGTGGTGCCCATCTCTACGACAACAAGGTTTGTTGTCTCTCTGGAATAGCTTGCCAACTTTGTCGAAGGCAAAGACATCATGTTTGCTCTCAGAAACACTTCGGCCTGGCACCCTTCAGTGCAGCCTGAGCCTCTGATGAGTATCATTGTATAAACTCCTTTGGCCATGGTCAAATCAGATGCCCCACCAGCTGTATCTGATCTCTGGGCCAAAGTCAATTCTCATTGTGTATAGGGTATTGATCATGGATTCTAGTCTTACGTTGTAGGGATTTTAAGACACTAGCTCTAACTGGACTAAACTAATGGGACGCCCAATGTCCTGGACGGGTCTCTGCAACTAAATCCGCACCCACAGCAGTGAAACCAGCACCCTCCAACCTAATGACACACTGGGTAGCCAGCCCTCAGACCTCTCTGTAAATCATACCCCCTGGTAAACCATCAGGTGCACAAACTGAACTAAAAAGAGCAAGCAAGTCCTATAAATAATGGATTTGCAATATACAGCTAATCCAGTGTGGAAAGAGATTGGACGGGCAAGAGTTTACCTAGAGTTGAAACAATTTTTGAAACACTAAAGATAATCTACAAGATTTCAGCTCAGTTTAGTGTTGCATGAAAAAGATTTCACAGCTGTGTCTTGTTACAGTCAAGTCAACATCTGGCTTTACATACTAATTACCCACAATTATCCTAGGAAGGAAAATTAGCTTTGACTTAGACCTTACAGGTTATAGCCGGATTTGAATTGCCTTTTCCATATTCTCTAAAATTGAAGTGTAACACAAGAGTCATATTATTTGCAGCCTAAGAACTTATAAATCTAGGATAAAATTAGACTTGAACTAAGGGAATTCAACAGTATGTCTTGTTTTTAAATTCAGCAAACACACAGCAGTGATTAAAGTTTGAAGGTTGTGCCTCTGATTGTTTAGCTTGTTTTTAATTTATAGAGGTAAAAAAGGTTTTTGCCTCAATAGTAAAGGGGTCATGATTGGTTGGCATGCAAATGTTTCTTGAAGTGTCTGCTTACTTTTCCACACGTTCAATATATTTGGACACATTTTTTCACATTAATTTTTCAGGTGTGGAGGCTGCCAATGATGAAAATCAGAGCACACTGATGAGAACCTATCAGCAGATCCCATGGGGGTGTTTCCGTGAGGTACCTCCATTACCCTCACATATTTTTTGATTTGTGCAAAAATTTAGAGTGCGAGTAATGTATTTGTCCATCTATGGAGATAGACACATCTACACATTTTTAACCCCTAGGCTGCGGCCGGAATTCTGCGCCTGTGCGGCACATTCCGATCGAGGGCGTGGTCATGACGGCTCCCGGCCGTCATCAGCACATGCCCACCTTAACTCATGACGGCCGGGGGCCGTCATCAGCGTCGAAGGAGTTAAGGGATTGGAGCATCCACTGTGTACAGCATTTGAATAGCTGGTACCTGATTATTATAGCCAAGATACGGCTTGGGGTATGCTTATGTTGTATGTCCCGGTTTAGAGCAGGTCTGTGTTTGTGAAACATATTGTGAGTGGAGGGCGATCATCGCAATATCCCTCTTTAGCTCCTTTTGTGAAAGAGATCCATTGCCCCCAATTTACCATTGTAGTCAACAGCAAGGATAACAAAGACTTCTTTGTCAAATGAGGAAGGAATAGAACAATTGACATGCAATGCGAGAGGCTCAACCAGTGGGATGCTCTACAATGGCACATTAATAATATATCAATTATTAAGCCCACATTTAGCTCCCCCTGAACAAGATGGGATAGGAGACAAAGGAGGACTATTCACCAAGAACACGCTGTCCCTGGGCCAGGTTTCATGAAAAAGTGAAACGCAATGGGAGCTAATACATGTTAACCAATCCATTTTTTGTATTGCAGGCAATACCAGCTATTTTTCACGACAACAGTCTAATATGATCACCATAGAGACCACTGTTTGCCTCCTCCAAAGTTATTTTTCAGCAATTTGCATACAGTGCAATCTCTACTCCAAGGTAGAAGAGCACTTTATTTGAGCAACAGTTACTTTACACAAGGGCACTTTCATTCTTCTAAGCACAGGGAGGGATTATCAGTGATTTGCCCAGAATCAAAGGATGTTGAGCCAGAGCCAAGAGAAGAACTTGCTTCTCCAGTTTCCAAAAGTGGCAGATTTGGCTATTATGCCTCATCCTCTCCCCGAGATAGTGATAAGTTAGAATTGTCACTATCCACATTCAGAGTCAGTGGATGGAAAACCTCCTTCAATTAATTCAGAGCAAGAGTAAAATTAATAATATGATGTTAGGACGAAATAAACTACCATCAGTCATTTGTGCCCAGCAATAAAGGGGACACTGTATTTCCGAATGAAACATTATACAATTTTCAATTTCAAAAGTGCTTTATTCGAGTATTACTCATAAAAGCAGACATACAAACACGTAATAAAAAAACAATTAAATTACAGAGGTCATATTTGACATAAGCACGTATCACTATAAAAGACAATTATATTTTAACAAAGTTTACATAATCACAGGTGTAAAGTTCATTACTGATAGGAATCCGGTTAACATTATACATCTCAGGTGGACAAGCATACACCTTAAGGGGTTTCTTTAAAAGTTGTGATAAGACAGGTTAGAAGAGATCGTCTAAAGGTACGTCACAAATTACTGAGTTCAGATATAGGCATAGATCAAAACAACATCAGAAAAACAAAGAACCTGATTTAGATCTTGACGGACGGGTTACTCCGTCATAATAGTGCAGATATCCTGTCTGCCGAAATATAAATACCATAGGCTATAATCAGATTTATATATTTCTGCAAATGACATATCCGTCACCGTTGTGTAATGGAGTAACCCGTCCTCAAACAATCTAAATCTAGCCTACAGTCTCAAAAGTAAATAACTATACAATCCCGTCAAATTCTTTTGGGGAGTTTACAAACCAGCTTAAAAGAACATGATAAACTTATGCAAACAAAGTATAAATGTACCTGGTCAGAACCGACTTGACCTGGTCAGAACCGGACACTCCTCCCACTCCTCGCTGTGACTGATTACCTTTTGCCAACATCGTAATTCCATCTGCCTGGACTGCCTGCTTGGTATCGTACCCCTGCATCTGTGCCCAGAGTAGCATTGCATTGTTTTGATTTTATTTGGTATAAGTGTTAATTTCATCCGTCTGTTTCCGCACCCCTGCATCTGCGCTTCGATTTTCATTTTCTGGTATTAATGCTAGTGACCTCCTGTATGTATGTATGTATGTATGTATGTATGTATGTATGTATGTATAGGCATTTATATAGCGCACTACTTACCCGTAGGGTCCCAAGGCTCTTCGACCGCTGCGAAACCCTTCCTGGCTTCCCTGAGAGATGGTCCCTTAATGGGTATCTCCAGGGTGAGACCAGGCATCCCCGGCGGTCTGGTGGGGCCGTTAGTGAAGATGAGGCAAGCTAATGCCCAGAGTTGCCGAGTGTGATCGCTGATCAGAGTGGGCACCGAGGCGAGAGAATTATCGAGTCCGCTGACCCTGGTCCAGAAACCTGCCGCGCCGGGAATCGAACCCTGGTCCCGGCCGTCCTCTGCTCTCGGGTCTGCCGCCTCTAACCAGTGAGCCACACTACTTCACTCCTGACTGTGCCCTGATCTCGGCTGCATTATTGTTGTACCATTTGGCTGCATTATTGTTGTGCCATTTGTTGTGCCTCTCAGCCCGTCCCTGCCGCTGCTCCCCCGCGGCCCCACCCCCCGTCCCCTACTGCATCTCCAATTCAATCCCTTCCCAACTCGCCACCCCGCTCCCGCCTCCCAGCTGCTCCTCCCTCGCTCCGCCCCCCCTCCACTCTCCACTTATGTCAGATGAACCCACGCGCAGCGTTCACGCGCAGCGGACGCGCCCCATGCGTGCCGAATGTGCGCCAAAGGTAAGCCCGTCTACGCCCGTCCTCGCCTGTACCACGCCCAGTGCCAGACCCCCTGGCCCCCGCAAAAACCTCCCCTCCCGCCTAACGTACGACACCGCAACCCTCTCTGCATTCAACAACGGCCGACTCCCCGACTGCCACCAAGCCGTCCCAGGACGCACCCATGGACCCTTCACCTGCCAATCCTGCAAATTCTGCTGCATCAGGACCCAAACTACATCCACAATCGCCAAATGGAGCTCTGACCACAACCACCTGAAGTGCATCCTGCTCAAAACCCGCTCAGTCCACAAACACGTCACTGAACTATGGAACCTACTAGACACCACAACACCGGACGTCGCCTTTCTTACAGAGACCTGGATGAATGCCACATCAGCGCCCGACATCGCCATAGCCATCCCGGACGGTTACAAGATCATCCGAAAGGACCGCATTAATCAAAAAGGAGGAGGCATCGCCATCGTCCACAAGAACACCATCCGCATCACGACCAGCTCCGACGACACCCTCACAGTCGCCGAACACCTTCACTTCCAAATACACACCGACCCCAAGACCACACTTAGAGGCACCCTCATCTACAGACCACCAGGACCCCGCACACAATTCAACGAAGACATCACCGACTTTATCAGCCCACACGCCCTCCCCTCCGAGAACTACATTCTCCTAGGGGACCTTAACTTCCACCTAGAAAAGAACGACGACAGCAACACCACCACTCTTCTGGACAACCTCGCCAATCTCGGACTCAAACAACTAGTAAACACCCCCACCCACTACGCCGGACACACGCTCAACCCAATCTTCTCCTCCAGCAAGCACATCTCCTTCAATCACGCCACAGGACTCCACTGGACAAACCACAGCTGCGTCCACTTCAACTTCAGAAAGACCATGACCCACCACCACCCACAACAAGTCCCCCGTGGAAACTGGAACAAACTTACCACCGACCAGCTCACCACATCGCTAAAGCAAAACCCTCCCGCCAAACCATCGGACCCAAATCAAGCAGCCATCAATCTCGCACAATGGATCACCCACTGCGCTGACGAATTAGCACCCTTGAAAAAGCAACACAACAAGCCAGGTAGCAAAAAAGCCTCCTGGTTCAATGACAACCTCAAGAACTCCAAAAAGAGCTGCTGCACCCTCGAGAAAGCCTGGCGAAAAAACCCAACCACAGACAACATGACCGCCCTCAAGGACGCCACCCGCAAACACCACCAGCTGATCCGACCCACCAAGAAATCAGCATTCAAGGATCAACTCGACAACAACGCCCACAACAGCAAGGAACTCTTCAGCATCGTCAAATAGCTTACCAATCCCAGCGCCGACACCAACGACATCACTCCCTCTCAAGACCTTTGAGACTCTCTAGCCTCGTCTTCCATAGAAAAATCGCTGACATACATAACAGCTTCGGCGACCAGTCCTCCCCCCCTTAACACCGAACTGAAGCACCCCACCACCACCCTTTGCGCCTGGAACCCGATCAGCACCGAAGACACCATCTGCTTGATGAACTCCATTCACTCCGGATCACCAACCGACCCATGCCCCCACCACATCTTCAACAAGGCCGACTCCATCATCGCACCCCATCTCCGGGATATCATCAACTGCTCCCTCAAAACCGCTACCTTCCCGGAAAGCTGGAAACATGCCGAACTCAGCGCCCTCCTGAAGAAACCTACAGCAGACCCCACTGAACTTAAGAACTACCGCCCCATCTCACTCCTCCCTTTCCCCGCCAAAGTCATAGAGAAGACCGTCAACAGTCAGCTCGCCGCCTTCCTCGAATCCAACGGCTACCTCGACTCCGCACAGTCCGGCTTCTGAGCCAAATACAGCACCGAGACCGCCCTCATCGCAGCCACAGACGACATCCGAACACTACTCGACAATGGGGAAACAGCTGCCCTCATCCTCCTGGACCTCTCCGCAGCGTTTGACACGGTCTGTCATAACACCCTAGTACATCGTCTCAGCAACGCCGGGATACAAGGAAAAGCATTGGATTGGATCATCTCGTTCCTCTCCGGAAATACCCAGAGGGTCCGCCTGCCCCCTTTCAGATCAGAGGCCACCGAAGTAATCTGCGGCGTACCACAAGGATCATCGATCAGCCCCACCCTCTTCAACGTCTACATGAGCCCCCTCGCAGCCATCGCATGCCAACACAACCTCAACATCATCTCCTACGCCGACGACACCCAGCTCATCCTCTCCCTCACCAAAGACCCAAACACTGCCAAAACCAACCTACACGATGGGATGAAAGACGTAGCCGAGTGGATGAAGAAAAAGCCGCCTAAAACTGAACTCAGACAAGACGGAAGTCCTCATCCTAGGTTCATCCTCCTCTGCATGGGATGACTCCTGGTGGCCACTGGCCCTAGGCAGCGCACCCAAACCAACGGACCATGCCCGCAACCTGGGATTCATTCTAGACTCCTCCCTATTGATGACCAGACAAGTCAACGCCATCTCATCATCATGCTTTAACATCTTACGTATGCTCAGAAAAATCTTCCGATGGATCCCCACCGAAACAAGAAAGACGGTCACCCAAGCACTTGTCACTAGCCGACTGGACTACGGAAACACCCTCTACGCCGGAACCACAGCCAAGTTACAGAATAAACTCCAACGCATTCAGAAAGCCTCCGCCCGGATCATCCTAGACATACCCCGCCACAATCACATATCCAGCCACCTGAGAGACCTTCACTGGCTCCCCGTTAACAAGAGAATTACGTTCCGTCTCCTCACCCAAGTCAAGTCAGAACCAGACTTGACTTGACTAACACATGGGAACAATAGACCAAAAACAACTGTTAATCAAACGGATTTTGTTTTTTAGACCATTTTTGTAAGCACAAATGTGTTATTGTGTCTAAAATTGATGCAGGATCGTATTTTACACTGAAACATAGTGGTAAATGCTTAGTTTCAATGTCACAAATTTCACGTAATTTTTTCACATACATATAGAGAAGCAAATAATGTGAATCTCTCACAACCTAATTGAAAGAGATTTAACAATTTCTACAGTGGAATCAAACACAGTTGCTTATCCTTGTTTTTAAGCTGTGAAAAAGTATCAGTCCGATTAGCAAATAGACCCAGGAAATTTCCTAATACTGTGATGAAAGGGGGTTCAAGCTGGGGTAGTCGCCTGATAGGAGCAACTAGAACTTGTAAAAGATCAGACACATCGTTCACTGGAGGAAAAACAGGAGAGAACTGGTGTTGTGAAGTGTTAAGAATTGTACTGGATGGGGGCGTGGCTTGGCGCCCAATGGGAATGGCGGTGCCCGGGTGAAGCTCCTCGGGGACTCTGGGCGGCTACTAGCTTCTCGTGCTGCTCCAGCGCTGAAATCGAGATGTGAGGACGTCAGAAAGTCTACTCCTCTCCTGACTCTTGCGGTCCTTTTTGGCTGCGAAATAACAACTTTATAGACGATGTGAGTTATCTCGTCACTTTCGCAGCTTTGTGACCGCCATTTTGTCTCTCCACCAGCGCTGACAAGCCGACTTTCGATGTACTCCTGAAAGTCTGTGGTATGTTTGCTCCTATCGCTCTTATTCTTCCTGGTTCACTCTCCCTCTTTGGATATCGTCTTTTTCCTACATGGCTCCAGGTCTTTCTTTGTGCCTTCTCTGACTGACTTAATTGCGGCGTCCATTTTGAGGCTTCCTCCTCCTCACAGATTCCTTCATTCTTCTGGCTCTGCTTTTGTTATCCATCTTTATGGGAAGAACTAAAGGCACTCTTCCTACGAAGCCACCTAATAAACACATTTCCATCAAGAATTCTGAGCTTTTTACTGAATTCTCCCGCCTGTAAGACTCTACAACGTCTCCTCCAACAGACGATATGGCAGCTCCTGATCCTGCCTCGGCTTCCTCAGGGAAGTCCCTGACTAAACGCCTTAAGCAGAATCCACCATCTCCGCCTAAATCATTGTCACCTGTTTCAATGGAGATTTTATTGGAAGAGATTAGGGCATTACGCCCTTTTATGGAAGAAACGAATACAAAACTTCAAGTCCTTACGGACACTTGGACGCAACTTGACAATAGAGTCACTGCAGTTGAACAATATATCTCTTCCATCACTGCTACTTGCGCCAAGCTTTCTCCTCTACAATCTCAAGTCTCTACTCTCCAACGCCAAATCGAGGAGCTTGAAAATCATAATAGGCGCAATAATTTACGTATTTATGGACTTGGAGAGGGGCAGGAGGGGTCCGACCCCATAACGTTTTTCAAATCTTTTATTCCCAAAGTTCTTCATATGCCGGATGGCACCATGCTCAACAGCCAGAGAGCGCATAGATTGGGCCACCCTTCCTCGTCTACTTCTCCCTCACAGAAACCAAGCAGGGTTGATCTTATATTTCTTGGAATACACGGATTTATTAAGTTCTTTCTGCTGCCAAGTCTTCCCAATGTGTTACCTGGTCTGGATCTACCTTATTTTTCACTCAGATTACGCCAAAGTTACAGCGAACAGAAGAAAGGCTTTCCTCAGCATGAGACACGCTCTTCGCGCAATGGGCGCTCGTTATGGACTCTTTCACCCTTGCCTCTTCAGAGTCACTTATAACAATAGGACGATGACTTATGAGGACCCACGCCACCTTCAAAGTTTCATAAACTCTCACCACACCGATGCCATGGATTCTTCCTCCTCAAATACTGGCTAATTAGGCGTTTTATCTTTCATGATGTTGTTTTACTCCCCTTGTCGCATTATTGATTGTCTTTGTATTCCCTTGTGTTCTGTTTATATACTCATGTCTTTTGTACAGTGATTGTTTTTATTCCCATAGTTCTTTCCTTCTCTTGACGTGATGCCTCCCTGTCCCTCGTTCTGCTTGGTCCCGTTTGTACCATCCGCCCGTCTGGTTCCTTCCCTCCCCGCGCCTCCTTGAATTCTCCTCCTGTCGGTATGTTCTCAGGTCATATACTCTTTTTGTCGTTCATATGTACTCTTCTCTTATTGTTTTCTTCGATTCCTTCTGAACTTATCACTTTCTCTTTTCCTCTTTTTCTCTTTTTAGTCTTTTCCATCTCTTCCTTCTCTCCTCTCTTTCTGCGTTGTTCTCTCTCCCTCTCTTTTCTTCTCTTTTCTAGTTCTTCCCTTATTATCTTAAGTATTCTCTTCATTATTCCTCTATTTCTGGTTCTATTCTCTCTTACTCTTCATATACTTCAGTTTTATATTTGCTTATTACATTGTATGCTTTTTGTATCAAAATGTGTACTTCTGCTTGGTTATATTCAGAGTCACCTCATGGAATGTTAAAGGATTAAATAATCCTATTAAAAGACAACAAGTATTTTCCCATTTGGCTAGACTCAAAACTGACATTGCCATGTTATAAGAGACCCACCTCTCAGACTTAGAAGCTTCCAAGCTAAAACGACTTTGGGTCGGTAATGTTTTCTCCTCCCCAGCTTTAGGGAAAAAGAATGGTGTTGTTATTCTTGTTCACAAAAAGTTTACTGTTTCTACTACTCATCAGAAAATTGATTCTGACGGTCGCTGGGTGATTACCAAATTATTAGTTGACAATATTCCTCTAGTGATTTTTAATGTCTATGCCCCAGTTTCTGTTGACAACAATTTTTGGTCTCTCATTTCTGACAAATTAATCTCCCTTGATGATAAATATGTTATTTTTGGTGAGGATTGTAATCAAGTCCGTGACCCCATCCTTGATAGACATTCCCCGGTTAAATTTGTCCACTTCAAAATGCACACTCAATTCACCTCTGCCATTCGACGTAAATCCCTGACCGATATATGGAGGCTTTTCACCCAGACCTCTAGGAATACAGTTATTTCTCCCCTCCTCATAAAACACAGTCTTGCATTGATTACCTTTTTCTTAGTAAGACCCTTGTCCAATGTGACCTTGCCTCAGAAATAGATTCCATCCTAATCTCTGATCATGCCCCAGTCACTGTTGATTTTGATCTGATCCCTTTTTCTCCTCCCTCTGGCAGATGGCGCTTTAATAACTCCCTTCTTGCAGATCCTAAATTCTCTGGTCAATTCAGCACTTTTGTTGAAGATTTCTTCGCTACAATACCACTCCTGACTCCTCTCCGACCCTGATGTGGGACTCTTTTAAAGCAACCGCTCGAGGCTTTATAATTAACTATGTCTCTCAGAAGTAAAAAGGTTTTGAACAACAATCTTCCCTTCTTCTTGCTAAAATTAAACGGTTAGAATATTCCTATTATCAATCTCCCACAGACTCCTCTCTGAAAGATCTCATCACTGCCAAAGTTGCTTTCAACAAACTATCTACTGATGCTGTGGCTTCCTATCTTTTAAAATGCAGTGCTCGTTACTATGGGGGTCAAAACAAGATGGGAAGGCTCCTGGCTAACTACCTGAAAACTCGTCAAGACAGAACTCGAATTGCCTCTATCACAGAATCTACCGGCAAATCCCATTTTAAGGATGATGATATCCTGCAGCAATTCGTTACTTTCTATAAACACCTCTATACTCCTGAAACTCAACCTCTTCCTTCTCATTTATCCTCTTACTTTCAATCGATCGCTTCTCCTCCCTCATCCCATGTTGACTTTGCTTTTCTCGAATCAGATATCACCTTATCAGAAATTTCTCATGCAATTTCAGTCCTCAGGCGTGGTAAGGCTGGCCCAGATGGCTATATTATTGAATTTTATGCCCATTTTTCGAAACTTCTCCTCCCACATTTACTCCTTTTATTCAAATATTTTATTGCTAACGGTTCTTCTCAGGGTACTTTTCAGGATGCTATGATTTGTTTGATCTCCAAAGATAATAAAGACCCCTCTTTCTGTAAGAATTATCGTCCTATTTCCCTTGTGAATACGGACTATTAGATCTTTGCCAAACTCCTTGCCCTACGCATTGACCCCATTTTACCCGAACTCATTGGCCCTGAACAGTCTGGTTTCGTCAAAGGGCGTTTGTCCTCTGACAATTCTAGAGTTTTCTTCAATGTCCTTAGCAAAGTCTCTTCTTTACATTATCCACTTGCGGCCATTACATTAGATGCCGAAAAAGCGTTCCATCCGATCAGCTGGGATTTCATGTTCCGTGCCCTTTCATGGATTGACTTTCCCCCTAAATTGATTTTCCTTATTTCCCTTTTATATTCTGGTCCCAGAGCTTCTATTTTTGCTAATGGGAAAGTTTCTGACTACTTTTCCCTTTCTAGGGGAGTCCGCCAGGGCTGTCCCCTATCCCCTTTGTTGTTTATTGTAGCATTAGAACCATTTCTGACTAAAATACGTCAGGACACTCACATCACCGGTTTTAATCCAGATCTCAATCAAGTTAAAATATCCGTCTATGCCGATGACATCCTTTTGTATTGCTCCAACCCCAATCCTCTTTACCTTCTTTTCTTGGTCAGGTTGACGCTTTTTCGTCTCAGGCTATCGTCTCAACCGTGATGAGTGTGAAGTTCTGCCCCTTAATTTCCTATGTCTTCGTCATTACTTTGACCATACAGGTTTCTCCTGGCAACCGATCAAAGTGAAATATTTAGGACTGTGGTTCTCCCCCTCTATTTCTGATACCTTAAAAGATAATTTTGACCCCATCACTAAAAAATTGACCGATTCTATCACCAGATGGCATCCTCCTTTTCTCTCGTGGTGGGGTGGATTAGATTCAATTAAAATGATGTTGGCCCGATCATTCTTTATTCACTTTCCATGATACCTGTTCGTATACCTGGTTATTATTTTAAAAGATTAGATTCAATATTGTTGAAGTTTCTCTGGAAAAATAAACCCTCACGTATTCCATTATCTTCTCTTAAAAAAGATAAGACAACTGGGGGTCTTAAATTTCCGGATTTTAAATCCTCTTATTATTCTTTTATCCTCAAACAAGCTTCTCGTTGACTATCTCACGACCTCCCTACTTACCCTCCAGTATGGCTATCCTTGGAAAAATCTCTTATCTCACTGTTCGATTTTTCTGAGACCCTTGCTTTGTCTGCTAATGCTTCTTTCCTACAGTCTCCTGTCAGTGCCCATACTCCCCATCTATTTTCTCCCCTATTACCCTCCTCTTATCTTTCTCTTTCATCTTTATCTCTGCAACCCATATGGCATAATAAATTACTGCGTATCAAAAATCGCTCTTTTTTCTGGAAATCTTGGAGATCCAGAGGATTACTATGGCTCTCCTAACTTCTGCTTGATAATGTTCCCCTAACTTTTGCCGATCTCCAATCACAATTTCATCTTCCTACTTCTTTTCGGAAGCAATATGATCTTCTTCTTCCGGCTCTTCTCCAATATCTTCAATCTCTTCCCCTTTCACCTGATTTACCTTTCTCCTGCTCCACTATTTTCCACTTTTAGACACCTCTACATCGGCCTCTTGCATTTATACTAGTATTTTAACACCTCCTCTGCGGCTTAAATCGAAATCTGAATTGGCCTGGGAACAGGATCTGTCAGTAACTTGGCCCATCTCTTTATGGGATAAACTATGGTTGAAGATCCATAAAACATCTCGAGTTGCCAATACTACTCAAACCCTTTACTTTATTTACCAACGTTTATTATTTTCCCCATCAAAACTGGCTTAGTTTTCCCCTGACCTTTCCTCTCAAGGTTGGTCCTGCCATTGCCAGTCTGCGGACTTACTCCATATGTTATTTCAATGCCCGCACATTGTCACCTTTTGGCTCTCAATCTGGCCCCGTAATAACCTTATTTTTAATATAAAACTTCCCTTCTCCCCTGCTAATGTCCTCTTGGACTCCCTATCTCCAGACTTACCTCTATCCCCTTCCCACTTCAAATTACTCGATTTATTTTTAGCTGTTGCCTTCCCCCTGATTACCTCTAACTGGAAAGACTCGACTAAGGTTACTTATTCTGCTTGGTGGAATGCTATTTGCTTTAGACTTGACACCAATTTTGTTTCCCCTTGTTTCCCTCACTGTTAAGAGGGATTTATTATGGATTCCACTTACTACCTACCTCTCCTCGCCCTCCCCCTCAAACCCCACCACTGTCATCTGCTGCAATAACTTATCAGATGAAGTTCGTAAACCTCCATGATCATTTTTTGGTTGTCTTTTCTTTAAGATATTTCTTTCATTTATGAATATTCTGTTACTCATTTTATATTTTGCATTCATACTTCCTGCTTTACTTATTACATACGATGTTTATCTTACTCTTTTGCCTTAATTGACTATTTTACACTGTTTTATTTTCCCTTTCCCTTCTCTTTTTTTTTGATTTAGACATTAGCGTTTATTGATTCCGTTACTTTATACATCTGCATTGTATTTCTATTGTTTTCATAAGACTTTATATTGTTTCTATCTCTATATTTTGTTATGCTTGGTTTCAATAAACTTGAACTTAAAAAAAAAGAATTGTACTGGACTTTCTGCTAAGACCAAGTGAAGTTATTCCACTTGATTGCCCCATTTTGAAGTGGCAGCAATGACAAGCTACAGGAATGCTTTAGCCTCATGGAACCAGTTCCAGTAGAAATAGATGTACTGGTAATACAGCTTTGTAGCCGACCCTAGCAGGCAATTTAAGCCATTAAAGGTCCACTCAAGAACTAAAGGCCCAAGTCAAAAGTGCGAATCCTTTGTTGGCTGGTACAGCCCAGCTAAGATGGGCCTTATACCTATTATTCCCCCACATCAGAATGATGCAAAAATCTGCTCAAAGTCCTCTTCCTTGACCGCTCTCGAGCAAACCGATAGGAGCCAAGGATGCACCCTAGCCGGCACTCTATCTAACTTTAAAACTAATTTTATGACCGGTGACATTGACTCAGATCAAGAAAACCTTTTTGAAACTCGTCCTGTGTGAACAAAGAAACTTTTTAAGGAGCCCTTCGCCCCACTGGTCGGGAACTGCCTGCTCAGGCATCTACATAGGGATTACGATGTCCCTTTCTTGTCTGCGTTTCTATGTTGGTCCAACTGCCACAGGAAGGCAAACGGAAACAGACTTTGTGGCCCCTAGCAGAGCTCTTATCTCTCCCCAGCCTCCACTATGATGGCCTAGGGACACCTGGGGTATCCCACTAAACACCCCTGCACCTTGTGGCAGGCAGCATGCAGTGCCTGCCACACGGTGCAGGAATATTTTAAAAAGTGCATTGCTGTGTATGTCCATGCGGCATTAGTAATACCACTGTAAAGGCGGTTGCATCGTAATTCGGAATGCAGGACTGCTTGCCATGTGGTCCTGTTTCTGCCATAATTCCGTTTGGATGCTCATCCGATCAGCATCATAATTAGGGTAGATTTTTAGAGGTGTCTTAATATGCTTTGGTTAAAATGGTAATAGCACCCTTGTATGACTGTGTGGTGGAAATTTCAAGGATAGCTTGTATCATTGATTGTTCAAAGTCAATAACAATTTTTGGGGGGTAATAATGGTTAGTTTTATTTTTTATTTGGGTTAGGAGTTCTATGTAGGTTGTTTATTTGTTTCGGTAAGAGTGCATTGATGGAAGGGATATTACTCTTGTGGTATTCCCCATGGATGTTGTACAGCCGGTAATATGGTTTGGGAAATATTTTAAATGTCCCAACCATAATCAATATTTCAAATTTCTTCAGATTTAAAGTCAAGAATTCTTTTTTCATGACATTTGTTGTCATAAAAAAGGAATTGTTCTTCTTTTGTGACTTATTGACAGTCCGGGTGGTATTTGTACCTCACTGAGGCCCTGATTATGATGTTACCTCCAACGGACATCGCTGCTGATATGACCAACCTCAGGTCGGCAGTTCCGACTCCGCAATTTGTTAATATTGCAATTACATGTAATTTATAGTTTTTCAATGAAGAAGGCAGTATACTTAATTTGCAACGTTGGTGTTTGAACGGTATATTTAAAGGTGTTTTGTTCTGGTAGCAATCTGACAGAGTTTCGGCCTTCTCGAGTATTTGCAGTTTTATTAATAGTTTGCACGTCATTTCTTCTGTCATTTTTTTCTTTTTTTTTGTCCTCATACCACCATAGTTTGCAATGTCTAGCCAGCCAGCTGACCTGTACCGCCCTAGGCTGTTTACAATATCTTAATAGTCCTGCGTACCAGCCCACCCAGTTTCCTGGTTGCTAGTTCCAGGCAGGTGTAATCATAGGACTCCAAAAACCATTCCAATTTAGCTAATCGTCCCATATCTCAGAGTGTACACTGTTTTGAAGTCCTATGTCCATTTTGCATATACATTTTACCAGCCGGAGCCATTCCATCCCCAATGGCGGTACAGTGTCCGTCCATTTTTACATATTTCTATCCTGGCGAGAAGAATCAAGTAAAACCGTAGGCCCTGCCTATTTTTTCTTCTGTCTTTTATAGTGTTTATTTAATTAGTGGTAGATTTTTACTGGTGGCTGTGATTTGTAGTTTTGTTTTTTGGTTATTATAGCGTTAATTTAATTGTATTAACAGTTATGTGCTTATTTAGAAAATGCTAATTACGTTACAGGTATATTTTATTTTACATGTTAATTGAATAAAATAAAATTATTTATTTTAGGTGGAAATAATGTAAATAATGTATGAAATATATGTATTTATTATTTGTATTAATTGTATCAATTGCATGGCGGGGCAGTCTTCATGCATAAAATGGTGGCAGTACATAGCAGGCACTGTCCACTATATTATGATGCAGGTTTTGATCCAGCCTTTCCATGACGGCAAAACCCTCATGGAAAGGCTGGCAGAGATTCTTTTCGGGGGCCCGTTGCGGGCCCCCATTGTGTTGTGGGGAGGTGTATATGTACTTGGGGGTATCGATGGTACCCCCTGTACATTTCAGTGCACTAAGTGGCAGGCACCGTGTGAAATGCACAACATGCTCTTTTAACATCACAGCGGGTTCTACTGTCACCAGCACCGGCTGCAATGTTAAAATGCAAGATGCGACCGCCATGATAGTGGTCGCATCCTAATTTGGTTTGCAGAACTGCCGCATGTATTGCAGATGGTCCCGGTCACCACCACGATGACGGATGGACTCAAGTCCGTCCGTCATTGTAATCAGCCCCATAGAGTAGATTATTAATGAATAAAACAAGACCAAAACAGAAAGAATCCCATTAGAGCAGGACTGAGAGTGATTTGTAAAAGGCTAAATCTAAACTGAGTTGGCATTATGGGCAAAATAACTATCGACTTGTATGCAGCTCAAGTAGTTTCCAGTGGCTGAAATTAGTTCAAGCATTGCACATTTCTCTTTTCTAGGATGGAGTAACTTCAATTGCTGGCCTTTGTAACTGGTAACATATTTTGCATCCTTGCATCTCTAAACTTCACCCGTGTATTGATGAATAATGTGTAACAACATTCATCGTTCTCTTTCTCAGACTGTGTTTGATGCCTTATCTGATCATCCACACTTCATTATCACATCAATCATCCATTAACCAGAGCCTTATCTTGCACTGTTACTGCAGAAGCAGGTGTTTTAAGTTATATTTTAAAAGACCCTTTCTCTATTTTAGTCTCCTGGGTCTGTGACTCATCAGCTCTGCTGTGCTATTGATGTTCGCCCCCATACTCTATAGAGGCCACAGTGTCCAACGAGCCCTGTTTTCACCATCTTGATTATTTGTGACACTTTGCCTCTGTAGGTCCCTTCGGTGCTTAAGTGATTGTCTGCCACCTCAGAGGATCAGTTGGTGCAATAGGTTGCTGCTCCATAAACCTGGCCCATGCCTCCTGTGGAGTATCAAAGAAGTACAACTTCGAATCATGAAGCACTGGCCACAGTGAAAGATAGAAGAGCATATATGAGAGGTTCATGTTCCATAGTTTCTGCTTAAATAGATCATACAGTTTTCGATGTGACTAGACATGCCGGGTGTTTCCCGGGATGATCATAATGTGTCCAGATTGATGCATTAGGTGACCCTTTGCCTTGCTCCATTCAGGATGGCATCTTTATCTCTGTAGTTCTAAAAGCTGGCTATCATAGGACAAGGTGGGGCTCCCAGTGGAGATTTCTGAGCCAGTGACCCGTGGGCGCTCTCAGTGTCAAAGCAAGGTGAACATTGTCCACACAGAACTGGATCCACTAGAAATGTTTCTGGTGATGTGTCCTCAGCTTTCTCCAGGAACCCAATAAAACAGCGATTATATCGACAAGTCGCTTTTCAGCATCCTTTTTCCATTATGAGATAGTCAAGATAATTCAGAAGAGAGTCCCAGCACTGTGTCTTCCAGCATGGAAATTGTAACATTGGTATCTGTGACTCCATCTACATCTAGTGGGATGTCATGTCTCAATAGGGCCATGTCAACCTTTACCTCTCTAATCTTGGTGCCCAGAACTGACTGGGATTCCTGAATGAGTGACTCCTCCCCTGGGAAATCCTTGCTCCCCCCCTTGGGGGCAGTGTTTTTGTCCATTTTGGTTTGTGCTTGGGGATCCATAGTGCCTGTAGTTGTGTCAAGTGTGAAGCCCTGGTTGTTGTCAGCAAGCTCCCACCTTAGTGGACCCACATGTCTCACTTCGACATATTCTGGCCCACCGATCAGAGGGACAGGTGATGAGTCCGAATTAAGAGTATGGAGGGTGGGCAACATAACTATAGCACTGGGCCATCACTGGGGTCCTCCAAAGTCAATTTAGTGCCAACTAGACCACCGGGGGAAATCATATGCTGCCACCCAAGGAGGCAGCTTGAATATAGAAAGGAGGGAGGCCTGAGGTCACGGGTCTTATTATGTCCCTCAAAGGGTCCTTCCCCTCAGTAGTCTATACTTGGTCAGTGCCACACTCATCCTGCACTCTTGTGGAGTTCTCAACAGGAATCCGTGCAGCCTTAACACAATTTGGCTGAAGTCTTCTTTTAATTTGCTCTCCACGAAAGGGGTTAGTGACTATAGCTCAAAAGCTCATGTCAGCTCATGCAGCCAAACTTAAAATGGCTAGCGAGGGGCCTCCCAACTGTGCCAGCAGAGGGGCTATGGAGTGTTTGTCTCTCCTTTTTCCTGGCCTGGCTCCAGTTGAGTGCTGGGTTTAGGAACTACGCCTGCCTCACGCTCATGAGGAACCACATCCAGTTGGATCCATGTGACCAGTCCGAACTCTAGCGGCTAACTACCAGAGTCAGCACATCTGCTTCTAGTAACTCCCTGGATGGTGGACCATCACCCATCAGATACTGAAGACACCACCAAGGAAAAAAGGATCACTCTGGGCACGGGCCTCAGGATTGCTAGCCGCTATGGCGGGGACAGTAGAAATGGAGTGATGTAGGTGTCTCACATTTATGATCTTCTTAATCCACGTGAGTGATCTTGTTTGCCTCTGAGACTGCAAGATTTTTCTACAGTCTATTGTTCAATCACTTCCTGTGAAGCTCTTTGGCTTTCTCACAGTTCACTGACGACAGGATTGAAATTGACAGCCCTGGCAAAGACATAACATTCATTTCTACTGTCACATCAGAAGGTTATAAAATAAATGTGCATACAAGTCTCATGAGGAATAAAGGTGCATTTATTTCTATGGCTGATTTATGGAGAAATACAATCATCTCCACACTGCTGAACAACGTAGGCCATCGGACTATTGAGCATTATGGGCAAGAGGCCACAGTCTAACTCATCTATCCACTTTACTTTGTGCACCTTACATCACACTTTTTACCTCTCAGTCTGTCCTTTAACATCATGATGGTACACTGGGTGTCCAGTATTCAATTCACAATGACGATGTGTACCCAGACAGTAGTCCAGATGCACTCTAAGGCAATCACGCACTAATATGACGGGGACATATCTCATCACCAGGCCCTAGGGGCATGAAGCTCTCTAAAGAATAACAAAAGGGCCTTTTAATTGCACCCAGAAGGTCAGTTGTGGTAGATGTCCTTGCATGAGAACAGAAGATTAACACTTTGTAAACACTGTTCCTTCTTAACCCCTTCGCTGTTAGGCCTTCCTCCCCACCCCCCTGTGCTAAGCCTTTTTTTGGCTATTTGGAGTAGTTTGCGCTTAGGCCACTGTAACTTTTTGACCACATAAGGTATCCACACCAAATTTGCGTCCTTTTTTCCAATATCTTGGGGATTATAAAGGTACCCATGGATAGTGGATTCCCATGGAGGGGACCCAGAAATTAGGGGGAAAAATTGGAAAAAAGGGTTACAGATTAATGTGTCAGTTTTTTTCCATGCAAATGGTATCATAAAAGGAGTTGTGGTGTTGAAATCACCATCTTCCCAGCTTTGAGGCACAAGCAGACTTTTGACAGAAAACCAAAATAGTTTACACAGTTTTGGAATTTTTCTGGGATATATCCTATTTTTGCTATATTTTTTACTTTCTACCTCCTTCCAGTTAATGGTAGAAATGGGTATAAGAGCAATAATGGATTATGAAAAGCTACACATTTTAGAAAAGTAGATAACATTCTGAATTTGGCAAGTGGTCATTTGTGTAGGTCCTTCAAGGTTTCTTTATAGAAACTAACCATTGAATATAGGACAAATTGTAAATTAGTTGAAAAAAACTACCAATTGTGTCAACGTTTTCACCTGTAACTTCTTGTAAATATGACAGCTCTTTCAAAGCATTATACCGTACCCAGGGCCTATGTTCTTTCTCCAACTTGTACTGTTGAAAAACCCAATTGGCAACTCTCTGGCCACATATAAGTCCCTTGTAAAAGGTACCATAGGTACTAAGGGCGCTGTGACCTGGGAAGGCCTCTAAGGTCTGCAGCACTCATTGTGCATTCCTCAGAGGCCCTGTACCTTCAAACATACACACACTGCCATTGCAGGCTGTAGGTTTCGGTGCAGAAGAAAGTGAAGAGTTGACATGGTCGGGGTAGGTTACAAAGGTAGAACGTGGAGGCTAATAGTTTCTTACTTAGCCCGTATGGGGTGCTTACATCAGTTGGACCGATTACAACAGTTGAATGGGATACATTCCAAAATGGCTGCCACTTTGTACGCAGCAAACAATGGCAGATCTTTTTGGTTCCCGTTCCTTAGGTCAATTGCCCTCTTTCTGTTACTTTTGTCTCTGCATTTTTGATCTCCGGGCAGCTCAATAGGATTGGGAAGAGGAAAATGGCCTTCCATTCTCCCCTGATTTGACAAAGATTGCAACACCCATCCTGTCAGTAGACCCCAAGCTGCAGCACCCACCTCAGTAGAATGCTGGTACCCTTCAGCGGGGCATGGGGCAATCATCCTTGTGGAAAACCACATAAATTCGCGTTTCATGGATCTCTCGCCACCAAAGAAGGAGGAAGGAGAGCAGTCTCACGGTAATCCTCTGATGGAGGTTCACCGCTTCGGAGTTGCAGGCTCATCCACCTCGGTGCACCTGAGCGGTACATACCTGCTGTCCTCCACCATTAGACCTGTAATTGCCGCTCCATAGCAGATCTGCCACTGTGCTCTCATACATCCTCACCCAAGTCCCACCAGCCAGGCGGAGGCTGCTGGTGACACCACAGAATTAATGAAGGGTGTCGGGAAAGGAAGGTGGAGGGGGTTATGGGGCCTCAGCCCTTCAAGCCAGGGAGTAACTGGACTCCAGGACCAAGCCCTGTTGGGCAGCTCCAGATGGCTAGGCTCCCACCGATCGGCAGTGTTACACATGCTAAAGGTCCCAACCTCACATTTAATTGCAGTCTCTACCACCAATGCGAGTGGAGCGAGCGAGCTGCAGACTACAGAAGAACCTCCTGATCTCTCTCAAGGAGTCCAGATCCTAGGCGGTAAGTCTTCAGAAAGAATATGTCCCCCAGTAGGGTCCAATGGTCTAAGAATGACATTTTCTTCATCATATGGTTTGTTCTGATATTAGGAACCAGCTTGAGAAGACCAAACACAGCAGGCGAGTTTAGATCAGTGCAATCTCTTGTAATAAGTGTCTCAGGACATTGGGAATTGACTCAAACTACCACTTCTATACTAAATACAAGGACTTAAACAAAATCATTTATTGAACTGGAAGACAGTGAAATGTGTGGTTTGCTAATGTAGATCAATTGATTTGGGCAGCTACATGTGCATCTAAGTTTGGATAGTGTGAAATCAGAGCAATTGGTGGTTAGAGAAGCCAAGGTACAGCACTATTCATCTTCATATTACTTTTGGGGGGTGCGAACATTAATCAAACATTTCCTATGGGTACAGGGCATAGAGAAATTGAAATTGAAGAGGAATTATTTCCCCAACTTAAATTGCACCACAGGGTGTGTTTACACATGTCACCTCAGGCCCCGTCCCCTCCCTTCACCATTGTGTAAACATGCCCTGTGGCCATTTTAAGTTGGGAGATTAACTCCGTTTGAATACTGAGGGTGGGCTTGCACAGGTCAACTTACAACTCACCAGGGGGCGCGTTTGCCCAATGGTGAAGGAAGGGGGTGGTGCCTGAAGTGACATGTCTTCAAACAAGCCCTTTGGTGCGTTTTAAGTTGGGGAATTAATTCCTCTACAATGCTGAGGGTCCCTGGGGGCCAACTAGCCCACCAGGTACTTCCAGTATGTGCCAGGGAACTGTGTTGCAGAGAGGTGTTCAAAGGCCATGCCCCTCTTGACAGCACAGTACACCATTCCACTATAAGTTGCTTGTCTGTACACCAATCGAATATACCTCATTTTACTGTATGCCACTCTACTCTATCCCATGCCTCTCTACACTATGCCACTCCACTTCACACCATTCGTATTGCTACCACACCAGTCTAAGCCACTGCACCCTCCACAAGTCAACTCTAAGCTATTACACAGTAAGCAACTCCACTCTCACCACTACGCTCTCTGCTTTTCCACGCAAAGTCACTCCACTCTATGGCACTCCACTGTACAATGCTCTACTATAAGCTATTCCACTATATGCCACTCCACTTTACCATACTCCACTCTTCAACACTCGACTATTCACGTTTGTACTCCATGCCACTTCACTCTGCGCTATTCCACTCAATGTCACTCCAAGATTCAGCTCTCAACTGTACCACACTACACTGTACAACACAAAACTCTTAGCCACTCCACTCACTCTGCACTACTCCACTGCACGCTAATCCATTGTATGGTAATCCACTGTCCCACATTCCACTTCACTCCACTTCACTCTACTCTTCTTAAGGACACTATACTCAATATGACACTATTTTCCTACTGTACTACACTAAACTCCAATTGATTACATTCCACTCAACGAAAGTAGTCTGTACGATAAAAAAATTAAAAATAATACTATATATATTACAAATTAAACAAAACTGTTGAAATTCAATAACAAACTAAATGTAAACCTTTGTTATAGTTAAAAAATCTTGATTCATTCTTTCCGCCATTGTTGCCTCTGACTGGGCAAAAAGCTGATCGGGAAATTCTGCCACTGAGGTGGAGGTTGCCTGGGCTTTGGCCCTGATGCCTCAGTGAGACTACACATTATTCATCTTATAACCTGACACTCGCTCCTATCCCTTACTTAACCCCTTGCGTGCTCGTGACGGAACCATTCCGTCACGAGCCTCGGGTGGGCTGTGCTGGTGACGGAACGTTCCGTCACGGCCCACTTGCCGTGCCGGCGCGGCACGAATTCCGTGCCTGCACTGAGCGTTCTATTAGGCGGGCGGGGCCGTGACAGAACCGTTCCGTCATAAGTACAGCTCACCCGAGGGCCATGACGGAGCGGTTCCGTCACGAGTACGCGAGCGCCGCGCGCCCCCCCCCCCCCTTAGCACTGCGGCGGAATAGCCGCCGCAGCTAAGGGGTTAAGGGAATCAACAGAATCAAAGCTATGAGCTGCACCCGAGGACGCTACAGAGGCCTCATAGAGTGAATAACTGCATGTACGGCCGGTGTGACACCACCTTTAACTGTATATAACTTTATTTTTTCATTAGCTTCAAACACAAATAAAAGTGCACATAAAATGTTACGTTTCTAAACTTACACCATTGAATTGTAATTTAGACAACAACTTTAGTTTATTACAATGTGTGCATCTCTATATACAGTATATTCATCGCGGTAGCCATACTGTGTTAACTATAATTGTGGCATTCTCATGCTCTGCTTACATTCTTTTATATTATATAAGTTATACCGTCTAAAATAATATACAATATTAGTAATGACATAACAAATCATGGGGCATATTATCAAGTAAGGGCGTTACATTATCACCGCTTTTATCGGCAGGAAACTGCAGATAAAGTGGCGTTAATGGGCTTGATAATATGCTCTATGAATTCCAATCGAAGCCCATGTTAAAAGTCTTCACATATAACATGGGCTTCGATTGGAATTCATAGAGCATATTATCAAGCCCATTATCGCCGCTTTATCTGCAGTTTCCTGCCGATAAAAGCGGGGATAATGTAACGCCATATCTTTTGTGAGAACAGTGCATGGTACGGTGGCAATTTATATTTAGTTAATGTGCTAACTGGGAACTGAATGTCCCAATTATATTTTCAACGGACTGTAGCCTAAGTGGCTGGATGTCAATGTGCACTGTAATTAGACGTGAAGCACACCCTTTCCTTAACAAACTTAATGTTTCTTTTGATGTTTTTTCCGTTTTGGCGTGCAGCACTCCGATGTGCTCCGTTCCAAACAAGCACCAGACATAATAAACTCTGTAGGTGGCGCGGGATGTCGGTGCCACCTACAGAGCTTATTATGTCTGGTGATTGTTTGGAACGGAGCATATCGGAGTGCTGCACGCCAAAACGGAGAAAACATCAAGGAAAAGAAAAGGGTGTGCTTCAGGTCTAATTACCGTGCAGTCTATTGAATCTTGTTCCTAATCCTGCCAGAGCACCCCACTGAATATAGAATATGGATTAAAATTGTCACAATTCAATATTCACGTCAAGGACTTTTCTTCAGAACATGAAGGAGCAACATTTTTGGAGATGGTTGCAATGGACTCTGGTATCAAGTGGACATTTATAGCACTGATTTGTATTATGTTACATACATGTTTTAATTTGTAATTTTCATAATTTCTTTGATGATTTAAGTGGTGACTCATACTGTTGATGTCTAAGTTTACAATGAACATGCGGAGTGGGGTGACTGTCAGCACTGGATACTTTGAGCGATTCGAGAGATTGAGGGAGAAGTTGCACTTTACAAAACATGGTGAGGCACACGCACCACGTGATGAAGATTTGAATACAGGTGGGTGGATAAGGTTAAAAACAGCTACGCTGAGAGCAGCATGACTTAGTATGCAGTCGGAGGAAGATGAGGAAAGACAGGCGGTTGAAAACTCAGAACGCTTTCTAGCAGGTATGCATAGGGATTAACGGTTAGTTTAGAAAGGTAGAAACGCTGGGTGGAGTTTGAGAGGATACCTGTTGGGGAACGGAGGTGCATTTGTTTATTTGGATCAGCGTAGGTTGAACTTTTGTTGATTGTTCACTTTTGTTTTTTTAAATTGGTTTCCAGCGCGAGGTTCACAGGGAGGGCATATCAAGATTATGTGTAATGTGAACTGGGGCAGTTCTAACGGACTGTATAAAGATTGCAGGATGGGGTAGTGAACAGCACGCTTAAGAGGCAATATATACAATTTAGTTATACCACTGATGAATTAGGAGGGGCACTTGGGCTAAATGTTAGTTGCAACATTGTCGTGTAAATGTAGCGTTCACTGAAATATGCTTTTAACATTATAGATACCCCTGAAGAAGGTCGTGTGGACCGAAATGCATTGGGTAGAATGGAATGTTCTGGAACTATGAAGCTTTAAGTTACTGCCTGCGATTAAGCCCGGATGGGCACTCTCAGAGCATTAAGATGCATAAAACATGAATTTGGTGAAAACATGGAATACATGAGAATATCATTTATATATGTGTATACGGCTGTGCAACTCCTTCGTGGCACGAACATCCTGCGCCACCTACAGAGCTTTGGATGTCAATGTGAACATGATACGGTTTCTTGTGGCCTAAATAACAAGGAGAGACTATATAGGCACTCATGAGGTAAAAAGTATGTCCAAAGGAAAACATGTTGTTATTGAAACAATACATGAGCTGTTAATAAGATCAAAGGCTGTGTGAATAGACCATGTTTTCAAGTATGGTAACTAATCGAGATAAGTGAAGATAATCACAATCAGTGATCAATTCAATATATCCCATAGATTATTGATTGACACTAAGTTGAAATAACAAACCTCAATGGAATTAAACTGCGTTGTGCTGATACACATGAAGAACACAGAGGGTTGAATAAACACAGGTGCTTTGAAATCTGGAATCATCTTCAAACCACTCCAGAAAACAGAACAAATGAAAACACCACATTTTAAAGAAACAATACATACAGAACATAACTGTAACTTGAACAGTGTGCCTACTTAAGGCATAATACAATTTGATAAGTGTCATCTAATTTGAAAGTACCAATAGCATATCATTAAGAAACAGTGATACATTAACATTGACATTCAGCCACCTTGGACAATGTATATTTATGGCAAAACATGGTCTGATACAACCTGTATCAGCGGAAAAAACTTAAATCCTCCATTCACGGGGTGTATGTACGGTGGGTTGCCTCTATTGCTAGCGGATGCAGCACTTTTCCATGACAAGAGAGATTTCTGTCAGCTGGTGATTATGAGTCTTCAAGTTGAGAAGGTCAGAGGTAAAGAGCGTTGAGCTGCAGGGTGTGGGAACCGGGAAAGGGCTGTGGCAACGAAGCAGGGACCATATATCCATCCAACAGCTATGAAGCATCGAACATGACCAAAGGGGAGTTCCAGCAGTGGTCAGGTGTAAGGAGCTTAGCCCCCTTGAGCTTCAAGGGCAGCCAGAACCAGTCATAGATAACTCTGCAGTATAAAAAATGACATCCGCACATCCACAATCCTGTGTACTTCCTTCCAGGATGACCGCATTGCCTGCAGGATAGGACGGGAGGACATTAATTAATCGAAAGAGGATGGGTATGGAGGCAGAGAAGAGAGTGGGCCTTGTGTAGAGTAGTTCCTATATTCCCAAAAGGCTCTGTGCATTGGAATAGTATATCCATAGTATATCCTATAGATATGACATAGGACTGAGGTCAACTAGGTCTCTATCGAATATACTAAACTAATAGTGAGTGTGCCAGCTAACTCAGAGGTCACTAGAAACTTTGTCAAATTGACAAGCAGGGATTCGTTTCTGACATCATGACAACTTTGTTTCCCAAGAATAAGAATTACATCTCGAGAGTCGCGGAAACAATAGATAAGTATTTCACTCAGTCAATCGTGCATGCTTCGTTTCTACAGAGTTGCAGAGAAATAGAGAGATGGGCGTTTTCAATTAAAAGGATTTATTGAACAGTCTTCTTTCTCATGTAAGAGAAGTGAACTGCTACAATCGTGAGGCATACTGCAAAGTATAATGCATACAGCGTGAACAGTAATATGAAATAATACTGTAAGAGCATTGTATGGTTTCTGAGCAATATAAAAATACATACATAAATAATAATGACTAAAAATACTCAACTGGTGCTTCTAAAATACACCTCCCCCATTGTACCTAACTTACGTCTAGTACGGGGGAAGAAGTAAGTGTGGTGTAGCATAGGTTTAGTTTTCGCCAAGAATCTATCCAAGATTTCTCTTAGGTTCTAATCAGCTCCATACCTTAGTTTAGAATGAAGGAGGTCTGATATCTCTGTCTCGGACTCGATTTCCCAACACCCCACAAGGGGAGCTTGGAAACACTGGAGCTGTATTCTTGCCAAGAGAAAGGCAGCCTCTCGATCAGTGCATCAGCTGGAGGGTTGGCTTCCTTCAGCAATTGCTGTAGCGAGCTACGTCAGGCAAGTAGATAGTCGAACTGCTCCGAACCACTGTGTCTTGCTAGAGCAACTGAAGGCATATTTATACCTTGAAGGTTTCTAGTTTGACGGAAAGTCAGGCATGATAACGTCGGGAAAGAACCCCTAGGGAATAGTAGTTATTTGTAAAGTACATGAGTTCTTGGACAAATCAATATTCGAGCAAGGGGAGGTTCCCTAACTGCTTAAGCCGATTTTCCAAGAAATCGTTTCAACGTTTGGTACGGGTGGAAGTAGCCATGCCTGTATTTGGACTGCATGGGTTATGTCTAAATAAGGGAATGATTTGTATGCCTATATTAGAGCAATGTGAATTGTACCTATATAAGAACATGAATCGGGAAAATTCACTCGGAGCCTAAAACGCCAAACAACACTGGCAGAAGGTGCTGCTCCAGCACCACGTCAGGCCAGTGGACTTGCGATTAGAATAGATTCTGCATGCAATATTTTTGCATCATTTTATTTTAAGCTCAATATTTTTGCCACTTGATATTTGTTTTTCAATATTTTGTCTGAAGACCTTCTCATGGTCGATACATTTACATAGGGGGTAGATCCATTCCATTTACTGCTCAATGATAATGAGCATCAATTTGTTCCTTCATTCTGTTCAGGATGAATATGTTGTATTTTTTGCCTGGGGTCAATAGAAGAGTGAGCCCTATGTTGTCTGCACAGACGGGTCACCTTTCTCAGGGATCTTGATGAGATAGCCCTTCTTTCAACTCTGATGGCACCTTTTCCTCCACCCAGATCCTTCCAAACATGGGGTTGAGAATGTCTGCTGATGTTTCAAAGTCTGCCTTCCGTGTCTCTACAGGAATGTTGTCAGGTCATTCTCAGATGCGTGATGCCTCAGTTAGTCTGCTGAATTGGATTGGCAGCTGGCTGGTTAAGGCTATGGCAAGAGCTGGTTCAGCAGTTATTCAAAGTGCACCATCCATCTTCGTTGTTGGCCTCCGTTTCCCATGGTTATCTTCTCAGGTTTGTGTTTAACAGGTCTTTCTGGAGAGTTTCCTCAGTATGTGCTAGAGTTCTTTCAAGTTTCTATTTCTATGACTTGCTGCTTCCTGGACTTCAGTGACAAGGCAATCACATTTTTGCTTGTCTGCTCCTAATTTTCTCCTAGCTACCTTGTTGCTTTAGGTGTACATGCACTGTGCTTTTTCATGTTCTACTCTTCTTTGGCTAATGTTGATCGCAGCTTTCTTTTCCATTCTTACTTAGATTTTGCAGAGAATCATTGAGATCTGTTTCTTAGGACCCGGTATCTCCTGGCATGTTGATTTCACTTTTTCTTTGACCTTCTCACACAGACTTTCTGCAGGCTCTCTGTTATTCTTTATTTCTTGCAGGACCTGAAACTAGTCACTGAGGGTGACTGAGTATTCACTCCTTTTCAGTGTATTGTTTGAGGCGGGAGGTGTTATATCGCTGGTGTTGGTTTTTCAACTCTATCCATGCTTTCTTCAGATTTAGCTTGAGCCTCGCTAAGAGAATGTGATGAGCTGATTTCACTCTCACATACTGCAGGAACCTCTGGACTTCTTGGCAATGCAGTATGGTAGATCTGATTCACTGTTGAATTGTCTGACAGAAGCCAAGTTGTCTTGTGTATTCTTTTGCATGATAATACACTGCCCATTATAACTGGACTGTGCAGGGCATAGAGATCTCCGAACTTTTAACCATTCTCCCTCATGTCGCCACGGCCGTGGTTGCCCATGACTTTTTCGTACCCAGAGTTGTCGCTTCCAATCTTAGCATTGAGGTCCCCCATCAGTGTGATGATGTTTCACTCAAGGTATTTCTCCAGGTCTGGAGTCTGTTGTAAAACTGTTCTTTTTCCTCTTCTTTGCTGTCATTTGGATTTGGATAACATTCATGGTGATCCTCGATCTTTGTCTGGAAGGTTGCTCTGATGATTCTCGGACAGTGGGAATCACATTCAATCAGACGTCTGTTGGTTGCTAGCATTAGCATCACTGCTACTTACAGAGTGTGTGGGGCATTATCTTCCTCATTTCCAGAACACAGCAGTGATCCTCCTGAGGATTGTCTTTTCCAACTGGATTATGTCCACCTGCTCTCACTGAAGGAGATTTGTCTCTCTCCAAGACCAGGAGGTCCTCTGGTCTTTTGTTTGCCGTATCTATAGAAAGGATTTTTTAACAAGGAGGGGTGGCTATATGTGGGATACTTGTAAAGCGCACTGTTACTCTACCCGAGTGTCCTGGCGCTGTAGGTACCACACATAATGTTCATTTTGCAGGAGTGCTTGAGACTGACCAGTGGTGGGGACCCATAAAGCAGGGGGTGGGTGGATAAAGAGGGAGGAAGCAAGGAGCTGGGAAGGGAGGATTCATGATGGAGGTGTAAAAAAGTGACAGTAGTAGCAAAGGAGTATGCAGGGGACACAGGAAGGGCTCCCTGGATGCAAACAAAGTAAATGCCATAAAAAGAAGTTGAAGGACATGTTTTACTTGATGTCAACATGGCAGATAAAGATTTAATGCTCTGCTTTTTTCTAAAATTATATATTTTCTATATTACAGTGGAGCAACTCAGCACACAACACAAGCTCAAACATCGTATCCAGGCCTAGAGGCTGCAAATCTTTGCAATTTGAAAGAAAGCATTGCATCATACAATATTGACAATACTAAGGGCATTTTAGCAATAAAGGTTAAAAAAAACAAATAAAAATGCTCAGTGTGTGCCAATTAATTGGATGTACAAATGCAACTTTAGATGAATAAATCAGCATTCAGCTAATCACAGTTTTTTACCCAGAAGCCTATTGCATTGAGGGGACAGGAGTGGGGTGGGGGGCGGGAGTCGACAGACGATGACAATGGAAATGTATTTATTTATTTCATTTTCCCTTGTCGTCGTCTTTCGAGTCCCCCATACCCTGCCCCACCGCTCTTATCTGCACAAGCAGCTCATGTGCACTGTGTGCACCGAGTGCCTAGTTGATGTGCTTTTCATCATTGCAGGTGTTGGTTGTGTGTTTTAGAGCCAGGGCTGATTGAAGGTGTAAATATGACAACTCACAGAAAATTAAGTTCCTTAGTTTTAATAATAATGTTTAGGCCTAGCCACCTGGGGGGGTTGTAGCAAATATTACTGTGCCTCATACATATATGCCAAGGAAAACTAGCCAACACATTTCCTCCACATGGAGATGGACTTCTTTCAGAGCATAACATATTTGAGAATATGTTTGTTATTCAATGTAATGGTCCTAGGTTTATCCAATATAAGTTTTGGGTTAATATTAGAGATCCCAAAATTGTCCATCCAATAAGAAGAAAATGTAAAGAAAATTCAGTTAAAGAATATCCAATCTTTCACCCATGTTACACGTCTTCAGAAGCTGGTCTTTCATTGAGGTAGTCAGAGCTATACATGAGGGCCCCTCTGGGAAATCTTCCGACCTAATGAGATCCCAATAGATTTATGCTAGCAATATATAGACCTGTTGGCTTCCATTGTGACCAATGTCCTGAATGCAGATAGCAACTTCACCAGCCCAAATCTTGGTTGGAATCTATTATTGCCCCAGTTTAAAATCAGTGGATGGGAACTACAAATGTCATGCACTGACATTCCTCATTGATTCTGTGGTGAGAGTGGTGTGAATTACTGGGAAATTCCTGACTCGGGTCACCGCTTATATGATGGTGGTCCCAATCTGCCCGATTAGGATAGGACCACCATGCTTTTATCTACTGCAGCTTGTGCTTAGGCCCAGGATCAGGGCTGCAGCTCAATCCATAGAAGAAACGGGCACATTGTGCATCGCCAAGTGGTGCCTGGCACACAGAGCATGGATGTGTGTGTGTGCGGGGGGCAGATGGCTGAGTTTTAGTTTTTTCATAACTGAGAATATACAGAAAATAAAGAAGAAAAGGACATAGAAAAGATAAACTGTACTATATATTTGTGTTACAAGTCTGTGTTATGCATGCTATCTGCAACTTCATGTTAAATGATTTAGTGAGCCTCAGGTTACAGATTGTAGAATTCCAATTTGCAGATTTACTCAAAACTTATGAATTTATGAATGAGATAATATACAAAAAGAAGAATCCGCAGCATATCTAGCAGAAAGCACAAGAGATAGTATGATGGAATGGGATGAGGAATTTACCACAAAAAAAGTAACCGGACAAAGATATCCAGGGTGCAGTACTTTCTGGGTCTGGTAAATACCTCTTTATCCTGGCGTTGGTCCTTGTATTGTAGCCACACATGTAGACACAGTATTTATGAGCCCAAATTCTTCACGTTTCCTTGAAAAATTGACAGTGGTGCGATAATTAGCCTATGCAACCATAGCTATCACAGCCCTAATTGCATCCATGGACGTCATGAGGTCCATCCTGGACTGTGGTTAAATGGCAGCCCTCATCCTCCTGGACCTGTTAGCCACTTTTGAAACCATCTTCCATCACATCCTGATCAACAGACTCCACCTTATTGGATCGCCTCATACCTCATCGGAAGTACCCAGATGATCCATCTTACAGCGTTCACATTGGAGCCCAAGAAAGTCATCTGCAGAGTCCCCTGAGAATCATTTCTCAGTCCCACCCTATTCAACACCTACATAACCCCCGTGGCCTACACAATCAGATTGCTCTGATTCAACATTATCTCTGACACTGACCACACCCATCTCACCCTCTCGCTGTCCAAAGACCCCTTTTCCACCAGAGCCAGCTTCCACAGAATCACGATGAACGTTGCTGACTAGATGAAGTACAACTGCCTCAAACTCAACACAGACGAGACAGAAGTCCTCATTCATAGGAACAACAAATCACCATGGAACAATGCATGGTGGCCCACGGATCTCGGCCCTCCCCTGCCGTGACAGACAGCACCAGCAATCCTATGCATCATACTGGACAGAAAGCTATCTATGAAGAAGCAGGTCTATGCAGTGTGATCCGCCTGCTTCCACACCCTTCTCATGCTCCGCAAGATCTTCATGTGGCTCCCATTTAACACCAGAAGGACATTCACGCAGGGCTTCATCACTAGCAAACTAGACTATGAAAATGTGCTCAACATAGGAATCACTGCACGTCTCTTAAATAGACTTCAGACAATGTAAAACTCAGCGGCAAGATTCATCCCCAGAGGACCCACATCACACTCCACCACAATAAATTACACTGGCTCCTGATCAAGAAGGGATGTCAGTGCCATGTGCTGACCCACTCATACAAAGAGCTACACAACGAAGGACCAGCACACATCAAAAAACACCAGACCTTCCACCAGCCACACAGATACCTTATTCTACTTTCCTGTTCTTCGCAGATAGCCTCCTGATCTTCTGAAGTAATAACAGAGGACGCTCTTTATCACACCTGGTGGTCAACACATGGAAAACAATTCCCCTGCACCTGAGGACCACTCCGTCACTCCAGCAATTCAGAAAAGACCTCGATGTGCAAATGAGCAACTACCGAGCAGCAGCCAATATCTCCAATGCCTCAAGTCCCTTACAGGTGATTTGCTGTGCTTTATCAATGCCTGATTGATTGATCGACTGATTGATTGATTGATGTAGAAAACACTCCCCTAAGTAGATTATTCATAATTATGTCTTCTACACATATTTATATGTGATTTCTGGATTGGAATTGAGCTCAGCACTTATAATCATGGCCTCAGTACAATTTGGTATTTACTCAATAAATCTGCGGTACATCATTTCATACAGTTTGTTTTAATATATTTCTATGGGATGCTGCCAGCAACCAGAGAAGTGCTCCCAGACACACACAAAGAGTTCAGCCACATTCTGTGAACATAACTCAGGAATCCTGTGCCCCGCCCCTTCTGTGAGAGTATAAAAGGCATGCCCTGAGCATGAGATGTGCAGAACACCCAGCAAGTGATCCAGGTAAGAGACTCCATCCCCTACTCCTTACTCTGCTAGCACCATGAAGCCTTTCTTGCAGTTGTGGTCATGCTCCAGGCACTGATAACTGGAGGTAACATGGCCATAAACTTGAACAGTTTTAATTGTTGTGAGTATACACTAAGGTGCACATAGATATTAGGACAGTAATGATCAGGACAGAGCTTAATTTATTCCAGAAATCTGCTGTAAGTTTAAATGTCCCCAGCTGTCTTTATCTTCTACCATATCATTGCCCTTTTCCCTTGTTTATGTTTTTCCCTCTATTGTTCATTCTTTAGCTCATTTTTAGCCAACCTGTAAATGCCAGGGACCCTCTCCCTAAACACAAACTCTAGGAGGGCCTATAGGTAACATTAATTGCATTGACTTGTATTCTTTAAGGGGTATGGAACTGTATCTTAAGTTCTGCTTGAAGTCCGGCCAGACTGGACCTTGCTAAGGTTTGAGTTCTGTACCTTGGGGCTTGTCCTGCTCGCCTTCCTATGAAAGTGCAATCTAATGACCTCTTAGAAACCGAGCACCTCTGGATTGCTTTAATGAATGTTAATTATTTTTAACATTATGAGGATTGTGTTTCCAATATTGATCATATACAATGTAAGAGGAGCATTGGAACAATGATCACAATCATCTTCATGGTTGACTGCAAGATGGAGGTAGGCTGCTGGCAACAGAGAAATAACAGTACCAGCAATGCCACCAGACCCTCTTACTACAGGGCTCTCTCCTGTCCTCAGTGTGTCTCAGAAGGAAATGCTCAAACACTTACAGTGCATTCTTGGCAGGATTGTTTCGGTGCAGGAAGGATCACCTTCCTGCACAAAAACAATCTTTAGAGGCGCTTTCCTTTGTCTCCTGCAGAATGCAGCACATATGAAAAGAGGAAATAGCAGAGAAATGAAGATATTTCTCATCAATCTGTCTTGCTTGCAAGGGGTAGCAGTTCAGCACTTTCCCAGGTTGACAACTCTTACAAAATCTGGAAATGCAGCAAAACCCATGGCAGAATTCATGGGTCAGCCCAGGCTCCAATCATGTAACGACTCCCAAGTTGAAATGTAACATATTGCAGCGCAAGCAGCTGCCTTGCTTTACATTTCTATGAAGAAATCCAAGCAATGCGGTGAAAATCAGGCTGTGTGAGGCTTTGTAAATATTACTGAAGCCTTTGCATTGTACTTGCATCACTCTAAATATTTTGTGGCTTATGTACAAGCCCCTTGTGCCACACGTACATCACTTTTCCCATGTTAAAAATGACGCAAATGTGGTGCAAGGCACTTGTAAATAAGCCCCATTTTTCTCCAAACATTTCCAACTTTCCATGTGTGCTCTAATGAACACATTTTTTAAATTATGTCTAAGCACAGAATTTTATAGTGTAAGGATACACTTCCAGTTAAAAAAACCCACTCAATACATTACAGAGACCGCTTTGCACTATAGTGCGTAGCACTAGGCAGATAAAAGTGCTCCAGTACAGCCAGAGAGAAAAACACAGTATCTTAGTCAAAATGGTGCTGGTCTCTTTGACACAATACAGCTCATAAAATGTGTTGCTGTCAATTCTTTAGTTATCTCTAGATCTTTTTATTTGTTCTAATATAATTCTATTTGTCTCTGTCTGTCTCTATGTGCCTGGGTCTAGCCATTTGTGTGTTTTTATCGGCCTCTTTCTGTCTCAGTCTGTTACAATCTTCATTCTGCCTCAGTTTTTTCTCGTCTCTACCTAAGCACCCTTTTGTGTTCATATTACTTAATTTTTCTACTCTCCAAACAACTGGAACTCTCTGATACATTACCTATTTTCTGTTATATTTTGTACCACTGAGTAGCAGAACATTCTTCTCTTCTCCTTGTTCATAAAAAATTCCACGTGAAGTGTGAATGTGCGCTGCTCTGAGACTGTCATATAGATAAGCCTTGCCTTCACACTGTGGTAAGTTAGCATGAGCTTATTAGGAGTTTAAACACCATTTTACCTTTCTGCTGCTTCTGCACACGGCACATATTGTCATTAGAGCTTTGAGCCAAGTAGAATGTTTTGCTTCACACGAGAATAATATGTTTTGCTATTGTATCAGCTTTGCTTGGTAAGCTATGTCTGTACAGTGAGTGCCGAGGCCTTCAAGGATATTTCAACACAGTGGTTGTTGTGAGGTCTAAACTTCGCACGTTCCAGACATAACATACATGCAGCTGCGGCCAACTCTGGCTTTAGGTGCGTTTTATATTGTACTGCACAGAGCATACACACACACTTGATGATGCTTCGCATGCCGAGAGCTGGTGGAAGATGATGTGATCCCTTTCCACTAGGATCAGAGGTATGGGGCTGCCCTGCTAAAACCCAAAGAGATTTTCTTAGATATAACATAATATACTAGCAAGGGACTAGTAACTATGCTGATTACTTTGTTTCTTATAATATGTAATTTGTATTAGCTAAGATACTGCGCTTGAGAACACTGCATTAGAAAATAAACATTTCAAATGTGCACGTGTCTTCATTTACTCCTCGTTCTGGATTGATATGGTTGTATAACGAAAGAGTGTTCATGTGCTCCACGTTACCTGAGGTGTTCTAAGTCCATGTTCTGGGTTGTCTAAACATTGGGAGTTTATAAGAACCAATGAGACACTGATTGCTAGTCTGGTAGGGGATTTGGGGTACTAAGGTGAGTTTTGGCACACCCTAATTCACTGAGGTTCCAAGTCTCTATGCACAGTTCTGTGTAGGAGCAGAATCCCTACGACATGGCGCCCGATCGATGGTGGTCTTATTACATGACACTTGAGGAGGGCTATATTCAGTCCTTAACCCCTTCACTATTGTTTCCGGTTAACAGTGGTGTCGGACAAACCTACCTATACTTAAATAGGTATTTTCAAGCTTGATTCATTCAAAACGATTTCCTTGAATTCATACCCAGTTGTGCTACGTAGTTTTCTTTGTACCTCTTTCTTTCTGTGTCACTATGGCAGCGGTGGTCATTCCACAACATAGTCGCATTGCGGTGCGCAATCATTTGCAGACTTATAATGTCCCTGTGGATGGCATGGCTGCAATCATGGTTGTGAGTGCGGAGGTGGCTTACCCGTATGAAATTGTTTACTTGTGGGTGACCTTCCCGCCTCTGAACGCAAATACCAATGTGTTTGACACGTACACTCCCACAGTGGAATGAAGCTTAGTCCTGTAATGGTCAACGCTGTAATGGTCAAGCGCCCCCAGGATAAGGATGATTTTACTTTCTGGCTTGCCGAAATGTTTGACCAGCTAGAAGCGGTATTTCCTAACACGACTCCTGGTGAAAAACACAGGATTCTGACAATTAGCATGCCAAAAGACTTGACCCCAGAAATTGGTGACTGTGAGTCGTGGGGAAAAACCTTTGCGGCAGTATATGCGAGGTGCTACGGCACTCCGTCTATGACTGTCCTTCCGACGGTCATTAAACGTGTTCAGGATGAGCATGGACCTGAGGCAGCGGCTGAATTGGGTATGCGCCTATGTGGCTCCTTTGATGTAGTTTCCGATCTCATACTTGCGAATGTCAAGGGAGATGCGGTGAACTTTCAGGTGTCCAATGCTTTGTAGGCAGTTCCCGATGACGACAAACCCCGACAGTTACCGAGGATTATTGTGGCGGCTTATAAGACCGTGGGCCGCAATAGCGTGGGAGTCACGCCATTTTGCACTAAGGAGAAAAAGCAACCCCAAGGGCTGAAGTCAGAGACTGATAAACAGCCCAAGACCAAAAAACAAAATTGGCCGAAAAAACAAAAACAGGGTAAACAACAACAACAGAAACAGGAGTCTCGTCCTCCATCTCCATTGCCTGCACCCACAGTACGTATTTGTGACTTGCGCGATCGCGCGACAATAAAATCTCCTGATCGTTTTCAGGTTTCTGATCAACGCTCTCCTCGCTCTTTTCATGAATCGTTCTCATCTACCGGTGGTGGAGGTGGCGGCAGGGGTGGGGGTGGCCAGCAAGAACGCGACCAGTCCCGCCCGAAGGACGGTAAAGGCAAGCAGGACGATTCTACACCGAAGAGACCCCAGTTTCAGAAAAAGAAAGTCGCCGCTTTAACAGCGAGATATGCCACAGATAGTGAGAACGCAGCTTCGGAATCAGACATGGGCTCTGACCTTGCTGGACAGCGCGGCGGAGTTTACCATAGTGCGAGAGGCCCTGCGTCCGCTACTGAAGGTGACAGCGACTGACCGTTATGTTGTTGTGGAGACAGCTGACACTAGCTCCCCCTGATAGACCTTATGAAATAGTCCTTTTAGTTGAAGGTGACATACAACGTACCATAAAAGGGGTATTTTGGGAAAATCTTACGACTACCTATGACATTTTGTTAGCGGAGGCTGACTGGCCCCCACCTTTTGTGATCGCTGCTCCGAGAGGGGAGGAGGTAATCCTCCCTAGTTTCGCGCACACTGTCTCGAAGGAGCATGCGCTGAATTTTGCAGAAGAGTGGGCTAAAGTCCTTGCGCCTGCTCTGTACCGTGCACACGGTGGTTGGGATACATTTTCCCACACCACGAAATTCCTTTGCGGTCTATTCCACAGCCTCAACCTCAATATCCCATTAGATGCAAAGCTAATGCTTCCGTAGCGAAAATCCTTGAACAATTGGAATATCAAGGTGTGATTGAAACATGTGTGTCACCAATGAATAACCCTCTTTTTACTGTGACCAAACCTGACGGATCGTATGGTTTGGTATTGAATTACCGGCATTTGAACTCGCATTGCCGTACCTGTGCAGTACAGAATACTCACGGCTCTGCCTTAGTGGATAGTTTTGTGCATAAGCGGTTTAAATCCATGCTTGACATATCTAATGGTTTTTATGCCCACCATTTGGATGGTCTAAGTTTCCAATGGACCAGTTTTACGTGCGGCGGTGAACAAAAACAGTTCAAACATTTACCAATGGGCTATAAGAATTGTCCAAGCGTATTTGCTGCCCGCATAGTCTCTCTCTTGGAGAGAGTAGACCCAGATGCATGTGCATATGTGGATGATATTTATCTCACAGACGACGAACTTTGGGAGCATCCGTGTCGCGTTGATCGCGTGATTTGTAGATTTGCAGACTTTGGCTACAAATTCAACTTTGCAAAGTCTCACATTGCGGAGTATACAGTGTTGTTCCTGGGCTACAAGCTCAACAATGAAGGTCGAGGATTGGCTCCTCACTTCTTGGAGAAATGCGCACAACTGCGCGCTCCGACAACTCTGAAAAAATTACAATCTTTGCTGGGATTTTTGAATTTTGGACGAACATACATTCCTGAATATGCCCAGCGTATCAAGCCTTTATATGCTTTGATACTACCTACTTTTACCAAATCGTGTTGGCTGCCAGAACACTCAGCTATTCTGCAATCTTTGCAGGTTGATTTGCTAGAATCTAAATTCTTACTGACTCGTGATAACCACACCAACCTGGTGATAAGAATCATCCCTGGGGCGGTGGGTTTCACTTACCTTACTTTTAACGAAGGAGACACAGTACTTATCGCTTACAAGTCACACTTGTACACTTCGGCTGAAATGCAATTTTCGACTGTGGAAAAAGTTTTGACAGCAGTGCAGATGGCGATTCTTAAGGAACATGCTCTGTCACAGGGAAAACGCATGTTGGTTGTTACCCCGTTTCCTGCTTTAGAGGCAGTGACGAAAGCCAGTGTACCAAATTCTAAAGCTTTTCACCCACGGTGGATACAATGGGCAGCATCATTGACATCTCCGATGTCACATTTATTTTTGATGCCTCCCTACAGTCGCAGGAGTTTTTGCAGTATGAATTTGTTCATCCTGCACCTTTGGCCATGCGGCCTTTGGAGGATTTCCATTGACTCATTTACACTGATGGTTCGGCGCAGGTTGCGCATGGGTCCAAACACGCATACGTTTCCGCTTGCGCCATTGTGATAGGTGCCATGGTGAACGATGAGTCCAAGTCCAGAGTAGTGCATACGCAGACTCTAGGGGACAGCACCGCACAACTGGCAGAGCTTCGTGCTCTGATGCTTGCATTGGAGTACGCTGATCCTAGTGTGACAACGCTTATTGTGAGTGATTCTTACTACTGTGTCCAGTCTTACAATGAAAACCTGTTCTTTTGGATTCAGAATGATTTTCGTGATTCCAAGGGTAGAACAATAAAACATAAAATGATCTGGGTCCAAGTGGCTGAGCTTAAAGAGTAGTTGCCACTCGTGTTTGTAATTCACACTTTAGGTCATCAGCGCGTGAGAGTCCATGCTGTTGGCAATTCGCTTGCCGATGAGGAAGCAAAATGTTTTTAAAAATGACCGAAAAGTCCATATCCAAAGTTAGACTTACTGATACTAAATTATTGTACTCGAAGTCCTTTCTAGACCAGTTAGCTGTTGGAGGCTAAGAGCTTTGGAAGGAAACAGTTGACCTTAAATCTGTTTGTGGTTCTAAAAATTGGCAGGTGCAAGGCACTGAGGCTTTGCACTGTGCATGTCTCATCCCGAATCATATGTTGTTTTTGATTTCTACAATTTCACAGACAACATGCTTTGGATTTGCTACCTCTAAAAAATTAAATGCTCCTTCTTTCCCTGATTTAGCAGAATATTCAGGTTGGGGTAATACTACAAACTTTTCGATCAGAGAGTTACAAACTCTGTTGCTAAATTCTTCTTTTAACATTTCCAGTTTGGATCCGCATGGCTGGTTGCTTTGGCACAAAAGTGCTGAATCATGCCAGCATCGTTTTCTGGGTTTGGCTCAAGGCTTTGCACAGGTCAGAGTAGATCCCCGTTTTGAAAGTGACCATTCTGTGACTAACTATTCTGTAGGCAAGTTGTGTCAGACTTGGCTCAAACATTCTACCTTGGCATCAGTTAAACAGCATTTATCTAAACTGACTGACAATGTTGATCTGAATGATTTCATAAAGGGCCCGACTAAAGGTAGATCTAAAAGATGGATATATGCTGTTTATAACGAATTCAGGAAAACATCCCAGATTGAGGCGGCTACACGCCTTAGAGCTATAGATCAAGCCAATTTAGAAAAGGTGCTGGCAGTTGTAGATAATAGCATTAACACGCTATCTTCCCGCATTTACACATTGGATAATATTGTGTCATCTGTTGTTGATATTGTGCAAGATGAAGTGTCTGTATTGTACCATGGTCAAAATCAATTGCGTTCTGTTATGCAGTTTGCTTGGACCCTGCAGACTCTTAAGGCCGGTAAAATACCATGGTATTACATGAATACCTCTTCCCTATTTGCCCCATTTAATTTGACTGATAGGCAACGTTTGCTTTCAATGAAGAATGCTTCTTTTTCCATGTTACACACTGAACGATTAGAGTCCTTTCTGTTTTCTCTGGCAGAGGCCACTACTGCAACGTGGCTTATCCACGGGTTGATAACCCTACCGTTTCCTCTGTTCGAGTTTAGAAATTGTATGAAGTACTTTGTCATTGGTAGATACGAGCCTCTTGGTAGTTCCTATCTCCATGAAGCCTGGTCGCTTCCGTTTACATATAGATGCCTTAGGGAGGGCAAGGAAGTTTATTTGAATGGCGAAGAATGCACTGAAACACCGGATCACTCATTATTGTGTAGACATGTCCAATTACATGGCTCCTGTAATCAAGACGAGCCTAATTTAGCCTGTGTTTTGAAAGGTACCCCCGTGCCTGCTATCGTTCCCACTTTCGCTTTACTGGCAAATGGGAGTTATTTACTCTTAAACAATGAGGATTGCTGTGGGTTAATAAAAGGCATTGCTTATGTCGTTACCGTCAGTGAGCGTGTGGTTTGCTGTAAAAATGTGATGTATCCACCCACGCATGGGAAACTGGATGTTTCCATCTGGCCGAGGATTCCGACCTTGAAAGCAGAGTTCAATAAGATGAGTCACATAAGAGCTCTATTTTCCCAAAAAGAAGTTGCCCTCACATCTGCTCTTGAAACATTCGTCCTTCACGTAGCTAACACCCGCACAGAGGTGCATGCTTTATTAAATACTGACTTGCCATTACATTTCGGTGAATTAATTCACACAATCTTTAATGCATCCTCCACAACTGGGCTGGCACAGTTTTTTAAAGTGGTTAGCAGCGGCCTTGTGACTTTGTTTCAAAGTATATTTGGGGTCTTTCCTGCTTTCTTCCAATTGATCTTTTCCAGCCTGTTTGGTCGATTTCCCATTTTACCGGCGCTGTCTGCCGGCGTTCTTTTGCTGTTTTCCTTCATTCAAAATGGATGCACATCCTGTGTTTCAAGACGAGCTGTCACGACTGGCGCTGTTTCGCAACAGAATGCTTGAATACTATGGAGCGCTGCCACTCGCCACCTTAAGTGCAGTTTATGGATTATCGTTTCTATTTTCCTATTTTACATGTGTCCAGCCTGTCTTTCATTGCCTGAGCTGCGATTTCGACTGGGCCCTGGATTTGTGTCTCTGCTTTACGGTGTCTCATGATGTGGATTATAACCAGCTCATGAGCCCCTTAGTTGCTCATAAATTGCTTTGTTCTGACGGAGGGATTATGGCCTTTGCGGCAATGCATGGAATGCTGGGTCATTGGAATATATTCACAGTGGCGCAAGATTTCTTGGCACACAGCTTCATTGAGAACCCACCGAGTTGTCCTCTGATGGTGCTAGAGGTTTTTCATCACCATGATTTGGACAATGAACATTTTTTTGTTTTGTTATTAATTTTTCTGGCATATGACAATTTGCACCATACTTGTTTTTTATACGTGTTTCTTTCTCTATGTTTGAATGAAAAGCACAATTTTGCTCAGATCTCTAGATTGCATTTCTTTTTCCAGCAGATTGCCTACTTTGCGAGCAGTGTCTTGCTTCCGGCACCACCCAATGCTCAGGTATCTTCAAGCAATGCTCTCCTGATATCACTCACTGCGTCAAAGGGCTGGAGAACATCACACTGGGTGAGTGCCACATGCCACATATCTGTAACGTGACTCAATCCTCAACATTCTGGCCAGTGCTTAATTTGTCAGATAATAAGTACCAGGTCCCAAGACATTTCTTAGGAGGCCACTGCAGCTTGCATCACTTGTGTTCCTTGTCAGCGCTGCCGGATACCTGTACAAATGGCACACCTACGCAAATGAACAAATGAATAGTGAGATTTCTTGAGCTCATGGCTACTCCGAGGAGTGTTCTGGCACTGAGTGGAATGTAAGAGGGCAAAGGAAGAGGAGATTATACAGTGAAGAGCCTACATACCATTACAGACATAAAAGTATAACAGTTGGGACAATATTAGGTTAGTAAAAGCCGTAGGAAGGGCCTGAGCAAGCACCCTGGTATTATTACTTTATGAATCCTATATTCAATTGTTAAACACTTTGCTCATGTGCTTTTTAAAAATAGACTAACAGCGCCACCATGTGGTGGGTTGTCATAAATATGTGCTGCACTAGAAAACACCAGCACACATTAAGAACTAATTCTGGCAATTTACAGGTTGGTTATACTCTTCCTCTGTGACCTTCAGAATGCCCTTCTGTCGTAACCACATGGCAGTGACTGATTAGGTAAAAAATTTTGGGCTGGCATACATTCCTACCTGGATCCCTTGCTCGCTGTGCCGCAGGCCCCTAAGCTAAGCCATTACCCACTAAAGAGGCCTAATAATGGTGTAACAGGTTTGTGGTGCTTGTTTTCTCTTCTGGAGAGTGCCTTGGAGTTCAAGATGGATTGTTCTCATGGGTATCAGGTCAGTACTGGTTTGCATAAGACAGGCTTCTTTTGTATGAAGTGGTAAAGTTGGCATAAAATGATGGGTTGGAAATCTAATGGGGGCTATTGAAAGTGGTTTAGAAGTGTGGAAAAAGTTATACCAAATTAGAAAAAAAAATGAGTAATCATCACAGTGGTCGGGGCAAAGTGTGACACCCCATTTTAAAGAAAAATCAGGAGGGATATTTCTATTAACTTAAAAATGGCATTTGGTGAATTAACCCTGAAATAAACCTATTTTACGCATTAAACCCTTACTTTTTTTTGGTTTGGTTGTTTCACCCAGACTCTTTGAAGGTAACCATGTCTGCTCAGGAACTCATACTGAGATATTTTTTTTGTTTAATCAAAACTTGCATTTGTGCCAACAGGGGATAATGTTGTTGTAACTGCGTTCAAGGACTGTATGAATCCCTCCGAACAAGCAGCCTGTGGAAGAGATTACTACTTAAAAAACTCATTGTTGTCTTTCCGGATCAGTAGAACATGCTGTGACCCTGACTTCTGCAACAGAGGGAATGTGGAAGGTATGTACAAGAGTGTGTGCGGACTCTGTTACACAGGTAATGAGCAGGGTAGATACAGTATGTGACTCTAACACCTATAACAGAGAGTATGTGCAGTCTGTGACTCCTACATCTGTAACTCAGAGGGTGTGCAGGGTATGTTGCGAACAGAGGGGGGTAAAGGTCACTTACAGTCTGTGACTCTGCCATCTCTAGCACAGTGTATGCGTAGTCTGTGACTCCAACATTTATAACATTGGGGATGTGCAGGGGAGTTAGAGTCTACGAATTCAATATTTGTAATTGGGAGATTGTGCAGTCTAGGTCGTCTGTGACTCTAACACCTATAAAAGAGGGGATGTTTAGATTATGTACAGTCTATGACACTGACATCTGTAAAAGAGGGGCTGTGCAGGGACATGCAGTCTGTGATTGTTATAAACTAAATTGAGGCCCTAACATAGGTAGGCGTCTCAGAGGCACAGAAGCCCTTTGACCTAGATTAACCCTCCCTTTACAATAACGAGCAAACAGAGAGGCTGTCCCCTTATCTGATCACTGTGTGCTCTGTGCACAGAAGATGGTCCATCCTGAATACGTAATCTCCATGTCCAACAGTGACTAACCTACGTCACAACAAATTCTTGGAAACAGACCAAGAACACATCTTCCTCAGACCAACATTACGTCAATCCAAGACACCTATCCAGTATAAGTATGCCTCCCTTTGCCCAAGCAAACCAGAGGAGACAGAGACTTCCAGGGTGACACTCTGCCCGAGGCGCTGCAACCTGCGTCATGCCACAGCTCCAGCTGGCAGAGGTCCATCACCCATCTGTGGGTGTTCAGCTCAAGATCAGGATGAAGTCCCACTAAGGTAAAGGGGTTAGACTAACTCCTGGGGGGATTCTTGGCTCTCTAAAACCTACACACATGCTAGGTACACTTAGGTACATCTAGTTAGGCATCATAGGAGTATAGGTTAATGCATTCTGTATTTCATGTATGTGTTCATTACTATTGCAAAATGGTATAACTATACAAAGCCTTTTTATTTAACTGCACTGCTGGCCATAATTCTCTGCTACTGTCCAACAGTTGTCGCACCACATATAACCAGTACTAGAATAACAACTGTGCAATACATTTTATTGTAAACACACCAACTGTTTCTTCTAAGTACTTCTCTGAGATGAGTGACTGAATGAAAAGTAGTATATTGTTTCCATGATCCTGAGGGATCAGGGTTTTATGTCATGTGGTTGCCAGAAGCTATTCCCATCTTGCATTCAAGAAGTTTCGAGTGGCCTCTGAGCTAGCTGGTACACAGTAATTAAGTTTAATATACATAATAGGGGCATACAGACCTCAGTCCTATGCCAAGCCTATCGTCTATGTTATTCCAATGCGCAGAACCTATAAGGACCTATAAGGGATATAGGAACTACACTACATGGCGCCCAACCATGATTGCGGCACTTATTTAACAGTAGAATCTGAGTAGTTCAGTCATGCTTATTCTCAGAGACCCCTACTCACAAAACGCCAGAGACGTCTGAAGTGGGTAGGCACAAAATTCCGCCACAGTTGAGTAGGCAAACTTCTTATGTACTGGCTGTTGGTTAAACAAGCTTGAAGTAAAAAGTTCCTGAACAATTGTGCCTCTTTAAAACCTTATCTGAAAACCCTTTTTTAGGACATTTTGTTTTCACAACACAATGTCTGCCGAGGCAGCTGCTTCTGTCACTGGGACACAGGTCTCAAACGATGAAGAGGAAGCAAATGCAATACATTTTGCACCCAAAATCAGGCATGCACTCACACAAAAACACCTCAGACATGGTTTAACAGACCGAGGAGGTACAGTGAAAATTATAGAGGCACACGAAGATTATCAAACAGATGTGTTCTATTCTTGGGTTACATTCCCAGCAGTAAATGCAACAACTCAGACTTTTCATTCTTTCATACATGAAAAAGTCCTAGTGGTCTACACTACTTTTGAGGAGATTAAGATTCCGCTCAATAACCAGGACTAACATTTCTGGTTTAATGGCGCCCTACAAACAAATAAATAAAACAAGGCTCGGTCCACTAGGTAGACCAGGAGCTACATGGCCGACATTTACCCGCTACGCACCACATCCTGACATTGATATAATGCCACAAGATGCACTGCTCTTACAACACAAAGAGTTGGTAAAACTATTAGAGACATGACACAACTCGTCATGAAGACACTTGGTGTCCAGCCCACGGTAGCTACAAATAATACAGCTCCTACACAGAGCACCACTACTAAAATCACGCCACAAAACTTACACACAGTAATGGGTAAACTGCCCACGAAATCTGAACAGATTCCTTTCTAGGTAGCTCAGAAAAACACCCAGTTAGAAGCAGTATTTCTAAATACCACACCATTTGAAAGCATATAATGCTAACACTCTGCTTGCCCATAGGGATATCACCACAGTTAGAGGACTGCACCAATTGGGGTACAGTCTTGGCTGCCATATATACCAGAACTCATGGTATACCTTCCTTAGCTGTATTTCCAGATGTCTTACGACAGATACAGAACAAGTATGGAGCTGAACCAGCTCTCAGCTTAGGTATGAAATTACTAGGTAATTATGACCAGGTATCAACAATAATACTAGCTCACATTAAAGGGGAAGCAGCTTCAGTGGCGATCCGCCCACACCTAAGAGAGGTCAGTCTTATAGAACAACCACAAGAACTTCCCAAAATAGTTAAAACTGCATATGCAGAACGGGGGAGGGACAGTTTGGGTGGAAAATCTTTTAAAAACCACAGCTAATGGGCAGTCCTGAGAAGGACACTTCTAAGCAGACACCTACTCCTTCTAAAAAAGAAGTGGGAAAATAATTTAAAAAAAAACATTTTTCAGAAAGGATTCTCAGTCCCGAGGTAGGTCTCCTCAACAGGAGCCCTCTGCAAACAGGTATACCCTTTGGAATAGGGATAATATTAGGAAAAATGCAGTGCTTAATTTGTAAAAAAGAGTAGGAGCGGGGCTCTCGACAGGAGGACACTAGAGCTTGCACCATCCATTGCCACTGGCAGCACTGTCAATGACAGCACAAACACACTACTAATCATCACACTATTAGAACTATGACAATTCATACTATTTCAGGCCGCCAAAGCTATAAGAATGGCTTTGGAGGCAAATACTACTAATTTAAATTTAAATAATGAACAGAAGTTGGTGTGCTCGTACCTAAATTGGCAGACATCACTACCAAGTCATAAGCCCCGGCACAAATTAAGCACTGGAAACCTGAAAGGTATCAGAATACTGATACACATTCCTCCCGATAAACAACACAGGGAGAGAAGAAAACTCAGCACACAGAGAAGAGCGCAAGCAGTCCAGGGACAAGCACGCCCAGGACTCTTCTAAAAAAGAAGACAAGCCACACCTCAATTAAAAAAAAAAAAATTATAATAAAAAGAAGAAAGTTGCCGGTCTCAAAGTTAGACTTGCACATAATCCTAAGGATTGAACTTCTGAACAGGGATTGGGCTCAGACAATGCTAAGGCAGAGCGGCAGTAGTAACAATAGCTCACCAGAACCTGAAGGATTTTCTGGACAGCAAAATTGAATGATTACATCACAGTGGAAACACCAGACAGAAGGGTGAGCATCCCAAACAAGTTATATGAAATAACACTCCGCATGGAGGAGGACGAACACAGGCAAGTAAAAGGTCTCTTTGTGAAGAACCTATAGTCTGGTTTTGATATACTGTTAGCAGAATAAGATTAGCCACCAGCATTCGTCAGGGAGCGCCCAAAGGGAGAAAGTATATTTTTCCTGAATTTTCCAACCATGTTCCCGTTCACCTTATACATACATATGCACAGGAGTGGACAGTAGCCGAAGCTCCAGCATTGTATACAAATCACGCTTGATGGGATGAAGGCTCAACCCACCATGTGATCCTGTTAATATTTTCACCATATGCTCAAAGACAAAGACAATATCCTATTAAGCAAGAAGCTTAAATTACAGGTCAGTTAGATCATAGATCAACTTGAATCCAAGGGGATCATTTGAAAATGCCCTTCACAAATGAACAAACCCTTGCATCACTTAACTTCAACAGAATAAAAAATTCTGACAACCATTCAGACTGCTGCAGCAAAATAAAGAAAACTGGCTCATAGGAAGAGGCATTATTGTCGTCACCCCAGTACCGGGGCTAGCATCCCTAATGCCAAAGCCTTACATCCAGAATGGATACAAAGAGCTATCTCTTTTGCTGCATCAGACTTTGAATGCAGATTTGATCAAAGTTTAAAAACACAGGCATTCCTGCAATATGAAAAAGAACACCATCTACCAAATGAAATCTTGCCTCTAGATCAGTATGAATTTTAATTTACACTGATGGGTCTGCCCCACCGGCCGCTTTTTTAAAGATCAGATGCGGGATGGCAAGTTCCGTCCTCATTGCACCAAAAAAACTACTTCCAGGTAATAGCACGGCTTGGTTGGCAGCTTTAAAAGCCCTGATACTTGCACCTTTAAACACGGATCGAGAATTCCCCACACTCATTGTGTGTGATTCCTTTTACTGTGTGCAATGATATAATAAATATTTACACCATTGGGAACAAAATGGGTTTAAAGATGAAACAAGGTGGCATAATTAAAATACAAAAATTATGGGAACAGGTAGTGGAGTTGAGAAACGACCTACCAAAAAGTCACGGGATTTACACGCTGAGTCATCAACGTGATGGCGTGCAGGTTGAAGGGAATTCAGTGGCTGTTGAAGCCACAAAGGGGGCTATTCACACAGCTTCCATAGCTGCACACACTCGTCCAACAACGAGAATAGACGGTTAGAATATGGCGGCTGTAATTGCTTCACGCAAAAGCAGCACAGCAGTGCCTAAGAAATTTCCACTCAAATACTCTTTACAAGTTAGATGCAAACAACATTCCATATGCTCAGATTCCTGGAGTTGGGGATAAAGCATTTCCAAATATGGATAGTAGGCAGGAATTAATCATTTAAAGCGCACAAGGGCTTGGGCTCCGCGAATTCAGGGGTAATAGCTACTATTTCTTCATTGCAACAGTGCTATTGGTGGCCTGGGATCAGAAGTCAGACTATTGGCTTTTTTCTTGAACTGCAACATCTGAAAACGAATGCCAGGCTACACCATCACAACTCCCGCGCAGGTCCCATTGCTAGACAGCATCAGACTGTCCACTTGATCGTGTCGTGTAAAGGACCACTGCGGCCCCTCAAATTTTGAGGTGGCTTAAAAATATATCTTAGTGGCAGTGGGTACTTGCTCAAGTTTCCTATAAGTATGGCCTTAATGCTTGGCTGACGCTCAAAACTGTTATAAAAATATTTGCGGGTCCACAACAGGAGATACGTAATCAACGTTACACCCTGACTGTGGCTCCACACTTGGCTCTCGAGCCTACTGAGAGGCCATTGAAGGGATGGACGTAGTATTGCGGTACTCCTCTCCAACGCCACCCTGAGGGAATTAAGGTAGAGGAGGGGAAGGACTTGGGCATAGAGCAATCCTTAACAGCTAGGATATTAGGCGGGGCATTAGTGTGGTCAAACACTTATATCGATTCAGGGGGCAATACACACTCAGCCAAGAAGCTCTCTAGGAGGTGTCACCCCATTTACAAATGTGGAAACCTGATCATTCATGTGACGGCACAGTGACGGATGAAAACTATTCAGTATCTATGATCGTTTGACTGTTTTACAGGAACTAAAGGAAACAAAGAAACAAACAAAGATTCTGTCAAAGTGAAATAGACCGCCTCGCTGGTCCTCTTGACCTTGAGCCGGTGATGATGCTGCTAGGTTATACCAAAAACATTCCCAAATCGGATCGCAAGTTTGTCGATCTCGCGCTCCTTCTAGCTAAACGGAGGATTGCATGCAGATGGGGGAGAGGGAGGGCACCTAAGTTTAAGGAGTGGCTGGACGACCTTAAGTACTGCCAGGACCAACATGGCGTTTATGCGGACCTTATGCCTGCCCGCTGCAGACCCAGGGACTTCTGGTCCCCCCTGCAGGTTTACTGGCTGTCCCAAGCTGCCGGCAGCGACTCCTCCGGTGAAGACGAGCCGATTCCTGGCCCATGAGCGTGAAAATGCACATTACACTGCACTCACCATGATGCATACCACCCGACGGATTGGCCCTTGACCAGTGGTGCTCCACCCCTTATATTCCTCCCGTGGTTGGCTCCCTGGGGCGCGCAGCGGCTCCCTATCCACCTGGGCACACTCATAACATGTTGATTCACCGGGCGCCGGGGGTGTCTCGCTGGGCGACGACAGGGAGACTTCGGACTGATGACATTACGAACTCCTGGTTCTCCTTGCTGAGGGGATGCCTGACTGCGAGGGTGGGGGGGATCCCCCCCTTTGCTAATTGCACAGCTACGATGGCGGGGGGAGGGATGCAGGCGCAGTGGCTTCTGACTCCGGAACATTGTTGGAATTCATCTATGTTGTACCTTGCCCGCTGCAGATGATGGGTATCCGCTGAATGTACCATGATCGATACTGTACAGGATAATTGATGCTGTTACTGTCATGACTATGCGATGCACAATGTTAATAAAAAAAAAAGGTTTAATAAAAAAAAAAAAAAAAAAAAAAGTGAAATAGACCGCCACTGGGAAGTCGAGGTAATCACGGCAAGTCCTGTCTGAATCCCAAAAGTCGTAGATCTGGGCAGAGAGAGAAAATGAACGTGTACACAAAGGAATTTGGGCCCTATACAGAAATACATGTGCCAGTCCTGAAAGTGAAAGGAACAAGAACTGTACTTTTGCCGCATCCTGCCGTGATAAAAGTACCAGATTAATTTCAAATAAAGGAATCAACGAAAACCTAGGTGGCCAATACTGAACAGTAGGCCTCGTGAATTCCACAATAGTAGACGTCCCTCTCACTACTATTCAAGAAATTCAAACTGAAAGGCTCATCAGGTTTGAGAAATCAAATCCATGGAGTGGGGGACTATGCAACAATGCAATGGAACCAGTTCTCCTTGAACCAACCTTTCAAATTCAAAATAAAAGTCAAGACAACACTCAAGTTGCAATTTGGTAAAAAAAAATGTGTACACCAACGTCTTTTCAACAAAAGCATCTATTAATAAAAGCTTCTACGTTTTCAACAAAAACGTCAAATAATAAATGCTTCAACGTTTTTCAACAGAAGCATCAATTAATAAAAGCTTCAATGTTTTTTCAACAAAACCATCAAATAATAAATGTTTCAACGTTTTTCAACAACAGCATCAAATAATAAAAGCTTCAAAGTTTTTCAACTTTTTCAGACAGACGGGCAAACCGAAAGGGTGAACCAGAGCCTTGAGCAATTCCTCAGTTGCCAAACATTACTGGATCAGAAGGAGTGGGATGAGTTAGTTTGGCTTGCAGAACTGTCCTATAACAATAGCCATCATTTTTCCACTCTGTACACCCCTTTTTATGGTTCTCATGGTTTTCATTCTAGAGTTTTGCCCCTCTCTCCGATAAAAACCTGTAATACACCCGTTGTAATAGATTTGGTTAACCACATCCAAATGGTACATTCAAACATACATGACAATCTTGATAGAGCTAAGTCAGATTATAAGAGAAAGGCTGATTCACACAGAAAGACTGAACCCGTTTATCAAACGGGAGATAAGGTGTGGCTTTCCACCAAACATTTAAGTCTAAAGGGTTCTTGCAAGTTTAAGCCTAAATATGTAGGCCCTTTCCAGATTTCCCAAATTATAAACCCCGTTGCCATGAAATTGACACTGCCGCCGCCCATGAAAATACACCCTGTATTCCACGTGTCTCTTTTGAAACCTGTCATTCGGGGCATTCGTCTTCCAGCCGTACCTATTCCCACATTGGTGGATGCTGATGAAGAGTATGAGGTAGGGGCTATCATAGATTCAAGACTTGTAAGGCGACGTCTCCAGTATCTTGTCCACTGGAAGGGTTATGGCATTGAGGAACGCTCGTGGGAGCCTGCCAGCCAAGTACATGCCCCCCATTTAATTAGGGCTTTTCACAGAAGATACCCTCACAAGCCAAAGCCGGTGGGGGGTATTGTGGGAGGGGTGTTCTGTCATGCCTGCTCGTTACAAACCCACGCACAGGCAGAGTTCGAATGCGGGATTGGCAAAACTGTGGTTGGCGGAAAAGCGTCCCTGGTGGATGCGCGCGCATCTGCGCATGCGCGCTGAAGCCGGTAATCATACTTAGGCCCGCCTAGCACTCCAGGAAGTGATTCGCGATTAGCCAGAGTCGGTGTTCCATTCCGGGTCACTGGTGGGGTTCCGTCCGAGGAGCTAGTGGTGGCGTCTCGTTTGCGGCGTTTTCCGCGTTACCGTGAGTTCAGGCTTTGCTGGCCTCACGGCTTACTTTTCCTTTTGCCTTTGCCTCAGTGTTTGTCTTGGGTTCGGGAACGAACCTGTTCCTTTGCTTTATGGTGTTACTTTTTGTTTACCTTCGAGTTATTGATTTGTATCACGATAGCTACGTTAGAACTCTCCGTCTGTCCTTGTGATTACTAGAGCTCCTTGCCTTTGGCATTTTGTTCCTGCCGCAATTAGCGTTTTTCATTTAGTACTGTATAGAGTACAGAGTCAATCTCTTGTATCTTTGCTCCTGCCGAGTGTTCTTTGTGAATTAACAAGGTGCCCACTGTTGGCGGAGTTGTATTAATTCGGTCCTGGTGTACTGGTTGTATGAGGTGTGTTCAAGTATAGTAAAGGCTAATATTGAATATTTTCCTAGTCTTCAAGTATTGACCGCTTTTCTTTGCTTTCAGATTATTCATTACCTCATTGCCAGTTATACATTTATACTTTAATCCAAGGGGGAACGGCTAACCATCTGGTATATTGTTGGTACTCATATCCACTTTCTTCCTTTAGTAACCACCATAGACCAGGTGAGGGAGGGAACTGTATTTACGTTGTTGCTTTCTCTTTAGCCACAGTTCTGGTGTTCAAGAACCTGGCCCGAGTGTAGATTGCTGGTTGCTGTGTCTTCCCTACCTTTCCTTGTTGTGTTTCCCCCTTTTCTCCTGGTTATCACTTGTGTGTCAGTGTTGTAACCTGACATCGAGGGGTGACAGGGGTGAAATTGGGTACTATACTTCAGGCTCCGAGGCACTCCTGAGACTACAAGGCACAAGCACGACAAACACAAGATCAACATAAAACTGAAGCCACGTCCATTTTCAATTCAAATGCAAAAGAGACTTATAAAATGTATTCAACCTGAACAAAACTTTATATTCTGAATGATGTACTTAATCATCCAGTTTTTAATTCTGATTAATGTATTTTGAACTTTCATTCATTTTCATTTATTTTTATCATGCATTCAGTGATGTCATTACCTTCAGTACATTTTTATGAAAATTGGGTTACTGATACAGTGTATAATATGCTGTCTGTTTTAGGAATAATTGCTACATTTTCAGATCATGAAATGTTAGAGATTTATTCATATTGCAACACTTTATTCCTGTTACCTTCATTAAGGTTATCACCTACTACAGAATTGAAATGCATCTAGAAATGTGGTTGTTTAAACACCAGTAGGAACGTTGCCAAACACCACCAAACACCATTGCACGGGGTGGGATAGTTGACACACATCAGCAGGGGCAACATTAGATTACAACACAACAGGACAGACCCAGTTAGGAAAGTATGGGTGGTTTGGCTTTTTGACACAAATACCTGTCACAAAAATGATTCCTGATCGCCACCAAGGGACTCAGTATACATAGGCCAGACCTACATTATGTACAGATAACATCCAGAGGTAGTGAAATCCTACAGCTGTGCCTTTTTTTTTTTAAACCCCAACGCTGACAGTATTGAAACGAAAGTTTCCTTTGTAAAATTCAATGCTTAGGGCAATCTGAAAACCATGCTTGTGCAGCACTTTTATTTTTCATTTTACAACAGCTAAAGAAATATTTTTTATTTTTTTTAAAATAGCACTCTTAAATACAGCCCGTCTTTTCTTTTTGAATACCTCGAACAGGAACTATGCTTCTCATGGTTTCTAATATTTAAAAGACCAACCTGAAAAGACTGCAACGTACCTGTTCTCTGATGCCTGTTTTTTGCAATGAAGAATGCGTGGTCATCATATGTCTGAAACTTCCAAAGGAAAACGCCAGTGGCATTTAACAGCTGGGTCTGCTGAAGTCCCATGCTTGGTTGTGTCCCAAGCGTATTCCCATCAAACCAAAGCATTCCTTGCAAATCGTGCTTGCCTTATGTTTCCTTTAAACAGCACCAAGGTATGGATTTCAGCACCGGCTGCCTCAGAACCAACGACTATTCTTTCTGTGCTCCCACAACGATTATGCGAGGTATTAAAAAGGTCTGTTCACTGCAGCAGCTAGCAACGAGAATGTTGTGACTACCAGCCAGCACTTTTTATCTCTATTTATGCAAAACATGTCCTGAAACACATTTTTTCTCTTATTGTTTCAACTTTCACCGAGTGCTTGGAAGCTTTCCCTCTAAATTGACTTTTTTTTTTCTTTTTCTAAAGTAAGCATGGTCTTCAGGAAAAATATGTGAGAGTTTTATTTTATAAACAGAAACTTTTATAAGTAACTACTGACTATAAAGAGTATATATATATTTTTTAATGACACTATAGATTTTTCCTGTCTCCACAGAGTCTATAGTAATTTTACATATTTTAACAGCTGCTATTTTTTGAGCTCATAAAACACTCTCATGCAACTACCTGCCAATTATATGCAAATGCCTATTTTAGTCACGCAGTTTGCTTTTAATGGGTTCTTCACGATTGTCCATAGATTGCAGTGGGTGTTATAAACGAAATTGAGGCCCTAACATAGGTACTCTGTCTCAGAGGCACAAATCCTTCGTGTCACAGAGACAGGCAGGCCCTTTCACACAGGCAGGCCCTTTGACCTAGATTAGCCCTCCCTTTACAATAACGAGCAACAGAGATCTGATCAGTGTGCTCTGTGCACAGAAAACGGTCCATCCTGAATACGTAATCTCCATGTCCAACAGTGACTAACCTACGTCACAACAAATTCTTGGAAACAGGCCCTTTCTCCAAGAACACAAATTCTTGGAAACAGACCGTTTCTCCAAGAACTCATCTTCCTCTGACCAATTTTGCATCAATCCAAGGCACCTATCCGGTATAAATATACCTCCCTTTGCCCAAGCAAACCAGAGGAGACCGAGACTTCCATGCCAGAGGCGCTGCAACCTGCGTCATGCCACAGCTCCAGCTGGCAGAGGTCTATCACTCATCTGTGGTTGTCCAGCTCGAGTTCAGGATGAAGTCCCACTAAGGTAATGGGGTTAGACTAAATCCTAGGGGGATTCTTGGCTCTCCAAAGACCTACACACATGCTAGGTACACTTAGGTACATCTAGATAAGCATCATAGGGGTATAGGTTAATGCATTCTGTATTTCATGTATGTGTTTATTACTATTGCAAAATGGTGGAACAATGCCTTTTTATTTAACTGCACTGCTGGCCATAATTCTCTGCTACTGTCCAACAGTTGTCGCAGCACCTATAACCAGTACTAGAATAACAACTGTGCAATACATTTTATTATAAACTCACCGACTGTTTCTTCTAAGTACTTCTCTGAGATGAGGGACTGAATGAAAAGTAGTATATTGTTTCCACGATCCTGAGGGATCAGGGTTTTCGTTTAAATAACTTTATTCAACAATGTATTTATTTATTTATTTTTTATTTTTATTTATATATTTATTAATCATTTTGCCAAGAACAAAACTTAAACAAGACTGCAGCACAGCCTAAAGGTTGCATACATGACAATGATAGTTGGTAGTAAAAGCGGATTGTATCTCGCAGGTACATAGACAGGTAAAAACATAATTTGTCGTTACAATAGCATAAAAGGCGAACCATCCCAATAGCACCATAGCATTCACCACCAATAACACAATCACCTCCTCCATTACTGATGGCAGAAACCTATATATAAAGGCTCATACCAGCATCATTATAACCAACATTTGGCAACTAGTCAGTTCCTGTCCTCGCTAACATATATGCAGTGTAGGGTCCCCGTATGTCTCGAGGCCTAGATGCCACCGGCAATTCCTCAGAGTGGCAGGTAAGTTGATCACGGCAGTAAGCCAGGTCCCGCAGCCAGCAGGTCAAATCAGGTGCCCGCCTCCCCCCAGCATATAGCAACATTGCGCTTAGCCATCTGCAGCGAGAGTACCACCAATTTGCGCACTCCAGCCTGTATTGCAAACACTTGTCCCAGCAAGCATATATTGGGATCACTCTCGATCTGCACGCCCGTCATGGCAGTCAGCGCCTAAGTCACTCCCGTCCAGAATGCAAAGATTCGAGCGCATTCCAACGCCAAGATGTACAAAATCAGCACCCTCCGCACCACATCGCGCTCAACTATCAGAGTCTCGTAGCCCATATTTACATAGCAGAGCAGAGGTATAGTACAGCTGTTGTAGATATTTGTAATGTATAAGTTTGAAATTGCCATTCACTGCAAAGCTCCCAGTCATAGAACAGCTTTCCTCCCATTTTTCGTCCGTAAGTCGTTGCGGAAGTTTGTCATCACACTTACTTTTTGAGCGCGACACTGTGGCGCCTTCATCCCGCTGTGATGCACGGTACAAGCGGGATACTAGCTTCGTCCTATCCTTAGACGTGTATAGAAGTTGCAGGGCCTCCAACGCCGCTGGTTCCGCAGGAAACAATGGATATAGGCTACGCAGTGCGGCCCTGAGCCTAGCATATATGATTGTGGACATGACTGCATTCCCTCCTTTGGCCAGGAAGTCCCGGAGTGCAATGAACGTTCCGTCAATGAAAATATTGCCCATTCCCTGAATCCCTGCAGCCTGTAAAAGTTGAAGAGCTCCGGCCTCACTCGTCACTGATATGTCCGCATGATGCAATAAAGGTATTGCCGGCGCATATAATGGGAGCCTTCCCGCTCTGTTCCCTAGCTCAGCCCAAGCTCTGGCTGTGCATTTTACTGTGTCCACCTCTCCCCATTCATACACCAAATGAGGGTTCGCTATCATGGCCCGCAGAGGCAGTGGGTGAACTGCTCCAGCTTCAATCGCCACATGTGGTGTGAAGGGCGGTGCCGACTGCCAGTAGGAAGCAAAATGTGCCTGCGCACACAGATAATATAAATGAATGTCCGGGATGGAGAACCCGCCAAGCTCATACGGTTTCGTCAATGTGTTCCATCCTATGCGAGGTTTCCTCCCCCCCCAAGCCAGTGTAATTAATAATGAGCGAAGCGTGGCGAAGAAATGGACCATTCAACAATTAAGTCATAAAAGTGGTCCATAAAATACACATTGTTGCAGTATAAAAATTACATTACCTTTTGAATTTATATAAATATTTAAAATATGATTAAACTCAAGAAGACTAATGCCAAATAAATAATTTGCCTAAAAGTCGATTAAAAAGCATTGTTTAAAAAATACAAATTTCAATATATACAGTCCAGGAAAATATTGCTCAAAGCTCAGCTAAACGAAGTGAAATGCACCCCCCTCATATTTCAGTTAATTTTAGAAGGACTAAATAAATTAAAACTCATTTTACTGCCGTAGCTGCTTCAATCGAATAACCCAAGCCCGTTTTAGAAATTTGGCCATGGCTATAGCAATTGGGGTACTGGGATCTGTACATAGGATTCTTAAAGCCTCGTCGTGTCTGCGGGTGCCAATGAATTGGCAAATAGTTTTCACCCACATTGATCGAGGTGCTGCATATAGGGGACAAAAGAACAAAAGATGACTGATAGATTCTTGTTGATCCCTGCACCTTGGGCATTTGTCATCAGTTACTCCCACCCATTTAGCTGTAAATTACTTAGTTGGAAGGGTGCCTACTCTAAATTGAAAATAGAGCTTACGATCATACTGCTTCTCTATGGCATCCCAGTACAATTCCAACTTCGGTTGATCCTTAAAATCAAGAAAACGACCTGTTAGGTGAGAGGAAAGGCCCTTTGCGCGTGCTTTTGAATTAACCATCTCCCAGTACTTGGCCTTCAAGATTTTTTTAGATGGAAATATTGCATTTGTAGGATCATCCCACAATTCCCCCATACCCAAGCTTACTAGCAGGGATCTAATTGCCTTCAGCCAGTATATTTTGTGGAAGGAATCTTTTTAAATTATTTCCTTTAGGCCCCAGTTGTCCATATCCAACGGTATACAATAATGGACGTATAGAAGCTAGATCTTGAACAGCTTTCCTACCCAAGTCCCACAGCAATGGTGTCAAGGGGGTACTTTGCGGGACACTAGTCACTTTTCTCAAAAACTCATTTTCTGTTAATGTCAAGCTTTTTAGGTTTTCAGACCCCCAAAGTTCAGACCCATAAAGGGCCGAGCTTATCGCCTTCATCCCGTAAATCTCCAAAAGTGGGCTGATTGGTTTCGACAATGAGACGTTAAACCTTTTCAGAAAAAGTCCTGCCTGCTGGTGATGTTTTATCGTAGCCAGATCTAATTGGCTAGTCCAGCGCATGTCCCTCTGGAGGGATACCCCCAGATATGTGAAGGTGTCAACCTGCTCCAGCGGTGAATTATTCATGTATATGCTCCCTCTGAACGGTATAGAAGACCTGGAAGGTTTATGTTCTGTGAGAACCATAAACTTTGTTTTTGCGGTATTTATTTCTAATCCCCGGTCCTGGCAAAAATCCTCGAAGCGCCGGAGGGCGCGTTGGAGCCCACTTGGCTTTTTTGAGATTAGCAAGGTATCGTCCGCGAACATGAGGATTGGTACTCGCTTGGCAACCGTCACAGCGGTATTGGTCGGGACCAGGGAAAGGAAGTCTGCCACCCCGTTCACGAAGAGCGAGAACAGGTTAGGTGCCACGACGCAACCCTGCCGCACTCCCCGCTCAACGGGGAAGGTTTCAGTAACCTCACCCTGTCGTCCCCGCCGAACCCGAGCAAAGGTGTCCTCATGTAGGCGAACGATCAAACTCAACAACTCAGAGGCCATCCCCAGCTCATCCAGGACTCGCCATAGCTTATTGCGTGGCACCACTTCAAAGGCCGCCCTCCATTCTAAATATGGCATATAATGTCCCTTTTTCCAGAACCACAGACCCCCAATAAAGAATAATAAACCAAAAAAACGGATCTATCGTACTGGTCTTGGGGCGAAAGCCAGCCTAGAGGTAACTCAAGATGTTCCATTCTTACATCCAGGTCTGTATTTTCCCCAAAACCAGACGACCCATGATTTTCTGGATGGAATCGATCAGGCTAATAGGCCTATAATTGCCTGCTAGCGACTTGTCCCCCTTTTTGTATACAGGCACAATTTCAGCTCCTTTCCAGGAGTGGGGTGCGGCCATCCCTTAGGCTATGGCGTTTGCTAAATATGTGATATACAGTCGCCATCTTTTCTAGTCATTTAAAAAGAAGTCAGCAGGGACGCAATCCATACCTGGGGCGCGACCCTCAGTTACTGAGTCGAGCGCCCTATCAGCATCCCTTAAGCTGAAGGCGGCGTCCTTGTAGAATTTTAGGACAAAAATGCCCGCACTTCCGCCGTCTTCTCCTTTGGCGTACTGTGGCTTAAAATAATCGATCCATGAGCTTTGGGTGACATTATTCTGTGGACTATCATGACACCTACCCCTACCCCATTTAAAAATATCCCAAAATGATTTCGGGTTTTTAGACGCGCACTCCACCTTAAGATCCTGCCACTTACTCTCTTCCCAAGCCTTTTTTGCAACAAACTGTCTGTGCCTATAATTACCTCGGGCCACTTTTACTTTGCTGGGATCCTTAGTTTTTAATGCTAAGCCCAGCTCCGCCCGGGCTTGCCTATGAGTATCATTATACCAGCTCTCGGGTTTACTCCTTCAATCTCGCCTAACTAAGCTAGGTTTGCAAACATATGTTTTAAGTTTAGTAAAAAAGTTAGCATGGGCTTCCATAAACGGAGTATACAATAACCCATACATTACACCTGTCTCCATAGTTGCCAGTACCCCGTCTAAATCCGTCTCAATATCAGTCAAAGTATTAGGGTGCTCAGCAACTTGGCACCACTTAAGGTGACACTCATCGTTCGTTATGACAGTTTCTGAGGGTATAGACCACTGAATCACTCCAACCGTTTCATCTAAGCCCAGTCTGAACAGTGCAGTCAGGGGGTTATGATCACTCTCGATACGAGGTATTACCTCCATATCCACAAGAGAGTGCCACAACTTGAGACGGACAAGTAAATAATCTATGTTACTTGCCCTAATACCATTATCATAGGTTATATTACCCATCCTGTCTGACAGTGTTCGACCATTTGCAGCCCTCAGCTGATTCCCCATACAAAGACCCTTCAGGTGCATTGCGGCCTCTGTCCATTTACTAATAGGATTTAACTCCAGTTGCGGAACTCCCCACCTAGAGTCCTCCTCCTCTGTTAGGTTCAGATCATCGGGTCCAAGTGGCTCGAAAGTTGTATTAAAGTCTCATGCAATCAATGGGAGTACATTAGCTGGCAGGGCCTCGATCAAAACTTCCAGGGCTGTTACTACATCAGATTTTCTCCCACCTGGTAAGCCCCTGGCATGAACATTAAAAATGTCAATTTTTAAGCTAGAAGGGAAGCTAAATCTCACAGCAAGAATATCACAGTTTGAGAAGTTGAATATTGCATTTTAGGTTCTGCCTAACCCATATCACCAGTCCACCTAGCGGGCGACCTATTTGCCATTTTAACAGCAGGAACATAAAAATTCAAGTAACCCAATCTAAACACAGGGTCAACCGACCAGGTCTCCTGTAAAAGGCAAATATCAAATTTGTCGATAAAGTCCAACCAATATGGTGAAACTAGTTTGGGACCCACACCCGCCAGGTTCCAGGATATGAATGTTGTCAAACACACTGAACTCTCAGAAATGCCAACACTCTCAACCCCCAGTATAGGAGAAGAAGGAACTGAGTTTACAATGCTCGGCTCCTTCAACAGTGGATCTAATCTACTAATATGGGTGGTATCTACACATTCATTATGTTGCCTATGCCCTACAGTCCCTCCATGGGGACTTCCGTGATCAATCGATTGGCCTATACTCCTGCCCACATCATCATCAATTCCCCAATGCTATACTATCCCTATGCAACAATCCGGCACTTGCCGTCAATCACAGTCCCCCAGCCCTGAACGAGCATCGAATCTGTTAAAGAGCCCTATATTCCCTAAGGCACAATGGTTCGGTTCCTCTCCCAATGGAAAAATATCCCTCTGTGAAGTCTGCGGGGATACATAACATTTAGACAAGGGTAGTGTTTGAATCAAGGGCAATAATTTGTTTTGGGGTCAATTACAAATGTGTTTAACACACCTCCAGGCCCTAAAGTTAATAATAACACAGTCCCCCATCACAGACTTAGGTCTCCTACCCACCCAATTCACCCTCCTGGCGAACAGAATTTCTGCACATGTGTTAGTTGGCAGTGGTCGATTAACGATAAGCCAGAAGGTACCCTTATTCTTGAGGTCCAAATATAACTCCCTTTTTCCCTGGTCCAGTGGAGGAACGCCCACCAGGACTACCACATAAGGGGCTGATTCTGGAGGGAGATCTATATTGGGTAGAGTGGCAGTACTATGTGCAAGGGACAATTTGGGGAGTGTTTGATCTTCAACAGCAGGTCTACTACCAACTGCTTGATGTGGCCTGTCCCTCTGGGCTATATGTTCGGCCCCTGTCGAATTAGTAGTTAAAGATACATCACAGGGCACCGGAGGGTCTTTCTGTGCAGTACTAATACCACCTTTTGATGTGACAGCAGTATTAGTATTAACAATACATTGCCCTGTAACATTTTTCTGCATGCAAATTGGAGCACTGTTCCGGTTTCCCACCTGCGTCATGAGTGATGCAAGTGAAAGTTCAAGGCACACCAGTCTATTCTCAATGGATTCCAACCGATCGTATATTGGGTGACATATCTTCTTAAAAGTACCTTCCAGTCTTTTCCAGAACGACGGGCCAAAATCAACTAATGCCTCACCCCCCCACATGCTTGATGACTTACCCCCTCTTTAACAAGTAATGATGATTGTGTGGGACTAGTAAATGTCCTTACGGTAGAGTCCTCATTAGGCTGATGCATTTTGCCAATTTTTGCTTTTCTTCCCCCTGCTTGCATTTGTGCCCCTGTACGTTTCCTTTTTGCTGTCACCTTTTTGAGTCTTAATATTAGGAGAAGGCAGTCTCCTTGCAATATTGTGGTTACCCATGTCCTTTGCGAAGTTAGAACTTGTATCCAAAATAACCACTGGCAGTGATGTGTGCCTACTCTCATCCAGCATGTCCTGGTGATCGACCTGCCAGACTTCCCAATGAGGATCTCTTATCAAAGGGGGTATCAAGAGATGGTCTCTGTTCTGTGAGGTCTATATCTTTAGCCAAAGCTGTTGATACTCTGACAAGAAAGTTGTCCAAGGTGCCCATAGCGATCCTCCAGTAGATTTTCTGCCATTCCCCCCAGAGATTGGCGAAGTTGCCATGCTTCTTAACAGAGAATCCAACCACCTTCTACTCCTAAATCACAATTACAACCCAAAACAACTGTGACACACCAAGGCTGGGATACTATAGCTCACTAACCTTGGTTGCCCGTGCTTGAACGGGCTTAAACGGGCCCGCCCTTGGCCCAGGCGACGTGGAGGGCTGTGCTGTTTTAAATGCGCCTCCTGGCGCTCTTTCCCTGCGTCAATTAAGCCGCGCCACTGGTACTTCCGGGCATAGTAGTCCCGGGGCACCGGCGGCGCTAATGGTGGCGTCCGGTAGACTCCTGGCGTTGGCGGCAACAAGGTGAGTACCCTCTGCACAACAGTGACTCTTGGTGGTGGCGTCAGAGTCCGTAAACTCCCTCCGCTTTGCTCGACTTTCCCCGCTCCACCGAGGGCTGTGCTGTTTTTAATGCGCCTCCAGGCGCTCTTTCCCTGCGTCAATTACGCCGCGCCGCTGGGACTTCCGGGCATAGTAGTCCCGGGGTGGCGGCGGCACCAATGGTGGCGTCCGGTAGACTCCTGGTGGTGGCAGAAACGAGGTGAGTCCCCTCTGCACAACAGTGACTCTTGGCGGTAGCGGCAGAGTCCGAAATCTCCCTCCGCTTTGCTAGCCTTCCCCAGAGTTTTATGTTATGTGGTTGCCAGAAGCTATACCCTTCTTGTCTTCAAGAAGTTTCGAGTGGCCTCTGAGCTAGCTGGTACACAGTAATTAAGTTTAATATACATAATAGGGACATACATACCTCAGTCCTTTGCCAAGCCTATCGTGTATGTTCTTCCAATGCGCGGAACCTATAAGGGAAATAGGAACTACACTACAATAGCTTTCAAAATGTTTATCTTTAGCCCCCTCAAATCACAAACATATTTACATTGATTTAGGAGCAGCTGAAGCCACCAAGATTTTTCAACACCAGCAAGGTGTCATCTGCAAATAGGAGATTAACTACTCCCTCCCCTTCAGAGTGGGTATATCTGCTGGGTGCTGGGATGAAAATTGGACTTAGATATTCATATAAAGTCAGAAAAGAGTGGGTGCCAGCACACAGCCTTGAAGTACTCCTCTATTGACATAAATTGGGTCTGTGAGCTGACCTTGAGAGCCCCACAAACTCTGGCATTTGGCTCATGAAGATGAATAATGAAGGATATGTGTATATGTATAGATGACTAGTGGATAGTTATAATTAGGACCTGGTTTCCGTGGGAAAAGCTTTTATTGACTTGCCTGTCATTTTGGCGGTGTTTGACCAATCTTCATGAACTTTTCCCAAAAAAGTGTCAAAGTAGACTCTATGTGTCAAGGAAATAGAGTGTTACTAGTATCTTCTTTTGCGTTTGTGAAACAACAATGGACTCATTGGACTCTCTGAACAGTGTACTTTGTTTTAGTCCACTGTATAGAGAGCCAGCTTCCTATACTGGTGGATCAGCGGTGTGGTCTATGGCTTTGCGTTTGCTGATGTCGTTGTTCCCCCCGGCCACTGCTTGCAGGGTAAACACCCCGCCCAGCCGACTAAACGCTGACGCGGGCGAGTGTTGCCATAACGACGCCGCCATCTCTCAGAAGCGCTCACGCCCACCCACGCTGACCACGCCCCCTCGCCAGCTTACTTGAACGCGCGCTGATCGCTAGCGCAGTGTTCGTAGAACTCTCTCCTGAGGCGGAAGCCGGGAGATTTTATGCTGAATTTGTAAACCTGTGTTAATTTGTATTTTAAATCGTTGTTCCCCCCGGCCACTGCTTGTAGGGTAAACACCCCGCCCAGCCGACCAAATGCTGACGAGGGCGAGTGTTGCCATAACGACGCCGCCATCTCTCAGAAGCACTCACGGCCACCTACTGTGACCACGCCCCCTCGCCAGCTTACTTGAACGCGCGCTGATCGCTAGCGCAGTGTTCGTAGAACTCTCTCCTGAGGCGGAAGCCGGGAGATCTTATGCTGAATGTGTAAACTTGTGCTAATTTGTATTTTAAATCGTTGTTCCCCCCGGCCACTGCTTGCAGGGTAAACACCCCGCCCAGCCGACTAAACGCTGACGCGGGCAAGTGTTGCCATAACGACGCCGCCATCTCTCAGAAGCGCTCACGCCCACCCACGCTGACCACGCCCCCTCGCCAGCTTACTTGAACGCGCGCTGATCGCTAGCGTAGTGTTCGTAGAACTCTCTCCTGAGGCGGAATCCGGGAGATTTTATGCTGAATTTGTAAACTTGTGTTAATTTGTATTTTAAATCTTTGTTCCCCCCGGCCACTGCTTGCAGGGTAAACACCCCGCCCAGCCGACTAAACGCTGACGCGGGCAAGTGTTGCCATAACGACGCCGCCATCTCTCAGAAGCGCTCACGCCCACCCACGCTGACCACGCCCCCTCGCCAGCTTACTTGAACGCGCGCTGATCGCTAGTGCAGTGTTCGTAGAACTCTCTCCTGAGGCGGAAGCCGGGAGATTTTATGCTGAATTTGTAAACTTGTGTTAATTTGTATTTTAAATCGTTGTTCCCCCCGGCCACTGCTTGCAGGGTAAACACCCCGCCCAGCCGACCTAACGCTGACGCGGGTGAGTGTTGCCATAACGACGCCGCCATCTCTCAGAAGCGCTCACGCCCACCTACGCTGACCACGCCCCCTCACCACCACACCACCTCTACATCATAAAATATGCTCCGGATCAGGAAGCGCAGCGGACGAGCGCAGCGGGCGCAACGAAAGCGCGCCAAAGGCGCGCATAAGGCAAGCTCGTCTGCGCTCGTCCGCGCCGAGGACGGGCCCAGGGCCACTATCCCTGTTCCACCGCTCCCGTGTCCTACACAAAGCTCGTTGGTACGGACCTACACCTCCGCCCAACTCTTAAGCATTAGACCTGTAGCAGAGGCGCCTTACCACATTTTGACTATTCAAATCCTACCATAGGCCCACATAAATGTCCCACATGCCCCGAGGACATCTCTACCCCTTCCACAACCCCCTCCCGACAAGTGACAGCAGCACTGATAAACGTACGGTCTCTTCCTAAACATAAAATTGAAATTGCTGAATTTATTGACTCACATAAACTGGACCTACTATTTATCACCGAGACATGGGGGGACGACTCCTCCGGTCCAGACTTCAGAGCTGCTACTCCAACCAACTACTGCGTATGTAAACTAGATAGACCTTAAAGAAAGGGTGGAGGTATAGCTATTATTTATAAAGATCACCTCAAAGTAACAACTACCGAGTCAAACTATTCCGAGTGCGAGGCTCTGCTTTTCACCATAGGCCTCTTTGGTAGAACGTCATTCAAAGGTATGCTACTATACCGCCCCCCCGGGTCCAGATCTAAATTCCTCTTGAACGTGGATAACCTAATTGAGGCTTCAGTGGGATCCCCACACTTCACCTTATTGGGTGACTTTAACTTTCACCTCAAAGCCACCAATGACCTTGATACATCAATGCTAATCAACGACCTAGCTGCTGCTGGTCTTCTGCAAATCGTTAAAGAACCCACCCATCAGGCGGGACACACCTTAGATGGACTATTTACTAACCACCCAAATATATCCATCTCTAGGGTGACCCCCCTAGTTTGGACGGATCATGCAGCCGTATGCTTCTCCATCAAAACTAATTCGATCACTTCCCCCTCTACATCTCCTTCTCCCATCACCTTCAGAGATTGGAAAAATATCAATCTTGACCATCTCGCGGAGATGATGCGTGACAGTATCATTCCAAATGAGCAGGATCCTACAACAGCATCTGCCAACTACCTGAGCAAATTAAACACAGCTTGCAACAAGTTAGCGCCCACCAAAACTTCATACCGGAACAGAAAACTCCCTTCAGCTCCCTGGTTCACTGAACCACTTAGATTGCAGAGACAATACTGTAGGAACCTAGAAAGGCAGTGGCGCCGCCACTTCAGCCCCCCTGATAAAATCACCTATAAGAACGCTCTCTCCAAATATAAAAAACTTATCATAACAGAAAAAACGGTCTATTACACCAATCAAATCAATCAGGCCAAAAATTCGGCAGGGAAACTATATCAGGTGGTCACTCACCTATCCAATCCCCTCGCTCCGCGTTCAGAAGGATCACAGTCCCTTTCGGACTCTTTAGCCAAATTCTTCGAAGACAAAGTCAGCGCCATCTTCACCACCATTTCCCCTTCTCCTTCTTCTCCACACACTATGACTTTCCCTTCCGACAATGCACCAGCCCTCCTAGCTTTTGAAGCTACTACGCAGGAACATATCCAACCCCTGATTGTCCGGACAAAATCGGGGTCACCCCATGATCCTTGTCCACCTGACATCCTCAATCTCATCCCTGAAGCCATTGCCCCTGCCCTAACCACCATCTGCAATGCTATGTTCTCAACTGGCATCTATCCATCGGTCTGGAAGGAGGCTATTATTAAGCCACTTCTAAAGAAACCTACCCTAGACCCTCTTCTTCCTGCCAGTTACAGACCCATCGCATGTCTCCCGTTCCCTGCTAAAATCTTCGAAAAAATTATGAACACACAACTTTCGACCTACATACACAACAACAACCTACTTGACGATACCCAATTTGGGTTCAGACAAGGTCACGGAACAGAGACTGCGCTCCTAAAAGCAGCGGATGAGATAAGGACCACAATGGATAAGGGAGGCTCCGCGGTACTAATACTTTTGGATCTCTCCGCAGCTTTCGACACGGTCGATCATGTCACCTTGATCGACTGTGTCGCGGCCTTAGGAATAAAAAACAAAGCTAAAGAACTCCTCGCCTCATTTCTGGCCAACCGCCCTCAGACAGTGAAGATGGGTAAATACATCTCCCAGACCTTCTCTCTGCCTTGCGGAGTACCACAGGGCTCCTCGCTAAGTCCGACATTTTTCAACATTTATGTTTCGGACTTAGCGAGGGTTATAAAATCTTATGGAATTGCCCTCACAACCTACGCAGACGACACCCAACTGGTGCTATCTGTATACACTGACGGCATCTCAGTGGCAGCTAACTTCCAAGAAGGAATGAGGGCAATAAGCTCCTGGATGTCATCCAACTGTCTCAAATTAAATTCTGATAAGACAGAGGTGATGACATTCGGGAGGCTGCAACCTCAATGGTCCCCCCAATGGTGGCCACCTCAGATGGGACTACCTCCCGAACCAGTTGCTAAAGTACGCAACCTTGGAGTCATATTTGACAATAAAATGACCATTCAACAGCATGCTAATTCGGTGGTCTCCTCATCCTTTCACATTTTAAAAAGGATTAAAAAGCTACCTCCGTCTGCAGGCAAAACCCTAATCAGCACATTAGTTTTCTCAAAAACAGACTACTGTAATGCCCTCCTATTAAATGCCCAACAAAAGCTCCTCAACAAACTGCAGACGGTGCAAAATGCGGCGGCCAGGACCCTGCTAACCATCCCCAAATTCACATCTATCTCTCCTTACATCCGACAGCTGCACTGGCTCCCAGTGAGGAGTCGGATCAAATTCAAGGCTTTATGCATAGCCTATAAAGCCATCCACAACCAAGGCCCACTATTCCTAAAACAAGCCTTCTGTCCGCTTGAGCACTCAAGAACCTTACGCTCATCATCAGCCCATCTGCTGAGGGTCCCACGCACAAGAAGAGCAAATTGGGGTGACAGATGTTTCTCTACCGCGACAGCCAAACTCTGGAACACGCTGCCCCTCCACATCAAAACTGCTCCGACACTCCTCAAATTCAGAAAAAAACTAAAAACCTGGCTGTTCTCAGCATAAATTCACTTCCTCCACATATGAGAGCTCTGCTACGTCAGCGCCGAGACACCCTTTGGGTATTTGCGCGCTCTAAAAATCGCACTAAATAAAAAATAAATAAATAAATGTCACTCAGCCCAATAAGTGATCACCAGAACAAATCAAAATATGGCGTTTAGCCAGTTGTAATATTCGATTTGTCTTTTTTCTAAATTTCAAAAATAACTGTAAGTTCAATTCTATCTCCCTTCTAGATCTCTCCGCTCGGCCTCAGAAGCTTTGGCCATTATTCCAACCATCAAACGTGCTGGCATTGGTGGACGCTCCTACAGACTGTTGGCCCCAAAACCCTGGAATAAACTTCCCTTCTCTCTTAGAAAGCTAGAGAATCTGCTGTCCTTCCGGAAGGGACTTAAGACCTGGCTCTATGGCCTATAGTTTCTTACTCCCTGGTCTCTCCTCTACAGATCTGTATAGCGCCGGGACACTCTGCCCGAGTAGCCGTGCGCTCTATAAGACACCCATTTAACATAACATAACATAACATAAGGGCTTTGGTTAAGTCCCTGTATCCAGTGTTCCCATTGTACAAATCTTACTGTGGTTAGGACATAGAAAAATGTTAAGGTTGTTTTTAACTTTAAAAAAAGGTCCAAATTTTAGTAAAATAATGAGTGATACCGATAGTCAGGCCCAGCAGTTCGGCCTAACCACTTGCATTGACCTATCCTATGTCTGGTATTTGTCCCTTCTGTAAACTATCTGTCAAGCCAACAAAGATACGCTCAGAAGGCTTATAGGGGATTTTGAGAGAGATTATCCAGCTAGTAGCTCAATTTAAAGACAAGAGGCTACTTATGAAAATTGTTCGGAACAGGTGGCTGAGTTCCTCCACTCAGGAACTGATGAGGAGCCCTCAGATGAGGAACTCATGCTGGAAAGGCTGGCCAGGAGATTGAACTTAGAAGCTCAACTCCTGGACATAGAAAGACAAAGGAAAGAGATGGGCCTAGAACCCATCTCTGGTGGCATCAATTTTGAAACTAGGGAGCGAGAATTTTTTGGGACTCAAAACTACTCAAAGGGATTGTCCCTTAATATTCAGATGTGAATGATATCAATAAATGGTTCACTGCTTTTAAGACAGTCTGCAAAGCAATAAGGGTATCTTGTTGGGGCTGTTCTCAGGTAAATGCAGGGTTAGACTCTTGGCATTGAATGGAAAAGATGCTGAGTCCTATGGCCTCATGAAGGGTATCCTGATTGAGGGCTTTTGACTCATCACTGATGAATACAGGATAACATTCAGAGAGACTCAAAAAACCCAGAATCAGTCCTGGGAAGATTTGTTGACTTTTCTGCGAAAATGCTATGTTATTGGTTAACTGGTAATATTGTGCACGAGTATGAAGAGCTTTACAACATAATCATGAAAAGAGCACCAGCTAAGTAATTGTTACAATGAGAAGCTACATCAGCATCTGGTAGACCTAGGTCTACTTTTTCCTCTAGAATTGGTATACAAGGCAGACCACTGGGTCAAAACAACAGCAATCAAGACTACCGCTGGTGCGTGTGACCAAAAGAAAGAGGTCAAAAATACCCTCCAAGAGAAAAATGGTGACCAAAATTACAACAACAAAAGTCTTTTTCAGGCCTCAAAAACCGGCACAGGAGGGTGGACCCTGAAACTCTTCAAAGCCCATGGATGGGCACCAGGGTAGAAATTGGAATCACAAAAAGGCTTGGTGCCATGATTATAAGGCCCTTGAACACTGAACTAGAAACCCTAGCTGTAAAACCCCCCAAAAAAGCCTCTAGCACACCTGCAGAATATGCAGAAGTGAGTCCCCAAATAGGGTCAGAGGTGAGCCCTGACAATCTCAAGTTGCTTAATGAGGGAACTCTAGCCTCGGAGGGAGATGTGAATGCAGTTGCCCTGGCTGTCAGGCCCAGTAACCTGGAGCAATACAGACAAGAGGACAATATCAAAGGGAGTAGGAAGGAAGCCCTAAAAGATAGTGGTATCACTATTACCATAGTGACAAAGCAACCAGTGTCCTCCAATCAGTTTCTGCTTGGAGAGATCTATACAGTTCTCAACTCTGACAATCAGGCTCAAGTGCATCCAATGGCATTGGTGTCTTTAGATTAGGGAAGGGTTACTGTCCTCAAAAGGGTAGTGATGTCTTCTGCTATCAATGAACAGTGTCTGCTTGGCAATGGTTTAGAGTACTCAGCATGGGAGAGGTAAAAAAAAACATCTATGTTAGGAATACCTGAATATGTGGCTGTGAAAACCACAGCACGATGTAGAAGCCAGGGTGAAAAAGAAACGTTGGAGCCGCAAAGTATAGACCAACCTTTCAAGTGAAAGGACAAGAGGTCTGGGAGGCCAGCTTCTAGACAGACACTGTATCAAGTCACTTCTTGTCAGGGACAGCCCAAGATGGAACTGAGCCCCAGGAGGTTGGGCCTTACACAGCAGGGCTTTTGGGCCCATGTGGACCCAATAGGTAAGATCTGTGCTAGGGGCAGTGAACCTGTCCCGCTCTTGAAAGCCTGAGGTAGCAAGCTGCTTATCAGTAAAAGGGAAGTGTCAGTGGTTCCTACAGGATCTATTAGGAGGAGGTACTCCTATACACTGAGGCCAAAGACCCCAAACCTGGTGCCACTAAGAGAGTGGTAGTGCCTTAGCAGTTTAGAGAGTTAACATTGGCCCATTACATTTCCTTAACTGGGCATCTTGGCCAGACCAGAAATGTGGAGTAGGTTAGTGAACCACTTCCACAGCATCAAGGAACTGATTTATTCTGGTGGTAGTGGATGATGCAATCAAGTATCCAGAGGCACTTCCCCTAAAGACCACCACTGCCCCAGCAGTGGCAAATTCCCTCCTTGGAATATTTCCCATGGTAGGGTTTTCTAAGGAGTTAGTATCAGATAGAGAGACAAACTTGATATCTGCCTTCTAAAAACACATGTGTACTTAGTGTAACCTATAGGTCCACCACCCTGTACCATCCACAGAAAAATGGACTTGTTGAAAGTTTTAATAACCCTACATGGTATGATTGGTGGACTCCCGGAAAAACTTAAAAATGCATGTATATATTAATTTGTGTGTTTTCCTTGAAGTCTAGCCCTGACCATCAAAGAGAAATAAAACATGGAAGAAGGAAAAAGAATGAGAGATAACAAAGCACTGGCAAAGATGGAAAAAAACCAAAAAGAACCAGACAGGGTATGTAGAGTGGTAAAAGAAAGGGACAAATGCTAGAATCCAAATTTGCATTTATTTGCTCACATATAGATCTGCTGGTGCACCTGGGTGTAACTCTCCATTTTTGATCTATTCACCATTTATGAATTGGGATTTAATCCCAGGTGTAACTTTACATGCCACACCTTCCCCAAATGAAGGGTGGAGCCTCCTACAACAGAATGTATGAGCGTAAAGTTACTTATAGTAACTTTTCACTTATTTATGCAATCTCTGCCATTGGGATGAAGATTTCCCCATGGAAAAGCATTAGGAAATACATTAAAGTAAATGAGTTGTTAACATGTACGTTTTTTCATGTATTATATCAATGTAAAATTATCTGAAACATTTAATATTGATTTGCAAAAAGTATTGCGCACTTTCAAGACGTACTATGTAGGGGTTATTAGTGAAGTAGGATGGCGAGGAGGAGGCAGGAGAGCTGCCATGAAGAGGAGGAGGCAGCCACGGGGAAGGTAAGTGCCTTTTAATTACTTTTAAATATTTTGGGAGGGTGGAAGGGCCGGCTGACTATGCTCCACCACGGAGTCGTAGTTTTGCCTGAACTCTGCATTCACAACAGAACATGCAAGTAGGCATACCTACATAAACTCTGCTGGCAAAGCGTAGTTACCTACCTGAGTTAATACTTAAGGCGATGAGGGGAGAGGTGGAAGCAGCTCCATTGGTCATTACAAGAGCCAGGTCTTGAGGTCCTTTCTGAGGTGGTCCAGTGGCCGAGAATTCTGTTCTTCTGGTGTTCTGCCATCTGTCTTTCTTCTCTGCCTTTTTTCATTTTGTCTTTTCTCCTTCTCTGTTTTTCTTGTTTCTTCTTTTTCTACACTTTCCTTTTTCTGTGCCCCCTTTTATTTTTCTCTGTGCCTCCTTTGGCATTTTCCCACCACTGCTACTCCTGCGGTACCTCCCCCTCCATTGTGCTGTTCCCACTCCCTGCTTTCTCCCTCCAAGCTGACCTTCCCTCACCTTACTTAATGCCGGCCACAGCACGAAGCAGACAGTGGACGTGCCGCTGTCATGCTGAATTATTACCAAGTACAAGGGAAACCCAATTGAGCGATTGGTCAGGGACCTTGGGTACATATACTATTTCAGAAAACAGTGGCCCCTAGACAATCAGGGATGTATGTATGACATTACAACGCATGCTTTTACCAGGCATGCTGTTATGACGCAGTTTTTACAACGCATGCTGTTACAACGCATAGTGCTTTGGGGTGCTGGATAGTGAATATTTTAATTTACTATTCCAACTCCAGTCCCCGTGGATATTAGGTAAGGTGTTGGATAGTAAATTAAATCTATTCCCTATCCTACAGCGCCCCCCAGCGCAATGCGTTGTAATGACATGCGTTGTAATGGTTGCGTCTTAAAGGCACTGTGTGGTAAAAGTTGTGTTGTAAAGGATGTTCCCCGTCTGGGATAATCATGAGAAATAAATATAGATCAGAATGGATTCTATATTTTCTGTCCATCCGGACAGGGTTTAAGAAATCATATATTTGTGTAGTCAGTACATCTATACAATATCAAGTGGGACACACATCAGGCAAGGGGAGAAGGTCTGCATACAGTCAAATTTTACAGGGCAATGAGTCATAAATACACTATTGTGACATTTAATATGATGTAGTCAAGAACATATAGTGTATAGTGTCGACGACTTTTTGATCCCTATTTTAAGATAAAGGGATCATCTTCAGGACATTGTGATTCATGCCTTTCTTACATTTCTATCAAACTCGTGTTGAATAACCGAGGTTGTCGGTCGGAGTGGGATGACGAGAATTATTGTAATAAAGCCGCAGTCAGAGATACGCTGCGAGTTGCTGTCTAGTATGGAAGGAGGTGGTCCAAGCCTGCAGTCGAGTCAGTGCTCAAGATGACTGCAGAGCAACACACTATCTCATGCTTTTAATGGCACCACAGCTTCAACCACCTCCGTATCCCAGCTACATCTCTCAACCAAGTGACCACCACCGCACTAAAACTGCTTAATTGCATCCTTATCAATGTACAATCCCTCAACAAACATGCCACACAGAGATGGTACTTCATCGACGCCACCTCACCCGATGTCGCACTCCTTACGGAAACCTGAATGAATGTCAGCTCAGCACCATACATTGCCATCCCTAACAGATACAAGGTTATCTGCCATAACCACCCCAACCGGCCAAGAGGAGGCATCACCATCATCCACAAACACACCCTTCACCTGGTCACCTACCCACAACCCACATAAAGAACCTGCACTTCCAGATCCAGTTCAACTTGAAAAACACCCTCTGTCGTACCCTAATCTACAACAAGCCACCTGGCCCATATGCTCTATTCACCAACGCCATCATAGAACTCATCACACCCCAGGCCCTCACTTCCACAGACTACATCTGAATGAGAGACCTCAACTTCTACCTGAACAACCACAATGATCCAAAAATCTCTTCACTCCTAGAGAACTTCACCAACGTAAGACTGAAACAGCTAGTCACCGCACCACACACTTGACCCTGTCTTCGCTGCAGGAAGCAGCATCTCCTACAGCAAAACCACAGAACTTCTCTGAACAGACCACCACTGTATCCACTTCTCCTTAAACAAACCCACAGCACCCAAGCATGCCCACTGTTTCCTCTGCCGAAGCTGGAACAAGGTCACAAGGTCCAGCTCACCACAGTCCTCAACAGCACATCACCATCGTCAACCTCTGAAGCAGCACACAACCTTCACCAATGGATCGCAAAAACATCAAGAAAACAAGAAAGCAAGCTGGTTCATCCCTACCCTTCATGAATCCAGATACTCCTGCAGATGGAAAAGACATGAAGGAACAACAAAACCCCAGAAGCCCACACCACCTTCAACTCAATCACCACCGCACACCACCACCTCATCAAAAACACAAGGAATAAGGCCCCCAAGACAGAATCAAGACCAATGCACACAACAGCAAAGAACTCTTCACCATCATCAATAAATTCATCAAACATTACAGCGAAACTGCAATAATGGCCGCTGCACAGGCCTTTATTCCAATACCAGAATAGTCTAACTCATGAGCAACTAAGGTACTCATCAGTAGATCCTAATCCGGGTTAGGAGACACCGTATTGCAGAGACACAAATCCAGAGCACATTCAACACAGCAATCCAGACAATGGAAAACAGGTTGCACGCATGTAAAGTAGGAAAACCGGAAAGACAATCCATATGCTACACTCAAGTTGATCAGAGGTAGCGTTCCATAGTATTCAAGCATCCGGTTACAAAGCTGGAGCAGGTTGTCTTGTGACACAGGGTGTACAGCCATTTTTGAGCAAGCAAATTAACAGCAGCACACCGGCTGCCAAGATGAAAATTAACGGTAATCCGCCGAAGAGGCTGCAGAAAATAGAATTAGAAAATGCCATTATGACCCCAAATATAGTTTGGAATGAAGTCACAAGGCCAGAGCTTACTACTTTGAATACAGTGTGAATCAAAGCGCCGAAATGCAGTGGCAGATCAGTATGTAAAAGCACATGCACTTCAGTGCAGTATTTGCTACGTGAAGGACAAATATTTCATGGGATGAAGTAAGGGCAACATCTTTCTGTGACAATAGAGCCCTTATTCGACTCATCTTGTTGAACTCCGCTTTCAAGGTCGGAATGGAAGGCCAGATGGATACATCGAGCTTCCCATGCGGAGGTGGGAAAAGCACATTCTTACTGCAGACTACACGTTGGGAGACGGTCACAATGTACTGAATCCCTGCCAGCATACCGCAGCAATCTTCATTATTTCAAAGTAAATAGCTACTGTTTGCAAGCAATGTGAATGTCGGTGTTATAACTGGGACTGGAATACCCTTTAAAATGGAGGCTATGTTTGGAGCCATCGTGTCACAAGAGCCTTGCAAATTAGTGAGTGATCAGGTGTAGAAGTGCATTCTTCTCTCTTTAAATACACCTCTATACCCTCCCTCAGGCACCCATAAGTAAATGGCAGAGACCAAACTTCATGGTGATAGGCACTACCTAATGGTTCATATCTGCCTATGGCATAATGTTTCATTCACCACCTGAATTTAAATAGGGTGAAGGGCAGTGTTATTAACCCAGGAATGAGCCATACAGCTGAAATACTTTCGGCAACAGAAAAAGGTAAAGGTTCCAACTTTTTAAGATGCAAAAGTGAATATGCAGCATCATAAATAGACATACATTGCTGTTTTTCAGTCAAATTAATGGTAAAAATAGAGAGAACGTGTTCATGTAGTCCCATGGAACTTTACCAGCTTTAAGGTCTGCAAAGTCCAAGCAAACTGCATAATGGAACGTAATTGATTTTCACCGTGGTACAAAACAGACACCTCATCCTGAACAAAGTTAACAACAGATGAAACAATATCATCTAATGTATAAATTCAGGAAGAAAGAGTATTAATGCTATTAACAACGACTGCAAGCACTTTTTCTAAATTGGCTTGATCAATAGCCCGCAACCTAGAGGCATCTTCAATTTGAGACAGTTTCCAAACTTCATTGTAAACAGCATATACCCATCTTTCTGACCTGCCCCCAACAGGGCCTTTAGCAAAGACATTTAAATCAACATTGTCAGATATTTTGGATAAATAAAGTTTAACTGATGCCAAAGTGGAATGTTTAAGCCAGTTATGACATGACTTGCCTACTGAATAGGTAGTAAGAGAATGGGCGGTTTCAAAACAGGGATCCAGAAAAGGATGTTGGCATGAATCAGAACTTTTCTGTCATAACAACCAACCCTCGGGATCCAAGTTGGAAACATTAAAGGAGGAATTTGCTATCAGGGATTGCAAATCATCAACGGACATTTCAGTGTGATTGTACCATGTAGGGTATTCCCCCAAATCAGGAATGGAAGGAGCATTTAATTTTTTGAGACGTAGCCAATACAAAGCAAGTAGTTTGTGAAATAGTCGAGTTCAAAAACAACATATGGTTCGGGATGAGACATGCACAATGCAAAGCTTCAATGCCCTGTACTTGCCAACTTTCAGAACCACAAACAGATTTAGGATTTAAGATTTCTAATCAGAAAAAAGAGCCTCTACAGCCTGGACATCCCAATCATCAGAGCGTATGTTTTGTTTTACAACATCCCCTATTGAAACATGAAGTACATTGGGGACATTTATAACCTCTGTAGGGCAGTGTATCTGAAACTTGACAGCATCCCAAACAATCCCATCTGATACAGGCCGAGCTGTGATGTTGACAAAAGTCTGGTCCCTTTTCATTATGTGTGATGAGGAGTGGGATGCCAAAGTTCCTTCAATTAACCGAATTGTAGATCTTTCTTTAACATAATGTCCATTAACAAGACGGAAAAATACAACTGCAAATCCAACTGACATGAATAAAAAAATTGGAAAAAGCACCAGCCAAATGTAAGTCCAAGGGGGTATCAAAAAGAGTCTTTTAAACCAACAAGCGTTTCCCTGGCAACAGCGCTCTTTCTTTCGGAATCGCCATCTGAACTGCAGTCAAAACTTTTTTGACAGTGGAAAATCGCATTTCAGCTGATGTGTTCAAGTGTGACTTGTAAGCTACCGGGACTGTGTCACCCTCATTAGAAGTAATTTACGTGAAACCAACTGAGCCCGGCACAATTCTTATTGCCAGGTCCTTGTGGTTGTCACGAGTCAGTAGGTATTTAGATTCAAGAAGATCAGACTGCAAAGATTGCTGAATAGCTGAATGTTCTGGCAGCCAGCAAGATTTAGTAAAAGTAGGTTATATCAAGGCATAAAGAGGCTTGATACGCTGGGCATAATCGGGAATATAAATTTGCCGGAAGTTCAAAAAACCCAGTAAGGATTGTAGTTTTTTCAGAGTTGTCGGAGTGCGCAGCTGTGCGCATTTCTTCGGGAAGTGAGGTGCTAACTCTCGTCCTTGTGGAGCTCATAGCCCAGAAACAAAACTGTGTACTCTGCAATGTGTGATTTTGCAAAGGTGAACTTGATGATACGGTCAACGCGCCTCAAATGCGTCCAGATTTCGTCATCTGTGAGATAAATATCATCCACATACGAGCACCCATCAGGGTCGAGTCTCTCCAAAAGAGACACAATGCGAGCAGCAAAGACGCATGGACTATTTTTGTAGCCCATGGCTAATCTTCTGAACTGAAATTGTTAGCCGCCGGATGTAAACGCTGTCCAGTGAATACTAATATAGGACTGGTTATGGCTAAAAAGGCCATTTGATATGTCAAGTGTGGTTTTAAACCGTTTACGCATGAGACTATCCACAAGGGCGGAACTGTGAGTATTCTGTACCGTGCAGGTTCGACAAGGAGTGTTCAAATGCCGGTAATCCAAAACTAGGCGGCACGATCCATCAGGTTTGGTCACAGTAAAAAGAGGATTATTAACCGGTGACACACATGTTTCAATCATACCTTGATATTCCAATTGTTCAAGGATTTCTGCAACGGGAGCTTATGCTTCACGCCGCTTGGGATATTGGGGTTGTGGCATTCACCGCAATGGTATCTCATGGAGGGTGAAAGTTTATCCCATCCACATTGAGTACGGTACAAAGCTGGTGCAAGCACCTTAGCCCACTCTGCTGAAAAATTCAGCACCTGCTCTTTCAACACTGTGTGCGCGAAACTAGGGAGGATTACCTCCTCCCCTCTCAGAGCGGCCAAAAGGAAAGGTGGGGGCCAATTGGCCTCAGCTATCAAAATGTCATATATAGAGGTCAGATTTTCCCAAAAAATCCCTTTTATAGAATGCAGTATGTCATCTTCAATTAAAAGGACTATTTCATAAAGTCTGTAAGGGGGAGCCACTCTAGTGTCAGCAGTTTCGGATGGACGCAGTGCTTGCCGCAGTACTGTAATTTCCGCTGTGCTGTCTAGAAGGGTCAGCACCCATGTCTGGTTCCGAAGCTGTCCGTGCCAATATCCGTGGTATAACTCGCTGTTAAAGGAGCAACTTTCTTCTTCTGAAACTAAGGGCGTTGACATTGAAAACCGTCCTCCTTGCCTTTACCTTTGGTCTGGCTGGGTTGCTCTAGTCCTTGAGGGGCACCCCGAACTCTGCCGCGGTCTCCTCTACCGACTAGCCAGACTGATGTTTCCTGTGAAGAACGAGGAGAACGTTGTTCAGGAACCTGAAAACGATCAGTTGACTTAATACTCGCGCAGTCACGCAAATCATACTTGCGCTCAGTAGACACAGGTATTGGTGATGCAGGACGCAGTTCCGGTTTCTTTTGTAGCTTCCCCTGTTTTTTAGATTTCCATGTCTGTTTTGGAAAAGTAGGACGGCCGTCTTTATCAGACTTCACCGTCTTAGTTTGCAGCTGAGCTGTTACTTTAGCAAAAGGCTTAACACCCAAACTATTGCGGCCAATGGTCTTATAAGCGTCCGCAAAAATTTCGGTAACTGCCGGGGTTTATCGGCATCGGGGACTTCGCGCAAAGCATTAGACACCTGAAAGTTCACCACATCTCCCTTGACATTGGCAAGGATGAGATTGAAAACTATGTCAAACACTCCGACAAGCCTCATTCCCAGTTCAACAGCCAACTCCGGACCTTGGTGATCTTGGACACACTTAATGAAGGAAGGTAGGACAGCCATGGATGGTGTGCCGAAGCACTTACCATAGACTGCCGCAAATATCTTCCTGGGATCATAATCTGTTACTTCTAAGTCTACACTAAGTCTTTCTGCAAACTAACGGTCAGAATTCTGTGTTTCTCAACAGGATTCGGATTAGGAAATACTGCTTCCAGTTGTTCAAATTTCTCAGCAAGCCAAAAAGGCATATCATCCTTATCTTGGAGGCGCTTGCCCATAACCGCATTAACCATGACGGGACTGAGTTTCATCCTGGCCGGTACAACTGGATGCATCGCAGCACCAGGTGCCCCCACATAGACGTTGCAGAAAACGTATTGCACCAAAGCCCTACAACAGCGGTATAAAGGAATCTTAATCCCGCAATTGGGACTGTATGGTAACGTGGGTGTGGAGTAAATCCGGCCAATACAGGTCAAGTGGCCCCAGGAATAGACAAAGGATACAACCGAACCGCCATTACCAAGTGGGGAAGGGCACCATTAAACCAAACTCGATGCTGCCAAGCTGAAATCGGAATCTCCTGTGTCCTACCCGGTGTATATTCCATAGGCACGGCAGTGGGAGTGTAAACATGAAACGTACCATTATCCGCATTCACTGCAGGAAAGGTAACACATGAGTAGAAAAGCTCAAACGGGTATGCAGCTTCAGCACTCACTACGAAAAGCACCGCCATCCCTTCTAGCAGTATGCCAAACACCTGCAAATGATTGCGGACTGCTACCCGATTATGCTGGGGTATTTCAATGTAATCGATTAGGACCCAGGAGTGAAAAAACAATCTACGGAAAATGTAGCACAAACAGGTTGCAATTCAAACAAAGAACCTTTTTAAAATATCAAGCTTGAATAAACCTATACTTAAACCATATAGGTAGGTTAATCCATCACCACTGTCAACCAGAAACTGTAATGAGGGTGTCATGGACTGTTATAAGCACTATTTGAGAGTCTCAAATATAAGACCACATTGTTAGGTGCGCCATGTTGCGGGGATTCTGCTCATACACAGAACTGTGGCAGAGACCCAGGACCTCAGTGAATTTGGTGTACCAAAAACTCACCTTAGTACCTAGAACCCCTAACCGACTAGCATCAGTGTCTCATTAGCTCTCTGTCCCATAGCAAAGCTAGCAATGTTTAGACAACCCAATACATGCGACTTAGGTTTCTCTCAGGAATGGTGGGAATCAAGAACACTCTTTTGTTTGTTATTCTCATACCAGTCCACAACGTGAGTAAATAGAGACACGGAAACATTTAAAATGTTTATTTTAACTACATGCTCTAAGATGCAGTATTTTGCTACCATAAGCAGGCATATGATTAAAAATAATACGATCAGCATTGTTCCAACTCTATAAAACACAAAGGGAGAAATCATATTATAATGATAGTGGAAACAGGTTCATAGTGCCTTGTAGACCACCCTCCCCAGCTAGGAACTAGGTTTTATAATAATAATAATAGAAGGTCTCTTAGGCTTGAATGGGGAACCCCATACCTCCAAGATCAGCAGAAGTGAATCGCATCAGGATCTCTGGGAAAGGATTTTCTCCAAGTGCCCTAATCATGCATGCAGTGTAATATTAAAGGCGCTAGTTAGCTGCAGCTGTGTGCATATTGTGTTTAGAGCGTGGGCCGATCAGCCCGAATAACAGCTTACATTGTTATGGTAACCTTGGAGGTTTCTGCACTCACTGTACAGACGGAGTTCGCGTTGTAAGTCTATGGATGTAGAAAACAAGCCTTTCCCGTGAAGAAAATTCAAGCAGGCTAACTTACAACAACAGATACATGCAGTGTCATGTGCAAAAGCTGCAAAATGGTGTTTAACCCCTTCAGCGCTAATGACAAGGGTAACTCGTCATGGACTTTCCATTGATTTCAATGGAAAGTCAATGGAGCTCATCGAACACCCTTAGCAGCCAAGTGGTTAAACATCTAATAAGCTTATGCTAACATAGCAATGTGTGCACGCAAGGCCCTGTTGTCACTACATTGTCCTGTAAACTATCCCACAGTATGCCTCTTTCCCTAAATCCAACATGGCAGCACCTTTCTTTACCTGGTCAGAGATCCTGGTGCTCACCCAGACGTGTGGCTACAATAATGGTTAAATCCTCCCCAGTTGTCAATCTAAATCAGTTCTGAAGTCAATCCTCCTCCCACTGTGTTTGAGGGCCAAGATACCTCGGAAAAAAGGGAGGCAAGCCTAGGTCTGAGCTACATCTGCCAGTGAAGGAGTGGGCATCCTTTTAAAGCTTAGAAATCCTGTGTTAAAACGAAAAAAAAAGATAGCACCATGATTGAGCTGACATATTTGCATTTTATTTTCTCATTATTTTTCTCTCCCGTCTAAGGATTGTTAAAACTTTTCCATTCAGCTACTGCTTTCTGTTTGTGCGAGTTGTCATTGAGTTAAAACGCTACAGCTCAGGATTAAATGAAATAATTACGCACTTGTATAGCGCCGAGGAACCCTTCCAGGCCTTTCCCTGTGAGGAGCCCACTCCTGGGCACCCCCAAGGTGAAGTCAGGCATCCTCAGTGTTGTTGGGGCCGGTGTAGAGATTTAACAAGCTATTGCCCAGAGGTGCAGAGTGGGACTCATGATTAGAATAGGCAGCGAAGCGAGAATTATCAGGTCCGTGGAAATTGAGCCCGAGACCCGCCAAGGCAGGAATTGAACCCTTGTCCCGGCCAGAATACTGCATCAGGGTCTACCGCTCTAACCATTGAGCCACACTTCTCTAGGATGACGTGCAAAAGATTGTAAGGTTCCACTTTGTCGAAAAAATACCATGTTTTGGGCTTCAATAAAATGAACATGGAATTAAACAAATTATTAAATCTACTCAATTGTACGTGTGAATTGTTTAAGTGACCCGTACAAGAGAGAAACATCTCACTGGGAGAATCTGCAATTTTTTTTATTGTATTTATTGGATTCCTTAAATAGCACTCCTGCAAGTGTGGACTACATAGCAGCAGACATGGTACATAGGGGCATCACAATTTTCTTTAAGAGTTCCATACCACCTCCCAGGAAGCTCTGTATTATGCTTTTGGGAATTTGTATAGTGCACCGTCTGCCATTAGTATGTACTTATAGCCCGCCGTCTGTTAGATGGTGCCTTAGCACTCCATTCCGGGGCTTTCTTTGCAAACCAGACTCTGAGTCTTCCTGTAATAGTATGTTGATAATATGTTCTGGGTACTGTGTTCTGGTCCATCTTTGGTAGGTCTCGGTGTCATGATCAGCTGTCTACCAGGCAAGTAGCTTTACCTGTGTGCCGCAGTTAGAAGTAGGCTAAATATAGTGTTGCTGGCTGTATATGTGTCTGTGTTGAGGGCACCATGATATACCATCAACTGGTATTGTGTTGGCATTATGGGATGGACATATATATTGGGTCTAAATATTCACTGTAGGGTGTGTGCCATTTTCTAGCAGAGTGTTTGGATTTTTTCTGTCAGATTTTTTTCTTCTCTTTATTGGGTGTGCAATGGCTGTACCCAAAAACCAGTTATACACTCTGAAAGTATTGCTTGTTTTGTTGTATTGCTCGCTTTTATTCACTCTGTTTCCTTTGTATGTGTTTTGATGTACATGAAAAATAGTAAAGATCTAAAAATAATTGTGCAATACGACAGAGCCTAAAGCGTCGTATTGTAGATTCTCAAGCAGCTTGTGATCTCAAAGGCAGATAGTGATCTCCTGTGGATTGTCTTACCCCTGAAAGGCTGCTGGGGGGGTGTAGTAATAAATCACATTTAGTACACTTGGAATTAAATAAAAAATTGCACTTATTTCTACTAGGCTCCTGATTGGCTAGAAAAATTAAAATTGTCTCAGATTAATGTACTGGATCATTTGTGACTTGAAGATTCCTGTTAAGTAACTCTTTTCTCAGCATTTGCAGCTGCCCAAGACCTGGAAGATGTGCACATATTATCTGTTTCAGAAGACATCTATAACATAGATGCCACTTGTGCCCTGCTTTCAACAGATATCCCCTAGGAAGCAACATTATTCAATCAATCAATGAAACTTTATTTCAGCCAATTTGGCCATAAAAGTATATATACAATAACATATATTTTATTTGATTCAAAGATAAAACAGTGATAGGAAATCCATTCTTCATGTATCAATGCATTTATAACACGTAGATGTAGCATACAGACATGTGCAGCATATGTGCAATTTACAATGCCGGGCCTAATAAGCCCGGCTCTAGCCCAATGGGCATCCATTACAGTAGCTTTTCATAAAGTTGTTGTATCTTATCATTTATAAACTATAAGCATGAGCATGCGCCTAAACGCAAAAGCCACCATTCAACTACTTGGCGATCTTACACACGTATGCACTGTTCATCACACCAAATATACATCAATAATATGATTAAAAAAAGAGCTCATAAAATTCATAAATGTTACATACAAGTAAAAAGACATCCAGAGTCCATTAAAAAATATATAACACTGATCATCCAGCATCTATGGGGGTCAACTTCAACAATGCTCTGAGTGTACACCACATAGAGAATAAAAAAACTGACACTGAAAATGCTACAGGAAGGCATGTATCATTTTTCAATATACTAAAAGCCTCTAGGCAGTGCCTGGTTCCCAGATTTGTACGTAGCTGAATCGGCCATCATTTTCTCACCCTCTTGTATCCTGGGCAGAAAAAAACCCACATGATATTCTGTCTCTGCAACGTTATTGCATGCCGGGCAGCCCAAAATTTGTGAACCTGCCCATTTCTTTGTGAAAACATGTAGTGGCAGTACCCTATGCCTAAACTGCAGATTTAGCTTCCGTGCAGCAGCCCGCTTGATATCATCCAGTATGGGCTCTAATCTATGCTGCTCCTTGATTTCAAAATCACTGTGGTGAGCTTCAGGAGGTGTTCGCCCAATAGCTCTCCTTCAGTTCCTTCCTTGATACCATGGGGCAAGTTACTTATGGGTTATGCCACAAATGACCCCTTCCCATAGTCAGAAAGGTGTCCTAGATAGAAGCTAGCCATGGTAGTTTCCCCACCACATATATACTCAACACCTCTTTCAGTTCTTCCCTATACTCTGCCAATCGTGGGGTAACCCACAAACATCGCCAGAATAGAAGTGGTCTAAGGGCAGCTTCTTCTGAAATTGATCTGACCCCAAGGTCTAATCGACGTGGTATGAGGGGGGAGCTATTTGGAAAAACAAATAATTGGCTAGCAAAAGTATTCTCAACTTTTGCCAAACTGTCAAGGAGACAGTGGCCCAAAATGTCAACCCCATCTAAGGCAGCACCTCTAGCTTGCTCCTTGTAGATTTCTTCTACCAGGCCCACATGTTTGCGGATAGAATTTCAGAATACCTTTGTCAGGCCCCCCGTTGTCTGTGTTATCTTCAGACTGGCTGTTTTAGTTTGTGCCCCCCTGTCCATTTTTTTTGTAATCATGATGCAGAGATACTCAAAAACAGGCACACTCTCCAGTGGTCTGCCTTCCAGGCACAGATTTGGTCGGGTACTTTTGCCTGAGTTGACCACAAATGTTGTTTTCTGTAGGTTAATCTCAATCCCCCTTTCCTTACAGAAGACATTAAACTTATCAAGAACCCTCTGTATACCCATGGGTGTTTTTGAAAGTAGCAAAGTATCGTCAGGGAACATCATGGCTGGAGTTTTGCGGTTCGCCAACTTCGGGCGTCTATGTCCTTCCCTGTTTTTAAAACTCAACTAACCTGTTTATAAATAAGCAGAATAGAGTCGGGATAAGGACTCATCCCTGACAAGGCATGTTTATCAAACCTAGTTTGTGCAAAATTACCTTTGTGTAATCGCCTCAGAAGATAGCACAGGTACACTAGAACCCCCAAGTCCAGTAGGGTTGCCTACAGTTTATCTCTTGGCACCAAATCAAATACAAGTTTTAGGTCTACAAATATTAAATAGAGACTGCCACCCTCTATACACACAGTCTTCCAGTGTAGTAATTGGAGCCTAAAAATCTGATCTAGTGTGGACATTATTTCTCTAAACTCAGCTTGGAATGGGCTAAGGACATTGTGCTCCTCCATCCAGCTCTGTAGACGACTCAACAGCACTCATGCAAATATTTTTTTACTAATGTCAATGAAGCTTATGGGCCTATAATTTGTAGGGAGAAGAGGTGAACCCTTTTTATAAACAGGTAGAATTTCCGCACATGCCCAAGTGGTGGGAATTGCCATTCCTAGCAGGATGGCATTAAAGGGAGTCCAAAAATAGGGGGCCCAAATGGTAGATTCGCTTCGGAATAGAGCCCCGGGAATCTTATCAAGCCCTGGTGCTTTTGCTGGCCTATTCTGCTCAATGCTGCAGTTATCTCTTTAAATGTTATCACTGGGGCATCTTTTTTCTCCTTAAAGGTGATTGTGTATGCCTCGGGACAGTTACCTGTGGAGGAGAGGAATCATTATCTACTTTACTATCTACTGCCTCTACCCTTGAGTAGAGGGTCTCAAAATGGTCCTTCCACACATCCACCCCTAAATTTGGTTCTATCGCCGACTTACCCTCTGATCTGCCCATGTTTATCACGTTCCAAAAAGTCCTCATATCATGAGCACTCAGGGAACTTCTTAGAATATCCCACTTGTCTCGTTCCCACCCTTTTCTGGCCTCATCCACATTATTTCTGTAGGCCGCTCTTTTTTCTTTAAATAGCGGCCTATCCTTGGCCTTAATGGCAGCGAGCAAAGCTAATTTGTCCTTATGACAACTTTCATTAAACCAGGGATGCAGATATTTTTTATTGTTCCTTCATCTTTTGTTGGGGGAAAAAGAATTCCCATGGTAGTTGTCAGTCTAGTGAGATTTAAGGCTACTTTCGGAAGTACAAGTGAGGTACCATCAGCTAAAGCAGACTGCATCGCATTCGTAAGAATAGGGATGATGGTTTGGTATAGGGAGGATAACTTTTCTTGAGATTGACATATATCCACTCATCAAACTCTCTTTCTACAGTTGGTGAGGGTTAACCTATCATCAGCTGATGATGCCAGACCAGATATACTCCCAGGGCAAGGTGAGACCATCTCTAGAATCAATTACTAAAGACAGTGGTACCTAGACCGTTACGAATTTGAAGCAACCAATAAACATCTGCTAAATAGACAGTATGCTATTTGTACAGGCGGACAGGATTTAATCATTAAATAAGCGTGTAAAAAGGAGATTCATGTACAATTACAAGTGGGACACAGTCCTGCGTTCAACTTACAAACATAAATAGACAACATAAAGTAGAGGGAAGGTTATTTCAGGCAAGGGAAAGGAGTCTGTATCTTATACAATAAAACAGACTTGAGTCACATGAAAGTACCATCGTACAATTCAATCCACAATGTTTAGATAAATATGGTACATGCAGTGTTGACGACGTTTCGATCCCAAGAGGAAAATTCATGGGATCATCCTCAGGACATAGAATATTAACATGCCTTCATACACGCAATTCTAGACATTCAAGGTGTTGATGTCAGAATTGGCACTTAGGAGTAACTGGCACACGACATGGTGGTAGTCCCTGAAGAAAGGATAATGATTCAGGTGCCAGCAGTAGGGGTGACTAGAAAAATAGCCTGTTTTAGAGTGTTCGGGAACCGCAGGATAGACAACGTAATCTTTAAAATCGGGAAGTAAGTATTTACAGACGTGGCAGGTAGTGATGACCGTCAAGGTGGCAGACCGAGAGAATGCTTGAATAAGGTCCGAACGGCGCAGGGCTCAACCCTGTCATCTCTAGAATCAAGGCATTGTGGTCACTGTCATGCCGAGGCACAAATTGAAAAGCTATTACCCTGTGCCAGGATTTTGTGTCTATCAGGATATAATCTAAAATGTATGCATGCCCAGTTGTATTGAAGCTGTGGTTACCTGGTGAATCCGAATTTGTTATACCATTACATGCTCTCTGTTAATGTTTTAATGTATGAGAATTCATCTGGAGCACCATAGGGATCCAGACTCGTACTAACCCGCTAGTGGTCTCAGGGATAGCCCAGTGTTGGTCTTCTTCATTTGGATTGCCTCCGTTTGGGCAATCCAGGAGCTCATTTTGACAATTAAAGTCTCAACCAAGAATCACCAGGCAGTTATCAGGGATAATAGACAAAAAAGACATTAGCTCATCGAGTGTCCTTGACTCGTGGCTGCGACTAACAGGTCCAGAGTAAATATTGATTAGAACAATTGTAATCTGTGAGAAGTTGGCCTGGTATATGATGTCCACAGTTCTGTGGGCACCCTGTATCAGTCCAAACAATCCCTTATGGTGGTGGTTGTAAGTCAACCTTATAGACAAGCTATCCTAGGGGTAGCATGGACTAAGCAGCCTTAAAGGCTTAACTTCAAAGGACATGTGAAGCCAGCTGTTTTACCATATACAATCCTGTAATATCAAATGAAAGGACACCACACAAGTTATATATTATCAAAATATATGTATTTATTCTTAGAATAATCCCCACTACTCTTTATGAGCAATGAAGCACAAGCGTTTAAATAAAAGCACAGTTAAACATAATCAAGTTGCACGTTTTTGGATGAGGCCAGTGGCCACTCAAACCATATATCCAAAAAGTGGTATAAGAATCACTAATCGATTAGGGGTAAGGCCTAGGGCCTTGGAAATCGCTTGGACTACAGTGGACTAACAGCAGTTAGGACGGGAGTAGGCCGCGGGATTCGGGAGCAGTGCGGGAAGCACGGCTTTCACCAATGTAAAGTCAATGGTACGTAAAAGTTACAATGTTATTGCAAAAGGAGTCTTCCGACTGGACTAGGACTACCAAACTTTAGACTTAGGCACTAGAGGTGTGTACCAGTGTGGGAACACTCGCGCTAGTAAGTTACCTCACCCACAGGCCGCGGGTGCACAGGTGCCAACCTGTCTCGGGTTTCGTCACGCAGTTCGATGGTGCCTGAGGATGAAGATGCTGCAGGCGTCCAGAAGAGAAGTGTCCGGCGCGATCCAAGGGTGGATCGAAGTTGAAGGGTACCTGAAAGCAGAGTGGACAGAGTCTGGGTCACTAGCCAGTGACCAGGAAGGAACCAGGAAGGAACCAGGCAATGTCGGGCGCAGTCAGGTCGTTGTTGGGTGGACTCTGGGGCACCGAGGATGTCCTGGAGTGAATCAAGATCTGTCCCATGAAGGTTCTCGCTGTTAGCGGTGTCGGCTTCACGATCGGAGTCAACAAGCCTTGGCAAAGGCAACCCACGCAGGATTCGAAGAAAGCTTAACACTCGGACCAGCAAGGTCTGAGCGGATGCTCTTTTTCAGGGGAGCGAGTGCCAATCTGGAGCAACCAGATCAGCTGTTCACAGTTAAAGGTTCGTCGGTTCAGGGGCCACTAGCCAACGGGCAAGCGACCGGACCAACGCGTCGAGCAGGAAAATGCAGAAGGGCCCCACGCAGCATTCGTCAAGTGTAGAGGGGTGAGCTTCGGTGCAAAAGCTGCTCGGGGCTTGAACGTCTAAGGCTCCAATGCACAGCTTCGAGGGAGCCTCGGATGCTGCACGCTCAGCTCTTCGTAGTTACTTCAAGATGGCCGCTCCCACACTTCAGGTCGCCTCCACGGGTCCCAGCTCTGCATATACTGTGGATCGGGCTGTTGGAAGTCGGGATAGCTGGCTCTTGTCGATCTCTGTTGCTCGAGTTCTGGCAGGAACTGCAACAAATCAAACGTCGAGGTGCTGGATGGTGCCTGTTTGCACAGGGTGGTCACTCCTTGACCACAAGGGAGATTCTTCAGTCTTCTACATCGAGTAGGATGTCGAAGGGTCCAGAATTTCATTTCATAAGTTTCAGTCAGGATAATCTGATGTGCATTGGCACTGCTCCCACCTATATTCTAAATCTGGAGGCTGGATTACCTGCTAGTTCCCTCCTATGGGTGGGACCCACGAAGGGGGCGGTTACACCCCTTTCCTTTGTCCAGTTTGCGGCCAGGACTGGGGCTGGATGGCCCCAGAACCGGTTTGACTGGAATCTGCCCAGGGACACCTTGTGTGCCCCAGGCAGTGTCTAGTTTCATTCAACCCTCCCTGCTACAATCCACTATCTCCTGTCTGGGGTGGTGTGACACCTCCCTGTGACAGGAAACCCTTTGTCCAAGCCCCCACTGCCAAGTTTCGGTCAGCAGCAGGAGGTCAGACATGTGTCTGTTGCAGCAGCATCCATTTTGTGATGCTGGGGCTCTGGTTAGGATTAACCGCATTTGTAGTAAGTAACATGTCTTCCCCTCCTGGAGGGGTGGACGCTGCCCCCATCGTCAGAATCGTCGAGGGGGTAGCATTCCACGTTGTATGACACCAAACACGACATGTTTTGATAAAGCCAAACCGGAGTTGCAATAACCGTAAGGATTATAATGCACTTAAGAGTATATGGTATGGCAGTATCACTGGAACAGCTATAGGGAAATGGTCCCGCAAGATGCAGACAGGCTCAGCTCATGCCAGAGCACTACCTCACATAAAATCAAGCACTCTGCCTCCAGGATTGTTAAGGCCTGCTATAGGAGTGGCTGATAGGTATATATGTGTCCAGATATAGGTTTAGACATAGGTATACTATATCTAAGCAAGGGGTGATTACACCACCTTGCCCCAGCTGAGGGATCAGCCAGTTGTGTCGATTTAAGTACCAGCCAGGGGTGGCAAAAGATATGCTACAGCCCCTGGTAGGCCTTTGGATGCACCTATGCCCTTGGCACCTATAGTGCACTGTATAGGGGCTGACAAGGTGTCCAGTACCAATTTGGTTATGTACCTATAGTACATGTCTGTGAATTTAGAGAGAGAACAGCAGGCTGTGGGTCTGATTAGCAGGCCCACAGCCACATTAAGTCGAAAACCAGTGAAGCAAAAAGCAAAAATTGGGGTGACCATAGGATAGCAGACCCTACTCTCCTACATAATCCTAGATGGAAAATAAAGAAGAATACATTATATGTCATTTGAAAGTATCTCCATCTATTTTACTACACAGCCCAGATGTACACCAGCCCAAATGCAAAGCCCCCCTGAAGGCCTCCCCTTTCCCCAGAAGTTGCAGCTACACTATACGATGCGTAGCCTATTTTAGAAATATCGCCCCTAGCCCAGGTTTCCTGGAACATACATACATCATATTGCTCGATGAATACCCCCTATTCAGGATTATCCATCTTAGCCATTGGTCCAGCTACGTTCCAAGATAAAACCCGCAGCCTTGCTGGATCCAAACAGCTACCTGTGATGGTGGGTATGGAGGATGGTGAGTATAAGGCCTCCACTGCACTCAAATCTGGCATCTGGACAATCTCATTGGATACATTTAGAGGTGGTCTAGTTGATGTGGCCTTGTTGTGCATATCAATTTCTTTCATTTTGTTGCCACTCAACTTCCTACAGGTCTCACCCCACCACAAGGCATACTCTGTTTGGGGACCTCTGGTGGGAGGTGAAGAATTCTCCCCTGTCACTCTCTCTGAAGATGGGATCTTTCAAGTGTGAGTCAGTCCACTCCCTCTAGAACACCATATCTATTTGATGTTGGTATGTTAAAAAAAAAGCTGCCTGGGTCGTTCATGATCTAAATTAACAGGTTGATAGTTCTGATTCAACATAACCCCACCCCACCGTTCTGCCATCTAGTTTGCGGGGGACCCCCTGGAGGGTAAAAATAGCCCAATGGAAGGGCCCTTATGTTATGGCCCCCTCCAGTCTAAAATCGCCCCTACTTAAGATTGTTTGGGCAGCCAGTGAATTTCTAAAGTTGATCACAATACAGTCCCCCTGTGCATCTTTTGATCTCCAGCCCACCCAGCCACCTCTACGAGTTAGGAGGATCTCTCCTGCATCCTTGTAAGAAAATTGCCTCTCTTTTGCTAGCCTGAACATACATTTATTTTTTAATTCCTGATGTGATTCACTATGCCCCCTCACAAGCTCTGGTACACCTGTTAAAACAACAACATATGGGGTTGAGGCGGGTGGGAGATTAATGCATGGCTGATCTTGCTTTTCATTACTGGCTTCTGTACGTCGAATGGATCCTTCCCCCTCGCGTTGTCTGCGCTCCTGCCATTGCTCATTTTCATGTTCTATTGGGAGGATTAAATTAGCCCTACTTACTTTTGTAGAGCACTGGTTACCTTGATTTGGGGCAATAACAGTGTATTTTTTCGTACAGGGGGTGGGTCAACCGAGTTAGTGTTAGGTGCAACCTGTGCTACCTGGCCACCAACATTCTAATTCCCCCCATTCAGGACCCCTTGATTGCCTACCCAAGCTTCAAACAGCAGTGCCAACTTATCGACCCGTTCTATCAACAAATTATCCTAACTTGAACTTGTAAGTCCGCCACTAAATTTGTGACCCATGTCCGATGTTCATTGTCTACCATTAGGCAACTAGATGCTTCTCCCTCCCCAGTGTCACTGGTGGCCATTATGTCTTCAGCACCCTCCTTCCGTTTCACCCCTAATCTCGCAGATGGCTTAGGTTTTCCTTTTTTCACAGGGTGTGTTGGATCAACCCCCAGATGCAAATCAGCGTTGGATAATTCATCTGTGGTTACACATCCCTCTGGCTGGACTTTGGGGAGATCAGTAGCCAGATTTAATGGAGCATTCAACTCTGTCAGGGGAAAATCTAAATTCGGGGTTAGCTATAGCCATCTTTCAGTCAGTTCAATTTCATTAGCCAGCGCTTCTATTGCCCTCTGTAGCATCCTATCAAAAAAAGTGGGATGGGCGTTGGACGTGGGTTGTGGAAGTGTCACTTGCTTCTTATCAGCACACGTTTGTTTCCCCATTGTTCTGCTTATTATTTGGGATATTAGTTGGGATATTCTGCTTCGATGCTGTGCGTATAATACATAGGATCACTGCTTATGTTCCAAGATGACAACAGAGTACCAGCAGTTAGATGGGTTAAAGAATGGTGATGGATTAAACCCAGATCAGTTGACCGGGGGTGAGTGCTTGTATTGTCAACTCTCCGTCCATCATTTCCTTTGGTTTTGCTTTTTTCGCCATAAGTTGGCAGGATATGCTCAGACGTGAGTCCCTTGCCCACTTTGCCACTGGATTCAAGCAAGCCTGGCTGAAGACGGCTGCAATGCCAGAAACCGGTCTTGGGAAGCTTGTGTCCAGTCCAGGGAAGGCATGGCTTGGCAGTTCGGGCTGGACTGTTCCCATGAGGCACAGGGTCAGACTGATTTGCATATGGCCATGTCTGCACTGGGGTGGCAGAGTGGGCTAAAGAATGGTGATGGATTAAACCCAGATCAGATGACTGGGTGTGAGTGCTTGTATTGCCAACTCTCCGTCCATCATTTCCTTTGGTTTAGCTTTGTTCGCCATAAGTTGGCAGGGTATGCTCAGACGTGAGTCCCTTGCCCACTTTGCCACTGGATTCAAGCAAGCCCGGCTGAAGACGGCTGCAATGCCAGAAACCGGTCTTGGGAAGCTTGTGTCCGGTCCAGGGAAGGCATTGCTTGGCAGTTCGGGCTGGACTGTTCCCATGAGGCACAGGGTCAGACTGATTTGCATATGGCCATGTCTGAACTGGGGTGGCAGAGTGGGCTAAAGAATGGTGATGGATTAAACCCAGATCAGTTGACTGGGGGTGAGTGCTTGTATTGTCAACTCTCCGTCCATCATTTCCTTTAGTTTTGCTTTGTTCGCCATAAGTTGGCAGGGTATGCTCAGACGTGAGTCCCTTGCCCACTTTGCCACTGCATTCAAGCAAGCCCGGCTGAAGACGGCTGCAATGCCAGAAACCGATGTTGGGAAGCTTGTGTCCGGTCCAGGGAAGGCATGGCTTGGCAGTTCGGGCTGGACTGTTCCCATGAGGCACAGGGTCCGACTGATTTGCATATGGCCATGTCTGAACTGGGGTGGCAGAGTGGGCTAAAGAATGGTGATGGATTAAACCCAGATCAGTTGACTGGGGTGAGTCCTTGTATTGTCAACTCTCCGTCCATCATTTCCTTTGGTTTTGCTTTGTTCGCCATAAGTTGGCAGGGTATGCTCAGACGTGAGTCCCTTGCCCACTTTGCCACTGGATTCAAGCAAGCCCGGCTGAGGACGGCTGCAATGCCAGAAACCGGTCTTGGGAAGCTTGTGTCCGGTCTGGGAAAGACATGGCTTGGCAGTTCGGGCTGGACTGTTCCCATGAGGCACAGGGTCAGACTGATTTGCATATGGCCATGTCTGAACTGGGGTGGCAGAGTGGGCTAAAGAATGGTGATGGATTAAACCCAGATCAGTTGACTGGGGGTGAGTGCTTGTATTGTCAACTCTCCATCCATCATTTCCTTTGGTTTTGCTTTATAATAAACCACAAGGGCCAAGAGGGGTGAAGATAAAAAGTGGTTCATTGGCACACATCTGTGTACTGCAAAGGATAAAGGCACTGACCTCAGACCATGTGATGTCCAAATACCAGGTCCACTTGTTCCAATGGCAGAACTCAGGAGGGTGGCCCAGCCCAGCCTTTTCCGGCCGCAGATGGGCGCAGATGGTCCTTGGCACGCAAAGCAGTGGAAGCAGGTAAAGGGCTTCCTGTGCTGTGGGAGCCCGCTGAAGTATTTGACCCGCCTCCTGGCGTGGAATGCAGGTGTAATTAGTGGCGTCAGGAGGCCACAAGGGAGCCTGGGGCTTTGAGTCTTGGCTCCGCTCCCCCTCGCTGGTGGCGCCAGCTTATTTAGATGGTGGGGAGGTATCAAGATTTGCATTCGTAGGGGCACTGTTAACTAGAGGTAAGGCGGGAACTATGATCTGCATCTCTTGTGTGAGCCAAAACTCAGAGACTGTCTATGCATCAGCTAAGAGAGTTAACACATTATTGCAAGAGATATTAGGAACAATGTCTATTTTGGGAGACAATGGCAGCCGATTTGGATTTGACAATAGCTCACAAGTGAAGGTCTCACTGGCTTCACTACCAGCTGCTAATTCAGATCTTTCAAGGGTGCTTAAAGTAGAAGAAGAGGTTTTACACAAACTGCCTTCAATCTGCTGTCAATATTTGATTTTGTCTTGGTTTTCTCTCTCTTAAACATTTGAGGTACTTTTGCAGAGATTGTTTTATTTTTGGTATTAGTTGTTTTAGTGTTAAACATTGTCTCTACTTCCTCGATTAAATGATCAATATCATCCAAAGTAGATCTTCTGTCCATGTCTAAGGGAGTACCAGCCGCTCAGGTGTGGACTGAGGTCAATAAAAAAGTACTTCAGTTATGAACTTACAGAATCCCAGTCAAGTTGATGGTCAATAGTGTTACCAAGTCTCTGATGAAAAAACCTTGGACCCAGCCTCTTCTTCTGTGTGATGGTGGGTGAAAACTGGCCTGGTTTTTACCCCACCCGACCCCACCCATCAACATCTCGAACTCCTATGCAACACTGTTGGGTTGAGAAAGGTTTTCATGGTTGCTGATATAAATGGATGCAAATAACCTTCATGTGCATGTAGCACTAATGCCACAATACGTGGAGAGGTGCCTAACTGACTGCCGGCGGTGCAGGTATATCCATATTCACACTCATCCTCCATATCCTAACACTCTGTGGACATGACTAATGAGGAAATTCCAGGGTAACTAAAAGAATACACCAATGTAGATGTTAATAAGCCGGTAGTCGGCACTAAAAAGGTACATTCACTGTGTCAGATTATTTACATACAATTGCCACATAATTCTAGTAGCCCTTGCAATGGGAAGTCTGTACAGGGTGGTTTGTGAGCTGTTGTTAAATTAAGTAATTTTTAATAACATAACTTAAACACATTGGCAGAGCGAATAGCTCTGGCTAAACACTTACAAGGTCCCAATAGCGAGACCGATTGCATTGCAAATGCTTGTTCAATATTATGGACCCTGGTCCATCAGCATTTTGGGCTTACCTTAAAGTTAACATACTAAAAATGGAAGGTTTATGTCTCGAAGAATGTTTGCCTAACCACATCAAAATTACAGTGTAAAACTGCAATGTCAAGCCTGGAGACATGTTTTACAATGCTACTTTGGTGGGTGGCACAATGAGTGTTGCAACCCACTAGAAGCACTTAACTTACAGGCCTTGGATACATTGGGTACCTTTTACCAGGCATTTGTGGGTACATTAAATGTGCAAATTAGGGGCTTGCCAATTCTATCATGCTAATAAAAGAGAACACAAAATGGGTTCAGCAAAGACCATCTGAAGGAAAACCACACACAATATGGTCATATTCAACCCTAAAGAAGCAGTAAAGAAATATTGAAGTGCATCTCTTTCATACTTGTAAACACTGGGGCCATATCATGAAGCGCTCTGACGGAACAGCGCACAGTTGAGCGCCTACTCATATGCACCTGCAGGACCCAATGTAGACCTTAATTGGATTTGCATTACTTTTTTACTGCAAACCCAACACAAAGTGTTGTGTCGACATTTACAATCCAATGCAAATCGTTATTTGCATGTCTTCTGTGTGCGCTGTATTCTACAGCACACATACAAAGAGAGAGATGCCTTGGAGGACTGTTTTTGTACAGAAATGGGCACCTTCCTGAACAGCAATTTTGCTTACCACAACACAGACATCCTTGCAAAATGGCACAATGGTGCATTGGCTCGTACAGCATAAAGTGCACCAATGTATGAAGAGTACAGAACGCCGGCACGTCTTAGTAGATATGGTACTGTTCTACTCAAAAAATCATTGGCGGGGGAAAAAGAAGTTGTAGTTCATTCAGCCTCCTTAGGCTAGATCAAAAAAATCAAGTAGTGGGGAATGAACCACTTGTCCTGTGTTCCCAGGGTCTATGGTAACGTACAGGGGGTCACAATAGTAAAAAACCCTCATGTGCGAACACAAGCGTCAGGCGGTATATCTTGGTTCTCTGCCATACAGTGCCGCAACAGCATTATCATTGGGTCTTTTCCTTTGTATGTTACGCTGACCTCCACATGGAGGAAGACCAACTGGAATGACAGTGGTTCTACTCTCACCCATTTACCCAACACAGCACAGTAACTTTACCTGCTGCCTTGCTTGATTTGTTAGTAAGTCTGAACCACAGTGCCGAAGGCGGACATATTTTACCCAATTTTTCTTCAACCTACTGTGTTATTTTAGACAACAGCTCATCAGCAGAGAGGGTGAAACCTTTCTCACTGTTTTTGATCTGTACTATCTGCACATCAAGCTTTAACTCAGAGAAATATCAGGTCAAATGAATTCACTTTAGTCACTGCAGGAGCAAAAGAACAAGGGGCCTAATTCACAGAACTAACTTAAGACAAAGTCCTAAACTTACTACTTTTGGTATTCACAGAAGTTAGGATTTTGTCTTAAGTTTGTCTTAAGACAAATTTAAGACAAAATCCTAACTTCTGTGAATACCAAAAGTAGTAAGTTTAGGGTTTTGTCTTAAGTTAGTTCTGTGAATCGGCCCCAAGGGCAGGACACTGTACTGAGCCAGAGCAGACATTCAAGACATAGCCCCAGAACTCAAACAGTAAATGTATGAGCTTTAGATACAGTGAGGAAAGTAATACAAATATTTCACAATATAGTGATGCTGAAGTCAAGAAATGTAAATGCACGCACTGCACGTCGAAAAGGCCTGGGGTCCTGGCAGTTCCAAGCACAAACATATCAATCCGGTTTGGATCTAGGTTTATTTGTTTTGGAGGGAAAGGCAACATGGAACATTTACAGCATTAACGGTGTTACACGGTTGTCCAAACAATACCTTTTTAAAAAGAATATCAATATGGTGAGATGTTATAGGGTACAACAAATAATGAGGTGATTTTTAGAGTCTGGGTATTATTCAAATTTTTCAGGAATTATGTGTCAAATTGTGATTAGAATGCCGTTAAAACTGAGGAAGTGCATTTACACACAGATGTGTGTGTTTTACTTGAAGTCTAGCCCTGACAAAAAAGAGAAACAAAAATATAAGAGAGAAAGAGAACAAAAAACTTGCAAAGAGGGAAAAGTGAATACAAAAAGAAACAAGATGTGTAGGGTGGTAGAAGAAAAGTACATGAGATAGAATCCAAAGTTGCATATATTTGCTCAAATTTAGATCTACTGGTACACCTGGGTGTAACTCTCTACCTTTTATCAATTCACCATTTATGAATCGAGATTTAAACCCAGGTGTAACTTTACATGTCTCCACCCTTTCCAATAAAGGGGTGGAGCATCTTGCAACAGAATGCATGACTGTTAAGTTACTAATAGTAACTTTTCACTTATTTACGTCAGTCTCTGCCATTAGGGTGAATATCTCCCAACGGGAAAGCAATAGGAAATATATTTAAGTAAATACGTTTTTAAAATGTATTTTATCAATATATATCAATCTGAATCATTTGATATTGATTTGCAAATAGTAAAACAAAATGTTACTTCATGTTAAATCATTAAATTAAATATAGAAGTTATTAACATAATAAAAATGTATTACTTTATAAATGTTACCTTCAAGCTATAATAATTTTTAAAAAAAACTCATTCAAAGTGTTTTACAATTGCTACTTACGGGTCAGGGGTACGGGGCCATACTAAATGCTCCAAGCTCGAGATAATAGAGTTTTGATTTATCAGAAGATTTTGGATGGTACCAAAAAGAGCCTCAACTCTCTTCTATCATTTTGAACTGGGCATGGAATTAGTGGAGAACCGATATCCATAGTTCGGGCTGGACTGTTCCCATGAGGCACAGGGTCAAGACTGATTTGCATATGGCCATGTCAGAACTGTGGTGGCAGAGTGAGCTAAAGAATGGTGGTGGATTAAAGCCAGATCAGTTGACTGCGGGTGAGTGCTTGCAATGTTCAACACTCCGTCTATCATCCCCTTTGGTTTTGCTAAGATTTTAGAATACACCTGAACTGGAACGTACTAGATCCATTATATTGGATGGTTTTTCTCAGGCCAAAGTAAATACTATGCCATGGTTTAACTACCTTGAGTATATGTTTCAGGAGTGGGCTCGTATTGATCTGTTCAATAATCCTACTAATATAACCCATCAAGCAAAGGTTATTATTAAAACTGCTATTTAAATAGGGGAAAATTACTCCCTTCGTAGCTGCTGAATCAAAATTATTCAAATATATAAACATATACAGTTAATACAATTTACCTAAACTCACACAGAAATAAATAAATTTTTACTTACATTACCACATATTCAAAACTCAGAAATTCTCAAACAATTAGATACATATTTTTTGTAAATATTAAAAATAATAAAATACCATGTGAATTGTTAAATTATTTTATTTAATCGTTTTTTTAACACATCAAGGTTGTTATATATACTATAGCAGGTTTATTGCATCCATTATTTGTAGAACATTCTATTTTTTTAATTATTTTTTTTAGGTAAAATACAAAATCCATACAACTTATAAATATGACATTCATAAATTCATGAATTCATATGGTCATGAAAAATCACCCAAATATTCAGCCCAATCTTGCGTTTCTTTACCCCTATGACCGAAAATAAACTCCATTCTAAATTATAAAGATTGTTTATTTTGGCACACTATACCTCAAATACTGGGGGTTCAGTTTGAAGCCATTCAGAAGCAGTACATAGCCGAGCAACTGTCATTGCAATAAAAATCAGATACCGATGTTTGTATAAAGCAGCTCCCTGATCTGTTTCCAGCCCCATTCCTAGCAACATTAAAGCAGGAGTAATCCTCATCGGGCCCCCAATAACTGTAGAAAGAAATTTCTCTATATCCAATATAAATCTTGACAGTTTATTACAGCTAAAAAAAACATGCAAACTATCGGCATTATCTACCCCGCAACGAAAACATTTTCCATCAAACCCAGTCCCCCATTTAGACATGCGAGCAGGGTGTAGTACAAATTAAATACAGTTTTAAAAAATTGCACTTTCAAATTAACTGATAATAACATGTCCTGAGATCTGGCTATGTCATTCTCAATAGATATATTATATCCCCCCAAAATTATAGACCATCTAGTCTTGTGTTTACCTAAGTCATCCAGTCTATACGATAATAATAATTTATACAACACCCTGATTATCTCCTGTCGCCTTATAATCTCCAACAATGGATTGGATACCAAAGTAACATTTTTCCGTAATAAAAATTCCCGGATTTCGATGAATTTAAAAAACTGAAATTTTGACAAATTTTACTGATTTGCTAGCTCTTCAAAGGACATAAAAGAACCCCCACAGGTAGAAAAGTCCCCTAAATTGATAATACCTTTATTCATCCAATTAAATGCTATATTATCCCAAAAATAGGGGGAAGAAGCTTTGCGGCATTCAGGGAGGTGTAATAAGATAATCTCTCTGACGAACATATGTTTTGTATTCTCTTCCATACTTTGAAGGTACCATCCAGTTCTTTAAACCTTGTACGTTTGAAATAGGTTCCATCAACTTCTTTAAGCAAGCAATGCCGAGCTTCCGCGCCCAACAGGATCTCAAAAATCGAAGGAGCCTCTGCAATATTAGCCATCCCTTCCCCGGTCAATAATACCCACATTTTTAACAGAAAACATGCATAGAAGTATAAAGTGAAATCGGGTAAGGCTAGTCCCGCTCTCTCAACTAGTAACGCCATGAATCTAGTTGCACGTCTAGGTTTACCAGTGGTCCATATAAATTTTGCACACAACGATTGAAGATATTGCAACTGAGCAGAAGCAATTCCCAAAGGGATCAATCTGAATAAATATAAAGCTTTGGGAAGAATATCTATCTTTATAATATTGCTTCACCCAATTAACGTGAAATGTAATCGCCCCCATTTATCCAATGATTCTTTGACACTGTATAGCAACAAATTCCAATTGGCATCAACCACCTTGGATATCGATGTCCGGATTTTAATGCCCAAATATGTCACTTCTTTTAACACTCTGACATCTGAAAAAACAATGCTCTCTGAACAAAGGATTTGTGTTTTTGTCACATTGAGCTTATAGCCAGATATTTGACCAAACATTATTGCTACTTGCTCAATCTCTTGCAGTGCAAGAGAAGGATCTGCCGAGGTAACTCCTATATCGTAGGCATATGCAAAAACTGAAAATGAAACATCATGAACAAAAAAAGGCTTAATACAAGGATTGTTGCCCAACTGCTCAACAAAAGGATTCATGTATAAGGCAAACAAAAGTGGAGAGCAGTGACAGACTTGCGAAGTGCCATGAGAAATTCTAACCGATAATAAACCCATTGCAGTAATCTTAGCAGTCGGTGCCGTATATAGTACCTGCAAAGCATTTATAAATTTCCTTCCAAATCCAATTTGAAACATCAATTGCCATAAATAGTCTGATTCCACCCGATCGAACGCTTTCTCCGCGTCTAATAAGATTAACCCCAAATCCCGATTTATTACATGGGCCACGTCAAAAAGTGTCACCACTTTATTCACATGGGTCACAGTCCCTCGAGCTGGTATAAACCCATGTTGGTTAGACTAATCTACTGATGATTTTGGATAAGCGATTTGCCAAAATCTTAGAATATATTTTGCTGTCACAATTTAATAGTGAAATTGGGTGATATGACTCCACCAAGTCCAGCTCTTTACCATTTTTACAAAAAACTACAATTGTGGCTTCTGCTCAAGATTTGAAGGCATGACCCTTCTGTGCCGCCCAAAAAGCACTCAACATTTCGTCTTTATTTGTAGGACGTTCTAATTGCGTTTGATGGAAGCAAAATCACAATGGTAGATGCTTCTGTCAGTAACATACTAATAGCTGCTATAATGTCAGGTATAACTTTTGCTGATCATACACAATGCGGATGCCTTACTTGTGCATCATGGATGATGGACTAATTTTCATGACATGCGCAGTCCTAAATTGGTCCATTATTGAGAGAAGCCGCCACTTTGACATCCATGTTTTTTATGCCCATTTGGTCGCGTGCCTCGTAAGCATCCGCGGTAGCTGGCCTCCTCAACTGCTGCTGTCCAGATACTTCTGTTGGGATCATAGATGAAGGTGGAGGTGACACCGCCCCCAGCTTCACTCCAGATGAGTTGGTCATCCTTGTGGAGGGGCCACTGACCAACTCCAGCCAGCTGCATGGGCCAGCAGAAAGTCAGGCGAGCTATATGAATCTAAATTTAAAATGATTTATTCTGGATATTGTAGGTGACGTGAAACTCTGACACTTGTGTTTTAAAAGCCACATCCACAGTATGAACATCATTCCTTACCATATGCACACCCAAGTTTTGTTTTATGTAAAGCTAATGCTAACCAAATCTTTTTCTCTAGAAAAGTTGAAGTTGTATTAATTAATTTAACATATTTTTTAACTCGCACTATTTTTTTTTTTAAACTGTACCCTTCATGACCGCCCAGCTGTCACAAGTACAACCTAATGGTGAGCAAAGATGCACACATAATTATTTTATACCGTTCTGATATTCCTGGAACATCAAAATCAAATCAGTCTGAGATTGGTTATGGCCCACAGTCTCTAACTTTTGAATGGGGAATCCATGTGGTGACCTGGGGCTGAATTGTATATTGACTGCACTGTTCATGTTTGCACTCAATCGCAATGAATGCGCTACCATCAGTGACACCGTGTACTCATGCTATCATGGAGGGAGAGCATCCAAGTGAAATACAGAGCAGCTGCTTTAATCAGCCGCTCCATGTTTAACTCGGCACGCGGCATGCTACCTGCATGTTAGTGAGCAGACAGGTATCTCCCTGCAGGCCAGTTCAGTGTGTTTGCACCCCCCTGATGGGAGATCTAAGAGGGGAAAGCCATGGAACCCCCTTTTTCACCTCATGAGGGTGACCTTCAAGAGGCGCATTGATAGTGCAACACCTTTTTGTGCCACATTGTTAGTGCACTTCTTGACAGAGCCCAAGAGATTCCCTCATTTGCCTGGGTCCATGCCGCACTGAACATGAGGGAAGGCCTCTCAAGATGTCCATGTGTGCCAGTGCTATCAGTATTACAGAAGGGACATTACAAGCATGGACAGCCTACTATATATCACCAAAGTAACCTGGAGGCTCACAAAGTGGGTGCAACCGCCTGTTGCACCCCCGGGGCACTTTGTGTAATACAGCTCTGGGGCAACAACTAGCTGAGGGAAGAAATTGAATAAAATCCATGGTGTCACAAAGCATTTCTTCATTTCATTTGATTGGGAGCGGTGCTGGCTGTGGAAGTTACCTTTCCAATAGACAAGCCAACCTGTACTATGAAAGGCACTTGTAATAAGGTGGTTTACCTATCTGTTACATTGTCATGGTGTAATGTGGCCAAAAAGTAATGAACTGTGGCTCTTTATGGCTTCCCACAACACTAAGTGATGGTCAATTAAAACAAACATACACTTTTTAAAACATTAATCAAATATTACAGTGGCCATTATTTTGACGTTGTTTGACATTTTCACACAACATATCGCATATCCTGTCCACCTTATTAGTAGTGTATCAAGTACTTGTAATAAGGTTGATGGTTTATCTGTCACATATGTGAATCAGGAACATGTCTAATTGGTTCTGCACAGGGTTTTAGGGTAGCAGGAGAGTGGCGCTCATACAGGTAACCTAGTCGGGTGTTTGACAGAATAATGAACAAGAGCAATTGGTGCTACCAGGTCAGAGGTGGACCCAAAACCCCTGAATGAGGGAAGTGCTGAAAGCCCTTCGCCAAACAAACATGAACAAATCCTGGGCACACGTATATAAACTCAATTATGAAAAGTGATGTAGTCGACACCGGTGGTTTTCTTAAGGGAGGTTTATATGAAGATGTTCATGGGAAAAAAAACACCAGCCGACACGTGTTTCGTCAACAGGCCTGTGACTCTTCAGGGCTGGGAAACAATATAATATGAGAAGAAATATATTTGTTCATCAAATACAGATGGAACCACAACATAATATAAAACAAAAGTGATTTAAGTGGAGTGGCTATGGTAACACCCTGTCTAACGTGGAAACCCTATGGAGACCTGTATCAAATTTAAGAAGAAGTAATATAATGCATTGTAGTTTCTAGTTATCACAGAAATTAAAAGTAGAAACACATAAGTCTGGTTCTGGGATTTTGAATTCGCTTGGAAGGCATACAGAAGTAGTTATCCGCAAGGAATATTGTGGAAAAACAAACAAAAATGCCTGATGACGGATTCGCTTAGACAGCATACAAGAAGTAATGTTCTAACAAACTTACAACCAGGCTCAATGTTTGTTAAACAAAAATCTTATTTTATATACAAAATCATGTTTTAAAAATCAAAACGTTTGCATTTACATGATTATCAATATAATTGTTTTGGTTTTCTTTTCTTCCTCTGTATAGGTCAGCCCCACCATAAGGAAAAGATCTGGTGGGTCACTGTGAGGATCGCCAGGTCCTGCCGCATCCAGTTCTGTAGTGAACCTTCGCCGGTGGTCACGCCTCATTGTTCAAACCAAACTTGGAAGGCCTCCCAGCTGCAAAAGCAGTGAAGTGTCACCGACCTCTATGATAAGATGCATTCTGGCAGTGGCCTTCCTCGACAGATAGAGTAGGCCGTGGAGCGGCAACAGCCTCATGTATGGGCACCAATGGATGTACGACATTACAACGCAAGCTTTTACCACGCATGCTTTTACATCGCAAGTTTTACAACGCATGCCTTTACAACGAATAGCGCTTTGGGTTGCTGGATAGTGAATAGTTGATTCAATATTGAGGGTTTTGATTTATAGTTTGGCATTTTTATTACTATTTTTATCGAGTTTGTGAGGCAGAAGCACAACTGTCAAACTATAAATCATCGCATTCACAATATCTTGGTACCTTTGCAGCTGGCATATCTGTGACATTACTAATAGACTATCAGCCTGATTCATGTACAGGCCGTTTTGCATGGCCCTAATAGCGAATCATAGCGACTCGCTATTGAGGACACGCAAAACGGCATTCATGTAGGAATTGCTAATTAAATAGCGATTCCTACATGTTCTTTATTTGCGAGTAGCAATTTGCTACTCGCAAAAACTCCCCGTTCATTCCTATGGGCCAAGAGGCCCATAGGAATGAATGGGGAGTATCCCTTATTTGCGAGTAGCAATTTGCTACTCGCAAATAAGATAGCGATTTTAAGGGTGCCAGGGGTGTCCAAAGGACACCCTGTAGCACCCCTAAAAAGCACATTTGAACAGGTGTTGCGCACACACATGTCCAAAGGACATGTGTGTGTGCAACATGCAACTTAGAAAAATGCTTTTAAAAGCATTTCTCTGAGTTTTTGCTATTTACCGAGAGGTCTGACCTCTCGGTAAATAGCGGCCCCAAAAGTGCTAAATCGCAATTTCTTGATGTGTCATGAATAGCATTTGAGGAATCTCTAATAGAGATTCCTTAAATGCTATTCCTCGCATATTTGCTAATTCTTAAATAGCGATTTTTGCATTTGGGATCATGAATACCAAATGCAAAAATCGCACTCGCAAAGGGCCAGATTCTCAGAATCTGGCCCTTTTGCGAGCGCTATTGGCTACATGAATCAGGCTGTTAGCCCTTAAAAAGGTTGCTTTCCAGCAAGTGGTTCATAAGACTCACGCTTCTGTGGTGCTCATAAAGGGACTTATTTATGAGCCCTTGCGTCACTTTTGCGCCGCCAGTGTGTCATTTTTTGTAACGCACCAGCGGCATAAAAAATGTGCCTGGTTCCACCATATTTACAAAGTGACGCATCTAGGTAGATGTGTCACTTTGTAAACCCTTGCACCACATTATACCTGCGCCAGGTATAATGTATACAGGGGGTAGTCCGACCCAAGAAAGCGTCATAGAAGTGACGCAATGAACTCTATAAGATTTCACTGCACCACTTCTAGGTCTGAAATCCGTCGTTATATTACTGAAGCGGGCACATTTCACATGGGACTTGCCCATGTGTAATGACCTATTGCTAGAGTTGTGTCACTTTTGTGACACACTCCAGCAATGCTTCATTTTTGAACCTACAGATAGATACGTCAGAAATACTGAGGTATTTGTAACTCCTTGCAACATGATACTGTAAATGTGCTGCATCATTGTTGTCGCAAGGAGGGCGCAAGGAAAAGTGACGCATCGTTGTTTTCTTGCAGCGATGCATCACTTTTCATAAATGAGGCCCAAAGTGTTTTGCACATGCTCATGTCTCTATTAAATATGATGAGTTACCACTACTTTGCTATTAATAAAGTCATGTGACATGGATAGTATCACCTGGCCACTACTTCAAGCTGTATTTTGACATCCAGGTCCTGGGAATTGTATGAATACACCATTGTTACCAACATGGCCTAGGCCTCAAAACGCACATATTTTGTTTAGCCCTTTCACTGCTAGGCCTTCCCCACCCGCCCCGTGCTAGGATTTTTTTTTGTTATTTGGGGTAGTTTGGGCTGAACCACCCGTAACTTTTTGTCCACATAATATATCCACGCCAAATTTCCATCCTTATCTTCCAACATCTTCAGGATTCTGAACAAATTTGGATTTGGTTGGTGGATTCCCCTGGAGTGAACCAAGAAATTGGCCAAATATAGCAAATCTTTGCTGTTTTTAAGGAAAAATGGGAAAATAGTCCTGCAGAAGAAAGAGTCTGTTTTTTTTCCATACAAAAGGTATTAACAAAGGGTTTATGGTGCTAAAATCCCCATCTTCCACGCTTTCAGGAACAGGCAGACTTATGTCAGAAAAGCAACATTTTCTACACATTTTGGCATTTTACTGGGGCTTGGCCTAATTTATGTATGTTTTGTACTTTCAGCCTCCTTCCAGTTAGTGGTAGAAATGGCTGTGAAGCCAATAATGGATCCCAATATTGAATTCAGAAAGAGGTCATTTGTGTATGTCCTTCAAAATTTTTCTATAGAAACTATCAATTGAAAAAACTATTTTTGAAATTGAGTTGGAAAAAACAGCCATTTGTGCCAACATTTTCACCTGTATCTTCTACTAAGTATGGCATATTTTTAAAAGCAATATACCATTAAGTCTATCGGATCCTTCTGGTTGTGGGGATACATATAGGATTTGTAGGTTCACCAAAAACCGAAGGCACTGGTGAGCCAATGACTGAGCTGCATCTTGCAATGGTTTCTCATTGTGTACTGGGTATATAGCAATTAATTTGGTCAAATAGAAAGGGTGACAAATAGGTACCAAGGAAACCTATATATTTCAGAAATTAGGAACAAAATATAGAGTTTAGGATCAGTGGTTATTTGCACATCTCTGAAACTGTGGGTACCCATACAAGCATGTGAATTAGAGGACATTTTTTGAAATGACATCTTTTTTACACATTGTCTTACCTTTGAACGGCAGAAATGCAGATAAAGTCAATTGGTAATAACCCTTGTTCTACTATTCTGTGTTCCCTTCAGTCTCCTGATAAAATAGAACCTCACTTTTGTGGGTAGGCCTAGTGCCTGCGACAAGAAATGGCACAACATACAACGTCGACACATCACATTTTTCCAGTGAAAACTGACCCTTTTCTCACAATGTACCTAGCTGTCAATTCAGCCATCAACTAGGGAAATTTACCAAACCCATAAATGTTTTAAAACTAGACACCCAGGGGAATCCAGGATGGGGTGACTTGTGTCACTCTCACCAGGTTCTGTCACCTAGAATCCCTTGCAAACCTCAAACTTAAAAAAAAAAAGAAAAATTCCTTACATTTCAGGGATGGAGAGTTCGGGAATCTGAGTGGATCTACAAACTTCCACTCACCCAGCCTTCCCCAAAGTCTCCTGATAAAAATGGTACTTCACTTGTGTGGGTAGGCCTGGTGCCCATAACAGGGAAAGGTGTAAACCTCTGTTACTTCTTTCTGCACTTCTCTTGCTTCTTTCTGCATCTCTCGTGCAAATTTCTGCACCCCTTGTGCCTCTGTGTGCACCTCTTTCTGTTTCTCTCGTTCCTCTTTCTGCACCCCTCTTGCCTCTTTCTGCACCTAAGTTGGCTCTCTCTGCATTGCTCTTGCTTCTTTTGGCTACTCTTTTGTACATTTCCTTACCCCTCTTGCCTCTTACTGCACCTCTGTTCGTTCTTTCTGGAACTCTCTTGCATCTGTGTGATCCCCTGTTCCCTCGTTTGCCTGTTTCTGCGCTTTTCTTGCCTTTTTTGCACCTCTGTTGCTTCCTTCTGAACTTCACTTGCCTCTTTCTGTACCTCTTTTGCTTATTTCTGTATTTCTCTTGCCTCTTTCTGCACCCCTCTTGCCTCTTTCTGCACCACTGTTGGTTCTTTCTAAACCTCTCTTGCTTTTTCTGCACCTCTCTTGCCTCTTTCTCTACCCTTCTTTACTCTTTCTGTACATCTCCTGCCTCTTTCTGCACACATAGGGCTACTATTAAACTGACCTCAGGCACAGCAGTGCACACATGCAAGTGCAGAAAATGGCTGCTGGCCTATAAACTGCCATGACTATTATATGCTAGGGACTTAGAGGTAGTTTTAATCCCCCTGGCCTATTATGTAGTAGGGCCTTACAAGAGAGATCATGCCAATCACAGGGGTACCCCAACCCACAGTGTACCCTAGTGTATGTAGATGTTTTCACTGTATTCTAAGTGTCTTTCAGCATAGCACTGGCTCTGGGCCTGGTTAGGCAGGGCCCAGGATCAGTCAGAGTCAGTTACCACTAGTAACAGCAGCAAAAAACTGCGTGGTGCCAAGGGCACATGATGACTTTGCAACAAGCCTCTTTCTGCACCTCTGTTGGTTCTTTCTGCATTTCTCTGGCTTCTTTCTGCGCCTTTCTTCCTCTGTAGGCATAGCTAGAATTAAGCATTTAAAAAAACATAGACATTCACTGAAAAAAACATAGGTTTCAGGAACATTATAGGTAGGAGTTAGCATTTAAAAAACCTTTGAAATTCACTGAAAAAAACATAGGTTTCAGCGACGTTATAGTTAGAAATTAGCATTTAAAAAAACCTTAGAAATTCACTGAAAAAAACACAGGTTTCAGGGTCATTTCACTCATACAAACCCAGAGAAATTTGGGCGTTATAGTTAGTTGAGCTAACTATAACTCGTTCCCCCACAATGCACTGCTGATGACGTCAAATATTACATCATTCATGACATTGTCAGTGACATCACTGATGACAAATCAAATCAAATAAACTTTATTCGGTTTCACAGAGGAGAAACATAAAAGTTACAAACATACAATTACATAAAAAATGTAATTCATTAAAAATACAGGTTAATAATAAAATAACTTACACAGCCTCCCAATTAAATCTATAATCACAAAGTGCAATGTGTCATAACAATCATCACTACTTTGAGGATTTAACGTTTTAAAGTAGTCTGAGCCTTCACAACTTAAATATAATCCGAATGATGCACACAAGCCGTCATCACCAGCAGGCTAGACTAGGGCAACATTCACTACTCCTAATTAGACTCCAGACCATCCAGAATGCTACTGCAAGACTCAAACTAAACAACCTATGTTGCACCCAAGGAAGCTTCACTGGCTCCCCGTTTGTTATTTGACCTATTGTGAACTCAACAAATTCTTAGACGAAGACTGTCAAGACTGAGAAAAGGAAGGATGATTTTATAAAAAAAAGCATAAATGAGAAGAATGAAAGCTTTGCAGTCAAATATGTACAACTACACAAATACAACATTGAGGGGGCCAGTCTCAAACTGCATTGTATAGACTTTAATAGAACTATTTCAATACTTCTAAAATACTGCAAAAAGGTATTAACAAACCTAAGAGTGCAAATCTCTACCTCCTCTCATATCACACGTATAACTTTACTACTTAGTAGTAATCTGGTAGTAACCAGGGTGAGTTATGACTAGAGGGAAGAGTATGTGAGGATGTTAGGGAGGTTTAGGGGAAGCTTGAAGGAGGAACATGAACCCATCCACAAAAGAGTAAGCCCATTGCTATTCATAAACTGGACCTCTAAATTTACTTTAAACACATGGGGACACCAAGCAGTAATAAGGCTTTCCAGCTCAGAGCTGAAGGATGTGCAGCACAACAAATGGCCCACTGCTGGTACTGCAATATCCTCCAATAAAAAATAATGGAAGAAGGGACTTAAAAAAACTGAGATAATAACTTTTTTGTATTTAAATATGAATGTAACATAAGGTTGTTATTAAAATATAATGACATAAAAAACTTTAACTTAATACTATACATCACTTGTATTATCAATGTACATTATTAAAACATTTACGTTTACTTTAGCTGGGAATTTATTCTTTAAGTTCAACTTCAAAAAAATATTTTAAATGTAATATATTTAAAGTACATTAAGGTTTAATTTAAAACATGGTTAGTAGTTATGTTATATGTAACATAAAAATATTTGTATAAACTTTTTTCAGCATAATAACTGTATTTACATTTTGACATACTTTACCATACAGAAATTGCGCCCAAGTACTGAGTCTCTCGATAGTAAAATTTAATTCAATACATATTTAAATTCATTAAAGGTTTCATTTCTAGTTAATAGTGGTGTAGTGTTTTTCTATTGTCCTACATTTAAAATAATAATATATCACATTAATTTATTTTAACATTCAACATAAAATAGTTTTACTAATTCTTTTGAGTTAAGTAAATGTTTTTAACTTTCCGTATGCTTTCCCATATGAAGACTCAAATCATACATGTAATTTACTCACAAGTGTAAGTATCTTTGTGAGTATCCCTGTGAGTTTTGAGAAGCACAGACAATGTACATTGTTAACCTACATGTACGGGAAACATCCTAAACAACAATGTTTTTATAACGAGTTGCCTAAACAACGAATTCTAAACAACGACAAATTCTAAACCACGACTACCTAAACCACGAGTTCTAAAACCACAACTTACATAAATCACAAGTCTCTCCCCCCCTTCCACTCAACCATACGCGCTCATTTCATCCTGCCAGGATGGTTGTGGGTAACAAAAATCACGAGTGTCTCTTCTACGCCCCCCTCCCCCCGACTAGACTAAGATTAACCGCTTCCATGCTCATGACGGAGCCGCTCCGTCATGAGCCTCGGTTGAGCTGTGCTCATGACGGAGCGGTTCCGTCATGGCCCGCTTGGCGCGCCTGCGTGGCGCGAATTCCGCGCCTGTGCGGCGTGAATTCCGCGCCTGCGCTGGACGTTCCATTGAGCAGGCGGGGCCATGACGGAACCGCTCCGTCATGAGCACAGCTCAACCGAGGCTCATGACGGAGCGGCTCCGTCATGAGCATGCGAGTGCCGCTCGGCCCCGCTCCCCCCTAGCGCTGCGGCGGAATTGCCGCCGCAGCGAAGGGGTTAAAAGGTCTGCAATGAGTCACTGACTATAAACAACCCCAGAAAAACAAAAAGAACAAAGGTTGCCGTTAACTCTTGGAACTTCAGCAGGCATACAGAAGCGAAGCAAAGCATGAGAATTGTTTAAATGTTTTTTTTTTAAGAAAAAATAATCAAGGTAGACTGAATAGAAATTACGCTTACATCCCTCGTAGTATAAAGATCATTACTTGAATAATACATGTTTTAAGTGCAGCCAAAAGAAAAAGCGGTCGGTTTAAAGATCCAAAGAACATCCAGCCTTATTCACAACTATCTTTATGCAACTTTAAGGTGTTGATTTCTACGCAACCTGTGTGGAACTGGACTGAACAGATTATTGTGATACAACACTACCATCTTGTGGCCAAAAGTTTTAATTGGAAAATACGTTAATTAAAGGATTATTCACAACAAAATTAATGTAATATTACGTTTTTTTAAAATGTCAAATGATATGTATTTCAAAGAACACATTGACAAAAAATGGTAATGAGCAATTGATAGATTTTTCGTGGTTAAGGAATTCGTTGTTAAATAAGTAGTGGTTTGGGATTGCTCGTTGTTTCGCCTTCGTGGTTAAGGAATTCGTTGTTAAGAAAGTCGTTGTAAAATCATACATCCACATGTACAATTGGGAGAACGCCTGCAGGTGACATTTTAATATCAGAGTGCCAAGAGATTCATGGTGTACGTTTACAAAAAGTATTGTCTGGGTCTAGAAAGTTCTCAAGGAAATTAGTTTTGGCTTTTTAGACATTAAGGGCCATTTTTATCAAGGTTTTACATTGCCCATGTGCCACGCAAGTGGGCACAAGTGTGATGCAAAGCCTAAGTAACATTTTTATCAAGCCACGCAAAGCCACCTTGCATGGTCCTGCATGCCTTGATAAATATAGAGCAACTCAAGACAGCGTTGACCGCTGCCTTGCATTTCTCAGCCCCAGTGAGGCTAACCAGGAGTGGAACGAGGGTGTTCCCACAAATATACTCATGGATTTTGGTGCGTTACCAGATTTTTCATTAGTGGTAGACCTGGAAAATGCATCAAAATGCTACTCATTCCGGAGGAGAATGTACCTCAAGCTTCAAGAACTCAAGAAGCATAAGACAGGGATGCGTTCTCACACCCCTTTTATTTTAATTTTATGTTAATGGAGTGGAAAAGGCATTACAACAATTAGAAAAAGATATCCCTTGGGGGGGTTTACATCCCACACCTGTGCTCCTGTATGCCGACAATGCAGTCCTGATCTTAAGAACTGCTAAAAGCCTGCAGACCCTGATCAAAGGTTTTGCAGAAAAATTGAGTAAAAAGATCTGAAGCTAAATCTGTCCAAAACTTTTAACATGGTTTGTGGGGGGGGAAAACGTAGATAGAGCACGCATTTTGTGAAGGACCATAGATTGCTCAAAGTGCAGACTATTGTTTACCTCGGTATAGTCTTCAAACATTCAGGCCCCCAGAGTCCCCACATTAGAAACTCAAAAATGAAAATAGTCAGGACTATTGAGGCTCTGGTTAGATTTTGTAGCAAAATAAGTAAAATAGCAATTTGAGAATTTTCAAAATCACACAGGAGTGAATGCATACCCTCTGCTATATATGGGCCAAGAACCTACCACTACAATCAGACGTAAATCATTTTTTATGTAAGGTGTTGGCTGTACCCTGCACTGTTTCATCTATAATTACCCAGAGTGAGTTGGACATACCGTAGATTGAAGACTTGATTGACATGGACTCTATTATCTGTTGGCACAATATTTGTAGAAAGGCGGGTTCTAAATTTTCAAAAGAAGTCATTATTATAAGATCCCATGGCTAGTATACATAAATAGACTGTTAAATGAATTGTGTAAGAGTACATCCACAGAAAATCCAGCCAGTATTTTGCAATTTAGTAAGAAGGAGATAAAAACAATGTTTAATAACTATAGAAGAAGTGCAAGAGAGATAAGCAAAAGTCATAAACCACTGTAGTCAGATACTTGTTATGTCAGGTGCATTTATTTATTTATTTATCTGTGGTTTTTGTAGAGCGCAACACTCATCGCAAGGGATATCACGGCGCTTATCCCAGATAGCAACTACTGATGGCGGATGCTAAGATGCTAAAGATTGGGGAAGAGTTGGGTTTTCAGTTTTTTCCGAAACTGGAGATAGTTTGTGGTATGTCTCAGGTCGGTGGGGAGCTCATTCCACCTTTTTGCTGCCAAGTAGGATCTCGGATTACCCTTGTATCTAACTATGGTAACAAATACCCACCAGAGATTTTAACTCACATGAATGAGATTGGGCATTCTGCACCAGGTGGTAGCATGCCCCAAGAAAGATGCATAAGAAAATTACCAAAGTTCTCCTGGGATGGCCGGGCCTCACAATCAACTGTCCATCTCATGGTATTTTGTGGATATATACATAAATATATTAGAAATAATCTGTTGTGCCCCTTATTCTTAACCTTGGCCTGAAGCAGGGCTGTGTGTTCGTGCCACACTATTCAACCTATTTATGTTGAATCTACCTCAGAAACTCAATATCAGGAACTCCCATGCACCCAGGCTGGGGGGTAAAACTCCGTCCAACCTCCTGTACACCGATGATGTAATTCTGTTCAACCTCATAGCAGTCGGCATGCAACATCTCCTTAACAAAATGCAGGATTGTACCATAGAAGACAATCTGAGAATTAACCTCAAGAAAACAAGGACAATGTCCATCAATAACAAGAAGAAATGAGCGAGGTCCTGGCACAAGGGTGGAACGCAAATAGAACCAGTGGCTGATTGCAAATATCTAGATGTTAACATAGATAAAGAAGGATCCTTCGCACGACAACAAGAAGAAATCAGAAGGAAAGGACTGGTTCGAGCAATAACTTTTAAAAATCCTACATCAAACTAACTAGGCCGACAATTGGGGGCATATTACCAAGGGTGGCGATAGGCAATTATCGCCGGTTTAGCGGCCGTTTTCGGCCGCTAAGCGGCGATAATTCTATCGCTCTATTAGCAAGCTGTCGCTAACTGATGTTAGCGACAGCTTTTAGGCGATAGCTAGCTGTTTGGGGCCCGCTTTGCATGTCAGCGATATTTATCGCTAATGCCATGCAAAGTGGGCGTACCCAACCTGTTAGCGACTGAAAGCAGTCGCTAACGTCGCTATCGCCTATTAGCAAGGCAGGCGTAGCGATGGAAATATTCCCGCTATCGCCAAAAACCAACGCCTGCTCAGACCAGTTCTTATCCATGTTATCCAATGGGAGGTGGATAACATGGCTAAGAGAATTTCATCGCTAATGCGTGAATATCGCTGTATTCTCAGCGATATTCACACATTTCGCCGCTATCGCAGGATATTTTAGCACAATGGAGAACAACGTTGCTAATAGCATGTTTTCTCCGCTAACATATCCAGAGATAGGCAGCGATAAAAAAATCGTCGCTAAGCCTATTTAGCGATAATTATCGCTACTTGTTGGTAATATGCCCTTAAGTCCCTTTCTGAAAGTAGCACAGGCCAAAATTCTACCCACAATAACTTATGGCATCGAATCAATGCAAGGCAGATATGCCAAACTATTGGACATAATTCTAGTCAAAGCATACAGAATTATGTTCAGCCTCCCAATCTACAGTGTAAATAAGGCTAGAGTTTGGCCTATTGAAGCAATCCTTGGCCAGGCATGGTGCCTACATCATCTGCTGGAACAAGATCAGGTCATCTGCCCCAAACAATCTAAACCAGCTCTTATGCAAGACCTCCAGCAGAGGGATACAACTACAGGAATATCTGTCAACCACTCGGCTCTCTGACCTCTGGAACACGCAGATCCATCATTCAGCCTTTAAGAAGCTGGTCTGGAAATCTCTAAAACAACTCTGTTTGGTGGAGGACAAAGCCGCCTTCTCACAACTGCAAGTCTTTGAACAACTATAAAATGTTTCCTCCTCAAAAATACTTTAACCTGGGATACCTGAAATCAAGAAAGACTAAGGGGCATATTACCAAGCAATAGCGATAATTATCGCTATTGCTTGGTTAGAGACAAAAATTTACCGCTGAGCTGCGGCGATTTGTATCGCAAATAAACCTTGGTATTACCAAGGTTTATCGCAAATGCGATAAAAATTGGCCGCAATGCATGAATATCGCTGAAAAGTCAGCAATATTCATGCATTACCGAGCTAATGCTCTTAGCCATGTTATCCACCTCCCATTGGATAACATGGCTAAGAACTGCTCAGGGCAGGTGTTAGCTTTTGGAGATATTCGCGTTTAGCCCGAATATCTCCATAAGTTGGTAATAGGAGATAGCGATGTTAGCGACTGTTTCCAGTCGCTAACATCTTGGCACGCCCACTTTGCATGTCATTAGTGATAAATATCACTGACATGCAAAGTGGGGCCCAAGATGGTCGCTATCTCCTACTAGCTGTCGCTAACTGGTGTTAGCGACAGCTAGGTAATAGGGAGATAATTTTATCTCCGCTTTCTTGGCTTTTAAAGCTAAAAAAGCGGAGATAAAACCCCTTGATAATATGCCCCTAAATTCTTAAGGCATTGCCTTGGCCTGCTGCTGTGCACTTAGGACCTCCCACTGTGGCTGCGGGCGTCAACCATAACTTCTTGCAGCTTGTGAAAAAATGGTCAGCGAGATATCGTGCACCTACTCTGTATCTGCAAGAAGATGCGTCAGGAAAAAACAATCTTCTTCAATCAGAGGGGAATTCGCTCAAGGAGGCAAACAGTCCTGGCATGCTTTGAGCCAAGAGATCCACAATGAAATTGTAAGCCAGTAAGATTTCTAGCGTTAGCCAAACAAAAAATGCCATCAGCCTCCGCTCATAGACACAGCCAGACCACCAGATGAAGCCCTTATAGGAATTCACAGCTGGCCCAACACAAAATCACTTCATGCTGGCCCAGACTCTAAGTATTGCCAGCATCTTCACACACTGGTGAACCAACCATTCCCTATTTATTCAAGGAAGAGAGGCTGATCCCACTAAGGCAGAGCCGGGAAGGCCTCAAGGAATCCAGTACCTTATAACATCTGTGAAGCTCCTTCCTGCACTGATTGTATTGTTTGGACCAGCAACAAACTCTGCACCAGCACACAGGCAAAGTCTCCAAATCAAATTGTTCTTTTAACTGTTACCAAACCAATTCACCTAAAGCTCTGTAAAATATGTGTGCATCTCCACATTTGCTCATGTTCTTAAGGTTTTAATTGAAGCTTTTGTACTGCAATGACTTTTAGTACCTATGCACTTGAAATTAAATTATTCTGAACCCAGAAATGTTTTTTTGATCAAGATGCATTTAAGTTTGTATGTAACCCAGAGAATGCATTCATTTGTCATACTTTTTCGACTTACAATGAGGGTGTATTGGCAAAAAGGACAATTTAACAGCTCTAGATGAGATAAGATAACAAAATTAAGTCTTACCGCAGCTCTGTTTTGATCAGACCAAATGTAAATTTTTTTAACACATGTTTTATACAGCATCTATCACTTATTGGAGAATCATCAATTGCCTTTGCTGTTTTAAAGAATTAAATCATGGCATCATCTGATTATAAGTAATGTGGCCCAGAGCATATTTCATAATGTTTTTTATAGGATGTTGTAGACATTTTATATACTGTCTTACATGCTTAGCTAAGTAGTACTATATTACCTCACTCGGAGTTCCATGACTTCCGTGACCTTGTCCCCCTGAAATTTAAAATAGCATTTTCCAAGTAATTTGTAAATATATTCATTCTGGGTCATTCATTATGTGTTTAGCAGGCTATTGGGCCACTGTAGCACTTGTTTTTCCCATTTGTATGCATTTTGGAGCATTTTTGAACACTTTGATGCACCAATGATGTCTTTGGACTTAATCATTTTTCACTTCATGGAGACTTCAAAAGTGTTAGAAATTCATTTTGGAGGCACACCGAACAGTGCAAATGCAGTTACATAGCATTCAGGACACTGCAATTACACCTATACAGTTTTTAAATGATTTTGATTTAATACAATTTTTGACCTCCATGAGGAGTGCCCTTAAGCTGAACTTTTACCCAGCTCGGAGTTCCATGACTTCCATGACCTTGTCCCCCTGAAATTGAAAATCGAATTTTCAAAGTATTTTGTAAAAATATTCATTCTGTGTCATTCATTATGTCTTTAGCATGCTATTGGGCCACTGCGGCACTATGTTTTGTTAATTTTAACCAAATATTGACCTTTTTTGAACACTTTGATGCACCAGTGAAGTTTTTGGACTTGCCCATTTTTCACTTCATGGAGACTTCAAAAATGTTAGAAATTCATTTTGGAAATACCCAGAGCAGTGCAAATGCAGTCATATAGCATTCAGGACACTGCAATTACACCTATATAGTTTTTAAATGATTGTGATGCAATAAAATGTTTGACCTCCATGGGGAGGGCACTCAAGCTAAATATTTTACCCAGCTCTGAGTTCCACGACTTCGGACAAAAAAGTGGCCATGTCCCCCTGACTTTATTTTTATTTTTTCACTCTGTTTCATTCATTGTGTGTTTATAATGCAAGTAAGCCACTGTAACACTCAATTGTTTTTATTTTAAACAATTTTTGTGCATTTTTTCACACTTTGATGCATCTTGGGACACAGCCATTTTTTGCTCCAGGTGCACTTCAAAGGTGTTAGAAATTCATTTTGGAGGTACACAGAACAGTGCAAATGCACCTATATAGCATTCAGGACACTCGAATCACACCTATATCGTTTTTAAATGATTTTGATGAATTGAAAATTTTGACCTCCATAAGGGGGGCAAAGTTTGAACTTTTACCCCACTCGGAGTTCCATGACTTCCGTGACCTTGTCCCCCTGAAATTTAAAATACATTTTCCAAGTAATTTGTAAATATATTCATTCTGGGTCATTCATTATGTGTTTAGCATGCTATTGGGCCACTGTAGCACTTGTTTTTTTCCGATTTGTATGCATTTTGGAGCATTTTTGAACACTTTGATGCACCAATGATGTCTTTGGACTTAGTCATTTTTCACTTCATGGAGACTTTAAAAGTGTTAGAAATTCATTTTTGAGGCACACAGAACAGTGCAAATGCAGTTACATAGCATTCAGGACACTGCAATTACACCTATATAGTTTTTAAATGATTTTGATGCAATACAATTTTTGATCTCCATGGGGAGGGCACTCAAGCTAAACTTTTACCCAGCTCTGAGTTTCACGACATCGGACACAAACGTGACCATGTCCCCCTGACTTTATTTTTATTTTTTCACTCTATTTCATTCATTGTGTGTTTATAATGCAAGTAAGCCACTGTAACACTCAATTGTTTTTATTTTAAACAATTTTTGTGCATTTTTTCACACTTTGATGCATCTTGGGACATAGCCATTTTTTGCTCCAGGTGCACTTCAAAGGTGTTAGAAATTCATTTTGGAGGTACACAGGACACTACAATTGCACATTTATAGCATTCCAAACACTGCAGTTGCATCTATACACTTTTTAAATTATTTTGTGTTATATATTTTTTTGACCTCTTGGAGCACATGAAGCACCATAGCCTTCTGCAGAAGAAGTGACTCTGTACCCTGAACAACTAAAATGTGACAAATATAACTAAAACAGGTGGATGGACGCTAGAATTGTGTCTCAGACATTGCTGCTATATCACCTGAGGTATAATTTGGGTTCCTGATGTCCACAAGGACCCACAAACTGTCAAGAGAGTCGATACCGAAAATTAGCAAAAATTGTCCCAAAAATTTTTTTGACAAGATTTGCTAATTTGTCAAATAACTCAAACTGGATATCAGAGACACCTTTTGAGTGTTCATGACATAAATAAACTTGTTAGAAATGCCAGATCTAATGCTTTCATTAGATCTGTCTACCTTTGGTATTATCAGAAATTTTTTTTCCAGCTTCCAGCCAAGGGAAAAACATGAGATTGTACCCGATTTTGAGCACGTTGGGCTGGGTGGAAGAAGTGACTTTGCCCCCTTAAACACAAAAACTTCAAAAAGTCGCCCCTGGAGGGCAGAAAAGGGTCTTAGACACTCCTGGTATGTCATCTGAGGTATACTAGGGGGTCCTTGGGTCCAGAACTGGAAATGTGATGTGTCTCTGAGCTCTATGGCCTATAATGGAAAAAATGAGTTTGACATCAAACACCTCGAAATGTCACAAATAGGAGTCCGACGTGTACCTGGAGGCTGGAAATGAGCCCTAGCCACTCTTGCTACATCACCTGAGATATATTATGGGGTCCTGGTGGCTAAGGGGACCCACAAACAGTCATGAGGGTTGATACTGAAAATTAGCAAAACTGGCTAATAGTGAGCACTTTTAGCAAGTTTTGCTAATTTGTCAAATAGCTCGGGCTGGATATCAGAGACACCGTTTGAGTGCACAAGATATAAATACACTTGTTAGAAAGGTCAGATCTTATGCTTTCATTTGATCTATTTACCTTTGCTATTATCTGAATTTTTTTTTCAGCTTCCAACCAAGGGAAAAACCTGATATCATACCCAATTTTGAGCACCAAGGCTGGGTGGAAGAAGTGACTTTGCCCCCTTAGAAACCAAAACTTCAAAAAGTCATCCCTGGAGGCCTGAAATGGGTCTTAGATACTCCTGCTATATCATCTGAGGTATACTATGGGGTCCTTGGGTCCAGAACTAGAAATGTGATGTGGCTCTGCGCTCTATGGCCTACAATGGAAAAAATGAGTTTGACACCAAACACCTCGAAATGTCACAAATAGGAGTCAGACATGAACCTGGAGCCTGGAAATGAGCCCTAGCCTCTCTCATTATATCACCTGAGATATATAATGAGGTCCTGGTGGCTACAGGGACCTGAAAACAGTTATAAGGGTTGATACTGAAAATTAGCAAAAATTGTCAAAAAATGTTTTTTGACAAGATTTGTTAATTTGTCAAATAGCTCAGACTGGATATCAGAGACACTGTTTGAGTGTTCAAGACATAAATACACTTGTTAGAGAGGTCGGATCTGATGCTTTCATGTGATCTATATACCTTTGGTCTTATATAAAGTTTTATTTCCAGCTTCCAGCCAAGGGAAAAACCTGAGATCGTACCCGATTTTGAGCACCTTGGGCTGGGTGGAAGAAGTGACTTTGACTCCTTAAACACAAAAACTTCAAAAAGTCGCCCCTGGAGGCCAGAAAATGGTCTTAGACACTCCTGGTATGTCATCTGAGGTATAATATGGGGTCCTTGGGTCCATAATGGAAAAAATGAGTTTGACACCAGACACCTCGAAATGTCACAAATAGTAGTCAGACATGTACCTAGAGCCTGGAAATGACCCCAACCCACTCTTTTTATATCACCAGAGTTATATAATGGGGTCCTGGTGGCTACAGGGACCTGAAAACAGTGATGCTACTTACCCATGTGAATTACCATGTATGTGGCACATTGTAAAGTAGTCTAAATGTGAAGTTGAATGTATGATGTTTTTCAATTACGTCACATATTCCAAAAAGTATGCCTTACATTTTGTCCCATAGTTCTAAAACCATACAGCCTGGAAATATAATTCAAAGTGTAGCATAAAGCAAACATTATGCCCCTGTTCTGTGTCCATTTTCATGCTTGTGCCATGCTTAGAAGTGGTGAGAATCTTTCAGTGATTAAATGCTTGTTTTCAATAAAAAAATCTCAATTATTTTCAAATATGTCCCGTATATTGTGCCATAATTCATGATCCATACTAGATAGAGCTTCATTTGCACATGCAACACATTCTATGGAATGTCCCACTGCAGGATGCCAAATTACATGCCTCTAGGATGTAGAGAAAGTACATAAAAGTAACATTGACTCCAACTTGGGCGATTTTACATCTCCGGCCATCTGGTCACCCAATTTAAACTATTTTTGTTTATAATCAAGTGAGTTTTTATGCTATTGTGCTCATAATGCATCACATTAATCCTTAGCATGTCTATAATAAGCTACAATTGTAAAATAGATGAAAAAACATTTTAAACCATGTTTTATTTTTATTTTTAAAATCCTCATTGAAATAGACTTGTTACACCTATGCAGCTTTTACCGTACGCGTAATAAGAAAATGTGCCATAAAAAAGTGAGAATGACACATAGATGTTTTTTTCTTTTGTTTATGCAGCCTAATGTGAAAACAAGTTAAACTAATGTTTTACTTTACAAAAAATAAATTCCCAAATTTGTGCGTTTTACCACTTCTATAAAACACCTCCAGAGAAAGTTGCATATAAATGAGTGAGGGTATATTTTTTTAAAAAACTTTTTCCGGCTTGAGAATCCACATAACAAAAGGCTTAATTTGATATATAACACAACCTAAAAAAAATTCACTAAATTAATTTTTTTGCATTTTTCCCAAGCTCAATGTTAAACACCTGCTACACTGGTGCGACGAAAGGTTAAGTCTAAAAACGGAAACAGCTATAAAAAAAATCTGAAATATATTTTTCAAAAATTCCTTTTCTTTCTGTGGCCTAAAGCCAAAAGGCTTCCAACAACACCTTTTTTTCAAAAATCGAACAATGTAAAAATCTCCTGCGAACATTTTTTCTTCCCCAAAAATAGTGAAAAATGTTGAGTTTTAGTGTAAACAAGTGAGCGTTTGAGATTTTTTCACCAGATAAAGTTTTTTATGATCACAGTACACTTAGGCTTCGGGTCCATATATTTTCAATTATTTTGGCGCCCCAGAATTTTTTTTTCTTTTTTCCAAAAGCTGCACTGGTGTAGCTCTCTGAAAAAGGGCGTGGCGGAATATTTTTTTGCGCACAAAGGGGGGTGCATATAAAAGAGGGCGTCGAAATATTATGATTGAGCACGTTTTTTTTTTCCGACATGGGCGCGAGTCAAACTGGTAGCTTGACTTCTGTTACACCAGTGTAGCTTCGACTACACCAGTGTAGCTTTTGCTCCACTGGTGCAGCTTCTCAGACTTGAGCCGTTGCACCAGTGGAGCACAAAAGAGAAACTTTTTAATAAAGGGATTTAAAATTAATTGAAGATATACATTATCTAAGGAATATTATAAAGCCTCGGAAATGATGATTTTTTTTTCATTTCCCATCATTTTTGAGCGTTTCGGACCACTTTGAAGCACTGGTGGAGCTTTAGGAATTTAATTATTAATATGATCAGAGATACTCCTAATGTGTTTACAATTCATGTGGGATGTCTCCAAGACACTGCAATCACACCTATATAGTTTTTAAATCATTTTGATGAATTTAAAATTTTGACCCCTGTAAGGGGGAAAGGTTGAACTTTTACCCCGCTCGGAGTTCCATGACTTTCGAGACCTTGTCCCCCTGAAATTTAAAATGGATTTTTCCAAGTAATTTGTAAAACTATCTTTCTGTGTTATTCATTGTGTGTTTAGATTGCTATTGGGCCACTGTAGCACTTTGTTTTTTTCATTTTTATGCATTTTTGACAGTTTTTGAACACTTTGATGCTCCAAATGGTCTTTGGACTTAGTCACTTTTTGCTTCATGGAGACTTCAAAAGTGTTAGAAAGTCATTTTGGAGGTACACAGAACAGTGCAAATGCACCTATTTAGCATTCAGGACACTCCAATCACACCTATTCGTTTTTAAATGGGGGGGGCAAAGTTTGAACTTTTACCCCACTCGGAGTTCCATGACTTCCGTGACCATGTCCCCCTGAAATTTAAAATAGCATTTTCCAAGTAATTTGTAAATATATTCATTCTGGGTCATTCATTATGTGTTTAGCAGGCTATTGGGCCACTGTAGCACTTGTTTTTCCCATTTGTATGCATTTTGGAGCATTTTTGAACACTTTGATGCACCAATGATGTCTTTGGACTTAGTCATTTTTCACTTCATGGAGACTTCAAAAGTGTTAGAAATTCATTTTGGAGGCACACAGAACAGTGCAAATGCAGTTACATAGCATTCGGGACACTGCAATTACACCTATACAGTTTTTAAATGATTTTGATTTAATACAATTTTTGACCTCCATGAGGAGGGCCCTTAAGCTGAACTTTTACCCAGCTCGGAGTTCCATGACTTCCATGACCTTGTCCCCCTGAAATTGAAAATCGAATTTTCAAAGTATTTTGTAAAACTATTCATTCTGTGTCATTCATTATGTCTTTAGCATGCTATTGGGCCACTGCGGCACTATGTTTTGTTAATTTTAACCAAATTTTGACCTTTTTTGAACACTTTGATGCACCAGTGAAGTTTTTGGACTTGGTCATTTTTCACTTCATGGAGACTTCAAAAGTGTTAGAAATTCATTTTGGAGGCACACAGAACAGTGCAAATGCAGTTACATAGCATTCAGGACACTGCAATTACACCTATATAGTTTTTAAATGATTTTGATGCAATACAATTTTTGATCTCCATGGGGAGGGCACTCAAGCTAAACTTTTACCCAGCTCTGACTTCCACGACATCGGACACAAACGTGACCATGTCCCCCTAACTTTATTTTTTATTTTTTCACTCTATTTCATTCATTGTGTGTTTATAATGCAAGTAAGCCACTGTAACACTCAATTGTTTTTATTTTAAACAATTTTTGTGCATTTTTTCACACTTTGATGCATCTTGGGACATAGCCATTTTTTGCTCCAGGTGCACTTCAAAGGTGTTAGAAATTCATTTTGGAGGTACACAGGACACTACAATTGCACATTTATAGCATTCCAAACACTGCAGTTGCATCTATACACTTTTTAAATTATTTTGTGTTATATATTTTTTTTGACCTCTTGGAGCACATGAAGCACCATAGCCTTCTGCAGAAGAAGTGACTCTTTACCCTGAACAACTAAAATGTGACAAATATAACTAAAACAGGTGGATGGACGCTAGAATTGTGTCTCAGACATTGCTGCTATATCACCTGAGGTATAATTTGGGTTCCTGATGTCCACAAGGACCCACAAACTGTCAAGAGAGTCGATACCGAAAATTAGCAAAAATTGTCCAAAAAATTTTTTGGACAAGATTTGCTAATTTGTCAAATAACTCAAACTGGATATCAGAGACACCTTTTGAGTGTTCATGACATAAATAAACTTGTTAGAAATGCCAGATCTAATGCTTTCATTAGATCTGTCTACCTTTGGTATTATCTGAAATTTTTTTTCCAGCTTCCAGCCAAGGGAAAAACATGAGATTGTACCCGATTTTGAGCACGTTGGGCTGGGTGGAAGAAGTGACTTTGCCCCCTTAAACACAAAAACTTCAAAAAGTAGCCCCTGGAGGGCAGAAAAGGGTCTTAGACACTCCTGGTATGTCATCTGAGGTATACTAGGGGGTCCTTGGGTCCAGAACTGGAAATGTGATGTGACTCTGAGCTCTATGGCCTATAATGGAAAAAATGAGTTTGACATCAAACACCTCGAAATGTCACAAATAGGAGTCCGACGTGTACCTGGAGGCTGGAAATGAGCCCTAGCCACTCTTGCTACATCACCTGAGATATATTATGGTGTCCTGGTGGCTAAGGGGACCCACAAACAGTCATGAGGGTTGATACTGAAAATTAGCAAAACTGGCTAATAGTGAGCACTTTTAGCAAGTTTTGCTAATTTGTCAAATAGCTCGGGCTGGATATCAGAGACACCGTTTGAGTGCACAAGATATAAATACACTTGTTAGAAAGGTCAGATCTTATGCTTTCATTTGATCTATTTACCTTTGCTATTATCTGAATTTTTTTTTCAGCTTCCAACCAAGGGAAAAACCTGATATCATACCCAATTTTGAGCACCAAGGCTGGGTGGAAGAAGTGACTTTGCCCCCTTAGAAACCAAAACTTCAAAAAGTCATCCCTGGAGGCCTGAAATGGGTCTTAGATACTCCTGCTATATCATCTGAGGTATACTATGGGGTCCTTGGGTCCAGAACTAGAAATGTGATGTGGCTCTGCGCTCTATGGCCTACAATGGAAAAAATGAGTTTGACACCAAACACCTCGAAATGTCACAAATAGGAGTCAGACATGAACCTGGAGCCTGGAAATGAGCCCTAGCCTCTCTCATTATATCACCTGAGATATATAATGAGGTCCTGGTGGCTACAGGGACCTGAAAACAGTTATGAGGGTTGATACTGAAAATTAGCAAAAATTGTCAAAAAATGTTTTTTGACAAGATTTGTTAATTTGTCAAATAGCTCAGACTGGATATCAGAGACACTGTTTGAGTGTTCAAGACATAAATACACTTGTTAGAAAGGTCGGATCTGATGCTTTCATGTGATCTATATACCTTTGGTCTTATATAAAGTTTTATTTCCAGCTTCCAGCCAAGGGAAAAACCTGAGATCGTACCCGATTTTGAGCACCTTGGGCTGGGTGGAAGAAGTGACTTTGACTCCTTAAACACAAAAACTTCAAAAAGTCACCCCTGGAGGCCAGAAAATGGTCTTAGACACTCCTGGTATGTCATCTGAGGTATAATATGGGGTCCTTGGGTCCATAATGGAAAAAATGAGTTTGACACCAGACACCTCGAAATGTCACAAATAGTAGTCAGACATGTACCTAGAGCCTGGAAATGACCCCTACCCACTCTTTTTATATCACCAGAGTTATATAATGGGGTCCTGGTGGCTACAGGGACCTGAAAACAGTGATGCTACTTACCCATGTGAATTACCATGTATGTGGCACATTGTAAAGTAGTCTAAATGTGAAGTTGAATGTATGATGTTTTTCAATTACGTCACATATTCCAAAAAGTATGCCTTACATTTTGTCCCATAGTTCTAAAACCATACAGCCTGGAAATATAATTCAAAGTGTAGCATAAAGCAAACATTATGCCCCTGTTCTGTGTCCATTTTCATGCTTGTGCCATGCTTAGAAGTGGTGAGAATCTTTCAGTGATTAAATGCTTGTTTTCAATAAAAAAATCTCAATTATTTTCAAATATGTCCCGTATATTGTGCCATAATTCATGATCCATACTAGATAGAGCTTCATTTGCACATGCAACACATTCTATGGAATGTCCCACTGCAGGATGCCAAATTACATGCCTCTAGGGTGTAGAGAAAGTACATAAAAGTAACATTGACTCCAACTTGGGCGATTTTACATCTCCGGCCATCTGGTCACCCAATTTAAACTATTTTTGTTTATAATCAAGTGAGTTTGTATGCTATTGTGCTCATAATGCATCACATTAATCCTTAGCATGTCTATAATAAGCTACAATTGTAAAATAGATGAAAAAACATTTTAAACCATGTTTTATTTTTATTTTTAAAATCCTCATTGAAATAGACTTGTTACACCTATGCAGCTTTTACCGTACGCGTAATAAGAAAATGTGCCATAAAAAAGTGAGAATGACACATAGAGGTTTTTTTCTTTTGTTTATGCAGCCTAATGTGAAAACAAGTTAAACTAATGTTTTACTTTACAAAAAATAAATTCCCAAATTTGTGCGTTTTACCACTTCTATAAAGCACCTCCAGAGAAAGTTGCATATAAATGAGTGAGGGTATATTTTTTTAAAAAACTTTTTCCGGCTTGAGAATCCACATAACAAAAGGCTTAATTTGATATATAACACAACCTAAAAAAAATTCACAAAATTGATTTTTTTGCATTTTTCCCAAGCTCAATGTTAAACACCTGCTACACTGGTGCGACGAAAGGTGAAGTCTAAAAACGGAAACAGCTATAAAAAAAATCTGAAATATATTTTTCAAAAATTCCTTTTCTTTCTGTGGCCTAAAGCCAAAAGGCTTCCAACAACACCTTTTTTTCAAAAATCGAACAATGTAAAAATCTCCTGCGAACATTTTTTCTTCCCCAAAAATAGTGAAAAATGTTGAGTTTTAGTGTAAACAAGTGAGCGTTTGAGATTTTTTCACCAGATAAAGTTTTTTATGTTCACAGTACACTTAGGCTTCGGGTCCATATATTATTTTGGCGCCCCAGAATTTTTTTTTCTTTTTTCCAAAAGCTGCACTGGTGTAGCTCTCTGAAAAAGGGCGTGGCGGAATATTTTTTTGCGCACAAAGGGGGGTGCATATAAAAGAGGGCGTCGAAATATTATGATTGAGCACGTTTTTTTTTTCCGACATGGGCGCGAGTCAAACTGGTAGCTTGACTTCTGTTACACCAGTGTAGCTTCGACTACACCAGTGTAGCTTTTGCTCCAATGGTGCAGCTTCTCAGACTTGAGCCGTTGCACCAGTGGAGCACAAAAGAGAAACTTTTTAATAAAGGGATTTAAAATTAATTGAAGATATACATTATCTAAGGAATATTATAAAGCCTCGGAAATGATGATTTTTTTTTCATTTCCCATCATTTTTGAGCGTTTCGGACCACTTTAAAGCACTGGTGGAGCTTTAGGAATTTAATTATTAATATGATCAGAGATACTCCTAATGTGTTTACAATTCATGTGGGATGTCTCCAAGACACTGCAATCACACCTATATAGTTTTTAAATCATTTTGATGAATTTAAAATTTTGACCCCTGTAAGGGGGAAAGGTTGAACTTTTACCCCGCTCGGAGTTCCATGACTTTCGAGACCTTGTCCCCCTGAAATTTAAAATGGATTTTTCCAAGTAATTTGTAAAACTATCTTTCTGTGTTATTCATTGTGTGTTTAGATTGCTATTGGGCCACTGTAGCACTTTGTTTTTTTCATTTTTATGCATTTTTGACAGTTTTTGAACACTTTGATGCTCCAAATGGTCTTTGGACTTAGTCACTTTTTGCTTCATGGAGACTTCAAAAGTGTTAGAAAGTCATTTTGGAGGTACACAGAACAGTGCAAATGCACCTATATAGCATTCAGGACACTCCAATCACACCTATTCGTTTTTAAATGGGGGGGGGCAAAGTTTGAACTTTTACCCCACTCGGAGTTCCATGACTTCCGTGACCATGTCCCCCTGAAATTTAAAATAGCATTTTCCAAGTAATTTGTAAATATATTCATTCTGGGTCATTCATTATGTGTTTAGCAGGCTATTGGGCCACTGTAGCACTTGTTTTTCCCATTTGTATGCATTTTGGAGCATTTTTGAACACTTTGATGCACCAATGATGTCTTTGGACTTAGTCATTTTTCACTTCATGGAGACTTCAAAAGTGTTAGAAATTCATTTTGGAGGCACACAGAACAGTGCAAATGCAGTTACATAGCATTCGGGACACTGCAATTACACCTATACAGTTTTTAAATGATTTTGATTTAATACAATTTTTGACCTCCATGAGGAGGGCCCTTAAGCTGAACTTTTACCCAGCTCGGAGTTCCATGACTTCCATGACCTTGTCCCCCTGAAATTGAAAATCGAATTTTCAAAGTATTTTGTAAAACTATTCATTCTGTGTCATTCATTATGTCTTTAGCATGCTATTGGGCCACTGCGGCACTATGTTTTGTTAATTTTAACCAAATTTTGACCTTTTTTGAACACTTTGATGCACCAGTGAAGTTTTTGACTTGGTCATTTTTCACTTCATGGAGACTTCAAAAGTGTTAGAAATTCATTTTGGAGGCACACAGAACAGTGCAAATGCAGTTACATAGCATTCAGGACACTGCAATTACACCTATATAGTTTTTAAATGATTTTGATGCAATACAATTTTTGATCTCCATGGGGAGGGCACTCAAGCTAAACTTTTACCCAGCTCTGACTTCCACGACATCGGACACAAACGTGACCATGACCCCCTAACTTTATTTTTTATTTTTTCACTCTATTTCATTCATTGTGTGTTTATAATGCAAGTAAGCCACTGTAACACTCAATTGTTTTTATTTTAAACAATTTTTGTGCATTTTTTCACACTTTGATGCATCTTGGGACATAGCCATTTTTTGCTCCAGGTGCACTTCAAAGGTGTTAGAAATTCATTTTGGAGGTACACAGGACACTACAATTGCACATTTATAGCATTCCAAACACTGCAGTTGCATCTATACACTTTTTAAATTATTTTGTGTTATATATTTTTTTGACCTCTTGGAGCACATGAAGCACCATAGCCTTCTGCAGAAGAAGTGACTCTGTACCCTGAACAACTAAAATGTGACAAATATAACTAAAACAGGTGGATGGACGCTAGAATTGTGTCTCAGACATTGCTGCTATATCACCTGAGGTATAATTTGGGTTCCTGATGTCCACAAGGACCCACAAACTGTCAAGAGAGTCGATACCGAAAATTAGCAAAAATTGTCCCAAAAATTTTTTTGACAAGATTTGCTAATTTGTCAAATAACTCAAACTGGATATCAGAGACACCTTTTGAGTGTTCATGACATAAATAAACTTGTTAGAAATGCCAGATCTGATGCTTTCATTAGATCTGTCTACCTTTGGTATTATCTGAATTTTTTTTTCCAGCTTCCAGCCAAGGGAAAAACATGAGATTGTACCCGATTTTGAGCACGTTGGGCTGGGTGGAAGAAGTGACTTTGCCCCCTTAAACACAAAAACTTCAAAAAGTAGCCCCTGGAGGGCAGAAAAGGGTCTTAGACACTCCTGGTATGTCATCTGAGGTATACTAGGGGGTACTTGGGTCCAGAACTGGAAATGTGATGTGACTCTGAGCTCTATGGCCTATAATGGAAAAAATGAGTTTGACATCAAACACCTCGAAATGTCACAAATAGGAGTCCGACGTGTACCTGGAGGCTGGAAATGAGCCCTAGCCACTCTTGCTACATCACCTGAGATATATTATGGGGTCCTGGTGGCTAAGGGGACCCACAAACAGTCATGAGGGTTGATACTGAAAATTAGCAAAACTGGCTAATAGTGAGCACTTTTAGCAAGTTTTGCTAATTTGTCAAATAGCTCGGGCTGGATATCAGAGACACCGTTTGAGTGCACAAGATATAAATACACTTGTTAGAAAGGTCAGATCTTATGCTTTCATTTGATCTATTTACCTTTGCTATTATCTGAATTTTTTTTTCAGTTTCCAACCAAGGGAAAAACCTGATATCATACCCAATTTTGAGCACCAAGGCTGGGTGGAAGAAGTGACTTTGCCCCCTTAGAAACCAAAACTTCAAAAAGTCATCCCTGGAGGCCTGAAATGGGTCTTAGATACTCCTGCTATATCATCTGAGGTATACTATGGGGTCCTTGGGTCCAGAACTAGAAATGTGATGTGGCTCTGCGCTCTATGGCCTACAATGGAAAAAATGAGTTTGACACCAAACACCTCGAAATGTCACAAATAGGAGTCAGACATGAACCTGGAGTCTGGAAATGAGCCCTAGCCTCTCTCATTATATCACCTGAGATATATAATGAGGTCCTGGTGGCTACAGGGACCTGAAAACAGTTATGAGGGTTGATACTGAAAATTAGCAAAAATTGTCAAAAAATGTTTTTTGACAAGATTTGTTAATTTGTCAAATAGCTCAGACTGGATATCAGAGACACTGTTTGAGTGTTCAAGACATAAATACACTTGTTAGAAAGGTCGGATCTGATGCTTTCATGTGATCTATATACCTTTGGTCTTATATAAAGTTTTATTTCCAGCTTCCAGCCAAGGGAAAAACCTGAGATCGTACCCGATTTTGAGCACCTTGGGCTGGGTGGAAGAAGTGACTTTGACTCCTTAAACACAAAAACTTCAAAAAGTCGCCCCTGGAGGCCAGAAAATGGTCTTAGACACTCCTGGTATGTCATCTGAGGTATAATATGGGGTCCTTGGGTCCATAATGGAAAAAATGAGTTTGACACCAGACAACTCGAAATGTCACAAATAGTAGTCAGACATGTACCTAGAGCCTGGAAATGACCCCTACCCACTCTTTTTATATCACCAGAGTTATATAATGGGGTCCTGGTGGCTACAGGGACCTGAAAACAGTGATGCTACTTACCCATGTGAATTACCATGTATGTGGCACATTGTAAAGTAGTCTAAATGTGAAGTTGAATGTATGATGTTTTTCAATTACGTCACATATTCCAAAAAGTATGCCTTACATTTTGTCCCATAGTTCTAAAACCATACAGCCTGGAAATATAATTCAAAGTGTAGCATAAAGCAAACATTATGCCCCTGTTCTGTGTCCATTTTCATGCTTGTGCCATGCTTAGAAGTGGTGAGAATCTTTCAGTGATTAAATGCTTGTTTTCAATAAAAAAATCTCAATTATTTTCAAATATGTCCCGTATATTGTGCCATAATTCATGATCCATACTAGATAGAGCTTCATTTGCACATGCAACACATTCTATGGAATGTCCCACTGCAGGATGCCAAATTACATGCCTCTAGGATGTAGAGAAAGTACATAAAAGTAACATTGACTGCAACTTGGGCGATTTTACATCTCCGGCCATCTGGTCACCCAATTTAAACTATTTTTGTTTATAATCAAGTGAGTTTGTATGCTATTGTGCTCATAATGCATCACATTAATCCTTAGCATGTCTATAATAAGCTACAATTGTAAAATAGATGAAAAAACATTTTAAACCATGTTTTATTTTTATTTTTAAAATCCTCATTGAAATAGACTTGTTACACCTATGCAGCTTTTACCGTACGCGTAATAAGAAAATGTGCCATAAAAAAGTGAGAATGACACATAGAGGTTTTTTTCTTTTGTTTATGCAGCCTAATGTGAAAACAAGTTAAACTAATGTTTTACTTTACAAAAAATAAATTCCCAAATTTGTGCGTTTTACCACTTCTATAAAGCACCTCCAGAGAAAGTTGCATATAAATGAGTGAGGGTATATTTTTTTAAAAAACTTTTTCCGGCTTGAGAATCCACATAACAAAAGGCTTAATTTGATATATAACACAACCTAAAAAAAATTCACAAAATTGATTTTTTTGCATTTTTCCCAAGCTCAATGTTAAACACCTGCTACACTGGTGCGACGAAAGGTGAAGTCTAAAAACGGAAACAGCTATAAAAAAAATCTGAAATATATTTTTCAAAAATTCCTTTTCTTTCTGTGGCCTAAAGCCAAAAGGCTTCCAACAACACCTTTTTTTCAAAAATCGAACAATGTAAAAATCTCCTGCGAACATTTTTTCTTCCCCAAAAATAGTGAAAAATGTTGAGTTTTAGTGTAAACAAGTGAGCGTTTGAGATTTTTTCACCAGATAAAGTTTTTTATGATCACAGTACACTTAGGCTTCGGGTCCATATATTTTCAATTATTTTGGCGCCCCAGAATTTTTTTTTCTTTTTTCCAAAAGCTGCACTGGTGTAGCTCTCTGAAAAAGGGCGTGGCGGAATATTTTTTTGCGCACAAAGGGGGGTGCATATAAAAGAGGGCGTCGAAATATTATGATTGAGCACGTTTTTTTTTTCCGACATGGGCGCGAGTCAAACTGGTAGCTTGACTTCTGTTACACCAGTGTAGCTTCGACTACACCAGTGTAGCTTTTGCTCCACTGGTGCAGCTTCTCAGACTTGAGCCGTTGCACCAGTGGAGCACAAAAGAGAAACTTTTTAATAAAGGGATTTAAAATTAATTGAAGATATACATTATCTAAGGAATATTATAAAGCCTCGGAAATGATGATTTTTTTTTCATTTCCCATCATTTTTGAGCGTTTCGGACCACTTTGAAGCACTGGTGGAGCTTTAGGAATTTAATTATTAATATGATCAGAGATACTCCTAATGTGTTTACAATTCATATGGGATGTCTCCAAGACACTGCAATCACACCTATATAGTTTTTAAATCATTTTGATGAATTTAAAATTTTGACCCCTGTAAGGGGGAAAGGTTGAACTTTTACCCCGCTCGGAGTTCCATGACTTTCGAGACCTTGTCCCCCTGAAATTTAAAATGGATTTTTCCAAGTAATTTGTAAAACTATCTTTCTGTGTTATTCATTGTGTGTTTAGATTGCTATTGGGCCACTGTAGCACTTTGTTTTTTTCATTTTTATGCATTTTTGACAGTTTTTGAACACTTTGATGCTCCAAATGGTCTTTGGACTTAGTCACTTTTTGCTTCATGGAGACTTCAAAAGTGTTAGAAAGTCATTTTGGAGGTACACAGAACAGTGCAAATGCACCTATATAGCATTCAGGACACTCCAATCACACCTATTCGTTTTTAAATGGGGGGGGCAAAGTTTGAACTTTTACCCCACTCGGAGTTCCATGACTTCCGTGACCATGTCCCCCTGAAATTTAAAATAGCATTTTCCAAGTAATTTGTAAATATATTCATTCTGGGTCATTCATTATGTGTTTAGCAGGCTATTGGGCCACTGTAGCACTTGTTTTTCCCATTTGTATGCATTTTGGAGCATTTTTGAACACTTTGATGCACCAATGATGTCTTTGGACTTAGTCATTTTTCACTTCATGGAGACTTAAAAAGTGTTAGAAATTCATTTTGGAGGCACACAGAACAGTGCAAATGCAGTTACATAGCATTCGGGACACTGCAATTACACCTATACAGTTTTTAAATGATTTTGATTTAATACAATTTTTGACCTCCATGAGGAGGGCCCTTAAGCTGAACTTTTACCCAGCTCGGAGTTCCATGACTTCCATGACCTTGTCCCCCTGAAATTGAAAATCGAATTTTCAAAGTATTTTGTAAAACTATTCATTCTGTGTCATTCATTATGTCTTTAGCATGCTATTGGGCCACTGCGGCACTATGTTTTGTTAATTTTAACCAAATTTTGACCTTTTTTGAACACTTTGATGCACCAGTGAAGTTTTTGGACTTGGTCATTTTTCACTTCATGGAGACTTCAAAAGTGTTAGAAATTCATTTTGGAGGCACACAGAACAGTGCAAATGCAGTTACATAGCATTCAGGACACTGCAATTACACCTATATAGTTTTTAAATGATTTTGATGCAATACAATTTTTGATCTCCATGGGGAGGGCACTCAAGCTAAACTTTTACCCAGCTCTGACTTCCACGACATCGGACACAAACGTGACCATGACCCCCTAACTTTATTTTTTATTTTTTCACTCTATTTCATTCATTGTGTGTTTATAATGCAAGTAAGCCACTGTAACACTCAATTGTTTTTATTTTAAACAATTTTTGTGCATTTTTTCACACTTTGATGCATCTTGGGACATAGCCATTTTTTGCTCCAGGTGCACTTCAAAGGTGTTAGAAATTCATTTTGGAGGTACACAGGACACTACAATTGCACATTTATAGCATTCCAAACACTGCAGTTGCATCTATACACTTTTTAAATTATTTTGTGTTATATATTTTTTTGACCTCTTGGAGCACATGAAGCACCATAGCCTTCTGCAGAAGAAGTGACTCTGTACCCTGAACAACTAAAATGTGACAAATATAACTAAAACAGGTGGATGGACGCTAGAATTGTGTCTCAGACATTGCTGCTATATCACCTGAGGTATAATTTGGGTTCCTGATGTCCACAAGGACCCACAAACTGTCAAGAGAGTCGATACCGAAAATTAGCAAAAATTGTCCCAAAATTTTTTTTGACAAGATTTGCTAATTTGTCAAATAACTCAAACTGGATATCAGAGACACCTTTTGAGTGTTCATGACATAAATAAACTTGTTAGAAATGCCAGATCTGATGCTTTCATTAGATCTGTCTACCTTTGGTATTATCTGAATTTTTTTTTCCAGCTTCCAGCCAAGGGAAAAACATGAGATTGTACCCGATTTTGAGCACGTTGGGCTGGGTGGAAGAAGTGACTTTGCCCCCTTAAACACAAAAACTTCAAAAAGTAGCCCCTGGAGGGCAGAAAAGGGTCTTAGACACTCCTGGTATGTCATCTGAGGTATACTAGGGGGTACTTGGGTCCAGAACTGGAAATGTGATGTGACTCTGAGCTCTATGGCCTATAATGGAAAAAATGAGTTTGACATCAAACACCTCGAAATGTCACAAATAGGAGTCCGACGTGTACCTGGAGGCTGGAAATGAGCCCTAGCCACTCTTGCTACATCACCTGAGATATATTATGGGGTCCTGGTAGCTAAGGGGACCCACAAACAGTCAAGAGGGTTGATACTGAAAATTAGCAAAACTGGCTAATAGTGAGCACTTTTAGCAAGTTTTGCTAATTTGTCAAATAGCTCGGGCTGGATATCAGAGACACCGTTTGAGTGCACAAGATATAAATACACTTGTTAGAAAGGTCAGATCTTATGCTTTCATTTGATCTATTTACCTTTGCTATTATCTGAATTTTTTTTTCAGCTTCCAACCAAGGGAAAAACCTGATATCATACCCAATTTTGAGCACCAAGGCTGGGTGGAAGAAGTGACTTTGCCCCCTTAGAAACCAAAACTTCAAAAAGTCATCCCTGGAGGCCTGAAATGGGTCTTAGATACTCCTGCTATATCATCTGAGGTATACTATGGGGTCCTTGGGTCCAGAACTAGAAATGTGATGTGGCTCTGCGCTCTATGGCCTACAATGGAAAAAATGAGTTTGACACCAAACACCTCGAAATGTCACAAATAGGAGTCAGACATGAACCTGGAGTCTGGAAATGAGCCCTAGCCTCTCTCATTATATCACCTGAGATATATAATGAGGTCCTGGTGGCTACAGGGACCTGAAAACAGTTATGAGGGTTGATACTGAAAATTAGCAAAAATTGTCAAAAAATGTTTTTTGACAAGATTTGTTAATTTGTCAAATAGCTCAGACTGGATATCAGAGACACTGTTTGAGTGTTCAAGACATAAATACACTTGTTAGAAAGGTCGGATCTGATGCTTTCATGTGATCTATATACCTTTGGTCTTATATAAAGTTTTATTTCCAGCTTCCAGCCAAGGGAAAAACCTGAGATCGTACCCAATTTTGAGCACCTTGGGCTGGGTGGAAGAAGTGACTTTGACTCCTTAAACACAAAAACTTCAAAAAGTCGCCCCTGGAGGCCAGAAAATGGTCTTAGACACTCCTGGTATGTCATCTGAGGTATAATATGGGGTCCTTGGGTCCATAATGGAAAAAATGAGTTTGACACCAGACAACTCGAAATGTCACAAATAGTAGTCAGACATGTACCTAGAGCCTGGAAATGACCCCTACCCACTCTTTTTATATCACCAGAGTTATATAATGGGGTCCTGGTGGCTACAGGGACCTGAAAACAGTGATGCTACTTACCCATGTGAATTACCATGTATGTGGCACATTGTAAAGTAGTCTAAATGTGAAGTTGAATGTATGATGTTTTTCAATTACGTCACATATTCCAAAAAGTATGCCTTACATTTTGTCCCATAGTTCTAAAACCATACAGCCTGGAAATATAATTCAAAGTGTAGCATAAAGCAAACATTATGCCCCTGTTCTGTGTCCATTTTCATGCTTGTGCCATGCTTAGAAGTGGTGAGAATCTTTCAGTGATTAAATGCTTGTTTTCAATAAAAAAATCTCAATTATTTTCAAATATGTCCCGTATATTGTGCCATAATTCATGATCCATACTAGATAGAGCTTCATTTGCACATGCAACACATTCTATGGAATGTCCCACTGCAGGATGCCAAATTACATGCCTCTAGGATGTAGAGAAAGTACATAAAAGTAACATTGACTGCAACTTGGGCGATTTTACATCTCCGGCCATCTGGTCACCCAATTTAAACTATTTTTGTTTATAATCAAGTGAGTTTGTATGCTATTGTGCTCATAATGCATCACATTAATCCTTAGCATGTCTATAATAAGCTACAATTGTAAAATAGATGAAAAAACATTTTAAACCATGTTTTATTTTTATTTTTAAAATCCTCATTGAAATAGACTTGTTACACCTATGCAGCTTTTACCGTACGCGTAATAAGAAAATGTGCCATAAAAAAGTGAGAATGACACATAGAGGTTTTTTTCTTTTGTTTATGCAGCCTAATGTGAAAACAAGTTAAACTAATGTTTTACTTTACAAAAAATAAATTCCCAAATTTGTGCGTTTTACCACTTCTATAAAGCACCTCCAGAGAAAGTTGCATATAAATGAGTGAGGGTATATTTTTTTAAAAAACTTTTTCCGGCTTGAGAATCCACATAACAAAAGGCTTAATTTGATATATAACACAACCTAAAAAAAATTCACAAAATTGATTTTTTTGCATTTTTCCCAAGCTCAATGTTAAACACCTGCTACACTGGTGCGACGAAAGGTGAAGTCTAAAAACGGAAACAGCTATAAAAAAAATCTGAAATATATTTTTCAAAAATTCCTTTTCTTTCTGTGGCCTAAAGCCAAAAGGCTTCCAACAACACCTTTTTTTCAAAAATCGAACAATGTAAAAATCTCCTGCGAACATTTTTTCTTCCCCAAAAATAGTGAAAAATGTTGAGTTTTAGTGTAAACAAGTGAGCGTTTGAGATTTTTTCACCAGATAAAGTTTTTTATGATCACAGTACACTTAGGCTTCGGGTCCATATATTTTCAATTATTTTGGCGCCCCAGAATTTTTTTTTCTTTTTTCCAAAAGCTGCACTGGTGTAGCTCTCTGAAAAAGGGCGTGGCGGAATATTTTTTTGCGCACAAAGGGGGGTGCATATAAAAGAGGGCGTCGAAATATTATGATTGAGCACGTTTTTTTTTTCCGACATGGGCGCGAGTCAAACTGGTAGCTTGACTTCTGTTACACCAGTGTAGCTTCGACTACACCAGTGTAGCTTTTGCTCCACTGGTGCAGCTTCTCAGACTTGAGCCGTTGCACCAGTGGAGCACAAAAGAGAAACTTTTTAATAAAGGGATTTAAAATTAATTGAAGATATACATTATCTAAGGAATATTATAAAGCCTCGGAAATGATGATTTTTTTTTCATTTCCCATCATTTTTGAGCGTTTCGGACCACTTTGAAGCACTGGTGGAGCTTTAGGAATTTAATTATTAATATGATCAGAGATACTCCTAATGTGTTTACAATTCATGTGGGATGTCTCCAAGACACTGCAATCACACCTATATAGTTTTTAAATCATTTTGATGAATTTAAAATTTTGACCCCTGTAAGGGGGAAAGGTTGAACTTTTACCCCGCTCGGAGTTCCATGACTTTCGAGACCTTGTCCCCCTGAAATTTAAAATGGATTTTTCCAAGTAATTTGTAAAACTATCTTTCTGTGTTATTCATTGTGTGTTTAGATTGCTATTGGGCCACTGTAGCACTTTGTTTTTTTCATTTTTATGCATTTTTGACAGTTTTTGAACACTTTGATGCTCCAAATGGTCTTTGGACTTAGTCACTTTTTGCTTCATGGAGACTTCAAAAGTGTTAGAAAGTCATTTTGGAGGTACACAGAACAGTGCAAATGCACCTATATAGCATTCAGGACACTCCAATCACACCTATTCGTTTTTAAATGGGGGGGGCAAAGTTTGAACTTTTACCCCACTCGGAGTTCCATGACTTCCGTGACCATGTCCCCCTGAAATTTAAAATAGCATTTTCCAAGTAATTTGTAAATATATTCATTCTGGGTCATTCATTATGTGTTTAGCAGGCTATTGGGCCACTGTAGCACTTGTTTTTCCCATTTGTATGCATTTTGGAGCATTTTTGAACACTTTGATGCACCAATGATGTCTTTGGACTTAGTCATTTTTCACTTCATGGAGACTTCAAAAGTGTTAGAAATTCATTTTGGAGGCACACAGAACAGTGCAAATGCAGTTACATAGCATTCGGGACACTGCAATTACACCTATACAGTTTTTAAATGATTTTGATTTAATACAATTTTTGACCTCCATGAGGAGGGCCCTTAAGCTGAACTTTTACCCAGCTCGGAGTTCCATGACTTCCATGACCTTGTCCCCCTGAAATTGAAAATCGAATTTTCAAAGTATTTTGTAAAACTATTCATTCTGTGTCATTCATTATGTCTTTAGCATGCTATTGGGCCACTGCGGCACTATGTTTTGTTAATTGTAACCAAATTTTGACCTTTTTTGAACACTTTGATGCACCAGTGAAGTTTTTGGACTTGGTCATTTTTCACTTCATGGAGACTTCAAAAGTGTTAGAAATTCATTTTGGAGGCACACAGAACAGTGCAAATGCAGTTACATAGCATTCAGGACACTGCAATTACACCTATATAGTTTTTAAATGATTTTGATGCAATACAATTTTTGATCTCCATGGGGAGGGCACTCAAGCTAAACTTTTACCCAGCTCTGACTTCCACGACATCGGACACAAACGTGACCATGTCCCCCTAACTTTATTTTTTATTTTTTCACTCTATTTCATTCATTGTGTGTTTATAATGCAAGTAAGCCACTGTAACACTCAATTGTTTTTATTTTAAACAATTTTTGTGCATTTTTTTCACACTTTGATGCATCTTGGGACATAGCCATTTTTTGCTCCAGGTGCACTTCAAAGGTGTTAGAAATTCATTTTGGAGGTACACAGGACACTACAATTGCACATTTATAGCATTCCAAACACTGCAGTTGCATCTATACACTTTTTAAATTATTTTGTGTTATATATTTTTTTGACCTCTTGGAGCACATGAAGCACCATAGCCTTCTGCAGAAGAAGTGACTCTGTACCCTGAACAACTAAAATGTGACAAATATAACTAAAACAGGTGGATGGACGCTAGAATTGTGTCTCAGACATTGCTGCTATATCACCTGAGGTATAATTTGGGTTCCTGATGTCCACAAGGACCCACAAACTGTCAAGAGAGTCGATACCGAAAATTAGCAAAAATTGTCCCAAAAATTTTTTGGACAAGATTTGCTAATTTGTCAAATAACTCAAACTGGATATCAGAGACACCTTTTGAGTGTTCATGACATAAATAAACTTGTTAGAAATGCCAGATCTGATGCTTTCATTAGATCTGTTTACCTTTGGTATTATCTGACATTTTTTTTCCAGCTTCCAGCCAAGGGAAAAACATGAGATTGTACCCGATTTTGAGCACGTTGGGCTGGGTGGAAGAAGTGACTTTGCCCCCTTAAACACAAAAACTTCAAAAAGTAGCCCCTGGAGGGCAGAAAAGGGTCTTAGACACTCCTGGTATGTCATCTGAGGTATACTAGGGGGTCCTTGGGTCCAGAACTGGAAATGTGATGTGACTCTGAGCTCTATGGCCTATAATGGAAAAAATGAGTTTGACACCAAACACCTCGAAATGTCACAAATAGGAGTCCGACGTGTACCTGGAGGCTGGAAATGAGCCCTAGCCACTCTTGCTACATCACCTGAGATATATTATGGGGTCCTGGTGGCTAAGGGGACCCACAAACAGTCATGAGGATTGATACTGAAAATTAGCAAAACTGGCTAATAGTGAGCACTTTTAGCAAGTTTTGCTAGTTTGTCAAATAGCTCGGGCTGGATATCAGAGACACCGTTTGAGTGCACAAGATATAAATACACTTGTTAGAAAGGTCAGATCTTATGCTTTCATTTGATCTATTTACCTTTGCTATTATCTGAAGTTTTTTTTCAGCTTCCAACCAAGGGAAAAACCAGATATCGTACCCAATTTTGAGCACCTAGGCTGGGTGGAAGAAGTGACTTTGCCCCCTTAGAAACCAAAACTTCAAAAAGTCATCCCTGGAGGCCTGAAATGGGTCTTAGATACTCCTGCTATATCATCTGAGGTATACTATGGGGTCCTTGGGTCCAGAACTAGAAATGTGATGTGACTCTGCGCTCTATGGCCTACAATGGAAAAAATGAGTTTGACACCAAACACCTCGAAATGTCACAAATAGGAGTCAGACATGAACATGGAGCCTGGAAATGAGCCCTAGCCTCTCTTGTTATATCACCTGAGATATATAATGAGGTCCTGGTGGCTACAGGGACCTGAAAACAGTTATGAGGGTTGATACTGAAAATTAGCAAAAATTGTCAAAAAATGTTTTTTGACAAGATTTGCTAATTTGTCAAATAGCTCAGACTGGATATCAGAGACACTGTTTGAGTGTTCAAGACATAAATACACTTGTTAGAAAGGTCGGATCTGATGCTTTCATGTGATCTATATACCTTTGGTCTTATATAAAGTTTTATTTCCAGCTTCCAGCCAAGGGAAAAACCTGAGATCGTACCCGATTTTGAGCACCTAGGGCTGGGTGGAAGAAGTGGAACCATGTCTGGGCATACCCGTCCCACAAGGGGGTGAAAACTGCAAAAAGAAAAATTGATGGAAAGAATGTAGAACAATGTCATACATTCACACCAGTACAGAGATCTGGGCAGAGATCCATTGTTGTTTTGCTCCCCAAGACATTCCAGTTTGAACCCAGCCATATGCAATTTAGTCTTGATCTGTGACCAATGGGAACAGTCCAGCCCGAACTGCCAGGCTGGGGCCCTTGACTGGAACCAAGCATCCTAGGACCGGTTTCAAAGTTTTACCCATCATCAGCCAGGAATAGCTTGACTCCAGTGGCATGGAGACCACAGGGCACACGTCTGGGCATACTCGTCCCACTTGGGTTGACAAATACAAAAAGAATAATTGATGAACAGAATGCAGAACAATGTCATACATTCACCGCAGTACAGAGATCTGGGCAGAGATCCATTGTTGTTTTGCTCCCCATGCCTTTCCAGTTTGAACCCAGCCATAAGCAATTCAGTCTTGACCCTGTGACCAATAGGAACAGTCCAGCCCGAACTACCAGGCCAGGTCCCTTGACTGGAACCAAGCATCCTAGGACTGGTTTCGGAGTTTCACCCATCATCAGCCAGGAATAGCTTGACTCCAGTGGCACGGAGAGCACAGAAACCACATCTGGGCATACTTGTTTCATTCGGGCTGATAAATGCAAAAAGAACAATTGATGGACAGAATGCAGAACAATGTCATACATTCACCCCAGTACAGAGATCTGGGCATAAATCTATTGTTTTCTTGCTCCCCATGCCATTCAAGTTTGAACCTAGCTCTATGCAAATCAGTCTTGACCCTGTGCCCAATGGGAACAGTCCAGCCCGAACTGCCAGGCCAGGTCCTCCCTGGACTGGAACCAAGCATCCTAGGACCGGTTGCGGGATTTCACGACTCATCAGCCAGAATAGCTTGACTCCAGTGGCAAGGAGAGCACAGGACCCATGTCTTGGCATACCCGTCCAGCTCGGGGTGACAAATACAAAAAGAAAAATTCATTGACAGAATGCAGAACAATATCATACATTCACTCCAGTACAGAGATCTGCACCGAAATCCATCATTTTGGATATTTTTGGCTCCGCATGCCATTCCAGTTTGAACCCAGCCATATGCAAATCAGTCATGACCCTGTGCCCAAGGGGAACAGTCCAACCCAAACTGCCAGGCCAGGTCCTCCCTAGACTGGAACCAAGCATCCTAGGACCGTTTGCGGGGTTTTACCCCTCATCAGCCAGGATAGCTTGTCTCCTCTGCTATTAGCTGCCTTTGTTGTTATCAGCGCTGGGATGCTGCTTTGCTGGGGCAGCTGAGCCCTTTACAAGACATCCTAACATAACATATCATAACATAACATAACTTTTTGTGACGTTGTGGTGGCGATAGGGTCAGCCTCCTATTATCAAGGCAGTGTTAAGCCACTTAATGTGGCTTAAAGCCATGTTAAGTGGTTTAATGCTGCCTTGATAATATTGCCCCTTTCACGCTAAACTCTGCGCAAAAGGGGGCGTGCAGTGGGAGTTGTGGTGGCCGTTCCACCGCAACACCCATTGAATTCGACACTGCCACCTACTATCAAGGGTGGCGATAACAGATGGCAGCGCCAAACTTAAGACCAGGAAAATCCTATAGGGCCAACTAGACCAGAGAAATCGGGTATCAGAACGCTTTACATGAGCATCAGTTTCGTTACAGATCGACACATTCATTTTTGTTAGGCACTTGGAGATAAAGTGATTTGCCTAGAATCACAGGATGTTGGGCGTCGTTGTCGAAACTTGAACCAGGTTCCCCAGATCCAGATGCTCTAGCCGTAAGGCTATATCCTCATCGTCTGCGGAGAATGGTTTAATAGTACACTCCACCATATTAATATTCACACTTGAAATGCATTAACTACTGGTGTGCATCTTTAAAGAATGAATTACTAGCTCTCATCTCCAAACTATAAAAAACTTGCCCTCACTAACACAGTATCAACTAGTAGTGCACACCTCATGAGTGCTAAATCCTAGAGAACATCCACAGTATTCCTTACTTGTGCACACATATAGCATATAAATTATTAGTCAACACTAAGAGATTATCATTTACTTTCGCATATCTCCATAATATAAACTTCTATCACACTCATCAACAATATTAAGTACTATCACACATCTCCATATGAGTGAAAATCAGCACACACCGTGAGAGTATTAACTACATTTCTTCTTCTTGATTGCATTAAATAGTAGCATAATCTCTAAATTAGTATCACACAGACATACACCTTCAGTATTAATTGCTATTGCACTGACCAATACTATCACTGAACACCTTTAAATGCTAATATTTAATGGCAAAACCACTCCACAGTAGCAATTCCTTGCTCCCACCAGCATAAATTATTACCGCACTCCTCTAGATTAAAAGCACTACTAACACATTCCTCAAAGGCAACACTAGAGCACTTTTGCAAATTGTTAACTACTAATTTACACCTCTATTGTACTGAATAGGAGGCCTACTTCTAAAGTATTAATTGCTCACACCTGCAGAATATTAAATGTTGATACACGATTATAGAGTATTAACTATAGTCACATTCTTCCAGGTTACACAGTGCCAGTGCACACCTCCAGTGTATTAAATATTAGTGCACATAACAAGAGCATTAACTGCTAACACACATTCACAGATCTTTAACTACTCCATCTTCAATTGTAAGTACAGTAAATTAACTCTAAGCTAAACTTCTCTCCTCCACTTTATATGATCAGTAACTTGCTTTAACTGCAAGTTCTCAGACACCTGAAGTACCGGTCAGTGATAGTGAGTCTTAGCCCTTGGCTGTGACATTCATTCCTAGGGGCATAGTCTCACTCAATAGGTGTAAGTCTCACTCCTTAGAGGGTAATGTTACTCACTGGATGACATGCATTCCTCAGGGCACAATTCTACTCATTATGTGTGTTTCACATTGCTTGGAGCACAGTCTAATTCAATGGTTCCCTGCCTCACTACTTGCATCACAGTTGTGTCATTAGGTGTTCATCTAACATAATCTAAGTTGATGGATGTTAGTGTCACTCTTTGGAGAACAGCTTCTTTCACTTAGATGTGAGTCTCACTATTTTGATTATCCAGTCACTTTTTTTGTGTGAGTCCTACTACTTGCAACACACTCTCAAGGCTGGAAACTCTTAACAGTTACTTTGGCTCTCATTTCAGTCCACAATTCGGGTTCTTCATTTTTATTGTAAAATAATAACTGTTTGTTAACACTCTATCATCTCATTGTGGACTCCTAGGTCCTGAGGTATAACTACGCATGCTTAATTTGATTTTATATGTATACTTATCACTTTTACTTTTATGAATACTCATCAAGCTCACTGACTCAGTCTGACTATATGACAGCAGTTGCTATTAGTTCAGCTCTTACCTGAGTGGCTATTGTGGAGGTGAACTGGGAGCGGTCGTAGGCCCAGCCATGCTGGCAGCCCTGCAGGGAATAGGTGTTGGGTGGTCCCCAGGTAGAGGCAGTGAGTGGTGCCCATGTAGAGTTAGGAGGTCTCCAGGTGGAGGCACTGAGTGGTCCCCAGGTGGAGGTGTTGGGTGGTCTCCAAGTGGAGGTGTTGGGTGTTCCCCAGGTGGAGTTATTGAGTGGCCCCCAGGTGGAGTTGATGTGTGTTCCCCAGGTGGAGTTGTTGGGTGGGCTCCAGGTGGAATTCTCCAGCAGGTGCCATTGGGGCTCTCTGTACATCTTGCAGGAGTTGAAGGTCCAATCTGACTCTCTGGGGATATTAACGAGAAGCAGCTCTTCCTCTGTGAAGTGCCTAAATCCATTCTGATCCTGGAGGGCACAGCAGTGAGGAGGCACCACTGCTATGAAATTGTAAATCAATAAGTGAAAAGGAAGATAAATCCGAGGAATCACCGTGAGGAATAAAATTAAAATCTGGAACTTGCCAAAGCCTCCAGCATCTTGGAGGAGGTCCTCGAACTTCATTCTGAGAAATGCCTCCACTGAGGGGCAAAGAAAACAGAGGAAAAAGGTCAGAAAGGTTTTTCAGTAATAGTAACCCAGTGGTGTTTGGAAGGTCAGAGGAGGAGAAGAGGGGTGGAAGCAGTCTGATGCAAAGTGTGGATCAGAGGAAGGCACTGAAGAGAATGGTGTTCAAGTAGTCTGAGGGAGTACGAGAACAGTGAAGCTCGCCCAGGGCAATATTCCAGCAAGGAGAAGAGGAAGGTAGAGTTGAAAGGTCAAAGAAATTAATCCTTAGCAGCACCTTCACTGTGAGTCAAAGAGCGAGAGAGAGCCTATCATAGTTGGCTAACAGCAGAGATCCAGGACCTGCCCCTCTGAGGTGTGGCTGTTACAAGCTGGGATCCCAGGATAGGCCTTCTTCTTCTGAGGTATTTATGGAGCCCCTCCCAAAAACTACAGGACAGAGTAATTGCCTTCACACTGTGAATGGTGTTTCATTTCTGCTGCTGCTCAGAGCTTTCCGGGTCACTTAGGACGAGAAAACCTAGAGACCAGAGGTATAGCAAGAGAGTCAAGGGCCTAAAGCAAGAACATAAAATGGATCTCTTACTTCTGGTTTGAAATAAAACCTTACTTGGCATGTAGATGGTCTTATGTATCCCTGGGCCTGATGCTCTTGTACTTACAGTCAAACACTTGGTTAAGGCACCCAACAATAAAACATACTAAGCTCAATGCCTCTAATTATTGAAGGCAGACAGAAATGAGGGAAAACAGTAGACACCTTCTCTGGCCCTCACTAAGAGAAGAAATATGAGGGCAGACAGTGGGCATTGCCACTGGCTTTCAGTGAGTGCAGAGAGGTGAAGGCAAATAGTGGGCAACACCTCTGACACACAGTGAGCGCTAGGATATGAGGGCAGACAGTGGGCATCACCTCTGGCCTCCCATGTGTGCGTGTGCAAGAAATGTAGTGGAGGTTTGAAAATGCTCAGAGCACAGATACTAACATTAAAGCAGTGTTAACAAAGAGAAGGGTGCTTCTGAAACGTGCTGAGAGGAGAGTGATAGCAGAGAAGGGGGAGTATTCAGGTGGTTAATTCGAAGGCTGGTCAGATCACAGAGGCAGCTTGTACTATCTTGTACAGGGACAACAGGACTGACTGCAATAGGACAGCAGATCCCAGTATACAAAGAGAGCAGTACACAGTGTACAGGGAGAGTTGGTCACAGAGTACAAGGAGAGCTGTTCAGAGCTCATTCAGAAGGGGATGGTCCATTGTGCAGGGTGGAGTGGTCAGAGAGTAGTTACATCAATAGTTTGTGCTCATTGTATTGTATTGTATTGTAATTGCATTCATATAGTGCTTACTACCCCTGACGATGCGACAAAGCACTTTTTTGGGGAGTAGCACAAAGAATTTGTGGTGAATTAGTATAGTGAAATATGAAAGACAAATGAGCAGTCGATATGTTAGTCATTCATTTGATAACTTTATTTCGGTCAATGACCATAAAAGTGCAATAAAATATATACAGTAGTTTTGGAGGACAAGGGGGACCCAACGGATAGCTAAGAACCATGGGTATAACTATGTTATAAAGACAGGGGTTCCTAGCTCATTCAGAATCATCACAATACAATATAGACCACAATGGAATACTATATGCAAAAAGTCCTTGCCCAGCCGGACAAGGGATTTATTTGTAGACAAATGTCAGATGAACATTATATTCCTACAGAAGTAGCATGACACAAGCCTGTGCCGTACCAGAGGGGAGAGAAAAAGATAGCAAAAGGTGGAAGGGTGTTTTCAGGCAAGAGAGAAGAGCAAAAACAGGGCACTGTAAGTCAATTTGTAGAATAATAACAGTGTCACCTTGAGTAGAGCAAACATTCACATTTATAATAAAATATATGCATGCCCACTCATGGGTGTCGACGTTTCGATCCCTTAAGCTCAGTTAATTAGTTGGGATCATCATCAGGACTTAAAGTTAGATTTGCCTGAACATAATGTAGCCTGTTTGGAGACAGAAAAAGGAAATATGCAAAAGTTTAAACAATCGCCCGGAGAGCAGTCTTCGCATGTCTGTCATCTTTATAAACATACCGGATTCGCAGTGAGTGTTTTGTGTATGGTGACAGTGGATGAATCACATAACGCACTTTTATAACAAACTTCGGAATCGCAGTGACAATCGTGACATTCACTGATTTGGGCTGTGCGATAATTGTGACAAGGATTGGCTTGTGCAAAGAGTGTTTATAAATAGCACACAAAGCTCTGTGATATGGTGAGTGAGCCGAGTACTGTGCTCCTAGCGCTACATGGGCAGAGGTTTTCCAATGCGGATTGGATTGTAGAGGGGACTAGTAATCACTTGGACCCACCTCTGTACGTAGGTTAAGGTCAATAGAGGAAGAAACCACCATCAGAACGGAGGTTTTTCGTCTGAGGCGCGCAGGAGGCGTCAGAGAATTCCGCTTACGGCGTGCAGCCGGGCTATGGGTAAATTAAAAAGGGGGTTAGAGTAAATGAACCTTAAGGAATACCCGATGCCATTGTAGGGCACAAAATAAAATTCATACCAGTGGGTTGCTACGCAGTGTACTCCTTGTTACTTTCCTAGGAGTAAAAAGGTTTATAGGAGGGGTCCTGGTCTTTGTAATTCCGCCTGGTGCGGCGCGCTGGGGGGAGAAAGATAAATTTCTATGAGTAACTTGATCGGGTCGGTCAAGTCTGGAAACGTGTTACAGAAAGGAATGAGTTCTACCTTACTTGTGAAAACAAACAACCCGGAAATCAAGGTTGTTGGAGTGGGGCTCATTAGCCAGACACTCGTTAGCCCGAAAATAGGGTAATAAGACGCTCTAATCAAATAAAGCAAAGGGGGGTTTTATTTAGGATGCATCCCTTGTTTGGAGCCATACCCGGGCGGGGGTTTTAATCTCCATTACTTACCAAGTCAAGGTGGGTCTCGCGTGTGTCCAGGATACTCGGACTCGATGCCGGTTCCTCGTTGCGCGTTTGGCAGAAATGTTTGTAGGACGGCAGCCGGATCACGTGGTGGTGACTCCGAGCGCCATCTTGGAGTGGTAAAGCGAGATTGAAAGTCTTCCATCCACACAACTCCTAGCCTGTGGATTTGATAACCTGGTGCTGCCCAACTATCCACTCTAAGATGGCGGCCAAAGATCGTTTGAGCCACCACCAAAGACCTTCAATCTCGCTTTACCACTCCAAGATGGCGCTCGGAGTCACCACCACGTGATCCGGCTGCCGTCCTACAAACATTTCTGCCAAACGCGCAACGAGGAACCGGTATCGAGTCCGAGTATCCTGGGCTAACAAGTGTCTGGCTAATGAGCCCCACTCCAACAACCTTGATTTCCGGGTTGTTTGTTTTCACAAGTAAGGTAGGACTCATTCCTTTCTGTAACACGTTTCCAGACTTGACCGACCCGATCAAGTTACTCATAGAAATTTATCTTTCTCCCCCCAGCGCGCCGCACCAGGCGGAATTACAAAGACCAGGACCCCTCCTATAAACCTTTTTACTCCTAGGAAAGTAACAAGGAGTACACTGCGTAGCAACCCACTGGTATGAATTTTATTTTGTGCCCTACAATGGCATCGGGTATTCCTTAAGGTTCATTTACTCTAACCCCCTTTTTAATTTACCCATAGCCCGGCTGCACGCCGTAAGCGGAATTCTCTGACGCCTCCTGCGCGCCTCAGACGAAAAACCTCCGTTCTGATGGTGGTTTCTTTCTCTATTGACCTTAACCTACGTACAGAGGTGGGTCCAAGTGATTACTAGTCCCCTCTACAATCCAATCCGCATTGGAAAACCTCTGCCCATGTAGCGCTAGGAGCACAGTACTCGGCTCACTCACCATATCACAGAGCTTTGTGTGCTATTTATAAACACTCTTTGCACAAGCCAATCCTTGTCACAATTATCGCACAGCCCAAATCAGTGAATGTCACGATTGTCACTGCGATTCCGAAGTTTGTTATAAAAGTGCGTTATGTGATTCATCCACTGTCACCATACACAAAACACTCACTGCGAATCCGGTAGGTTTATAAAGATGACAGACATGCGAAGACTGCTCTCCGGGCGATTGTTTAAACTTTTGCATATTTCCTTTTTCTGTCTCCAAACAGGCTACATTATGTTCAGGCAAATCTAACTTTAAGTCCTGATGATGATCCCAACTAATTAACTGAGCTTAAGGGATCGAACCGTCGACACCCATGAGTGGGCATGCATATATTTTATTATATATGCTCTACTCAAGGTGACACTGTTATTATTCTACAAATTGACTTACAGTGCCCTGTTTTTGCTCTTCTCTCTTGCCTGAAAACACCCTTCCACCTTTTGCTATCTTTTTCTCTCCCCTCTGGTACGGCACAGGCTTGTGTCATGCTACTTCTGTAGGAATATAATGTTCATCTAACATTTGTCTACAAATAAATCCCTTGTCCGGCTGGGCAAGGACTTTTTGCATATAGTATTCCATTGTGGTCTATATTGTATTGTGATGATTCTGAATGAGCTAGGAACCCCTGTCTTTATAACATAAAATATATACAAGCACAGAAATAAAACCATAAATATTATTAAAAAGTTATTAAACATTGAGTTATCAAAGGTGTGAAAAAAGCATGGGGCCATTACTTTTTGTTAATAAAAACAGTTCTTCTCCGCCACATGCCATATAAAAATCGGGAGACAGCGAAGACAATGGAAGGGGCAGTATCATATGTTAAAACTCTGCAAGCTTGTGCACATTGTCTAAGTCCCAAGTTTTTACACAATGGGATAATCCAGCATCTCTGATTTTCGCTATACGCCGGGCAGAAAAAGATAATATGTACAATGTCTTCCCTGCAATAATTTCATGCAGGACAGTTACCCTCCCTCGACTTTACCCACTTAGATGTCAATGCCCCAATCGGTAGAGAACCGTGCCTCAATTGGGTATATAATTTTCTTGCGAGTAAAGGCTGCACTAAGTCCAAGAATATCTCCGTCTTGGGTTAAATTTTCATCAATAGGAACTCAGTCGACAGCCTACCCAAGGAAGTCGAGTAAAATAATATTTTAAGGTTATGAGACCTTACGGCCGCCACTAGCGCAGACCTTTGCATCCTCACGCAGCTATCCTCCGGTGTGTCCCACAATTGGGGCAAACCAACTTGGTAGAGGAGAGCCTTTATATGAACTAGCCAGGGTATGTTCTTATTCTTTAGCTGCTCCCAAATTGCAATGAATTCTACTCTAAAGGATACAATCTCTGGCGCAGACCAGAGCCAACTCCAGTAGAGTAGAGGTCGTGCAGTTGCCAGTTCGTTGATGAGTTCCAGGCCCATATCCAGCCGTAGTGGTATGAGAGGCGTGCTTTGGGGAAGGCCAACCAGACTACGCATGAAGGCCTGTTCTACCATCAGTAAGTTATGTATGTTTGTGTGTCCCCAAAGTTATGCAGCATACAAGGCTGCTGACCTCACTTGTGTTTTATAAATCTCGAGTACAGGGGCAACTGGTTTGAATATTGAAGTTCTATGGAATCTGCCAATACCCCCCATGATCTGCGACAGTCTCAGGGAAGATTTAGATACTTGATGGTCCCATACAAAGTGCTCGGTCAACATAACCCCCAGATAAATGAAAGTCTTGACTCGTTCTTAGGGAGTGCCAGTCAGAACGGGATTCGGGCGGGTGTGCCTCGGGGGATTGAAAATCATAAACTTGGTTTTCTCCAAGTTAACCTCCAATCCCCGCGAGGCACAAAAGGTCACAAACCCGTCCAGGACCCGCTGGATGCCCGATGATGTCCGCGACAACAACAAAGTATCGTCCGCGAACATCAGAGCGGGCACCCGGCCGGAAGCCAGACGCGGAGCATCATTGTCCTTAACACTATTGAGTTCATCTATCAGTCCATTAACATATAGACTGAAAAGTGTGGGGGCCAGTACGCAGCCCTGACGTACACCCCGGGTTACAGGGAAGCGGGCTGATAATTCTCCGTTCCTCCCACACCTCACCTGTGCATAATTCCCTATATGAAATCTAATTAGGGCATCCAATAAATAGGGCGGGAGACCTAACTCCTCCAACACCGTCCAGAGCCTCTCCCTAGGAACCAGATCGAACGAGGCCCGCAGGTCCACGAAAACAAGGTAGAGGCTGCCATCCTCTACTCTTGCAGTTTTCCAGTATAGGACCTGGAGCCGGAAGATCTGGTCCATGGTCGAGGCGCCTGATCTAAATCCGGCTTGGAGGGTGGTCAATGTTTTGTTCTCCTCCATCCAGCCCAATAATCTATCGAAAATGGGAACAATCTCGGTTCCTAACCAGGTCTCTGGCAATGCGGTACCCTGTAGGAATGCATTGAACAAGACCGCCAGGTATGGAGCCCAGATTTTAGGTTGGGAACGGAAAAGGTCCCCCGGGAGCTTGTCAAGGCCTGGGGCTTTATTTGGGAGCAGTCTCTCAATAGCAGATTCCACTTCCTTAAGGGAAATGGAGTCTAGATTATTAGTGGCAATCCTCTCCTGGGCATCCAGCTGCTCTCTATGTTAGTCTGTTATTTGGATTGAGAGGTATAGGGGGGGATAAAAGAGGAAAATGTTTTGCTTTGATATAGGGCTTGCTACCCCTGATAATGTGTTGAAGCACCTTTCAGTGTATAGCCTGCTACTCCATAACCTAAACAGGATTAGTGGGTAAGTAATATAGGGAAATATGGAATTAATTTTAATGGTGAACGTGTTAGTCTGTTATTCGGTTTGACAAGGAAATGTGGAGGTGTAGAAGAGATAACGATCTTGAAATTTTGTTTTAGTTCATAGCAGTAGGAGGTATTTAGGATGAGTAAAGGAGAGGGGGAGGAGAGTCGGAGGGAAGGGTTTAGAAAGGCTTGTTTGGAGATCGGAACAGTATATAGGATATGAGATGATGCCAGGAGGGGTAGATGAGGGAAGAGTCTAGAAAGGGTTCATAGTAGTAGTATGGGGTTTGGGATGAATGAGACAGTGGAGGTAGAGGATATATTGATAGAGGTATATTGTGTGAAATAGGGTAGTGCAGTGAAAAGAGTAGTACAATGAGGTTTGAGATGAGTCAGAGAGTAGAGGCAGTGGATATTTGACAGGGGAGAAGCTAAAAAGTTAGATAAGACTAAGGGGCACATGTATGACAGTTTTTAGTGGTCACAAATTGACATTTGGCCCATTGTCAACCTCTTAAACAGCTTGAGCAAAGTACCAACTCAATTTTGCAAGTCTGTACGCTACTACCGACTCATAAAACAGTTTGGGAGTTCCTATTAGGAAGGCGATTGCCAAGAACATCTCTTCCTAATAGCAAGCACAAGTGATTGTACGATTGATTTGCGACTGGAATCGCAGTTTACCACCTGCTGCAAGTAGATGGTCAGTCAGTCTCAAGTGGAAATGGGACCCCACTCCCCAGAAGACCCCTTCCCCTTCGTGACTGGGAGCAAAAAACTGTTTGTTAAGAGCAGGCAGTGGTTGTAGGGTCTACTGCCTACTCTTCAAAAATTAACAGAAACTTTTTATTTTTATTTTCCAAACACAGCCTATTTTCCTTTAAGGAAAACATGCTGCATTTAAAAAAAAGTTGCCTTATTTAAAAGCAAATACAGACAAAGTGGTTTGCTGACCCCAGAAGGCCACCATCCCTGTGTTATTGCCCATTCCCAATGGGCCACAAATTGCAACCTAATGAATATTGATGAGGAAGGTTATTTGTGACCACATTAGGAATCACCAATGTGTCTGACACACATCAGTGCATTTCATTTTGCTACTAATTGGTGAATTGCAAAATGAAATGTTCGTACATGTGCTCTTATGAGGAGGGCTGCGAATGGTAGGTACAACCTACTCTTGAACTCATGGAGAGGACAGCACCTGATAGTTGAGAAAAAACTAGTGATTAGAGGTAGGTTCACCATACTCTTGAGATTACGGGGAGGGAAGCATATGATAGTGGGGCGGGGCAACAAACATCGGAAGCTGAAGCTTCAAAGCGAATGTGACATCAATTGGCAGTGAAATGGAAAGCAGAAAGAGCAGAGGGAAAATGGCTGGTAAAGCTAAATGGTGAGTCACAGAGTAGATAGAAGAGCTGCTGACAGTAGATGGGTGCTGTTAGAACTAAGGGTTTCCGGTTGTCAGAGTACACACCCTGTACAGGCAGGACCCCCCACCCCTAATTAGGGTAAGCTAGTCACATACTAAAAGACAACCTGTGCTCACCCTCTGGTTGCCTGTCACAGAGCTGTCAGGCTTATTTAAAGAGGAAATGTGTAAAGTATTTGTGCAACACACACACAATAACACATTAAAAACACCACAGAAATACACCAGACAGTGTGAGAAAAATAGGTTATATTTGTGTGAGTAAACCAAGACCAAAAAAACAAAAATCCAATAGGTAGAAATGGAGTTATGAATTTGTGAAGATTAAATTAAAATATAGAGCTTGAAGTCATAAAGCACCAACCATTTACATGTAGTTGTGCTAGAACGGGGAAAATTCAAAGTTCAGTCTCATCCCAATGACTCATGCCTTTCAGGCTGAAAAAGTACCTTTGATGGAGCTAGCATCAATGTTGAAGACTCAATGTCTCAGTTCTAATTCACAGAGGGAAGTGAGCCTTCATCAATGGTGGCCAATGGCACCAGGGGCAGCCCCGACCCTCAACGACCACGCACACAACCTGGAAATCATCCTTGACTCAACGCTCTCAATGACCAAGCAAGTCAACGCTGTCTCCTCCTCCTGCTTCAACACCCTCCGCATGCTCCGCAAGATCTACAGATGGATCCCGACATATACAAGAAAGACAGTCACCCAGTCCCTCGTCAGCAGCGGACTCAACTACAGAAACGCCCTCTACGCAGGAGCCCCGACCGAGCTCATCAATTGACTAAAACACATCAAAACGCCTCGACACGACTGATCCTTGATGTACCACGACACGGTCACATCACCCCCCACCTGAGAAACCTGAACTGGCTCCCAACAAGAGGATATCCTTCAAGCTCCTCATCCACGCACACAAGGCACTCCACAAGACCGGCCCAGCCTACCTCAACAGACGGCTCTCCTTCTACACCCGCCAACCGCCAGCAACGCTCCGCCGACCTCTCACTCGCCACCGTCCCGTGCAACCGAAGAACAAACACCGGCGGGAGATCCTTCTCCCACCTCGCCGCCAAGACATGGAACACCCTCCCACTGAGCCTACGATAGACCCAAGACATGCTGACCTTCAGGAGGATACTAAAGACCTGGATGTTCGATCAATAGCGGCCCTCACCCCCCCCCCAGCGCCTTGAGACCCTCGTGGGTATGTAGTGCACTTAACAAATGACTGATTGATTTATTGATTGAATAACCATTTTATAATGCAGGCACTGTAATGTTGTCGAGCTACACTGTCCATCGTTTGTCCGTGTTGTCCATCAAAGTGATGATGTTGTTCAGCTCCTGCCTTAGCATCGAAGGGCAATGCGTCAGTTCCAAATGGCATAATGTCATCACTAAGTATGGCCGAAATTTGTGAATTTGTGGTACGTGAATTAGCGTGAAAGAAAATTCGCGGTCCGCAAATTCCATGAATTTGTGCGAATTTGCGGGGTGCTTTGCGTTTTTGCGCGGGTTTTTAAAGCGCATCGAGCGCAAGGTTACCCATGCGGTCCTACATGGGCGCGGCCATCTTGTTCGCGTTGTGTATTTCCGTTTCCGGGTGCCACTGCATGCTCGCATTGTGCATTTCCTGCGTGCGGGCAACAATTACGCGTTCACGTCTGTTTTTTGCATGCTCGCAGGGTAAAAAACACGCAAATGTACCCATGCGGTCCCAATGGGCTCGGCCATCTTGTTTTTTACCAAATAAAATAAAAAGGGTGTTAGTTCGTTGTTGAGAAAAATACGTAAAGTTGGTCCAGTTGAGCTGCTAGTAGAATTCCTGAAATTCCCACTAATGTTACAGGCCTACAAAGACAGCAGAAAGATAAATGCCAAAATGTTATACTGTGCTTGCAAGTTGCTAGTGTTACTGTGAGACAACTTTCTGTTGAATTATTTTGTGTTAATGTTAAAGAGTTTTGGTTACAGATTATTTTTCTTTCTTTCTGCATAGATGTTCCCCGAAAACTCACCCGAAAGGAGATGGCTGCCCGGGCCAGGGCCCGGAAGCTAGAGGCCATTCGCGCCGAATATCGGCGGCTGGTGGCTCAGGAGCAGGAGGAGGAGACGTCAACAGCTGCATCCTCCTCCAGTGTCCCCGGGTCCACCAGCCAGCAGACTCCAGCGGTACGGCGCCATGGCCCGACAGCCTCCCGCCGCCGCCGCATTGCAGCTAGCAAGACATCAGCAGCTGCCCCCCCCAGAGCCTGGATGGCACGTCACCACCGCCTGCGCCGTAGAGTGGACTCCCTGGAGCGTCTGGTGGACAAGCTCCAGCGCCAGCTCTGGGACCTCCGCAGAGAGGTACGGGACCGCCTGTCCACAGGACACCGCCGGAAGTAGTGACTGTCCCTTGCCCCTTTTTTAAAGACTGTTAGGGGGGGGTAGAAGCTGGACATTTGGACATTGGTTGGGGTTAAGGAGGGTGTGAGTTGGGTCTTTTTTTAATAGTTTATTTTTGTAAGGGGAAATATATTTATTTATTTTACCTACTTAAACATAGTGTACGCGTTCATTCATAATATTTTGTCTGGTGGTGGGCGGGGGTTACTGTACTTTTGGTTTCCTCAAACTTACCAGCATGAATTATCTAAACGTCCAAAAATTTACCAAAGTGCCACTAACAGAGTTAGTGAATTCAATTGCCCTACTACTAGTACTTTACTAGTACTACTGTCAGTCTCTCCTCTCCTCAGAGTCCTAGCCCATTATTCTACCTCCCCAAAATGCTTATCTTACCTGTGATTCGTGTTTGAGAATAGGGCTAGGCACAGGGCTGGCTGCATGGCAAATGGCGATTAAGGTTGGGTATGGCATCCTGGACGGCTGAAATGTCATTGTTGTGCTGGTAGTAGTAGTGGTACACACTGGCAGTAGCAGTATATGGAAAAAAAGGAAATCAAACATTGAGTGGCCTGAGCGTAATATTAGAACAGTACGATATATAGTACGGTAGAGAACAGTGCCATAAATTGTAGCCTAAGCAGTGCTAAAATATTTTAAATATAAGTACTAGTTGCGTGGAGTATGGCTACTGTAAGAATATAATTGAAGGTGAAGGACACAGCAGCGTAAGCATTAAGCATTCGATTCGCCACGTGTAGGAGGAGGATGTTGTTGATGATCAATCCATGATGTCGCACATGAAATTCTGATGTGAATGATTTTTATGTTGCTTTGACCTTATCCTCCCCAGCAAGTGTGTGGAATTATTGTTGTAATTTAGTCACACTTCAATGAAAACCACACAGCCCGGGGGAAGAGGGTTAGGGTTTAAAAATTGGATGGGAATGGGGTTTTTTGGGAAAGTTTGATGGAGAGAGGAAAAAAAAAACAGCATGGACAAACAACAAATGAAGATAAACAAATCTTTGGATACAAAGCTATCCATAAATCTTTTAAGGGACATAAAGGAAGTGCATGCACTACTGCGTGCATGAAGTTGTTTGCTTAATGGATAGGTTACTAAAAAGTAAGTAGTACTTTCTACAGCATACTATGAAGAAACAATGTGACAGTACAGGGCTGCAGTAATTACGCAATTTCACTTGCCTATCTGCCCTCAGAGAGTACATTAAATTAGTTTAAAAATAGCAAAGAAAAACATATACAATGGCTGGAGGGATGAATTGAAGCAGAGAGCAAAGAAATGCGCAGTCACACTCATAGAAGTTCACAACAATAACATTACTTAAAAGATAAGGAGAAGGGAAGGATACTGTAACAGTATGTTGTAGTTGTCCTGTTGAATTTGGGTAGTTGCATGCATCCAGCCATTCCTCTTATTCGCTGTACTCCTCCATTCCATCTGACGCTCCGTCGATCAATGTTGGTGACCAGACACACTGTCCACTGCCTGCCTGGCGGGTGCGGAATTGTGGATTGTTAATGGTAAGCCTGAGTTAATCGTTTTTCCCAAAGCACAGGGTAAAAGCCGGCCTGTAATTGTTGATGTAAAAACAGGAAATGATATTAAAACACTACGGAGAAAAATATATAAGGTACGCTGTGTAGTGCAAAAATACCACTTTCAGTTTCAGAGGTGACAGTATTACATACAAGAATCATTTCGAAAGTACGTACTCTGAGTCTCCTTTTCAAGGATAGTAATTAGTAAGTATGGGTGAATTTTGTGGATCTGCGGTCCGCGAATTCGCAAAAAAATCCACGAATCCGCAGATTTTCCAGCAAACTTGCGGATTTTTTTACGATTTTCATAACTATTACTGGAGTACTTTCTACTGGCTAATCCAGTAAGTGCTACCTCGTTGGGTAAATGTATACTGCTTTTTCTACACTACAGCTGCGTAAAGTGCCAGAAGAATTGTCTCCAGTGAAATCTGCAATAACGCATTACCGGCAATGTTAGCCTATAGGCCGAAATGCACCTTAAAAACAGGGCCAAATCACCTTACCCCTCAACTTACAGACAAAGTACTATTTTTCCCCTAATCTAGACCTTCCCACCGTGCCTCCCAAACCCCTAAACCCATCGCCAAAAATCTAGAACACCCCCAAATAGCCCCCCAAAAACATGCAATACTGCTTATTTGCAGGCCGCCAATGTAAGCCAATGGCAAAAATGCACCTCAGAAACAGGGCCAAATTCACCTTTCCCCTCAACCTAGGACTAAACTGCTATTTTAACACAAGTTAGACCTTCCCAGCAGTGCTCCCAGACCCATAAACCCACTCCCAAAATTCTAGAACACCCCCAAATAGCCCCCCAAAAACATGCAATACTGCTACCTTGCAGGCAGCCAATGTAAGCCAATGGCAAAAATGCACCTCAGAAACCGGGCCAAATTCCCCTTTCCCCTCAACCTAGGACCAAACTGCTATTTTAACACAGAATTAGACCTTCCCAGCAGTGCTCCCAGACCCCTAAATCCACTCCCAAAAATCAAGAACACCCCCAAAGAGCCCCCCCAAAAAATGCACTACTGCTTCCTTGTAGGCCGCCAATGTAAGCCAATGACAAAAATGCACCTCAGAAACAGGGCCAAATTCCCCTTTCCCCTCAACCTAGCACCAAACTGCTATTTTAACACAGAATTAGACCTTCCCAGCAGTGCTCCCAGACCCCTAAACCCACTCACAAATATCGAGAACACCCCACATTACCCTCCCAAAAACGTGCATTACAGCAACCTCGCACATGGCTTAAAATCGTGCCAAAACGCACTCTGAAACTAGGCCCAAAACACCCCTCTTCTACCATGGATTTTCTTCAAACGAACTTGCAATCACAATTATATATTACCAACTCTCATCACAGCTAAGCAAATCCACTAAGAACCACCTAGAACACACTCCAATCACACCCTGAAAACACGCAATAATCAAAAATTAACATGGGCGCCTATGGCAGAGGTTTCCCTTTCTCGACTTTGCATAAACACACCCTTCCCATCAATCGATTCCTCCCGAATGTCCTGCACAACCACCAATTACCCCTCCCTACCACTCACAGAAGCCCCGTTCCCCTAGCTCAACTGGAACACCCCAAACACACTTTCTCCTTGCGCCCCCAAACCGCCCATTGGATAACATGGCAAATCGCGCCTTGACAAAAAACTGCTGTTTTCAGCACTTTCACTACTTCAATCCTCTTGAAACTTACCAGGACACTTGTTCCGGCGATTCCAAAGAATCTCAGCAAAGCAGAACAAAATTGATCCACTGGAAGGTGTACGACTTTTCACCCAAACACATACGCCCGCAAAACACCAAAAAAGAACAAAATTCGGCCAATTCTCGACCAAAAAATGCCAACCCCCCCTAAAACCTTCCCAACATCCTTATGAACGAGCCTGCATTGGGCCCTGAGCCCTAGACTCCGGGAACCCTACCAAATTCAACCCAAAAACCCTAGTAAACCGCACTGAACCCCCAAACAAGCCCTAATCCCTAAAAAACACCCAAATTCCCTCAAACCTAGCCCTCAACCCTACACTGACCTGGCCTAAAAAAAAATAAGTCTGCCCGCTCGTGAATTTGCAAATTTTCGGCAATTTCGTGAGATTTGCCGATCGCGAAATTGCCGAAAATCCGCAAATTATGCGAGCGGAACGGATTTTTGGTCCATGCTTAGTAATTAGCACACAGCAGGCCAGGGCCATGCAGACGGTCAAGGCAGGCACCTCTGAGTGAAGCAACCTGATGTAGCATACCTAGGCACTTTGACACTGACAGACAAAGCATATCTATTTGTATGCAGCAAGCCACACAGCCCCAATTTTACATGAACTGCTGTCTGGACTCTGCCTCGCATAACAACACTACACTGGATCGACCACTCCATACCACGACTAGACAGACATGTAGTTCTGCTGTAGTAGTTGTTGTTGACTGGTTTACCTGTTTGCCACTCACGAATTGGCCATAGTTCTTCCGTAAACCGACGATGATGATCCATCCATCCCAGTGAGTGACTGTAAATAAAAAAGATATATTATTTAACTTTGATCATCAACACTCATCATCAATCATCATGGTATATTGGCAAACAGTGAGTCCAAGAACATTTTGCATATTGGAAAATGCAACGTAGTGGCCCCTGCAGTTGAAGTACAATTTGAATTAAACAAGGTAAAAAAAGCAGAGTAGACTTGAGTTACATTTAGTGTGTAAAAGATTAAATAATAACAGAAGACATGTGATTCATTTCATGCACAATAAACAAACAGCAATTGCTTTCATCAGAGCCAGACAGCACTGCATGCCATCTTCTTCTCATTATTCATTACCTGTTCCACTTTTTGTCCGCATCTTGTTCTGAAAGTGAAGGCCCACAGGGCAGCCTCTCCTGTCAATTTCAGCAATCAGCATGTAGTCAAGAATTCCAGTCCCACTTGAGGACAAAGTTTCTTGATTCTGCGTAATCCAGCCATCTGCTTTGAGGGAAATGGATAGGGGCGTCTGGAGGAGGAGGATAGAGGAGCATGACTGAGTTGTGAACTTGTAAACCTCAGGAATGCAGACTGCGGCACCTTCAAATCAATAAGGAAATAAAATGAAGACAGTGCTGCTGATGGACTTGTTGTGATTAGTTGATTAGAGTTTTGTTGTGGTAAAAGTTGCAAAACATAGAAAGACACACAGGAATAAAGGTGAATAAGGACGGAAAAAAAAAAGGAAGTCATTTTCAGGCTTCGGTGTCAGGGAAGTAGAGCTCGTCCTCAAACTCTGTGAATTGAGACAGGAGTAGGTCAGCTAACAGAGAAGAACTTCCGTCATCTAAGTCAGTGTCCTCTTCTTCCTGCGTGCATTGACGTATTTTGTAATCTGGTGGTATGAAGTGCTGATTCATCTTGATCATTGTTAACCTCTCCACATTTTCGGGCGAGAGGCGGGTCCTTTTTGAAGTTACAATGGCACCAGCAGCACTGAAAACACGTTCAGAAGACACACTTGCGAGTGGGCAAGACAAATAATTTAGAGCCAGGTTGGTGACCAGTTGCCATAGAGGCCTTTACCTATACCAATACAGCAATGGGTTTTGATCAACGAAGACCTCTGTTGTGTCATCCAGATAGGCCTGCACCATCCACTCAAGGGGGCATATTCTCAACAAAAGGCGATACATTATCGCCGCTTTTATGGGCAGGAAACTGCCGATAAAGCGGCAATAATGGGCTTGATAATAGGCCCTTGTGAATTCCCATAGCAGCCCAGGTTCTGGTGTTAACCTGGGCTGCTATGGGAATTCACAAGGGCATATTATCAAGCTCATTATCGTCGCTTTATCGGCAGTTTCCTGCCGATAAAAGCGGCGATAATGTATCGCCTTTTGTTGATAATATGGCCCAAGGTTCTCCAGGGGGGCTCCACTTTGTGTACCATCAGTGGCCTTTGCATCACTGGAACGACCAAACCCTTGATGAGTTAGCCAATCCGCTTCCGACAACATTATGGCTGGGCCTGGTGCAGGTGAGGAGGATGATGATACAGTTGCTGGTGTCGCTAATGGCTGTGAGGGAAAGTGACTGCCTTCGGACACAGATTCAGAAGTGGACCTTGACGCCTGATGGCCTGCTGATTCAGTAGTACTTTTGCAGGTTCCTTTAAAGTCTGCCGCTCTTTTTCGAACCGATCTCCGCCAACTGATATGCGTCTTGCTTTTCGGCATCATCTCGGAACGTTGAAGACACCGCTTTCAGTTGGTGCTCTAGCATGCGCAACAATGGGATAGCTTTGCCCAAAGTACAGTCCTCCCTGCTGACTTCACGCATGAAGACCTCAAAAGGACAAAGCATGTCTGTCAGGCTTTTAACTAGCTTCCATTCCTCCAACTCTAGACTCAAGTCTTTCATAATAGAACCCAGTTCAAAGACATACTCATTGATTACCATCCACTGCTCAGACAGACGCTCAAGCATGTAGAAGGTTGAGTTCCAACGTGTTACCACCTCCTGGATGAGTCCTCTGACTGGCAGTCTACATTCACGTTGCATGCTCCTCAGCTTCTTCCGGGCCATAAAAGAATGGCTGAAATGAATGCAGATTCTTCGGCAGGTAGTCAGTAACTTGCTGAATGTGTTTTCTTTTTTCAAGAAATCTTGCACAACAATGTTGATACTGTGCGCCAAACACGGCACTCTGAAATAGCTGCCATCATGCATGGCCTTAACTATATTACTGCCATTATCCGTGGAAACATAGTCAATCATGCGCTTTCTTGGATGCAGCCATTCATAGACCTTACTGTTAAACTCCTCCAAAATGTTTACTGCAGTATGAGATTTCTCCATGGCAAACATGGCTACTATTGCATGTTTCCAAGTAGCTTGAAAAACTGTGTCTGTGTCAACACCTGCATGTAACTTGCCTGTAAGCCCTGCAAAAGAGACCCAGTGTGCAGTGATGCACATGTAATCAAGGGCTTGGCAAATGGTCCACATGTCTGTTGTTAGGTGGATAGTGTGAACAGCACTCTTCTGCAAAGCTGCCCCAATCACCTCGAGCACATCTTGATGTAGAGCTGGAACCGCAACTCTGGCAAAATAAGACCGGCTCGGAACCTTCCATTTAGAGCCGACTGTTGCCACAAATTCTCGAAAACCCACCTCTTCCACGAAAGAAAAAGGGAGAAGGTCCAGCGCTAACATTTTAGCCAGCATTGCATTATAAAGGCGCGCCGTTGGGTGTTTGCGTTAAAATGGCGCATCCGACCAAAACATGCTTTTAATGGTGGGCTGGACTGTTTTACGGGATGATGATGATGCAGACTTCTTCAACCCAGTTAGGCTCATTGATGTACTTTTTCCCATTGGTGTCTCTCCCAGACTCTTAGTGTGCCTCATACATGTTGCAGGGGTAGAGGGTGTGCTGCTGCCAGGGGTACTGGGTGTACCAGAAAAAATGTCTGTCACTTCTTCACTTCCCCCCTGCACGATCAGCCCCTCGTCATCATCATCAGATGCAATATGAATGGATAAATTTGAATTTGTTGTACTTTTGGCTTCCCGGATCTTCCTTAGGTGCGCATCCCAAACGATAGTGTGGTGTTTTTTGAGATGACCTCTCTGGCCTTCGGTACCATAGCTGGTATCAAGTTTACCCCGACTAACTACAATATTACAAATCGAACAAACGACCATGTTTTCCGCCTTTTTGCTAACACTAAAGAAGTCCCAAAGAGGGGACTGGAGATGTCTGCTGGTGGTGGAGGTGCTATTTTCAGTTTCAATGCCAGATGAAGCGGAGGATGGGCGTGGCTGAAATTGACTCTGTTGTGCACTTACAGCACCACTACTTGAGGTAATGGAGGTCGAGCTGGAAGGAGGTCCCTGCCAGCCCTTCTGACGAGAAAATATGGAAGCTGTAGGGGGTGTTGGTGTACTAGTTTACTGCATTGGTGGTGGTACCAGTGCCCCGCCACCCACATCCGGCTCAGCAGCAATTTGGGATAGGGTAACAATGTCTGTCTGCTGCATGCCCCCTGGGACTGGAGTGACGACTGTGATGACTGGGTCGTCATCAGACTGTTCATCAGCAGCAGAATACACCACTTCTTGTTCGTCGTCATCACCCATAAGTGAAAGCCTTGCGGAAATCTTCCTTTCAGGCTTAGCTACCTTTGTCGGGTCATGGCGTGCCTCACTCTCAGACTCAGAATGCATTGTTGTTGTTGGTGGGTTTCAATCAACATCGAGATCATCAGAAGGAAGGGGACTTGAAGAAGAACTTGTAGTAGCCCTCCTTGATCTTTTTCTTGCTGGGGATCTGGAAGATAATGAATCATCAGGAGGAGTGGCTTCCTTGGATGATACCTCTGCTTGAATTTCGATTTCCTGATGTGATGTGCCCCTACATCTGGAGGAACAAGCATTGTGGGCAGTTGTGCCGCTCCAAGCACCCCTAGTTGCGCCTCTCCATGCACCTGTCCTTGCGCCACTACTTGTGCCTCTACTTGCGCCTCTCCTTGCGCATGTACTTGGGCTTGTACTAGTTGCACGTGTGGTTGTTGTTGCGGCTGTGGTTCTTGAACACTCGTCAGATGAGTTACACCTTGCGTTGATTGTATGCTACTTTCTTGCGATGAGCCAACATCACTAGTCGATGGTGATTGAGCAATTAAAGTGGCTGCCTCTGCTGCACTCATGGACTTGGACCTAACTTGGCGTGGTGGCACTGAGCCCAATGAAGGGGAGGTGCTGCTCCTAGCTTGGTCCCCGACGGACACCGCTGCTGCAGGCGTAGTTTTTTTTTTCCGCAAAAAATGTGCCGGTCGGCACACCAGTCTCCTTGGTAAGTGGCGCCACTTGCTTCTTCTGCTCCTTCTTACTGGCAACTTTCTTGGTAGAGGAGCTACGGCCACCTTTTTTTGGGCCCATCTTCTTCAGATGTCAGAACAGCAGGCCGCAGTTGCACGAGTTGCAAAGTTGTCTGTGGCCACACGTGACGTTGTGCTGCAAACACAGTAGCAGGACTTCTTCCTGGCACTGATGATGAACGGATGAGGCTCATTCGTCTTCGTGCACCTAAAAGCAAACGAAGCCAGAGGAACATCAGTTAAATAAATGTTGCATATGTTGTGCTTCAATTAATACTTTGCAACTAAGCATTTATATTATTACAACACACCCCAAAACGGAAAGACCAAAAATAAAAATGGTAAATTTATTTCTAATAAAAAATGGAGGTTTACATTAATAGAAGAGAGACCACATAGAGAGAGTTGTTTCATGCACCACTGAGTACCCCAGGGCATAATGGATGAAAGCAAGTCATACTTGGTACAGCAGGTCTATGGCACAAAGCACACTGCCTGACTTCAACATGGCCCCTTGACCCCCACCCACATGGCCAGGCCCTGCCTGGACCAGGCCTCAAAATGGCCCCCACCCACATGGCCAGGCCCCAACAACATCACCCCAAAAGAGCGAAAAACACACAAAAATCACCACAATCCAATGCCATCCATGCCATAAATGATGTATAAATTCAAGACACCCCACAGAGAGACTTGGTCCATGCACCACTGACTACACCTGGGCTTAATGGATGAAAGCAAGTCATACTGGTTACAGCAGGCCTATGGCACATAGCACACTGCCTGGCTTCAAAATGGCCCCTTGACCCCCACCCATATGGCCAGGCCCTGCCTGGACCAGGCCTCAAAATGGCCCTCACCCACATGGCCAGGCCCCAACAACACCCCCAAAAAGCCAAAAACACACACAAAAATACCCCAATCCAATGCCATCCATGCCCTAAATGATGTTTAAATTCAAGAAACCCCACAGAAAGACTTGGTCCATGCACCACTGACTACCCCTGGGCCTACTGGGCTTTACACGCACCCGAAAATTTAAAAACAAATCCACATATAACAGTGAGCTAATCAATTCCATAACATACATAAATGATATTTAAGTTCTACAAAACTCACAGAAACAGTTCTATCATGCACCCATGAATAACCCTGGGCCTACAGTGGATACTCTGCCTACCCAGAATATTTTTTTTTTAAAGTTGTGAAAAAGTTTAAAAATTGTATTTGCAGCAAGTACAATGCCCCAAATAAACAACACCAACTCACTTGTAAAATCTCAAATCCAAAAGTAATCCCAAAGTGATCCAAACAAAAAGTCCTCAAATCCAATATCCAGCAGCAGCCACAGAAAGTAATCCTTCCATCTCCAGATTGAAATTTAAAGTGACCAGGACATGGACAAAGCACTGGGAGGAGCCTGCTGGACAGGAACAGGAAGTGGGAGACTCTGGGGCACTTCCTTCCTCTCCCACCCCCCAAAAAATTGACTCCTTGCACAAACAACTACAGCCAAATGTCAATCTGAGGACGTATTCTGATCCAAATCATCATTTTCAGAAGGTGTATGCTGCCTGCGGTACATTTCTTGTGCAGAATTGCAATTTTTGCAAGTTCAGCAACGCGAGCTGTTCAAATCTCCCGCCGGATGTCAGCTGCGCGTTGCATCTACGTGGTCGCGGGCCTTTATGATGTGGTCGCGTTCTTAAACTCTCGCGGTGCAAGATGGTGGGCCGCTATAACATACTCGCGGTCAAAAAAGTCTTGCGCGATCACGCAAAAAGGCGCAGAGCACGCAAACTGGGAGGAAAAACAACTCGACAAACTCAGAATCACAGTAAGTCAACGCCGCGTGCGCGAGATTGTAATTTTGAAGCACGACCAAGCAAAAAAATCCGCTAGCTTGCGAATTGTGCATTTTTTGACAATTTCGAGTAATTCGCGGACCGCTAAATTGTCAAAAATTTGCAAATTCCGCGAGCGTAGCGGATTCTCAGTCCATAGTTAATCATCACTGCAACAATTGTAATGGTTCTGTATAGCAGAAATTACCTTTCAAGGACCCAGAACTGGATTACAAAAACTTGACAGTGCTGGACTGACAGATGACAAAGTCCAGGTGCTGTTTCAGGGTTGAAGGACGTTTTTGAGTGCCGTGAGACTTCCGAAGAGGGAGGAAGACAGCAAGCCCTTGAAGTCACTCTAGTTTTATGTGAGATGAGTTCAGTCCTTATCCTCAGCATGGCGGAGAGCATCAGCCAGCAGGCACCTCTGTAAAGCACTTCCTTCTGAGCAGCAGTCAGGCGAATTGGTAATCATTGTAGAACAGCAGTCCTTACTCTTGAGTCCTGGCAGGGTTCTTCACAGGTTCAGTAGTGTCCTGTCTTGGTAGGGTCAGAGCCCCAATACGTATACCAAAAATGGGCCTTTGAAATGAGAAAAAGCATTTATTGTGTTGGTCTTGTTTGATGACTCTTCAAAAAACTTTCCAAAAGGTGCTTTTTGTCTACTTTGTGCATAGAAAGTTTTGGGGTCATACGTCAAGCGGGTGCAGAGAAAGAAGGGCGTCTCAAAATGCGAAATTCCCAAGCATTTTCAATACCCTTCTTTATGGTGAGCTACTTCAACAACTGCAGAGCATAATTAAATTAAACTTTGCAGACAGCTAGATCTTAGTCCACAGAGTGTGTTGTTTATGATTTGGTGTAAATCTGGTCCATAGTTTTTGGGAAAGGAAGCTTCAAATATATTTGTATATATGGACGGTTGGGCAGCAAGAGGTCCAAGAGAGCGTAAATTCCAAAATGGAGCTCTGAAATTGGTCTTCTTTTTTCTATTTCCCAAGAGAATTCCAGGTCAAATCTTGCCTGGTGCTGTTTGATGTGGGCTTGTGGTGGGTGTGACCTATCAAGCCCCAGCCTCAGTAGTTGGAAAGTCTGCTGCCGTAGGATGTTGTTGCTAAGGTTTTTTGGCAATGGATTTGGAGGATTTTCCTCAGATAGGTGTTGATGAAGGTCTGGACTTTGTTGGTGTTCATTTTGTTTTCCAAGTTTCTGCTTCTTACAGAATAACAGATTTGATGTTGGTGTTAAAATGTCTGATCTTGGCTTGCAGTGTTCAGTCAATTGGAACTCCAGATCTTCTTCAGCTAAATGAAGGCAGCCCTTGCTTTGCCAAACCTTGTCTTTACGTTGCTGTGTGTGTCAACATGCTTTCTATAACATTACACAGGCAGGTGAAGGCCTCAACCTCTTCCAGTGCATTGCCTGCCAGAGTTCTTTCAGTTGGGCTGGCCATATTAGCCTTCAGAAATTTGTTTTTTTCTCTAGTGGATGTTGCAGCCAGGTTGTGCTGATGTGGATGCCACATTGTCAGTCTTCTCTTACATACGCCAATGGGTATGGAAGATCAGCACCGTCAGCAAAGTCTACCTTGTCAAGCTGTTCCAAGGTGGCCAGTGGATCCCATTTCTTCTCCTTGCTGTGGTCGTCTTCATCATCCAGTCTATAGCAACAGGAAGAGAAAAGGCAAGAGCAAACAACCCTGATGGACTCCAGTCTTCACTTGGAAGGCTTCTGTGAGTTGTCCTCCATTGGTGTATCTTGCATGTGATTCCCTCATAAATGTTCCTGATGACTATTACAAGTTTATCTGGCTCACAGTAGTGCAGAAGAGTTTCCAAAGGGTCTCTGTTCAAGCTGGCAAATAATCAATCAATCAATCAAGACATTTATAGAGCGCACTACTCACCCGTAGGGTCTCAAGGCGCTAGGAGGGGGGGGGGGTGCCGTTACTGCTCGAACAGCCAGGTCTTGAGCTTCTTCCTGAAGGAGAGGTGGTCTTGGGTCAGGCGAAGGTCGGTTGGGAGGGAGTTCCAGGTCTTGGCGGCCAGGTAGGAGAAGGACCTTCCTCCTGTTGTCGCTCTTCGGATGCGGGGGACGGCGGCGAGGGCGTGGCTGGTTGATCTGAGGTGGCGCTTGGGAGCGTAGAAGTTGATTCGGTTGTTGAGGTAGCTCGGGCCTTGGTCGTGTAGGGCTTTGTGTGCGTGGGTGAGGAGACGGAAGGTGATTCTTTTGTTGATGGGGAGCCAGTGCAGGTCTCTCAGATGTCCGGAGATGTGGCTGTTTCGTGGGATGTCGAGGATGAGTCTGGCTGAGGCGTTCTGGATCCGCTGGAGTCTCTTCTGGAGCTTGGCGGTGGTTCCGGCGTAGAGGGCGTTGCCGTAGTCCAGTCGGCTGGTGACGAGGGCCTGGGTGACAGTCTTCCTGGTCTCGGTGGGGATCCACCAGAAGATCTTCCGTAGCATGCGCAAGATGTTGAAGCACGACGAGGAGACGGCGTTGACTTGTCTGGTCATGGAGAGGGAGGAGTCCAGGATGAAGCCCAGGTTGCGTGCATGGTCCGTCGGTTTGGGTGCGGTGCCCAGGGCGGGGGGCCACCAGGAGTCGTCCCAGGCGGAGGGCGAGGATCCCAGGATGAGGACCTCCGTCTTGTCTGAGTTCAGTTTCAGGCGGCTGGTCGTCATCCACTCGGCTACATCTCTTATCCCTTCATGTAGGTTGGCTCTGGCGGCGGCGGGGTCGTTGGTCAGGGAGAGGATTAGCTGGGTGTCGTCGGCGTAGGAGATTATGTTGAGGTTGTGTTGGCGTGCGATGGCCTCGAGGGGGCTCATGTAGACGTTGAAGAGGGTGGGACTCAACGAGGATCCTTGAGGGACGCCGCAGATGACTTCGGTGGCCTCTGACTTGTACGGTGGTAGGCGGACTCTCTGTGTTCTTCCGTCGAGGAAGGAGGTGATCCATTCCAGTGCCTTCTCCTGGATTCCGATGCTGCCGAGGCGCTGCACTAGGGTGCGGTGGCAGACAGTGTCGAAGGCCGCGGAGAGGTCCAGGAGGATGAGGGCCGCTGTTTCTCCGTTGTCCATCATGGCTCGGATGTCATCGGTGGCAGCGATGAGGGCGGTCTCGGTGCTGTGGTTGGCTCGGAAGCCAGACTGTGAGGGGTCCATTCGTCTCGAGGAAGGCGGCCAGCTGTTTGTTGACGGTCTTTTCGATGACTTTGGCCGGGAACGGGAGGAGCGAGATGGGACGGTAATTCTTGAGTTCGGTGGGGTCCGCTGTCTATGAAGTTGACATAGAGGGGAGAGTTTTGTTTGATAAACTGCTCATTCATGATGCTCAATGTTCCAATATGTCTGTACCAGATCTATCTTTTTAGAAGCCGGCATGCTGCTCTCACAGCTGAGCATCAAATTGTCTCTTTATTCTGTTCAGGTCAGGCTGACCCGATTGAACACTGCCTGGGGTTGACTAAAGAGTTACCCCTCTGTAATTTGACCAGTTATTCAGGCCATTATTCTTGGAGATCTTGATGAGACATCTCTCTCCTTCCAGTCTGATGGCACCCATTCCTCTTCCCAGAGACTTCCAAACATGTGGAAGAGCATGTCTACTGATAGTTTAACATTGGGGATTCCTTATCACATTTAATAAGCTGTGATTTCAAATTGGGAACAGGCAGAAATGTCATGTGTGGTTCGTATGAAAATGGAAATAGAAATTCTCTTTAAAGGTAAAGTTGAATTTTTCATTACAATTTTGGAAATGCCACTTTTAAAAAGTTGCAAAAAGATCACTTGATGGACAGAATGCAGAACAATGTCATACATGCCATCATTCTTTTGCTCCCCAAGACATTCCAGTTTGAAGGGAACAGTTCAGCCTGAACTTCCAGGCCAGGTCCTCCCTGGACTAGAAACAAGCATCATAGAAACGGTTGCAGAGTTTCACCCCTCTTCACCCAGGATATCTTGACTCCAGTGACATGGAGCTCACAGGAACCATGTCTGGGCATACCCGTCCCACAAGGGGGTGAAAACTGCAAAAAGAAAAATTGATGGAAAGAATGTAGAACAATGTCATACATTCACACCAGTACAGAGATCTGGGCAGAGATCCATTGTTGTTTTGCTCCCCAAGACATTCCAGTTTGAACCCAGCCATATGCAATTTAGTCTTGATCTGTGACCAATGGGAACAGTCCAGCCCGAACTGCCAGGCTGAGGCCCTTGACTGGAACCAAGCATCCTAGGACCGGTTTCAAAGTTTTACCCATCATCAGCCAGGAATAGCTTGACTCCAGTGGCATGGAGACCACAGGGCACACGTCTGAGCATACTCGTCCCACTTGGGTTGACAAATACAAAAAGAATAATTGATGAACAGAATGCAGAACAATGTCATACATTCACCGCAGTACAGAGATCTGAGCAGAGATCCATTGTTGTTTTGCTCCCCATGCCTTTCCAGTTTGAACCCAGCCATAAGCAATTCAGTCTTGACCCTGTGACCAATAGGAACAGTCCAGCCCGAACTACCAGGCCAGGTCCCTTGACTGGAACCAAGCATCCTAGGACTGGTTTCGGAGTTTCACCCATCATCAGCCAGGAATAGCTTGACTCCAGTGGCACGGAGAGCACAGAAACCACATCTGGACATACTTGTTTCACTCGGGCTGATAAATGCAAAAAGAACAATTGATGGACAGAATGCAGAACAATGTCATACATTCACCCCAGTACAGAGATCTGGGCATAAATCTATTGTTTTCTTGCTCCCCATGCCATTCAAGTTTGAACCTAGCTCTATGCAAATCAGTCTTGACCCTGTGCCCAATGGGAACAGTCCAGCCCGAACTGCCAGGCCAGGTCCTCCCTGGACTGGAACCAAGCATCCTAGGACCGGTTGCGGGATTTCACCCCTCATCAGCCAGAATAGCTTGACTCCAGTGGCAAGGAGAGCACAGGACCCATGTCTTGGCATACCCGTCCAGCTCGGGGTGACAAATACAAAAAGAAAAATTCATTGACAGAATGCAGAACAATATCATACATTCACTCCAGTACAGAGATCTGCACCAAAATCCATCATTTTGGATATTTTTGGCTCCGCATGCCATTCCAGTTTGAACCGAGCCATATGCAAATCAGTCATGACCCTGTGCCCAAGGGGAACAGTCCAACCCAAACTGCCAGGCCAGGTCCTCCCTAGACTGGAACTAAGCATCCTAGGACCGTTTGCGGGGTTTTACCCCTCATCAGCCAGGATAGCTTGTCTCCTCTGCTATTAGCTGCCTTTGTTGTTATCAGCGCTGGGATGCTGCTTTGCTGGGGCAGCTGAGCCCTTTACAAGACATCCTAACATAACATATCATAACATAACATAACTTTTTGTGACGTTGTGGTGGCGATAGGGTCAGCCCCCTATTATCAAGGCAGTGTTAAGCCACTTAATGTGGCTTAAAGCCATGTTAAGTGGTTTAATGCTGCCTTGATAATATTTCCCCTTTCACGCTAAACTCTGCGCAAAAGGGGGCGTGCAGTGGGAGTTGTGGTGGCCGTTCCACCGCAACACCCATTGAATTCGACACTGCCACCTACTATCAAGGGTGGCGATAACAGATGGCAGCGCCAAACTTAAGACCAGGAAAATCCTATAGGGCCAACTAGACCAGAGAAATCGGGTATCAGAACGCTTTACATGAGCATCAGTTTCGTTACAGATCGACACATTCATTTTTGTTAGGCACTTGGAGATAAAGTGATTTGCCTAGAATCACAGGATGTTGGGCGTCGTTGTCGAAACTTGAACCAGGTTCCCCAGATCCGGATGCTCTAGCCGTAAGGCTATATCCTCGTCGTCTGCGGAGAATGGTTTAATAGTACACTCCACCATATTAATACTCACACTTGAAATGCATTAACTACTGGTGTGCATCTTTAAAGAATGAATTACTAGCTCTCATCTCCAAACTATAAAAAACTTGCCCTCACTAACACAGTATCAACTAGTAGTGCACACCTCATGAGTGCTAAATCCTAGAGAACATCCACAGTATTCCTTACTTGTGCACACATATAGCATATAAATTATTAGTCAACACTAAGAGATTATCATTTACTTTCGCATATCTCCATAATATAAACTTCTATCACACTCATCAACAATATTAAGTACTATCACACATCTCCATATGAGTGAAAATCAGCACACACCATGAGAGTATTAACTACATTTCTTCTTCTTGATTGCATTAAATAGTAGCATAATCTCTAAATTAGTATCACACAGACATACACCTTCAGTATTAATTGCTATTGCACTGACCAATACTATCACTGAACACCTTTAAATGCTAATATTTAATGGCAAAACCACTCCACAGTAGCAATTCCTTGCTCCCACCAGCATAAATTATTACCACACTCCTCTAGATTAAAAGCACTACTAACACATTCCTCAAAGGCAACACTAGAGCACTTTTCCAAATTGTTAACTACTAATTTACACCTCTATTGTACTGAATAGGAGGCCTACTTCTAAAGTATTAATTGCTCACACCTGCAGAATATTAAATGTTGATACACGATTATAGAGTATTAACTATAGTCACATTCTTCCAGGTTACACAGTGCCAGTGCACACCTCCAGTGTATTAAATATTAGTGCACATAACAAGAGCATTAACTGCTAACACACATGCACAGATCTTTAACTACTCCATCTTCAATTGTAAGTACAGTAAATTAACTCTAAGCTAAACTTCTCTCCTCCACTTCATATGATCAGTAACTTGCTTTAACTGCAAGTTCTCAGACACCTGAAGTACCGGTCAGTGATAGTGAGTCTTAGCCCTTGGCTGTGACATTCATTCCTAGGGGCATAGTCTCACTCAATAGGTGTAAGTCTCACTCCTTAGAGGGTAATGTTACTCACTGGATGACATGCATTCCTCAGGGCACAATTCTACTCATTATGTGTGTTTCACATTGCTTGGAGCACAGTCTAATTCAATGGTTCCCTGCCTCACTACTTGCATCACAGTTGTGTCATTAGGTGTTCATCTAACATAATCTAAGTTGATGGATGTTAGTGTCACTCTTTGGAGAACAGCTTCTTTCACTTAGATGTGAGTCTCACTATTTTGATTATCCAGTCACTTTTTTGGTGTGAGTCCTACTACTTGCAACACACTCTCAAGGCTGGAAACTCTTAACAGTTACTTTGGCTCTCATTTCAGTCCACAATTCGGGTTCTTCATTTTTATTGTAAAATAATAACTGTTTGTTAACACTCTATCATCTCATTGTGGACTCCTAGGTCCTGAGGTATAACTACTCATGCTTAATTTGATTTTATATGTATACATCAAGCTCACTGACTCAGTCTGACTATATGACAGCAGTTGCTATTAGTTCAGCTCTTACCTGAGTGGCTATTGTGGAGGTGAACTGGGAGCGGTCGTAGGCCCAGCCATGCTGGCAGCCCTGCAGGGAATAGGTGTTGGGTGGTCCCCAGGTAGAGGCAGTGAGTGGTGCCCATGTAGAGTTAGGAGGTCTCCAGGTGGAGGCACTGAGTGGTCCCCAGGTGGAGGTGTTGGGTGGTCTCCAAGTGGAGGTGTTGGGTGTTCCCCAGGTGGAGTTATTGAGTGGCCCCCAGGTGGAGTTGTTGTGTGTTCCCCAGGTGGAGTTGTTGGGAGGGCTCCAGGTGGAATTCTCCAGCAGGTGCCATTGGGGCTCTCTGTACATCTTGCAGGAGTTGAAGGTCCCATCTGACTCTCTGGGGATATTAACGAGAAGCAGCTCTTCCTCTGTGAAGTGCCTAAATCCATTCTGATCCTGGAGGGCACAGCGGTGAGGAGGCACCACTGCTATGAAATTGTAAATCAATAAGTGAAAAGGAAGATAAATCCGAGGAATCACCGTGAGGAATAAAATTAAAATCTGGAACTTGCCAAAGCCTCCAGCATCTTGGAGGAGGTCCTCGAACTTCATTGTGAGAAATGCCTCCACTTAGGGGCAAAGAAAACAGAGGAAAAAGGTCAGAAAGGTTTTTCAGTAATAGTAACCCAGTGGTGTTTGGAAGGTCAGAGGAGGAGAAGAGGGGTGGAAGCAGTCTGATGCAAAGTGTGGATCAGAGGAAGGCAATGAAGAGAATGGTGTTCAAGTAGTCTGAGGGAGTACGAGAACAGTGAAGCTCGCCCAGGGCAATATTCCAGCAAGGAGAAGAGGAAGGTAGAGTTGAAAGGTCAAAGAAATTAATCCTTAGCAGCACCTTCACGTTGAGTCAAAGAGCGAGAGAGAGCCTATCATAGTTGGCTAACAGCAGAGATCCAGGACCTGCCCCTCTGAGGTGTGGCTGTTACAAGCTGGGATCCCAGGATAGGCCTTCTTCTTCTTCTGAGGTATTTATGGAGCCCCTCCCAAAAACTACAGGACAGAGTAATTGCCTTCACACTGTGAATGGTGTTTCATTTCTGCTGCTGCTCAGAGCTTTCCAGGTCACTTAGGACGAGAAAACCTAGAGACCAGAGGTATAGCAAGAGAGTCAAGGGCCTAAAGCAAGAACATAAAATGGATCTCTTACTTCTGGTTTGAAATAAAACCTTACTTGGCATGTAGATGGTCTTATGTATCCCTGGGCCTGATGCTCTTGTACTTACAGTCAAACACTTGGTTAAGGCACCCAACAATAAAACATACTAAGCTCAATGCCTCTAATTATTGAAGGCAGACAGAAATGAGGGAAACAGTAGACACCTTCTCTGGCCCTCACTAAGAGAAGAAATATGAGGGCAGACAGTGGGCATTGCCACTGGCTTTCAGTGAGTGCAGAGAGGTGAAGGCAAATAGTGGGCAACACCTCTGACACACAGTGAGCGCTAGGATATGAGGGCAGACAGTGGGCATCACCTCTGGCCTCCCATGTGTGCGTGTGCAAGAAATGTAGTGGAGGTTGAAAATGCTCAGAGCACAGATACTAACATTAAAGCAGTGTTAACAAAGAGAAGGGTGCTTCTGAAACGTGCTGAGAGGAGAGTGATAGCAGAGAAGGGGGAGTATTCAGGTGGTTAATTCGAAGGCTGGTCAGATCACAGAGGCAGCTTGTACTATCTTGTACAGGGACAACAGGACTGACTGCAATAGGACAGCAGATCCCAGTATACAAAGAGAGCAGTACACAGTGTACAGGGAGAGTTGGTCACAGAGTACAAGGAGAGCTGTTCAGAGCTCATTCAGAAAGGGGATGGTGCATTGTGCAGGGTGGAGTGGTCAGAGAGTAGTTACATAAATAGTTTGTGCTCATTGTATTGTATTGTATTGTAATTGCATTCATATAGTGCTTACTACCCCTGACGATGCGACAAAGCACTTTTTTGGGGAGTAGCATAAAGAATTTGTGGTGAATTAGTATAGTGAAATATGAAAGACAAATGAGCAGTCGATATGTTAGTCATTCATTTGATAACTTTATTTCGGTCAATGACCATAAAAGTGCAATAAAATATATACAAGCACAGAAATAAAACCATAAATACGGACAATTTAAAAAGTTATTAAACATTGAGTTATCAAAGGTGTGAAAAAAGCATGGGGCCATTACTTTTTGTTAATAAAAACAGTTCTTCTCCGCCACATGCCATATAAAAATCGGGAGACAGCGAAGACAATGGAAGGGGCAGTATCATATGTTAAAACTCTGCAAGCTTGTGCACATTGTCTAAGTCCCAAGTTTTTACACAATGGGATAATCCAGCATCTCTGATTTTCGCTATACGCCGGGCAGAAAAAGATAATATGTACAATGTCTTCCCTGCAATAATTACATGCAGGACAGTTACCCTCCCTCGACTTTACCCACTTAGATGTCAATGCCCCAATCGGTAGAGAACCGTGCCTCAATTGGGTATATAATTTTCTTGCGAGTAAAGGCTGCACTAAGTCCAAGAATATCTCCGTCTTGGGTTAAATTTTCATCAATAGGAACTCAGTCGACAGCCTACCCAAGGAAGTCGAGTAATATAATATTTTAAGGTTATGAGACCTTATGGCCGCCACTAGCGCAGACCTTTGCATCCTCACGCAGCTATCCTCCGGTGTGTCCCACAATTGGGGCAAACCAACTTGGTAGAGGAGAGCCTTTATATGAACTAGCCAGGGTATGTTCTTATTCTTTAGCTGCTCCCAAATTGCAATGAATTCTGCTCTAAAGGATACAATCTCTGGCGCAGACCAGAGCCAACTCCAGTAGAGTAGAGGTCGTGCAGCTGCCAGTTCGTTGATGAGTTCCAGGCCCATATCCAGCCGTAGTGGTATGAGAGGCGTGCTTTGGGGAAGGCCAACCAGACTACGCATGAAGGCCTGTTCTACCTTCAGTAAGTTATGTATGTTTGTGTGTCCCCAAAGTTATGCAGCATACAAGGCTGCTGACCTCACTTGTGTTTTATAAATCTCGAGTACAGGGGCAACTGGTTTGAATATTGAAGTTCTATGGAATCTGCCAATACCCCCCATGATCTGCGACAGTCTCAGGGAAGATTTGGATACTTGATGGTCCCATACAAAGTGCTCGGTCAACATAACCCCCAAATAAATGAAGGTCTTAACTCGCTCTAAGGGAGTGCCACTCAGAACGGGATTCGGGCGGGTGTGCCTCGGGGGATTGAAAATCATAAACTTGGTTTTCTCCAAGTTAACCTCCAATCCGCGCGAGGCACAAAAGGTCACAAACCCGTCCAGGACCCGCTGGATGCCCGATGATGTCCGCGACAACAACAAAGTATCGTCCGCGAACATCAGAGCGGGCACCCGGCCGGAAGCCAGACGCGGAGCATCATTGTCCTTAACACTATTGAGTTCATCTATCAGTCCATTAACATATAGACTGAAAAGTGTGGGGGCCAGTACGCAGCCCTGACGTACACCCCGGGTTACAGGGAAGCGGGCTGATAATTCTCCGTTCCTCCCACACCTCACCTGTGCATAATTCCCTATATGAAATCTAATTAGGGCATCCAATAAATAGGGCGGGAGACCTAACTCCTCTAACACCGTCCAGAGCCTCTCCCTAGGAACCAGATCGAACGAGGCCCGCAGGTCCACGAAAACAAGGTAGAGGCTGCCACCCTCTACTCTTGCAGTTTTCCAGTATAGGACCTGGAGCCGGAAGATCTGGTCCATGGTCGAGGCGCCTGATCTAAATCCGGCTTGGAGGGTGGTCAATGTTTTGTTCTCCATCCAGCCCAATAATCTATCGAGTAAAATTCGGCCCATCAGTTTCTGGGTAGTATCCAGTAAGCTGATGGGTCTGTAATTGGATGGGACAAGCGGACAACTCTTCTTAAAAATGGGAACAATCTCGGTTCCTAACCAGGTCTCTGGCAATGCGGTACCCTGTAGGAATGCATTGAACAAGACCGCCAGGTATGGAGCCCAGATTTTAGGTTGGGAACGGAAAAGGTCCCCGGGAGCTTGTCAAGGCCTGGGGCTTTATTTGGGAGCAGTCTCTCAATAGCAGATTCCACTTCCTTAAGGGAAATGGAGTCTAGATTATTAGTGGCAATCCTCTCCTGGGCATCCAGCTGCTCTCTATGTTAGTCTGTTATTTGGATTGAGAAGTATAGGGGGGGATAAAAGAGGAAAATGTTTTGCTTTGATATAGGGCTTGCTACCCCTGATAATGTGTTGAAGCACCTTTCAGTGTATAGCCTGCTACTCCATAACCTAAACAGGATTAGTGGGTAAGTAATATAGGGAAATATGGAATTAATTTTAATGGTGAACGTGTTAGTCTGTTATTCGGTTTGACAAGGAAATGTGGAGGTGTAGAAGAGATAACGATCTTGAAATTTTGTTTTAGTTCATAGCAGTAGGAGGTATTTAGGATGAGTAAAGGAGAGGGGGAGGAGAGTCGGAGGGAAGGGTTTAGAAAGGCTTGTTTGGAGATCGGAACAGTATATAGGATATGAGATGATGCCAGGAGGGGTAGATGAGGGAAGAGTCTAGAAAGGGTTCATAGTAGTAGTATGGGGTTTGGGATGAATGAGACAGTGGAGGTAGAGGATATATTGATAGAGGTATATTGTGTGAAATAGGGTAGTGCAGTGAAAAGAGTAGTACAATGAGGTTTGAGATGAGTCAGAGAGTAGAGGCAGTGGATATTTGACAGGGGAGAAGCTAAAAAGTTAGATAAGACTAAGGGGCACATGTATGACAGTTTTTAGTGGTCACAAATTGACATTTGGCCCATTGTCAACCTCTTAAACAGCTTGAGCAAAGTACCAACTCAATTTTGCAAGTCTGTACCCTACTACCGACTCATAAAACAGTTTGGGAGTTCCTATTAGGAAGGCGATTGCCAAGAACATCTCTTCCTAATAGCAAGCACAAGTGATTGTACGATTGATTTGCGACTGGAACCGCAGTCTATCACCTACTGCAAGTAGATGGTCAGTCAGTCTCAAGTGGAAATGGGACCCCACTCCCCAGAAGACCCCTTCCCCTTCGTGACTGGGAGCAAAAAACTGTTTGTTAAGAGCAGGCAGTGGTTGTAGGGTCTACTGCATACTCTTCAAAAATTAACAGAAACTTTTCATTTTTCTTTTCCAAACACAGCCTATTTTCCTTTAAGGAAAACATGCTGCATTTAAAAAAAAAGTTGTCTTATTTAAAAGCAAATACAGACAAAGTGGTTTGCTGACCCCAGAAGGCCACCATCCCTGTGTTATTGCCCATTCCCAATGAGCCACAAATTGCAACCTAATGAATATTGATGAGGAAGGTTATTTGTGACCACATTAGAAATCACCAATGTGTCTGACACACATCAGTGCATTTCATTTTGCTACTAATTTGTGAATTGCAAAGTGAAATGTTCGTACATGTGCTCTTATGAGGAGGGCTGCGAATGGTAGGTACAACCTACTCTTGAACTCATGGAGAGGACAGCACCTGATAGTTGAGAAAAAACTAGTGATTAGAGGTAGGTTCACCCTACTCTTGAGATTACGGGGAGGGAAGCATATGATAGTGGGGCGGGGCAACAAACATCGGAAGCTGAAGCTTCAAAGCGAATGTGACATCAATTGGCAGTGAAATGGAAAGCAGAAAGAGCAGAGGGAAAATGGCTGGTAAAGCTAAATGGTGAGTCACAGAGTAGATAGAAGAGCTGCTGACAGTAGATGGGTGCTGTTAGAACTAAGGGTTTCCGGTTGTCAGAGTACACACCCTGTACAGGCAGGACCCCCCCCCTAATTAGGGTAAGCTAGTCACATACTAAAAGACAACCTGTGCTCACCCTCTGGTTGCCTGTCACAGAGCTGTCAGGCTTATCTAAAGAGGAAATGTGTAAAGTATTTGTGCAACACACACACAATAACACATTAAAAACACCACAGAAATACACCAGACAGTGTGAGAAAAATAGGTTATATTTGTGTGAGTAAACCAAGACCAAAAAAACAAAAATCCAATAGGTAGAAATGGAGTTATGAATTTGTGAAGATTAAATTAAAATATAGAGCTTGAAGTCATAAAGCACCAACCATTTACATGTAGTTGTGCTAGACCGGGGAAAATTCAAAGTTCAGTCTCATCCCAATGACTCATGCCTTTCAGGCTGAAAAAGTACCTTTGATGGAGCTAGCATCAATGTTGAAGACTCAATGTCTCAGTTCTAATTCACAGAGGGAAGTGAGCCTTCATCAATGGTGGCCAATGGCACCAGGGGCAGCCCCGACCCCCAACAACCACGCACACAACCTGGAAATCATCCTTGACTCAACGCTCTCAATGACCAAGCAAGTCAGCGCTGTCTCCTCCTCCTGCTTCAACACCCTCCGCATGCTCCGCAAGATCTACAGATGGATCCCGACATATACATGAAAGACAGTCACCCAGTCCCTCGTCAGCAGCAGACTCAACTACAGAAACGCCCTCTACGCGGGAGCCCCGACCGAGCTCATCAATTGACTAAAACACATCAAAACGCCTCGACACGACTGATCCTTGATGTACCACGACACGGCCACATCACCCCCCACCTGAGAAACCTGAACTGGCTCCCAACAAGAGGATATCCTTCAAGCTCCTCATCCACGCACACAAGGCACTCCACAAGACCGGCCCAGCCTACCTCAACAGACGGCTCTCCTTCTACACCCGCCAACCGCCAGCTACGCTCCGCCGACCTCTCACGCGCCACCGTCCCGTGCAACCGAAGAACAAACACCGGCGGGAGATCCTTCTCCCACCTCGCCGCCAAGACATGGAACACCCTCCCACTGAGCCTACGGTAGACCCAAGCCATGCTGACCTTCAGGAGGATACTAAAGACCTGGATGTTCGATCAATAGCGGCCCTCACCCCCCTCAGCGCCTTGAGACCCTCGTGGGTATGTAGTGCACTTAACAAATGACTGATTGATTTATTGATTGAATAACCATTTTATAATGCAGGCACTGTAATGTTGTCGAGCTACACTGTCCGTCGTTTGTCCGTGTAGTCCATCAAAGTGATGATGTTGTTCAGCTCCTGCCTTAGCATCGAAGGGCAATGCGTCAGTTCCAAATGGCATAATGTCATCACTAAGTATGGGCGAAATTTGTGAATTCGTGGTACGTGAATTAGCGTGAAAGAAAATTCGCGGTCCGCAAATTCCATGAATTTGTGCGAATTTGCGGATTTTTTTATTTTGGCGTGTTCGCGGGGTGCTTTACGTTTTTGCGCTGGTTTTTAAAGCGCATCGAGCGCAAGGTTACCCATGCGGTCCTACATGGGCGCGGCCATCTTGTTTGCGTTGCGTATTTCCGTTTCCGGGTGCCACTGCATGCTCGCATTGTGCATTTCCTGCGTGCGGGCCGCAATTACGTGTTCACGTCTGTTTTTTGCATGCTCGCAGGGTAAAAAACACGCAAATTTACCCATGCGGTCCCAATGGGCGCGGCCATCTTGTTTTTTACCAAATAAAATAAAAAGGGTGTTAGTTCGTTGTTGAGAAAAAGACGTAAAGTTGGTCCAGTTGAGCTGCTAGTAGAATTCCTGAAATTCCCACTAATGTTACAGGCCTACAAAGACAGCAGAAAGATAAATGCCAAAATGTTATACTGTGCTTGCAAGTTGCTAGTGTTACTGTGAGACAACTTTCTGTTGAATTATTTTGTGTTAATGTTAAAGAGTTTTGGTTACAGATTATTTTTCTTTCTTTCTTCATAGATGTTCCCCGAAAACTCACCCGAAAGGAGATGGCTGCCCGGGCCAGGGCCCGGAAGCTAGAGGCCATTCGTGCCGAATATCGGCGACTGGTGGCTCAGGAGCAGGAGGAGGAGACGTCAACAGCTGCATCCTCCTCCAGTGTCCCCGGGTCCACCAGCCAGCAGACTCCAGCGGTATGGCGCCATGGCCCGACAGCCTCCCGCCGCCGCCGCATTGCAGCTAGCAAGACATCAGCAGCTGCCCCCCCCCAGAGCCTGGATGGCACGTCACCACTGCCTGCGCCGTAGAGTGGACTCCCTGGAGCGTCTGGTGGACAAGCTCCAGCGCCAGCTCTGGGACCTCCGCAGAGAGGTGCGGGACCGCCTGTCCACAGGACACCGCCGGAAGTAGTGACTGTCCCTTGCCCCTTTTTTAAAGACTGTTAGGGGGGGTAGAAATTGGGCGTTGGGGATTCGAAAGGAGTTGAAGCTGGACATTTGGACATTGGTTGGGGTTAAGGAGGGTGTGAGTTGGGTCTTTTTTTAATAGTTTATTTTTGTTAGGGGAAATATATTTATTTATTTTACCTACTTAAACATAGTGTACGCGTTCATTCATAATATTTTGTCTGGTGGTGGGCGGGGGTTACTGTACTTTTGGTTTCCTCAAACTTACCAGCATGAATTATCTAAACGTCCAAAAATTTACAAAAGTGCCACTAACAGAGTTAGTGAATTCAATTGCCCTACTACTAGTACTTTACTAGTACTACTGTCAGTCTCTCCTCTCCTCAGAGTCCTAGCCCATTATTCTACCTCCCCAAAATGCTTATCTTACCTGTGATTCGTGTTTGAGAATAGGGCTAGGCACAGGGCTGGCTGCATGGCAAATGGCGATTAAGGTTGGGTATGGCATCCTGGACGGCTGAAATGTCATTGTTGTGCTGGTAGTAGTAGTGGTACACACTGGCAGTAGCAGCATATGGAAAAAAAGGAAATCAAACATTGAGTGGCCTGAGCGTAATATTAGAACAGTATGATATATAGTACGGTAGAGAACAGTGCCATAAATTGTAGCCTAAGCAGTGCTAAAATATTTTAAATATAAGTACTAGTTGCGTGGAGTATGGCTACTATAAGAATATAATTGAAGGTGAAGGACACAGCAGCGTAAGCATTAAGCATTCGATTCGCCACGTGTAGGAGGAGGATGTTGTTGATGATCAATCCATGATGTCGCACATGAAATTCTGATGTGAATGATTTTTATGTTGCTTTGACCTTATCCTCCCCAGCAAGTGTGTGGAATTATTGTTCTAATTTAGTCACACCTCAATGAAAACCACACAGCCCGGGGGAAGAGGGTTAGGGTTTAAAAATTGGATGGGAATGGGGGTTTTTGGGAAAGTTTGATGGAGAGAGGAAAAAAAAAACAGCATGGACAAACAACAAATGAAGATAAACAAATCTTTGGATACAAAGCTATCCATAAATCTTTTAAGGGACATAAAGGAAGTGTATGCACTACTGCATGCATGAAGTTGTTTGCTTAATGGATAGGTTACTAAAAAGTAAGTAGTACTTTCTACAGCGTACTATGAAGAAACAATGTGACAGTACAGGGCTGCAGTAATTACGCAATTTCACTTGCCTATCTGCCCTCAGAGAGTACATTAAATTAGTTTAAAAATAGCAAAGAAAAACATATACAATGGCTGGAGGGATGAATTGAAGCAGAGAGCAAAGAAATGCGCAGTCACACTCATAGAAGTTCACAACAATAACATTACTTAAAAGATAAGGAGAAGGGAAGGATACTGTAACAGTATGTTGTAGTTGTCCTGTTGAATTTGGGAAGTTGCATGCATCCAGCCATTCCTCTTATTCGCGGTACTCCTCCATTCCATCTAACGCTCCGTCGATCAATGTTGGTGACCAGACACACTGTCCACTGCCTGCCTGGCGGATGCGGAATTGTGGATCGCTAATGGTAAGCCTGAGTTAATCGTTTTTCCCATCGCACAGGGTAAAAGCCGGCCTGTAATTGTTGATGAAAAAACAGGAAATGATATTAAAACACTACGGAGAAAAATATATAAGGTACGCTGTGTAGTGCAGAAATAACACTTTCAGTTTCAGAGGTGACAGTATTACATACAAGCATCATTTCGAAAGTGCGTACTCTGAGTCTCCTTTTCAAGGATAGTAATTAGTAAGTATGGGTGAATTTTGTGGATCTGCGGTCCGCGAATTCGCAATAAAATCCACGAATCCGCGGATTTTCCAGCAAACTTGCGGATTTTTTTACGATTTTCATAACTATTACTGGAGTACTTTCTACTGGCTAATCCAGTAAGTGCTACCTCGTTGGGTAAATGTATACTGGTTTTTCTACACTACAGCTGCGTAAAGTGCCAGAAGAATTGTCTCCAGTGAAATCTGTAATAACGCATTACCGGCAATGTTAGCCTATGGGCCGAAATGCACCTTAGAAACAGGGCCAAATCACCTTACCCCTCAAGTTACAGACAAAGTACTATTTTTCCCCTAATCTAGACCTTCCCACCGTGCCTCCCAAACCCCTAAACCCATCGCCAAAAATCTAGAACACCCCCAAATAGCCCCCCAAAAACATGCAATACTGCTAATTTGCGGTATACACCCGTTACAACGGATCTTTTACTCCGCACTACCATTACAACGCGACTTTTACTCCGCATACCATTACAACGCATTGCGCTGGGGGGCGCTCTAGGATAGGGAATAAGTATAATTTACTATCCAACACCTTCCCTAGGGTCCACGGGGACTGGAGTTAGAATAGTAAATTATACTTACCACTATCCAGCGCCCCAAGGCGCTATGCGTTGTAACGGTATGCGGAGTAAAAGTCGCGTTGTAATGGTCTGCGGAGTAATAGTATGCGTTATAACGTCATACATCCCTAATTTGCAGGCCGCCAATGTAAGCCAATGGCAAAAATGCACCTCAGAAACAGGGCCAAATTCACCTTTCCCCTCAAGCTAGGACTAAACTGCTATTTTAACACAAGTTAGACCTTCCCAGCAGTGCTCCCAGACCCATAAACCCACTCCCAAAATGCTAGAACACCCCCAGATAGCCCCCCAAAAACATGCAATACTGCTACCTTGCAGGCAGCCAATGTAAGCCAAAGCAAAAATGTACCTCAGAAACAGGGCCAAATTCCCCTTTCCCCTCAACCTAGGACCAAACTGCTATTTTAACACAGAATTAGACCTTCCCAGCAGTGCTCCCAGACCCCTAAATCCACTCCCAAAAATCAAGAACACCCCCAAAGAGCCCCCCCAAAAAATACACTACTGCTTCCTTGTAGGCCGCCAATGTAAGCCAATGGCAAAAATGCACCTCAGAAACAGGGCTAAATTCCCCTTTCCCCTCAACCTAGCACCAAACTGCTATTTTAACACAGAATTAGACCTTCCCAGCAGTGCTCCCAGACCCCTAAACCCACTCACAAATATCGAGAACACCCCACATTACCCTCCCAAAAACGTGCATTACAGCAACCTCGCACATGGCTTAAAATTGTGCCAAAACGCACTCTGAAACTAGGCCCAAAACACCCCTCTTCCACCATGGATTTTCTTCAAACGAACTTGCAATCAAAATTATATATTCCCAACTCTCATCCCAGCTAAGCAAATCCACTAAGAACCACCTACAACACACTCCAATCACACCCTGAAAACACGCAATAATCAAAAATTAACATGGGCGCCTATGGCAGAGGTTTCCCTTTCTCGACTTTGCATAAACACACCCTTCCCATCAATCGATTCCTCCCAAATGTCCTGCACAACCACCAATTACCCCTCCCTACCACTCACAGAAGCCCCATTCCCCTAGCTCAACTGGAACACCCCAAACACACTTTCTCCTTGCGCCCCCAAACCACCCATTGGATAACATGGAAAATCGCGCCTTGACAAAAAACTGCTGTTTTCAGCACTTTCACTACTTAAATCCTCTTGAAACTTACCAGGACACTTGTTCCTGCGATTCCAAAGAATCTCAGCAAGGCAGAACAAAATCGATCCACTGGAAGGTGTACGACTTTTCACCCAAACACATACGCCCGCAAAACACCAAAAAAGAACAAAATTCGGCCAATTCTCGACCAAAAAATCCCAACCCCCCCTAAAACCTTCCCAACATCCTTATGAACGAGCCTGCATTGGGCCCTGAGCCCTAGACTCCGGGAACCCTACCAAATTCAACCCAAAAACCCTAGTAAACCGCACTGAACCCCCAAAACAGCCCTAAACCCTAAAAAAAAACCAAATTCCCTCAAACCTAGCCCTCAACCCTACACTGAGCTGGCCTAAAAAAAAAATAAGTCCGCCCGCTCGTGAATTTGCAAATTTTTGGCAATTTCGTGAGATTTGCCAATCGCGAAATTGCCGAAAATCCGCAAATTTTGCGAGCGGAACGGATTTTTGGTCCATGCTTAGTAATTAGCACACAGCAGGCCAGGGCCATGCAGATGGTCAAGGCAGGCACCTCTGAGTGAAGCAACCTGATGTAGCATACCTAGGCACTTTGACACTGACAGACAAAGCATATCTATTTGTATGCAGCAAGCCACACAGCCCTAATTTTACATGAACTGCTGTCTGGACTCTGCCTGGCATAACAACACTACACTGGATCGACCACTCCATACCACGACTAGACAGACATGTAGTTCTGCTGTAGTAGTTGTTGTTGACTGGTTTACCTGATACCCACTCACGAATTGGCCATAGTTCTTCCGTAAACCGACGATGATGATCCATCCATCCCAGTGAGTGACTGTAAATAAAAAAGATATATTATTTAACTTTGAACATCAACACTCATCATCAATCATCATGGTATATTGGCAAACAGTGAGTCCAAGAACATTTTGCATATTGGAAAATGCAACGTAGTGGCCCCTGCAGTTGAAGTACAATTTGAATTAAACAAGGTAAAAAAAGCAGAGTAGACTTGAGTTACATTTAGTGTGTAAAAGATTAAATAATAACAGAAGACATGTGATTCATTTCATGCACAATAAACAAACAGCAATTGCTTTCATCAGAGCCAGACAGCACTGCATGCCATCTTCTTCTCATTATTCATTACCTGTTCCACTTTTTGTCCGCATCTTGTTCTGAAAGTGAAGGTCCACAGGGCAGCCTCTCCTGTCAATTTCAGCAATCAGCATGTAGTCAAGAATTCCAGTCCCACTTGAGGACAAAGTTTCTTGATTCTGCGTAATCCAGCCATCTGCTTTGAGGGAAATGGATAGGGGGCGTCTGGAGGAGGAGGACAGAGGAGCATGACTCAGTTGTGAACTTGTAAACCTCAGGAATGCAGACTGCGGCACCTTCAAATCAATAAGGAAATAAAATGAAGACAGTGCTGCTGATGGACTTGTTGTGATTAGTTGATTAGAGTTTTGTTGTGGTAAAAGTTGCAAAACATAGAAAGACACACAGGAATAAAGGTGAATAAGGACGAGAAAAAAAAAGGAAGTCAGTTTCAGGCCTCGGTGTCAGGGAAGTAGAGCTCATCCTCAAACTCTGTGAATTGAGACGGTAGTAGGTCAGCTAACAGAGAAGAACTTCCGTCATCTAAGTCAGTGTCCTCTTCTTCCTGCGTGCATTCACGTATTTTGTAATCTGGTGGTATGAAGTGCTGATTCATCTTGATCATTGTTAACCTCTCCACATTTTCGGGCGAGAGGCGGGTCCTTTTTGAAGTTACAATGGCACCAGCAGCACTGAAAACACGTTCAGAAGACACACTTGCGAGTGGGCAAGACAAATAATTTAGAGCCAGGTTGGTGACCAGTGGCCATAGAGGCCTTTACCTATACCAATACAGCAATGGGTTTTGATCAACGAAGACCTCTGTTGTGTCATCCAGATAGGCCTGCACCATCCACTCAAGGGGGCATATTCTCAACAAAAGGCGATACATTATCGCCGCTTTGTTGGGCAGGAAACTGCTGATAAAGCGGCAATAATGGGCTTGATAATAGGCCCTTGTGAATTCCCATAGCAGCCCAGGTTCTGGTGTTAACCTGGGCTGCTATGGGAATTCACAAGGGCATATTATCAAGCTCATTATCGCCGCTTTATCAGCAGTTTCCTGCCGATAAAAGCGGCGATAATGTATCGCCTTTTGTTGATAATATGGCCCAAGGTTCGCCAGGGGGGCTCCACTTTGCGTACCATCGGTGGCCTTTGCATCACTGGAACGACCAAACCCTTGATGAGTTAGCCAATCCGCTTCCGACAACATTATGGCTGGGCCTGGTGCAGGTGAGGAGGATGATGATACAGTTGCTGGTGTCGCTAATGGCTGTGAGGGAAAGTGACTGCCTTCGGACACAGATTCAGAAGTGGACCTTGACGCCTGATGGCCTGCTGATTCAGTAGTACTTTTGCAAGTTCCTTTAAAGTCTGCCGCTCTTTTTCGAACCGATCTCCGCCAACTGATATGCGTCTTGCTTTTCGGCATCATCTCGGAACGTTGAAGACACCGCTTTCAGTTGGTGCTCTAGCATGCGCAACAATGGGATTGCTTTGCCCAAAGTACAGTCCTCCCTGCTGACTTCACGCATGAAGACCTCAAAAGGACAAAGCATGTCTGTCAGGCTTTTAACTAGCTTCCATTCCTCCAACTCTAGACTCAAGTCTTTCATAATAGAACCCAGTTCAAAGACATACTCATTGATTACCATCCACTGCTCAGACAGACGCTCAAGCATGTAGAAGGTTGAGTTCCAACGTGTTACCACCTCCTGGATGAGTCCTCTGACTGGCAGTCTACATTCACGTTGCATGCTCCTCAGCTTCTTCCGGGCCATAAAAGAATGGCTGAAATGAATGCAGATTCTTTGGCAGGTGGTCAGTAACTTGCTGAATGTGTTTTCTTTTTTCAAGAAATCTTGCACAACAATGTTGATACTGTGCGCCAAACACGGCACTCTGAAATAGCTACCATCATGCATGGCCTTAACTATATTACTGCCATTATCCGTGGAAACATAGTCAATCATGCGCTTTCTTGGTGCAGCCATTCATAGACCTTACTGTTAAACTCCTCCAAAATGTTTACTGCAGTATGAGATTTCTCCATGGCAAACATGGCTACTATTGCATGTTTCCAAGTAGCTTGAAAAACTGTGTCTGTGTCAACACCTGCATGTAACTTGTCTGTAAGCCCTGCAAAAGAGACCCAGTGTGCAGTGATGCATATGTAATCAAGGGCTTGGCAACTGGTCCACGTTGTTAGGTGGATAGTGTGAACAGCACTCTTCTGCAAAGCTGCCCCAATCACCTCGAGCACATCTTGATGTAGAGCTGGAACCGCAACTCTGGCAAAATACGACCGGCTCGGAACCTTCCATTTAGAGCAGACTGTTGCCACAAATTCTCAAAAACCCACCTCTTCCACGAAAGAAAAAGGGAGAAGGTCCAGCGCTAACATTTTAGCCAGCATTGCATTATAAAGGCGTGCCGTTGGGTGTTTGCGTTAAAATGTCGCATCCGACCAAAACATGCTTTTAATGGTGGGCTGGACTGTTTTACGGGATGATGATGATGCAGACTTCTTCAACCCAGTTAGGCTCATTGATGTACTTTTTCCCATTGGTGTCTCTCCCAGACTCTTAGTGTGCCTCATACATGTTGCAGGGGTAGAGGGTGTGCTGCTGCCAGGGGTACTGGGTGTACCAGAAAAAATGTCTGTCACTTCTTCACTTCCCCCCTGCACGATCAGCCCCTCGTCATCATCATCAGATGCAATATGAATGGATACATTTGAATTTGTTGTACTTTTGGCTTCCCGGATCTTCCTTAGGTGCGCATCCCAAACGATAGTGTGGTGTTTTTTGAGATGACCTCTCTGGCCTTCGGTACCATAGCTGGTACCAAGCTTACCCCGACTAACTACAATATTACAAATCGAACAAACGACCATGTTTTCCGCCTTTTTGCTAACACTAAACAAGTCCCAAAGAGGGGACTGGAGATGTCTGCTGGTGGTGGAGGTGCTATTTTCAGTTTCAATGCCAGATGAAGCGGAGGATGGGCGTGGCTGAAATTGACTCTGTTGTGCACTTACAGCACCACTACTTGAGGTAATGGAGGTCGAGCTGGATGGAGGTCCCTGCCAGCCCTTCTGACGAGAAAATATGGAAGCTGTAGGTGGTGTTGGTGTACTAGTTTACTGTAGTAGCCCTCCTTGATCTTTTTCTTGCTGGGGATCTGGAAGATAATGAATCATCAGGAGGAGTGGCTTCCTTGGATGATACCTCTGCTTGAATTTCGATTTCCTGATGTGCCCCTACTTCTGGAGGAACAAGCATTGTGGGCAGTTGTGCCGCTCCAAGCACCCCTAGTTGCCCCTCTCCATGCACCTGTCCTTGCGCCACTACTTGTGCCTCTACTTGCGCCTCTCCTTGCGCATGTACTTGGGCTTGTACTAGTTGCACGTGTGGTTGTTGTTGCGGCTGTGGTTCTTGAACACTTGTCAGATGAGTTACACCTTGCGTTGATTGTATGCTACTTTCTTGCGATGAGCCAACATCACTAGTCGATGGTGATTGAGCAATTAAAGTGGCTGCCTCTGCTGCACTCATGGACTTGGACCTAACTTGGCGTGGTGGCACTGAGCCCAATGAAGGGGAGGTGCTGCTCCTAGCTTGGTACCCGACGGACACCGCTGCTGCAGGCGTAGTTTTTTTTCCGCCAAAAATGTGCCGGTCGGCATACCAGTCTCCTTGGTAAGTGGCGCCACTTGCTTCTTCTGCTCCTTCTTACTGGCAACTTTCTTGGTAGAGGAGCTACGGCCACCTTTTTTTGGGCCCATCTTCTTCAGATGTCAGAACAGCAGGCCGCAGTTGCACGAGTTGCAAAGTTGTCTGTGGCCACACGTGACGTTGTGCTGCAAACACCGTAGCAGGACTTCTTCCTGGCACTGATGATGAACGGATGAGGCTCATTCATCTTCGTGCACCTAAAAGCAAACGAAGCCAGAGGAACATCAGTTAAATAAATGTTGCATATGTTGTGCTTCAATAATACTTTGCAACTAAGCATTTATATTATTACAACACACTCCAAAACGGAAAGACCAAAAATAAAAATGGTAAATTTATTTCTAATAAAAAATGGATGTTTACATTAATAGAAGAGAGACCACACAGAGAGAGTTGTTTCATGCACCACTGAGTACCCCAGGGCATAATGGATGAAAGCAAGTCATACTGGGTACAGCAGGTCTATGGCACAAAGCACACTGCCTGGCTTCAACATGGCCCCTTGACCCCCACCCACATGGCCAGGCCCTGCCTGGACGAGGCCTCAAAATGGCCCCCACCCACATGGCCAGGCCCCAACAACAACACCCCAAAAGAGCGAAAAACACACAAAAATCACCACAATCCAATGCCATCCATGCCATAAATGATGTATAAATTCAAGACACCCCACAGAGAGACTTGGTCCATGCACCACTGACTACACCTGGGCTTAATGGATGAAAGCAAGTCATACTGGGTACAGCAGGCCTATGGCACAAAGCACACTGCCTGGCTTCAAAATGGCCCCTTGACCCCCACCCATATGGCCAGGCCCTGCCTGGACCAGGCCTCAAAATGGCCCTCACCCACATGGCCAGGCCCCAACAACACCCCAAAAAGCCAAAAACACACACAAAAATACCCCAATCCAATGCCATCCATGCCCTAAATGATGTTTAAATTCAAGAAACCCCACAGAAAGACTTGGTCCATGCACCACTGACTACCCCTGGGCCTACTGGGCTTTACACGCACCTGAAAATTTAAAAACAAATCCACATATAACAGTGAGCTAATCAATTCCATAACATACATAAATGATATTTAAGTTCTACAAAACTCACAGAAACAGTTCTATCATGCACCCATGAATAACCCTGGGCCTACAGTGGATACTCTGCCTACCCAGAATATATTTTTTTTAAAGTTGTGAAAAAGTTTAAAAATTGTATTTGCAGCAAGTACAATGCCCCAAATAAACAACACCAACTCACTTGTAAAATCTCAAATCCAAAAGTAATCCCAAAGTGATCCAAACAAAAAGTCCTCAAATCCAATATCCAGCAGCAGCCACAGAAAGTAATCCTTCCATCTCCAGATTGAAATTTAAAGTGACCAGGACATGGACAAAGCACTGGGAGGAGCCTGCTGGACAGGAACAGGAAGTGGGAGACTCTGGGGGCACTTCCTTCCTCTCCCACCCCCCAAAAAATTGACTCCTTGCACAAACAACTACAGCCAAATGTCAATCTGAGGACGTATTCTGATCCAAATCATCATTTTCAGAAGGTTTATGCTGCCTGCGGTACATTTCTTGTGCAGAATTGCAATTTTTGCAAGTTCAGCAACGCGAGCTGTTCAAATCTCCCACCGGATGTCAGCTGCGCGTTGCATCTACGTGGTCGCGGGCCTTTATGATGTGGTCGCGTTCTTAAACTCTCGCGGAGCAAGATGGTGGGCCGCTGTAACATACTCGCGGTCAAAAAAGTCTTGCGCGATCACGCAAAAAGGCTCAGATCACGCAAACTGGGAGGAAAAACAACTCGACAAACTCAGAATCACAGTAAGTCAACGCCGCGTGCGCGAGATCTTAATTTTGAAGCGCGACCAAGCAAAAAAATCCGCTACCTTGCGAATTGTGCATTTTTTTACAATTTCGAGTAATTCGCGGACCGCTAAATTGTCAAAAATTTGCAAATTCCGCGAGCGTAGCGGATTTTCAGCCCATAGTTAATCATCACTGCAACAATTGTAATGGTTCTGTATAGCAGAAATTACCTTTCAAGGACCCAGAACTGGATTACAAAAACTTGACAGTGCTGGATTCACAGATGACAAAGTCCAGGTGCTGTTTCAGGGTTGAAGGACGTTTTTGAGTGCCCTGAGACTTCAGAAGAGGGAGGAAGACAGCAAGCCCTTGAAGTCACTCTAGTTTTATGTGAGATGAGTTCAGTCCTTATCCTCAGCATGGCGGAGAGCATCAGCCAGCAGGCACCTCTGTAAAGCACTTCCTTCTGAGCAGCAGTCAGGCAAATTGGTAATCATTGTAGAACAGCAGTCCTTACTCTTGAGTCCTGGCAGGGTTCTTCACAGGTTCAGGTTCAGTAGTGTCCTGTCTTGGTAGGGTCAGAGCCCCAATACGTCAAGCGGGTGCAGAGAAAGAAGGGCGTCTCAAAATGCTAAATTCCCAAGCATTTTCAATACCCTTCTTCATGGTGAGCTACTTCAACAACTGCAGAGCATAATTAAATTAAACTTTGCAGACAGCTAGATCTTAGTCCACAGAGTGTGTTGTTTATGATTTGGTGTAAATCTGGTCCATAGTTTTTGGGAAAGGAAGCTTCAAATATATTTGTATATATGGACGGTTGGGCAGCAAGAGGTCCAAGAGAGCGTAAATTCCAAAATGGAGCTCTGAAATTGGTCTTCTTTTTTCTATTTCCCAAGAGAATTCCAGGTAAAATCTTGCCTGGTGCTGTTTGATGTGGGCTTGTGGTGGGTGTGACCTATCAAGCCCCAGCCTCAGTAGTTGGAAAGTCTGCTGCCGTAGGATGTTGTTGCTGATGTTTTTTGGCAATGGATTTGGAGGATTTTCCTCAGATAGGTGTTGATGAAGGTCTGGACTTTGTTGGTGTTCATTTTGTCTTCCAAGTTTCTGCTTCTTACAGAATAACAGATTTGATGTTGGTGTTAAAATGTCTGATCTTGGCTTGCAGTGTTCAGTCAATTGGAACTCCAGATCTTCTTCAGCTAAATGAAGGCAGCCCTTGCTTTGCCAAACCTTGTCTTTACGTTGCTGTGTGTGCCAACATGCTTTCTATAACATTACACAGGCAGGTGAAGGCCTCAACTTCTTCCAGTGCATTGCCTGCCTGAGTTCTTTCAGTTGGGCTGGCCATATTAGCCTTCAGAAATTTGTTTTTTTCTCTAGTGGATGTTGCAGCCAGGTTGTGCTGATGTGGATGCCACATTGTCAGTCTTCTCTTACATACGCCAATGGGTATGGAAGATCAGAGCCGTCAGCAAAGTCTACCTTGTCAAGCTGTTCCAAGGTGGCCAGTGGATCCCATTTCTTCTCCTTGCTGTGGTCGTCTTCATCATCCAGTCTATAGCAACAGGAAGAGAAAAGGCAAGAGCAAACAACCCTGATGGACTCCAGTCTTCACTTGGAAGGCTTCTGTGAGTTGTCCTCCATTGGTGTATCTTGCATGTGATTCCCTCATAAATGTTCCTGATGACTATTACAAGTTTATCTGGCTCACAGTAGTGCAGAAGAGTTTCCAAAGGGTCTCTGTTCAAGCTGGCAAATAACTACACATAGTCTATGAAGTTGACATAGAGGGGAGAGTTTTGTTTGATAAACTGCTCATTCATGATGCTCAATGTTCCAATATGTCTGTACCGGATCTATCTTTGTAGAAGCCGGCATGCTGCTCTCACAGCTGAGCATCAAATTGTCTCTTTATTCTGTTCAGGTCAGGCTGACCCGATTGAACACTGCCTGGGGTTGACTAAAGAGTTACCCCTCTGTAATTTGACCAGTTATTCAGGCCATTATTCTTGGAGATCTTGATGAGACATCTCTCTCCTTCCAGTCTGATGGCACCCATTCCTCTTCCCAGAGACTTCCAAACATGTGGAAGAGCATGTCTACTGATAGTATAACATTGGGGATTCCTTATCACATTTAATAAGCTGTAATTTCAAATTGGGAACAGGCAGAAATATCATGTGTGGTTCGTATGAAAATGGAAATAGAAATTCTCTTTAAAGGTAAAGTTGAATTTTTCATTACAATTTTGGAAATGCCACTTTTAAAAAGTTGCAAAAAGATCACTTGATGGACAGAATGCAGAACAATGTCATACATTCCATCATTCTTTTGCTCCCCAAGACATTCCAGTTTGAAGGGAACAGTTCAGCCTGAACTTCCAGGCCAGGTCCTCCCTGGACTATAAACAAGCATCATAGAAACGGTTATAGAGTTTCACCCCTCTTCACCCAGGATATCTTGACTCCAGTGACATGGAGCTCACAGGAACCATGTCTGGGCATACCCGTCCCACAAGGGGGTGAAAACTACAAAAAGAAAAATTGATGGAAAGAATGTAGAACAATGTCATACATTCACACCAGTACAGAGATCTGGGCAGAGATCCATTGTTGTTTTGCTCCCCAAGACATTCCAGTTTGAACCCAGCCATATGCAATTTAGTCTTGATCTGTGACCAATGGGAACAGTCCAGCCCGAACTGCCAGGCTGGGGCCCTTGACTGGAACCAAGCATCCTAGAACCGGTTTCAAAGTTTTACCCATCATCAGCCAGGAATAGCTTGACTCCAGTGGCATGGAGACCACAGGGCACACGTCTGGGCATACTCGTCCCACTTGGGTTGACAAATACAAAAAGAATAATTGATGAACAGAATGCAGAACAATGTCATACATTCACCGCAGTACAGAGATCTGGGCAGAGATCCATTGTTGTTTTGCTCCCCATGCCTTTCCAGTTTGAACCCAGCCATAAGCAATTCAGTCTTGACCCTGTGACCAATAGGAACAGTCCAGCCCGAACTACCAGGCCAGGTCCCTTGACTGGAACCAAGCATCCTAGGACCGGTTTCGGAGTTTCACCCATCATGAGCCAGGAATAGCTTGACTCCAGTGGCACGGAGAGCACAGAAACCACATCTGGGCATACTTGTTTCACTCGGGCTGATAAATGCAAAAAGAACAATTGATGGACAGAATGCAGAACAATGTCATACATTCACCCCAGTACAGAGATCTGGGCATAAATCTATTGTTTTCTTGCTCCCCATGCCATTCAAGTTTGAACCTAGCTCTATGCAAATCAGTCTTGACCCTGTGCCCAATGGGAACAGTCCAGCCCGAACTGCCAGGCCAGGTCCTCCCTGGATTGGAACCAAGCATCCTAGGACCGGTTGCGGGATTTCACCCCTCATCAGCCAGAATAGCTTGACTCCAGTGGCAAGGAGAGCACAGGACCCATGTCTTGGCATACCCGTCCAGCTCGGGGTGACAAATACAAAAAGAAAAATTCATTGACAGAATGCAGAACAATATCATACATTCACCCCAGTACAGATATCTGGGCCGAAATCCATCATTTTGGATATTTTTGGCTCCGCATGCCATTCCAGTTTGAACCCAGCCATATGCAAATCAGTCATGACCCTGTGCCCAAGGGGAACAGTCCAACCCAAACTGCCAGTCCAGGTCCTCCGTAGACTGGAACCAAGCATCCTAGGACCGGTTGCGGGGTTTTACCCCTCATCAGCCAGGATAGCTTGTCTCCTCTGCTATTAGCTGCCTTTGTTGTTATCAGCGCTGGGATGCCCCTTTGCTGGGGCAGCTGAGCCCTTTACAAGACATCCTAACATAACATATCATAACATAACATAACTTTTTGTGACGTTGTGGTGGCGATAGCGTCAGCCCCCTATTATCAAGGCAGTGTTAAGACACTTAATGTGGCTTAAAGCCATGTTAAGTGGTTTAATGCTGCCTTGATAATATTGCCCCTTTCACGCTAAACTCTGCGCAAAAGGGGGCGTGCAGTGGGAGTTGTGGTGGCCGTTCCACCGCAACACCCATTGAATTCGACACTGCCACCTACTATCAAGGGTGGCGATAACAGATGGCAGAGCCAAACTTAAGACCAGGAAAATCCTATAGGGCCAACTAGACCAGAGAAATCGGGTATCAGAACGCTTTACATGAGCATCAGTTTCGTTACAGATCGACACATCCATTTTTGTTAGGCACGTGGAGATAAAGTGATTTGCCTAGAATCACAGGATGTTGGGCGTCGTTGTCGAAACTTGAACCAGGTTCCCCAGATCCGGATGCTCTAGCCGTAAGGCTATATCCTCGTCGTCTGCGGAGAATGGTTTAATAGTACACTCCACCATATTAATATTCACACTTGAAATGCATTAACTACTGGTGTGCATCTTTAAAGAATGAATTACTAGCTCTCATCTCCAAACTATAAAAAACTTGCCCTCACTAACACAGTATCAACTAGTAGTGCACACCTCATGAGTGCTAAATCCTAGAGAACATCCACAGTATTCCTTACTTGTGCACACTTATAGCATATACATCATTAGTCAACACTAAGAGATTATCATTTACTTTCGGATATCTCCATAATATAAACTTCTATCACACTCATCAACAATATTAAGTACTATCACACATCTCCATATGAGTGAAAATCAGCACACACCGTGAGAGTATTAACTACATTTCTTCTTCTTGATTGCAATAAATAGTAGCATAATCTCTAAATTAGTATCACACAGACATACACCTTCAGTATTAATTGCTACTGCACTGACCAATACTATCACTGAACACCTTTAAATGCTAATATTTTATGGCAAAACAACTCCACAGTAGCAATTCCTTGCTCCCACCAGCATAAATTATTACCACACTCCTCTAGATTAAAAGCACTACTAACACATTCCTCAAAGGCAACACTAGAGCACTTTTCCAAATTGTTAACTACTAATTTACACCTCTATTGTACTGAATAGGAGGCCTACTTCTAAAGTATTAATTACTTGCTCACACCTGCAGAATATTAAATGTTGATACACGATTATAGAGTATTAACTATAGTCACATTCTTCCAGGTTACACAGTGCCAGTGCACACCTCCAGTGTATTAAATATTAGTGCACATAACAAGAGCATTAACTACTAACACACATGCACAGATCTTTAACTACTCCATCTTCAATTGTAAGTACAGTAAATTAACTCTAAGCTAAGCTTCTCTCCTCCACTTCATATGATCAGTAACTTGCTTTAACTGCAAGTTCTCAGACACCTGAAGTACCGGTCAGTGATAGTGAGTCTTAGCCCTTGGCTGTAACATTCATTCCTAGGGGCATAGTCTCACTCAATAGGTGTAAGTCTCACTCCTTAGAGGGTAATGTTACTCACTGGATGACATGCATTCCTCAGGGCACAATTCTACTCATTATGTGTGTTTCACATTGCTTGGAGCACAGTCTAATTCAATGGTTCCATGCCTCACTACTTGCATCACAGTTGGGTCATTAGGTGTTCATCTAACATAATCTAAGTTGATGGATGTTAGTGTCACTCTTTGGAGAACAGCTTCTTTCACTTAGATGTGAGTCTCACTATTTTGATAATCCAGTCACTTTTTTGGTGTGAGTCCTACTACTTGCAACACACTCTCAAGGCTGGAAACTCTTAACAGTTACTTTGGCTCTCATTTCAGTCCACAATTCGGGTTCTTCATTTTTATTGTAAAATATTAACTGTTTGTTAACACTCTATCATCTCATTGTGGACTCCTAGGTCCTGAGGTATAACTACTCATGCTTAATTTGATTTTATATGTATACTTATCACTTTTACTTTTATGAATACTCATCAAGCTCACTGACTCAGTCTGACTATATGACAGCAGTTGCTATTAGTTCAGCTCTTACCTGAGTGGCTATTGTGGAGGTGAACTGGGAGCGGTCGTAGGCCCAGCCATGCTGGCAGCCCTGCAGGGAATAGGTGTTGGGTGGTCCCCAGGTAGAGGCAGTGAGTGGTGCCCATGTAGAGTTAGGAGGTCTCCAGGTGGAGGCACTGAGTGGTCCCCAGGTGGAGGTGTTGGGTGGTCTCCAAGTGGAGGTGTTGGGTGTTCCCCAGGTGGAGTTATTGAGTGGCCCCCAGGTAGAGTTGTTGTGTGTTCCCCAGGTGGAGTTGTTGGGTGGGCTCCAGGTGGAATTCTCCAGCAGGTGCCATTGGGGCTCTCTGTACATCTGGCAGGAGTTGAAGGTCCCATCTGACTCTCTGGGGATATTAACGAGAAGCAGCTCTTCCTCTGTGAAGTGCCTAAATCCATTCTGATCCTGGAGGGCACAGCGGTGAGGAGGCACCACTGCTATGAAGTTGTAAATCAATAAGTGAAAAGGAAGATAAATCCGAGGAATCACCGTGAGGAATAAAATTAAAATCTGGAACTTGCCAAAGCCTCCAGCATCTTGGAGGAGGTCCTCGAACTTCATTGTGAGAAATGCCTCCACTTAGGGGCAAAGAAAACAGAGGAAAAAGGTCAGAAAGGTTTTTCAGTAATAGTAACCCAGTGGTGTTTGGAAGGTCAGAGGAGGAGAAGAGGGGTGGAAGCAGTCTGATGCAAAGTGTGGATCAGAGGAAGGCAATGAAGAGAATGGTGTTCAAGTAGTCTGAGGGAGTACGAGAACAGTAAAGCTCGCCCAGGGCAATATTCCAGCAAGGAGAAGAGGAAGGTAGAGTTGAAAAGTCAAAGAAATTAATCCCTAGCAGCACCCTCTCTGAGAGTCAAAGAGTGAGAGAGGGCCTATCATAGTTGGCTAACAGCAGAGTTCCAGGACCTGCCCCTCTGAGGTGTGGCTGTTACAAGCTGGGATCCCAGGATAGGCCTTCTTCTTCTTCTGAGGTCTTTATAGAGCCCCTCTCAAAAACTACAGGACAGAGTAATTGCCTTCACACTGTGAATGGTGTTTCATTTATGCTGCTGCTCAGAGCTTTCTGGGTCACTTAGGACAAGGAAACCTAGCGACCAGAGGTATAGCAAGAGAGTCAAGGGCCTAAAGCAAGAACATAAAATGGATCTCTTACTTCTGGTTTGAAATAAAACCTTACTTGGCATGTAGATGGTCTTATGTATCCCTGGGCCTGATGCTCTTGTACTTACAGTCAAACACTTGGTTAAGGCACCCAACAATAAAACATACTAAGCTCAATGCCTCTAATTATTGAAGGCAGAGAGAGATGAGGGAAAACAGTAGACACCACCTCTGGCCCCCACTAAGAGTAGAAATATGAGGGCAGACAGTGGGCACCGCCACTGGCTTTCAGTGAGCACAGAGAGGTGAAGGCAAATAGTGGTCAACACCTCTGACACACAGTGAAGGTAGGGATATGAGGGCAGACAGTGGGCATCACCTCTGGCCTCCCATGTGTTCCTGGGCAAGAAATGTAGTTGGGGTTTGAAAATGCTCAGAGCACAGATACTAACATTAAAGCAGTGTTAACAAAGAGCAGGGTGCTTCTGGAATTTGACTGGATTTAATTTCCAGGAGCTGAGAGGAGAGTGATAGCAGAGAAGAGGGAGTGCTCAGGTGGTGAATAAGAAGGCTGGTCAGAGCTAGTGGCAGCTTATGCTAATGCATAAGAGAGCTGCTTATAGTGTACAGGGACAACAGGTCTCATTGTAGAAGGACAGCAGCTCCCAGTACACAAAGAGAACCTGTCACAATGTACCGGGAGAGCTGGCTGAACACAGTGTACAGGAAGAGCTGGTCACAGAGTACAGGGAGAGCTGTTAACAGCACATATAGAAGGGGAGGATATATTTTGCAATAATATGCCACTTACTACCCCTGACAATGCGACAAAGCACTTTTTGGAGGAGTAGCACAAAGAATTTGTGGTGAATTAGTATAGTGAAATATGAAAGTAATTTGAGCAGTGGATATGTTAGTCTGTTATTTGGAATGAGAAGTATAGGGGAGGGTTAAAAGAGGAAAATGTTTTGCTTTTATATATGGCTTGCTACCCTGATAATGTGTTGAAGCACCTACTCCAGAACCTAAACAGGATTAGTGGGTAAGTAGTATAGGGAAATATGAAATTAATTTGAATGGTAAACATGTTAGTCTGTTATTCGGTTTGAAAAGGAATAGTGGAGGTGTAGAAGAGAGAAGGGTTTTAAATTGTTTTTTTGTTCATAGCAGTAGGAGGTGTTAAGGATGAGTAAACGGGAGGGGGAGGAGAGTCAGAGGGAAGGGTTTAGAAAGGAGTGAATAGTATATGGAATGTGAGATGATGCAAGGAGGGGTAGATGAGGGAAGGGTTCATAGTAGTAGTATGGGGTTTGTGATGATTGAGACAGTGTAGGTAGAGGATATATTGATAGAGGTATATGGTGAGAAATAGGGTAGTGCATTAAAAAGTAGTAAAAGGAGGTTTGAGATGAGTCAGAGAAGAGAGGTAGTGGATATATTGACAGGGGGAAGCTGAAAAGTTAGATAAGACTAAGGGGCACATGTATGACACTTTTTAGTGGTCACAAATGGACATTTGGCCCATTGGCAACCTCTTAAACAGCTTGTGCAAAGTACCAACACAATTTTGCAAGTCTGTAGCCTATTGCCGACTCATAAAACAGGGTTTGGGAGTTGCTATTAGGAAGGCGAGTGCCAAGAACATCTCTTCCCAATAGGAGCACAAGTGCATGTACGATTGTTTTGGGACTGGAATACAGTTCCAAAACAATCGCAGTTACCACCTACTACAAGTAGGTGGTAAGTCAGTCTCAAGCGGGAATGGGTCCCCAAAGGACCCCTTCCCCTTTGTGATTGGCAGCAAAAAACAGTTTTTAAGAGCAGGCAGTTGTCCTAGGGTCCACTGCCTACTCTTCAAAAATTAACATAAACGTTTCAGTTTTCTTTTCTAGACACATCCTATTTTCTTTTAAGGAAAACCGGCTGCACTTAAAAAGAAGTTGCCTTATTTAAAAGCAAACACCGACATGGTGGTCTGCTGACCCCAGAAGGCCACCATCCCTGTGGTATTGCCCATTCCCAATGGGCCACAAATTGCAACCTGCCTCATGAATTTTGATGAGGAAGGTCATTTATGACCCCATTAGGAATCACCAATGTGTCTGACACACATCAGTGCATTTCATTTTGCTACTCGCAAATTGCGAGTTGCTAAAATTCACAATTTGTGAATCGCAAAATGAAATGTTCATACATGTGCTCTTATGAGGTTGTAAGTAGGGCTGTGAATGGTAGGTACACCCTACTCTTGAACTCGTGGAGAGGACAACACCTGAGAAAAAGCTCGTGATTGGAGGTAGGTTCACCCTACTCTTGAGATTACGGGGAGTGAAGCACATGATTTGGGGCGGGGCAACAAACATCGGAAGCTGAAGCTGCAATGTGAATGTGACGTTAAATGGTTGTGAAGAGTAGAGCAGAAAGGTAGGGCCGGGGGGAAAGGGCTGGTAAAGCTTAATGGTGAGACACAGACTAGAGAGAAGAGCTGCTGACAGTAGATGGGTGCTGCTAGAACTGGGGTTTCTGGTTGTCAGAGTACACACCCTGAACAAGCAGGAACCCCCACCCTAATCAGGGTAAGCTAGATACATACTAAAAGATAACCTGTGCTCACCCTCTGTTTGCCTGGCACAGAGAAGTCAAGCTTATTTAAAGAGGCAATGTGTAAAGTATGTTTGCAACACATACACAATAAAAACACCACAAAAATACACCAGACAGTGTGAGTAAAATAGGTTATATTTGTGTGAGTAAACCAAGACCAAAAAAACTAAAATCCAATAGGTAGAAATGGAGTAATGAATGTGTGAAGATTAAATTAGAATATAGAGCTTGGCGTCATCAGGCACCGTGTATATGTAGTCGTGTTAGACGGGAGTAAATCCAAAGTTCAATCTGATCCCCAGGACTCACGCCGGTCAGGCTGAAAAAGTACCTTGGATGGAGCTAGCATCAATGTTGAAGACTCGATGTATCAGTTCCAATTCACACAGGGAATTGAGCCTTCATCAATGACCACATTATAATGCAGGCACTGTGTCGTGGTCGAGCCGCACTGTCTGTCGTTTGTCCGTTTCGTCCATCAAAGTGATGATGATCAGCACCTACATCAGCATCAAAGGGCAATGCATCAGTTCTGATTGGCATAATGTCATCACTGCAACAATTTTAATAGTTCTGTATTGCAGAAATTACCTTTCAAGGAACTAAAACTGGAATAGCAAAACTTGACAGTGCTGGACTCACAGATGAAAGTGTCCAGGTGCTGTTGCAGGGTTGAAGGAAGTTTTTGATGGCCCTGACACTTCAAAAGAGGGGGAAAGACAGAAAGCCCTTGGAGTCACTCTAGTTTCATGTGAGATGTGTTCAGTCCTTATCCTCAGCATGGTGGAGAGCAGCAGCCAGCAGGGCACCTCTGTAAAGCAGCAAGCACTTCCTTCTGAGTAGCAGTCAGGCAAAGTGGTAAATCATTATAGAACAGCAGTCCTTACTCTTGAGTCCTGGCAGGGTTCTTCACAGGTTCAGTAGTGTCCTGTATTGGTAGGGTCAGAGCCCAAGTACGTATACTAAAATGGGCCTTTGAAATGCGAAAAAGCATTTTTTGTGTTGGTCTTGTTTAATGACTCTTCAATAAACTTTCCAAAAGGTGCTTTTTGACTAATTTGTGCATAAAAGGTTTTGGGGTCATACGTCAAGCGGGTGCAGAGAAAGAAGGGTGTCCCAAAATGCTAAATTCCCAGGCATTTTCAACACCCTTCTTTAAGGTGAGCTACTTCGAAAACTGCAGAACACAGTTACATCGAACTTTGCAGACAGCTAGATCTTGGTCCAGAGAGTGTGTTTTTGTATGATTCTGGTGTAAATATGGTCTGTATTTTTTTGGGAAATGAAGCTTCAAATATATTTGTATATCTGGGAAACATCCTTTACAACGCAACTTTTACCACGCAGTGCCTTTACGACGCAACTTTTACAACGCAAACCATTACAACGCATTGCACTGGGGGGCGCTCTAGGATAGGGAATAGGTTTAATGTACTATCCAACACCTTCCCTACTATCCACGGGGACTGGAGCTGGAATAGTAAATTAAACAATTCACTATCCAGCGTCCCAAAGCACTATGCATTGTAAAGGCATGCGTTGTAAAAACCGCGTTGTAAAGGCATGCGATGTAAAAGCATGCGTTGTAATGTCATACATCCGTATATCTGAATGGTTTGGCAGCAAGAGGTCCAAGAGAGGGTAAATTCAAAAACAGAGCTCGGTGATTGATCAAGAGGCTTGTTTTTTCCCATCACCCTTCTTGCTCCTGCAGGAGTGAGACACTCCAAAATGTACCGCAGTAGCGAGCACTCTGATTGGCTGGCTGTTGGAAGTTTCAAAATAAAATGGCTGCCACTGTTTACAGTAAAAAATTGCAAATGTTGTCAAAATTAAATTAATAATCAATATAAGGGGGAAGGAGAACCACAACTTGTCTCCCTATATTTTGACTGACGGTCTCTAATGCATACAAGTGATGCAGCTGAAAAGCAGGTATATCCTTTACTTGACAGATAAACCAACTATGAGACATTTTGAATAATATATGAATAAACGTGAACCAGTTGCATGCTAAAAGAAAAAAGGAGAAATCAATGTGAGGTAACTTTCTGCATTATAAATTCATGCGGATGATTGCAGAATAGATGAAATCATATTCATTTGAATTATCTAGGTTCATATTATATTATTGCAACGTGTATTAGAATGATAAAGTCATGTACTCACGCGTTATGAGACTTCAACTTATCCTCATTGAAATAGTAATGTTTGTGAAGAGGTAATTAAACTTAACATAATCCCAAACTTACAATGCAAAGTGAAACTATGTCTTTCTAGAAGAGTCTCACATGCTTACAAGGGCTGATTGCAACAAAGTTGATACTTTGTGAACATTTACTTTGGGAAACTGTCCTCCTGAACTTGTCCGTGTGCCTGCTGCTGAAGGATCGTTCTTTGAAAGTTTACGTATAGCAGATGATCTGACAACTTATGTGATCAGACCCACCTTTTTCTATGTGTCTTCTTTTATGCTCTATGACAATCATCCTATATGAACTGAACAATAAACTGAGTCGTCTGACACCTTAAGTTGACCAAGTAGGTGTCACCCTGGAATCATAGGATCATATTATACATTGGTTTGATGGATGGATGGTTCGCTGGTTCACTCTTGGACCCCAGAGACTGCCTTAGATTTTCCTATACCTTTTCATTTGGAACTTTGCGGACTCCATTTGTTCTTCTTTTGGCTGACGCATATGCTGTGTGTCCCATTTTTGCACTCCTTCTCAGTGGGACACAGCCACATGTGCTGGTGTGGCTCAATGTCCTTGCAGAGTTTTTCAAAGCTCCTTATCACTTTTTGGTGAACCCAAATTAATAAGACTGTCCTGCACACTTTAGATCTTAAATGTTTACTAATGACGTACCTGCCCTTTTGAACACTTTTGATGAAATCTAACTTTACATAAACCATAGACTCTGTCTCATCATGACGTGTTTCCTCAAGGTGATTGTACATTTCGATTGATTTATTAATGACAAGGAGAGATTGACATAGATAAATCTCTAATCACCAGGTACTAATGTTATTGTTTTTGTATTGCCTTAACAGAAATATTAGTTTGTATGATTCTTGTCCAACTAAATTTCTTCAGACAAATTGGACTAGCAGTGATAAGTCTTTACTTATATAGTCTAGTTTTAAGAGTCATATACTTGAATTTAAGTACTAGCTTGTAAGCCATGTGTCCAATATCTGATCCTCAATGGATAGTCGGATATTGGATCCTCTGTGTCCATCCCCTCATCGGCACAGAGCTAGGTCCATCAGAGGACAAAGGAGTGTTGGAGACATTAATCTGGTAGTGAGTCGGATGGTTTCTGTCTGATCAATTTAGGATATAGGGAGGTCCCTACTGAGATCTCTACTGAGTTCCTTTTTAAAATGTTTCCAATCCCAGCCAAAGTCCAACGCTCCATGTTCAGCTGAAGGATATGGAGTACTGGTACTGGTGGAGTGGAATGAAGATGATTCAGAAGCAGTAAATCCGTATTTGTAAAGCGCAAACTACTCACCCTTACGGGTCTCAAGGCGCTTGGGGCCATTGTGGAAATTAAGTGAGCTATTGCCCAGAGTCCCATGGTGCTGAGCTGAGCTGCCGCTGGAGCCGGGGATAGAACCGTGAACCCTGTGATCTAAAGTCAGCTGCCCTGGCCTCTGCACCACACCTCTCCATCTGCACCACACCTCAAGCAGTGGTGTGCTATCAATAGAGTTAGGGTCATAAATGCTTATGGTTAGTTTGGGCTGGACTGTTCCCATGAGGCACAGGGTCAGACTGATTTGCATATGGACATGTCTGAACTGGGGTGGCAGAGTGGGCTAAAGAACAGTGATGGATTAAACCCAGATCTGTTGACTGGGTGTGAGTGTTTGATTGGTTCAGATGCTCCGTCCATCACCACCCCCTTTTGTACCTCTTTGCTTATGGTTAGATTGCAGTGTTGTGAAATGGCTGTATCATGTTATGTGAAGTGGTTATAGTCCATGTTTGGGTATGAGCTTCCTGCTGAGTGGTTGAAGTTGTTATCAGATCTGACGTGACCTAAAATCCTGGGATATATACCTATGGGTCTCGACCAGGATAGGTGCTTAACAGGATGATGCAGACATGCTCAGAGTACTCATGAAAAATTGTCTGAGTTGGCTCAAAAATAGAGTAGCTGTACAAAAATGAAAGATATTGCAGAAGTTCTGGAGAGTAGATTTTAGTGACAGAGATATTGAAAACATGAGACCTTCAGGAATCAGTTTGCAAATTAGTGAATTACTAGCTATCCTTAGGTTATGGAGAGAGTCAGAAAAATAGGAAGGTCGATGGGCTAAGAAGAAAGAGACAAAAAAGGTTACAATGTATATGCCAAAAAGTCAAAGGGAAATCCCTGGAGTGTAACAGTTAGCCACTGGTATCAATACCCACACGGTTACACCATAGCCCCTGGATTACAGGTTGCCATAGATCACCGTCAGAAGAGAAGAGATTTGTATAATGATTTCCACAAAGAAAAATATTTGTTAACAATCTAGATTTTTTTATTAAAATAAAACAATAGTTTACAATAAAAATGCATACATTTAAAATTTCAAAGGAACTTTCCCTGAAAAATAAAAGTTAATCAGCAAAATATCAGTGAACAATATAAATTATACAAGAAAGTCTTTCTTGTACGGAAAACCCCTACTAAGAAGTCCTGAGGAAGGTGCCACAGTACCAAGTGCAAAGCACCGAAACGCGTCGACGCATTCCCATACGAGAGAATCCACTTTTAGCTCAAAACACACTGGATGTACATGTATTATTGTCGCATGTGTGTTATAGTATTCATGCCATTTTTTGCTAGTGGATCTAGGAATCAATAGTGGTAGAAACATCAAAGTGCCACCGTTTTAAAGGGGTTTCTTCTCTTTTCTTTATTACATGTGTTGTCTATAGTAACAAAATCTTTGTGTTTATGATATACAATGTAATGTGAATGTACTCATATGCTTTACAGTTTTATATTGTTCACTGATATTTTGCTGATTAACTTTTATTTTTCAGGGAAAGTTCCTTTGAAATTTTAAATGTATGCATTTTTATTGTAAACTATTGTTTTATTTTAATAAAAAAATCTAGATTGTTAACAAATATTTTTCTTTGTGGAAATCATTATACAAATCTCTTCTCTTCTGACGGTGATCTATGGCAACCTGTAATCCAGGGGCTATGGTGTAACCGTGTGGGTATTGATACCAGTGGCTAACTGTTACACTCCAGGGATTTCCCTTTGACTTTTTGTCCTTTGTGCCCTGTTCCCTGGCGACAGTGGGGTAATCTCTCTTTTGAAATCTACAATGTATATGCACCTAGCAATGGAAGGTGATGGGGGTGAAGAAGTGAAGATGCTCCCTTTGAGAGAAGAGTCTGGAGGAGGATATGTAAATGGTCCGTAGTCGAGGCCATACATATTGTCCTTTACAAATGACTTTCTGAAATTGAGAGAACATCTATTTGAATGATACAAACAGGTAGAGCGCTTTGTAATGGTTTCACAGGTTTTGCTGTATCATTCAGATACTTTGTTCAATACTGTGGTCCCAGCTGACTTGTGAGCAGAATGTAAAATTGCTGTTGATTGGCCTGAAACAGAACCAGCTTGAAATGACCTTACAGGCTGAGTTGATGAAGAAATATAATCATGGAGTCACCTATTTGAAAGGAAAAATGTCCCCTACGGAAATTGATAGGGTGAAAATAGACATAACGACCCAAGAACTGAAAGAAACTATCCAAGCTTATATGAGAGATTGTTACAGGCATTCAAGCCATTTAGTGGAATGGAGAAAGTGTCCGACAAAGATATGGGACATTTCATTTATCGATTTGTGTGTGTACTGAGACTCAAGATTAGCAGCATGATCCAGCAGCATTTGGATTGTTGCAAGCAAGCCTGTAGACTAAATCCTCCAGCGTGCAAACTATTGTGGAATTGAGATAAAATTGAAGCATAAGAAGCACACGGAGAAATTGATGGTTGCACAAATGATAGCCGTTCAGAAAAATCAGAATGTATCGGGTTTTTACCACACGTTGGCCAAGCATGGGTGTTATCAGCAATCCCCTACAATGCAAGGAGTAAGTGGAGCTTAACAACAGTTTATGCAGACACAAGGTAGAGGCTGGGATGTTTCAATTGATGCACTGAAAAAGACAAATCCATGTCAAATTTGAGGCGAGTTAAAGCACTGGAAGTGCAAATATCAACATGGTCGACAGATTCGGAATGTTGGAAATGAATAATCATAGGGTACAGACTCAAAAGGTTCACAAACAAAGAAATCAAGCTTTGAATGTGCCCCAGGCCCTGAGGCCCCAAATGAATGGCCACGTTCAAAAACACATTTCAAAACAATGGGTTTAATGAGAATGCCGAATTGGTCCCAACAACATTTCTTAATTCTGACAGATGATGCAGACTCAGACCTGTTGTAATGATGGTGCCTGAGAGGAATGCATGCTTGGTGCATCTTTAGAGGTAGACCAAAGTGGTCCCTCGCTGGATGGTAAAGTAAATGTGATGCCTATCTCATTTCTTGTTGACACTGGTGCTACCTGCCCTACTGTGAAAACAGTGGAAGTTCCAAACCTATCCTTCTCTAGAGAAAGAATGCAAGTCATGGGAGATGCAAACTAACAATTATCAAACCTGGTAACAAAACCCATACCTGTGAAAATAGGTTCCTTTGAGGATTTACACAATTTTTTGTGGGTGGTTCAAGTCCAGTTAATTTACGGGGGACGAGATTTGCGGTGAAAACTCAATTGTTTCATTTACTGTACTTCAAAAGAAATTGAAATTCATAAAATGATGAAGATGTCATTTTCAAATTGGCTAAGCAAAATTCAGAAAATCAAAGATTGTTTCCTTTGCTAACTAGAGAAGACCTGCCCTTGGATTGAGAGACACTGTATTGCCAGAAGTCTTGGACTTTACAGGAAAATATATTGGTATAATTAAAGTTGTTACTCCAGTCAAAGTCAAAGTGAAGCCCAATGCTGAATTTCAGAGAATCCCGCAATATATTTTGAAACCAGAAAGAGAAGCAATTGCAGGGATTACTCCCTTGAATAATTTGATGACTGAGCAAGGACTCCTAAAAGCAATAATGGGAAGTCCATGTTACCCTCTGATTATGGGTTTTCAGAAACCTAACGGTAAATATTGTAATGTTCAGGATTTGTGACAGAATAATCAGATTGTGGTTTCATGTTGTCCTGTGCCACCGACGGCCATTGTCATCAAGGGATTCCTAATCTTTCCCTAACAGTCAAACCTCTCCAGAGGCTAACACACAAAGATGTGCCTAACCTTGTACCTTGAGATGATGATTCTATGCACTTTTTTGCTGAACTGCGAGATTGTCTTTGTCGAGCTCCAGCCTTGGGAATATGGAACAGAGTCAGAGTATTGTCATGAGACATCCATTAAAAGTGCTTATGCCTCATTCAGTTGTTGTGTTCCTTACTTGTACTCAAACGCAACATCTTACTAGCAGCTGCCATATTAAGTATCAACAGATTAATTTGGTGGCTGATGAGATGTTTGAATCTAAATCCTGCAACCCTGATTCCCCTTCCGGGAAATTAGATTGTGATTGATGAAGCTGATCATATTTCCCTGGATGTGACTGAAACGTGTACAAAACCTCCTCCTGGCATACTTGACACCCCTTTGCCTGAATCAGATCATGTGCTGTTTGTTGATGGAGCCTGGTTGTGAAATGTGGAAGGAAACTTGAAGGCTACATATGCTATTTGCCTGGTTGCAGAAGTGGTTAAAACTTCATGATTGCAAGGAGTGTTTCCTGCACAAGTGGACATGTTGGTAGCCTTCACTCGAGCTTGTAACTTCTACAATCAATTGTGAGTCACCTATCTAGAAGGACAGTCAGTATGGTTTTGGCTTTGTACATTACTTTGGCCAGTTGTGGCCACAGTGGGGATTCATGACTTTGTCCAGTTCCTCTATCCGTAATGGAGTGAATATGAGAAACATTTTGCTGTTACTGCAACGCCCAAACTGCTGTGGTGAATTGTGCCGTCCATCGGCAGGGCAATGATTAAGTCACAGTCAGCAACTGCTATGCAGATGAGACTGTACACTACTGAGCTCTAAATTGTTACACCTTCAACGAAGATACCATGGAAGACAACTCTGATTTCATAGATTGCAGACAGTTGATATCCACTGTAGACACTTGGGAGGAAGTAAAAGCATTAGAGGATGAAGAGCAGGTTGCACCAGGAGACAGGATGAAGAGTGTGGGTGGGTGTACAGTGATGGGAGACCTGTCTTACTGAAAAGTGTGCTGCCACCTATGGTGCAAGACTATCATGGTGCTGCACACATCTGAAGAGATGCTATGATGCGCCTCTTCCAGCAAACATGGTTTAACCCAAGGCTTAGGTCAGTCACAGAAACTGTGTCACTGCTGTATGGTATGGCAACAACATAATGCAGAACTCCAGTCACAATGAGTCATGTAGGGACAAGCCACCAAGACAAGGGATAGTAAGCTGTTTTGGAATACGAAAAATTTCCATTTTTTAAAACCTGAAAAGATCCCAGAACTTAACACCTTTGTAGCCTGTGATGCATGGGTGGAAAAATTGTATGATAATATAAACATGGGCAGAGAAATGGGGACTGCTCGAACCTGCAGATGGCATCCAATCCCACTTAACATCTCTTTTGATGAAGTTATTTGTGCTATAAATTCTAGCACTAGGAGTGAAAGGGTCCTAGGACTGGATGGGGTCCCAGTAGATGGTTTTTAGGCTTCCAAAGAACTAGAGGACCTATAGTATTTAAAATAGCTGCTGAAAGTAGAATTCCTCAGTCCTGGTTTGTGTCAATATTCATCCCTATTTTAAAAAAATGGTGACTAATCAGATCCTCAATGCTACCACCCCACTTCCCTCCTGGATTCCTCTATTCTTTCCCCAGCCCAAAATGGTTTCAGGATGGACCTGACAACAACGGAACAATTCATCAGTGTAGACCTGTTAATATGGACATATACCATGGCTAAGCCAGGGTCTTTGTACCTCTGCTTTGTAGATCCTGGCAGTGCGTTTTGCCTAAATATTCATTCTATCCTATGGTGAACACTAACTAGCCGAGGTGCTCCCATGGGTATAATTTGTTTCTTGGCTTGCCTTTATGCGAATCTATTGAGCAAAGTCTGTTATAGTCCACGGGGCAAATGCACACCCCATTTTAGTGTAGGAAAGGGGATTTGACAGGGATGCATACTACCCCTTTATTGTTTTCCCATTTTATTAATGGAGTATATGAATCCCTGCAGGTGCCTCATGCAGATATACCCCTCATTAGAGGGTGCCTTATTCCGGTGTTGCTATATGCTGATGATGCTCTATTGTTGTAATTTAACAGCGATTAGGTTGAGCGTTAGCAAAAGACATCTTAGGTTTGGCCGTTATCTTGTCATTTAGCGGCATCCATTTTGGATTCACGGCAGCCATTTTGTCTGCCACACGTTGCCTCGTGTCGACCATGTGTTTTGTCCCACCTTTCTGCTCATGGCCTTTGAATCTGCCCGGCAACAAGCTATTAATAGCATCTCTGTATTTTGACGCTGACCATTAGGGTCAGCATCTGTTAATGATTAACCCTAGACTGGAATGTGATAGCTGAGACCCCAAGGTTGTTAGCTCCTCCCACTGATCGATTGTGCTTCTCGATATTACCTTGTATGGACATAAAATGTGCTCTTATACTTTGTACCGCCTTCTTTTGAGCCCCTGTGTGGGTATAAATAAACCATGTGTCCAGTAGCCCTTTGTGCTACTTCTCGCAGTACCGAAGGGTACTGGTTGAATTATAGCATCACCTCATGAGGTGTAATAAACGTTATGCTTTGTATTTCCAGTTTCCGTGCCAACTTTTTCCTTTGGAGTCTGAGGACTTTGTGCACAGAAGGGCGAACCCCTTGCACTAGCGGGTCTGGCTGAGGCCTGTACGACAAATTGGCGCCCGACACGTGGGGCTCATCGACGACTCGGATGCCCGAAGGATTGGTCGTGACGAAGGTTCGGAACCTCGCTGAGGACGCGATCGCTGCCAGAGGAGTCCCGAGTCTTGGCACCCGAGGCGGTTCTTCCATACTTCCCGATCCGACCATCCAGGCGACGCCGGTCCTCGACTGAGATCTCTTCTGTTGGTCTGCCGTGCAGTGACCGTTTGGTCGAATTTAGAACTTGGCAGTTGGAATCTGGACAGCCTATGATTGGTAAGAGCCGTTTTGCGGCACCTGTTGTAGGTTTTGGAATTTGGATGCCCTTGAGTGGTAAGGTAGTTTTAGGAACGCTTACCGTGGCATATTTGTATTTGGGAATAGACTAGTCTACTTGGATGTGTATGTGTATGTGGGAAATATATGTGTTGCAACTCATATAGGCAGGTAATGCGAGGACTTTTCCTCAACTTTGATTTGTATAGCGCAACGTACTAAGAGGGTACCTTAAGCACTCTTTCCCTATAAATAGTGTATATTTTGCACTGTTTCTTTTGACATGCCTGTTTTTAGCGCGCTTCGAAGGTTGTGCTGCTTTTGTAAGGGTACCAGTTTATGACTTGAGGAATCGCAGCCGGCTCCCCCCGAGGGGACACCTAATAGAGATATGTATGTAAAATGTGGTCTTTCTGCCTCAATGTACAGCACATTGTGGCATCAATACACTAAAAAGGATCCTGAGTTACGTTGGCCACTGTATGGGTCATTTGATGCGCGAAAGGTTGAGTATGTGGAGCAATGTTTGTTTGAGCGACGGTCTAGACGTGATATGTTTGAAAGTTTGCGAATGTGGGAGAAAGAAGTGCGACAGCAAGAGAAGCGTGAGCAAGCGTTGATTGAGAAAGAGCAGCGAAAGAGTGTGTATGAGAAAGTGCTTGAGTTGAGAAAGAAAGAAGCAAAGGAATTACAGGAGCGTGAGGAAAAAGAACGCAGGTTGCAGATATCTGGCCAATATCCTGTCCAACAGCCTCTCTATCCTGTCCTTAATAAACCACAAGATGATTTTTTGTTATTAGATCGACCTCCACCTCCGTATGCCGTTCCATCTGCTCCATCTGGAGGCGGTGAAGACTCTGATCCGGACCAACGAAAAGCGCGGGACACTCGATCTATGTTATCTGTTGAGCGTTCGTCCGAGCTCAGACATGCTGCTCGTAAAGCATTACATAATATTGACTCTGCTCCTACACTTTTAGTTGGTTTAAAGGATTCGTCGGAAAAGGAACAGTTATATTTTCGCACAACATTTGCTGATGAAGTTGGAGAAAAGTTTCGAAAATATTCTCAAGTCTTAGAACCTAATGATATAGCAACTGATCGTAAGCAATTACGTGATGGTTCTTTTGTTTTTTCCCAGGTAGACGACGCGGTTAGACGACTTATTAAATTACGAAATGAGGCGTGCCACCTACAGGAGCAGAAAAAGATTGTGGACGGCGTTCCACAGTCCAATCCGCATGGAGAGCCGCAGTCTGCCGTCTTCAAGACAGATAAGACCGATATGAGACCTATGCGGGAAGCCGCGCCCTTGTATGTTCCTCCTAAAGGAACCGGTGATAGTGATGATAAAACCTCTGTTGATTCTAAAGGATATTTCATTTATAATTGGGTGTACACTCCCTGGAATAGGGGAGATGTAATGGCGCTTAAAACAGCATTGCCTGATCTGCGTAAAAATCCAGCAGCCTTTTATGAGGAAGTTGAAGGTGCTTAAATTCCTGTACTATGACCTTATGTTATATAGATTATTTTTCGGTCTAAATTTGCCTCCAGACATTTGGAGTACTGTTCGTAAAAGTGATGATCGCGCTGTTTTCGCTACTGAATGGAAAGATTTGGAACAACTTGATGCGGACAGGGAGCCCGCCCAAAAACCGCATCGGTTAATATTAGCTCTTCCTGCCACCATTTTGACTAAACCTAAAACGATTATCCCCCCTAAAAAGATTGATTGGACTGTTTTAGCATCATGTAAACAAAAGATAGATGAATCGGTTTCTGATTTTTTCACACGTTTTGAAGAAGCTTTTCATGATTTTAGCGGGCAGTCTTTAACAGATGATACCGGCAGGCATTTGTTTGTGGATAAATATGTTACGAATCTGTTACCAGGGATAGCCAGCCGTTTAAAGGTTAGCGAAAGTTCTTGGACTACCTCCTCTCCGGCCTCTGTTTTAACGATGGCTCAATATTACGAGCGCCAGGAAGCGGAGGCGAAGGGGAACGAGGACAAGAAATCTAAAGAGTTGAAAACGAAAGTTATGCTGGCTCAGGTTTATGGTCCGCCTTCTAGAGGTTACGATAGGGGCCCTGATAGAAACTATGATAGAGGTGGATGGCCATCTCTCAATCCTCCTTACACTCGTACGAATGTATCTGTTAATCAGTGTGCATATTGTAAGCAGCTTGGCCATTGGATGCGTAATTGCCCATTATTGCGTCCACTGCTGGATGCCCGTGGGCGGGGCCAAGGGAGAAATGGTTCAGGATCCTCGGGGAAATGTGAATGATCGTGCCCGATCCGACACAAATGTACGCCCACAGTATAGACAGAACACTTTCGATAGATGAAATCAATATCAAATGTCCGATTATGTTCAGCCTGATTTTCACGATTCTGCTCATGCATAGGATTGCCTAGGATGGGGGAAGGAATCAGTTGAAGTTCCAGTAGATCAGACGGGTCCCTATGTTACAGCACATGTTTTGGGTTCTACTGATCGGTTTCTGGTTGATACAGGAGCTACTCGTAGAGCTCTGTCTAAGCCATTGGTTCCGAGGGCTCCCCTGTCTGGCACGACTATTACTTGGATAAGGTTTCGATGGAACACCTTCCCTTAGCCCATTATCACAACCACTCTTATTCTATGTTGATAAATTCAATGTTCCATGTCTGTTTTTGCTTTCCCCTAACACACCAGACAACATTGTGGGCCTTGACATGCTGAAGTACTTTAGAGCCACGATACGATGTTCTCCTGAAGGGGTGCGAGTCATTTTAAATGATAATTATTCTGAACTTGACAGGATTTGCCTTGTTAGAGAAGATGTTGCACTAGCTTCACTTCCTGAATCTTTGTGGGCTACCTCAGACACTGATGTGGGTCAGATGGTTATTCCTCCGGTTGAGATCAGCGTCAAGGAGGGAGCCGTGTTGCCTCGTTTGCCGCAATACAGGATTCCACCGGAGGGACAAGAAGCGCTTATACCAATTGTTCATGATTTGATTCGGGTTGGGGTTGTTGAAGAAGTCCCATTTAATGTTTGCAACAACCCGATTCTTCCAATTCTGAAGAGAGATACTGACACACGTGTTCACAGGTTCATTATTGATTTGAGGGAGGTGAACAAGATTGTCGTACCACAGTATCCCGTGGTTTCCGACATCACAACACTTCTTACTTTGGTCCCTCCAACTGCTACTACATTCTCTGTGATAGACTTGAAGAACGCTTTCTTTTCGATCCCTATTTTTCCTGACAGCCGATATTTGTTCGGTTTCAGTTTGAATAATCGATCGTACCGATTTTATAGAGTTCCTCAAGGCTATACTGAGAGTCCGTGTATTTACAGTCAGGCATTAAATAGGGAACTTGATTCTTTTGTCTTGCCCGAAGGTGTGGCTCTCATTCAATATGTCGATGACATCTCATTGGCAGCCGACACCCCAGAACAGTGTGAAAAATGCACTTTATCTTTGCTTTCTTTTCTTGCTTCCCATCATCACAAAGTCTCTCGAAAGAAATTGCAATATTGTAGACCAAAGGTAACCTACTTAGGTCACCTTTTGTCTAAGGAAGGACGTGCATTGACATCAGATCGCATACAATCAATTTTTGATACGCCAGTCCCCGCTACACAGAAAGGAGTACGTGCATTTCTGGGTCTTACTTCCTTTTGTAGACAGTGGATTTTGGGATTTTCACACATTGTCAAGCCTTTGTTAGCACTTTTGACGAAAGATACCCCAGTACCCCTCCCCTGGACAGAGGAATGTGAAAGTGCTTTTCGACAGCTACGACAAGCTCTTTGCTCAGCACCAGTGTTAGGCACACCAGATTACACAAAGCTTTTCACACTTTATGTACACGAGAAAGACGGATGTGCATTATCAGTGTTGGTTCAGTTACACGGCGATAAGCAACGCCCGTGTGCATATTTCTCAGCAGTTCTTGATCCTGTTGCTAGAGCATTACCTGGGTGTTTTTGCTCAGTTGCAGCAACAGCTGTGTCAATTCGACAGAGTGAGGGAATAGTTTTGTCACACAAATTGTTAGTGCTAGTACCACATGCTGTTGATGCCCTTTTGAATCAGACAAAGACGCAGCACTTAACTAGCGCTCGTCTAACAGAATACGAACTGACGTTGCTAGCCCCCCACATTACATTGAAGAGATGTGCAACTGTGAATCCAGCTACTTTGTTGCCATATCCGGTGACACAACCTCAGTCACAAGAAACGCACGATTGTATTTTTCTGACTGAGGAACAGACAAAGGGTTGCATTGATTTGCAGGATACACCTCTTCCACATGTGGATGGTGAACTGTGAGTTGATGGGTCCTGCCTGAAGCTACCAGATGGTACAACTTCAGCCGCATATGCAATTACCACGCTTGAAACAGTAGTGGAGACAGCTCGCATACCACAAAAATCGGCTCAAGCAGCTGAATTGATAGCTTTGACGCGAGCATGTGAGCTCAGTGCTGGTTTGTGCGTGAACATTTATACAGATAGCCGCTATGCTTTTGGAGTAGCGCATGATTTCGGCCTACTCTGGAAAGAAAGAGGCTTTCTTACATCTCATGGAATGCAGATAATGCATGGAGAATTAGTGCACAATCTCTTGACTGCATTGACATGTCCGAAGAAAGTAGCTATAGTGAAGTGCAGTGCACATAAGAAAGTAACAGACAAAATTGGACAGGGAAATGCCTTCGTAGACCGCGTAGCACGTGAAACTGCGACACAGAGAAATACGTCAATGTTTGTAGTGAAGTCGCAAGCTGAAAGATGGCACGATGCTAGGCAGGAAGTGCGAGAGATACAGAAGACAGTTTCTGACAAGGAACGTGAGCAGTGGTCTAGAGATGGAGAGTTAGATGACGAAGGTTGTTGGAGAAACAAGCAGATGGACCGATGGAATCTGCCTATAGCTTTCGTACAGCCTATGGTTCAGATGGCACATGGTCTAGCACATGTTGGAGCTTCCGCAATAAAAAAAATGCTTACGCAGGTTTGGGAGCATCCAGAAATTGCTAGCGCAGCTAAGAGAGTAGTACAGTCTTGCTTGATTTGTTTGCAATACAATCCTGGAAAGGGAACGCGAGTTCCATCTGGAGGTTTTGTCACACCAACTGCACCTTTTGAAGTCCTGCAAATTGGCTACATTCAGCTTGAGCTGTGTAATAATTTAAAGTATTTTCTAGTGGTGGTTTGTGCTTTCAGTAAATGGATTGAGGCATACCCCACGAAAGACAATACTGCAATTACTACTGCTAAGGAGCTATTGAAGGAGTTCTTCCCTAGATTTGGTGTTTGCAGACTCCTATGGAATTATAACGGGCCTCATTTTGTTGGGCAAGTTATCAAGTACGTTTTGAAGGGATTGGGATTCAAGCAGAAGTTTCATGCTGTGTTCCATCCACAATCAGCAGGATTAGTGGAAAGGTACAATGCTACTCTGAAGCTGAAAATTGCGGAAATTGTAGCTTCCACGAATTTGACTTGGCCAGATGCGTTGCCGTTGGCATTGTTGTCCATCAGATCAGTACCACATTCTAGGACGGGTCTCATCCCGTACGAGGTGGTATTTGGACGGCCGATGAACATTTGGGGAGTTCCGAAACCAAGTTCTGCGTATGATGTACCTTGTGTTTTAATGAATGACTATTTGGCACAATTAACTGATAGCTTGGTTTCCATTCATCAACAGGTTCGAAAAGCGCTCCCCGATAAATCCCAAGGTGAGGGCCATGAACTCCGTCTTGGTGACTACGTCATGGTGAAAGTCTTCGAGAGGTCAAGCAGCCTGGAGCCGAGGTGGCGTGGACCAGAACAAGTACTCCTCGCCACAAGAACGGCAGTCCGAGTGACCAACAAAAGAAACTGGGTACATAGTACTCATTGTCGAAAGGTGCTATCGACCCTAGTGGAACCTGCGGTGCTGACCGATCACCGAGACTTCCTGAATACAGAGAAAGGCCCTGCTGTATCACCTAACGGATCTTCGGAATTCTTCCCGGACCAGACAACCCCTGGAGCAACGCGGTACAATTTGAGATCGAGGAAGTGATCCACAGTTTTTTTTGTTGCGAGACTGGTTGAGCAACCGCTCTGGGTAGTGGAAACGGAATGCCAATATGACATGGGAGGGGGATCCACCCTGCGAAGTGTAGTGACACCTGTCTTGATCTGTGGTGAAGAAACCAACGTCTACCCAGGGTAAAGAGCTCAGTGACTATTTTCGTTTTTTTTATATATATGTTTTTTAGCTTGAAGATTTGACTTTGTGACTATGATAACTACCAAGAAGAAGATTTTAGGAGTGTTAGGTGTTTTTGTTGTTTTGACAATCATAGCAGTGATCACTTGGTCTGTTGAAAAGATGATTCCTGCTCGTGAGTTTGTTGTGGTTCCTACTACTCCCATTCCGGAAGAGCATCAGCATTTTACTCTTCCGTATCATGAGTATAAGCATCGAGAGTCCTATTTGAATAATATGTTTGTTCAGATGCTCCACCACACACACAATGCAACTAATACTACAAATTGCTGGATATGTGGTATGCTTCCAGCTCATCAGAAGAAAGGTGGAACACCGTTTATTCCGCTTCCATTTTCACATAATGGTTCTTGTCGAGCCAGGTACACTCTTCTCTTTTCGAACTGAAAACCTGCAGCAGGTGGACTTCTCTTCCGTTTGAATAAAGAGTGCTACCAAGATGAACATGGGTATCCCCAAGCAAATGGAACTATATGGGAATGGGAAGAATACCGACCGGACAATGTTTCTACACCTTATGTTTTCACCCACACAAGAGACTCTACCACAAGCAATGAATCTGCAGTTACTGTAACATGGACTAAAGCAAACCTTTGTGTACAAAGTACCGGACGAATTCCAGTTGGAATTAGCGATTGTGTTGTTGTACTAAATATGGATGGAATAAATGAGAGTAACACATATCTAGTATGTGGAAGCCATGGATATCACAGACTGCCTGTAGGGTGGTCTGGCACATGTTATGTTTCTTGCCTATTGCCCCCTGTTTTTCTAGCACCTGCTTCCTATCACCGAGATTTTAAATTGTTCAGAAACATTTCTATGAATCGTTATAAAAGGACAATACGAATTGATGATGTAGACCAGACAGACACCAGTCTGCAGCAATATGTTGATTTTAACTTAGATCTGTTTTCTTTTGTGGGTGCTGCACTAAATAGTAGGAAAATACGACGATTGACTAGAGTTGTGGAGGCTGTTACTAATGAAACTGCTGTAGCTCTTGGGAACATTACTGAAGAATTGCAAATTGCCAGAATTGTAACCCTTCAGAACCGGATGGTTCTTGATGTTATGTTAGCAGATAGAGGAGGTGCATGTAAAGTCATCGGGAGTAGTTGTTGTGTTTTTATCCCAGACAACTCGCCCTGTGTATATGAAGCAATTCTTAAACTGCATAAAATAGCTGCCGATATTCATGAGAAAAATGGCACTTGGACTTTTGGTGGATGGTTTTGGGATTTAGTCTCCACCTGGGGTTGGAAATTACTGACTGTTCTATGTATTGCAATTGCAGTGATTTTCACCTGCTGTATGTGTATCCACTGTAGCCCAATGCTATGTTCTATGTGTATAACTGCTTGTATACCATCTAAAAGAAATGCATTGAAAGCACAACAAACATTGGATACAGAAGTGACGAGTATAATGTGCATAGACGTACAAGATGAGTGCACAGATTACCCTAAAAGAGCATATGTCTTTAGCTAACGCTAAAAGGGTCGTCTGTTGTAATTTAACAGCGATTAGGTTGAGCGTTAGCAAAAGACATCTTAGGTTTGGCCGTTATCTTGTCATTTAGCGGCATCCATTTTGGATTCACGGCAGCCATTTTGTCTGCCACACGTTGCCTCGTGTCGACCATGGGTTTTGTCCCACCTTTCTGCTCATGGCCTTTGAATCTGCCCGGCAACAAGCTATTAATAGCATCTCTGTATTTTGCCGCTGACCGTTAGGGTCCGCATCTGTTAATGATTAACCCTAGACTGGAATGTGATAGCTGAGACCCCAAGGTTGTTAGCTCCTCCCACTGATCGATTGTGCTTCTCGATATTACCTTGTATGGAAATAAAATGTGCTCTTATACTTTGTACCGCCTTCTTTTGAGCCCCTGTGTGGGTATAAATAAACCATTTGTCCAGTAGCCCTTTGTGCTACTTCTCGCAGTACCGAAGGGTACTGGTTGAATTATAGCACCACCTCATGAGGTGTAATAAACGTTATGCTTTGTATTTCCAGTTTCCATGGCAACTTTTTCCTTTGGAGTCTGAGGACTTTGTGCACAGAAGGGCGAACCCCTTGCACTAGCGGGTCTGGCTGAGGCCTGTACGACACTATTAAAGTGGATTGCAAAATTTTAATGAAGCCTTTGGGGATTATATGGCATCTAAAACAATGATAATCAACAATTCAAAGTATTTACAATAATATGTTGGAAACAACCAAATAAATGTAGGCCCATCTATAACAATGGCTCCCTAATCAACAGAGTGAATTCATTTTGCTATTTGGGGGTCCAGTTTACAAGTAATGGCATTTGGGTGCAACAGATAGCAAATGCTAAAGTAGAAATGAGTAGGAATTGTGAGGGGAAATATACTTTTTCATATAAAATGGGTCACCACCTAATTAAATAACAATGTAAATGTAAAAGGCTAAATTATTACCTGCTGGGGCTGAACTGTGGGGTATGCTACTAACAAATCGAAGAAATCATCTTTTTGAAATGCCTACCTATCTTCCTCAGCCCTATCCCTAATTGTCCAAAAATAGGTGAGTTATTTTATCTGGAGGATTTTCTTATAAAGAAACCATTGTTGTTCTGGCTTTCCTTCTGTATGAAAGAAGGCACCAGCTTTACCAAACTGATTATACTTCATTGTTTAAATTTGGATTATGCCTTTCGCATTCCATGGCTGGCCTACAGAATTTTCACATTTAAGTCTGTGTTCCATTTCATGGTGGGGGAGTAGCCGGTACAGGTATTATCATTAACTAAGAGTCACATTAAAGCTACTTTTTGTCTGTATATGTCTGAATCTAGATTTTGCGTATTTATTTATGTCATAACTTGCCATGCATTTGGCACAAATGAATTGCTTTCAATGTTCAGTATTACGTTTGTTTCATGTTACAGTGTTTTGTCACGTTGTTTTGTTTGGATGTATGTCACATCTGGAATTTTACACTCATTTTATTTAACAATATATTCTAAATGTGAATGTGTAATGCTTTTCTCTCTGTCTAGAGTTTCCCCTGAAGAAGGAACTTCATCCTGAAATGCATTTTGTATTATAATTCTGATTGGAATAAACAGTGGGTCAACCATTGTACATTGTTTTTTAGACTAATGGTCTTAGGTTTATATGGACAGGATTGGTCTTTCTACTAGTAACAGGTCTAACTACATTACTGTTTGAACAAAGATTAAAAGTTAAGACTTCACATTAAGTGTATAATTTTTTTATGCTGTATGATAAACTCAGATGCTGTGCACACTGTGCGCAAGGTACCAGTATTACTAGGCCTTTTTTTGTTATTCATTTAACGTATGTTTGGTAGTACATGATTCAGCAATGCACACACTAAGTGAGTGCACAATACAAACACATTCAGTTTCACATAGCCTGTGTATCATGTCCCCACTCACTGCATGAGGAATAGGTAAGTCACCCCTACTGCTGGCCTTATAGCCCTAATGAAGGGTACACTATATCCCATGGTGGATATATCTGCATGAGCAGATATGACTCTACAATACCAAGTCCATTCTTAGATATTGTAAGTGCACATGGAAGCCGTAGAGAATATATGGGCTAAATACTTGTCAATACGAGTTTCCCAGCTCAATGATGGCTTCACTTCATGTTTAGTATCAAATATATTGTCTTAATACATCCTCAGTAATGCCAGTGTTGGATTTATTAATAAATGCACACAGGAAACCCTTTATATAACCCACAAAAAACTACAAAGCACTGGTGTGGTCTCTTTCTGGTCTCAGCCAGCCTGCAACCACCAGATTTGTTTCTGACCTCATTGGGTGATGACCAGTGCTCTCAGAGGGCAGAAACAAAGCCTAGTCTGGGTGGGGTATTCATACCCCCCCATGGCAGGATGGCCTTCCAAGGTGGGCAGCTTCAAAGGTAATGTCACCTTTGAAATGTGACCCAGACAGCTCCAGCTAGTGGAGGATGTCAACCCCCCTTTCCTGCTCCATATTTTATGGGAGGACAGGAGGGAAAGTTAGGTAAATTAGGTAGTGGGCCAAATTCAGCCAGAACAACCCCTAAAGGTGGAGCTGGCAATGTGGATCCCACTTTTCATTTCTGTCTAGCTAGGCTTTTTTGGAAAAGTAGCCAACTGGGGTCAGGGTAGAACTCCTTCCTATAGGAGGTGGTCACTGACAGGGTATGGACACCATAAAGGTAGGTAGCCCTTTGTCTGCTACCTGTCTCCTAATTTACCACCCCTAGATTTAGTGCTTAGGTTCATCCCTGAACTCAATTTTTATTTTATGGACCAAAGAAGAGAAATGGACAAAGAAGACCTGCTGACCGAAGAACCGACGTCCTGCTGAAGAACGCATTGAGTCAAACCCTGCCAGCTGCTACCAAGACTCAACAATCATGGACTGCTGTCTTGTTATGCAGTTGGAGTAGAGGAGTTACTCCCCTGAAGCCTACATGCACCAAACAAATAAGTCTAGTTTACTCATCTGCTGTTCTCCAGCAACTACGACCCAGTACCCAAGCAAGAAGAGGTCATATCTGAAGAGTCAGAACGGTCCCCACACCAAATCAGAGGTCAACAGGGTCTACCAGTGCAATACTGTGCTAATACCTGGGGTACCAGACCGCCTACACCGAAGACTGAGAAGAAAGAGTCCAATTTAGACTCCAACAACAGAGGACGCAGACACCAAATAAGGGGTTGCTAGACCCCAAGACATGATCTGTGAGTGGCAAGCTGTCCCGGAATCACCTTTGCAACCTGCCGGCCCCTGACAGCAAGGACATCTCGACGCATGACACTTGGCTACCATATCTGCTTTGCACCTCGTCTGCTTTTCCTGGGTAACTACAAAAGAGCTGTGCTCCCATGGTTCTGATGCCTTTGCAACCTTCTCCCTCAAGCTGTACTCCCCAGACTTACCTTTAAGTCTAGCGGTGCAGTGTGGATCGGCGATGCCCTTCTTCATAGTAGGCCTGCTACCAACAAATTAATCCCCCTGCTCCAGTCTGAATACCGGGCGCTCCTGAACTTCTGCTACTGGAACATTGGAACTAGCCTTGCTACTTACTTGAATCCAGAAGGTGAAACAATGAGAATCCACTGTGTGATTTTCTAAACATGTTTCTCTTTTCTCCCATTGACCTCAATGGTGCGTAATTGCGCACACAATTGATTCATTAAGTGAACTTGAAAAATTAATAACCAAAAAGACAACTTACCTTTGAACAAAGAACTTAGTCAGAAAAATTATATAACAATTAATATTATTTTTACATATTAGTCTCGGATTTATTCTTGAGTGTATGTTTTATTTATTGACTCCGTGAGTACAAAAAGTGCTTAGCACTACCCTCCGATGTGCCCAGCTGCAAAAGCTAAACTTGAAATGAGTAGGAATTGTGAGGGGAATTATACTTTTTCATATAAAATGGGTCAGCACCTCATTAAATAACAATTTAAAATTACAAGGCTAAATTATTACCTGCGTGCTGGGGTGTCTGCATACAGGAACCTCAGCGTCTCGCGTCAGTGGAAGTTTTTTTCTCCTCTGGTTTGCCCAGTGAAGATGTGGTACTTATATGCCCAAAAGGTACCCTCAGGGGTTCTATCTAGATGTGTTATGGTACTGTGGGCATGTCGGGTAAGGATGACGATAGAGATGGCCCTTACACAGAGTTATTCTGCAGAAGACGGTAATACCGTGGGATGGTTTAAAGACTTCCTTGCTAACAGATCCTTTAAAGTGTCCACCCCCCCTTACATCTCAAAAGAGCACAACATCGGACAGGGGGAGCCTCAGGGGTCTTCTCTGAGCCCCACCCTGTTCAATGTTTACGTCCGACCACTAGCCGAAGTGGCCAAACAGAGTGGTCTGACGTTAGTATCTTATGCAGACGACACCCAGTTGGTGGTGGCTCTCAATGGTAACAACGGTCTGGAGGCCCATCACTTAAAAAAAAAAAAAGAAAAAAAAAAAAAAAATTACCAAAACCCTTGTTCGCATTTAAGAGAAATAAGAACCTTAAAGATAAGATAGTACATTCCAGATTTAATTCCAATTCTTGTAAAAATGGTTTTACACAAAGATCATTGTTGAATAATTTACCCGTTCGTGGAACAGTTAAATGCTCCTCGTGCAAATCATGCAATAACATTATTGAGGGTGAAGAATTCACACATAATGGACATACAGTGAAGGCAAATGATTTCTGGAACTGCAAGACTGCAAATGTAGTCTATTTCATAAAATGTAAATGCGGACTTGGCTATGTCGGCGAAACCTGCAGATCCATTCAGGTACGCATAACAGAACGTAGGTCCGCTATCAGGACCCATAAAGTGGTAGCACCATTAGTTAAACACTTCATTGAGAAAAACCATAAACCTGAGGACTTCCAATGGCGCATCCTCGAAAAAATACGAACGCCAGACAGCCAAGGGGGATGCACCATTAGGAAAAAAAGAGAAGTCTTCTGGATTTTTGTTTTTAACACACATAGGATTGGGCTAAATTGCGATATCCCATGGGAAAACGCAATTTTATGATGACGTCAGCTCCTAATAAGTATGCGGATAAACAGAGATCAATATGAGCCACTGTGTCATATATTTGTCTCTATCTGATTACCATCAATGGCACTTAGCCATACATCCTCCCATGTAGAGAAGGATGTTATTGTGGAGTTTATAATAGTCTAGAAGTGTGTATTTTTGAAGTGAAGATTGGATGATATCTATATGCACAAGGTGCTTAGCTTTGTTTTATAAATCATCGTAAACACAGGCATAATTCTCAATGCATTTTGAATGACTGAATGCAATGCCCCTTGAGACATCAGATTATCCTACGTATAAATTCCAAAGATATACATAAATAAGATATGTCTGCAAATATTTGTATAGATAAAATAAAATATATCAACAAATATGTGCGCGATGACTATAAAATAGATACATACGATCGTTTTACATATATATGAATTGCGGTGCTCTAACTATAAAGGACCCGCTACAAATGCGTTATGTGGTGTATACACCTTTAAATAATCATCGTATTAGTGTCCTTCCACGTAACGGTTTGACCTCACTGGGTCACAGGTGTAAGGTATCTGCCTTACTGGGCTGTAATCAGTTAAAAAGCAGGATCCCGCGGCCATTCGCGGTGATACGCATTCTAACGGTTGGGAGACGCCAAGGGCTACATCCAGCCTGTCCGTGACCCGTTTTTCGACTTATCTCGTCGGAGTTATACAAAAGGTAAGACGTGCCCCTTTAGAACGCCGTCTTTTGGCTGTTAAGCAGTAATTTAGATAAAATCGAGTATCCACCTTTCGAACAGTGGGATGAACCTTAAAACTATATATAACCTTTCCTTAGGAAATACCGGTTTCCAGAAATACGCTGGAAGAATCGGGCCCCAAGAGTGAGAAGTATTTTCTTTCTGCACTCCGAAAAAACAAAACATCGAGAAAACGAGCCTTGTACTCTAACCAAAGTAAGTAGAAGAGACTTTCAAGTAACCAGTTTTAGAACGCCGTCCTTTTTGCTGCTAAGTAGTAACTTAGAGAAATTCGAGTATCCACCTTTCTAACAGTGGGATGCCCATTCAAAACTAAAATACAATCTCTTCCTCAGGAAATACCAGTTTCCAGAAATACGCTGAAAAAACGGGCTCCGAGAGTGTGAATTATTTTCTCTCTGCACTTCGAAAAAACGAAACATTGAGAAAACGAGCCTTTTACTTTAACCAAAGTAAGTAGAAGGGATTTTCAAGTAACTAGCTTTAGTGCAGTAATGATCATTCATATTGGATGCTAATACATGCAGTTAACTCCGGTTTTTCTGCTGATAGTTGTGGAAATACCGGCTCCCAGAATACGCTGAAATAACCGGGTTCTAAGAGTGTGAATTATCTTCATTCTGCACTCAGAAAAAACAGAACAGTGAGAAAACGAGTCTTTTACTCTAACTAAAGTAAGTAGAAGGGATATTTGAGTAACCAGCTTTGATGCAGTAATGATTAATCATATTAGATGTTAACACATGTAGTTATTCCGGGGTCCTTTTGCTGATAGTTTTGGTATCGTGTACCATGGGATAGAGTGTAAAACAGCTTTCCAAGTGGAGAAGTAAATAATAGACCAATATATAAGACGCCACTATATGGGGTGCTTGCATCATTGCAAAGTTGAAGGGTCATTTTTTGAAGCCAAAATATGAAGGGTGCTAATACACAAAGATATCTTGCCCCTTTTGGCCGCTATTTACTGCTGATGGTGAATATGTACTTGTAACTATGAGAATACAATAGAGGCTATAACACGGCCCCCCCTCCCTCTCTTTTTTGAAAATTACAGACATAAATTGACACCTCTTGTCTAAACAGAAGTGGAGTGCCTTATTGGTACATGAAATATTCTGACCTTGGGAAGTCGTTTTCCTTTCTCTTTTAAAGTAAGTAGACCCCAAAGGACGACTTATCACCTGCATTGCATAATAAATGATACCTCAGTAAGGGATAGCCCTGTGTTTCTTTAAATATTAAAATGACTTTGGTCTTTACTAGGTTGTATCTCCAAACACTAGCGGGGCAGCCCTTCTCCCCTCTATTGTCATATTCGAAATCTGTGATTTAACTGCTCTAGATACCCATCATGAACTGAGAAATTTCTCTCCGTTGTAAATAATTATGTGATGTAAGATGAATAAGACAGCTGGTGTAATATAGGAATATGTTGATTAAATGAGATTTGTGGTTCACGGCTCAAGATAGATGCTTATGATGTAAATAGAAATTTATGTAACAATGTTTGAATTATGAGGGAATGTGTATATATGTTTTTTTGTATAATGATAATGAGATGTTTTTAGAATGGACAGAAGGTAAATGTAAATATGTCTTTCTTTCTTCTTTTCTTTCAAAGATTATTACAGTATAACCTTGTGGCTCCTGAAGAAGGCGTTTGTGGAAACGCCGAAACGCGCGTCGAACAGAAATTAGTTTTCTGGCCACGTTTTATGTTCTTGTGAATATAGGTTTTTCTCTATACTTTAGGATTTAGAAGGAACTTTAGTTATTCACAGTTGAAAGTCTTTTTTATTTGGCTATCTGTAATTTTTAATTATAAATTGATACAAGAAGGTTTTATGAATTGTGGTTCTTGTTCCATTTTTTTCCTTGATTTATTGTGTCATAATAAAAATTTCTGTTGTGCTATATACATGTGTATTTACTCCCTCTTTCTTTAGTTTTTTATAATAACTTATTGTTTGACAGAAGTCTATTAATTAATTAACAATTGATAATTTGATTTTGAAATGTCTTAAATTTTATTGGTGACCACATAGAATGCTGATGAGTCTATACATTATGTAATCTTGGTTCCTACCCAGCTGGTCTGTCTGTTAGCTAATTGTTTTCACAAAGTGTTTATCCCTGTCGCCTGGTTTCCTTATTCCAAAACAGGGGGTCCTTGTTTTTTTGCACCAATATTCCCACAGCTTGTCTGTGTAGGGCTGTTCGATTTCCATTAAGGATATATATCTAGTTGCCATTATTGTAAGATAGGTTCTGGAGCAGTTGATAATATTCCTGAGTATCTGATTTGGTCTCTTAGTCTATTCTACCTCACCTTACCTCTTATCTCACCTCAGTGGTAGGTATGGCCAATTTAAAAACTTTTGGCTTCACGGGTGATGAATTCGCTACCCTAGTTGGCATAACAGCTCCTACTAATAACACCAACCATAATTTTAGAGGGAATGATGATAGTAGAAAACTGATTGACCTTAAAAAGAGGTTGATTCGTATGGAGGCCCATGGGGAGTTTATGCTATCTTATTTGAAGACAGGCATAATCCCCAATGGACTAAGGGTCCGCATTACCCCTGGTCTATTTGTACATCATAGACCTTTCCTGGAGAAATGGAGCCTCATAGCGAATAGATGTTCTCGCGATTTTATGATTCTAATCGTTGAGACCTCTAAACTACTAGCCTTAGACATCAAATCTGAAATAGAAGATTTGGAAGAGAAGTTAAAAATAGGCGAGGGAGTAGAGGAGGCTATGAAGAAGATAACAGAATGCAATAAAGATCTGGAGTCTTTTATCTCCAACCTAAATAAACGAAAAACCGACAAACTTAATAAAGATAAAAGGTATTATTCTGAAGAAACAACATATCCGTATCTAGGTAAAGATTTCTACCAACAAAATCACTACAGGGATGAATCCAGGAACATTCAGCAACGTGTGAATAATTTCACGGATACGTCAGATTCCGAAGGTGAAAGCACTAACGGGAACCAATATGAGTCTGATGGTGGTTTTAATTCCTACACTGGTTCCCGCCCTTACCAGCGCCCTTTTTTATCCAACAGGGGGCCTCGACGTGGTCGCCCCAGAGTGAGATTCCAAGGTCAGGGTCAAAACAGGGGAAACTATCAGAACCATCAACAACAGATACAACACCATCAATACCCCCACCAACAGCAACACCAACCACTTCCGCAGCAGGAACCTCATTTCATCAGGGAGACCCGGAACAGGCAGTACTGGGGTCAGGGAATGTAATACCAATCTTTAATTTGTCTAGTGTAGAACTTGATATACATAGTGAAACTTTGCTGTCCAAGGGTCTCTCCTTTGTACCACAGACCCATGCAAACATATTTGATTTATATTGGGATATTATTTCCTTTTTTAGAAAAATTAGGTTAAGGAAATTCTTCCAAGATAGGGAAACTGTTGAAGATGATTACATTAGACATAGAGAAATCACACTACCGTCCTCTTTTAGTCCAGGCTTGGAACAATTAGGTCCGGAGGTGGCCACATTTGAACTGGTAGTCCTCCAGAAATTGGAGAAATCCCTAACATTTGTTCCTAAACCCGTCTATAACTTAAGTAGGGAAGAATCTGTGGCCTTGAAAAGAATAATGGAAAACAAGGAATTGACCATAAAAGCGTGCGCCAAAGGGGGTGGCATTGTCGTATTGGATTCCTGCAAATATGAATGCAATATGCTTACAATGCTGAATGATAGTTCCACCTATCAAAAAATTCAGACTAATCCCCTAAAAGATATTGTCAAGAAAATTCAACTTCTAACAAAGGAAGCACGGAATAAGGGTGACATCACCAATCAGGAATATGAATTTTTAAACACCAACAGCAATAAAACAGCCTGTATCTATGGCCTCCCTAAGATACACAAGAGCTCCTCCAATCCGCCATATAGACCAATCGTATCCACGATTGGAACACCAACCGAGGCCTTGTCCAAATTTACAGATCATTTTTTAAGACCACATATCTCTAAGATTAAATCATATGTCAAGGATACGGGACACATGATTAACATTGTTGAAGATCTAAAGTTTACCCCCTATAGAGACATCTTGGTCACTATGGACATCACGTCCTTGTATAGTAACATCCCTATTGATGGAGCTATAAGGGCAACAGATCAGTTCATAGATAAATACAACATAGAGTGTCCAAAGAGCTTTCTAATTGACTGTCTATACATCATTCTAACAGAGAATATCATTGAGTTCGGCGATTCCATCTATCGCCAACTAAGAGGAGTCAGTATGGGTGCCTCAGTTGCCCCATCAATAGCGAATATTTACATGTCCGCTTTTGAAGATCAATTTATTGACAATGAGGTGGCCCCCTTTTTTGAATCCATTTCCCATTGGTCCAGATATATAGATGATATCTTTTTTATCTGGACCAATGGGAAAGATTCTCTTCTAGAGTTTCTAGAATGGATTAACCTGACAGATGAAAACTTACATTTTACAGCTCAGTATAGTACCAGTCAGGTAGAATTTTTGGACCTATTAATACGTGAAAACAACCACAAATTGGAGGTGGATCTCTTTGTGAAAGGCACAGCTCGTAACACGCTGTTACATTTCACGAGCTTTCATCCCAAAAACCAGCGGGAGAGTATACCTTTCTCACAGTTTTTGCGGGTCCGCAGAAACTGTACTAATCTTGCAGACTATGACAAACAGGCCCAAATTATGCGTAAGAAATTCCTCGAACGAGGATATCCCCATAGACTCATAAGATCCTCTTATAAAAGAGCCCGGTTTTTTGACCGGGATGCTCTGCTAACACCCAAAGAAACTAAGTCTAAAGATCAACTGGTATGTGTCACTACTCATTCCACCCTGAATGAACGTGTCCGTCAAGTAATTAATGCGAGTTGGCACTTGCTGAATTGCAATCCAACGTCTAATAAAAAATTACCAAAACCCTTGTTCGCATTTAAGAGAAATAAGAACCTTAAAGATAAGATAGTACATTCCAGATTTAATTCCAATTCTTGTAAAAATGGTTTTACACAAAGATCATTGTTGAATAATTTACCCGTTCGTGGAACAGTTAAATGCTCCTCGTGCAAATCATGCAATAACATTATTGAGGGTGAAGAATTCACACATAATGGACATACAGTGAAGGCAAATGATTTCTGGAACTGCAAGACTGCAAATGTAGTCTATTTCATAAAATGTAAATGCGGACTTGGCTATGTCGGCGAAACCTGCAGATCCATTCAGGTACGCATAACAGAACATAGGTCCGCTATCAGGACCCATAAAGTGGTAGCACCATTAGTTAAACACTTCATTGAGAAAAACCATAAACCTGAGGACTTCCAATGGCGCATCCTCGAAAAAATACGAACGCCAGACAGCCAAGGGGGATGCGCCATTAGGAAAAAAAGAGAAGTCTTCTGGATTTTTGTTTTTAACACACATAGGATTGGGCTAAATTGCGATATCCCATGGGAAAACGCAATTTTATGATGACGTCAGCTCCTAATAAGTATGCGGATAAACAGAGATCAATATGAGCCACTGTGTCATATATTTGTCTCTATCTGATTACCATCAATGGCACTTAGCCATACATCCTCCCATGTAGAGAAGGATGTTATTGTGGAGTTTATAATAGTCTAGAAGTGTGTATTTTTGAAGTGAAGATTGGATGATATCTATATGCACAAGGTGCTTAGCTTTGTTTTATAAATCATCGTAAACACAGGCATAATTCTCAATGCATTTTGAATGACTAAATGCAATGCCCCTTGAGACATCAGATTATCCTACGTATAAATTCCAAAGATATACATAAATAAGATATGTCTGCAAATATCTGTATAGATAAAATAAAATATATCAACAAATATGTGCGCGATGACTATAAAATAGATACATACGATCGTTTTACATATATATGAATTGCGGTGCTCTAACTATAAAGGACCCGCTACAAATGCATTATGTGGTGTATACACCTTTAAATAATCATCGTATTAGTGTCCTTCCACGTAACGGTTTGACCTCACTGGGTCACAGTTGTAAGGTATCTGCCTTACTGGGCTGTAATCAGTTAAAAAGCAGGATCCCGCGGCCATTCGCGGTGATACGCATTCTAACGGTCGGGAGACGCCAAGGGCTACATCCAGCCTGTCCGTGACCCGTTTTTCGACTTATCTCGTCGGAGTTATACAAAAGGTAAGACGTGCCCCTTTAGAACGCCGTCTTTTGGCTGTTAAGCAGTAATTTAGAAAAAATCGAGTATCCACCTTTCGAACAGTGGGATGAACCTTAAAACTATATATAACCTTTCCTTAGGAAATACCGGTTTCCAGAAATACGCTGGAAGAATCGGGCCCCAAGAGTGAGAAGTATTTTCTTTCTGCACTCCGAAAAAACAAAACATCGAGAAAACGAGCCTTGTACTCTAACCAAAGTAAGTAGAAGAGACTTTCAAGTAACCAGTTTTAGAACGCCGTCCTTTTTGCTGCTAAGTAGTAACTTAGAGAAATTCGAGTATCCACCTTTCTAACAGTGGGATGCCCATTCAAAACTAAAATACAATCTCTTCCTCAGGAAATACCAGTTTCCAGAAATACGCTGAAAAAACGGGCTCCGAGAGTGTGAATTATTTTCTCTCTGCACTTCGAAAAAACGAAACATTGAGAAAACGAGCCTTTTCCTTTAACCAAAGTAAGTAGAAGGGATTTTCAAGTAACTAGCTTTAGTGCAGTAATGATCATTCATATTGGATGCTAATACATGCAGTTAACTCCGGTTTTTCTGCTGATAGTTGTGGAAATTCCGGCTCCCAGAATACGCTGAAATAACCGGGTTCTAAGAGTGTGAATTATCTTCATTCTGCACTCAGAAAAAACAGAACAGTGAGAAAACGAGTCTTTTACTCTAACTAAAGTAAGTAGAAGGGATATTTGAGTAACCAGCTTTGATGCAGTAATGATTAATCATATTAGATGTTAACGCATGTAGTTATTCCGGGGTCCTTTTGCTGATAGTTTTGGTATCGTGTACCATGGGATAGAGTGTAAAACAGCTTTCCAAGTGGAGAAGTAAATAATAGACCAATATATAAGACGCCACTATATGGGGTGCTTGCATCATTGCAAAGTTGAAGGGTAATTTTTTGAAGCCAAAATATGAAGGGTGCTAATACACAAAGATATCTTGCCCCTTTTGGCCGCTATTTACTGCTGATGGTGAATATGTACTTGTAACTATGAGAATACAATAGAGGCTATAACATGGCCCCCCCTCCCTCACTTTTTTGAAAATTACAGACATAAATTGACACCTCTTGTCTAAACAGAAGTGGGGTGCCTTATTGGTACATGAAATATTCTGACCTTGGGAAGTCGTTTTCCTTTCTCTTTTAAAGTAAGTAGACCCCAAAGGACGACTTATCACCTGCATTGCATGATAAATGATACCTCAGTAAGGGATAGCCCTGTGTTTCTTTAAATATTAAAATGACTTTGGTCTTTACTAGGTTGTATCTCCAAACACTAGCGGGGCAGCCCTTCTCCCCTCTATTGTCATATTCGAAATCTGTGATTTAACTGCTCTAGATACCCATCATGAACTGAGAAATTTCTCTCCGTTGTAAATAATTATGTGATGTAAGATGAATAAGACAGCTGGTGTAATATAGGAATGTTATGTTATGTTAACTGTTTTGTAAAGCGCAACAGCTGCCCCAGCAACGGGGCGTCCCGGCGCTAGACCCATAACACAGCCAGCTGAAACGAGAGACGAGACCTACAGAGCGGGAAAGAGATGGGTTTTGGTCGCTTTGCGGAAGGCTAACATATTGTCGATGCATCGGATGTGGAAGGGAAGGGAGTTCCATAACTTGGCCCCCAGTAGTTTGAAGGAACGCCCTCCGATGCGGCAGAACTTTATGTGGGGTACCATGGCTAGATGTTGCCCCTTGGACCGGAGATTCCGTTTGGGAATATAGGGGGTCAACAGAGGACGGAGGAGCTCTGGACCTTCGTTCTTCAGGATTTTAAAGGCGAATATGAGGGCCTTGAATTGGATGCGGGTTTCGATGGGTAGCCAATGAAGTCTGTGAATGGTCGCTCTCGCTGAGCACCTTCTAGGAAGACCCACTATAGACCTTGCAGCCGAATTCTGGATCCGTTGGAATCTCTTTATTTCAGTTTTGTTTGCTCCTAACAGCAGGACACTCGCGTAGTCCAGCCTGGACAAGATGGTAGATTGTACGATAAGTTGTCGCGTTTTGGAGTCAAAGTATCCTAAGATGGAGTTGAGACTTCTCAGTAATCCAATGCAAGTTGCGGCAACTTTTTTGGTGTGCGACTGGAAGCTAAGAGTAGAGTCCAGCCATACTCCTAGATTTTTTGCTAGAGTTTTCGGGAGGGGTGCTGGGCCCAATGATTGGGGCCACCAGAGGTCATTCCAGTTGTCACTGTTTTTCCCCATAATCAGCACCTCGGTTTTGCCACCGTTAAGTTGGAGGCAGTTTGCTGTCATCCACTTTGCGACGGCAGTCAGTCCATCCCTGAATCTAGTGGCCTCGGGAGAGGGGGCCTCATTGAGGTTGATGACCAACTGAGTGTCATCGGCGTAGGACACCATTGTGAGGCCCCATGTCTTGGCAACCTCCGCCAAAGGTTGCATATATAGGTTAAACAAGGAGGGACTGAGGGCAGAGCCCTGTGGGACTCCTTGTCCTATGTCTTGGGGTTGGGAGATAAATGGAGGGGCAGATACTCTGAATGATCTGTTGGTTAGAAATGATCGGAACCATTGAAGCGCCGAATCTACGATCCCGATGTTTTCAAGGCGTTTAAGAAGGATGGCATGGGAGACCGTATCAAAGGCCGCGCTGAGATCGAGCAGTATCAGCGCGGCACTTTTACCGGTGTCCATAATTTCCCGTAAATTTTCCGTAGAGGTGAGAAGCGCGGATTCCGTGCTATGGCCCGGCCTGAACCCGTGTTGGGAGGGGTCCAGGATGTTGTTTTTTGCCATGTGATCACTGAGAATTTTGTTCGCGTGGGCTTCCGCTAATTTTGCGACCCATGGGAGCAGTGAAACGGGCCGGTAGTTCTCCGGTTTAGAGGGGTCAAGGGAAGGTTTTTTTATAATCGGCGTAACCCAGGCCTGTTTCCAGCAAGTGGGTACCGTGGCAGTGGAGAATGAGAGATTAAGGAGTGAGGTCAGCGATGGGAGGAAGAATTCCAAAGCTCCCAGGAAGTGAATTGGCCTCTTTGGGTCTGTGGGGGCACCAGATTTCACTTTCTTACAGAGTTTGGTAAGTTCTTCACCGGAAATACCGGGTAGGCAAGTGAGCCTGGAGTCTCCAAAGGGGGTGTTAGGGGGGCTGGTGTCCTCAGGACTATCCTGGGTGAAGGCGTTGTAAATTTTCTTCACTTTTTCCGTGAAGAAGGTGGCTAGGTCCTCACATTGCTGCTTGGAGGTGATGTGAGAAGCCGGCTTATCTCCATTTTGCAATTTTTGCACGATTTGAAAGATAGTTTTCGTGGGGTTGGGGCTAGCTTGTATCTCAGTAGTGTAGAAGGCAGCAATATGTTGATTAAATGAGATTTGTGGTTCACGGCTTGTGGAAACGCCGAAACGCGCGTCGAACAGAAATTAGTTTTCTGCCCACGTTTTATGTTCTTGTGAATATAGGTTTTTCTCTATACTTTAGGATTTAGAAGGAACTTTAGTTATTCACAGTTGAAAGTCTTTTTTATTTGGCTATCTGTAATTTTTAATTATAAATTGATACAAGAAGGTTTTATGAATTGTGGTTCTTGTTCCATTTTTTTCCTTGATTTATTGTGTCGTAATAAAAATTTCTGTTGTGCTATATACATGTGTATTTACTCCCTCTTTCTTTAGTTTTTTATAATAACTTATTGTTTGACAGAAGTCTATTAATTAATTAACAATTGATAATTTGATTTTGAAATGTCTTAAATTTTATTGGTGACCACATAGAATGCTGATGAGTCTATACATTATGTAATCTTGGTTCCTACCCAGCTGGTCTGTCTGTTAGCTAATTGTTTTCACGAAGGGCCCATCACTTCAAGCAGACCCTGACTGACATCACCAACAGGATGACGGCGAATTTCCTCCAGCTCAATGCTGGAAAAACGGAAATTCTGCTCTTGGGGAAAAACACCGCAGCCTGGGGCGGTAACTGGTGGCCTGATACTTTAGGCCAACCGCCTAAGCCTAAGGATTGTGTGAAAAATCTAGGAGTCTGGGTCGACTCTGCACTGACATTCTGCGAAATCTAAGACCTACGCTGAAGTTCTTCAACTGTCACACCCGCCAGGTTATTGTCCAAGCTATTATTCTTTCTAGACTGGATTATGCCCGCTCCCTTTTACTGGGCGCTAATCAGGCGGAAGTGGTCAGACTTCAGAGAGTACAGAATGCTGCTGCCAGAGCATTGGTAGGTCTTCCCCGCCACTCCTCAGTGGCGGGAGTTCGGAAAAAACTGCACTGGCTCCCGGTGGGAAAAAGGATTCAGTTTAAGGCACTTTGTCTCGCCTTCAAAATCCTTAAAACCGCCTCCCCACCAATGTTGTGCCCCCTCCTGACGAAGTATATCCCTGGAAGGCCACTGCGGTCAGCAGGACAACATCTGGTGGTCATTCCCCGTACCAATCTAGCCAGAATGGGCGGTCGTTCCTTCAGCTCGCTCGCTGCCAAGCTCTGGAACAGCCTTCCGGAAACTATTCGTGGCATGCAGGATCTTTTGGCTTTTAGAAAAGCCATCAAAACTCACCTCTTTCAGTAACTGCTCCTCTTCTTTTCTGGTATTCCCCTTCTGTTTTTAGTTTCGCTCGCAGCGCCTGGACGCCCCTTTGCTGGGGCAGCCGAGCGCTATATAAATCCCGATACAATACAATACAATACAATACTGAGAATCCTCTTGCTTAATAAATGAAGCTAGTTTTCAGAGAAAAGCACCAAACATGTATGCAGCACCTAATTAGGTAAAAGGTCAATGGTAGGACGAAATAAGGTAAAAGGTAATATAACTACCTAGGCCTATATTGGGATACATTGGGGTTCTTAACAGGGTAACCCAAACTACCACTGGTGGGAGTCACCAAAAGAGAGATGGTGATCAAAAAGATAAAAATAAAGAGTCTTCTACAGGCCCCTACATCTTATCAGGAGGGAGGGTCCAGAAACTCTGTAGTGCCCAAGGGTGGGTGCCAGGGTTAAAACTGGTTTAACAAAAAGTATTGGTGTCATGATTGCAAGGCTCTTGTACAACAAACTGGAAATCTTAGCTGGGAAAAAAATAAAGAATTTTGCTAGCTCACCTGCAGTAAAGACAGAAGTATGTCTTCAGATGGGAAATGTGAAAATGGCAAACTGAGAATAATTTCAAGGGTGTCATAAGGACACCCTGATGCACCCCTGAAATTTAAATGTGTGCGCATATGGCGCACATACATGCCCAAGGGGCTTGTATGTGCGCCACATGTCACCTTTACAATCATGGCACCTTCACAAATGCCAAAAAGTGCATTTGTGAACTTCAAGTTGGTGGTAATTTGCGATTTCTTGATGAGAAATCGCACAACTTGTGTGCTTCTTACAACGCATTGAAGGAATCGTAAAATTTGTGATTCCTTAAATGCAATCGCAAAATAAGGAATCGCAAATTTAGCAATTCCTTATTTTGCCTTAATACATGCAAAATTGCATTCACAAACATTGAATATCTGTGAATTACAGCGTTTGCGAATGCGATTTTGCTTGATACATATGGCCCTTAATCTCTGTATTTCACTCTAGGCCTAAATGTCGTGAGCCCTAAAAATGCATTCTTTCTCTCAAACTGTCCAATAAACCCTTGCCAACCAAAATACTGAATGCATACACAAGTCATAGGCTTGCAGCTGACCCAATATGAGCACAACATTACTATACTAGATTCTATCTAGCCATCTGGTGCCGGTCTCTTCTCAGTGCTGCTCGTGTAATGTGACGTCTCCAGTCAGTATGCTGTTTTAGCCACTTTACATGCTTAGCTGAATCCATGTCTACAATTTGACATGTGAAACTCCTAGACCCAGAATGTAACCCACTTTTGCCTGAAACCCCAAGATTGACAAAAGCTATAACCTGTGATATTGGGCTTTTTTGGAAGCTATGGGCCACTATATCAATGCTATTGAGTTTTTGTCCTCCTTCAGTAAGTCCAAAAGTCTGTCTATATTTCCGTTCCCATGCAGTATTTTACCTACTGTGCTTTGTGCTCCTGCTTTTCTGTCCATGCTTCTTGTTGTTATGCTCTCTGCTCTGTCAACTTCCCTTGCTTCTCATATCCCTACTCTGTCCACATTGTTTCACTGTTCTCTCCTTGAAGCTCTTTTCTCTGCTCTGTCAATGCTCCCTTGCTATTATTCTCTCTCCATTCTATGCCCTGTACTTGCTTGTGCACTCATGTTTCTTACTTTCGGAGCAAATAGACAAGGACTACACAACTTGGATCAGCTATTAAAACTTGTCTGGCTGCAGTTTTCCAGTGGATGAGTTATAATCAATTGAAGGTTCTAAGGGGCAGATTTATGAAGGACTTGCGCCGCCGGTGCGTCACTTTTAACATAGGAAAAAGTGACGCACCGGTGGCGCAAGGCCTTCATAAATAAGGCCCTAAGTGTGCAACAAAACATTAATCTCAGTATGGAAGTTCATTGGCCAGAAGAGCTGTTCCCACCCAACATTCATGTGGACACTGTGAAAAACCTGAGGTTTGAATTTGATGAAGATGTGTCCTTCCACAAGGAAATCAACTTGGTGGTTGGGTTGTGTTTTGGCTTTTTGCAGATGTTGTTAGAATGTGTGCATTTATGTTGTTGCTTAAGTGATTCTAGGCCTGCGCCCCATAAAAGCATTATCTCAGTGACCAATCAACTGCTCTTTTGGTATTTGCTGGGATGATGGCTCCAGTGACTATTGTGACAAGAAAGCTTTTGCTGCTCCTTATATGAACCAACATGGTGGCCTGGCTGATGTGGGGGGGAGGCAGCCAGCTGAGTCTATGTCTAAAGGGACGTTTTCCACAGAATTATGTAATTTTGACTGGAAGTGCACAGGCTCCCTGCCAACCGCGTTCCCTGTGCCTGAGTTCCTTCTTTAAATTGTACCTACCTCTTCCACAATTGTTACCATGTAAGCCCACGTATAAGTCTCTGGTAAAAGGTGCCCCTAATACTAGGCCTGGGTGGCAAATTCCGTTCCGCTCGCGGAATATGCGGAGTTTGGGTAATTTTGTGTTCCACAGAGAATGCGAAATTGCCCAAAATTCTGCGTTCCACGACTTCACGAACTTTTTTGCTTGTTCGCCTTCTCAAATGCGTGTTAGCAAGATATTTCCCCCCAGGCACGCAAACAGTGATTGCGAACAGTAAAAAAGCAACGCCAACAAGCAATTCCACGTTTTTGGGGAATTTTTGCGTGTTCGCGGAGATTTTTTACCATTTCGCGGAGATTTGCGTAATGCGATTACACAACTTCCGCTCACCCCTACAATACCAAGGTCCTTGTGACTAAATAAGGGTCCCTATGAGCTGCAGCATGTATAGCGCCACCCTAAGGGACCCATCAACCAGCACATGCGCACTGCCACTGAAGTATCAACAATGCACACATCCCTGTGTTCCATGCCCAAAGACACTGCATGGGACATAGATATGACACCCCTCTAGCTAGCCTAGTTCTCAGGCAGGGTGCAAAATATCTCCTGTGAAAGCATATCTGCAAGAGCAGATATGCCCCTGTAAGACCCTTGTTGACTATTGGATATTGAAAGTGACCAGGGAAGCCAAAGTAAGTGCATGGACTGGACACTCATCATTATGAATTCCCCAGCTCAATGATGGCTTCACTGAATTGTGGGATTTGGTACCAAACATCTCTTCACAATAAACCTGCACTGATTTTAATGTCAGATTTATAAACAAATTGCACACAGAGGACCCCTTGGAGGCGTCCCCTAAACCTACCAGCCCTTAGTGTTCTCCTAATACAGCCTGCTACCACCAGACAGTGTTCTGACCATATGTCGAGAATGCATGCCTTCTCTGAGGCTGGAAACAATGCCTTCCCTAGGTGGAGGTGTTCATACCCTCCCTTTTATCAGGAAGAACCATCTGTGGCAGAGAGTTTCAAAGGCCATGCTGCCTCTGTAATGTGACCCCAGCCTTTCCTGTTAGAAGGAGCAGGCCTCCTTCCTATACTCACCCCCTTTTTGGCAGGAGGACATGTGGGAAAACCTAGAAAGAATGCAAAATGTTCCTCCCTTTGCCAACTCCATCCCACAGGTGCTGGAGGCGAATTGAAGTACACCTGTCAGTACCCACTATCTTAAAGATGGCTGGATTTTCACGATCAGGGCTCGGACTAAATACCCCTCCAATAGGAGGTTGGCATAATAGAGGGTATTGACACCACAGGTACGGGGCCCATTAGCCACTACCTGTAACTCCCTTGTAACCCTAAATCCAGTATCTAGATGGCATTTACAGACCTTGAACCTTCAATCAATCAGGGGTTGGTAAAGCGCGCTACTCACCCGTGAGGGTAAGGCGCTGGGGGAGGGAAAGGTAGGGCTGCTCCGGTCTGGCAAAAAGCCAGGTCTTGAGAGCTCGTCTGAAGGTGTGCAGGGTTGGCAAGCGTCTTATTTCTACTGGGAGAGTGTTCCATGCGGTGGCTGCTCTGCTTCTGTGAATGCGTGGGAACTCTGCTAGGGCAAGGTTGGCTGAACGGAGGTTCCTCTTGGGTGCGTGGAAGCTCATTCGGTCGTTGAGGTATTTGGGTCTGATGTTGTTGAGGTATTTGTAGGCATGGGTGAGTAGCTTGTAGGTGACCCTCTTCTCGACGGGGAGCCAGTGGAGTTCTCACAGGTGTGGAGTCATGTGTTCGTGGAGTGGTATCCCTAGGATGAGCCTGGCGGCCGCATTTTGGATGGTTTGGAGTTTGCGTAGTAGGGATTTGTTGATTCCGGCGTAGAGGGCGTTGCCGTAGTCGAGCTTGCTGGTGATGAGTTTGTGGGTGATGGTCTTTCTGCAGTGTGGGGGGATCCACGTAGGATCCGGAGGTAGTTGAAACTGGCAGATGAGATAGTGCTGATTTGGCGGTTCATGGAGATGGAAGAGTCGAGGATTATGCCGAAGTTCCGAGCATGGTACGTCTGGGTGGGTGGGGGTCACCAGGAGTCGCTCCAGGCGGAGGGGCGGGGTCCGACGATGAGAACCTCAGTCTTTTTGTCGTTGAGTTTGAGGCAGTTGTCCTTTATCCAGGTGGCCACGTTTCTCATTCCTTCCTGGAAGCTGAGTCTTTCTTCAATGAAGGTTGTCAGTTGGGCATTCATGAGCCTTTCTGTGACTTTGGCAGCGAAGGTGAGGATAAATATGGGTATGTAGTTCTTGAGGTCAGTAGGGTCGGCTGATGGTTTTTTGAGGAGGGGCTTCACTTCCGTGCATTTCCAGTCCATGGGGCAGGAGCTAGAGGTCAGAGAGGAGTTGACTATGCGGGCTAGCTCGGGAGCAATGGCCGTGGAGGCTCTGAGGAAGATGTGCGGCGGGCAGAGGTCCGTGGGACTCCTGAGTGAGTATTCTTCATGGTGGTGGCAATAAATTCGATGGATGCGGGGTTCCAGGTGGTGATGGGAGGTTTTGCCGTGGTAGTGGTTGTTGGGGTGAAGGCATTCTTAGGTTTGTTGAAGTTGTCGTAAAGGGTCATGATCTTCTGGTGGAAGAAGGCACTGAGCTTATTGCAGATATCTTGGGAGGGTGTGATGTCAGAGAATTCGCATGAGGGTTTGGTGAACTGCTTGATGAGTTCCCTTGTGTTGGCTGAGTTGGTGTTGATTTTTTCCCTGATGAAGGTTCTTTTGGTGTCCCTCAGTGGTCTTCTGGTTCCTCCATGTTTTCTCGAGGTGCCCGCAGGTACGTCTGGACTCTAGGAGTTCGGTGGTGAAACAGGCAGCCTTAGGAGGGCGTTTGGTGGTTGTCTGCCAGAGAGGGGCTAGTTTATCGGTGCAGCTGGTGATCCACCGGTGGAGTTCCTTAGCAGCGGCATCGGTGTCGGCGGTGGCTGAGGTGGGGTCATGGAGGAGGGTGGTGTTAAGAAGGTCTTCGGTGATCTTACTCCAGTTCTGTCAAGGCGGGAGCGGGGGTTGTTTGGGTGCGGTGCTGGATGTGAAAGTGAAATGGATACAGTCGTGGTCTGTCCAGGAGTGCTGGGTCGTGTGGGCGAACCGGATGTTCGACCGTTCCGCGAAGATGGGGTCCAGAGTGTGCCCTGCAATTTGGCTGGGAGTGTTTACCAGTTGATTGAGTCCCAGGTTGGCGAGATTCTCAAGTAGCGCGTTGGAATCGGGGTCCTGGTGGTTTTCGAGGTAGAAATTTAGACCTCCCAGCAGAATGTAGTCAGTGGAGGTGATGGAGTGGGATGCGGCTAGTTCTGTGATGGTGGTAGTGGGTTGGGCGCAAGGTCCTGGTGGTCTGCAGATGAGTGTGCCCTGTAGCGTTGTTCTGGGGTTGGTGTGGATCTGGAAGTGGAGGTGTTCTATGTTGGGAAGAGTGCTGCTAGGGCTGGAGGTGGAGAGTTGGAGGGAGGTTTTGTGAGCGATGACGAGGCCTCCACCCGGGCGGTTTGGGCGGTCAATTCTCCCGAGCTTGTAGACATCTGTCTGGAGCTTGCGTTGGTCCAGGACTCTGTGAAGAATGCGACGTCAGGGGTGAGAGTGTTGAGTACGTTCCATATCTCTAGGGCATGCTGGTGAAGGGATAGTACGTTGAGAAGGATGCAGTTAAGCGTGTTGGCGGGTTTGGTGGTAGGCGGTACTTTGCTGGCTATGGGCGTGGCATCCATGGAGAAGGTGCTTCAGCAGAGAGCACACAAGAAGGCTCCTTGAGTGTTGACAGGCGAGGCCCATACACACTCCTCGAGGAGGTTGGGTTTGAGTGCTCGGAGGCTAGTGAGGGTATAGTGGTGGAGGTTTGGAGAGCCAGGGTCCCTGGCACTGGGCACAGTCCAGGCGCGGACGGGCACAGACGGGCTTGCCTTAGGCGCGCCCTCTGCGCACGTCTGCTCCATGACCGTGTAGCGGTCCTTGTATTGAAGGGGAGGGGGGCGGGATCGGGGAGGAGGCGGGTGGGAGTCAGGTAGGGAGCGCGTCGGAGCTTATGTGGCGGGAGGCACGAGGCGCCGAGTTAGGCAAGCAGAAGAACCTGTGGAGTAAAACACACAAGACAGCACAAATGTCACACACCCGCGCTATTCAGAGCGTGAAATCACAAATATGCAGTAACCTTAGTTTCTGATAACATAGAAGAGCTGGACATCACAAAGTGGCACCAGCAGAGAAGACAACAGAGAACTATTGACTTGGCCCCAGATCTACCAGCCTGCCTGCAGCCCTTGACAATCCTGCAACAAAAAATGACTTGTCCTGCAGCCCAACAACCTCCAAAACCTTTGGAGGACTGCCTCCTTTTGACAAAGACCAAGAGCTCCCTAACAGCGGACCTGTTAAAAAAGCAACCATCTTCAAAGTAAAGACTCTGTGACCTGAATAACCACAAAGCCTGCCCCCTGTTCCACCTCTGCACTAGACGCCTCAGGCCCGAGTCCAAGTGGCCCAGCAAACATCCTCAGTGCTTTAGAGCTCGAATCCACCGAGAGCGTCCCTCTCCCGGACTCACTGACGTCACCTGCAGCCTCTGCACAGAGACCCCCTCAACCCCGACTTGCACCAATAAGCCGTTTCTGATGTCAAAAGACACCCCTGCACCTGTCTGTCCTTGACCTTGGTGAAGAAGATCAAAGTTGTCTCTACGTCCCAGAGAATCCCAGAGAATCACCACTTACCTCTCCAACTGAGCACCTGACCTGAGCCTACAGCCCTTTTCCAATTTGGCCTTTCTCGAATGCTTTTCATTGTGCACCCTACCGTGCACTTAGCCACTCCTGTGCCACTGATGGTATAGTGTTTTGCTGTTATGGGCCCTGTCCAGAGCTTGCTTCAACCCCTGGAGACTGGCCCCAAGCCTTTGCGTCTTACCCGTAAGCAGTCTCTGTTCAATTGCACAGGTCCTCATTGATTTGTACTGGGCTCCCAACCTCAAAATTGCATCCTGCACCTGGCCGCCCCTGTGCCGCTGGTGGTGTACTGTTGGCGTTGAACTGGTCTTAACCCCGCAAGATTAGTTTTGTAAGTTGATGTTTACCTACCTGTATGTTGAATGTTTTCTTCCTCAGACAGGTGAAATTTGCACTGTGCACATTTTTGAAGCTGTAACGTATTTCTATTGCAAATGACATTCATCTGAGGTGAAGATCTGTGGTTTTACAAATAAATATAACCAAGTATTATTTTTATAAATTTGTCTTGGATTTATTTATTGAGTGTGTTTTATAGCCACTGTGTGTCCAACAAATGCTTAAAACTGCCCTCTGGTAACCATAACTGCTTGAACACAGTACCACGAACGAGAGAATTAGTATTATCTATTTTAGCCTCTGTAAAGCCTCTGGGGATATATTGGACACTCTGCATACTATAAAAGTCTTTTTTGGTATAGTATATAGTGAGCCAGCTTCCTAAATTGTAGTGATAAGTTATTGGAGTATTTCTACCTCAATATTCAAGTGTAGGCTTACTGCACTCAATTTCAAAGGGATCTGGACAATGCAGACATAGAATGTATTACCATTCTCTAGGCTGAGTTCAGAGCAATATATCTCACTCATGGTCTGAAGGCCCACATAGTCAAGAAGTCAAGCCATCCTCCAGTATACCACAGGAAAAACAATTGTAATCAGACTCTATCATGCTGTGTTTCATGCATAACTAGCACCTCTCTCATATGTGTCTAATAATTTATGCCTCTCCATCTATGGCCTCAGGGCTTCTTGCAGGCCAAGACACAAATATTGTGAATATAGGGTATTGGGAGGATGAAGAACATTTCTCAACAGTGCTGTCATATAAGTCTATTACCTCCTGGCAATCGTTGTACTCATAGCAAAAGATGTCAAGTACTCTAGGGATAGACCGTGTTACTGTAGTCAGTTCCAGCCAAAAGTGTGTTGCAGCCTGAGCTCATCCCCTAAGCCATGCCAAGGGACCTGCATGTGTGGAGATCTTGAATAGAGGGAAGGAGAGAAGGAGAATCCCCTGGAACCGTTGTTCTAACAGCCTCCTTGTGTTGCTTATTGACTGTGCAAAAGGGTGCCAATGACAGGCATGGCCCTCCAAAGCATTCAATTTCCATGAGCTGCCACAATGTTGTGCAATCATAGACCAGTTTGCCACATTCACACTGATTCATAAATTACTGTGCCTCAATTTCCAGCACTGAAGCATCTTTGAGGACACAGGGAATTGTTCCTACCTCATCATCGGGGGAGCAGCACCCAAAGTACTGTTTCCAAGGGATACGGGATAAACCTTAGTGGATTGTCAGGCCGGAGCTTGCTAGAGAATGAGTTTAGCCATCTTCTTTGCCATACTCCCATGTTGATGTCCACATACCCTGCTACTATCCTGCAGTAGTCTGGCCATACCCTCTTCATTAACGGGTAATGCCAACGTTAATCATGGCTAAAATAAATAGCACAATTGTAGGAAGTCCAAAGTAGAGCCTGTATCTGTGCTCTACTGTCAGATTTTTGCCTTGACTATTTTTGCTAGCTTTAGAGATCTGCACAGTTTACTCCTGTTAACCAGCTGTAAATTGCCTGTGCTTCGCTTTCAACATTCTGAAATAGGCGTACACTGTCTGGTATATTTTTCCTACTTTTAAGTCCCTAGTAAATGATACCAAGTGTGCCTTGGGCCAGTAAGTTAAATGTCACTAGTGGACTACAGCACCCGTTGTGCCACCCAATGCATGTGACAACAGGCCTACAATTGGAATCCTGGCTATGCAGTTTTGAACTGCAAATTCCACCAGTCAAAATAACCTTTTCACAAGTCAAAGCCTCATTTGAATATTAATGTCACCACTAAGTAGGCCTTATGGCCCATGCAGCAAGATGCATTGCATTTAAATGTATGATATGTAAAAGCTGAATGTTAGTAGGTTTTGAGAAATCAGCATTTAAAAGATGTTCCATCTGGGCATGAAGAGGTTACATTTTAAATAGATCTGGACTGTTAATTTGTGAATCTACTGTGTATTTGTGAATCCATTCTAATTCCAACAATAAAAGCACATCATTGGCTAGGGATCTTTTTTCCTTGTTGTCCAAAGTGGATTTGCCAATCAAGCTGCAGATTCAGGAAGTGCCATGATTTGATTGGCTGATTGTCACAGAAAGGTTTCTGCCGTAGCCACCATTATCCAGCACTATGCATAAAGCATGGCGTTTGGAAAAATAGGAATAGCAAAAGGGGGCTGGGTGAACCCACCCTGACCGCAAGTCTCATGTGTGTGAGAGGAGAGGGGGCAATGGTACTCTCCTGGCAACAAAATTATTATTAGATATATATTTTCATAATGGGATTCCTGAATCATGTTTGGTTGGTGAATCCTGGACCCCCCTGGGTCTCAGAATTCAAGGCAATAGAATAGGATTTCAAAAACCCCCAAGAACTTGAAGAGGTATGCAGAGTGCTGCTGTTGCACTTGACCAACAGCTACATGAGGGTGGCAACATGTGGTGGAGTTGGGAGAAGGGGTTGGCCAGATGCGGTGGGGTTGGGAGCAGAGTTTGGCCACATGTGGTGGGTTGAGAGCAGGGGTTGGCCACATGTTTTGGGTTGGGAGCAGGGGTTGGCCGCATGTGGTGGGTTGAGAGCAGGGGTTGGCCACATGTGGTTGGGTTGGGAGCAGGGGTTGGCCACATGTGGTGGGTTGAGAGCAGGGGTTGGCCACATGTGGTGGGGTTGGGAGCAGGGTTTGGCCACATGTGGTGGTGTTGAGAGTAGGGGTTGGCCACATGTGGTGGGCTGAGAGCAGGGGTTGGACACATGTGGTGGGGTTGGGAGCAGGGTTTGGCCGCATGTGGTGGTGTTGAGAGCAGGGGTTGGCCGGGGTCAATACATTTTACATTTTATTTCTACTTTACAGAGGCATGAAACCTGTACCAAATTAATAAATCAACAATTTAGTACTCATGTTACCCTAAACTCAGCTCTCTTTTATTAAATCTCGAGTACTGAAGCAGTCTAATTCATTCTTAGATCTTTTGGTGGCAGCCCACTATAAAAGCACAATAAAATTAAAATCCAATGAAAACATTAAAACAGGGTCATTGAATGAATACATGATACATTCAAACAGTCAGTGCATAAAAGAAGTGGTTAAAATTCATCTCCATCGGTCTAACGCAGAAAGAACTGCACACCACTCTTTACTGAACATTCCTATTTTGATGAGGAAGTAGGCGGCGCTCCAACTGTGCTATATAAAAATAATGTTGTTAAAAAGGGTGGGATTTTTACAAAACTGCTGATTTCACAATTTTTGGGCTAATCGCTATATAGCACACATGCTGGGGGGTCCACAGTTAGCCTCCTCATTACCACTAATGTACACTAATCAGCCATTGGCTGCGTTCCTCCGCTAAAAACTGATGACGCGATACCCCTAACCAATTAAGGAGGGTGAATAGGGAGAAGGCTAAACATTCATACTCAGTCAAAACCATTAGGAAAACCTGCAGAACAAGGTAAGGTAAGGTAATGTTATTATGCATAGTTAATTAAAACCAGTGCAAACATTTTACAAAGAAGATTAAAATATCATAAGAAAATTGATTCATTAAAACATCATTAAAAAGAGCATACAATAAAAGTCCGATCTAATGTCCAGGTGTGTTACTTTTGAGGCAGAAAACATATATCATTGAGTTCTGGTTAGCGTCTATATGGTCCTATGTCAGTGATCGGAGTGTTTTTTGACAGTTTTTGCTCAATTATCTCAAGGAACTTTACATACCTGCAGTTCAGTTTCGTATTTGCGGCGGTTTAGGCAAGCCAGCACCGCTTGCCTTCTAGTGCAAGATCCTATCTGCTTGAGCTGGTCCTTTAAGAGCTGTTGGCGTGCTGGCCGTAGCTCTTGGCAGAGGCAAGTCATATGAAGTATATCGCCATTCTCTGTGTTGCAAAAGATGCAGGCATCCTGGCCATTGCTCCTGAGCCATGGTGGAAAATGCTCTCCGATGGGCAAGACCCCTAGTCTGTATTTCAAAAACTTCAGTTTTATTGTCTTGGAATAACCCTGACTGAAATATGGTTGTGGTGTCAGGGATTTATATGTGTTTATAATCATCCATGCATGATTTCTTTTAGCAAATGACTCTTTGTCCTCTGTTAATGAAATAATTCCTCTGTTAATGAAAAAATTGCAGAACAAGGTTTTCTAGTTCTCAGTATTTGTAGATTGATTCAAATAATAGTGTCCTTACAGAACACAAAAATCATTAATGTCAAGCATAAACCCAAACCATATGAAATGAATATTGTCATGTGCCTTTAATAGGTTAAATTAGCACCGCACATCTGGCATCCAATCAAATTAATAATAGTGAATTAAAAAATCAGTGAAGACCATGTGCATCCAGCCCTCTATAAGCAACAAGCAGAATACAAATGAAACCAGGCTCTGCCCCAAAATCACATCTTTTATAGTATCCTGCAGAAAGAAAACAGACACATTCATGGCAAGTAGCCTTCTTAACCCCTAGTTATGCTAACTGAACCAAACCTACATTAGGCACTGGTTTCTAATAAAATATTTCACTTCTACACTGACTTTCAACTTCACTTGTGTGAACTTGTAAGATGTTTCTTCACCCTGGCAGGCATCGGTGGTCTGAAGGTGCCAGGGACTGGGAGATGGATTCAGTATTCTGTGTTGACAGTAGCGGTGGAATTATACATGGAGGAGGTCTCAGGAGGTTCTCAGAGAGGACACAGAGGGCACTCGCAGGGAAGGAGGGAACATTTGAATCTTATTTTGTGGAGAGACCATCTCAGGCAACCTGGAGCAAAAGTCGCGGTTCTCCCCTGAGACTTTGTGCACTCTTATTCTTACGACTTCAGGCCCCAAAATGTATAGTAGCTCAAAAGCAGTCCCTTTTGTGGGGGTTTCTTTCACATGGAGTGGTGTGGAAGGGAGCTCACCTGGTTTTCCAGTCCTTCAAGAGCAGGAGCTGCTCAGCGTGGGCTTCTGTCATTGGGGGCAGCAGTTCTTCGTGAGAGGTACTCCTCATCTGAGCCTCCAAGTCCTGGTCGTGGAGTTGGGATGGTCTTTGCACTTCCTGGAGGGCAGTCTACGTCTTTGTATCTGTAGCAACCACTGCACTCCACACCACTGCACTCTACATCACTCTACACTACATTACTACACTCTACACCTCTGCACTCTACCCTGCGCCACTCCACTCTGAACCACTCTACTCTATGCAGCTGCTCTCTACTCTGTCACTGGGGGCAGATGGTCTTTGTTGGAGGCACTCATCATCTGAGCATGGATGTCCTGGTAACTGAGCTCAGATGATCCTCTCACTCTGGGGAGTCCATCTACTTCATGACTTCCCTACATACCAGCAGGATAGCAACATGGAATTCTGCTCCTAGTCCATGGCCTTCTCTGTCAGAAGCATTCAGATGCATGACTTGTTAGGTAAACTCATATCATAGAGAGGTGGTACCTGGTGATAATCACATAGACACTCATGAGCTGCTGATGTCTCAGAAGCCATGGACACGGGAGCCCTTCCATAATACGGATTGTCCTCATCATAGGTGAGGCTGCTGCGGGACCCATTTTTGTTGGCCTGAGATAGTCACAGGATGTGCTGGATGAGCTGCTATACTCACCTTGACCTACCCTATCCATCTTAGCACAGAGGAAGGGGCAACTGGAGTTTCATACAAGTGCCATCAAGGTGACCTAATAAAACTTGCCCAGACCAGTATTTTAAAACTAAGCTACAATGGGTTTGCGAATGAGTAGAGGAGAAGAGACAACATGTGTCATAGGGGAATGGACAGAGAGAGGATAGGTATGTGAGAGGTTAAGAACTGTCCCCTAAAAAAAATCTGCATCCCTTCAAAAGGTACTCCTTCTCCTCATGTCAACTCGCAAATGCAAAAGCACTTTGGTGGGGAGAGGGAAGAGCTCCAAGTATACAGGCTGTAGCAAATGCTATCACAAGCAAACAATAGTTTTATCATATAAGAAACCAGACATAGTACTTTTATATGTGTTGTATTCTTTGCCTAGACCATTGCCCTTAGTGTGGGAGGACACTCAAAAGATGAGCCATGTCTAAGGAGTTTTGTCAAATGCGTTTCCAGGTGCATGAAATACAATAAAGTTGTCCAGAATGAAGAACTAAAGAGCACAGCAGCACATAATCTTCTTCTCAAAAGTCTACCAACCTAAGATGTTTTGACACCTTGACTAGGGTTCTGTCGACATGAAATCACCATCTTTGCCTCAGGTGCCTGGCCTGCCCACACTATTTGAACCAGTGCTGAGGGCCAGAGTTTGCAACTTACCAAACAGATGAAAGATTATGGGCTTCCACTCAGCCACTCCCCACCTAAATAAAGTTCTATCCAAAGACAAACAAATCCTTCAAGAATGAAATTTAGTCTATGGTGTACTACGCAATTCAAAGCGACGGTGAAGTGGAGAATGGTGCTTAACAAAATCTGTATTTACAGTAACAAGTAATCAATATAGCACCTCAATAGAAGGCGTCACTCAGAGGTTTGCTAAAATGTTGCATCTCAAAGTGGTTGTATAGTTTGCAATGTTGTGCTCCTTAGAGTATTCTGACTTGAGATCTGTGTGAGTCCTTGGTTTCCATCTCAGCCACAGCCACACACCTGCAGAACACCATCATGCTGTTAGAATTTGTGCGAACGAACATCATCTTTGGGATCCCCAGTGGGACATATGGTTTCAGACCTGGTGAAAATACAAATATGCTGTATAAGTTATACTTGAAACCCACTAGAAAAGTTGTGATTTTTCAGCATTTAATTCATTACCATTGAAGAGTCATTGGCTAGTTGATAAGTCACTGTCTAGTAACTCTTTCAAATCAACGGCTAACAAACCTTGTCATAACTGTGGGGGTTCCTCACTTTTTGTAGTGATAAAACCACTTCTGCAAAGTTATGATCCTACCTGGCCAAACACATGTCCCTTTATCTTTAATCTGAATTTAGGAAATACCCAAATTACTTTAGAATCTGTGTCAGCATTTCATGCAGACAAATTAAACACACTCATGGACTGTGAACCCAGAACATTCTTGTATTGGAGGAGCGGGCGGTCCATATAGGTCCACAGTGAAGTAATGGGGCATGCAACAAAAGTCAAAAGGTTCCCTTTTCCTAGTTTTAAATGGCAGGTAAGATTAACCCCGTGGTCTTTATGTCCAAACGTATTGTAGAATGGCCTATGAGTATGGTGAAATTGAAATCCCACACCACGTGTCGTCAGTATATGTAATTTACTTTCCACATTTGAGTATTCTTAATTCTAAACAGTTTGAAATAATGCAACAGTTAGTAAGCAAAAAGTAAATAATAAAATTAAAGCGGTTTTTATAATTTGTATATACGGATTTTGTTATAACAAAAAAGAGCTGATTTGTTCATTCCTTATTATTTCATAAAAACATTTGATCACATAGGATTTATTAAAACATAACATTACATTTCTTTTAAAAAAAACATTTGAAAAAGCAAGAAATTGTCGATGCGGCGTTTCGGTGAAAGAGTTGATCACCTTCTTCAGGACAATGCTTTCTTATATTAAAAACAATTATTAGGTAATTTTCTGGTTGCAGTTAAACTAAATTGGCTTTAAATTGTAGTACCGGAAACTTTCTAGGGCTCCAGCTGGTCAATTTAATCTTTATCGCTAGGGCCAGATCTTATATATATATCCTTTGACTCCTTTTCTTATCAGTATGTGTTGCTAATCTGAATTAAAATGTGATTAAGCAGATATTATTCATTCATGGTAATATCCTTCTGTCAGCGACTATCCCCGTTCAACTTATTTAAAAAAGAAATTTCCGCAATTGGTTCTGGGGGACTTAAAATTGTAAGTTTCTTTTTCGGAGCCTGGATTTATAACAGGATGGTTGTTGTCCCAGATATATTTTACTTAAATCTTTATACTGGAGCAGACCTTCTTATTTGTAGTTTGTCTGCAGATAGGTATGCCTGATTTTGTATTTTCAGGAGATTTTTCTGGGTTTCTGAACTCGCCTCCGCACCCGTCCTGTATCGTGGCTGTAATGGGGCATGCTACATACCTTCCACAACCTAAAAGAATGCCCCTTTACTTTCTCCTACAACTTGTGTATCCTCTTGCTGTAAACTACAAACTAATTATAAAATTGGGAGTGTGGAATCTGTGAGGCAAGTTCCCTAGGAGCATTATTGACTGTTATTCCATTGAACATTACCCCTTTGATATGACATATCCTCAAACAGCCAGGAGTGAAGAGAAAGCAATATAGTGTATAATAAAGGTGGCATAAGAAAAGTACCAAATACTAGAAGAAAAAATAAATAATAGATGAACAATCCTCAAGTTGCACAGCAAACAAGAGTCTGATGAAAGAAAGCAGGAAGAAGAAAAGTAGATATGGTTATTCAAGGTGAGCAGAAATCAAGGGTTGATTATTATGAAGATGAATATGTCTATATGCTGTCTGTAGATTCTGTAGAGGCGGACCCACGTCTCCTCCCACCTCAAAGTCCTACACTGGCTCCCCGGCGGCAAATGATGCTCACCCACGAATACAAAGTCCTTCACAACAAGGGTCCAGCCTACCTCAACCAATCTACCCGCAAACTTCACTCCTCAACCCTGTCCTTGGCCTACACCCCCAAATTCACAGAATCAGGGGGGTGGCCGTGCCTTCTCAGACCTAGCAGCAAAGTCCTGGAACAGCCTCCACCTCCGTACATCCCCCACCCTACAGGAGTTCCAGAAGGATGAAGACTTGGCTCTTCAACTAACTATCTCAACAGCAGCATCCTTCCCAGCACCTTGATACCCTCAGGGGTGATAAGAAGCGCTTTACAAATCCTATTTGATATGATTTGGTTTATGAAGATGGTTGCCCTATTGATCGTTATCCAGGCCTGGCTTACCGTGTCTCTTCAATATCCTTTATTGTATCAGGCAGCTCCACGTTGAGAGTCTCAGGAAGTAAAAAAGCGACCAAGCCACAGACAATGGCGACCGAGCAGTAGATCACTTGTGGCAGAACCTTCCATACTTCATCCAACAACAGGATCAGTGGAGCCAGGGCCACACCAATGCGGGAAAGAAATAAGTTGTACCCGATGCCATTTTGCCTGTAAGTACAATGTGAAAACAGACTTGAAGCCTTAGAGAACCATGAACAGACTAGGACAGTTCACATCATACTTGTGTTCAGCAGTACTGTGAATGGACCTCATATATTATCCTCTTCCCCATTTCTATTTGAATTATGTTTGGTTTTTGCTACAGAAACACTAACCAAACCTTGTGCTAAAAAATGAAAGAAGGAGATGTGTTTCGCTTCCATCCAGGTTGAATCTCATACATTGACTTTTTAGTAGTGAATTAGAGTGAGAAATGCAATTAACCAAAGTTTGTCCTACCACTCTTGCCTTTTTCCCCATTACTCAGTTAAACCACTTTAACATGCTAATTTTTCTGCACTATCAATTTTACTTATCTTATGGCTCCTTTTTGGTATATTACATCACTAGCAGCCCGTCCCGACGTTGTCCGGGTATGAATTGCGGCCGGCCAGTAGTATATTGTTTTGAAGGATTTCGTTTTGATAGCATTTCTTATCTGTGGCAGGCCTGTGAAAAGCTTTCTGTGGTTTTATTCGTCATACACATTGAATTTTCTTCTTAAAATTCCTAGGTAAAACTAAACAAATTTAATTTGCCAGTAGGGCAAAAAGTTAGGACAAAAGGAGGAATGATTTACCAGCTTATACTTTAAGCCCAAATAGTTAGATGGATTGCAATTACTCTGGTTTAAGGTAATTATTGCAGACAAGATATTGTCATCGTAGACATTCAGTTAGAGGTAGAACCGCAGTTCACCAAGTCTTTCAAACTGTCCTAACTGGAAGTCCTAGTTTTATACCAGGTTAAAGGGAAAAGTCCCAGCTGCCTCCTGGTGCTTGGGATATATAGGGTGAGCAATCTGCATATAGAAGTGTCCATAAGAAAAGCTAGATCTCCCAAAGATCTCTCTAAAGTAGGCTGCAGATGAAGACTCACCTGCCTCTAGACCCAAGCCTGGGTTCTGTTAATGGGCTGGACCAGGGATGTGCTGGACCAGAGATGAGCTGAACCAGAGATGAGCTGAACCAGAGATGCGCTGGACCAGAGATGCACTGCAGTCAGCCGCACTAGGCCCGAAAGCAGCGCCCTTCCCGCTTTCTGCTTGGGGGCCTTCCAGCATAGTACGCTGCCTAAACGTAAGTGCCGTTTCTTTTACATCCCACAGTGTGAGGGCTGTACACCATCAACAACTAGCTACTGTTGCTAAAGACAGATTCCGAAACTTGATCCCGCTTTTGTGTAAAACCTACTGTACTTGTATTGTACATGTCAACCCACCCACATTCCAAATGTATCACCCTGATTTCACACATACTCACCCACCAAAAAAGCAACTAGGTAATGGAAAAAGCCATGGGTCATGTTCCATTTTCGTTCGGAGACCATTCGGTGCTGTTTTCTTATTCTGTTATGTTATGTTATAGTGTTTTGTATAGCGCACAGCTACCCAAGTGAAGAAGTGCCCCGGAAACACCAGTGAAAGAACAGGGGCCCTGGTGAGGACCAGAGTCTACGGCAAAGGAAAGAGGTGTATTTTAATTGCCTCCCAGAATGCTAAGTAGTTGCTCAAGATGCATATCTGTAAAGGAAGAGAATTCCAAAGTTTTGCCACCATTTTGCGGAACGAGTGCCCCCAGCACGCATCCTCCTAAACACGGGGAACCACCACTAGGTGTTGCCCAAAGAGCGAAGTTGGCGGGTGGGTGCATAGGGCACAAGAAGGTTGGCCAAGATCCATGGGGAGGCAGATTTCAGAATCTTGAAGGCCATGCAGAGAGCTTTAAACTCTATCCACTTGGCTACCAGCAACCAGTGCAGCTGGCGAATGGCAGCCGCAGCAGAACATACTCTAAGGAGGCCAAGAAGGGTCCTGGCAGCTGAATTTTTAACCCTCAGTAATCTCAAAGTTTCTGCCATATTAGTCCCTAGATAGAGCGAGCTGGCGTAGTCCAGTCTCAATAGAATAGAGGCCTAGACAATGACTTGCTGGGTTGACAGGTAAAAAAAAACTGTAAAGGTTTGAGCCTTGCAGTAACCCAAAACATGTCCCTGCCACCTTTATAGTTTGGACTTGAAAACTGAGGGCTGAATCCATCCACAACCCCAGGTTTTATGCCACCTGCTTGGGGGGGTGGGGAGGGGGGGTTCTGCCGAGGATTGCAGGCAGGCCACCAGTGCTTACTCCATAGACCAGGGTCTTTCCCAACCAACAACACCTCAGACTTGCTGGCGCTGAGATGGAGACAGTTTGTAGTCAGTTGGTGACAGCTGCAAGATCACTCCGAAACTTGGGAGCATACCGCATGGAGTCATCCTTGAGTGCCACCACCAGCTGTGTGTCATCGGCATAGGAAACAATCGTCAGCCCTCTGTTTCTGGCTACAACGGCCAGAGGTTGGACATACAGGTTAAATAGCAGTGGGCTTAAGGATGAGCCGGGGGGCATACCCTGTTTAATGGTGTGAACACTGGAGATGAAGGGGGGCTGTTACCTGGAACTTCCTCTAAGAAATAAACGAGGTGAGCCAGTCAAGGGCGGAGCCCACTATGCCAGCCTCCTCTAGACACTGCAGCAGGATCGAATGGTAGACCGTGTCAAATGCGGCACTGAGGTCTTATCGTATCTGTGCCGAAATGCGCCCACCTTCTAATGCTGTCCGCAGATGTTCGGTCACAGATAGGAGCGCCGACTCTGTGCTGAGGCCAGGGCGAAAACAATTCTGGGAGGGGTCTAGAATGTTGTTTTTATTCAGGAATTCTGTTAAGAGGGAGTTAATGTAGGCCTCCATTATCTTAGACGCCCATGGTAGGAGAGAAATAGGGCAGAAGTTCTCTGGTTTAGCTGGGTCCGGAGTATTTTTTTTTAGCAGAGGATGTGATGTGATGTGAAAGATTCTTGTATAGCGCGACTAACACCTGAAGGTTTCTTGGCGCTTGTGTGGAGAAAGCGGAAAAGAAAAGGGGTAGAGAGCTAATTGTAGGCTTCAGTGAACAAAAAGGTTTTAAGGAGAGATCTAAACCTGGTGTAAGTGGAAGGTAGCCTTAGAGAGAGAGGAAGGGCATTCCAGAAAGAAGGAGCTAAGAAAGAAAACCTGAGGCCACCATGTGTCTTCCTCTTAAATCTGGGGACTGTCAGCAAGGCCAGCTGAGACGAACGAAGGCTACGAGAGGGAACATAAGGGTGAAGCAGGGAAGAGATAAATGAGGGGCCTCCGCCTGCAAGGGATTTGAAAATTATGCAGCCTAGTTTAAACTTGCAGCGAGCAGTGACCGGAAGCCAATGTAGGCTTTTCAAGAGGGGACGGACGTGTTGATGTCTGGGTTGGTGAAAAATGAGGCGGGCGGCCTGGTTTTGGATCAGCTGCAGTCTTTTGGCTTGGTAGTCAGGGATGCCTACATAGAGTGCGTTTGCGTAGTCGATTCGTGAAATGACTAGCGCCAGCAAAGCCAGAGTGAGGGCCTCGGAAGTGAGGAGGCGGGAGATCTTACGGATCTTCCTAAGCTGGAAATGGCTGGAAGATACTACCGCACTAATCTGGGACTTCATTGAGAGGTCACTGCTAATAATGACCCCCAGGCTTTTAGCAGAGTTGACTGGACAAGGGGGACTGCCCAGTCTTGTCGGCCAAAAGGAAGGTTGCCAAGGGTTAGGGGATCCCCCGACAAGAACCAGCTCGGTCTTGTCGGGGTTGAGCTTAAGATGGTTTGAGCTCATCCAATCACTGATAAAACAGAGGGTGGTTTGGAAAGTAGAGATTGACTGATCCGAAGGGTCGATGGTAAAGACCAATTGGATGTCATCCGCGTAATTAAACGCGGTGACATTCAGGCTGCGGAGGGAGCGGATCAGAGGAGCCATGTTTCAGTGGGGCGCTACGGTGGAGTTCCACGCCTCCACATAGCACCTGGACGTCCTGGTTCCTGGCTCCTCCCCCCCCACACGAGGCTGATGGTGGATAGCAGTTAGCCGTTACTCTGCGGCTTAGCGGTGCTCGTGTTTTTTCTGCAGAATGCTGGTGTCTGAGTGAGGCACTAAGGCGGTGGAGAAGAGCTGCTTATATGGCTGGATGGTGCAAAAGGTCTGATCGTGGCTGCGCTTTCATCTGATAAAGGATTTCGCCGTCGGCATACTCTGGGGCTGAGTTAACCACGGAGCTTGGCGCCGAGCTGAGAGGGAGACGTGTATAGATGAACTGCATCCTTTGTCCTGAGAAGTAGACCCCGCGATCACACAGCTGGTGGTAATATCTCTGGAGTGAGGTGCGAGTCAGCGCAGACTGCATTATATTTTTTATTTCACGTATGACATTTTTCTTTTTTTAATACGTAATGACTCATTCACACGGACTGCTGTGAGCCTGCTTGAAGCTTCGTCTTTTTTTTCACAGAAACGCCACAGTTGCTTTTCTTTTGAACTTTGTAACTGCTTTATAGTACAGAGACATTGTGGCAATTGGCGGGATATAAGCTCAGGACAGACCTGTGCTGGCAAAGTCAGAATAGCAGAATTAGACCACATTGCGAGCAGAATTGCTTATTCATCTCTTGGCCATTTAAAAAGTATATATATATTTTTTTGGCATCAGGCAGTTGCTGCGTTTGGATTTTGGGAGAGAAAGACATTTCGGCATTGCAGTGCATGCCGTGGGGAGGCTGTGCATTTATCAAGAAATATAATTTGCTAAACTGTGCCGAGAAAGGCTTTTTCATGTCATTGGAATGAGAACTGCTGAATTTGTTGTTAGCCAGCGCTGAGGGCGATATTTTTCACTGAGACCTGTGAACTGTGGTTATTTCTGGAAAAAATGTCTCCTAGTGCTTTCTAGTGCTTTCTAGTACTACAGCAATCCAAAGCTTTATCGGAGGTTGGCTCGGAATATAGTATAATCTCGGAGTGGAGCTGCAAGTATTTTGGAGCCGACAGGGGAATAAAATAATTAAAAAAGAAAAAAGATTACAAAATCCCAACATTCCAGTGATCGGAGAAATTACTGGCCTAATCTGAATTTGATTGCTCTGCCCCGCTGCTTTCATTATACAGTCTGTGGTGAAATTGCTGAGCGGTGAGGCTGTGTGGCCAAGACTTCGATTAAATTGGGTTCTGCCGACGATTGGAAAATATCGCAAAATATGAGAATTATCATGTTTTACAAGTTTTAATATTTTCGACGCCCTGGTCTTCTCTGGTTTCTATTAGATTGATTCTGCTTTAGTTGAAGACTGTAGATCAGAGACTTTGAGGTGAGAATACTTCAGCTCATTTTCTGATTATGGGCAAGCAATTGACGGCGAGGACCAGAGCGATAAAAAGACGACAACAGCTGAAAGATCAATCAGAAAAAGCTAAACAGGCAGGATCTGTTACTGAGAAGGAAAACTCTTCTGTTGATAATTCGGAGAGCTCTGAAGAGGGAGAAAATAATCCCCCGAGTGATAACATAATACTGGCTCATCAACAAGATTTTGGTAACCTCACTAGCAAGGGGAAGGAGACACTAGAGTCATCCGTGGCTGGATTGGATATGGCCTTGTCAAGTTTAGCTGAAAAATTATCAGGAATGGTACAAGGTGTAAATTCTACAGGGGTACATGATCCACAGGTACCCAAAGATGCCCTGTTAATTTCCACTTCTAAAGTGTCTAAACAATTTCCGTTATTCGAGCGGAAGGGCACAGCTCATGTTACTACTAATGCAGTTGGGACCCGTGCAACTTCGTCAAGGGAATGTGAGCTGGGATTAGACCGGCGTGAGACAGGGGCCTCAGCCCCCTCAAATTCTATAGACTAAATGGCGCCAATGTTAACTAGTAACGTAGTCAATTTAGTAGACTCTTCATCTTTAGATACTAAAACTTCAACTTCAAGTGAAAATGAGGTCTCAACTTCTCCGTCCTTGGCTGCTCCTCCTGTTATATCTTCTATCTTACCACAATCAAAATTAGATTTGAATGACGATACTATGGCACATGGAATGGTAGAGAGCCCGATTCTGGAGATGGATACTAAGACTACTGGAGACTTTCAAATCTCAGTGAAAGACATGCTAAACCTGATATTAGGGGAAATACGAGAAATGAAGCAATTTCAAAAATCTGAATTGGCTGTAATTAGTAATCGGTTGGATAAAATAGAAGATTCAATGGCTTCCTTTACAACTCGATTCCATGAATCGGAAACTAGAATTTCAGGGTTGGAGGACAGTATGACTACTATGCAGAAGGAGGTGTTCACGATTGGCAAATCTTCAAAAGCCTTTGAAATCAAATTGGACGAGTTAGAAAATTACAATAGAAGGTCAAACCTTCGAGTGGTGGGCGTGCCTGAGAATATTGAAGGCTCGGATATGATGCAATGGATTTCTTCCTTTTTTTCTCAAGAGGTAATCCCTGAGTTTAAGGGAGACCTAACAATCACACGTGCACACCGAGTCCCAGCACGTCCAGTTCTTAATTCTCCATTTCCTCGGACAATTATTGTTAACTTTGCTGATGCACGTGTCAAAGAGACAATTCTATCGCAGGCCTTCAAGAAAAGACAATTTAATGCTAATCCGACTACTAAATGTCGGATTTTCTCCGATATGTCGGCTGCTGCTGCTAAACGGAGAAAAGAATTTGTAAAGATGCTGCAATTGTTTAAGGATAAGGGCGTTCAAGCTTCAATGGCCCAACAGGCAAAGTTAAAAGTTTTGATAAAAGGCAAATTCCATTTATTCACTGATGTAGATGAAGCACGTGAGATGCTTAACCTGTTGCCGCAGAATTAAGCCTAAAATAGACATTGTAGATATGATTGTGGGGGGGAGGGTAAGTGAGGAACAGGGGGGTCACAGGGTTATAGGCGCAACAACAAGGCGCCTTTATGAGGGGGGTGAGTGTCAGGTGGCCAGCGTGGGGAGGAGGTGAAGGTGTAGTGCAGGGCCACAGGGCTAGGTGCTGGAGGAAAGCACCTGTTAAGGGGTGGGGGAAAAAAGAAAAAAAAATGAAGTTCTTGTTTGATGTTAATGGGAAAAGAAGCTGGCAAGATGTGTCTCTTAGTATCAATGATTTATTTAGATGTCTATGGTTGGGCTCAGAGTGATCTCTTTCAATGTTAATGGGTTGAATAATCGAAAAAAAATGAGAGCGATTGAACTCTGGACTAAGTCTGAGCGACCAGCTGTCGTATTACTTCAAGAAACTCATATCTCAACTGCCAAAATTGATTCTTTTTCTATGTTTAAAACTTGGTCGTCATATAGAGGGTTTTCATGCGCTCAAGAATCTAAAAGCGGGGTCGCCATTTTTCTAAATCAAAATTTAGATGCAGAAATTATTCAGTATGAAAATGGAGGGACAGGGAGGTGGTTCTGGGTCACGTGCTTAATAAAAAATAGGAGAAGACCAATCACCTTTGTCAGTTTTTATGCCCCAGTGGAAGATTGTGCCTCAATCTATGATGAGTTATTTCAATCTTTGTTATGAGTTAGGGGGGACATAGTGATAGGGGGGGACTTTAATATCCTTATGAATGTGAAATTAGACTCTACCGCTATGTCAAGGAAACAATCTAAACCTAAATCAAGAAGGTCTATCATGCAGTATATATCATTATTAGATTTAGGTGACCCATGGCGCACCAAATTTCCACAGAAAAAAGAATTCACTTGTTGGTCTGGGAGACATAGATCTTCGTCTCGACTAGATTTTTTTTTGGCTTCAAGGTAATTAAATTTTACTTATGAAAAATCTTTTCATAATGGGTTTTTAGACCATGCAATGTTGTTAATCGAATTTGAAGTAGGCGAAGAAATTAAGTCTTCTAAAAAATGGATATTTAATAAAACGTATCTGCAGGATAATAATTGGATCTCTTTTTTAAAAATCGAAATTGTCGAGTTCATAACACGTAACTTAGATACAGCCCCACTCCATATTGTGTGGGACTCATTAAAAGCTTTTGTCCGTGGTATCATAATTAGTAAAGATGCAGAAGAATGGCGCACTATTAAACAAACTAAAACCACACTCTACCAAAAAATTCATTCACTTACACTATTGCGCCAAGTTAATTCTTCTAGCGATGTACAAAAAAGATTAAATGAGGCTAAACGTGAACTTAATACGTTTATCTTCACACAGAGTGAACAGCAATTTTCAATAAAATCTCAGAGGATCTACGAGGAAAGTATTTTTTCTGGTAAACTTCTCGCATGGCAGGCAAAAGAGCAGGCTGCCGCAAATTTAATTCACTCTTTAAAGTGCCCTGTTACTCAGGCTGAAGTATCACAGACGGACGCTATTGGCACTATCATGCTGTCCCATTATAAACAAATTTATAGTCAACAGCAAATAATAGATCACTCCAGGCTTTCAAATTTTTTATCTAGATATAATTTGCCCTCGTTAACTCCGGTAGATAGTGATTCAATGAGGCGTACATTTTCTAATTCAGAATTAGAATTTGTGGTTAAGAATTTGCCAATCGGTAAAGCATGTGGCCCGGATGGGCTTCCGGCGGAATTTTTTAAAATCTTCTTTAGTACCTTCTCTGATCTATTATTACAATTATTTAATTATATGTTAATGGGGGGTCAAGCTCCGGATTCTTTTGGGGAGGGGATTGTTGTTAGTTTTCCAAAGAAAGGTAAAAATTTAAAAGACCCTAACTCGTACAGGCCTATCACACTACTTAATACCGATTATAAAATCCTTACTAAACTACTTGCAATACGTTTTAACACGATTACAGCAGATCTTATTCATTTAGATCAGAATGTTTTTGTGGCAGGCCGGCAGCTAGCTACCAACACCCATTTTCTCACGGAAGCGTTAGATTATTTTCAGGTTAAAAAAATCCCGGCCTTAATTTTATTATTAGATGCTGAGAAAGCTTTTGATTTGGTGGTGTGGACAGCTTTATTTTCTATTTTAAAACACTTGGGTATCCATTCACAAATTATTAGTTTAATTCAAAACTTATACACGGGTGCCAAAGCTAATATAGTTATTAATTCTGTTATGGTAGGCACAGTTTCGGTCCAACGGGGCACCAGGCAGGGCTGCCCCTTATCCCCTATTCTTTTTGCTTTTTTTATTGAACCGTTAGCTATAGCAATTCGTGAATCTGTAAATATTCCACCACCGATTTTATCTATGGCCAAAATTAAACTCTACGCCGATGATATCATGTTGATAATCAAGACGGATATCCAATCTCAGACTGCTGTTTTACAGCTTTTCGAAGAATTCGAGGCCTTAGGAGGTTATCGAATTAACAAAAAAAAAACTGAAATATTAGTGTGTGGTGGGGGGGAGGTGGATTTACATGCGGACTTAGTTGGATGTATTAGTTTAAGACCAAAACGGTACTTAGGGGTTATGTTTTCTAATTTGGTATCCGATTTAGTTAAGTTAAATTATGACCCACTTTTACATACGGTGCAATCCTTATTTACCAGATGGGATCCATTGCCATTCACTATTATGGGTCGGGTGGCACTTATAAAGATGTCTATACTTCCACTTTTTAATTTCTTATTCTCAGCTATTCCGTGCTACTTACCTAGTAGTATTTTTTCAAAAGCAGAATCACTATTCTCAAGTTTTATATGGGCTAAAAAACGCCCTAAGATTGAAATGAAGACACTCTACGTGGATATTGAATTGGGAGGCTTATCTGTTCCCAACCTTAGAGATTATTATAGTGGATATTTCGCCCAATATTTAGAACGATTTAAATTAGGAATGCAAAGTCCAAAATTATTTATTAATTTCTTTTTTGACCAAATCAGTCAAGAGGTTCAAATCCCTGCTCTTCTTCACATCCCTAAATCGCCAAAACTCACTCGGTATAAAATGATGTATTGGTTTTTCAAACGTCGTGATGTTTTTCTAAAAAGGTATTCCCTTCCGCAGTTCAATTCTAGAACTCCTTTAAGGAATGCTCTTATTTTTATGGGAATTAAAGTCGGAGCACATATTGTTTCTCAATGGGAACGGGCTGGGTTTTGTACTTTGTCAGACTTCTTAAGAGAAGGGGCTTGGCTGTCACCTGGAGAGATGCAGCGATTAATCTCAGGAAATATTTTATGTTATTAAATTCTTATGTTTCAATTTTTAAAACCCTGGGACAAGCTGAGCCAAGAATGATTGACTCTCCCTCTCAGTTGAGGGATGATTTGTTTTTGATTCCTCAGAGTAAGAAGCCAGGAGAATGGAAACGTTGCTTAGCTCAACATATTGAAACAGATCTTAGTATAGGAGTCATTAAAAAATGGTACGATCAAGAAAATCATGTTCTTACTTTGAATACCTGGAAATGTATCAATAAGATGAATTTTAGTGTTCTTCGAGGTTCTAATTGGAGGAGAATGATTTTTTTCAGCAAATGGCTCCTTTATCGAACTCCTGCCGTCATCTCCAAAATGTTTGTGAATGTTAGTGCCACATGTTTTAGATGTCTGCAATATAGTCCTGCTAATTGGTCTCACACTATAGCTCACTGTGTTAAAATTGTGCCTTTTTGGAATGAAATTTTTGAATATTTACAAAAGTATTGTGGGATTCAGATTGTCTATAACGCTAAATTAATACTTTATGGATATGATTCTGATCTTGGATTGTTAGAACAGATGGTTAAATTATTATTTATTATGATGGCAGTAGCGAGATATCTGGTGCTCCAGAATTGGAAATTAACACAAGCTCCTTTGTTTAATACCTGGCTTCAGAAAATGAGGAACGTTCGAATCAGTGAATTTCGCTATGCACAGCGAATTGGGGGGATAAGGAAGTTTGATAAAATTTGGAAATCGTATTTTGAGTAATATTGGAAGATGCTTTCTGTAAACTATGATTTTGTACTCTTTGGTTGTTAATATTTGTATTACCTTTTTTTTTTTTTTTTGATACAAGAACTTCAATAATAAAAAACAAATAAAGGAAGAAAAAAAAAAGAACCAGCTCGGTCTTGTCGGGGTTGAGCTTAAGATGGTTTGAGCTCATCCAATCACTGATAAAACAGAGGGTGGTTAGGAAAGTAGAGATTGACTGATCCGAAGGGTCGATGGTAAAGACCAATTGGATGTCATCCGCGTAATTAAACGTGGTGACATTCAGGCTGCGGAGGGAGCGGATCAGGGGAGCCAGGTATAAATTAAAAAGAAGTGGGGACAGGGAAGATCCCTGAGGGACGCCACAGGTTAGCCCAACCTGGTCAGCTGAAAACTGGGACAGCCTGACCGCTTGTTTGCGGTCAGACAGGAAAGAGTGGACCCAGTCAAGGGCAATGCCTCGAATGCCGGCCTCTCTGACACGGTCGACAAGGATACCATGGTCGACCGTGTCAAAGGCGGCCGACAGATCCAGCAGAACCAGGGCCTGACAGATGTTAGCGTCGGCCCCTCTGCGCAATACCTCCATAACAGAGAGTATGACAGGCTCTGTGGAATGCGCAGGTCTGAACCCAGCCTGCTGGGAGTCCAGAAAACCTGATTCCTCAATAAAGGAGCTGAGGGTGTTGGTGACATGTGACTCCAGCACCTTACTGAGGAAGGGAAGAAGAGATATGGGGCGAAAATTGCTCATAATCAAAGGGTCTGCCGAGGGTTTCTTTAGGATAGCCACCACCTCTGCCTGCTTAAAGGAGCAAGGGACCTCACCCATGGCCAAAGAGTTGTTCAGGAGGGCCAGGGGGGGTTCAGGGCAGACGGAGAAGGCTTCACGGAGAATGATGGGAGGGCAGCAATCGCTCGGTGAGCCAGAAGAGACTTTATGTAACAGAGTAAGAAAGCCTTCCTTCGAGATGGGAGGGATCTGGGATAGGGTATGGGAGTCGAGTGGGGCACAAGAGGCGTCCAGTAGAGGGAGAATAGGCACGACTTGAGCAGGGATACTGTTTTTAATCTTAATTATCTTATCGATAAAAAATTGGTTAAGGGAGTCACAGAGTGACTGGGAAGGGAGAGGTGCAATGGTGACTCTGTTGGGGTTAGATAACTCCTCTACAATGGAAAAGATATCTTTAGATTTATTGGTCGAATCCAGGATCTTTTTAGAGAAACACACAGTCTTGGCTAAAGATATAGCTGTTTTGTACACTTTGAGTAAGGTGGAAAATGTCAATTTTATATCTAAGCTATAGCCCCGGCGCCAACGCCGTTCAGCCTGTCGGAGCCCAAGGGCTTTAAGGTCCTCAGTGAACCACCTTTGGGCGTCATGGCGGCGCCTGGCTCTGATCGACTTTAAGGGTGCCACAGAGTCGGAAGCAAAGGTGAGCCAGCTGGTCAAGTCCTGGGCTTGTGTGTCAATAGATCCAGAGCTGGAGGGGGCAGATGTACTAAGGAGGGAGGTAAGTTTACTAAGATCCGCCCTATTCCAATTGCGAGCAGAAAAATTGGTCTCTAGGGCATTAGTGACGGTGAGGGGCATGGCTAGAGAGAAAGTGATCATGAAGTGGTCAGACCATAAACAAGGAAGAACCAGGGGAATGGAGATATCCAGACAAGAGGTCCAGACCTCGTCCAAAATATGGCCCTTAATGTGGGTAGGTGAATGTATGTGCTGGAAACAATTTAGACCCAACATGAGGTCAGAAAAGGATAGAGAGCATGGGGTCTCATGAGGGTCAGAGGGCCAGTAATTAAAGTCGCCAACGACCAATATATTCGTGTTATTGATGGCTAGTTGAAACATGAGATCACCGAACTGAGCCGAAAAATTGGGCATAGGCTGGGGGTGGCGATAGACCAGGACACATATAAGAGACGAGCCTGGCTGCTCCAGCCTGAGTACCAAACAGTCGGTCATATGAATAGAAGGGGTGGCTACAAGAGAGAAGCAAATTGAGTGCTTAATAATGGCTGCCACGCCTCCACCGGGTTTACCAGGGGGGCGGTTTGCCTGGAGGATATAGTAACCCGGCGGAATAGCCGCCAGGATATCGGGGGACGAGTCCTCATTGAGCCAAGTCTCGGTAAGGAGTAAGAGATCAGGTTGCTCAGATCCCAAAAGATGGAATATGTCTAGCTGATGGCCCACCAAGGAACGGGTATTAAGATAAATTACTGAGAGCTTGGGTTTGTGAGTCCTGACGGGGAGGGAGGAGCTGAGCCTAGAAGGCCGAGCGGGCGGATTAGGAGCATCAGGAAGAGCTAGAATTTCAGGAAAGGCTCTTCTAGGCGTAAATAAACCCAGTGAAGTAAGTCTGAGTGAGAGCTCAGGGGGGGGGAGTGAGGGGTCATGGAGATGGATACGATCCGACCGAGTATATAACGGGGGACGGACAGAGTGGCATGCCCTGTGCCCCGGTCGGACGCGGACGGGCGCAGACGGGCTTAACTCAGGCGCAACTCCGGCACGCATCCGTCGCGCCCGCTGCGCTCGTCCGCTGCGCCGACACATAGGGCACGTTTAAATAGGGCAGGATCTCGGGGGTGTGGCGATGATGTCACTCGCCTGACCAGCCCACCCCAAGATGGCGCCCACGCCGCTGTGAGCCCGCCGGGACGATCAGCACACAGCCGGCAGCCGGGGCTCCCTGGAAGAAGAAAGCAGGTTAGTGTCCTGTCACAAACTTTGAAATACAGGAGAGTTAGTGGGGCTGACAGAAGAAAAAAACATATATTCCCTAGTTAAAAACGCGCGTCTGCTATCAACTCAGCAGAGCGCTAGTAAAATAATCCACAAGATGCACTATCGTGAACAGCTTCAAAATAGAGCGCGTCCGCTTCTCCCACCACAGGCAAGGACCCACTGCCACTGGGCCACCCTTGCCTGCTTTTACATCCTAGGGACAACCTCCATAGCAAGGGACCTATTGATCATCTGGCACAGAGGTGCCAGGAGCACCGGCAACATTTTCCTGAATTGGTCGGGCTTCAGAGGGTCGGCAGGAAAGCCAGACTTAATTTTACTGCATAGCGAGTGCAGCTGATCCTGAGAGGTGGGAGGAAAGGTCGCCAAGGCGCAGGTAGTGAGGGATCTTGGCACTGCACTTGAGCACGCCTAGACCAGCGGGAAAGACAGATAGATGTTTTCCACCTTCCTAACAAAGAAGGTGGCATGGTCCTCACACTGCTGATCTGACGTGATCAGAGGGGCTGTGGATGTCTTCCGTGATTTAAGGTATGAAAGTATTGAGAACATACTTTTGGCCGGAATACAGCTCTCCCTAATTACCTTTGCATAGAAAGCTGGCCATTCTGATTGAATGGACCTGTGATATTTTTTAATAGCAGCCTGATAGCATCCCTTTGCGACGGGGTCATAATCCTGTCTCCAAGCCTACTCCAGCCTTTTGCATGCCTTGTGCATAGTCACCAACTTGTCATTGTACCATGGGCCAGATTTAGAGGAATGCTTCTTTGACCACTTGGCCGGAATGAATGTGTCCAGGGCCTGGAGAATCCAGTCACACAGCGCTTTATTAGCATCGTCTGGGTCAGCAGGCCAACTGGGAATATTTGTGGAGAGAAGGGCGTGGATTTGGTCCCAATTCAATATGTGCCGAGGGCGATTAAAAGATAGCTCTGACCTACCTTCCAGGGAGGTGCTACACCCCGGAGTGACATAGAGACTAGGTAATGGTCATACCAGCACACCGGGGTAGGGGGGTGGACTGTGAGGGAAAGGAAGTTGGAGGAGACAGGCTTCAGTAGATGGACAGCGGAGTGGGTAGGAACTGAAACCAGATGGATTAACTGGCAGGCTGCAAGGTCTCCAACGAATTTGGCTATGCTTGTGTCCCAAAAGCTGTCTAGATGCAAATTCAGATCCCCGATGATGCTGAAATTGGCTGCACTCATGGCCAAGGAACTGACTGCCTCAATGAGTGCTGCCCTAAACTCTTTGGACAGCCCTTGTGGCCGATACACCAGCAACCACGACATGGTGTAATTAGGACTAAAGGAGATCCCAAAACGCGCACACTTGCAGTCAGTCACAATCTCTCTCACAAATGAATGTGGAGTGAGGGAAAAATGATAATCTAACATGCAACAAAGAACAGGATAAATAACCAGGTGCCAGTCTGTTGGCAGGACGCCCTGCTTAGCATATCTTGAATTAGAGGAAGAGCCCCCCGGCTCAGCAGCCATGTGGCCACTATGCCCAACAGATGTTGCAGTTGACCAGCTGAAAAAGATTATAGTCATAGAAGAAACACCAAAGGTTTGAAAAATCTCTTCATCTGCTACACAATTGTCAGGCAGGGATCAGGCCACAAGCAAGTTCAGAGACAACGTTGATCAACATGAGAGAGGATCTTCTGGCAGCCTTTGGTAATTCCACTTCCCTTATTCTTGGTCCACTCTGACCTCCAACAAACCCCCTCCTAATTGCAGGATGCGAGCGAGGCGCCTCTGGATATGTAAACCAGGTCTTGAGGAATGAGGCGAGTGCATTCTTCCACAACCAAAGATAACCCTGAGTGAAACTTTAAGCAGAAGACCTGGGAAAAAGCACCCTACCTCTGGGGCACTCTGACTTCTCCAAGGTGGCCTGGGGTCCCACAGAGAGGACACATGAGCAGTAAGGACCCTTGAAATCACGGCGTCCCTAGAAGCACGGAGTCCACACTGTCAATTTGACCCCGATCCGCGTGGCAGAGAGTCAAGCTGCAGTCCCAAGTGGAGAGTCACTCACCCTCAAATCTTGTGGGGTGGGACATAGGCAGGTAATTCAAGTGAACACCAGGCCCTCCAGGGCTTCTCCCGATCAGGCCAGTGGGGAGAGGGGTAGCTGCAAGGCAGGCCGCCAAGCCCTGCAAAAAGCAGGAGGCGTTCAGCGCACCCGCATGAATTCAAGGAGGCCATACCACCCTGCGGCATAGTCAGACCCAGCTCGGACTTGATGCGTATTAGGTTATTAGGGCAGCAGCAGAGTAACTTACGTTTAAGGCTTGGTGCTGCTAAAAGACTAGTAGGACTGGGACAGAGTAAGTCACAAAAAGAAAATGTCTCAATATGAGAGTCAGATGGACTGAAGCGACAGACAATCTCAACACAAATGTTGTATTACTCTGTTTTATAATCAAACATCATATTTTAGAAACATTTTGCAAAGTCTGCACTCCTGTTAAGCTGCAATACGAAAGCAATTCGCTTTCAGAATAATGTCCGCACATGATGCATTATTCAGATATTCAGATATTCTACCGTATATACACTTTCGTGTCTTTTAAAAAACTTTTTTAAAAACTAGAAATTCATTTATAAAAACAAAGGTAAAAGTAACGCTATAGTTAGGTGTGCTACAAATAATTTTGTTATTTTAAAAAGAATTAGAAATTACTGAAAAAAGCTTCAAGTAACATTACATTTAGGTCAATTTGTCAGTTACATCATTAGCATTTTGAACTATAAAAAACTGAAATTCAGCAGTTATAGTTAGCATTGCTAACTTTAACTTGCGCCCCCCGACCATGCAATACTAATAGACATGTTCTATGACATCATTTATAACATCACTGATGACATCTCAAATGACATCATTGATGAAATCACTGATGACATCATTCAAACTACATTTTTCTGCATGCTGCTCTTTAAATTACTATGATATTAGAGGCCTGACAGTAGCTCCAAAATATCAGCCATTACTACTGCAACCACAGATACAACTCACTTAGGTGTTAAAAGCAAGCATTATATGAACACTAAGCCTATAGCACACACTTTACAGTTAGGATAGATCACATTAAGAATCAACCACACATATATGGGAAACCTTAATTCCTGCAATCTTACATCTCTATACAATTATTGAGAGAAAAACAAAATACTGAATGCCAGTTTAAAAAAGTAGCCTGTACATACAGCTTTAATCTGTATTATCCCTGTGGCACTCACTGAGTGTATATTAAGAAATAAAGTTGATATCAGCAGAAAAGTGGGCACTCTAAACGTTTTTTTTTCTCTCTGTGGCAAGAGTTTGTGTCAAACTGTTGCAGGCAGTGAAACTCTCATGATAAATACACCACAGAGTATCCAAAATATCTACTGAGAACAGTGTACACTCTATGCAACAGTTGTCCCAAAATAATATTTGCTAAAAAAAATATCACAATCTGAAGGTGCTAAAGTACATACTACCTGTATCCTTCATACTGTGGTGAAAGTTTTACAGCTAGCTCATCTTTTCTGGCAAAACTAGGACACACACATATCCTAGTATCTAATGCATAGTCTTCTATATTTAGTATAAAATTATCAAATGACAAGATTCTTTCTAAAAAAACATTCCCAGAAATAAGAAGAAAAATGAATCTTTATTATTTAAGTTAATTAAAACCATAACAATATTTCACTAAATCTGGCCATGTTATGACAAATATAATGTACATAATAAAATCTTATAATCACCAATAGTACATTTGGGGAAATGTTGTTTACAATGCGGTGTTTACACCGCACGACCTTTACCACACAGCCATTACAACGCAAGTCATTACAATGACTTGTGCTGGATGGCGCTCTAGGTTAAGGAATAGTGTGACTTTCTATTCCAACACCTTCCCTATTGTTACGTGGGCTGGGGTTGGAATAGGGAATCATATTAATCCTCAATCCAGCGCCCTCCAACCCAAGTTGTTGTAACAACTTGCCTTGGAAAAACCGTGATGTAAAGTACCGCGATCAAAATGATTGTGTTGTACTGTCATACAACCGTACATTTGCAGGAGAAAGAGACAAAGAGGCACATGCTTCAAAGTAGGGAATTGCGAATCGTTAATAGCGATTATTAAGGAATCGCTATTAGGGAGTCGTAATCATCTATGCATGTAGGTTCAGCCCACAAAATTGCGATTCCTACATATTCCTTAATAGCGAATGGCAAATTGCATTTCTCTGTTAAGGATGGCCTTCCTATTCATTCCTATGGGCAACTGGTGCTTGTATAAAGCACTCTGATTCCCGATACCTTTGGGTCAAGTTTGCCCTATATAAAACTCAGAGAAAAAAAAAAGAAGACATATTTTAGCAGTTGAAGGGGGCACAGGCAAGACTTTAGGAGAAGGAAATAGTTTTTAACCTAAGTATGGGATCTCTACATATGTTGTTTATTCCAGTAGTCAGTACCTTGTGGAAAAGTAAATTTTGCCATGTTCTGTGTCCCTACGTGTCCCCCATCTTATGTTATGTGTGCATGATTAATATGCATATGTATTCCCTATGTTTGATTAAAGACGCAATTACAGTTGTGTCCATCCCTAGTATGCCAGTTTCCAGTTCTCGTGAAAGCTACGAGTATTAGGCCTATGTAAAGTTACGTTGCCACGTTTCTCAGTGTGCACGTTATTTCATTGAAAAGTCCCCGTTTCTAGGCCTCAAAAGGGCCCGGACACCAGATTCAGCTCCTGTCTCCTGAACCCTCGCTGAGGAGCGATACAGCCCCCACCTGTATCCTCGACCCTTCACTTACTTCCTGCCTCGCAGTGCCCGGCTCGGCCTGGCTCTGCCTACGAGTCTGCCAAGAGTATGTTATGATTCTAGTTATCAGTTCAGCCCTCCTTCTCTGCATTCCTAAGCTACTGAATCGCATCAATAGTTTCCGTCCTTGTCTAGCCTTTACGTCTCCATGTAAGAGAAATACTGTATTTAATGGTCATTTAATATTCCTCAACACGCACTACATGTAGAATAATGCATGCTCCAGTCTTAGAGTCTGTTAGCCTCTCCACTCCTGACTTTTAGTTTATATCAACATGTCCTCTAAACATTAGATACTAGATAGGGTTTAGGTACATGTCGCCCTGACTCTCCAGACTTCAGTCTCTACTCCTAGCGCAGAGTTCATAGCCCCCAGCTTCTCCTAGTAACACGTCATTGTCAGTTTGCGCACACCATTAGGTCAGAGGTCCCGGCTCCTTAGGTAGCCCCCTCCATGTTTCCGCCCCATTTATGACATATTCTGTTACGTTTACATCACATGTCTATGTATACGCCTCTTGTTACACCCACTTTCACCCTTATCTTTCGCGACCGCTATTGACCACACCCACTGCTCCGCCTACTGTATTCACTGTAATGCAACTGTTTTAGTATATATGCTTGTGCACTGTTATTAAATGTTACGCCGACACCGATTCCTTTTCCCCTAGCGCGCTCATTCCCTGTCCCCCCTGCAGGGCCCTGCCATCCTGTTCCCGTGCAGGTTGTCCTGTTCCTGTCCTTTATGCTGTATTAAACCTGCAAACTCATACTACCTCGAATCTTGACTCTTATTTATTGAGCTATCTGTTATTACTATGTCCAGTCAAACCTAGATCCGGTATTATTTATTTATATACCACATAATGGCGCCCGAACAGGAACTTGCCCTTTCCCCACGCGCCGGTGAAGCCACGCCGGCCCCCTGACCCTCTGCAGCCGTGACGGAACCATACCGTGCACGTGCAGATATTTCTGCTTCAAGTATCCCTCAGGCCCACGGAGGAGACGGAGGTGGCGGTCCAGCATCCAGACGAGGCGGTGGAGGAACGCGGCGAGTCCCGACCAGAGCCCAAGCCGAGAGTCCAAGGTCCGAGGTATCCGGAGGCCCACCCGTAACTGAAGTCCGAAGTTCGTCCGTCCGGCGTCGAAGCAGTCCAGTCCAGTCCGAGGCCTTCCGTTCTTGCTGCCCGGTGAGTACCGTTGCTGGGGTAGTATCTAGACAGGGTCAATCTAATTGACTCTGGTCCGTGGGGTTTGGTGGTACACAGATCCCAAAACGAAGTGTCCACTTCGGTGGATGCGGGTCCTGACGTGTCTCTTCATGAGACCGGTAAGTTTCGTACTGTTTTAGCAGTACATCTAGTTTCTGTTCTAGTCAGTTCTGTTCTCGAGAAGATTCATGTATTCTGTTTCCAGTATTCCAGGTAGTATTCTGTTCGAACTGTTATTTTAAAATGTTCTTCATGTATTTTTAATGTCGTGGTATGAAAGTGGTGTAGTTATCGTGTTCATTGTGTATTGTATTGTGTCTAGATTACAGTTCAGTCATGCCCTTATTTTCTAAATTACGTCAGTTAAAAACCAGAAAAGGTCTGTTAGAAGCAGCAGTTCCTGTCCCGCCTAGGGACAGTCCAGGTCATTTTATGTATCAGAAGCATGGCATAAGTGCCATATTATATCTAGATTTATGGGTAGAGTATACCAAACAGTTAGAAGAAAAGTATAGATGGCCTGTATCAGGCACATGGGATGCCGAGTGCATCATGCGAGTAGAAGAAGCATTATGGAAAAAGAAAGCCAGACAGTCACAGAAGGATGCCATCGAGTTATGGCGCAAAGAATCTCATAAAAGAACCGAAAAAGAAATCAGAAAGTCAGAACTAAGTAGAGAATCCTTAGAACGAGCCCAAGAAAGGGAACTAATCGAGATAGGTGAACGAGTTAAAACCGAACAGTCAGACAGACAGAGGAATGCCCTTATTAAGGGTATGTATCCTCTTCTTGCCGAGGGCTTGCCAAAAGCAACCCCGGAGGCATCCAGTAATTTTCCGCCACCATTAGTTCCGACCAAGCTACGTCACAAACCGACCGCAGCTGATATTTTTATTTCGTCCTATTTGGACGACACAGTCCCAGAATATGCAAATCCGCCAGCTCCTGTAAATAATGTAAATCCTGCTCCTCCAGTCACCGGAGTACCTGCTACGGTACCCCCGGTCCAGCCCACATTACAATTTCCCGCCGCGCCAGTACGAAGAGTATCAGTCGACGATTCTAGTTTAGGGGCCGCAGGAGGAGGTCCTCCTGGTACCCCGCCACCACACCAACGAGTAACGTTAGTCGAGTTACATGAATGTGCGTTACAGCGTACGCCCAAATATAAGTCCGTTGCAGATATCCGACGAGCTCTTACTGAATGCCGCTATGATCCAGTTGCAGGTGATGATAGTACAGTTATATATTCCATCCGTGTAAGACGGGTGACCGGGTATTTGGATACCCTACCGAATATGAAAGAAGATCTAGACAGAATTTATCGTTTCATCCGTACAGGGGATGATCCAGAAAGTATTGGCGAAGCCATGTCTCAAAGGAAAGCTGAGATCCAGCTCATGTTATTAAAGTTTCTGATTAATTGTTTAATAAGGGAACAAGATTATCCGACCAAAGATCCGGCCGAAATGAGAATCCTGACAAGGTGGAGTGATAATATAGCCGAGGGTAAGCACAGAACCATCAGTAGTATAGAGAGTATGTACAAGAAAATTCGTAAAGAAATAATAAGGTTACACGAACAACGAAAAGCAGCACAAGTAAGCGAGAAAGAGAATGACTCTTCTACTGAAGAGGTAGACGACGAGAATCCCCCTAGAATAGCGTATGTAGGTAGAACTAGACTTTCCGACCGACATTCACGTCTAGACTACAAGAAAACTTTTCCTCATCCAGCACCAGAACAAGGTTCTCTAGAACAAGTATTTCAAGCTACCGATCACATTCTGAAATCACGAATCGGTTATAGTGAGTTAAGTACTATGCATGAACAAGAACTAGCCCGATCAGCAGTCCGATGGATTACTGATTCTACCACTTTTCCAGACGAAATAGTGGCACAAATGTTTCTGAAACTGCCCCCAGCCGAGCAACGACTGGTGGGTATGTATATGATCCAGCACCTCATTACTCTGTATGAGGGTCAACATTCTGATCCAGGTCCGTTACATGATGTCCTGAACGAGTTACTCCAGTATAGATGGAAAGGTCTAGGTACCGATTTAATTAGTGTTATTCTAGAACAGCGCCACAAATATAGAACGTTCCTGAACCCGCATTTTGTTCATGTCTCACCCCCAGAAAGTAAACCCTTTTACATAGATAGACAGAATCCGTTACGAGAAGTAAACCCAGTCAGGACAACGGATGGTGAAATGCAAAGAGTATTTGTTTACACCCCAGTTACCAAGATGGAACTCTTAGAAATGAAGAAATTAATTCCCTGTCATGACAAAGATCCAGCAGGGTTCCACCGAGAATTAAAAGACATGCTCCGTATGGGAGAATACACGTATCCAGATATAATTAAAATGCTAAAGGTCCTGTTGCCCGCAGGGGTATATGAAAAACTCAAGGAAAAAGAATGGGAGGTGGGAGAGAAAAAGATCGATTGGGCAGTTCTAGAAGCTGAAGATAAGATACGAGTACCAGGTACCGGTCTTGGAGAGAAATGTAAAGAATTACCTGAACTGTTAATACAAGTTTTGCCAAGATTATTAGCCACTAAAAAGGAAGACTGGGATGCAATCTCAGCCTGTAAACAGAAACAAGACGAAGACACTAGTGATTTTTATTCTAGATTTGAGAAATGCTTTAGTATTAACAGTGGCCTCAAGACAAGTAGCGAGTCATACCCTCATCTTTTTGTTACTAAATTAGTCGAGAATTCAAGTCCACAAGTTAAGAACCGAGTTTTGAAAGTCGAAAGCACATGGCAAGCTAATACCCCGTCCCAGATGTTACAGATGCTCCAGTATCACCAGAATAGAATCAGAGAAGAGCAAGATCATGAAAGAAAACGTATGAAAGACACGAAAATGAAAGTACTAGTTGCACAATCTGTTCCTCAAGACAGTCAAAAGAGGGGTACGAATCAAGCCAGTCATCCTGCAGCTCCCGTTAAAGGGACCTGCAATTATTGTAAACAGCCAGGTCACTATATAAACGAGTGTGCAGTTCTGAAGCACAACATAGCTACCGGTAAGACTAAAGAAAGACCACGTCCGCCTAGACAAGAACAAGTTTCACAGACTTCTCAGCCACAGAATGCACAACAGACAGTTCCAGCACCGCAGCCTATTGCTGCAACACAGCATGTTACACAGCAGATGTACCAGTATGCTCAGACCGAGTATCCAGAGTATCAGCCATATTCATGAAACAGCCTAGAGAGGGAGGTAGGCTTGCCTCTCATCGAGATACCTGTAGATCAAGAGGGTCCCTATGTTCATAGTCAAGTACTAGGGAAAGACAGAAAGTTTCTGATTGATACAGGGGCAAGTAGGACCACCATTAGTCACGCCGAAGTTCCAGGGGCTCCGCTCTCAGGCTCTAGAAATGTTTCCCTTGGATTTTCAGGAAAGCCTATTGTAAACGAGATATCTAAGCCAGTTACTCTAGAAGTAGGTCCATTGTCCCGCACTACCGATCTGTTACTTACGAAGTCATGTCCAGAAAATTTGTTAGGCATTAAAACACTGAAAGAATTAGGTGCAGTTATTTGCTGCTCCCCAGAGGGAATACGCCTGTTCCTACGTGACTTCAAGGGTCACTATGTATTACGAGATTTTGATCCAAGATTGTCTAATGTTCCGCAGCATCTATGGGCGCAAGGTCCAACTGATGTAGGTTATATGCAAATCACACCCCATCGTGTGACTCTCAAACCAGGTGTAGTGTTACCACGAATCAGACAGTACAGATTGCCACCTGAGGCTGTAACAGCCTTATCCAAAATTATTGACGAGCTCATCGCTCAAGGAGTAGTTGTAGAAACTGACTCCAATGTATGTAATTCTCCGATCATTCCAGTCATGAAACGTACTGATCCAAATGCACCCCCAGTATATCGATTAGTGATTGACCTTCGAGAACTCAATAAATGTATTATTCCCCAGTACCCAGTTGTCCCAGATATCTCTTCCCTATTGACAGCCATTGATTCCGAAGCCTCATTTTTTACAGTCATAGACCTCAAGAACGCGTTTTTCAGTGTCCCCATTCATCCAGACAGCCAGTTTCTTTTCGGATTTTGTTTAAATGGAAGGAGCTATATGTTCACACGAGCTCCTCAAGGTTTCACAGAAAGTCCTAGTATTTACAGTCAAGCACTTAAGAGACAACTAGACAATATTCACATGCCAACTGACACTGCCCTGCTCCAGTATGTCGATGATCTACTGATCACAGCCCGTTCTGAACGTGCTTGCGAGCGAGCATCCCTTACAGTCTTGTATTTCCTAGCAGAGATGGGGCACAAGGTGTCCCCTTCGAAGCTTCAATTCTGTGTCCAGCAAGTGATCTATTTAGGCCACTTACTGTCCAAGAGGGGTAGGCAGTTGACACCAGACCGTATCCAGTTAATAGCGAGTCTTCCTCAGCCCAAGACCCGGAAGGAGGTACGTGCTTTTATCGGCCTTACTTCTTATTGCAGACAATGGATTCCTCAGTATGCATTTCTAGCTAAGCCATTGATACAGTTAACGACACAGGAGGCAGCCGTATCGACTGTCCTCCCTTGGACACCTGAACATACACTTAGTTTCAATGAGTTAAAGAAAGCCTTATGTCAAGCTCCTGTTCTAGCTACACCGAACTACAGTAAGCCTTTTACACTTTTCGTCACAGAACGTGAAGGTACAGCATTATCTGTTCTCACACAAGATCAAGCAGGACAATACAAGCCCTGTGCTTATTTTTCGAGCACACTAGATCCTGTAGCCCAGGCTCTGCCTGCGTGCCTCAAGTCAGTTGTAGCCACAGCACTAGCTATCAGACAAAGTGATTCCATAGTATTAGGACATTCCTTGACAGTACAAGTTCCACACTCCGTGGAAGTTCTTTTAAACCGAACACAGACTCAGCACTTGACAATTGCACGTTTAACAGGTTATGAACTGACACTGTTCCAGCCACACATAGAAATCAGACGCTGCAACGTTCTAAATCCTGCTACACTGTTACCGTCAGTTAATTCGAATCCTGCCACACACGACTGTGTGGAAGTAGTTAACACTATGACAAAGCCAAGACAAGATCTGACAGATATTCCATTACCAGATCCCGACCTGACACTTTATGTGGATGGTTCATGTATGAGAACAAGTACAGGAGAACTAGTAGCAGCGTATGCAGTGACTACAGACACTGAAGTTATAGAAACACATCGTATTGACACTCTGTCCGCTCAAGCAGCAGAGCTAGTCGCTCTGACCCAAGCCTGCATACACGCCAAGAACCTGAAAGTCAATGTTTACACAGATTCACGTTACGCATTTGGAGTCGTACACGACTTTGGAGTGCTCTGGCAGGAGAGAGGTTTCATGACTTCTCATGGAACCAAGATTCAGCATGGTCTCCTTATTCAAGCTCTGTTAGATGCCATACACTTACCGACATCTATTGCTATCATGAAGTGCAAAGCACATACGAAAGTTACTGACACTATTTCTCAGGGTAATGATCTAGCAGATCGCACAGCCAAGCTTACAGCACAGACTCCAGACATGTCAGTTAATCCGACACAGACACATACTCCAGATCCGACTACATGTATGACAGTTAAGGACCCTACTCAAGATGTCATAGATATCCAGTTACATGCTACTCCCGATGAAATCAAGAAATGGTCCGAACAAGGAGGGGTCCAGACAGATCAGGGATGGGTAACGAAGGGAAAAGCCACATGGTTTCTCCCCGACTCTATGGTTCAAGTCATTATCAATACCGCACATAGTCCAGCACATTTAGGAGAAAAAGCTATGTTAGATAGTATCCAGAACATTTGGTTCAACAAGCATTTACGAGCTGCAGCCAAGCAGAAAGTCCGTACCTGTATGATATGTTGCCAGTTTAATCCAGGTAAAAGTGTCCCGGTGGAACAAGGTGGATTCCAGCCCCCTGACCACCCTTTTGAAGTCCTCCAGATGGATTATATTCAGATGGAGCGATGTAGAGGTTTCAAGTATGTCCTTGTAGTTGTATGCGCTTTGTCCAGGTGGACAGAAGCATATCCAGTTCCAGATTACACAGCCACGACCACTGCCAAGCAGTTGGTTCGTGAATTCTTCCCCCGTTATGGACTCCCTAGGGTCGTATATTCTGATAACGGCCAGCCATTCTCATCTGAGCTCATGAAACATATTTCCCTGTTGTTAGGGTACCAGTGGAAGTTCCATTGTGTACGCCATCCTGAAGCAGCCGGTCTCGTAGAGAGACATAACCAGACCCTGAAAATCCACATTGCTAAAATATGTAAAGAGAAAGGTGTGGACTGGCTAGTAGCTCTGCCAGTCGCTTTGTTTTATATGCGCATGGTCGCACATTCCAGATCAGGTCTGTCCCCGTACGAGGTCGTATTCGGCCGCCCCCCTAACATGTGGGGTACACCTAGACCTCGAAGTATTACCGATGTTTCAAGTAATATGCTGACAGATTACCTAGCTTCCTTGATGTCTGCCCTACACTCTTGTCGTTCACAGGTTGCCGCCGCATTTCCAGACAATACCGAGGTGGCACCGCATGAAATCGTTCCCGGATGCATGGTTCTTGTCCGGAATTTTGATCGTTCGAGTCCGCTGGAGCCCCGCTGGAAAGAACCAAAACAGGTCCTCCTGGCCACCCGTACTGCCGTCAAGCTGGAAGGCAGGAAGGGCTGGGTCCACCTGTCTCATGTGAAAAGACTTTACGGACTAAAGACTGTTTCAAAGAACATTTCCGAGGATTTTAAGGATTGCCAAAGTACTATTCTTAAGGACTGTCCCGCAAAAGACAATGATACAGATTCCTCCCTGTTAGAGAAAACTCCGCAACAGGAGTATAAGCTAAAATTAAGGTCTAGTAAAATAAGTCAGCCAGTTTGATTGTCTAAGTCCTCCCCTAGGTGAAACGGTTAGACCGGTTTCTGACATGTATAAAATAGACCCCCACAGTGAGAGAGTTAGTCAAAACTCAATCCGATGTATCGTTTTTCTAAGCTTCATATTGTTTTTCAGCCTCATGATTACCTGCATATGTTATGCATTTTATTTGTGTTTTCCAGTTTCTCATGTAAATAAGTCTGCTAATGCTACAGTAGAGCACACGTTTAGTGATCTGCCTCCTCATGAACTATCTTATCGTCTTGCTATGCGAAATAATTCCTTTATCCGCATGTTACATTATTCACACCAGACCAGCAATGCCACTAATTGTTGGGTGTGTGGTCGACTCCCCCCTTTCCAGACACCGAAGGGAGTTCTGCCACTCTTTCCTTATCCATTTTCACATAATGGTTCGTGTGGAGCATGGTCCACGTTAACGTCATCCTCAACAGATATGTCTTTTCTGAACAGTACATGTTTTCCAGACAAGCAAGGTCTTCCCCACAGAACAGGGTTAGATCTAGAAAATGAAGTTTATAACTTAGGTAATTATTCTTCGAATTTTATGGTCCTGAATGTTCAGTCTGATACTACTCCAGACTTACCTGCTATATCAGTACTACCAGTAAAAGGTGAATTATGTGTCCGAAATAATGGTTCCATACATGTAGGCCATAGTGATTGTACTACTATTATCAAGTATAGTGACAGTAGGAAATCTATTTTCAAAGCTTCACGTCATTCTTATTTTGTTTGTGGTCAGACCGCATATGTTCGTCTGCCCCTCGATTGGGAGGGAACCTGTTACATTGCCTTCCTACTGCCACCAGTTTTTCTAGCCCCACCTGACTATCATAGGAATTCCCACCTAGTACATACTAGACACAAAAGAGACCTCCCGATTGTCGATTATACTGAAACTGCTCTAGAACAATACATAGATATCAATAAAGGTGTCTTCCCTTATTTAGGTACTGTCGTGAATAGTAAACTGATACGTAGATTAACGAGAACCCTTGAAGCAGTAGTGATTGAGACTACTTCTGCTCTAAGTAACTTAACCGAAGAACAATCCTTTATGAGAATTGTCGTGCTCCAGAATCGTCTCGTCCTTGACGTCATACTGGCCGATAGGGGCGGGGCCTGTAGAGTCATCGGATCTAGTTGCTGCATTTTCATTCCTAATAACGCACCGTCTGTTTATTCAGCTATTACCAGACTCCATAATATTGCCCATATGTTACACCAAGATCCAGGCACCTGGACATGGTCCGGTTGGTTCTGGAATATAATTTCCGCCTGGGGATGGAAAGTATTGTCATTTCTAGGTATTGCAGTAGCGATCATATTCAGTTGCTGCCTCTGTATACAATGTGGCATTTGCGGCATTTGTGCTACCTCTTGTATTCCTAGTCCCAAGTCCCGTTCTGAATTCCGTTCCAAGAATATTCGAGACGAGCAAATGATACTGTATGAAATGATAGATGGTATCATGAATATTGATGTTTCCTGATGGAAACGTAGTGACAAGGAGGGAATGTGGAAAAGTAAATTTTGCCATGTTCTGTGTCCCTACGTGTCCCCCATCTTATGTTATGTGTGCATGATTAATATGCATATGTATTCCCTATGTTTGATTAAAGACGCAATTACAGTTGTGTCCATCCCTAGTATGCCAGTTTCCAGTTCTCGTGAAAGCTACGAGTATTAGGCCTATGTAAAGTTACGTTGCCACGTTTCTCAGTGTGCACGTTATTTCATTGAAAAGTCCCCGTTTCTAGGCCTCAAAAGGGCCCGGACACCAGATTCAGCTCCTGTCTCCTGAACCCTCGCTGAGGAGCGATACAGCCCCCACCTGTATCCTCGACCCTTCACTTACTTCCTGCCTCGCAGTGCCCGGCTCGGCCTGGCTCTGCCTACGAGTCTGCCAAGAGTATGTTATGATTCTAGTTATCAGTTCAGCCCTCCTTCTCTGCATTCCTAAGCTACTGAATCGCATCAATAGTTTCCGTCATTGTCTAGCCTTTACGTCTCCATGTAAGAGAAATACTGTATTTAATGGTCATTTAATATTCCTCAACACGCACTACATGTAGAATAATGCATGCTCCAGTCTTAGAGTCTGTTAGCCTCTCCCCTCCTGACTTTTAGTTTATATCAACATGTCCTCTAAACATTAGATACTAGATAGGGTTTAGGTACATGTCGCCCTGACTCTCCAGACTTCAGTCTCTACTCCTAGCGCAGAGTTCATAGCCCCCAGCTTCTCCTAGTAACACGTCATTGTCAGTTTGCGCACACCATTAGGTCAGAGGTCCCGGCTCCTTAGGTAGCCCCCTCCATGTTTCCGCCCCATCTATGACATATTCTGTTATGTTTACATCACATGTCTATGTATACGCCTCTTGTTACACCCACTTTCACCCTTATCTTTCGCGACCGCTATTGACCACACCCACTGCTCCGCCTACTGTATTCACTGTAATGCAACTGTTTTAGTATATATGCTTGTGCACTGTTATTAAATGTTACGCCGACACCGATTCCTTTTCCCCTAGCGCGCTCATTCCCTGTCCCCCCTGCAGGGCCCTGCCATCCTGTTCCCGTGCAGGTTGTCCTGTTCCTGTCCTTTATGCTGTATTAAACCTGCAAACTCCTACTACCTCGAATCTTGACTCTTATTTATTGAGCTATCTGTTATTACTATGTCCAGTCAAACCTAGATCCGGTATTATTTATTTATATACCACAACCTTGCTACATTAGGTTAGATTTTGAGGTTATAGTGCGAAGAAAGAATATGCTTTGCAGAAAGTTTTGATTTAAATCGTTTTTAAGTAAGTTTACTCAAAACATACTCAGAAAAGAAAGAGAAACCAATCAACTATTGAATTTGTTCACAACAATGAAACTGTGTAGAATATTCATTTGGAACTTATTGGCTTACTTGCAAGCCCTTTACGTCGCCGGTGCATATTTTTTTGATGCACTTGCAGCCAGCGTGGCTTTCCATGGCCTTGTAAATATGGCCGCCTTTCAGGCATTACTTTGCGTGAAAGGGGCGTTTTATGGGTGTTGCTATGGGTTTTCCCATTCAACATGCATGGAACCTGGTGAATTCCCAGATGTGCAAGGTTTTGTAAACCTGGGAACGCGGCAGATTCCTATTCCTCCCCAGGGGAGGTGTAAGGGAGGCACAACAAGGATTAATACCTTTATTTCTCCCCTGTTTTCCTTTTGCTATGTGCGTTGCATTCTAAACAATCACCCCTACAATGCAGACTCCCTTGCATCATGGCGCAAAGGGCACCTGCGTTGGTGCATGACAGCTCATTGTGCGCCAGCACAGGGGGATACGGACAGGAATGCTCTGTAACTTACAACGCAGTGTTTACACCGCAAAACCTTTACCTGGCGCCAGGAAACGCACTGCGGGTAGCTGTGCGCCTTATAAGTTAAATAAATAAATAAAAACTAACTTGTATCTTTTGATGCACGTTAACATAGCAGTAAGGCTTGCAGCACTGCCGTGCATCAAAATATTGTAAATAATGCCCTTAATTTGCAAGAATTATGACATGATAATATGGTTAATTGGCAGAAACCTTGTCAACTTCGCACATGGAGGGAATCATGACCTAGACCCAGCACAACATGCAGATTCTCAATGCAACCCAGATCAAAATACTACTGGAGACTGAGGATAACTTTAATCTTTTATGTTTTCTTTTAGACTTGATGAGATTGTTTTGTTGTTGGTGTTCCCCAAATTATCAATCATGAATGTCAGAATGCAGAGCCTAGGCGTACCTGAGGACGGTGGGGTAGAGCTCAGCGGTGTACAGGTAAAGGACCATGAAGGCGCATCCGGAGAAACCTTTCCCTAAAGTCGCAATTGTTGTTCGCAGAGGGCCCAGAGCTGGAAATGGTCTACGTAAGGAAGAAGAGAAAGAAAAGGTAAAAAAATATTGTTATTCATTTTATTCAAACCTACACACACTATCAATAAATACACTTCATATTAATTTCACAAACAAACAGAATAGTATAGATTATCCCATTGACACCAACTAATCCTAGTTTGTCTAATGGATTAACAACTTGAATTATAGGATATCATTTTCTGTATCTGGAAAGTTTATATAATATAGTGTATGTCATAGGCGGTATAGTGTACATAGACCCATTTTTATATAGGCAAGTTAAAAAAACAGACAAATATATACTAATAGAACATTAGAATATTGATAGCTCCATTAAAGACAATGGAGTGCTCAGGGCTTCTATTGGCTGGTAGAAGCCAGGAGAGCAACATTCCAAAGTTTTTTTTCTTTTCACAGCTGTTGCTGTGAGCAAAAGCCTCTCAGAGCCCAATGGGATTTAAACCCCCTCTGGCACCATAAGGCTTTTGTTTTTACTAATTAGAACATTCTACCCTCTAGGATTGAAATGTTCCAATAGCCTTTGAGCCCTCCTAGCGGGCTCTACCAGCCATCAAAGGCCCACTCCCTTAATGCTGGAGCAGGCCTTTAATGGCTGGTAGGGCCCGCTAGGAGGGCTCTAAGGTTATAATAAAACTTTTGAGTCATATCTTATTCACAATATATCTCAAGGAAATTTGTCTAAATATCCTTAAAGCAATATTTTTGACTTCTTGTCTTAAATAAATCTCCTCCTTTGTTGATATACAAAACATTCTCCAATTATTGGTTTTTGTTAATTTTCAACTACTCAGAGCTAGACTGTTCTTTTTTTATCCAAAGGTTGGCGTCAAGTGTAATTTTATCCGCTGTGCACAAATAATGAAATACAATCAGTAACTTTCTTTTGAGAAAGTGTCTCTTTTAGTGTGGTCACCTCTATTTTTAATTGATGCTGCTAGTATTTGAATTCTGAACACTGAGACTCTACTATCCAGTGCCCAGTGAATCTTCCTGGTGTCTTAAAACATGACAGAATAGTCACCAGTGAATTGTAGCATGTCTTTTGCCATACACATGGCTGACCAGAAAAACACTGTTTCAGGCTGACAGGCATAACTAGACCACTGTATCTTAGAAACCTGCAGCTGAGCGTGTCAAAAATAAACCTATTTTGACAGGAGAAAACCTTTCTTTTAAGTACTAAATGAGTCACCCCTAAGTAAGACTTGCTGGTCACCAGGCAGGGTGTGTAGTACTTAAAAGTGGAACACATAGAACTTAACGGTTAACATACCCCTGCAGTGTCTAGCCTCCAATAGCTATTTTCACTGTATATGTACTATGGCCATGTCTATATTTAAAGCTAAAGTGCAAATACATTGCTAATTTTGTTCAAATGACCTAGAAAAAACTCCATAATTCATTCAATCACTGTTTTGTTATTTATACAAAATGTCCAATTCAAGGATTCAATTGGATTTTTGCCAAATAATCAGGAAATGTGACTTTTGAAAAGTTAAACTTTTTTGCCTAAAGTTTTAGGAGGCTAATTGAAATTAGCCTGCTTGGGATGCCCTCCCTGTCAATCCCGCCTCCATTGAGTAGATGTGAAACTATTCCCAGAGTATGATCAGCTTATCTCAGGTAAAGCCAATAGGTAGTGTCCGAGAACTACATTAACTTCAAAGGGACCAGGAAGAATCCTTCATATTCATAGTTTATTGCAAAGTGAGACCTGGAGAAGTGGGTCCTTTTGATTCAACGATATACTCTAACCTCCCCTGACTCAATTCACAGTGGGAGGGTGGGTGGTCCCGGAGCCAATCAACTGTAGTTAGTTAGGTGGAGGCTGCATATTACCATGGACTCAACAGTAGGTGGGCCACAAGTCTTCTCCAATTAGAGAAGGTTGCTGAAATCCTGGTTTTCCCTACAAAGGGTATACTGCTAGATAGTTTGCAATAAGGCAAATATAATGTGTTTTAAAAGGGGGAGGTTTGCCCTAGGATCTTTCTTTCAATTGGTCAGGGAGTCATCCCCACCTACTAGCTAGTGGACTGCACAAATTTGTCACCTCACTCTCAGCACTTCGGACCACCTCTGGACCTGTGGAAGAACAGAAGAGGAAGATGCCTGTTGTCTGTAATGAGTAACGAGTCCTAAGGGGCATGACCTGCTTCCACTTTTACCAAGGATTGAGAAGTGGACTTCAAGGGTCAGTTGGTTCACCGCCCGATTGGCACAAAACAGGCTGCAAGAGGATTTTCCTGGAAGGGACCTGTAGAGCAATGGCAGGTGGACCCCAACTGGACTTTGCTGGTGGTCTCTGCTTGAATGATTCCTAGCCTCTAAGTGCTGTCTATGAGGTCCTGGGACCCTTAGAAGTGACCGGGAGGAATAAACCTGAAACATGGAAATGTTTCAACCTCACGAGGAGTGGGACTAACGGTCAACCAGTAACCACCAACCTCTAACCACCAATCACTAGACACTAAGGCAATCTAACAAGCCAAACTCATGGAGAGCAAGAACATCAAGTTGGTCCTGCTAAATGCAATTAAATGAAATAAAATTGCAGTTTATAGAGTGCTCTACTACCCGAATGTGTCTAGGCGCTGAGAATTTCTGGCACACGAATAAAGCAAGACCTAATAGAAACTTAGTAAGAAGGGTAATAAACGGAGGATTTAATATACCTGTATAGCCATACCTATTTATTGAAAAGCCATGTTTTTAGGATTTTTGCCACACAAAAGAAGGATTCAGCAGACCCTTTTAGCTAACATATCTGGATTTGGGGCATCATGCCAGGATACAACTTTCTGACTCGTCTGACTGGAGGATTTTGAGCTCTAAAAACAGAGACTAAATCCCAGTGTAGAAACATTGATTGGAAAAAGGTGCTTAAAGTATCTGACCAATGAGCAGACGTCAGCAGCCTCAAAATTAGAATCTTCCCGCTTAAAACCTTTCCCACTAAAACCATTGGCTTCAGTGGGCCCTGGCCAAATGTGCATCCAACTTCAAGAGGACTTTTTTGGTTACAGTGTTCAACCGTGCCCAGTAGCAGGAGATCTACTTCCAGAAAAACACTATGATTCTGAATCTGAGTCACTAAATTTTCTCCACCTGATTCAGAGTAGGTAGATTTTTCCACACCCAGTTTTTCGAAGAAAGAATCATGCTTGGAACTACTGGCTGGAATAATCAAATATGGCTTCAGCTGCAGCAGCAGACACGCTTTATTTCCCATTTCTTCTTGACAAGGAACCCTGGAATGCTGCCACCTACTGTACAAAATCTTCTCTCTCCTGCTTCCCCTACCCCCAGTACTCAGAGCAGTTGGTAAATGATTTTAGAAATGCTTTCAGGTTTTACAACTATAAAAATTGGTTCTGTGAGGTAATTGAACATCCCATGGTGTTTTACTTATAAGTGCACAGTTATGGTGCAAAGTCACCACACATAATGATAAAATGACATGTGAATTTACTGTTAGTCCATACTAAGTATGGGCAAATTTTGCGGATCTGCGGTCCGCAAAATTCACATGAAATCGCAAAGAAATACGCGAATTTGTGGATTTTTCCACGAACTGGCGATTTTTTTGCAATTTGCAATATACTCAACTGGAGTACTCTACTGGCTAATCAGTAAGTGCTACCTCGTTGGGTAAATGTATAGTGCTTTTCCTACACTGCAGCTGCGTAAAGGGCCAGAAGATTTGTCTCCACTGACCATGTGTGCCTGTAAGTTTGCCACCGCGCCAAAAGACACCGAGGTCCCTTGAGTGAGCTGTCCATCATAGTTGGGAAAGGGCGGGAAGGTGTTTGATACCGCTAGTGTGTGGTGCGGGGCTTCTATGCGTGTTCACATGCCTCTTGTGTATAAAGGGTCAGAGAGCGAGCAGGGCAGCAGGTGAGGAGAAAGCAGCCTCCTGGTCACAGGAACTACACAGGGATTGCGCTTGAGAAACTCATGGATGCAAAGACCTCCCTCAAGTATTACAGCTAATTTTCGACGGCAGATATGGGGTTAAAGCACACTTGCCCAGCCTCGACAGTGCTCACTAATGTTTTGGGCTGATTAAAACGTTACTGAATTTGAGCTTCAACTCGGGCACCTGCTTTATTTATATCTGTAAGTGCTTCCTGTTTAGGTTTTAATTTCGGCCCACAGGAAGCACTTACAGAGTTAAGGCAGGTGCCCGAGTTGAAGCTAACTTTGTAACCATTTTAGAATGGCGTCGGCTGCCAGAGTTGATGCAACATTCTACAACGCTTGTCAGTATTGATGCTTGGAGATGCACAATTTGGGAAAAAAGAACTGTGTTTGCTTTTACTCTTGATGGCCCCTTTAAGATTAGACAGTCATTCTGGGCAGAATGGGAAAAAGGTGAGAAGCTGGATGAGATAAATAGGCAAAGGTGCAGTTATTGGTAGAATAGTCAATCTTATGAACTTTCTAAGACTACAACATCAACTAACAAGAATTTTCATAAATACTATTGGATCTACATCTTGGGAAATCAAGTGACTGGAAAAAAGCAGCAATCTTTAAATAATTGTTTCAAACTTTCAGTGGCAGAAACAAGTCCAAAAAGTGAGTCAGTTATGGTTGTGGAACTTGTCTTGGTTATTGACCCAATACAAGTGGAGATGCAAGTGGGAAATGTAACAGAAATCAAGAACTATTGGCCTATCTTTAAAAAAAGTAAATTATAATTGTCTTTTAAGTGAGTGCCATGTATTTCTGTACAGAATTGTTCTTGGTTTAACAACAGTGCTGCCACCTCCCCCCTTGTGTGATCTATTTTGGTAGATTATTTTGTAACCTGCAGACAGCCCATTAATGTTGTTTACTGTGTTGTCAGCAAAGCTTGCTTCAGTTAATTGGACCCAATGAAACGTATTTTTACTAGTCAGATGATGTGAGTCACAGGTATGTTTTTTGGGGTGCAGTTGAATGTAGATTATACTAGGTTGTAAGGTCCACAATGGGAGGTAATTATTATGGATGTCTCAGTTTCTCAGGTGGGCCTCAGCTCATGTATTAACTCACTAAAAGTGGAAAATCAAGCTAAAGGTGTCACTGAATGCAAGAGTGATACTCCTATCTATTTAATACCTTTGAATTGTGGTTGAAAAAAGTCTGTGTCTGTAGATAACATAATATAGTAAAGAGCCTGGTTCACAAAGATCAAATCAATTTCATTCAAAAAATATGTGGCAGAAATAATATTGTTTGGACATTTTTACTGTTACCAAGGGTAAGGATTTGCAGCATATGTTAACCACAGATTTGACAACATTTTGAGGTTGTGCATTGGAGCACAAGGGATTTGAGTACAACTTTAAAGGAGGGCTGTGGTTACTCCATCAAAAGAGTATTGCAAGGATATATAAGAATGGAGTTCTTTCTAAGGTCATAAGGGCCATTATCACTCAACCTGGTAACTGTGGTCAAACATATGAAGAATATTAACAGAGAAAATGGAGGGAATTTAGAATACAAGATATTAATATAGGAAGACAGCATGTTCTTTACTGACCAAGTCAAGAGTTAGCAATTTCAATTCTGTTCTTTCTCATTCTGTTTTTGCCACATTGCAGTCTATACAGTCATTAGGAACAAACGGAGCAGTTCACGTATATCTAGTTCTAGCTAAAATGTTGAACTGGAAAACTGGGGGGTTCTAAACATGTTTAATTGCAGCCTGCATGCTTTCCAGAAATCAGAATGAAAGATTCATGCTTACCTGAATGGCATCTGTGGCACACACACACACACACACACACAGAATGTTAACCAACAGCTGGCAAATTAATTTATCTCAGCAGTTGAAGTCACAGAGGCATAGGTGAAATAGAATAGGTTTGATTGAACCAAGACTTTAGTGTGGGGGTATCACTGAATGCTGTTCTAAAAATTGATTAGAGGTACATACAATAAGACATGATAACATGGTGAGATTGACACACAAACAAACTTATAGTGCAGGTCATCTGGGAACCTTGGAAGATCAGGAATATCAAAATGTATGGTTTTGTAGATTTAGATGACTACTAGCGATTTTCAGAAAGAAGGGTAAATTTCCAACATTTTCTGTTGTATTACTTTATGGCAGTCTTTCCAGTAGGATCACTTTACTATAAGCTATTTGTTTTATGGCTGTGATTATCAAGTTGATGGTGACATGTTTATTTCATGTTTTCTCCAATACCAATGAAGTGAGATGAGATTATGGATTGCAAAGACTTCCATCACATGGCAGATGATAATTTTACACAATTGGAGGGGCAAATCCAAGATAGATGACCTGTGCTGGGAAGTCAAAATGTTCATCTCAGCCTCAATGGAGAATTTGTTCTTACATTCAAATATGTTATAGGAAAATTCAAGTGTATTAGGGACACATGACTAGGATTTTACTTAGCTATGAGATTGTTTGCTCCCTCCTTTCTGATACCTATATTGTTTCTTCAAACTAGTGCGGCATAATGCTGAAGCATAAGTGGTATTAAGTTGCTGTTTTCTTCTTTGTTATATAGTGGACACTACACAACATTTGTTTATAGAAGCTTATTGAGAAAGCATCCTTCCGGAAGAAACTCACAGACTGGAATGACGGTATTGATGCCTATATGTGGGAGAGGTGTGGCGCCGCGGCCAGGGCGACTGACGCTGGAATCTGGGGATCAGGGTTCGATCCCTGGCTCCGGCGGCAGGTTAGCCCAGCACCATGTGACTCTGGGCAATAGCTTGCTTAATCTTCCCAACGGCCCCCAGCGCCTAGAGACCCTTACTGGTGATTGTGCGCTTTACAAATGTGGATTATTATATGAAGAAGCCGGAAACAAGGATACTCCAGGCTTGTAGTTGACGTCGACTTCTCTTCTTCATGAAAAAGTACAGGGTCAGCCTGAATGGTATCTCGATGGCTCCATAAATGAAGTTGGTCATGTACATGTTCAGCCCAAAACCTGTGATGTTGAGGCTGATTCCATAATAGGAGAATACCACACCAAACCTATATGAGAGAAGGCAAGAATACATTGGTAGAAATCTGACTCCACTACACAAGTATAAAAAATAATGTGAGGTTACCATTTTTTATCATATACACAATATTCCCTTACCATACCAGCCCTGTATAAAGAGAGATTTTTCTCATTTCTGGAGTTCTAAACAAGTTCACGAATGAGTAATTTGTTTTCGTGTTCTCTTCTTCTGCAATCTTACTGAGTACCTGAGAATAAAGATACACAATAAGTAAAGACTTTTGTTTTTCCATTGAATTTACTTTTGTCTACAGGGCTGAATCTGAAGCTCTGCAGCTTTGTCTTCACTGATTACACGTTGAAGAACAGGCAGACTACAGTATACTACAAATATCGTTTGCTCTTCACAGAGAATTGAGTCAGGTCCTACACAGCTGATTCTACTTTCATACGTATCCCCCAATAATATTTAACATTTCATGTTTTTGGCTACCTTGCAACAGTTTCCAAGGAGCTTGGCCATTTACCAACACATCCTGAACCTGACCTGTTCTGACTGTATGACCAGTGAGCTACCTTTACTTAGCAACAATAAAAACCTGGATAGGGGGACAAGGTACCCTTCCTCCAGAGGGGAGGACCATATTTTATTTTGAAAATGTCAACATTTTGATTGCATAAACTAATGGTCTCTGCCTCCAAAGCAGAATGTCACTGGGACAGGATTTCAAACTTAGTCAGACTGGTAGGTAGCAACCCCTCCCTTAAGGACTGGGGAGATGTCCCTTGCTCTGGGGAAGTCGGTGTGCACTTGGAGAAATTTACCCCTGACAGTAAAAGCAATATATACTACATAGTGTGCTACTTTGAAATTAATCATCTGATATCTCTGATCCAATCAGTGAGACTTGGGGCCTGATTCAGAGTTTAGTGATGGGTTACTATTTTACCAACATGACAGATATATATATCTGCCCTAGAGCCATAGGATGTACTGCACTTGTAACAAGACAGACAGGATATCCAAAATGTACAAAAAGTTGTGTTTGGTATGTAAGAGTGAGTTTTACTTTGAGCCCAGAGGTTTTCTCCTTGGCACAATTAAACAAGTTTTTTGTGAGGTTTCTGCATTTTAGGGTGCATAAATACCATGGATATAGGTGATGTTGCATGTTTGACAAAAAGAAAAGATATCTGATTGGCCTAATAAGTGTCTTTCTACATTTTCAGGACACTACCAGGTTTTCAACCATTTTTTCAATTCCTATAGGAAAGGAGAAGGTGTCGGACAAGACGATAAAAAAACAAGCTGTATCAGAACAAGTTTAGCAGGGGTACTATCACAAAATACTCTTTTGGAACATTTGGCATGAAGAAACTCTTCAAAGATTGGCACAGCAGACAGCTAGCTCATGCAGAGCAAAGGTGGAGTCTTCTACTTCAACCGTTGGGCCTACTGTTCAATCGGGAGACACTATGCCATCTCAAGTCCTGAAGCCATAGGGATGTTACTCCTCCAAACGCCAACATGGCAATTTAATGTATGATGTGCTCTAAAATAGTTGAAGTTGGGGACCAAAGTGCCTCTATTGGAGACAAGTTGGTGTCTGACCATTATTCACAGTACAAAAAATATTTGTATCAGTATGAAAGTAGTAAGGGTTCAAACATCTTAGGGGACATGAGAGTGTTTAAAGTGAGGGCTGTTTGTCAAGTGTTGCGGGTCAATGGGTTGTTTGTCTAGAAAAAGGTTTGGGGCCACAAGTGGGCATTTTTTGTTTATGTTTTTCAGTAGTCTTAGGGTACTTTCACAGGACCCAGCTCCTGTGGCAGGCCGGCAGGACCATATGGGGTCCACAGTGATTCCCATTAGGGTCTGGGAAGTTACTCTAGGATTCCCCCATAACGGTAAGGGGGTCAGGATACCACTATCCTGCCACTTATAACTTAATTTAATTGTCCCTTCAGGACTCGGGACAGAGTCCTGGTGTCCTATAATGTAGCCATAACATCTCTGGCAGCCAACCAGATCTTTCAGACCTCTTGGACTTAAAGGGCTGATGGGAAAAAACTCACTTGGCCAATCAGACCACTCAATTTCTTTAATTTGTTCTACTGCGTGCGACACAAACCATCAAGGTATCACCACATTTTGTCTGTTAATGGCCGAAGAGATTTATACCAAATTCTAAAAAGCAAGCTTTCTGAGTAAATATCGAGCTTTCTGCTAAATTTGGTGCAATTGTGTTCAGCCTTTATTTTCTGCAATGCATTGGAAAACGTGTTGTGACACCCCCCACATACTTTTCCTCTGCCCCCCTCCCCGCTTGTCGGATCTCCCTGAAACATTCAAGGAACGAGATGAGGTGGATGAACTGTTTTTTTACTCTCTTACCAACTTAAAATTTGATAGGAACCCTAATGAAATTGTAAAGTTATTTAAATTAATTAAACACATACCTTTTGAGAACATTTACTAAATATTAAATAAAAGCATTAGTGAGGGTGGGTAAAACTAATTTAATTAATGAATAAAAATCATAATTCATGACTTATATTTTCTCATTGATGTCAGTCAACATGCTTTAATTCTAAGAAATATATTCTCATAGAAATATTACGTAGATATCATTTAACATACACAATTACAAGCATCATAAAATTGAGACATAACACTTCATGTAAAATAATCCACCAACACTTATCATCAGCCTGAATTAAAAAAAAATATATTTACCATTTAGGTTTTTCTTCACATTAAAACTCGATCACAGTCATAACCTTCACATATACATTTTTAAGAATATTTGAGATATAATTGATTACCCAAGGCATAAAGTTCATTTAGGCACGTAAGACATTTTAAAATGCAATGTGCAGGGCTATGCTTTCTCAACTCCCAAAGTCTTGTTTCACCTAGTTCCGTACATGATCAACACCAACCTATTTAAGGTGAACAAAATTTAGTACATTTACAACCCATTATCAAACCTATTAATAACTATCAGAGGAATACTGAGTTCCCAAGGCATACAACTCATTTTGTCCGGTAGAGCATTAAAGTGCATTCTTGTCTACTTTCTGGCATAATTGACACCCACCTATTTAGAAAGAACAAAACTCCCTTGCAGGGTGAACCACCAAAATTCACTAAATTAACCGGTGTTTAACCCAAGTGGCTTGCCACAAAAAGCAATCAGGCTTAACTTAGAGTCAATGCGTATTGTATTTATGCAGCACACAAACTGTAATAAAGTGAAAACACAAGGAAAAAATAATTCTAAACCAATTTCGAAAAAGAGTCATGAATTTTTACATTTGTTAGAAAAACCTTGCGCCTTAAAGATAAAATCGCCAGCTGCAGATCAAAGAGCCAATTTAGTTGCACTAGACCAGGCCAAAGTATAATAATACGGCTGACCGCAATGGAGTGCATTTCGGATGCACAATGTGGATGGGCCCGGCCAGCTCTAACCTTTGGAATTAGAAGAAATTCTTGGAAAAAGTGTTTGAGAAAATAAAGATCAGCGGTATTGGAGAAGGGGTCCGAGGAGGTAGCGTCATCATCGGGTAGCCTTGAGCCAAAGCTACAGCTACGTTCGGACTTAGTCTCTGAAATGGGAGTCCAAAATTTACAGCGGGACGAAGCAAAGGGCTGTAGCCGAAACCAATTCCACCAGGCCAGATACCCCTTTGGTGAAAGACAGCTGAAAAATGTGATGCATTCAAGAAGAAAGTAGCGAGAAAAATGCAAATTCAATCCGACTTGCAACTCACTCGGGGAAAATAGGCGAGCAGGTTAGTCTCCTTCCTGTTCTCAGGGCATATTTCGGCCAAAATGTTTGTAAGTCCTCAGTTTTGTGAATTGGTCATCTTGGCACCTTTAGCACCACGACCTAGGGTCCAGGACCCGTGGGACATCTCTTGGGGATTTAGGACTCACTCAGGCTGGGTACAGGTGCAGGTTCAAGACAATGGAAGCTTTTTATATCCCTGTGACTCTGAATAGGAGGCCAGAAAACTAGCCCTTGGAGTCACTCCTAGCAATCCTGGGTGCAGGTGAAGGGGCAAGGCTCAACAGTAGGGCTGGCTTCTCAGGGTTCAAGAAAGGCTCCAGGCAGCAAAGCAGTCCATTCAGATACAGCAGTCTGTCGGAATGTACAGCAGATCACAGCAGCAGGCAGTCCAATGAGAGTCCTTCTGCAGGTCCAGTAGTGAACTGAAGAGTTGGTTTGAAAGTCTTACATTTATACCGTGGTGTCCTTCTTCTAAAAGGTGGGAGACACTTTTGGAAAGGTTCTTTGAAGTGCATGGAATTTCCTGACTCCCCTGTTCTGACTCCAATGTGTCCTCAGTGACATTACTGGGTGACTAAGCCCTTTGTGGCAAAGTACCGGCTATTCATGTGTTAGTGGCGCTATGTTCAGCACCGCCCCATCATGCAAGTTCATTCCCCATTCAGGCACACCTAATCCCTCTATTGTGTGACTGTTTGTGAGCAATTCACATAGCCTAACTGCCAGCCACACTCAGTCATGTGACCCAAGACTGGCTACAGGCACAAAAGGCGATAGGCAGGAAAATGCCAACTTCCTAAAAGTAGTGTTTTCAAAACTGTAATGAAAAATATGACTTTACCATTAAAGAGGATGTATCATTTAAATTTTATAGATACCAGGCATGATATAACTTCCTACTTCCAAGTACAAATTATAGCATATTAAATGCAATAGGGAATACTGCCTACTATACCGTCTAGTTTCTTAAAAAACAAATTTGGAAGTTTCAAAGGAATATATAAGTAAAGAAACCTGGGAAGAATCATCAATTTGATGATATTGCATCTTCCGGTAATACTGATTTGAATCTTATGCCATTTTTTAAGCTTCTTAACCGTATCATTCAATAAAGCTTCGTAGTTTAATTCAGTGCTGCTTTGTATCTGAGGAGTAAGATGAACACCAAGATATGTAGTTTCTGGACAATGTCCATTTATAGAGGGTTCTGATGCATAATTCAACAAAATCTGGTACTTATCAATATTCAATTTGTATTCAGAGATGGTGCCAAAGCTATTAGCCTCTTGATTAATCAATTCTACAGCCGGGTGGGTCTGTCGAGAAAATTGCGATGTCATCTGCATAAGCATTGAGTTTTAAATCATTACGTCCAGAGGATAGTGGCCGGATGAGCAATGAAGCGCTCTTACCCATGTCCTGGATCGATCAGGGATTCTCAAAGCTGCAAGGGTATGCCATAAGTAAGCCCATGTCACCGGATCAAATGCTTTTTCTGCATCCAAAAGTATCATTCCCACTTTAACTTTTGTGTGCTCCGCATAATCCCATAATGGCTGTATTAATTTGAGTAGTCGTGTTCCTTCATCTAATAAAGCCATATTGTTGCTCCGAAACCAACTTTTCCATAAAGGGAAAGAGACGACTATCCAAAATCTTTACAAACCATTTGTCATCATTATTAATAAGAGAGATCGGGTGGTACGAACCACAAGGCATTGTTCTTATGCCGCCACCGGGGAGATGCTGCTGAGCTCCCTGGGGAAACTGACCAGCAAAAGCAATGTAGACGATGGAGATAGCAACATAGACTAAGTTTAATATTTAAGAAGAACCACGACGGACATTGTTTAGCCAAGTAAAAATGCACTTTACCGGCGCATGCCTCCAGTCTCCTCCCAGTCTGCCTCTGCTTCTTTACTGTGCTCCGTGCTGACTTTTTCCTGCGAATTCAAGAGACGCGGCGAGATTTAGACTTGATTAGCGGCCTGCTGCTTGCCACTGGCTGACTGGGCGCTCTAGCAGATTCCTTTTCCTCAACTGGAATATATTCTGCCAAACAACTTTCTCTGCTGCAAAGTATGGATCATGGGACCTCCAAAACCAAAACTGTACAGGGTGGGCGAGCTGGAGCTCGGGCGGCAGCAGTATTGGCAAGCACAAGTACAGGGGCTGTGGAAAATGTAAACGAGGAAGGAGAAAATAAAGAAGAAAAAGCTGACCTAACACAATCTGCCTCAAGGGTAGATTGGTCTATTTTAAAAGTATTACAGTCTGGGAAGGCTTTGTCTGTGATTAATCCAGGGGGTGCAGCTACCTATCCTTCAGAGTCAGATATGGTGAGTACATTAATTTAGGCAGTGTCACCACTTGAGAGCAAAGAAATACAGATGGATACAAGGGTATCTAAGCCTACGGAAGATAAAGTATTAACAGTTCAATAGCCTCAGGGGAGATTTGGCTGCGACTGCATCTGTATCTGCTCCTTCCCAACTTCTTACTTTAAATATGGACACTCCTGATGATGCTCAATTGCCACAATCTCTCCAGACGTCGCAATTTATTCAACCCAGGCTGATACTTTTCTGCAAAGAAGGCCATGGTGTAGACTATGAAAATCAAGAGGAAATGTCTAAGGATGGGGATCAGGGCACTGTTAGTGTAAACAAGGATTATAAGAAATCTGCTACTCAGACTTTGGAACAAAGTTCTAGCTGCTCATATGCTGGAGGGAAAGATATCTTAGTAATTAATTCTGGGATTGCAAAAGAGCTACAAAATCTAATTCCTGCTATTAATGAATAGATAACTGTTAGCTGTGATGAATCTATTGAACATGGCTAGGAGGGAACTCCAATAAACAAACCGAATAAAGGGACTGCTAAATAAAGGGTTTAGAGACAGAACAAAAGGAAGACTGTTGATAAGCAAGGAGATACTTCATTTAAATCTGCCAATTTTGTGACAACTAGCAGCCCACTTCGCAAGTGGATTTAAAAGAAGGGGAGGTGAAGAAAATGATTTCACCATTATCTGGCATATATCCTGACCTGCTCCTTCCAAATACTCAGGCTTGTCCAGCTCCATCAGTGGTAGAGATGGGTAACAATATCATCATTACTGGTTGTAGAGATACTAGAGTTATTATAGTAAAAAACGACCATCGATGCTCTCCCCTCCAACATCAACTCCAAATGCGTTACTTACTCAACAAAATTTTGGAGAGTCGGTTAACCAGATTAACAGCTCTGGCCAGACTACTGAACATACTTTGCTGCAAGAAATACTTAAAATACTACAAGTACAATGGGCAGAAGCTCATGCGTACAATGCTGGGGCAAGAGCTGATAGTTCCGCCATCAGATCCACTCTTGCAGAGGTGAAAGATCAGATAGCTTCTCTCACTTCTGAAATCACACAACTTCAACAGAGAGTATCTTGCAGTGAAAATCACTTGAGTCAAACATCAAAAATACGGACATACATGAGACTCAAAAAAGATCTAGGTGGAGAAGCGTGGCTCAGTGGTTAGAGGCGGCAGACCCGGAAGCTGAGATCAGCCGTGGACCAGGGTTCGATTCCCCGCCTCGGCGGGTCTCGGGCTCAAAAATTCCACGGACTCTACAATTCTTGCTCCGGTGCCTACTCGACTCACGGGATCACACTCTGCGACTCTGGGCAATAGCTTGCTTAATCTCCACTACGGCCCCTCGCGGCGGGATGCCTGGCTTTCACCTTGTGAATACCCTGCCGGGGTATCTCACAGGGGAATACCAGGACGGGTTCCCTAAGCAAGCGCCTTGAGACCCCTGGGTGATTAGTGCGCTATATAAATCGAAATACATTTACATTTACATTTACATCTATGTATATGAAGGTTGAAGATTTAGAAAATCAAAAATGACACAACAAATTGCGAGTATTTGGGGCACCAGAATGAACGGAAGGGAGGGATTGTTGAGCATATCTGGTTGATATGTTCCAGAAGTCCTTTCCAGAGCTGGCTGATTGGGGATGGGCTAGTCAAATACAAAGGTCCCATAGGCTTCCATTGGTTTCTAACAGACTGCCTGGCCACTTTCCAAGAGCAATTCTTATATGTAGGTAATTTTCTACTACGACAAGCGATATCTATAAAAGCCAGACCTACTACCCAGTTCAATGTTGTTAGATCTGACTTTTGCACATATACTATGGATCGCCATTGGAGACTTCGGCAGCTCATCGACCCTTTGAAAGCAGCAGGGGTGCAGGTCTGTCTCCAGGAGCCTGGCTGCCTAAAGATAACAAAGGATGGCTACACTAAGCTGGCGTTTTCAGAGCAAGAGGCTAAGGAAGTCCTGAGGTCTTTTCAACAGGAATCGGGGAAATAGCTGGGACAATCATCGGTTTATTTTCTCTTTCTCCTTTGGCATAGTTAATCAGAGTTGGCAATATTTACTCTGCATACTCTTGTCATCCTGCATGCCTACATTGCTTGAGGGGAGGAGGGGGAAAATATCTTTCTGTTCACCTCCCTTTTTTTCCACATTTTTTGTTGGGACACTCTGCAGCTGGACTTTCCTAAAGGCTGGTATTTAGACAGTAATAAGGGGGGTGATTCCTTTGCTAAGACACAGGGTGGTAGAGAAGTGAGGGGAGGGGGAGGAGGGATGTTGGGCACATGGAAAACGCAAAGGATTTAAGCAGGACACTTTTTTCTTTAGGGGAGTGGTTTATCGAGGGTTTTTAAAGAAATCTGCAAAAATTGAATTTATTGCTATCAAATAGCAGTGTAAACCAAGAATGACCAGTAAAAAGATCTTTAAGAATATTAAAGTAGACTTATGATATGATATATTATCATAATTACACATACCAGTTCAGATCCAAATTATCAATGTGCGATCTATCCACCAGTTCGGTGTAACAGTAAAGCTGTAATAACATATAAACAACATTTTCATGTCACGAGCTTCATCCCATGTTTAAAGTTTTATTTTGTGACTCTATTAATATCACCATTCTAAAGCTCACCTCCTTATGCTCACCTCGTATTCAGAAATGCCGTAGCACGATCCTTATTATATGCAGGTTTCCCTTTTCCCTTTGTATTCTGTATTCATCCGCTACAATAGTAAATATTGTCGATAGTGTAAGTAACCATCAGGTTATTATTGATTACACAGTACACAATTCCTAGTTATCAGACACTAGGGAGCCCCTACTTAGTAATTAGGTCACCGGCTCACCTTTTTTGAGTTCTCCTTAGGTTTCAAATAGTAAATGTGTAGCACGTAGGTTTCCCTTTTCCACTTTTTCAGTATCCAATCTGTTGCAATAATAATTTATAATGACAGTATAAGTGTTCTTGTAATTCATGTAATTTTAACAGTACTATACTTCTCTACTAAATAGGTGGAGTACCTCTTTATGGTACTTTCATAATAATTTCAGTATTTGTAAGGAAATTAAAACTCAAGAAGTATTTTGCTAATGTACAAGAGAAACCTAAAGATGTAAGAATAAAACCTTTGAGCAATATCACAATTCAAGAACTAAAAGAGACTCAATTACTACTCTCCATCACTGAGAAAGAAGACGATCCTGTCACTATGATTAAACTGCTTGAGGACTTAGATCTAGATAGGTTTCTCAGTGAGAAGAGTGGACTTAAAGAAAAATCAAAGTGGACACCATCTATTGCATCTGGTAGTACCATAGAAGCATTCTATAGAGCTGTTAATTCAGATATTGACAAAGTGATCGATCAAAAACACTATGTAAAATACAAGGATAATCTGACAAAAGGTGAAAGGTCTGCACTTAAAGAACTGACTTGCAATCCTGAGATAACCATACGCAGAGCCGATAAGGGAGGAAACGTAGTCATACTTAATACTACTGACTACAAAAGAGGAGTATTGTTACAACTGAATGATGCTAAATACTATGAAAAAATACCTAGCAATCCCTTAGTATCTTTGACAGCGATAATTAATGATCAGCTCAAAACGTGGTATGATCTCACGCTACTAGATCATGATGAGTATACATACTTGAGGGTCACCGCACCAAGGGCCCCATGTATGTATACTCTACCCAAGATACACAAATGCAGAGACAACCCCCCAGGAAGGCCTATTATTTCAGGGATAGGGGGCCCCACAGAACGATTATCCCAATATGTGGATACATTCTTACAAATGTATGTCCGCAATTTACCATCCTTTATTGAGGATACTAAACATGTATTGAACCTACTACAAGATCTGGTATGGGATGAAAGGATGATCTTAGTGACACTTGATGTAGTGTCTCTTTACTCGAATATAGACCATGATCAGGAAATACAAGCTCTTGATTACTTTTTAAGCAGAAGACCAGCGGAATTATACGATCATACACAGATGGTCCTTAAAATGACAGAGATTGTATTACATAATAATGTTTTTCTATTTGATGGACAATGGTTCCGACAACGTCTTGGTACTGCGATGGGTTCCAGGTTCGCTCCTTCCTTTGCGAACCTCTTCATGGGGAGGTTCGAGGCGGAGCGGATCTGGGGCCCATCGGGAGAAAAATGGATACAGTACATCCATTACTGGGGAAGGTACATAGACGATTGTCTATTAATATGGACAGGATCAGAAAATAAACTGAAAGAATTCTTCGAGTATATTAATGACAACGGTTTGAATCTTGAATTTACAACTAACTATAGTGTGGATAATATAACGTTTTTAGATATAGAGTTGTTCACAACTGATGGAAAACTATGCAGTCGCATGTTTAGGAAGCCAACCAGCTGCAATGCTGTACTGCATGCAAAAAGCTGCCACCCCAATAGCCAAAAGAATGCCATCCCTTACGGGGAGATGGTAAGAGCGAGACGAAATTGCACAAATGAAATTGATTTCGAGCATAACTTGGTAGACCTCTCAAATAGATTTTTGAAACGAGGTTATCAGAATAAAGTGATAACAAAATCTATTGAGAGGGCTAGGAAATTGACAAGGAATAAAACACTTGGCAAAAAACCTATTACTGTAACCTCAAAACAAACTAGGATAAGAATGATTACTAACTACAGCTCTGAGAGTGCACACCTGTTTAGTATTTTGAAAAGACACTGGCATTTACTGAGTCTTGATAAAGATCTTCTCCCCTATGTAGGAGAGATGCCAGGAGTAACATTTAGGAAAGGACGTACAATTTCTAATTATGTAAGCCCGAGCTACCCTATAAGGACACCAGAATCCGACTGGCTGACTACCAGCAGAAATGGATTTCATAAATGTGGAAAATGTAGTTCCTGTAGATGGGCCATAAAGAAAGTTAAGTCATTCAACTATAATGACACTGGTGAATACACTATTGATCACTTTATTAACTGTGATACAACATTTGTTGTATATGTTATTGTGTGTATCTGCAAAAAGATTTATGTGGGTAGCACGATTAGAAAATTGAAGGAAAGAATGGTGGAGCACTTCAGGGCATTAAAAACAGGAGATACACGTTACCCGGTAGCATCGCATATGGTTAGAACTCATGGTGACAAAGAGAAGCATATATTCAGCTACCACGGTATTGATCATGTTAAAAGAGACCCTAGAGGTGGCAACAGGACGATTCAATTACGACGCAGAGAAGTTATGTGGCTTATGAAACTTAGAGCGGTTGAACTTGGCCTAAATATAGATAATGAATTTGAATACTATTTAGGCCAAGACTGAAGCTCCTACTCATATTGCCTGAACCTATCTCCCTAACCACGGTGTTCTATGAGAATATGAATCTATGAACCATAGATTACAATGTTATCTGTTATTTTATTTGGAACCTATCTGCCATTTACTGTTAATCTATGTCAATTGGATCTTTAAACACACGATCATGTTATGAACCGCAATCCCATGATGAAAGAGGTACATGAGAAAAAGGTAAAGGGGTAACTGCTGTAATACAAATGACTAGATCTGATTCTGATCTTTCCCAGAGCAAATTATAGCATTATTGCATTGAGAATATAATGGACACACTGTATACTGTAGAAACGAGAATTAGGAACAATTAAGACTTGGTAAAAATGGCGCCTGGAATTGGTACGAAAATATACGATCAGTCGTGGAACTTTTGGATACTATAATATAATGTTCCAACATCATGTTTAAAAAGGTACTTTGAACTGATAATAAGAAATAGTAAGAATTTGAAGATACTCACGGAAGAAAATGACTAGGCAAAGATGGCGCACATATTTGAACTGTACATGGATCACCACAAGATAGCGCATGTACAACTCGTGAGTAAATTTGGATCAAAACTGTTATGGCGAGGGATACGGACAGCACGTTCTAAATATATTATTTGATTTGATATACTGAAATCAAATCAAACGAATGTACAAAATAAGACGCGATAACGGAAGTAACCATGTTAAGATGGCGCCAATATTCGATTAGCCCTTGTACCTATAAAAAGCCACTACAAGATGGCGCCCGCGTAGTACGCGAGAATAACATGGAGAGATTACAAGAAGCAGTAACGGTGAGTGCTATGGGCAGCATATTGCTTAACTCTTTAAATACTAATATTCAGGGACATTAGATCAGACTGAATCTGTCAATAGAAACTGGGATAACCTATTATAATTACGAGGACGAGAAGATTGAATTTGTGTAAAGATGAGGATAACTGATTACTAGAATGGGGATGAGGACGCTAATAATGTGGCGGAAAACGCTCACCCTTGCAATATGGGCTGTATTATGGATATAATTATATACACACTCAGTTGTAGATATTAACTGAACGCTACAACGAATTTAGCATGATACTGTAGTATTAACCACACCCCCTCACCTCAAAGAGGTACTTTACCTGTTTAGTAGAGAAGTATAGTACCGGTAAAATTACATGAATCACAAGAATACATATACTGAAATTATTATGAAAGTACCATAAAGAGGTACTCCACCTATTTAGTAGAGAAGTATAGTACTGTTAAAATTACATGAATTACAAGAACACTTATACTGTCATTATAAATTATTATTGCAACAGATTGGATACTGAAAAAGTGGAAAAGGGAAACCTACGTGCTACAGATTTACTATTTGAAACCTAAGGAGAACTCAAAAAAGGTGAGCCGGTGACCTAATTACTAAGTAGGGGCTCCCTAGTGTCTGATAACTAGGAATTGTGTACTGTGTAATCAATAATAACCTGATGGTTACTTACACTATCGACAATATTTACTATTGTAGCGGATGAATACAGAATACAAAGGGAAAAGGGAAACCTGCATATAATAAGGATCGTGCTACGGCATTTCTGAATACGAGGTGAGCATAAGGAGGTGAGCTTTAGAATGGTGATATTAATAGAGTCACAAAATAAAACTTTAAACATGGGATGAAGCTCGTGACATGAAAATGTTGTTTATATGTTATTACAGCTTTACTGTTACACCGAACTGGTGGATAGATCGCACATTGATAATTTGGATCTGAACTGGTATGTGTAATTATGATAATATATCATATCATAAGTCTACTTTAATATTCTTAAAGATCTTTTTACTGGTCATTCTTGGTTTATACTAGCTTTTTCTACCTTACACTTGGTGACTTTTGTTTTATGCTTGGCTTTATGGTCTATGTGAGATGTTTTCTATATCACTCACTAACTCGGTGGTTTTCTCTTTAAATTGAGAATAACCTATTTTTGTATATGGTAATGACCATATCTGAGTTGTAAATATTGTAATCTTACAGCCCTGAAGAAGTCTCTTGTCCGAGACGGACTAAGACGAAACACGTGTAGGCTGTCTGCTGAAATTAACTTGGAAGAAGGAATAAAGACAAAGACTGAAGAAAAGGAAAATACTTTTGTGGACTGAATTTGATTTTGAGTGCTCGGTGGTTTATTTTGTGACGTGTCGGATCACTTTGTGGTCTTGTTTGGAGTCAAGGCAACAGGCTCATATCTACCTGGAGCACCGAACTTACTTCGCTTGTTAAATATTGTCCTCAATTTGCTGTGCGCTCCAAGAAGTTGTTGTCAATCGGTTATAATTTTAAAAAAACTTAGGAGCAGCCGCAGAGGAATATGAATAGGGATAAGGAAGCAGAAGAACTTTTTGGAAATTTAGTCTCAGGCAGATCTATAGGTAATGCCATGAGGCCATCTAGACAGACTGGTACGGTAGGCCTTAGAGCTAAGTTCATTAAACTAGAGTCACTAAAACGAACTGAACTCAATAAATGGTGGGATGCCGCAACCTTAAAGCAGTATCTTAAACTAAATAGAATCCCTCGAGGATTAAGATCGCAAGTCATACCAACATATGAAGATCTAGAACCTGATCTATACATAGCGTGGGAGAAAGAATTAAACTCTAATGCTAGAAACCTTATTGCGATTTTGATCGAAAATGCGGAAAGAAAAATTGCGAAGTTGCTTACTGAGATCTCTAAAATAGAAGAAGAGATCAAAGAATTAAACCTCCCGGAAGCAACAATTAAAAACTATACCACTTTAGATGAGATATTGAATGAACTGCAGAATGATATAAAACAAAGGAAAGCTAGAAAACTTAAACGTGACGAGAAAGACTATACATCTGGTCGCATATATACTTTTGCCAAAAGGTTTGATTACCTAGTGAAGAGTGCATCTACTACTAAACGAAGGAACGGCACCCCATCATCTAGTGAGATAGAACCAGAGTCTAGCAATGTATCAAGTAGTGAGAATGAAGATAACTTAGAACCAACAACTTCTACTACACCAGAGACATCTTTTTTAGACGAGGTTCAGAGATTGAGACGAGGAAACAGGGATCTGGAGAGGAACAGGGATCCAAATGCAAAAAAACAAGGAGAGGTGGGAGGGGCGGTAGGAGATCAGGCAGAAAGAGTAGGGGTGAGAACAAGATCTTGGAAACCATAATTCAAACTGATGTCAATGAAATTGGAGATATTGAGATTGTTAATCTGTCATCCATGGAACTGTCTGATGATATGACTTGTTTACTAAGCAAAGGTATGGGTTTCTGTCCTATGGCTAACTCTGATTGGTATATGACGAAAATAGACCTGTTCAGATTTGTAAGGAAATTAAAACTCAAGAAGTATTTTGCTAATGTACAAGAGAAACCTAAAGATGTAAGAATAAAACCTTTGAGCAATATCACAATTCAAGAACTAAAAGAGACTCAATTACTACTCTCCATCACTGAGAAAGAAGACGATCCTGTCACTATGATTAAACTGCTTGAGGACTTAGATCTAGATAGGTTTCTCAGTGAGAAGAGTGGACTTAAAGAAAAATCAAAGTGGACACCATCTATTGCATCTGGTAGTACCATAGAAGCATTCTATAGAGCTGTTAATTCAGATATTGACAAAGTGATCGATCAAAAACACTATGTAAAATACAAGGATAATCTGACAAAAGGTGAAAGGTCTGCACTTAAAGAACTGACTTGCAATCCTGAGATAACCATACGCAGAGCCGATAAGGGAGGAAACGTAGTCATACTTAATACTACTGACTACAAAAGAGGAGTATTGTTACAACTGAATGATGCTAAATACTATGAAAAAATACCTAGCAATCCCTTAGTATCTTTGACAGCGATAATTAATGATCAGCTCAAAACGTGGTATGATCTCACGCTACTAGATCATGATGAGTATACATACTTGAGGGTCACCGCACCAAGGGCCCCATGTATGTATACTCTACCCAAGATACACAAATGCAGAGACAACCCCCCAGGAAGGCCTATTATTTCAGGGATAGGGGGCCCCACAGAACGATTATCCCAATATGTGGATACATTCTTACAAATGTATGTCCGCAATTTACCATCCTTTATTGAGGATACTAAACATGTATTGAACCTACTACAAGATCTGGTATGGGATGAAAGGATGATCTTAGTGACACTTGATGTAGTGTCTCTTTACTCGAATATAGACCATGATCAGGAAATACAAGCTCTTGATTACTTTTTAAGCAGAAGACCAGCGGAATTATACGATCATACACAGATGGTCCTTAAAATGACAGAGATTGTATTACATAATAATGTTTTTCTATTTGATGGACAATGGTTCCGACAACGTCTTGGTACTGCGATGGGTTCCAGGTTCGCTCCTTCCTTTGCGAACCTCTTCATGGGGAGGTTCGAGGCGGAGCGGATCTGGGGCCCATCGGGAGAAAAATGGATACAGTACATCCATTACTGGGGAAGGTACATAGACGATTGTCTATTAATATGGACAGGATCAGAAAATAAACTGAAAGAATTCTTCGAGTATATTAATGACAACGGTTTGAATCTTGAATTTACAACTAACTATAGTGTGGATAATATAACGTTTTTAGATATAGAGTTGTTCACAACTGATGGAAAACTATGCAGTCGCATGTTTAGGAAGCCAACCAGCTGCAATGCTGTACTGCATGCAAAAAGCTGCCACCCCAATAGCCAAAAGAATGCCATCCCTTACGGGGAGATGGTAAGAGCGAGACGAAATTGCACAAATGAAATTGGTTTCGAGCATAACTTGGTAGACCTCTCAAATAGATTTTTGAAACGAGGTTATCAGAATAAAGTGATAACAAAATCTATTGAGAGGGCTAGGAAATTGACAAGGAATAAAACACTTGGCAAAAAACCTATTACTGTAACCTCAAAACAAACTAGGATAAGAATGATTACTAACTACAGCTCTGAGAGTGCACACCTGTTTAGTATTTTGAAAAGACACTGGCATTTACTGAGTCTTGATAAAGATCTTCTCCCCTATGTAGGAGAGATGCCAGGAGTAACATTTAGGAAAGGACGTACAATTTCTAATTATGTAAGCCCGAGCTACCCTATAAGGACACCAGAATCCGACTGGCTGACTACCAGCAGAAATGGATTTCATAAATGTGGAAAATGTAGTTCCTGTAGATGGGCCATAAAGAAAGTTAAGTCATTCAACTATAATGACACTGGTGAATACACTATTGATCACTTTATTAACTGTGATACAACATTTGTTGTATATGTTATTGTGTGCACCTGCAAAAAGATTTATGTGGGTAGCACGATTAGAAAATTGAAGGAAAGAATGGTGGAGCACTTCAGGGCATTAAAAACAGGAGATACACGTTACCCGGTAGCATCGCATATGGTTAGAACTCATGGTGACAAAGAGAAGCATATATTCAGCTACCACGGTATTGATCATGTTAAAAGAGACCCTAGAGGTGGCAACAGGACGATTCAATTACGACGCAGAGAAGTTATGTGGCTTATGAAACTTAGAGCGGTTGAACTTGGCCTAAATATAGATAATGAATTTGAATACTATTTAGGCCAAGACTGAAGCTCCTACTCATATTGCCTGAACCTATCTCCCTAACCACGGTGTTCTATGAGAATATGAATCTATGAACCATAGATCACAATGTTATCTGTTATTTTATTTGGAACCTATCTGCCATTTACTGTTAATCGATGTCAATTGGATCTTTAAACACACGATCATGTTATGAACCGCAATCCCATGATGAAAGAGGTACATGAGAAAAAGGTAAAGGGGTAACTGCTGTAATACAAATGACTAGATCTGATTCTGATCTTTCCCAGAGCAAATTATAGCATTATTGCATTGAGAATATAATGGACACACTGTATACTGTAGAAACGAGAATTAGGAACAATTAAGACTTGGTAAAAATGGCGCCTGGAATTGGTACGAAAATATACGATCAGTCGTGGAACTTTTGGATACTATAATATAATGTTCCAACATCATGTTTAAAAAGGTACTTTGAACTGATAATAAGAAATAGTAAGAATTTGAAGATACTCACGGAAGAAAATGACTAGGCAAAGATGGCGCACATATTTGAACTGTACATGGATCACCACAAGATAGCGCATGTACAACTCGTGAGTAAATTTGGATCAAAACTGTTATGGCGAGGGATACGGACAGCACGTTCTAAATATATTATTTGATTTGATATACTGAAATCAAATCAAACGAATGTACAAAATAAGACGCGATAACGGAAGTAACCATGTTAAGATGGCGCCAATAATCGATTAGCCCTTGTACCTATAAAAAGCCACTACAAGATGGCGCCCGCGTAGTACGCGAGAATAACATGGAGAGATTACAAGAAGCAGTAACGGTGAGTGCTATGGGCAGCATATTGCTTAACTCTTTAAATACTAATATTCAGGGACATTAGATCAGACTGAATCTGTCAATAGAAACTGGGATAACCTATTATAATTACGAGGACGAGAAGATTGAATTTGTGTAAAGATGAGGATAACTGATTACTAGAATGGGGATGAGGACGCTAATAATGTGGCGGAAAACGCTCACCCTTGCAATATGGGCTGTATTATGGATATAATTATATACACACTCAGTTGTAGATATTAACTGAACGCTACAACGAATTTAGCATGATACTGTAGTATTAACCACACCCCCTCACCTCAAAGAGGTACTTTACCTGTTTAGTAGAGAAGTATAGTACCGGTAAAATTACATGAATCACAAGAATACATATACTGAAATTATTATGAAAGTACCATAAAGAGGTACTCCACCTATTTAGTAGAGAAGTATAGTACTGTTAAAATTACATGAATTACAAGAACACTTATACTGTCATTATAAATTATTATTGCAACAGATTGGATACTGAAAAAGTGGAAAAGGGAAACCTACGTGCTACAGATTTACTATTTGAAACCTAAGGAGAACTCAAAAAAGGTGAGCCGGTGACCTAATTACTAAGTAGGGGCTCCCTAGTGTCTGATAACTAGGAATTGTGTACTGTGTAATCAATAATAACCTGATGGTTACTTACACTATCGACAATATTTACTATTGTAGCGGATGAATACAGAATACAAAGGGAAAAGGGAAACCTGCATATAATAAGGATCGTGCTACGGCATTTCTGAATACGAGGTGAGCATAAGGAGGTGAGCTTTAGAATGGTGATATTAATAGAGTCACAAAATAAAACTTTAAACATGGGATGAAGCTCGTGACATGAAAATGTTGTTTATATGTTATTACAGCTTTACTGTTACACCGAACTGGTGGATAGATCGCACATTGATAATTTGGATCTGAACTGGTATGTGTAATTATGATAATATATCATATCATAAGTCTACTTTAATATTCTTAAAGATCTTTTTACTGGTCATTCTTGGTTTATACTAGCTTTTTCTACCTTACACTTGGTGACTTTTGTTTTATGCTTGGCTTTATGGTCTATGTGAGATGTTTTCTATATCACTCACTAACTCGGTGGTTTTCTCTTTAAATTGAGAATAACCTATTTTTGTATATGGTAATGACCATATCTGAGTTGTAAATATTGTAATCTTACAGCCCTGAAGAAGTCTCTTGTCCGAGACGGACTAAGACGAAACACGTGTAGGCTGTCTGCTGAAATTAACTTGGAAGAAGGAATAAAGACAAAGACTGAAGAAAAGGAAAATACTTTTGTGGACTGAATTTGATTTTGAGTGCTCGGTGGTTTATTTTGTGACGTGTCGGATCACTTTGTGGTCTTGTTTGGAGTCAAGGCAACAGGCTCATATCTACCTGGAGCACCGAACTTACTTCGCTTGTTAAATATTGTCCTCAATTTGCTGTGCGCTCCAAGAAGTTGTTGTCAATCGGTTATAATATCAAATAGCAGTGATCACATTTTTATGTTGGAATCTATCTGGGCTGAATGCTACTCGTAAGTGACAACTTGTGCAAGAGACTGACCAGCGTCGCTTTGCTTTGTTAACGGAAATTCATGCCATCTTTAAGGACAAGACACTGCTTAACCAATTAGGGTTTACTATAATACTGTTGTTTGCTGATTTCAAACAGTGTCAATAAGAGCGAAGGCTATTTTAGCTAGTAAAGGTTTATGTATCAAATTGAGCAGGTTATTGCCGATGTGAGGGGAAGTTTGGCTGTTGCTCAACTAGTGGTCTATGGGATTAAATATGTCTTAGCAGCAATATATGGGCCTAATATAGATGACCCAGTGGTTTTTAATACACTTGTGCTTAATTTACTTGAACTCCAGGCAACATTAATAGTCATGGGAGACTTCAATTGTATTATGGATCAGAGGCTAGATACAACCTCTTGACGATTAGTTGTTAGGCTGCCAAAACTGCGGAATGCAATCTAAGAATCGGCAAGCCTCCGTGGTATACAAGATGCTTGGAGAGAACTTTATTCAAATTCCCTGCATTTTACATTTTATTCTTGCCCACATAGGCAATACTCGAGGTAAGATATAGCGTGGGTTATCAATGTGGTGTATAACACTTTAAAGATAGGGATCTGCCCTAAGATCACTTCAGATCATAACCCAATATGATTAAAAGTCCAAGCGTCAATGGTTGTTAATAAGAGTCCGTCCTTTTTCTTTTCTACCCTCTCTACTATCTGAGGATGAATATATTCAATATATTGGGAACTCTTGGTTTAATTTCTGAGTTTTAATCTTGGCACAGACTCTTCTTATAAAATCCGGGACTCTATGAAGGCCTACGTCTGAGGTATTACTCAGCAATTTATTCTATCTAAGAACAGAACTAAAAAGGCTGTCACTAAGGCGGCCTTGGTTACTTTAACTGGCTTGGAACTATCTCATGCCAAAGCTGTTAGAAGACAGGATGAGGATCAATGTTCAATGTATTTGAAATTAGTAGAAGCAAAGGAGAAGGCATCAGGGATCATTAAGAAAAAGGTGGCAGTCATCTTCAATAAAGTCTGTTCTGAACAATATGAATCCAGAGAACAAGCCGGGAGAGTATTGGCCTTTAAAATTCCTGATAAAAAAGCTAAAAATTGCATTGCTGAGATTAAGGGGGAGGATAATGTGATTCACTTTGGACTTTGGGTGATTTTGGAACAATCTGCTCTCTTTTATGAAGATCAATATGCTCCTTCAAATGTGGCATACCAAGGGGAGATCTTTGGCTAATTATATAAAGCATCATTTACAGCCCAGGAGGCCACCCAATTAGAGCAGGAGATATTGGAAGAGGATATATGGTCTGCCTTAGCATTTTATCTACCTCATTGGGCTTCACCTGGTGTCTAGTTTTGAAAAAAGATTAGGTTTGGTATTTTACCAAAATAGCTGCTGAGCCCAGGACCAAAAACCCAGGTGCCCTAACCCCAACCCAGGTAGTTTTATTATAAGGGAATGGGGGAATGCTGGGTGGCAGGACATTTGTGGTCCACACAGATTCCAGAACTTTCCCATATAGAACATTGAGAAAAGAGTGATTTATTTCAGCAACATTTGAGGTTTGCAAGGGATTCTGGGTAGGGGAATCATGGGAACTCTCCAGGGTGTCTTGTTTTCAGAAATGTATGGGTTTGGTAGGTTTCCCAAATGGCCACCGAGCCCGGGGCCAAAAACTCATGGGACCCATGCTAAACCAGGTTGGTAAGTTATACATCATTTTGATATCACCTCAATAGGTTTTGGGCCCTTCCCTGCTGCGGGTACTTGGCATACCCACACAAATGAGGAACCATTTCTATTGGGATACTTGGAGAAATGCTGAGGGTAGGAAATGTGTTGTTTCTTTCTGAAGCATGAACATTTTGGCACAATAATGCAAGGAGAATGTCACTGTCACATTTGGAGGTTTGCATGACATTGTGGGTAAGATACATTTTTGGGATCCACACGAGAGGCATCACCATGTACTCCCATGGGTGTTCAGTTTATGAAAATATCTACGGATGGTAGGGTTTTCTTAGAAGGAATGTACACCTTGGCAGAGAGACAAAAAAGACAAATATTATTGCACAGCCATCTATTTCTTAAGCACACACACACATACTGGTTGGATTTGGCACAAGAGTGAGTGATGGTTCAGTATATAGAATGTTATTAACAAGAGATTTCACATAACTGAAATGCACTGTCAATAATTTAAAGGACAAAAACTGAACCAGTGACTTGCAGCTTGTGAGCTGTCAAGCTATGTCAAGGCCCTAACTGCTTTACAGGCCATTCACACATCTTTCATACTTGATACACACACGACCATTCACACTATCTGCACAAAACCAATACATTACAACATTCACAAAAAGGGACAAGGTAAACCCTGCTTGAAAAAGACATAAAAGACAAATATTTCTGCACAACCACCTATTCCTCAAGCACACATACATACCTGCTGGATTTGGCATGAGGGTGAGTGATGGTTGAGTATATACAGTTGTAGAAATGCATAAACAACATTTGATGGACAGAATGCAGAACAATGTCATACATTCACCCCAGTACAGAGATATGGGCCTAAATCCTTCATTTTTTTGCTCACCATGACATTCCAGTTTGAACCAAGCCATATGTAAATCAGTCTTGACCCTTTACCCTATGGGAACAGACCAGCCCAAACTTCCAAGCCAGGCCCTCCCTGGACTGGAAACAAGCATCCTTGAACAGGATTTGGGCTTTCAGCCCTCATCAGCCAGGATAGCTTGATTTCAGTGGCATGGAGAGCATGGGACTCACGTCTGAGCATACCCATCCCAATGGGGTGAGAATTGCAAAAACAACAGTTGATGGACAGAATGCAGAACAATGTCATACATTCATCCCAGTACAGATATCTGGGCCTAAATCCACAGTTTTTTGCTCATTACTCCATTCCAATTTCAACCAAGCCATATGCAGATCAGTCTTGACACTGTGCTGCATGGGAACAGTCCAGCCCGAACTGCCAGTCCAGGTTTGCCCTTGCCTGGAAAAATGAAATGCACTGTTAATAATTGAAAGGATGAGAAACTGAACCATTGACATACAGCTCCTGAGCTGTAAAATCACGATAAGACACCAACCTCTTTACAGGTCATTCATAAACCTTTCATACGTTTTCCACATACAAAACCAATCACACCACTAGCAACGGGCCCAGCACATCACAACAGTCAGACCAGCAGACAGAATCATTCAAGGGCCCTTTACTTTCAGACACTCACATTTCTGAGACATCAACCACACCATCTCAAAGATTTCATGGAGTGGTGTTTGGCTAGCAGTGTGTGTAGAGACCAGCAGCAGGTCACTACTCACACATTGCCACCCAAGCACCAGTCCACGCACACTGCCAGCCGAGTGCCAGTCCAGAAACACCACCAGCCAAGCACCAGTCCATGCATACTGCCATCTAAGCGCCAGTCCATGCACACTGCCAGTCAAGTTACAGGTCACGCCCACCACCAGCCAAGCACCAGTCTAGGCATACCTCCAGCCAAGCGCCAGTCCACACAACACCACCAGACAAGTGCCAGTCCACGCGCACCACCAGCCAAGCGCCAGTCAAAGCACACCACCAGGCAAGCACCAGTCCACACACACCGCCAGCCAAGTGCGAGTCTATGCACACCACCAGCCTAGACACACCACCATCATAAATATGATTTTTTATACAAAAAAGTAAATACAAACAAATACCAAATAGATACAAATCTACTAACACAAAATATGAAACTAAATACATTGCACAAATGCCAACCTTGAACCTGAACAAAAAACAATAGCGAACAGGCAGTTCATGGTACATTCTAAAACAAGCAGGCACACACAGGGCAGGGTTAGAAGGACACTCGGGGCTGTACATGGGAGTCTCCATCCACGTACCTCTTCGCCAACAGACTCTACATCTCCTACTGGGAAAGTCTTTTGAGGGTATGGGAGGAATATGATCAGGAAAGTGGCGATCTTTCAATCCAGCCTAATCCTCTACCACTCCAACTTCAGGAACACTTACCACTACAACACAGCTGCCTTTTACAGACTCATGAAACTTAGCAAAAGTTATCTTTGACAAGAATCCTTGAATACAACAAAAGCATTAAAGGTTGCCAAGTGGAAAAGATGGATAGCCAACTTCTTATATCAAATTTAAGCCTTACAAAGAGCAGCGTAAGGTTCCAACCTCTGATCTACTCTATCAACACCACCCAGGTGCCTTTTATAGTCTAAAATGCACACAGGTTTGCACACTTCAGCAACCTGACCCCAAACAGTCACAGGTGAAGTGCTTTCATCATAGATGGTAGTCAGCATGTAGACATCTCTCCTATCTGAAAACTTCACAGCTAGTCAGTCCTCGCAATGCACTGCACTGTCCCCACACAAGCTTTTGACAAACAAGTTCTTTTGGGGAACCTTTACGGTTAGAGCAGATTGTGCCACATGCCACTTTGGCCAATTCCCTGAACAACAGCACACAAGTGTAGAAATGATCTGCATTTAAATGGTGACCTTTGTTAAAAAGTCCTCTACCAAGTTCCCACACAATTTTTCTCAGTCACTCTAAAAGTGTATGGAAAACCCAGGGTGTAAATCCTGGATTCCTTACCAGTGAACACCCTGAAATTAGAGACATATCCAGTCCTACTGTCACACAGCATATGCAGCTTAATTGCATAGCTTGCTCTCTTACTAGGAATGTGTTTCCAAAACTCTAGAGGCCCTGAACAAGATCTAAGACTCATCCACTGCTATTTCTTTCCCTGGAGCAGAAATCTCAGAAATTCGATCTACAAAGAGATCAAAGACAGGCCAAATCTTAAAATGACGGTCACAATCAGGGTGATCTTGTGGCAATGCTAAACCATTATCGACAGAATGCAGCATCCAAAGCACTAGCAAATACCTATCACGACTCATGACTGCCAGAAATATAGCTGTTGCCATCACAGGGCTAGTAATATGAAACATTGATAACTACCTCAGCAAGCCCATCAAAAAAGTTAAACCCAAGTACTTCTTCATCTCTTCAAGATTTGTGGGAGTCCACCGGGTAGCCCTAGAGTGGGGTCTAAGGCTGGTAATGTTGTCCCTTAAAAACTGTTCAGCATACAAATTAGTTTGCTCAATATTCTCTGGCAAAAATACATCATCGATAAACAACTGCAAAAAATGTATAGTCAACAAGTTTTCAGTATTCACTCTAACACCCGAGAACACCAGTAAAGTCAGACAATGCGACTGCACCATGCCCGGGGCCACCCAAGGGTCATCACTTCCAATGGGAAGGCTTGCAGCCCCAGACTGCAGCCTAGTTGCCTCTTGTTGCACTATTGGCACATCAATGTCCTCCCCTAAAATAGACCTTCTATCCGCACTAAGAGAATCTTCATTCACGGTGAGAGTAGCTTCATCATCCGATGATTCCGTGTGGAGAAAAAAATCACTGCCTGATTCTTCCACTCCCTCCTCTTCCTTAGATGCACAGTCAGTCTCTGATCCATGGTCAGAGGAAGACTCAAAAAGCATACCAACAACCTGCTGAGCAGTAATCCTGTGGCTGGCCTTTAGCCTTACTAAGAAAGGAAACTGCACAAACAAGTCAACAACAACCAACACTGTGCAAAATAGGTAAGTAAAAAAAGTGTGCCTTTATCACAAAGATCTATATACTCTAAAACTATACGGTTCACTTGCAAAAGACAGCTACACTCACCAGCACCTAATTCAAAAGAAGAGGGACGGTGCAACAGGATGAAGTCAAACTATTCCGTATATATTCCAAAATAGGTTCTTCATTAGATTTTCAATTAAAAGCATGAACATCAACCAACGTGTTTCGTTCCAGATGGAACTTTGTCAGGGCAAAATAATCTCTATCCAGGTTCAACAATCAAGTGATTTAACAATTGGAATAAATTTTGTCAAGGACCGGTTTCTAAACAAAATTTTGTAAGCACGTTCAGCATTTCACAGTTTTCCAAGTTGATCAATTTGTCTCAACAGTACCCAAAGTAGTCTTTGCGTAATAGCTTTGACTTTATACTCTATCATATAAAAAGGAGAATCCAAGGGCCAAAGTAACAGCCAATGTTCTTCATCAGTATCAACGTTTGCGGTCTCAGTGCCAGTCCCTCATACAGACTCCCTCTGCAGAGACACATAAAAAACCAACAATATCCCACTAGAATGTAAAAACAAAACCAATTACTCACAAGACAACAAAATACACATCGAGCACAAATGCAAAATGTTTTTGACACTCAAAAAACAGAAGCCAAACATACTGTTCATATTACACCATATTCCAAAAACACATTCATGCAGAGAAATGTAAGTCATTTACATTGTACCAAAAATGTCACATATGAAACACATGCAACTACACAAACAGCAGAACCACCAGTAATGAAACCACAACCTAGAAAAGTCTAAAGAGCAAAAGCCTTGAACTAGGTCAAAAAGGGAGAAATAAAGCATTACAATTACAATTCACAAGAAATACAACTATTAACATAATAACACACTATGGAACTACCCAAATGGTCAATCTGCCAGATGGGCCTTCAAATAGGGCTGAGAAAAATGATGGGTGATCTTGCCCAAGAGATCGAGTGAGGTAATCTGCCAGGCAGATCTGTCTCCCACAGAAATGGCCCTCCCCTGGCAAAAGAAATACATCCCGGATGCCTAGTATGGTTTTCGGTTTGCAGCCATTATCCCGCAGACTTTTAGGCCACATACTATGATACCGCAAGGTCATTGACCCCGCATACCATCATCCTTCATTTTTTTTACAACGCATGTGCTTTTATCACGCATGCCTTTACAACGAAATACGTTGTAAAGGCATGTTTGGTAAATGCATTTGCGTTGTAAACCACGCCGATGAGAGAGGTAAGTGAGTTTGGGTTAATTTTTTTGGGGTGGGGGTTGTGCTGGGGTAGTGATTGTGTAGTGTAGTGTTGTGTTAGTGTAGTGTAGAGTTGTGGTGGTTGTTTAGTGTAGGGTCGTGCTGGGGGAAGTGTAATAGGTGTTAGGGTAGTGTTGTAGTGTTTGTGTAGTGTAGGGTCATGCTGGGGTGTAGTGTTTTAGGGTTTTGGGTAGTGTTGTAGTGTAGGGTCATGCAGGGGTAGTGTTTTAGGGTTTAGGGTAGTGTTGTAGTGTTTGTGTACTGTAGGGTCATGCTGGGGTGTAGTGTTTTAGGGTTTATGGTAGTGTTGTAGTGTTTGCGTAGTGTAGGGTCATGTTGGGTGTAGTGTTTTAGGGTTTAGGGTAGTGTTGTAGTGTTTGCGTAGTGTAGGGTCATGCTGGGGTGTGGTGTTTTAGGGTTTAGGGTAGTGTTGTAGTGTTTGTGTAGTGTAGGGTTATGCTAGGGTGTAGTGTTTTAGGGTTTAGGGTAGTGTTGTAGTGTTTGTGTAGTGTAGGGTCATGCTGGGTTTAGTGGTTTAGGGTTTTGGGTAGTGTTGTAGTGTAGGGTCATGCTGGGGGTAGTGTTTTAGGGTTTTGGGTAGTGTTGTAGTGTAGGGTCATGTTGGGGGTAGTGTTTTAGGGTTTTGGGTAGTGTTGTAGTGTAGGGTCATGCTAGGGGAAATGTTATAGGGTTTTGGGTAGTGTTGTAGTGTACGGTCATGCTGGGATGTAGTGCTTTAGGGTTTAGGGTAGTGTTGTAATATTTGTGTAGTGTAGGGTCATGCTGGGGTGTAGTGTTTTAGGGTTTAGGGTGGTGTTGTAGTGTTTGCGTAGTGTAGGGTCATACTGGGTGTAGTGTTTTAGGGTTTAGGGTAGTGTTGTAGTGTTTGCGTAGTGTAGCGTCATGCTGGGGTGTAGTGTTGTAGGGTTTCAGGGTAGTGTTGTAGTGTTTGTGTAGTGTAGGGTTATGCTGGGGGTAGTGTTTTAGGGTTTAGGGTAGTGTTATAGTATTTGTGTAGTGTAGGGTCATGCTGGGATGAAGTGTTTTAGGGTGTAGGGTAGTGTTGTAGTGTTTGTGTAGTGTAGAGTCATGCTGGGGTGTAGTGTATTAAGGTAGTGTTGTAGTGTTTGTGTAGGGAAGTAAAGTGCTTTATGGTAGTGTTCGGGGGTTGTGCTGGGTAGTGTAAATGTAGGTAATGGACTGTGTGTCAAGGGTGGGTGGTGTAGGGGTACTACATTAGAGTGTAGTGTAAGGTAGGGTAGGGAACTGTTACTTACCTTTACTACTTTTACAACAAGTATACCTTTAACATGCATGCCTTTTTGTTTTAAAGGCATGCGTGCTAAAAGTATATTCGTTTTAAAAGTTTGCGATCTCTTAGATTGCGGACTAATAGTACTTGCGGGATTATTTTTGCGGGATGATGGTATGCGGGATGTTTTTATGCTGGCTAACGTCATATATTCATGGTTTTCTGCTTCCCTACTCACACTTAGGGTGGAAAGGCCAAACAGAGTGTCGATCTCTTCACAAGAGGGGCAGAAAAAAAATTACCCATACTTTACGCCCTTGGATGCAATCATGTCAATTTCCTTATACACAAAACAAAATCCCTGCTGCGTATTGGGTTTTCTGCCCCCAGCAGAAATCCAAAAAAGGGCTGATTTGCCCCCGGGGACAGAATACATATATGAAAAAAATCTGTCCCCTGGCAGCGACCCTTGCCCAAGGTGTTGCTTCCATTTTGATTTTAAAAACACCCCTGGTGTCTAGTGGGGTTTTCTGTGGGCAAAAAGGTCAAACAATGGACCAATCTGCCCCAAAGGGGCATAATACACACTCAAATCAAATCCGCCCCCTGGAAGCAACCCTTGCGCAAGGGGTTCCTTCCATTTACATTTTAAAGAAGTCCCTGTTGTCTAGTGGGGTTTTCTGCTACCCCAGGGGGCAGAGAGGCAACAAAAAGGGATGTTCTGCCTACAGGGGTGGCAGAATAAACACACAAAACAAATTTGCCCCCTGGGAGCAACCCTTGGCCAAGGGGTCACTTCCATTTTAATTTTAAGGAACTCCCTGGTGTCTAGTGAGGTTTTCTGCACCCCCATCAGGGCATATAGGCCACAAAAAGGGCCGATCTGCACCCTGGGGAGGCAGAATACATATAAAAAACAATATGCCCCGGAAGCAACCCTAGCCCAAGCAGTCACTTTTATATTATTTAAAAAAAAATCCATGGTGTCTAGTGGGGTTTTCTGCACCCTGGGGGTAGAAAGGCAAAATAAAAGGGCCAATATGCCCCCAGGGAGGAAAGAATACATAAAAAAAATTATATGCCCCCTGGAAGCGACCTCTGCCCAAGGGGTTGCTTCAATTTTATTTTTTAGATATCCCTAGCTCTTGAGGGCTTTTCTGGCCCCCTCCTGGGGCCAGAAACACCAACAAATACAGGTGATCTGTTCCCGGGGGGGCCATAAAAGTCTTAACAATATTTGGCCCCATGAGGAAGTGACCCTTGCCCAAGGGGTCCCTTCTGTTAACTAAATAATGGATCCCTGGTGCCTAGTGGGGCAATCCTGCTTCATGATCATGATGCTGTGCGTGATCGTGCAGCAGGAATCACCTGATTCAACCCCCTCTGCATCCTCTGTAAAACCTTCAAGTAGATCCCCCCAAAGCCAGGAACACTTTCACCCACACACTGATAACAAGCAGGCTTAACTACGGAAACGCTCTTTATGTTGGAATCAACAAATCCCTGCTCCGCAAACTCCAGACCATTAGGAATACTGTGGCCAGACTTGTCCTCAGCATCCTGTGAGTTGAGCACATCACCCAACACCTGCAAGAACTCCACTGGCTCCCTGTTGAGAAGTCAGTAACATTCAAGATACTCACCCATGCCAACAAATCCTTAAAAAAACATCGGACCAAAATACCTCAATGAAAGAGTCTATTGAAAGTAAATTCTGCTCTGCCGACCTAGCCCTAGCAGAAACCCCATACATCCACAGAACAAGAGCGGGTAGATGAGCCATTCTACATTGCAGCCAAGGCCTGAAATGAGCTCCCACTCAACATAAGATTCTCTTCTACTCTGTACACCTTCAGGAACAGCCTCAAGGCCTAGCTTTTTAGCTGACTCAATGCTGCATCCCTCCAACCCAGAGCACCTTGAGACCCTCTCGGGTGAGTTGTTGCTGATTGATTGATTGATTGATTGATTGATTGATTGATTGATTGAGCAAGAAAGCTCTATTTTGTATAGTCCTAAATTAGGCGCCAGCATGCACACATAGCATTCCTTCAGGTAACATACACCTTGGCTGTGGAAATACAACACATGCAAAACCAGAGGAGGGGATTGGCAAATGTTGCCACTTACTCTGCATATGCCAAGGGGCAGTTGCCTGGATTTGATTAGGTGTCCCCTTCCAGGCACTTGACACCGTCATTGACAGAGAGGGGCAATAGATGCTAGCTGAGGGCTGGTACAATGGCTTGCACATCCTCCTATTGAGCATTTACACACCAACCACCAACCAAGGAGCTTTTTGTGCCAGTTCACTCCCAAAAATGATTTTGCGTGTGGTACATTCTAAAACAAGCATGCACACACAGCGCAGGGTTAGAAGGACACTCGGGACAGTACATAGAGGGGATCTCCTCGGGCTCGCCGTTAGATCCTCTTCCACCTAAATTCTGGAAACTCTTTCGGGAAGAGCTCTTCCCGCCACTCTTCTCCATCTGTTGTCAGTCCCCTGAGTTGGCACAGGTTCCGGATTGCTGGAAGTTGGCAGTGGTATCCCCTCTCCTAAAAAAAGACACTCTGGACCCTACTTGTCCAGCAAATTATAGACCTATTTCGTTGCTCCCATTCCCAATTAAAATCTTGGAGAAACTGGTGACTAAACATCTTTCCAGTTTTATGGAGAGCAACGCATGTCTGGACGTGGCCCAGTTTGGCTTTAGACCTGCCCATGGGACGGAGTCTGCATTGGTGACAGTGCTAGACGACCTGCGGACGCGTGCCGACCAAGGTCGAGCGGCTTTCTTAGTACTACTCGACATGTCGGCCGCGTTCGACACAGTCAGCCACACGATCCTCATTAGGAGATTGGAGGAAATAGGGGTATCGGGACTGGTGCTGGATTGGCTGGTATCCTATCTCGACAACCGTCACCAAATTGTTGCCCTGCCACCCTTTAAATCTAACATTAGAAAGATAGGGCAGGGCGTGCCTCAGGGATCGGCCATCAGCCCGATCCTATTCAACCGCTACCTCTGCCCCTTGATTCAGTTGATAAAATCTTACGGCATAGCGGTCACCAACTATGCGGATGACACCCAACTTGTCTTCGCGTTTGAGGGCAAGGAGGCAGTGCCGCAAGAAATTTTCAACCAGTGCATGTCCATGACGGCGGCATGGTTGTGCCGTAATTCTTTGCAATTTAACAGTTCTAAAACGGAGGTGTTGCACTGTTCTACGGACCTCTCACCTAGGCCTTTGCCATCAAATTTCTGGCCTCCAACCTTTCGGGATACTGGTATGCCGGCACAATCAGTCAGAAATTTGGGGGTGATGTTTGACTCCAGCATGCAGCTTGATGGGTCGGTAAATAAAACAGTGGCCACTTGTATGGCCCTTCTGCGAATGCTGCGGAAAATATTACCGATGCTCCCGGCACAGTCCAGGCCAGAAGTAGTGAGAAGTATCATCCTAAGTAGGCTTGACTACTGCAACTCACTACTTCTAGGGGCCACAAAGACCCTGGTGGCAAAACTGCAACGAGTGCAAAATCTCGCCGCCAAGCTGGCTCTCTCACGTAGTTGGTTTGACTCTTCAACAAAAGCGCTTAGGGAGCTCCATTGGCTTCCAATCCCTCAGAGGATTGAGTTTAAAGCCCTCTGTCTGGTACATAAAGCCCTTCATGGACAGGGCCCCTCCTCCTTGCAGAACCTGTTTTCCTGGTACGTACCTGCCAGATCTCTTCGTTCGGCCTCAGCATGTATGGTGACAGTTCCCAAGATTCTGAGGATTCGGTTAGTAGGCCGTTCCTTTAGATTCACTGCGGCAAAATTGTGGAATTCTATACCTCTTGGCTTACGCCGCACAGATGATCTCACTTCCTTTAAGAAGGCGTTGAAAACATTTTTGTTTCCCATAACCTGTTAAAACCCCTTCTGTAGACTTCGCAACTGTCTGTACACTGTGATGTGTCATCTAAGTCTAAGCGCCAGGATACCCGATGGGTGACAGTCATTGTGCTATATAAGAGCACCAATACATACATACATACATACATAGGAGTCTCCATCCGCCTACCTCTTCACCAACAGACTCTACATCTCCTACTGAGAAAGCCCCCCGCCCCTCTGCGCCTTGAGACCCTCACAGGTAAGTAGCGGGCTGTACACATACTCCGATTGATTGATTGATTGATTGAAAGTTGCCAAGTGGAAAAGATGGAAAGCCAACTTCTTATACCAAATGTAAGCCTTTCGAAGAGCAGCGTTAGGTTCCAACCTCTGATCTACTCTATCAACACCACCCATGTGCCTAATATTGTCTAAAATGCACACAAGTTTGCGCACTTCAGCAGCCTGACCCCAAACAATCACAGGTGAAGTGCTTTCATCATAAATGGTAGTCAGCATGTAGACATCTCTCCTATCTGAAAGATTCACAGCTAGAAGTTCCTCGCAATGCACTGCACTGTCCCACACAAGCTTATGACAAACAAGGTCTTTTGGAAAACATTTACAGTTAGAGCAGATTGTGCCACAAGTAACAGTGTCCACTTTAGCCAATTCCCCGAACAACTGCACACAAGTGTAGAAGTTATCTGCATATAAATGGTGACCTTTGTTAAAAAGTCATTTAACAAGTTCCCACACAATTTTCTCAGTCACTCCAAAAGTGTATGGAGAACCAAGGGGGTTACGCCTGGATTCCTTACCAGTGTACACCCTAAAATTAGAGGAATATCAAGTCCTTCTGTCATAAGCATATGCAGCTTAATTCCATTGCGTGCCCTCTTACTGGAAATGTATTGCCAAAAGTCAAGAGGCCCTGAACCAGACCTAAGACTCATCCACTGCTATTTCTTTGCATGGAGCAGAAATCTCAGAAATTCGATCTACAAAGTGATCAAAGACATGCCAAATCTTAAAAAGACAGTCACAATCAGGGTGATCTTGTGGCAAATCTAAACCATTATCAACAAAATGAAGCATCCAAAACAGAAGTAAATACCTATCACGACTCATGACTGCCAGAAATGTAGGTGTTGTCATCAAGGGACTAGTAAACCAATATGAAACATTGATGACTTCCTCAGCAAGCCCATCACAAAAGTTAAACCCAAGAACTTCTTCATCTCTTCAAGATTTGTGGAAGTCCACCGGGTAGCCCTAGAGTGGGGCCTAAGGCTGGCAATGTTGTTCCTCAATAACTGTTTGGCATACAAATTAGTTTGAAGACACGTGGAGGCAGCACCAGTTAGAAAGTAAATTGCTGAAGCATCTAGTTGTATCAAAATTTCTTTCATTGTTCTTTTTTCAGAAGTGCACAAGACAGCCAACGCGTTTCGCTCCCACCCCGGGAGCTTCGTAAGGGCAGAGTACAATAAAGATTTGGATAAAATATTCCAGAGACTGCAAAACAGTGTGGCGTCTGGTTCAACTTCAGGTATGTCAGAATATCAGCGTAAAGATATGTAAATGCTGGCAAAAAGTAGTCAATTTTCGTTTTGCCAATAACTCATGATAGTGCTTCAATCATCAACCGGTGTTGTCCTCCGTATCTGGACGTCTGGCGTCCTGATACGGAGGACAACACTGGTTAAACATAGCCTGCAGAACGAGGCACCTTGGCAGCTTATTAAGGCCTGCCTATTACTATTGGGGCACCACCATTGGATCATGGACAGGAAACTACTTATTTATGATAATTGGACAGATATCTCTAAACCTGGTGATTGAAGCAATATCATGAGTTAATGGCAAAACGAAAATTGACTACTTTTTGCCAGCATCTACATATCTTACCGCTGATATTCTGATATACCTGAAGTTGAACCCGACGCCACACTGTTTTGCAGTCTCTGAAATATCTCATCCAAATCTTTATTGTACTCTGCCCTGACGAAGCTCCCGGGGTGGGAGCGAAACGCGTTGTCTGTCTTGTGCACTTCTGAATAAAGAACAATCAAAGAAATGTTGATACAACTAGACGCTTCAGCAATTTACTTTCTAACTGGTGCTGCCTCCACGTGTCTTCAAGTTGTTATCTGGAAATCCAGTGGGACCGAAACACAGCAGGTCCTGGAGGTTCAACAGCACAGAACTCGAAACACTGTGTGGGACTACTGAAGTTTGAGGTGCTCACTGTATGGTCCACTGTGGTAGTCAGTTTGTAGTATACAAATTAGTTTGCTCAACAATCTCTGCCAAAAATACATCATTGATAAACAACTGAAAAAAATGTATACCCAACATCAGATGCTCTGCTACTCTGTACACCTTCAGGAAAAGCCTCGAGACCTAGCTTTTTGGCTGACTCAACGCTGCATACCCCTAACCCCCAGCACCTCGAGACCCTCTCGGGTGAGTTGCACGAATTAAAACTCGCTGATTGATTGATTGACTGAGCAAGAAAGCACTATTTTTTATAGTGCTATATTAGGCGCCAGCATGCACACATAGTATTCCTTCAGGGAACATACACTATGGCTGTGGAAATACAACATATGCAAAACCAGTGGAGGGGGTTAGCATATTTCACCGCTTACTCTGCATATGCCATGGGGCAGTTGCCTGGATTTGATTAGGTGTCCCCTTCCAGGTACTTGACTCCGTCATTGACAGATAGGGGCAATAGATGCTAGCTGAGGGTTAGTACAATGGCTTGCACATCCTCTTATGGAGCATTTGCACACCAACCACCAACTAAGGGGCTTTTTGTGCCATGCTCCAAGACATACTAGCACATAGAACTCAAACACTGTCGGTACTGGGAGGAGACTACAATTGTGTACGCCAGACACAGCTATACTGATCCTACACTTGCTCCTTTCCTCCTCTACATAGACACAATCAGAACATTTCGAGGAGTATGTAAATGGACACTTGCTCACATGTGAAGGACCAAGCATTGCATCTATTAATTTTCCAAAGCACCCACAACCTGTATGTGCACCTTGATCACATTATCTGCTCCCTATGCATGTTGAACAGGGTTCAAGTATTACTTCATTGTTTGAATAATAAAAATCATTATAATGATGGACATACAACAAAAAATGTAAATCAGTCGATTGGTAAAATATTTACACATGCAGGACATTAAGGAAGAACATTAACTGAGTTTCTTTGTCTTTGCTTACACCCTCTTTTAAAGCCAAGTATGGATACAGCCCTATAATCCATTCATAGCATCAATTATGAATAGCGGGTAATAGAGGAGTAAAATGTTTAACAATAAATCATTCTTTAAAACCTAATCAGCACCTGTTCAATATGCTACCTAGGATTCACCTCTCAAGGCACTGCAAAAACATATCATGCCACACTTCTGGAGTGACTCTGGGGCTTCATTTTCAATGCCTACATGGCCAAGACTGAGAAGTAGACAAAGTGGGTTGTCTCCTCATTTGGTGTGCTGGATCAAGACCCATTCTAGAAATAACCAGACCAGCCTGCCATAGCCTCTACTAACAATGAGACATCTTACATGCCTTTTTTTTAGGTACTATTCCACTATTTATGAGACATCCCCTCTCCTGCCATAGATATGGTGAGTGCCACTAAAAATTTAAATTTCCCCTTTGATGTTGTATACTACTACTACAAAGAAAGTGTGTACATATTACAGTGAACCAAAAAAAAAGAACATAAATGTCACCGTATATAGCAACACGTAATCTAGATTTATATGCTTGGTATTTTCATTATTTGCATATTTATCAAACCATCAAACAATGTTGTATCATACTTAAAAACATTTCATATTTCATTTCATAGAACACATTTGTATAAAGCTAAAGATAAACATTAGAAAGATAATATCTTTTACAATAGTTTTTTCAACAATGACTAAAATAGTCAAATAGATTTTATATATTTCCTAGTACATATCACAGTATTAAAAACATTAAAACATAATTTTTATAAAACAAAATGACTATGTCCTCTTGTCACAAAAGTTAAGCAAGCCATTCAGGACCTGGCCAAAAATAAAAATCAGGCACACAAGACCCACGGTCTGTATCTGAATCGACTGGTTAATTTCACCACCCTTTTCTGTGAACAGATGTTCCAGACATGGTTGCACCCTGTCCCTCCTGCTTTTTGCAAAAGCCATGGAGCCCCTTGCCATTCAGCTTTGAATGAAGGGACAGCACTGGGGGATCCCCTCAAAATAAGCAGATGATTTACTCCTATACCTCCAGGATATCTCCCCAGTACAAGTCACACTCTGTGCATTCAAGCAAGTAGCTGTTCTCTGAGTCAACTGAGCCAAATTGTGCAAATACCCACTCAATTCCATTATAGCCCCTGTTAGACCTGGGTCATCCAGCCTACATAGGGTAGCCTTGCACAGAGTGGGAAGGTCTACTCCAAGGCAATAGTGTTATACTTGCATCGCACCTGTTGCAGTAACCCAATGCCCATCCACCAAAAATGACACACCACACCTTCTTTAGAAAAGTAGAACATTCTTTATATTCTGTTTCAGTTAGTTTCTTGTTTTTCTCTCAGTTGCAAAGACAGTTGTACATTCACATTTATAACAGTGCAATCGCTTTACTTGTCCATATAAGCTTTTCCAATTCCATAGGGATATAGCTCCCTTAGCAAACCTTATTCAGCTCAACATTTCATTTAGCACACTAGATCCCTTCAATCCCTTATGTCATCTTACATTAACCTGGACCAGATAGGGAATTTTTAAATCAAGTAACCTGAGTTGTTTATCTCGTTGTTATCCTGTAAAAGAAGACAATTTAACCTCAATATTATATTACAGTTGTAAATAGCACTTCAAATTTGCTTTGACCCCTCTCCTGGTGCAATTTCTAGCGTACAGATGGATTCACTGTTCCAGTAGCCAAATAGGTGGTTTAACTCATAAGACTTATGTTTTCCTCATCCTCAGCCTTGTCACACGATTAAATACTAGTACACTTTCACCGAACCAACGGAGTTTATATAGTTAATGGCACACTCGTGGGTTCACGCTTTTCTCTCTGCTGACTCTGACATAGCTATGCAACTCCGATGATTCTCCCTCGGCGTCCGTCTTTCTACTGTATGCCAAGAAGTAAGCTAATTTCCCCTGGGATAATAGGGGGGATCGGTACAATTCCTGTTTCTCTCACTGTTTCACTCACTCGACTTTTTTTCAGGCTTCCGGTGACGGCCAATGGTTATAGTGAGGCCGATCAATTGGGTAAATTAGACTCTTCCCACCTCACACAGCACAACTTCTATGAGCCAGAACGAGACCCTTTTCAGCTCCGGGGGCCCGCACTTTCCGACAGTCTTACCAGGCTCTTGCAGCCTCCTCCCGGTCAAAGGATTTGACTGCACTACCTCTTCCGGTCACTCGACCCCAGCTCCGCTCTGATTTCAGCATCGTTGGTGCTGGATACTCGCAGTCGATGAAGCAGGAGCTTGTATGCCACTCCCTCGATGACTCCACCGGTTCCGCGCCACACCCTTTCCTCAGCTTACGCGGAGGAAGAGAGCTGAAGTAGGCCGGCTTGCTCTGGTTCCCGCCCCTTTCCTCTCAGCGCTCGCTTGTCGTCACCCTCCGGCCCCTGCGCTGCTCTCACATCCGATCTGCTGCACCAGTGTCCAAACCCGGGTCCTCTCCCGCCAGAACACTTCACTAAGGGCCCGGGACCACAAGGCAGGCACTCGGCACGAGCCGCGAGCTTCCACAAGGTAGGTTTTTCCCACAGCTGGAAGGCACAGCGAGGGGGTATTGACGGTGATTAATTCAGGGTCCGGTCCTTTCTGCAGGAGTGGTCCCAATATGTTCACAGAGGAGATAAGCGAGGAGGGCGGTAAAGCGGGACAGTCTCTTCCCAATCAGCTGCTCCCCTGTCAATGAACAACCGCTCCTATCAGGGGATTCAGTGACGGTTTTCACAGAGACATTATCAGGATTTGGTAAGGTAATATCAATAGAACAGTGGCAGGGCTCAGTCAATAGCTAGGGGGTGACGTCCTCAGAGAAGGGCTGTCGACTTATGGGACGATCTAACCTCTTTCAGTGTGCCCACCTCCCTACACTACCGCCTCACTCCTCGCCAAGTTCGCTCTGGTCACTTCACAAAATGGCCGCCCTGGTTCTGGCCTTTTATAGGCTGGCCTCTGGCTACCAGAACCAGCCAGAAGGTTCCAGAGCTTTTCCATACAACCCTATGGCCCTAGATCCTGAGGTAAAAATGTGGCAGTTACAAGCCACCATTTTGTGATTCTGTATTCACCATGTTATGAGGGTATCAAGGCCTAACAAAAACAAAGGCAGAGGGACAAAGCAGCACCTGACCCCCCTGGAAAACACCAAAAATCTCAGTAGACAAAAAAATAGGGAAGTTAGGAGGCAAAAAGGGAACAAAATAAATAAATAATAGGAGGGACCACACAAAGGGCTGACAGGTCTAACACGCGTCCCCCCCAGCTGAAAGTGGGGAGAGCTACCCAACCCCTTGTGAGTTCTCATCACTAAGGCAGAAATACGTAGAGAGACCGTCTGCATTGGCGTGGTCCACTCCAGGCCGATGTTCCACCCGGGAGTCCATTCCCTGTAGGGAGATAGACCATCTCAACAGCTTGGGATTTTCTCCCTTCATTTGCATCAGCCAACGAAGGGGCCGGTGGTCAGTATGAACCAGGAAGTGCAAGCCAAACAGGTATGTCCGCAACTTCTTCAGAGCCCATACCACCGCAAAGGCTTCCCGCTCAATTGCACTCCACCTCTGTTCCCGGGGTAGCAGTCCCCTGGACAGGAAGACAACAGGTTGATCCAGACCCTCTTCATTGAGTTGCGATAGCACTGCCCCAATGCCATGTTCTGATGCGTCTGTTTGGACAATGAATTCCTGGGAAAAATCAGGAGCCCTGAGGACTGGAGCCTCACACATTGCTTGCTTCAAGGTGTCAAAGGCTCACTGACAAGCCTCTGTCCAGACTACCCGTCGGGGTTGCTTCTTAGAAGTGAGTTCAGTTAGGGGTGCCACAATTGTGCCATACCCCTTCACAAAGCGACGGTAGTAACCTGTGAGGCCCAGGAAAGCCTGGACCTCAGTTTGAGTCTTGGGGGGCTCCCAGGCCATGATCGCCTCAATCTTTGCCTGGAGGGGCTGCACCGTTCCCCTACCCAACAAGTGTCCTAGGTACACCACCGACCCCTACCCGATCTGACATTTGCTGGCCTTGATTGTCAAGCCAGCCTGTTTCAGGGCCTGGAGAACAGCTTGTAGATGACACAAGTGGTCCTCCCAGCTGCTGCTGAAGACGGCAATGTCATCCAGATAAGCAGCGGAGAAGGCCTCCATCCCAGAGAGGACCTCGTTCACCAGCCGCTGAAATGTGGCAGGAGCGTTCTTGAGCCCAAAGGGCATCACACAGAACTGGTAGTGGCCCTCAGGCGTGGAGAAGGCTGACCTTTCTTTTGCTCCATCTGTAAGGGAGATCTGCCAGTACCCTGAAGTGAGGTCAAAGGTGCTCAAGTATTGGGCAGCTCCCAGCCGGTCAATGAGTTCATCCGCCCTCGGGATCGGATGGGCATCAGTTTTGGTCACTGAATTCAGTCCCCGGTAATCCACACAGAACCTTAGTTCCGGAGTGGTGCCCGGTGGGGCAGCTTTTGGTACCAGAACCACCGGACTGGACCAGGGGCTACTTGAAGATTCAATTACTCCTAGCTCAAGCATCTTAGTGACTTCACTGTGGATGCTGGCCTTCACCTTGTCTGACAGCCGGTAGATCTTAGACTTCACAGGTGGGCTGTCTCCTGTGTCCACATCATGGGTACACAGGTGGGTCCTTCCCGGGACAATGGAGAACAGCGAGGAATATTGCTCCAAGACTTGGCGGCAGTCTCTCCACTGTTCTAGAGTCAGGGATGGTGAGAGAATCACTCCCTCCACCAACCCATCCTTTTCCTGAGACGAAAAAAGATCAGGGAGAGGCTCGCTTTCCTCTTCCTCTGCTCCATCAGTCACCATCATCAAGATGACCTCGTGCCTCTCATGGTGGGGTTTGAGGCGATTGGCATGGACCACCCGATGGGGCTGCAGGGGGCTCTTAAGATCCACTTGATAAGTGGCCTTACCCTTTTTCTCGATCACCTCAAAGGGGCCTGTCCAGCGATCCTGGAGGACACTCAGCTCTCCAGGTTCCATCACCCACACTTTCTGGCCAGGCTCCAACTCCACAGGGTGAGCATTGTGGTCATACCACCCCTTCATCACTGCTTGGCTGGCTTCCAAGTTGTCAGAAGCTTGCTTCCACAACTTAGCCATTTGGCTCCGGAAGGCCAGCATATAGCTCACCACATCCTGGGGAAGCTTCCTGGGAGTCTTTTCCCATCCGTCTTTCACCAGGCTGAGAGGTCCACGCACAGGGTGCTCATACAGAATTTCGAAGGGGCTGAAGCCCACTCCTTTCTGTGGCACTTCCCTGTAGGAAAACAACAGACAGGGTAGGAGGACGTCCCATTTCCCAGGCTCTCAGGCAGACTTCTGATCATGCCTTTCAAGGTTTTGTTGAACCTTTCTACTCGACCATTGGTCTGTGGGTGGTAAGGAGTGGTGAACCGGTAGGTAACCCCACACTCCGTCCATATAGCCCGCATGTAAGCTGACATGAAGTTGGTCCCCCTGTCGGACACAACTTCCTTGGGGAAACCCACTCGGGTAAAGATCCCCAACAGGGCCCTAGCCACTGCAGGTACAGAAATGGTCCTCAGAGGAATTGCCTCTGGGTACCGTATGGCGTGATCCACCAGAACCAGGATAAACCTGTGACCAGCTGAAGTTGGTGGATCCAATGGCCCCACAATGTCGATGCCCACCCTTTCAAAGGGAGTGCTAACGACAGGAAGTGGTTCCAGGGGTGCTTTCAACTTCACTCCTGTTTTCCCACTGGCTTGGCAAGACACACATGTCCGGCAGTAAGTGTCGGACGCCACCTTCATCTGAGGCCAATAAAAGTGGGGGACAAGCTGGGCAAAGGTCTTGTCCTGACCCAAGTGTCCTGCCAAGGGTATCTCATGAGCCAGTTCTAAAATAAAGGCTCGGCAACGTTGAGGGACAACCAAGGCCCGTGACGAACCGTACACTGGTGCCTTGGGTTCACTGTAGAGGAGTCCATCCTCCCAGTAAATGTGGTAATTCCCAGTAACGTTACCTGCTACCTGGGCTTCGGCCTGTCGCCTCAGTCCCTCAAGGGTAGGGCACTCCATCCGGCCCTTACAAAACTCCTCCCCGGTAGGCCCCCCTCCACATGCCATTCGGCAGGGATTGGTAGGTTCTCCAGTGAGACAACATCCCCCTCCGTGGACTCCAGGTCCACCACCTCAGGTGGCCTATCCATCTCACAAGGCTTGGATGTCGAGGCAGGCTTCTCCTGTCCCCGGTTCTTTCCCTTCCTGGCAGCTGGCTGTGCCTTTGTTTCAGGCTCCAGCTCTGGCGAACTCCCCCTCCGGGTAGTCGCGGACCTTGTGCTGGCACAGGCCCAGTCAGGTGTACCCAGCATCTCTGAATGAGTCCAGTATTCCACCTCCTTCCAAGCATTGTGCTCCATATCATTCCCCAACAGACAATCAACTGGCACGGCAGGGCTTACAGCACTCGAAGTAGACCTGCAACCCCTTCCCACTCAAATGGAACCTCGGCCACCGGGTAGTGACCCATTCTGCCGTCAGCCATCGCGGTGGGGTGGAGTACATGTGGAATCACCTGCTCTGGAGACACCAGATGACTCCTTACCATAGTCATACTGTCTCCTGTGTCTCTCAGAGCTTCCCCTCTTTGGCCATTGATGGTGACCCACTGCCCATACTTGGTAGTATTTGAGGGCACCTGGATCTTAGGAACCATCTCCCGATCTCCCACGGACACTAAGGTGACTCCTGCCAACTCCCCCCCTTATCTAAGGGCAACTCCTCCCCGACCACCACACTAGCTACTCCCGGGGCTTTTCCTCCAGTGGGAGGGGGTGGTCTCTTTGGGAACTTGACATCACTTTTATAGTGCCCAACCCCACCACACTCATAGCAGCGGACAACCCTTGGCTGCTGCCTATGGTCAGGATGAGGGTTTCTTGGCGGGTTAGCCTTGGGAATGAATCCTGTTCCCTTTCCCTGGAAACTGTTTTGGGGGCCTCTTGAGAACTCCCTCCTTTTATCTCCCCCCTCTTTCTTCTGGGGAGCGCCCTGTCCGGTCCTTTGGGGATCCCCTCCAGTCCCCTTTGAGGACACCCGGGTACTTGCCCAGATGTCCGCCTCCTCAGCGAGCTTCCGGGGGCTGGTCAGCTTACTGTCCACCAGGTGTTGTCGCAGCTCGGGAAAACATTTCTCGAGTAGGTGCTCCTTGAGGATAAGATTATACAACCCCTTGTAGTCCCCACCTCCCTGCCTTGCACCCAACCATCTAGGGCCTCCTTTGCCTAGTCTAGGAAATTTACCCAATTCTGTGTGGCCAGTTTGTGGCTGCTCCTAAACTTCTGATGGTACTTTTCGGGAGTCAGCCCAAACTTTTTTATCAGCGCCACTTTCATGGTGGGGTAGTGGGTCTCCTCCCCCTGCTCCAGGGCCAAAAGTGTATCCCTTCCAGCAGGAGGCATGTATTTGTACAAGCCACCCCCCAGTGTTTTTTCAATATCCCATGGGCTCTTAAGAATACCTCATAGGCAGCCAACCATTTTGCAATGTCATCCCCTGCGACGTAACTGGCGACTACGCCTTTGGCAAATAGGGTCTGGGTTCCCTGGTTGTGTGTTTGGATTCCCTGCCACCAATAGGAGTACTGGGAGTCCATATTTGCAGGGCCTTGAGGTCTAACTCTCTGAGACTCAATTCGTGAGCCAGCCTCTTTTCCTCCCTCTCCTTCTCCAATCTCGCTAACTCCCACTTTAACTGCCTTTCTTCTCTCCGGCCCGTTAGTTCAGCTTCAGTTAAGCTCCTCACAGAGACACTGCTGCCCTCCCTTGAGAGTGTTCTGGGACCTGTCAGTAGGTTCTCCCCCTCAGGTTGGTACAATAAATCTACCCCGATGTCAGTGTCCTGGTCTCTCTCTCCCTCTTCCCTCTCCCCTTCTGGATGAGCTTCCACCCATGCCCTCAAGCTAGTTTGAAGTTCACTCTTTTACGCACCTCGCTTGAAAAATACCCCCTTTCTCTGACAAAATTCTCTGAGTTGCGCCGCAGTATAGGCCTCCAACTCTTCCAAATCAAATTCCATTTTGCCAACAGGGTATCAAACAGCCACTTGGAAGAATTCAAGGAAGATTATCACGTGAGGGCTTCCTCCACCCACCACCAGGAAAGAATTTAGAAAAGCAAAACTGTAATTAGGGAGTCCGCTAGGAGAAAACTCCAGGTGTAGGTCTGTGGAGCACACTAAGCTACTGCTAGGTGGATGCAAGCACAAGCTCTAATCCCACCACTGAACACCAATTATGTTAGACCTGGGTCATCCAGCCTACATAGGGTAGCCTGGCACAGAGTGGGAAGGTCTACTCCAAGGCAGTAGTGTTATACTTGCATCGCACCTGTTGCAGTAACCCAATGCCCATCCACCAAAAATGACACACCACACCTTCTTTAGAAAAGTAGAAAATTATTTATATTCTGTTTTAGTTAGTTTCTTGTTTTTCTCTCAGTTGCAAAGACAGTTGTACATTCACATTTATAACAGTGCAATCGCTTTACTTGTCCATATAAGCTTTTCCAATTCCATAGGGATATAGCTCCCTTAGCAAACCTTATTCAGCCCAACATTTCATTTAGCACACTAGATCCCTTCAATCCCTTATGTCATCTTACATTAACCTCGACAAGATATGGAATTTTTACATCAAGTAACCTGAGTTGTTTATCTCATTGTTATCCTGTAAAAGAAGACAATTTAACCTCAATATTATATCACAGTCGTAAATAGCACTTCAATTTTGCTTTGACCCCTCTCCTGGTGCAATTTCTAGCGTACAGATGGATTCACTGTTCCAGTAGCCCAATAGGCGGTTTAACTCATAAGGCTTATGTTTTCCTCATCCTCAGCCTTGTCACACCATTAAATACTAGTACACTTTCACCGAACCAACGGAGTTGATATAGTTAATCGCACCCTCGTGGGTTCACGCTTTTCTCTCTGCTGACTCTGACATAGCTATGCAACTCCGATGATTCTCTCTTGGCCTCCGTCTTTCTACTGTATGCCAGAAAGTATGCTAATTTCCCCTGGGATAATAGGGGGGGTCGGTACAATTCCTGCTTCTCTCACTGTTTCACTCGCTCGATTATTTTTCAGGCTTCCGGTGACGGCCAATGGTTATACTGAGGCCGATCAATTGGGTAAATTAGACTCTTCCCACCTCACCCAGCACAACTTCTATGAGCCGGAACGAGACCCTTTTCGGCTCTGGGGCCCCGCATATTCCGATAGTCTTACCGGGCTCTTGCAGCCTCCTCTCGGTCAAAGGATTTGACTGCGCTACCTCTTCCGGTCACTCGACCCCAGCTCTGCTCTGATTTCAGCCTCGTTGGTGCCAGATACTCGCAGTCGATGAAGCCGGAGCATGTATGCCACTCCCTATATGACTCCACCGGTTCCGCGTCACGCCCTCTCCTCAGCTTACACGGAGGAAGCGAGATGAAGTAGGCCGGCTTGCTCTGGTTCCCTCCCCTTTCCTCTCAGCGCTCACCTGTCGTCACTCTCCGGCCCCTGCGCTGCTCTAACATCCGATCTGCTGCACCAGTACCAAAACCCGGGTCCTCTCCCGCCAGAACACTTCACTAAGGGCCCGGGACCACAAGGCAGGCACTCGGCAAAAGCGGCGAGCTGCCACAAGGTAGGTTTTTCCCACAGCTGGAAGGCACAGCGAACCCAGGAGGGGGTATTGACGGTGATTAATTCAGGGTCCGGTCCTTTCTGCAGGAGTGGTCCCAATATGTTCACAGAGGAGATAAGCGAGGAGGGGGTAAAGCGGGACAGTGTCTTCCCAATCAGCTGCTCCCCTGTCAATGAACAACCGCTCCTATCAGGGGATTCAGTGACGCTTTTCACAGGGACATTATCAGGATTCGGTAAGGTAATATCAATAGAACAGTGGCAGGGCTCAGTCAATAGCTAGGGGGTGACGCCCTCGGAGAAGGGCTGTTGACTCATGGACGATCTAACCTCTTTCAGTGCACCCACCTCCCTACACTACCGCCTCACTCCTCACCAAGTTCACTCTGGTCACTTCACAAAATGGCCGCCCTGGTTCTGGCCTTTTATAGGCTGGCCTCTGGCTACCAGAACCAGCCAGAAGGTTCTAGAGCTTTTCCATACAACCCTATGGCCCTAGATCCTGAGGTAAAAATGTGGCAGTTACAAGCCACCATTTTGTGATTCTGTTTTCACCATGGTATGAGGGTATCAAGGCCTAACAAAAAAAAGGCAGAGGGACAAAGCAGCACCTAACTCCCCTGGACAACACCAACAATCTCAGTAGACATAAAAAATAGAGAAGTTAGGAGGCAAAAAGGGAACAAAATAAATAAATAATAGGAGGGACCACCCAAAGGGCTGACAGGTCTTACAGCCCCACTTCGGGTGCTAATCGGTAGAGCCTTGCTAAGCTGGAGGGGAGTTACAATCCAATAGCATGGAGTTCACCTTTACCATTCAGTGGACAACCTGTAGAATGGTAATATGAGAAAAGCCCTGTCTGTACTGATGTCGCAAATTCAGTTTTGGAAAAATCTACCCTTAGCCACAATTGGGAAGGTAGCACTCTATTGGATGATAATTTCACCTCGGCTAATCTATATTTTTGCAAACCTTCCCATTATCCCCCTCTCCCAGTGTACCCAGGGCCTGAAAGTTAAAGGTCACTAGTAGAATGAGGCACCCTTCACTCCACCCACTGCAGTCACAGTGCATACATCATTGGAGGCGTACTACGTTTAGCCTGGATGTTGCAGTTTAAAATGTGCATTCAACCTATTTCAAATAACCAATTTTGACATGTCAAATCCATTAAAATATTTATAAGCCACCCCTAGGTATGGCCAGGTGCATAGTATTTAAAAGTAATACATGTAAAATATTAGGGATAACCATGTCCTTACAGTGAAAAGGCCCAAAACGCTATTTTCACTTTAGCATGTTTGACTGTTTCATAGCAAAACATAAAAAGCAATTTTAATTGTAATAATGTTATCTCTGGTTTGAACACATTGGCAAAATTAATTCATGGACTTTTTGAAATAATTATTAACAGTTTAATTCACTAGTGAAGTAGGATTTTAAATAGATGTTTTGGAGAAGGTACTATTATAATGTTACATTTTCCATGTTGAGAGAGTTCCTGGAGGCCCATTTGTATGTGCTCTCCAACCTCTGCCAGTCATAAAGTAGCAGTTGAATAGGTGTGAAATGAAATGCCTTCCAGGAGAAAACAATAGGCGGACCTGAATGGGGAGAGATGAACGACGTAATGTATGTATGTGGTCTTGTAAAGCGCACTGCTGCCCTGAGGCGTCCTGGCGCTGTAGACCGCTGGGGAACCCGTCCTGGCTATCCCTGTGAGATGGTCCCTAACTGGGCATCTCCAAGGTGAAACCAGGCATCCTCGGCGAATGTGGGGGGCCGTTGTAGAGATGAGGCAAGCTAATGCCCAGAGTTGCCGAGTGTGATCCCTGGTTAGAGTAGGCACCAAGGCGAGAATTATCGAGTCCGCTGACCCTGGTCCACGACCCTGCCGCGTTGGGAATTGAACCCTGGTCCCGGGCCGTTCTCTGCTTCTAGGTCTGCCGCCTCTAACCAGTGAGCCACACCACTCCACTGACCATGAAAGAATATTCACAATGGAGCTGTGAGCATCCTTTTTGACATTAAAGTGTCAAATCCCTCTAGAATGTCACATCCTACTTAACAGGTCCGCTGTTCTTTTTTGATAAAACATGAGTCACAATTCAAAAAGGCCTTTCCTGTCACAGGCAAAAGTGAGCTGACACATGGGCAGGGTCCTTGCTGTATCTTTCAAGCAGACTGGTCCCGATCAATGTGAGCCTCATGTTGATATGACATTGTCAAACAATCCTGCTCAACTACCAACGGCTGCTTGATAGCTTTGATGGGTTTACATATAACACTAGGAATCACTCAAAGATAAGATTCCGACACAGTTCTCAAGTATCAACTCTCTGGTTGCAAAAAACACAATTTTATGCTGTACCAGTCTTCTGTTTCTAGGTTCATTGGGGGTGCCGTGGCTGCTTTAAACTGGGTTTTGGTGTTAGATGTGGTATGTCACTAGATTTACCGTATACACTTCCTCCCCACACACACAGCTCTCAGAGTCCACATTTAGTGTGGCCAATGGCTTTCAGCATCTTGAGGACCAGTAACTTGTAAATGATTGGTTAGGGTATGATCAGGAGTTATTCCCAACAATTAGCTCATGCCAGGCATACATGCAGCACCTCACTGCAGCCACTCTAGAACATTCCAGTGGAAAATCAAAAGAGGACTGGATGTGTTGGCTGAGAATTAAGAAGATCCTAGTAAACTGGACTTTCACTCCAATAGTTATAAGGCTGACCTCCTTTTAAAGCTACAATAACAAAATGAGTCCTTTTCCCGGAACTGCCCATCTGACCAATGCCAACTAGACTTGTAGTGGACCCTACTGTTTGTCTTCTGCCTGACACTGTAAGTTTCTGAGTGGTCTTGGAGGGCTTTAGAAGTGTACTTCTGTAGCAAATTGAGACTTAAATGACTAAAAGTTAGAAGGTAAAATCTTTGACCAGGATAAAGCTGGTTGGTGTATCCAACCCATTTTCCTTTGCAGTAATATTCAAATTGAGCCTCATCCATTGGCTATCACAGCACTTAGTGCTTCTTAGTATCATGTTGCCTTAAAACTTACCCTTATTCGTTTTTTTGGTTATTTCCTTATAACATTTTAGTTTATATTTTTTAATCCATTTTTGGATTTGTTTTGTTGTCGAATTCAACTTTAATATTGTTTCAGTAAACACATACTTCACTTCCAGGTGGTTAAGCTCAGGTTATATTAGTGATTTTACAATTTCTTACAGTGAGGAATAAATAGTTTTCTAAATTGGAAAAAATGGATAGGTTAGAAATTCAAGCTCTGCTGGTTTGTTAGTAAAAAGTATTTTTAGCTGCTTAAAGTTGATTAGTGACCATGATATCTCTCTGTATCCAGACCGAAGGATTTGTAAACACTGTGAGAAACGTTCTGTCCCTGCCAGTGGCACTAAGGATGCTCTGTCCCTGCCAATGGCACGAAGGATACTCTGTCCCTGCTGCTGGCAGTCAGGATGCTCTGTCCATGTCAGTGGCACTAAGGATGCTCTGTCCCTGCCGGCACCACTAAGGATGCTTTTTCCCTGCCAGTGGCAATAAAGGTCCAAATAACCATTTAGCAATAACATCTGTGGCAGTAATGCCTGATCTGCATCTAATGACAGATGAAAGCAAACAAAGCAGAGTGGACTCACCTTATCGGCGTGTACTGTGTATAAGGAACAGAGTATACAGTGCATTACTAGCAAAATGGGGCCCGGCAACCAGAATAGTTCTGAACAGAGGGGATTTGTTTGTTGCTCTGAGATCAGCGCTGTGCAGCTGATGAACCGTCTTGGATAGGCTCTGGGCACACAAACTACCTTATTTCAGCAATTACGCATTACTCTTGTGATGCACAATTACAGAAGTAATGTAATTACCCCAGTGAGAGTCCCTAAAACTAATTTTGGGCCAAAAACCTACTGTGGAAACACAGGAACAACAAGCTAAAGAGAAGGTGCTGGCTACTGCTGTTCAGATCCTGTAGCAGAGTTTGCAGAGATTTGTTTACTACGCATTCCATTAAAGACACAGAGTTCAGGTGAAAACTCCGCTCCTCCACCTAGTGGAGTCAGTTACTAATCTGCACCCTCAAATGCTTTGATAACACAACTTTACATGCTAAAAAGCATATAACTAATTCACAAAAGTGAACTTTGAAAATGAAAAATATCAGGCAATGAGAGATGTGATGAATTTAGGGTCTCACCTTACCTAGGAGGAGGACCAAGCAGATGCCTTGAACACAAAGAGTATATCATGCTAAATGAGTCAGTAGTGGTTCCATCCTCTGAGGACCACCCAAACCACAGCTATGGGTAAAAATACATTGCCAACCAAAGGCCCAGCAAAGCATTATGGGACGAGATTAGCAGTGGGCAGTGAATATTATATTATCCAATATCAAAATAATTCTAAAAAGAGCTGCAGTTCACTAGTCGTTACTAGGTGTCCCTAGCACTGTGCACAGAGACCTAGGACCTGAGAGAATTATGGTGTACCAAAAAACTCACCTCAGTAACTAGAAAACGTAAACAACTAGCATCAGTTTCACATTAACTCTTCATCCTATAGCAAAGGAACCAATGATTAGACAACCCAGAACATGCGACTTAGGTTAAACTCAGGAATGGTGGGAAACAAGAACACTCTTTCATTATACGCTCATACCAGTCCACAACAGGAGTAAAAAAGACACACGGAAGGATAAAATATGTATTTTAACGACGTGCTCTAAGATGCAGTATTTATTGCTAACATAAGCAGACATATGATTAGAAATAATATGATCAGCATTGTTACAATTACATAAAACATAAAGGAGGAATCATATTACAATGGTAGTGAAAGCAAGTCATATACTGTAGGAGAGTAGGGTCTGCTATCCTATGGTCACCGCACATTTTTGCTTTTTGCTTCACTGGTTTATGACTTAATGTGGCTGTGGGCCTGCTAATCAGACCCACAGCCTGCTGTTCTCTCTCTAAATTAATGCCAATGCACTTTAGGTGCATTACGAAATTGGAACTGGTTCACCTTATTGGCCCCTGTAACAGTGTACCCAGGTACCCAGGGCATAGGTGCTTCCAAGGCCTACCAGGGGCTGCAGCACGTATTGTGCCACCCCTGGACTGGCCTCCATATTTGACACAACTGGCTGATCACTCAGCTGGGGTAAGTCGGTGTAACCACCCCTTACTTAGGTATAGTATGCCTATGCCTAACCTAAAATGGACACATATGTTCCTATCAGCCACTCCTATGGAAGACCTCATCAATCCTGGAGGCAGAGTGCTTGGAAATATGTGAGATGGTGCTCTAGCATGAGCTGAGCCTGTCTGCAGCTTTCGGAACCATGTCCTTTAGCTGTTCCATGATACTGCCATACCATATACTCTTAAGTGCATTATAATCCTCGCGGTTAAATGCTATCTTTGGTTTGGCTTTATCAAAACATGTCGAGTAAGGTGTCATACGAATTGGAATACTACCCCCTCGCCAGTTCTGGCGACGGGGGTAGCATTCCACCCTTCTAGAGGGACACGACATGTACCTAACCTGAAACCCGGGTAAAGTTAAACAGAGCCTCAGCATCACAAAATGGATGCTGCCACCACAGACACAAGTCTGACCTCCTGCTGCTGGGAGTCCTTCCAGCGAGGGTGGCTTGGACAAAGGGTTTCCTGCCTTGGGAAGTGCTAGCACCACCCCAGACAGAATTTTGTGTATTGGGTAGGACAGGGCTGAATAGAATCAGACATGCCTGGGGCACACAAGGTGTCCCTCTGCATAGGCCAGTTCAAACCGGTGCTGGGGCTTTCCAGCCCCAGTCCTGGCGCAAAACTGGACAAAGGAAAGGGGGTGTAACCACCCCCCTTCCTGGTCCCACCCAGAGGAGGGACCTAGTAGGTGATCCGGCCCCCAGATTTGGAATAAGAGTAGGAGCTGTGTCCTGAGACTTCAGATCATCCTGAACTCGACTTAAAATAATAAGAAAACTGGACTTCGACATTCTGCTGCACAGAAGACTGAAGAGAATCTCCCTTGTGGCCAAGGAGTGACCACCCTGTGAATACAGGCACCAACCAGCAACTCGACGTCTGCTTTGCCGCCGCCTCCCGCCGGAGCCCAAGCCCAAAGCCTGACAAGACCCAGACTCCCAGACATCTCAGAGCCCGATCCACAGTCCCTGAAAAGAAGTGACCCGTGGAGGCACTGAGAGACGTGGGACCAGACATCTTGGAAGACCCCCGAAGAGTTGACTGCGCAGCACCCGAGGCACCCTCGACGCTGTGCTTTGGGGTTTGAGAAGCCCCAACACGAGCAGCATTTGCACCGCAGAACAGCCCCCCAGCATCTCCACGATCTGCGTGGGACCCTTTTGCACTTTGCCATTCGATGCGCCATCCCGGCCACTTGGCACGTGGCTAGCGGCCATCTTGGCGACGAAACCTACGATTTACACTGCTGGTATGGTTGCTCCAGACTGACCCTTGCTACCCTGAAAAGGAGCACCCGCTCTGACCTTGCTGGTCCCAGTGAAAAGCTTGCATCGATTCCAGCATGACTTGCTTTTGCCAAGGCCTGTTTGCTCCAATCAAGTTGCCGACACCGCCATCAGCGAGAGCCATCGTGGGACAGCTCGTGATCGACTCCTGGACGTCCTTGACCTCTTCGTGTCCACGTGGCTGCAGAGACAATCTTCACTTCATCACCTGTTTGCACCCGACATTGCCTGGTTCCTTCCTGGTTCCACGGTAGTCACTGGCTAGTGACTTTGAACATTGTCCCCTCGGCTTTCAGGTCTTCACCTCTTTAGATCCACCCTTGGATCCACCGGAACTCTTCACGACGACCCGCCTGCAGCATCTTCAGCTCCAAGCACCATCGACCTGCGTGACGAAACCCGACATTACTTCGCACCTGTGCACCTGCTTCCTGTGGGTGAGGTAACTCAGCAATGCCGGTGTTCCCACACTGGTGTACACTTCTAGTGCCTGTGTCTAAAGTTTTATCCTTGTAGGTCCATCGGAAGGTTCCTTAAACACTAACTTTGTAACTTTTACGCACCATTGACATTGCATTGGTGCATGCATGCACTTTAAGCACTGCACCCGAGTCCCGCGGGCCTTTCCCGACTTCTTCACTGCTAGTCCCGAACAGCTCCAGCGATTCCCCAGGCCTCTTCACTTTCCCCATAGTGGTTCTTATACCACTATTTTAGTATATGGTTTAGGTGGTCCCTAGGGCTCATCCATAGTTGTGCAACTTTTGTATATTTAAACTGTGTTTTGCATTTGCTTCTGTGCTCATAAAGAGTATAGGGGATATTTGTAGAAATAAATCTATATATGTTTTCAATAGATCTGTGTGGTGTCCTTTCATTTGGTATTCAAGGGGATTGTGTATGGTAAAACAGCTTGCTTCATATGCCTTTACAGAGTTTAGCCTAAGACTGCTTAGTCCATGCTACCCCTAGGATAGCTTGTCTATAAGGTTGACTCTACAACCTCTACCATAAGGGTTGCTTGGCATGGTTCAAGGTGATCACTAGAACTAGTGAGCATCATATACCAGGCCAACTTCTCACGTTGGTGGGCAGCGGATTGGGATTTGAGCTTGCTGTTGTTTCACCTTTACAATCTTTGAGAGTATCGTTTGAAAGATCATACAGGTACCTGATAGGTACACTAAAACAAGACTAGTATACTTAAGTTCTACTGAACTTAGTTGTTGTAGAGGATAGGGAGTAGCACTCCCTGACTACAACTACTAGATAGGTTTAGTAAGAAAACACCAGTGTAGGTAGATTGCAACATATTCACCCACACTAGAGCAATGTCTGGAGCAGAGGGATCCACTGGACCTATCTCTGTTGAGAGTGACCCTCCAAGGGCACCATCCAAATTTGCTATCTTTACTTTTAAAGAACTGAGGCAGCTGTGTTCCTTAAGAGGAATCAAAACGGGTCCTACCCCTACAGCAGGTTACCTCAGAGAGCTTTTAGACCAGTCTGAAGCTCTAAAGACCTCCAAACCAGGCCCCTCAGGGACTGGAGATGGAGGCTCTCCCACTGAAGATGACAACACTGACACCCCTGCCACTGTCATCCAGATAGATGAGGAAGACCAGGTCACTGGAGATACTCAGCCATAGGATGAGGAAGAAGAGGAGGAGGAGGAGGAAAGTGGGTCTGAGGATGAGAGAAATAGTCAGGTGCTAGTCAGCAGGCTTAACCAGGCTCACTTAAGCTTATTTGGGACTGAAGGTGGGTCCAACCCCCTCAGACCCCCAAGTGGACTTAACCAGGAGCCCAGGAGTAGGAGGAATCACTCAGGTGAATCCAATACCTCCCATGCTTCTAGAGGTTCTCATGGGCACTCCAGAAGGGAGTTTTCTAGCCCTCACAGGAGGAAACATGAGGCCAAAATGAGAGAGGCTGAACTTAGGATCCAGAAGCAAGAATTAGAAGTTGCCCTGGCCAAAGAGAAGCTTGCTAGAGCAAGACAGCCTAGAGAGGGTGGATTAGGATCCACTGGTGGCAGCAATATCCAAAAGGATAAAGACAGGTCCTATGACAATAGAAACCTGAGTAAGATTGTGCCCCCCTACAAAGTTGGGGATGATATCCACAAATGGATGACTGCACTTGAGAGAGCCTGCAAAGTACAGCAGGTCCCTCATGATCAGTGGGCAGCAATCTTGTGGCTCTCCTTTGAAGGTAGAGGCCGAGACAAACTCCTCACAGTTAGTGATGGGGATTCTAGAAACTACCTGGTCCTGAAGAGTGCTCTGATTGATGGGTTAGGCTTAACCACTGAACAGTACAGGTTAATGTTCGGAGACACCCAGAAGACACAGACTCAGGACTGGTCTGAATTTGTTGAATGTGCCACTAAGGCTCTGGAGGGCTGGTTGCTGGGAAGTAAGGTTACAGACTATGAAGGATTGTACAATTTGCTTATGAGAGAACAGATTTTAAATAACTGTCAGAACCAGCAGTTGCATCAACATTTGGTTGACTCAGATCTAACCTCTCCCCAAGAATTGGGAAAGAGGGCAGACAAATGGGTTAGAACCAGAGTTAAGCAAAAGAACCAGAACCAGGGTGGTGACCAGAAGAAAACAGACCAGAAGGGTGGGGAGCAGAAAGCTAAAGACCAGAAGTCTTCAACAGGGCCCCAAACTAATACTGAGGGTGGGTCCCAAACTTCCAAGAAGAAGAAGAAAGAAGGTCAAAGAAAACCCTGGTGTAGTTTTTGTAAAAACACCTCTCACCGGACAAGTGAGTGTAAAAAGGGTGGAGCCCCCAACACTGCAGCCCCTAAGGCACCTGCACCCACTAGTACAGTTGGCAGTGTTGGTCCACAGACTAAGGGGGTAGTGGGTATCACCTTGGGAACTGAGGGAGATTCTGGCCTAGTCAGAACCCCTACACAGGCTGTTCTGATTTGTGATGGGGAAATTGATTTGTACCCTACTATCAGTCCCAGTAACCTGGGCAAGTACAGACAGACACCTATAATTAATGAAAAAGTGGCTCAAGCATACAGGGACACATGTGCCAGTGTCAATATGGTGACGCCTAGCTTTGTGGACCCTGGACAGTACATACCAGGTGATAATTACCTGGTGACCAATGCCAGCAATGTCACTACTACACATAGTGTGGCAATTGTTAACTTTTCCTGGGGAGGGGTAACTGGCCTAAAAATAGTTGTGGTTAGTGTTAATCTCCCAGTAAAATGTTTGTTGGGCAATGACCTGGAGAGCTCTCTATGGTCAGAAGTTGAGTACAGGACTCATGCAGAGATGTTAGGGATATCATCACATGTCCTTGCTGTGACCAGGTCACAGGCCAAAAAGTGCCTCTCTGAACCTCAGGTCTTGGATCCTGGAACAATGGACCAAGTACCTTCCAAGACAAGGAACAGGAGGGTAAAGGATGTGCCTTCCCAAATGCCTACAAGTGAGGATCAGCCTTCACAGGAAGATGATCTTGAGACCCCTGAAGGAACTATCCCTATAGAGCTTGAACCTGATCAGGTTGAGTTTCTGGGGACAGGGGGACCTTCTAGGGCAGACTTGGGGCAGGTTCAGTTATCCTGTCCTTCTCTTGAACCCCTCAGACAGCAGGCTGCTGCTGAGGCTGCTGGGAATGCTCAAGGTACCCATAAAGTTTATTGGGATGATGGGCTCCTTTATTCAGAGGGTAGAGACCCCAAGCCTGGTACAACCAGGAGGTTGGTCATACCTCTGCAATTTAGGGGCTTCCTTCTTACCTTTGCACACGATATTCCCTTAGCAGGACACCTAGGCCAGAACAAAACTTGGGACAGACTTGTCTGTCACTTTCACAGGTCTCACATGTCAGAAGATACAAAGGAGTTTTGTCGCTCCTGTGTAACCTGCCAAGCAAATGGCAAAGCAGGTGGTACCACAAAGGCCCCCCTAATACCACTACCTGTGGTGGGGGTGCCCTTTGAAAGAGTGGGGATTGACATTGTTGGTCCAATGGATCCCCCTACAGCATCTGGGCACAGATTCATACTGGTGGTGGTGGACCACACCATCTCAAAGATTTCATGGAGTGGTGTTTGGCTAGCAGTGTGTGTAGAGACCAGCAGCAGGTCACTACTCACACATTGCCACCCAAGCACCAGTCCACGCGCACTGCCAGCCGAGTGCCAGTCCAGAAACACCACCAGCCAAGCACCAGTCCATGCATACTGCCATCTAAGCGCCAGTCCATGCACACTGCCAGTCAAGTTACAGGTCACGCCCACCACCAGCCAAGCACCAGTCTAGGCATACCTCCAGCCAAGCGCCAGTCCACACAACACCACCAGACAAGTGCCAGTCCACGCGCACCACCAGCCAAGCGCCAGTCAAAGCACACCACCAGGCAAGCACCAGTCCACACACACCGCCAGCCAAGTGCGAGTCTATGCACACCACCAGCCTAGACACACCACCATCATAAATATGATTTTTTATACAAAAAAGTAAATACAAACAAATACCAAATAGATACAAATCTACTAACACAAAATATGAAACTAAATACATTGCACGAATGCCAACCTTGAACCTGAACAAAAAACAATAGCGAACAGGCAGTTCATGGTACATTCTAAAACAAGCAGGCACACACAGGGCAGGGTTAGAAGGACACTCGGGGCTGTACATGGGAGTCTCCATCCACGTACCTCTTCGCCAACAGACTCTACATCTCCTACTGGGAAAGTCTTTTGAGGGTATGGGAGGAATATGATCAGGAAAGTGGCGATCTTTCAATCCAGCCTAATCCTCTACCACTCCAACTTCAGGAACACTTACCACTACAACACAGCTGCCTTTTACAGACTCATGAAACTTAGCAAAAGTTATCTTTGACAAGAATCCTTGAATACAACAAAAGCATTAAAGGTTGCCAAGTGGAAAAGATGGATAGCCAACTTCTTATATCAAATTTAAGCCTTACAAAGAGCAGCGTAAGGTTCCAACCTCTGATCTACTCTATCAACACCACCCAGGTGCCTTTTATAGTCTAAAATGCACACAGGTTTGCACACTTCAGCAACCTGACCCCAAACAGTCACAGGTGAAGTGCTTTCATCATAGATGGTAGTCAGCATGTAGACATCTCTCCTATCTGAAAACTTCACAGCTAGTCAGTCCTCGCAATGCACTGCACTGTCCCCACACAAGCTTTTGACAAACAAGTTCTTTTGGGGAACCTTTACGGTTAGAGCAGATTGTGCCACATGCCACTTTGGCCAATTCCCTGAACAACAGCACACAAGTGTAGAAATGATCTGCATTTAAATGGTGACCTTTGTTAAAAAGTCCTCTACCAAGTTCCCACACAATTTTTCTCAGTCACTCTAAAAGTGTATGGAAAACCCAGGGTGTTAATCCTGGATTCCTTACCAGTGAACACCCTGAAATTAGAGACATATCCAGTCCTACTGTCACACAGCATATGCAGCTTAATTGCATAGCTTGCTCTCTTACTAGGAATGTGTTTCCAAAACTCTAGAGGCCCTGAACAAGATCTAAGACTCATCCACTGCTATTTCTTTCCCTGGAGCAGAAATCTCAGAAATTCGATCTACAAAGAGATCAAAGACAGGCCAAATCTTAAAATGACGGTCACAATCAGGGTGATCTTGTGGCAATGCTAAACCATTATCGACAGAATGCAGCATCCAAAGCACTAGCAAAGCACTAGCAAATACCTATCACGACTCATGACTGCCAGAAATATAGCTGTTGCCATCACAGGGCTAGTAATATGAAACATTGATAACTACCTCAGCAAGCCCATCAAAAAAGTTAAACCCAAGTACTTCTTCATCTCTTCAAGATTTGTGGGAGTCCACCGGGTAGCCCTAGAGTGGGGTCTAAGGCTGGTAATGTTGTCCCTTAAAAACTGTTCAGCATACAAATTAGTTTGCTCAATATTCTCTGGCAAAAATACATCATCGATAAACAACTGCAAAAAATGTATAGTCAACAAGTTTTCAGTATTCACTCTAACACCCGAGAACACCAGTAAAGTCAGACAATGCGACTGCACCATGCCCGGGGCCACCCAAGGGTCATCACTTCCAATGGGAAGGCTTGCAGCCCCAGACTGCAGCCTAGTTGCCTCTTGTTGCACTATTGGCACATCAATGTCCTCCCCTAAAATAGACCTTCTATCCGCACTAAGAGAATCTTCATTCACGGTGAGAGTAGCTTCATCATCCGATGATTCCGTGTGGAGAAAAAAATCACTGCCTGATTCTTCCACTCCCTCCTCTTCCTTAGATGCACAGTCAGTCTCTGATCCATGGTCAGAGGAAGACTCAAAAAGCATACCAACAACCTGCTGAGCAGTAATCCTGTGGCTGGCCTTTATCCTTACTAAGAAAGGAAACTGCACAAACAAGTCAACAACAACCAACACTGTGCAAAATAGGTAAGTAAAAAAAGTGTGCCTTTATCACAAAGATCTATATACTCTAAAACTATACGGTTCACTTGCAAAAGACAGCTACACTCACCAGCACCTAATTCAAAAGAAGAGGGACGGTGCAACAGGATGAAGTCAAACTATTCCGTATATATTCCAAAATAGGTTCTTCATTAGATTTTCAATTAAAAGCATGAACATCAACCAACGTGTTTCGTTCCAGATGGAACTTTGTCAGGGCAAAATAATCTCTATCCAGGTTCAACAATCAAGTGATTTAACAATTGGAATAAATTTTGTCAAGGACCGGTTTCTAAACAAAATTTTGTAAGCACGTTCAGCATTTCACAGTTTTCCAAGTTGATCAATTTGTCTCAACAGTACCCAAAGTAGTCTTTGCGTAATAGCTTTGACTTTATACTCTATCATATAAAAAGGAGAATCCAAGGGCCAAAGTAACAGCCAATGTTCTTCATCAGTATCAACGTTTGCGGTCTCAGTGCCAGTCCCTCATACAGACTCCCTCTGCAGAGACACATAAAAAACCAACAATATCCCACTAGAATGTAAAAACAAAACCAATTACTCACAAGACAACAAAATACACATCGAGCACAAATGCAAAATGTTTTTGACACTCAAAAAACAGAAGCCAAACATACTGTTCATATTACACCATATTCCAAAAACACATTCATGCAGAGAAATGTAAGTCATTTACATTGTACCAAAAATGTCACATATGAAACACATGCAACTACACAAACAGCAGAACCACCAGTAATGAAACCACAACCTAGAAAAGTCTAAAGAGCAAAAGCCTTGAACTAGGTCAAAAAGGGAGAAATAAAGCATTACAATTACAATTAACAAGAAATACAACTATTAACATAATAACACACTATGGAACTACCCAAATGGTCAATCTGCCAGATGGGCCTTCAAATAGGGCTGAGAAAAATGATGGGTGATCTTGCCCAAGAGATCGAGTGAGGTAATCTGCCAGGCAGATCTGTCTCCCACAGAAATGGCCCTCCCCTGGCAAAAGAAATACATCCCGGATGCCTAGTATGGTTTTCGGTTTGCAGCCATTATCCCGCAGACTTTTAGGCCACATACTATGATACCGCAAGGTCATTGACCCCGCATACCATCATCCTTCATTTTTTTTACAACGCATGTGCTTTTATCACGCATGCCTTTACAACGAAATACGTTGTAAAGGCATGTTTGGTAAATGCATTTGCGTTGTAAACCACGCCGATGAGAGAGGTAAGTGAGTTTGGGTTAATTTTTTTGGGGTGGGGGTTGTGCTGGGGTAGTGATTGTGTAGTGTAGTGTTGTGTTAGTGTAGTGTAGAGTTGTGGTGGTTGTTTAGTGTAGGGTCGTGCTGGGGGAAGTGTAATAGGTGTTAGGGTAGTGTTGTAGTGTTTGTGTAGTGTAGGGTCATGCTGGGGTGTAGTGTTTTAGGGTTTTGGGTAGTGTTGTAGTGTAGGGTCATGCAGGGGTAGTGTTTTAGGGTTTAGGGTAGTGTTGTAGTGTTTGTGTACTGTAGGGTCATGCTGGGGTGTAGTGTTTTAGGGTTTATGGTAGTGTTGTAGTGTTTGCGTAGTGTAGGGTCATGTTGGGTGTAGTGTTTTAGGGTTTAGGGTAGTGTTGTAGTGTTTGCGTAGTGTAGGGTCATGCTGGGGTGTGGTGTTTTAGGGTTTAGGGTAGTGTTGTAGTGTTTGTGTAGTGTAGGGTTATGCTAGGGTGTAGTGTTTTAGGGTTTAGGGTAGTGTTGTAGTGTTTGTGTAGTGTAGGGCCATGCTGGGTTTAGTGGTTTAGGGTTTTGGGTAGTGTTGTAGTGTAGGGTCATGCTGGGGGTAGTGTTTTAGGGTTTTGGGTAGTGTTGTAGTGTAGGGTCATGTTGGGGGTAGTGTTTTAGGGTTTTGGGTAGTGTTGTAGTGTAGGGTCATGCTAGGGGAAATGTTATAGGGTTTTGGGTAGTGTTGTAGTGTACGGTCATGCTGGGATGTAGTGCTTTAGGGTTTAGGGTAGTGTTGTAGTGTTTGTGTAGTGTAGGGTCATGCTGGGGTGTAGTGTTTTAGGGTTTAGGGTGGTGTTGTAGTGTTTGCGTAGTGTAGGGTCATACTGGGTGTAGTGTTTTAGGGTTTAGGGTAGTGTTGTAGTGTTTGCGTAGTGTAGCGTCATGCTGGGGTGTAGTGTTGTAGGGTTTCAGGGTAGTGTTGTAGTGTTTGTGTAGTGTAGGGTTATGCTGGGGGTAGTGTTTTAGGGTTTAGGGTAGTGTTATAGTATTTGTGTAGTGTAGGGTCATGCTGGGATGAAGTGTTTTAGGGTGTAGGGTAGTGTTGTAGTGTTTGTGTAGTGTAGAGTCATGCTGGGGTATAGTGTATTAAGGTAGTGTTGTAGTGTTTGTGTAGGGAAGTAAAGTGCTTTATGGTAGTGTTCGGGGGTTGTGCTGGGTAGTGTAAATGTAGGTAATGGACTGTGTGTCAAGGGTGGGTGGTGTAGGGGTACTACATTAGAGTGTAGTGTAAGGTAGGGTAGGGAACTGTTACTTACCTTTACTACTTTTACAACAAGTATACCTTTAACATGCATGCCTTTTTGTTTTAAAGGCATGCGTGCTAAAAGTATATTCGTTTTAAAAGTTTGCGATCTCTTAGATTGCGGACTAATAGTACTTGCGGGATTATTTTTGCGGGATGATGGTATGCGGGATGTTTTTATGCTGGCTAACGTCATATATTCATGGTTTTCTGCTTCCCTACTCACACTTAGGGTGGAAAGGCCAAACAGAGTGTCGATCTCTTCACAAGAGGGGCAGAAAAAAAATTACCCATACTTTACGCCCTTGGATGCAATCATGTCAATTTCCTTATACACAAAACAAAATCCCTGCTGCGTATTGGGTTTTCTGCCCCCAGCAGAAATCCAAAAAAGGGCTGATTTGCCCCCGGGGACAGAATACATATATGAAAAAAATCTGTCCCCTGGCAGCGACCCTTGCCCAAGGTGTTGCTTCCATTTTGATTTTAAAAACACCCCTGGTGTCTAGTGGGGTTTTCTGTGGGCAAAAAGGTCAAACAATGGACCAATCTGCCCCAAAGGGGCATAATACACACTCAAATCAAATCCGCCCCCTGGAAGCAACCCTTGCGCAAGGGGTTCCTTCCATTTACATTTTAAAGAAGTCCCTGTTGTCTAGTGGGGTTTTCTGCTACCCCAGGGGGCAGAGAGGCAACAAAAAGGGATGTTCTGCCTACAGGGGTGGCAGAATAAACACACAAAACAAATTTGCCCCCTGGGAGCAACCCTTGGCCAAGGGGTCACTTCCATTTTAATTTTAAGGAACTCCCTGGTGTCTAGTGAGGTTTTCTGCACCCCCATCAGGGCATATAGGCCACAAAAAGGGCCGATCTGCACCCTGGGGAGGCAGAATACATATAAAAAACAATATGCCCCGGAAGCAACCCTAGCCCAAGCAGTCACTTTTATATTATTTAAAAAAAAATCCATGGTGTCTAGTGGGGTTTTCTGCACCCTGGGGGTAGAAAGGCAAAATAAAAGGGCCAATATGCCCCCAGGGAGGAAAGAATACATAAAAAAAATTATATGCCCCCTGGAAGCGACCTCTGCCCAAGGGGTTGCTTCAATTTTATTTTTTAGATATCCCTAGCTCTTGAGGGCTTTTCTGGCCCCCTCCTGGGGCCAGAAACACCAACAAATACAGGTGATCTGTTCCCGGGGGGGCCATAAAAGTCTTAACAATATTTGGCCCCATGAGGAAGTGACCCTTGCCCAAGGGGTCCCTTCTGTTAACTAAATAATGGATCCCTGGTGCCTAGTGGGGCAATCCTGCTTCATGATCATGATGCTGTGCGTGATCGTGCAGCAGGAATCACCTGATTCAACCCCCTCTGCATCCTCTGTAAAACCTTCAAGTAGATCCCCCCAAAGCCAGGAACACTTTCACCCACACACTGATAACAAGCAGGCTTAACTACGGAAACGCTCTTTATGTTGGAATCAACAAATCCCTGCTCCGCAAACTCCAGACCATTAGGAATACTGTGGCCAGACTTGTCCTCAGCATCCTGTGAGTTGAGCACATCACCCAACACCTGCAAGAACTCCACTGGCTCCCTGTTGAGAAGTCAGTAACATTCAAGATACTCACCCATGCCAACAAATCCTTAAAAAAACATCGGACCAAAATACCTCAATGAAAGAGTCTATTGAAAGTAAATTCTGCTCTGCCGACCTAGCCCTAGCAGAAACCCCATACATCCACAGAACAAGAGCGGGTAGATGAGCCATTCTACATTGCAGCCAAGGCCTGAAATGAGCTCCCACTCAACATAAGATTCTCTTCTACTCTGTACACCTTCAGGAACAGCCTCAAGGCCTAGCTTTTTAGCTGACTCAATGCTGCATCCCTCCAACCCAGAGCACCTTGAGACCCTCTCGGGTGAGTTGTTGCTGATTGATTGATTGATTGATTGATTGATTGATTGATTGATTGATTGAGCAAGAAAGCTCTATTTTGTATAGTCCTAAATTAGGCGCCAGCATGCACACATAGCATTCCTTCAGGTAACATACACCTTGGCTGTGGAAATACAACACATGCAAAACCAGAGGAGGGGATTGGCAAATGTTGCCACTTACTCTGCATATGCCAAGGGGCAGTTGCCTGGATTTGATTAGGTGTCCCCTTCCAGGCACTTGACACCGTCATTGACAGAGAGGGGCAATAGATGCTAGCTGAGGGCTGGTACAATGGCTTGCACATCCTCCTATTGAGCATTTACACACCAACCACCAACCAAGGAGCTTTTTGTGCCAGTTCACTCCCAAAAATGATTTTGCGTGTGGTACATTCTAAAACAAGCATGCACACACAGCGCAGGGTTAGAAGGACACTCGGGACAGTACATAGAGAGGATCTCCTCGGGCTCGCCGTTAGATCCTCTTCCACCTAAATTCTGGAAACTCTTTCGGGAAGAGCTCTTCCCGCCACTCTTCTCCATCTGTTGTCAGTCCCCTGAGTTGGCACAGGTTCCGGATTGCTGGAAGTTGGCAGTGGTATCCCCTCTCCTAAAAAAAGACACTCTGGACCCTACTTGTCCAGCAAATTATAGACCTATTTCGTTGCTCCCATTCCCAATTAAAATCTTGGAGAAACTGGTGACTAAACATCTTTCCAGTTTTATGGAGAGCAACGCATGTCTGGACGTGGCCCAGTTTGGCTTTAGACCTGCCCATGGGACGGAGTCTGCATTGGTGACAGTGCTAGACGACCTGCGGACGCGTGCCGACCAAGGTCGAGCGGCTTTCTTAGTACTACTCGACATGTCGGCCGCGTTCGACACAGTCAGCCACACGATCCTCATTAGGAGATTGGAGGAAATAGGGGTATCGGGACTGGTGCTGGATTGGCTGGTATCCTATCTCGACAACCGTCACCAAATTGTTGCCCTGCCACCCTTTAAATCTAACATTAGAAAGATAGGGCAGGGCGTGCCTCAGGGATCGGCCATCAGCCCGATCCTATTCAACCGCTACCTCTGCCCCTTGATTCAGTTGATAAAATCTTACGGCATAGCGGTCACCAACTATGCGGATGACACCCAACTTGTCTTCGCGTTTGAGGGCAAGGAGGCAGTGCCGCAAGAAATTTTCAACCAGTGCATGTCCATGACGGCGGCATGGTTGTGCCGTAATTCTTTGCAATTTAACAGTTCTAAAACGGAGGTGTTGCACTGTTCTACGGACCTCTCACCTAGGCCTTTGCCATCAAATTTCTGGCCTCCAACCTTTCGGGATACTGGTATGCCGGCACAATCAGTCAGAAATTTGGGGGTGATGTTTGACTCCAGCATGCAGCTTGATGGGTCGGTAAATAAAACAGTGGCCACTTGTATGGCCCTTCTGCGAATGCTGCGGAAAATATTACCGATGCTCCCGGCACAGTCCAGGCCAGAAGTAGTGAGAAGTATCATCCTAAGTAGGCTTGACTACTGCAACTCACTACTTCTAGGGGCCACAAAGACCCTGGTGGCAAAACTGCAACGAGTGCAAAATCTCGCCGCCAAGCTGGCTCTCTCACGTAGTTGGTTTGACTCTGCAACAAAAGCGCTTAGGGAGCTCCATTGGCTTCCAATCCCTCAGAGGATTGAGTTTAAAGCCCTCTGTCTGGTACATAAAGCCCTTCATGGACAGGGCCCCTCCTCCTTGCAGAACCTGTTTTCCTGGTACGTACCTGCCAGATCTCTTCGTTCGGCCTCAGCATGTATGGTGACAGTTCCCAAGATTCTGAGGATTCGGTTAGTAGGCCGTTCCTTTAGATTCACTGCGGCAAAATTGTGGAATTCTATACCTCTTGGCTTACGCCGCACAGATGATCTCACTTCCTTTAAGAAGGCGTTGAAAACATTTTTGTTTCCCATAACCTGTTAAAACCCCTTCTGTAGACTTCGCAACTGTCTGTACACTGTGATGTGTCATCTAAGTCTAAGCGCCAGGATACCCGATGGGTGACAGTCATTGTGCTATATAAGAGCACCAATACATACATACATACATACATAGGAGTCTCCATCCGCCTACCTCTTCACCAACAGACTCTACATCTCCTACTGAGAAAGCCCCCCGCCCCTCTGCGCCTTGAGACCCTCACAGGTAAGTAGCGGGCTGTACACATACTCCGATTGATTGATTGATTGATTGAAAGTTGCCAAGTGGAAAAGATGGAAAGCCAACTTCTTATACCAAATGTAAGCCTTTCGAAGAGCAGCGTTAGGTTCCAACCTCTGATCTACTCTATCAACACCACCCATGTGCCTAATATTGTCTAAAATGCACACAAGTTTGCGCACTTCAGCAGCCTGACCCCAAACAATCACAGGTGAAGTGCTTTCATCATAAATGGTAGTCAGCATGTAGACATCTCTCCTATCTGAAAGATTCACAGCTAGAAGTTCCTCGCAATGCACTGCACTGTCCCACACAAGCTTATGACAAACAAGGTCTTTTGGAAAACATTTACAGTTAGAGCAGATTGTGCCACAAGTAACAGTGTCCACTTTAGCCAATTCCCCGAACAACTGCACACAAGTGTAGAAGTTATCTGCATATAAATGGTGACCTTTGTTAAAAAGTCATTTAACAAGTTCCCACACAATTTTCTCAGTCACTCCAAAAGTGTATGGAGAACCAAGGGGGTTACGCCTGGATTCCTTACCAGTGTACACCCTAAAATTAGAGGAATATCAAGTCCTTCTGTCATAAGCATATGCAGCTTAATTCCATTGCGTGCCCTCTTACTGGAAATGTATTGCCAAAAGTCAAGAGGCCCTGAACCAGACCTAAGACTCATCCACTGCTATTTCTTTGCATGGAGCAGAAATCTCAGAAATTCGATCTACAAAGTGATCAAAGACATGCCAAATCTTAAAAAGACAGTCACAATCAGGGTGATCTTGTGGCAAATCTAAACCATTATCAACAAAATGAAGCATCCAAAACAGAAGTAAATACCTATCACGACTCATGACTGCCAGAAATGTAGCTGTTGTCATCAAGGGACTAGTAAACCAATATGAAACATTGATGACTTCCTCAGCAAGCCCATCACAAAAGTTAAACCCAAGAACTTCTTCATCTCTTCAAGATTTGTGGAAGTCCACCGGGTAGCCCTAGAGTGGGGCCTAAGGCTGGCAATGTTGTTCCTCAATAACTGTTTGGCATACAAATTAGTTTGAAGACACGTGGAGGCAGCACCAGTTAGAAAGTAAATTGCTGAAGCATCTAGTTGTATCAAAATTTCTTTCATTGTTCTTTTTTCAGAAGTGCACAAGACAGCCAACGCGTTTCGCTCCCACCCCGGGAGCTTCGTAAGGGCAGAGTACAATAAAGATTTGGATAAAATATTCCAGAGACTGCAAAACAGTGTGGCGTCTGGTTCAACTTCAGGTATGTCAGAATATCAGCGTAAAGATATGTAAATGCTGGCAAAAAGTAGTCAATTTTCGTTTTGCCAATAACTCATGATAGTGCTTCAATCATCAACCGGTGTTGTCCTCCGTATCTGGACGTCTGGCGTCCTGATACGGAGGACAACACTGGTTAAACATAGCCTGCAGAACGAGGCACCTTGGCAGCTTATTAAGGCCTGCCTATTACTATTGGGGCACCACCATTGGATCATGGACAGGAAACTACTTATTTATGATAATTGGACAGATATCTCTAAACCTGGTGATTGAAGCAATATCATGAGTTAATGGCAAAACGAAAATTGACTACTTTTTGCCAGCATCTACATATCTTACCGCTGATATTCTGATATACCTGAAGTTGAACCCGACGCCACACTGTTTTGCAGTCTCTGAAATATCTCATCCAAATCTTTATTGTACTCTGCCCTGACGAAGCTCCCGGGGTGGGAGCGAAACGCGTTGTCTGTCTTGTGCACTTCTGAATAAAGAACAATCAAAGAAATGTTGATACAACTAGACGCTTCAGCAATTTACTTTCTAACTGGTGCTGCCTCCACGTGTCTTCAAGTTGTTATCTGGAAATCCAGTGGGACCGAAACACAGCAGGTCCTGGAGGTTCAACAGCACAGAACTCGAAACACTGTGTGGGACTACTGAAGTTTGAGGTGCTCACTGTATGGTCCACTGTGGTAGTCAGTTTGTAGTATACAAATTAGTTTGCTCAACAATCTCTGCCAAAAATACATCATTGATAAACAACTGAAAAAAATGTATACCCAACATCAGATGCTCTGCTACTCTGTACACCTTCAGGAAAAGCCTCGAGACCTAGCTTTTTGGCTGACTCAACGCTGCATACCCCTAACCCCCAGCACCTCGAGACCCTCTCGGGTGAGTTGCACGAATTAAAACTCGCTGATTGATTGATTGACTGAGCAAGAAAGCACTATTTTTTATAGTGCTATATTAGGCGCCAGCATGCACACATAGTATTCCTTCAGGGAACATACACTATGGCTGTGGAAATACAACATATGCAAAACCAGTGGAGGGGGTTAGCATATTTCACCGCTTACTCTGCATATGCCATGGGGCAGTTGCCTGGATTTGATTAGGTGTCCCCTTCCAGGTACTTGACTCCGTCATTGACAGATAGGGGCAATAGATGCTAGCTGAGGGTTAGTACAATGGCTTGCACATCCTCTTATGGAGCATTTGCACACCAACCACCAACTAAGGGGCTTTTTGTGCCATGCTCCAAGACATACTAGCACATAGAACTCAAACACTGTCGGTACTGGGAGGAGACTACAATTGTGTACGCCAGACACAGCTATACTGATCCTACACTTGCTCCTTTCCTCCTCTACATAGACACAATCAGAACATTTCGAGGAGTATGTAAATGGACACTTGCTCACATGTGAAGGACCAAGCATTGCATCTATTAATTTTCCAAAGCACCCACAACCTGTATGTGCACCTTGATCACATTATCTGCTCCCTATGCATGTTGAACAGGGTTCAAGTATTACTTCATTGTTTGAATAATAAAAATCATTATAATGATGGACATACAACAAAAAATGTAAATCAGTCGATTGGTAAAATATTTACACATGCAGGACATTAAGGAAGAACATTAACTGAGTTTCTTTGTCTTTGCTTACACCCTCTTTTAAAGCCAAGTATGGATACAGCCCTATAATCCATTCATAGCATCAATTATGAATAGCGGGTAATAGAGGAGTAAAATGTTTAACAATAAATCATTCTTTAAAACCTAATCAGCACCTGTTCAATATGCTACCTAGGATTCACCTCTCAAGGCACTGCAAAAACATATCATGCCACACTTCTGGAGTGACTCTGGGGCTTCATTTTCAATGCCTACATGGCCAAGACTGAGAAGTAGACAAAGTGGGTTGTCTCCTCATTTGGTGTGCTGGATCAAGACCCATTCTAGAAATAACCAGACCAGCCTGCCATAGCCTCTACTAACAATGAGACATCTTACATGCCTTTTTTTTAGGTACTATTCCACTATTTATGAGACATCCCCTCTCCTGCCATAGATATGGTGAGTGCCACTAAAAATTTAAATTTCCCCTTTGATGTTGTATACTACTACTACAAAGAAAGTGTGTACATATTACAGTGAACCAAAAAAAAAGAACATAAATGTCACCGTATATAGCAACACGTAATCTAGATTTATATGCTTGGTATTTTCATTATTTGCATATTTATCAAACCATCAAACAATGTTGTATCATACTTAAAAACATTTCATAATTCATTTCATAGAACACATTTGTATAAAGCTAAAGATAAACATTAGAAAGATAATATCTTTTACAATAGTTTTTTCAACAATGACTAAAATAGTCAAATAGATTTTATATATTTCCTAGTACATATCACAGTATTAAAAACATTAAAACATAATTTTTATAAAACAAAATGACTATGTCCTCTTGTCACAAAAGTTAAGCAAGCCATTCAGGACCTGGCCAAAAATAAAAATCAGGCACACAAGACCCACGGTCTGTATCTGAATCGACTGGTTAATTTCACCACCCTTTTCTGTGAACAGATGTTCCAGACATGGTTGCACCCTGTCCCTCCTGCTTTTTGCAAAAGCCATGGAGCCCCTTGCCATTCAGCTTTGAATGAAGGGACAGCACTGGGGGATCCCCTCAAAATAAGCAGATGATTTACTCCTATACCTCCAGGATATCTCCCCAGTACAAGTCACACTCTGTGCATTCAAGCAAGTAGCTGTTCTCTGAGTCAACTGAGCCAAATTGTGCAAATACCCACTCAATTCCATTATAGCCCCTGTTAGACCTGGGTCATCCAGCCTACATAGGGTAGCCTGGCACAGAGTGGGAAGGTCTACTCCAAGGCAATAGTTTTATACTTGCATCGCACCTGTTGCAGTAACCCAATGCCCATCCACCAAAAATGACACACCACACCTTCTTTAGAAAAGTAGAACATTCTTTATATTCTGTTTCAGTTAGTTTCTTGTTTTTCTCTCAGTTGCAAAGACAGTTGTACATTCACATTTATAACAGTGCAATCGCTTTACTTGTCCATATAAGCTTTTCCAATTCCATAGGGATATAGCTCCCTTAGCAAACCTTATTCAGCTCAACATTTCATTTAGCACACTAGATCCCTTCAATCCCTTATGTCATCTTACATTAACCTGGACCAGATAGGGAATTTTTAAATCAAGTAACCTGAGTTGTTTATCTCGTTGTTATCCTGTAAAAGAAGACAATTTAACCTCAATATTATATTACAGTTGTAAATAGCACTTCAAATTTGCTTTGACCCCTCTCCTGGTGCAATTTCTAGCGTACAGATGGATTCACTGTTCCAGTAGCCAAATAGATGGTTTAACTCATAAGACTTATGTTTTCCTCATCCTCAGCCTTGTCACACGATTAAATACTAGTACACTTTCACCGAACCAACGGAGTTTATATAGTTAATGGCACACTCGTGGGTTCACGCTTTTCTCTCTGCTGACTCTGACATAGCTATGCAACTCCGATGATTCTCCCTCGGCGTCCGTCTTTCTACTGTATGCCAAGAAGTAAGCTAATTTCCCCTGGGATAATAGGGGGGATCGGTACAATTCCTGTTTCTCTCACTGTTTCACTCACTCGACTTTTTTTCAGGCTTCCGGTGACGGCCAATGGTTATAGTGAGGCCGATCAATTGGGTAAATTAGACTCTTCCCACCTCACACAGCACAACTTCTATGAGCCAGAACGAGACCCTTTTCAGCTCCGGGGGCCCGCACTTTCCGACAGTCTTACCAGGCTCTTGCAGCCTCCTCCCGGTCAAAGGATTTGACTGCACTACCTCTTCCGGTCACTCGACCCCAGCTCCGCTCTGATTTCAGCATCGTTGGTGCTGGATACTCGCAGTCGATGAAGCAGGAGCTTGTATGCCACTCCCTCGATGACTCCACCGGTTCCGCGCCACACCCTTTCCTCAGCTTACGCGGAGGAAGAGAGCTGAAGTAGGCCGGCTTGCTCTGGTTCCCGCCCCTTTCCTCTCAGCGCTCGCTTGTCGTCACCCTCCGGCCCCTGCGCTGCTCTCACATCCGATCTGCTGCACCAGTGTCCAAACCCGGGTCCTCTCCCGCCAGAACACTTCACTAAGGGCCCGGGACCACAAGGCAGGCACTCGGCACGAGCCGCGAGCTTCCACAAGGTAGGTTTTTCCCACAGCTGGAAGGCACAGCGAGGGGGTATTGACGGTGATTAATTCAGGGTCCGGTCCTTTCTGCAGGAGTGGTCCCAATATGTTCACAGAGGAGATAAGCGAGGAGGGCGGTAAAGCGGGACAGTCTCTTCCCAATCAGCTGCTCCCCTGTCAATGAACAACCGCTCCTATCAGGGGATTCAGTGACGGTTTTCACAGAGACATTATCAGGATTTGGTAAGGTAATATCAATAGAACAGTGGCAGGGCTCAGTCAATAGCTAGGGGGTGACGTCCTCAGAGAAGGGCTGTCGACTTATGGGACGATCTAACCTCTTTCAGTGTGCCCACCTCCCTACACTACCGCCTCACTCCTCGCCAAGTTCGCTCTGGTCACTTCACAAAATGGCCGCCCTGGTTCTGGCCTTTTATAGGCTGGCCTCTGGCTACCAGAACCAGCCAGAAGGTTCCAGAGCTTTTCCATACAACCCTATGGCCCTAGATCCTGAGGTAAAAATGTGGCAGTTACAAGCCACCATTTTGTGATTCTGTATTCACCATGTTATGAGGGTATCAAGGCCTAACAAAAACAAAGGCAGAGGGACAAAGCAGCACCTGACCCCCCTGGAAAACACCAAAAATCTCAGTAGACAAAAAAATAGGGAAGTTAGGAGGCAAAAAGGGAACAAAATAAATAAATAATAGGAGGGACCACACAAAGGGCTGACAGGTCTAACACGCGTCCCCCCCAGCTGAAAGTGGGGAGAGCTACCCAACCCCTTGTGAGTTCTCATCACTAAGGCAGAAATACCTAGAGAGACCGTCTGCATTGGCGTGGTCCACTCCAGGCCGATGTTCCACCCGGGAGTCCATTCCCTGTAGGGAGATAGACCATCTCAACAGCTTGGGATTTTCTCCCTTCATTTGCATCAGCCAACGAAGGGGCCGGTGGTCAGTATGAACCAGGAAGTGCAAGCCAAACAGGTATGTCCGCAACTTCTTCAGAGCCCATACCACCGCAAAGGCTTCCCGCTCAATTGCACTCCACCTCTGTTCCCGGGGTAGCAGTCCCCTGGACAGGAAGACAACAGGTTGATCCAGACCCTCTTCATTGAGTTGCGATAGCACTGCCCCAATGCCATGTTCTGATGCGTCTGTTTGGACAATGAATTCCTGGGAAAAATCAGGAGCCCTGAGGACTGGAGCCTCACACATTGCTTGCTTCAAGGTGTCAAAGGCTCACTGACAAGCCTCTGTCCAGACTACCCGTCGGGGTTGCTTCTTAGAAGTGAGTTCAGTTAGGGGTGCCACAATTGTGCCATACCCCTTCACAAAGCGACGGTAGTAACCTGTGAGGCCCAGGAAAGCCTGGACCTCAGTTTGAGTCTTGGGGGGCTCCCAGGCCATGATCGCCTCAATCTTTGCCTGGAGGGGCTGCACCGTTCCCCTACCCAACAAGTGTCCTAGGTACACCACCGACCCCTACCCGATCTGACATTTGCTGGCCTTGATTGTCAAGCCAGCCTGTTTCAGGGCCTGGAGAACAGCTTGTAGATGACACAAGTGGTCCTCCCAGCTGCTGCTGAAGACGGCAATGTCATCCAGATAAGCAGCGGAGAAGGCCTCCATCCCAGAGAGGACCTCGTTCACCAGCCGCTGAAATGTGGCAGGAGCGTTCTTGAGCCCAAAGGGCATCACACAGAACTGGTAGTGGCCCTCAGGCGTGGAGAAGGCTGACCTTTCTTTTGCTCCATCTGTAAGGGAGATCTGCCAGTACCCTGAAGTGAGGTCAAAGGTGCTCAAGTATTGGGCAGCTCCCAGCCGGTCAATGAGTTCATCCGCCCTCGGGATCGGATGGGCATCAGTTTTGGTCACTGAATTCAGTCCCCGGTAATCCACACAGAACCTTAGTTCCGGAGTGGTGCCCGGTGGGGCAGCTTTTGGTACCAGAACCACCGGACTGGACCAGGGGCTACTTGAAGATTCAATTACTCCTAGCTCAAGCATCTTAGTGACTTCACTGTGGATGCTGGCCTTCACCTTGTCTGACAGCCGGTAGATCTTAGACTTCACAGGTGGGCTGTCTCCTGTGTCCACATCATGGGTACACAGGTGGGTCCTTCCCGGGACAATGGAGAACAGCGAGGAATATTGCTCCAAGACTTGGCGGCAGTCTCTCCACTGTTCTAGAGTCAGGGATGGTGAGAGAATCACTCCCTCCACCAACCCATCCTTTTCCTGAGACGAAAAAAGATCAGGGAGAGGCTCGCTTTCCTCTTCCTCTGCTCCATCAGTCACCATCATCAAGATGACCTCGTGCCTCTCATGGTGGGGTTTGAGGCGATTGGCATGGACCACCCGATGGGGCTGCAGGGGGCTCTTAAGATCCACTTGATAAGTGGCCTTACCCTTTTTCTCGATCACCTCAAAGGGGCCTGTCCAGCGATCCTGGAGGGCACTCAGCTCTCCAGGTTCCATCACCCACACTTTCTGGCCAGGCTCCAACTCCACAGGGTGAGCATTGTGGTCATACCACCCCTTCATCACTGCTTGGCTGGCTTCCAAGTTGTCAGAAGCTTGCTTCCACAACTTAGCCATTTGGCTCCGGAAGGCCAGCATATAGCTCACCACATCCTGGGGAAGCTTCCTGGGAGTCTTTTCCCATCCGTCTTTCACCAGGCTGAGAGGTCCACGCACAGGGTGCTCATACAGAATTTCGAAGGGGCTGAAGCCCACTCCTTTCTGTGGCACTTCCCTGTAGGAAAACAACAGACAGGGTAGGAGGACGTCCCATTTCCCAGGCTCTCAGGCAGACTTCTGATCATGCCTTTCAAGGTTTTGTTGAACCTTTCTACTCGACCATTGGTCTGTGGGTGGTAAGGAGTGGTGAACCGGTAGGTAACCCCACACTCCGTCCACATAGCCCGCATGTAAGCTGACATGAAGTTGGTCCCCCTGTCGGACACAACTTCCTTGGGGAAACCCACTCGGGTAAAGATCCCCAACAGGGCCCTAGCCACTGCAGGTGCAGAAATGGTCCTCAGAGGAATTGCCTCTGGGTACCGTATGGCGTGATCCACCAGAACCAGGATAAACCTGTGACCAGCTGAAGTTGGTGGATCCAATGGCCCCACAATGTCGATGCCCACCCTTTCAAAGGGAGTGCTAACGACAGGAAGTGGTTCCAGGGGTGCTTTCAACTTCACTCCTGTTTTCCCACTGGCTTGGCAAGACACACATGTCCGGCAGTAAGTGTCGGACGCCACCTTCATCTGAGGCCAATAAAAGTGGGGGACAAGCTGGGCAAAGGTCTTGTCCTGACCCAAGTGTCCTGCCAAGGGTATCTCATGAGCCAGTTCTAAAATAAAGGCTCGGCAACGTTGAGGGACAACCAAGGCCCGTGACGAACCGTACACTGGTGCCTTGGGTTCACTGTAGAGGAGTCCATCCTCCCAGTAAATGTGGTAATTCCCAGTAACGTTACCTGCTACCTGGGCTTCGGCCTGTCGCCTCAGTCCCTCAAGGGTAGGGCACTCCATCCGGCCCTTACAAAACTCCTCCCCGGTAGGCCCCCCTCCACATGCCATTCGGCAGGGATTGGTAGGTTCTCCAGTGAGACAACATCCCCCTCCGTGGACTCCAGGTCCACCACCTCAGGTGGCCTATCCATCTCACAAGGCTTGGATGTCGAGGCAGGCTTCTCCTGTCCCCGGTTCTTTCCCTTCCTGGCAGCTGGCTGTGCCTTTGTTTCAGGCTCCAGCTCTGGCGAACTCCCCCTCCGGGTAGTTGCGGACCTTGTGCTGGCACAGGCCCAGTCAGGTGTACCCAGCATCTCTGAATGAGTCCAGTATTCCACCTCCTTCCAAGCATTGTGCTCCATATCATTCCCCAACAGACAATCAACTGGCACGGCAGGGCTTACAGCACTCGAAGTAGACCTGCAACCCCTTCCCACTCAAATGGAACCTCGGCCACCGGGTAGTGACCCATTCTGCCGTCAGCCATCGCGGTGGGGTGGAGTACATGTGGAATCACCTGCTCTGGAGACACCAGATGACTCCTTACCATAGTCATACTGTCTCCTGTGTCTCTCAGAGCTTCCCCTCTTTGGCCATTGATGGTGACCCACTGCCCATACTTGGTAGTATTTGAGGGCACCTGGATCTTAGGAACCATCTCCCGATCTCCCAGGGACACTAAGGTGACTCCCGCCAACTCCCCCCCTTATCTAAGGGCAACTCCTCCCCGACCACTACACTAGCTACTCCCGGGGCTTTTCCTCCAGTGGGAGGGGGTGGTCTCTTTGGGCACTTGACATCACTTTTATAGTGCCCAACCCCACCACACTCATAGCAGCCAGCGGACAACCCTTGGCTGCTGCCTATGGTCAGGATGAGGGTTTCTTGGCGGGTTAGCCTTGGGAATGAATCCTGTTCCCTTTCCCTGGAAACTGTTTTGGGGGCCTCTTGAGAACTCCCTCCTTTTATCTCCCCCCTCTTTCTTCTGGGGAGCGCCCTGTCCGGTCCTTTGGGGATCCCCTCCAGTCCCCTTTGAGGACACCCGGGTACTTGCCCAGATGTCCGCCTCCTCAGCGAGCTTCCGGGGGCTGGTCAGCTTACTGTCCACCAGGTGTTGTCGCAGCTCGGGAAAACATTTCTCGAGTAGGTGCTCCTTGAGGATAAGATTATACAACCCCTTGTAGTCCCCACCTCCCTGCCTTGCACCCAACCATCTAGGGCCTCCTTTGCCTAGTCTAGGAAATTTACCCAATTCTGTGTGGCCAGTTTGTGGCTGCTCCTAAACTTCTGATGGTACTTTTCGGGAGTCAGCCCAAACTTTTTTATCAGTGCCACTTTCATGGTGGGGTAGTGGGTCTCCTCCCCCTGCTCCAGGGCCAAAAGTGTATCCCTTCCAGCAGGAGGCATGTATTTGTACAAGCCACCCCCCAGTGTTTTTTCAATATCCCATGGGCTCTTAAGAATACCTCATAGGCAGCCAACCATTTTGCAATGTCATCCCCTGCGACGTAACTGGCGACTACGCCTTTGGCAAATAGGGTCTGGGTTCCCTGGTTGTGTGTTTGGATTCCCTGCCACCAATAGGAGTACTGGGAGTCCATATTTGCAGGGCCTTGAGGTCTAACTCTCTGAGACTCAATTCGTGAGCCAGCCTCTTTTCCTCCCTCTCCTTCTCCAATCTCGCTAACTCCCACTTTAACTGCCTTTCTTCTCTCCGGCCCGTTAGTTCAGCTTCAGTTAAGCTCCTCACAGAGACACTGCTGCCCTCCCTTGAGAGTGTTCTGGGACCTGTCAGTAGGTTCTCCCCCTCAGGTTGGTACAATAAATCTACCCCGATGTCAGTGTCCTGGTCTCTCTCTCCCTCTTCCCTCTCCCCTTCTGGATGAGCTTCCACCCATGCCCTCAAGCTAGTTTGAAGTTCACTCTTTTTCGCACCTCGCTTGAAAAATACCCCCTTTCTCTGACAAAATTCTCTGAGTTGCGCCGCAGTATAGGCCTCCAACTCTTCCAAATCAAATTCCATTTTGCCAACAGGGTATCAAACAGCCACTTGGAAGAATTCAAGGAAGATTATCACGTGAGGGCTTCCTCCACCCACCACCAGGAAAGAATTTAGAAAAGCAAAACTGTAATTAGGGAGTCCGCTAGGAGAAAACTCCAGGTGTAGGTCTGTGGAGCACACTAAGCTACTGCTAGGTGGATGCAAGCACAAGCTCTAATCCCACCACTGAACACCAATTATGTTAGACCTGGGTCATCCAGCCTACATAGGGTAGCCTGGCACAGAGTGGGAAGGTCTACTCCAAGGCAGTAGTGTTATACTTGCATCGCACCTGTTGCAGTAACCCAATGCCCATCCACCAAAAATGACACACCACACCTTCTTTAGAAAAGTAGAAAATTATTTATATTCTGTTTTAGTTAGTTTCTTGTTTTTCTCTCAGTTGCAAAGACAGTTGTACATTCACATTTATAACAGTGCAATCGCTTTACTTGTTCATATAAGCTTTTCCAATTCCATAGGGATATAGCTCCCTTAGCAAACCTTATTCAGCCCAACATTTCATTTAGCACACTAGATCCTTTCAATCCCTTATGTCATCTTACATTAACCTCGACAAGATATGGAATTTTTACATCAAGTAACCTGAGTTGTTTATCTCATTGTTATCCTGTAAAAGAAGACAATTTAACCTCAATATTATATCACAGTCGTAAATAGCACTTCAATTTTGCTTTGACCCCTCTCCTGGTGCAATTTCTAGCGTACAGATGGATTCACTGTTCCAGTAGCCCAATAGGCGGTTTAACTCATAAGGCTTATGTTTTCCTCATCCTCAGCCTTGTCACACCATTAAATACTAGTACACTTTCACCGAACCAACGGAGTTGATATAGTTAATCGCACCCTCGTGGGTTCACGCTTTTCTCTCTGCTGACTCTGACATAGCTATGCAACTCCGATGATTCTCTCTTGGCCTCCGTCTTTCTACTGTATGCCAGAAAGTATGCTAATTTCCCCTGGGATAATAGGGGGGTCGGTACAATTCCTGCTTCTCTCACTGTTTCACTCGCTCGACTATTTTTCAGGCTTCCGGTGACGGCCAATGGTTATACTGAGGCCGATCAATTGGGTAAATTAGACTCTTCCCACCTCACCCAGCACAACTTCTATGAGCCGGAACAAGACCCTTTTCGGCTCTGGGGCCCCGCATATTCCGATAGTCTTACCGGGCTCTTGCAGCGTCCTCTCGGTCAAAGGATTTGACTGCGCTACCTCTTCCGGTCACTCGACCCCAGCTCTGCTCTGATTTCAGCCTCGTTGGTGCCAGATACTCGCAGTCGATGAAGCCGGAGCATGTATGCCACTCCCTATATGACTCCACCGGTTCCGCGTCACGCCCTCTCCTCAGCTTACACGGAGGAAGCGAGATGAAGTAGGCCGGCTTGCTCTGGTTCCCTCCCCTTTCCTCTCAGCGCTCACCTGTCGTCACTCTCCGGCCCCTGCGCTGCTCTAACATCCGATCTGCTGCACCAGTACCAAAACCCGGGTCCTCTCCCGCCAGAACACTTCACTAAGGGCCCGGGACCACAAGGCAGGCACTCGGCAAAAGCGGCGAGCTGCCACAAGGTAGGTTTTTCCCACAGCTGGAAGGCACAGCGAACCCAGGAGGGGGTATTGACGGTGATTAATTCAGGGTCCGGTCCTTTCTGCAGGAGTGGTCCCAATATGTTCACAGAGGAGATAAGCGAGGAGGGGGTAAAGCGGGACAGTGTCTTCCCAATCAGCTGCTCCCCTGTCAATGAACAACCGCTCCTATCAGGGGATTCAGTGACGCTTTTCACAGGGACATTATCAGGATTCGGTAAGGTAATATCAATAGAACAGTGGCAGGGCTCAGTCAATAGCTAGGGGGTGACGCCCTCGGAGAAGGGCTGTTGACTCATGGACGATCTAACCTCTTTCAGTGCACCCACCTCCCTACACTACCGCCTCACTCCTCACCAAGTTCACTCTGGTCACTTCACAAAATGGCCGCCCTGGTTCTGGCCTTTTATAGGCTGGCCTCTGGCTACCAGAACCAGCCAGAAGGTTCTAGAGCTTTTCCATACAACCCTATGGCCCTAGATCCTGAGGTAAAAATGTGGCAGTTACAAGCCACCATTTTGTGATTCTGTTTTCACCATGGTATGAGGGTATCAAGGCCTAACAAAAAAAAGGCAGAGGGACAAAGCAGCACCTAACTCCCCTGGACAACACCAACAATCTCAGTAGACATAAAAAATAGAGAAGTTAGGAGGCAAAAAGGGAACAAAATAAATAAATAATAGGAGGGACCACCCAAAGGGCTGACAGGTCTTACAGCCCCACTTCGGGTGCTAATCGGTAGAGCCTTGCTAAGCTGGAGGGGAGTTACAATCCAATAGCATGGAGTTCACCTTTACCATTCAGTGGACAACCTGTAGAATGGTAATATGAGAAAAGCCCTGTCTGTACTGATGTCGCAAATTCAGTTTTGGAAAAATCTACCCTTAGCCACAATTGGGAAGGTAGCACTCTATTGGATGATAATTTCACCTCGGCTAATCTATATTTTTGCAAACCTTCCCATTATCCCCCTCTCCCAGTGTACCCAGGGCCTGAAAGTTAAAGGTCACTAGTAGAATGTGGCACCCTTCACTCCACCCACTGCAGTCACAGTGCATACATCATTGGAGGCGTACTACGTTTAGCCTGGATGTTGCAGTTTAAAATGTGCATTCAACCTATTTCAAATAACCAATTTTGACATGTCAAATCCATTAAAATATTTATAAGCCACCCCTAGGTATGGCCAGGTGCATAGTATTTAAAAGTAATACATGTAAAATATTAGGGATAACCATGTCCTTACAGTGAAAAGGCCCAAAACGCTATTTTCACTTTAGCATGTTTGACTGTTTCATAGCAAAACATAAAAAGCAATTTTAATTGTAATAATGTTATCTCTGGTTTGAACACATTGGCAAAATTAATTCATGGACTTTTTGAAATAATTATTAACAGTTTAATTCACTAGTGAAGTAGGATTTTAAATAGATGTTTTGGAGAAGGTACTATTATAATGTTACATTTTCCATGTTGAGAGAGTTCCTGGAGGCCCATTTGTATGTGCTCTCCAACCTCTGCCAGTCATAAAGTAGCAGTTGAATAGGTGTGAAATGAAATGCCTTCCAGGAGAAAACAATAGGCGGACCTGAATGGGGAGAGATGAACGACGTAATGTATGTATGTGGTCTTGTAAAGCGCACTGCTGCCCTGAGGCGTCCTGGCGCTGTAGACCGCTGGGGAACCCGTCCTGGCTATCCCTGTGAGATGGTCCCTAACTGGGCATCTCCAAGGTGAAACCAGGCATCCTCGGCGAATGTGGGGGGCCGTTGTAGAGATGAGGCAAGCTAATGCCCAGAGTTGCCGAGTGTGATCCCTGGTTAGAGTAGGCACCAAGGCGAGAATTATCGAGTCCGCTGACCCTGGTCCACGACCCTGCCGCGTTGGGAATTGAACCCTGGTCCCGGGCCGTTCTCTGCTTCTAGGTCTGCCGCCTCTAACCAGTGAGCCACACCACTCCACTGACCATGAAAGAATATTCACAATGGAGCTGTGAGCATCCTTTTTGACATTAAAGTGTCAAATCCCTCTAGAATGTCACATCCTACTTAACAGGTCCGCTGTTCTTTTTTGATAAAACATGAGTCACAATTCAAAAAGGCCTTTCCTGTCACAGGCAAAAGTGAGCTGACACATGGGCAGGGTCCTTGCTGTATCTTTCAAGCAGACTGGTCCCGATCAATGTGAGCCTCATGTTGATATGACATTGTCAAACAATCCTGCTCAACTACCAACGGCTGCTTGATAGCTTTGATGGGTTTACATATAACACTAGGAATCACTCAAAGATAAGATTCCGACACAGTTCTCAAGTATCAACTCTCTGGTTGCAAAAAACACAATTTTATGCTGTACCAGTCTTCTGTTTCTAGGTTCATTGGGGGTGCCGTGGCTGCTTTAAACTGGGTTTTGGTGTTAGATGTGGTATGTCACTAGATTTACCGTATACACTTCCTCCCCACACACACAGCTCTCAGAGTCCACATTTAGTGTGGCCAATGGCTTTCAGCATCTTGAGGACCAGTAACTTGTAAATGATTGGTTAGGGTATGATCAGGAGTTATTCCCAACAATTAGCTCATGCCAGGCATACATGCAGCACCTCACTGCAGCCACTCTAGAACATTCCAGTGGAAAATCAAAAGAGGACTGGATGTGTTGGCTGAGAATTAAGAAGATCCTAGTAAACTGGACTTTCACTCCAATAGTTATAAGGCTGACCTCCTTTTAAAGCTACAATAACAAAATGAGTCCTTTTCCCGGAACTGCCCATCTGACCAATGCCAACTAGACTTGTAGTGGACCCTACTGTTTGTCTTCTGCCTGACACTGTAAGTTTCTGAGTGGTCTTGGAGGGCTTTAGAAGTGTACTTCTGTAGCAAATTGAGACTTAAATGACTAAAAGTTAGAAGGTAAAATCTTTGACCAGGATAAAGCTGGTTGGTGTATCCAACCCATTTTCCTTTGCAGTAATATTCAAATTGAGCCTCATCCATTGGCTATCACAGCACTTAGTGCTTCTTAGTATCATGTTGCCTTAAAACTTACCCTTATTCGTTTTTTTGGTTATTTCCTTATAACATTTTAGTTTATATTTTTTAATCCATTTTTGGATTTGTTTTGTTGTCGAATTCAACTTTAATATTGTTTCAGTAAACACATACTTCACTTCCAGGTGGTTAAGCTCAGGTTATATTAGTGATTTTACAATTTCTTACAGTGAGGAATAAATAGTTTTCTAAATTGGAAAAAATGGATAGGTTAGAAATTCAAGCTCTGCTGGTTTGTTAGTAAAAAGTATTTTTAGCTGCTTAAAGTTGATTAGTGACCATGATATCTCTCTGTATCCAGACCGAAGGATTTGTAAACACTGTGAGAAACGTTCTGTCCCTGCCAGTGGCACTAAGGATGCTCTGTCCCTGCCAATGGCACGAAGGATACTCTGTCCCTGCTGCTGGCAGTCAGGATGCTCTGTCCATGTCAGTGGCACTAAGGATGCTCTGTCCCTGCCGGCACCACTAAGGATGCTTTTTCCCTGCCAGTGGCAATAAAGGTCCAAATAACCATTTAGCAATAACATCTGTGGCAGTAATGCCTGATCTGCATCTAATGACAGATGAAAGCAAACAAAGCAGAGTGGACTCACCTTATCGGCGTGTACTGTGTATAAGGAACAGAGTATACAGTGCATTACTAGCAAAATGGGGCCCGGCAACCAGAATAGTTCTGAACAGAGGGGATTTGTTTGTTGCTCTGAGATCAGCGCTGTGCAGCTGATGAACCGTCTTGGATAGGCTCTGGGCACACAAACTACCTTATTTCAGCAATTACGCATTACTCTTGTGATGCACAATTACAGAAGTAATGTAATTACCCCAGTGAGAGTCCCTAAAACTAATTTTGGGCCAAAAACCTACTGTGGAAGCACAGGAACAACAAGCTAAAGAGAAGGTGCTGGCTACTGCTGTTCAGATCCTGTAGCAGAGTTTGCAGAGATTTGTTTACTACGCATTCCATTAAAGACACAGAGTTCAGGTGAAAACTCCGCTCCTCCACCTAGTGGAGTCAGTTACTAATCTGCACCCTCAAATGCTTTGATAACACAACTTTACATGCTAAAAAGCATATAACTAATTCACAAAAGTGAACTTTGAAAATGAAAAATATCAGGCAATGAGAGATGTGATGAATTTAGGGTCTCACCTTACCTAGGAGGAGGACCAAGCAGATGCCTTGAACACAAAGAGTATATCATGCTAAATGAGTCAGTAGTGGTTCCATCCTCTGAGGACCACCCAAACCACAGCTATGGGTAAAAATACATTGCCAACCAAAGGCCCAGCAAAGCATTATGGGACGAGATTAGCAGTGGGCAGTGAATATTATATTATCCAATATCAAAATAATTCTAAAAAGAGCTGCAGTTCACTAGTCGTTACTAGGTGTCCCTAGCACTGTGCACAGAGACCTAGGACCTGAGAGAATTATGGTGTACCAAAAAACTCACCTCAGTAACTAGAAAACGTAAACAACTAGCATCAGTTTCACATTAACTCTTCATCCTATAGCAAAGGAACCAATGATTAGACAACCCAGAACATGCGACTTAGGTTAAACTCAGGAATGGTGGGAAACAAGAACACTCTTTCATTATACGCTCATACCAGTCCACAACAGGAGTAAAAAAGACACACGGAAGGATAAAATATGTATTTTAACGACGTGCTCTAAGATGCAGTATTTATCGCTAACATAAGCAGACATATGATTAGAAATAATATGATCAGCATTGTTACAATTACATAAAACATAAAGGAGGAATCATATTACAATGGTAGTGAAAGCAAGTCATATACTGTAGGAGAGTAGGGTCTGCTATCCTATGGTCACCGCACATTTTTGCTTTTTGCTTCACTGGTTTATGACTTAATGTGGCTGTGGGCCTGCTAATCAGACCCACAGCCTGCTGTTCTCTCTCTAAATTAATGCCAATGCACTTTAGGTGCATTACGAAATTGGAACTGGTTCACCTTATTGGCCCCTGTAACAGTGTACCCAGGTACCCAGGGCATAGGTGCTTCCAAGGCCTACCAGGGGCTGCAGCACGTATTGTGCCACCCCTGGACTGGCCTCCATATTTGACACAACTGGCTGATCACTCAGCTGGGGTAAGTCGGTGTAACCACCCCTTACTTAGGTATAGTATGCCTATGCCTAACCTAAAATGGACACATATGTTCCTATCAGCCACTCCTATGGAAGGCCTCATCAATCCTGGAGGCAGAGTGCTTGGAAATATGTGAGATGGTGCTCTAGCATGAGCTGAGCCTGTCTGCAGCTTTCGGAACCATGTCCTTTAGCTGTTCCATGATACTGCCATACCATATACTCTTAAGTGCATTATAATCCTCGCGGTTAAATGCTATCTTTGGTTTGGCTTTATCAAAACATGTCGAGTAAGGTGTCATACGAATTGGAATACTACCCCCTAGCCAGTTCTGGCGACGGGGGTAGCATTCCACCCTTCTAGAGGGACACGACATGTACCTAACCTGAAACCCGGGTAAAGTTAAACAGAGCCTCAGCATCACAAAATGGATGCTGCCACCACAGACACAAGTCTGACCTCCTGCTGCTGGGAGTCCTTCCAGCGAGGGTGGCTTGGACAAAGGGTTTCCTGCCTTGGGAAGTGCTAGCACCACCCCAGACAGAATTTTGTGTATTGGGTAGGACAGGGCTGAATAGAATCAGACATGCCTGGGGCACACAAGGTGTCCCTCTGCATAGGCCAGTTCAAACCGGTGCTGGGGCTTTCCAGCCCCAGTCCTGGCGCAAAACTGGACAAAGGAAAGGGGGTGTAACCACCCCCCTTCCTGGTCCCACCCAGAGGAGGGACCTAGTAGGTGATCCGGCCCCCAGATTTGGAATAAGAGTAGGAGCTGTGTCCTGAGACTTCAGATCATCCTGAACTCGACTTAAAATAATAAGAAAACTGGACTTCGACATTCTGCTGCACAGAAGACTGAAGAGAATCTCCCTTGTGGCCAAGGAGTGACCACCCTGTGAATACAGGCACCAACCAGCAACTCGACGTCTGCTTTGCCGCCGCCTCCCGCCGGAGCCCAAGCCCAAAGCCTGACAAGACCCAGACTCCCAGACATCTCAGAGCCCGATCCACAGTCCCTGAAAAGAAGTGACCCGTGGAGGCACTGAGAGACGTGGGACCAGACATCTTGGAAGACCCCCGAAGAGTTGACTGCGCAGCACCCGAGGCACCCTCGACGCTGTGCTTTGGGGTTTGAGAAGCCCCAACACGAGCAGCATTTGCACCGAAGAACAGCCCCCCAGCATCTCCACGATCTGCGTGGGACCCTTTTGCACTTTGCCATTCGATGCGCCATCCCGGCCACTTGGCACGTGGCTAGCGGCCATCTTGGCGACGAAACCTACGATTTACACTGCTGGTCTTGTTGCTCCAGACTGACCCTTGCTACCCTGAAAAGGAGCACCCGCTCTGACCTTGCTGGTCCCAGTGAAAAGCTTGCATCGATTCCAGCATGACTTGCTTTTGCCAAGGCCTGTTTGCTCCAATCAAGTTGCCGACACCGCCATCAGCGAGAGCCATCGTGGGACAGCTCGTGATCGACTCCTGGACGTCCTTGACCTCTTCGTGTCCACGTGGCTGCAGAGACAATCTTCACTTCATCACCTGTTTGCACCCGACATTGCCTGGTTCCTTCCTGGTTCCACGGTAGTCACTGGCTAGTGACTTTGAACATTGTCCCCTCGGCTTTCAGGTCTTCACCTCTTTAGATCCACCCTTGGATCCACCGGAACTCTTCACGACGACCCGCCTGCAGCATCTTCAGCTCCAAGCACCATCGACCTGCGTGACGAAACCCGACATTACTTCGCACCTGTGCACCTGCTTCCTGTGGGTGAGGTAACTCAGCAACGCCGGTGTTCCCACACTGGTGTACACTTCTAGTGCCTGTGTCTAAAGTTTTATCCTTGTAGGTCCATCGGAAGGTTCCTTAAACACTAACTTTGTAACTTTTACGCACCATTGACATTGCATTGGTGCATGCATGCACTTTAAGCACTGCACCCGAGTCCCGCGGGCCTTTCCCGACTTCTTCACTGCTAGTCCCGAACAGCTCCAGCGATTCCCCAGGCCTCTTCACTTTCCCCATAGTGGTTCTTATACCACTATTTTAGTATATGGTTTAGGTGGTCCCTAGGGCTCATCCATAGTTGTGCAACTTTTGTATATTTAAACTGTGTTTTGCATTTGCTTCTGTGCTCATAAAGAGTATAGGGGATATTTGTAGAAATAAATCTATATATGTTTTCAATAGATCTGTGTGGTGTCCTTTCATTTGGTATTCAAGGGGATTGTGTATGGTAAAACAGCTTGCTTCATATGCCTTTACAGAGTTTAGCCTAAGACTGCTTAGTCCATGCTACCCCTAGGATAGCTTGTCTATAAGGTTGACTCTACAACCTCTACCATAAGGGTTGCTTGGCATGGTTCAAGGTGATCACTAGAACTAGTGAGCATCATATACCAGGCCAACTTCTCACGTTGGTGGGCAGCGGATTGGGATTTGAGCTTGCTGTTGTTTCACCTTTACAATCTTTGAGAGTATCGTTTGAAAGATCATACAGGTACCTGATAGGTACACTAAAACAAGACTAGTATACTTAAGTTCTACTGAACTTAGTTGTTGTAGAGGATAGGGAGTAGCACTCCCTGACTACAACTACTAGATAGGTTTAGTAGGAAAACACCATTGTAGGTAGATTGCAACATATTCACCCACACTAGAGCAATGTCTGGAGCAGAGGGATCCACTGGACCTATCTCTGTTGAGAGTGACCCTCCAAGGGCACCATCCAAATTTGCTATCTTTACTTTTAAAGAACTGAGGCAGCTGTGTTCCTTAAGAGGAATCAAAACGGGTCCTACCCCTACAGCAGGTTACCTCAGAGAGCTTTTAGACCAGTCTGAAGCTCTAAAGACCTCCAAACCAGGCCCCTCAGGGACTGGAGATGGAGGCTCTCCCACTGAAGATGACAACACTGACACCCCTGCCACTGTCATCCAGATAGATGAGGAAGACCAGGTCACTGGAGATACTCAGCCATAGGATGAGGAAGAAGAGGAGGAGGAGGAGGAAAGTGGGTCTGAGGATGAGAGAAATAGTCAGGTGCTAGTCAGCAGGCTTAACCAGGCTCACTTAAGCTTATTTGGGACTGAAGGTGGGTCCAACCCCCTCAGACCCCCAAGTGGACTTAACCAGGAGCCCAGGAGTAGGAGGAATCACTCAGGTGAATCCAATACCTCCCATGCTTCTAGAGGTTCTCATGGGCACTCCAGAAGGGAGTTTTCTAGCCCTCACAGGAGGAAACATGAGGCCAAAATGAGAGAGGCTGAACTTAGGATCCAGAAGCAAGAATTAGAAGTTGCCCTGGCCAAAGAGAAGCTTGCTAGAGCAAGACAGCCTAGAGAGGGTGGATTAGGATCCACTGGTGGCAGCAATATCCAAAAGGATAAAGACAGGTCCTATGACAATAGAAACCTGAGTAAGATTGTGCCCCCCTACAAAGTTGGGGATGATATCCACAAATGGATGACTGCACTTGAGAGAGCCTGCAAAGTACAGCAGGTCCCTCATGATCAGTGGGCAGCAATCTTGTGGCTCTCCTTTGAAGGTAGAGGCCGAGACAAACTCCTCACAGTTAGTGATGGGGATTCTAGAAACTACCTGGTCCTGAAGAGTGCTCTGATTGATGGGTTAGGCTTAACCACTGAACAGTACAGGTTAATGTTCGGAGACACCCAGAAGACACAGACTCAGGACTGGTCTGAATTTGTTGAATGTGCCACTAAGGCTCTGGAGGGCTGGTTGCTGGGAAGTAAGGTTACAGACTATGAAGGATTGTACAATTTGCTTATGAGAGAACAGATTTCAAATAACTGTCAGAACCAGCAGTTGCATCAACATTTGGTTGACTCAGATCTAACCTCTCCCCAAGAATTGGGAAAGAGGGCAGACAAATGGGTTAGAACCAGAGTTAAGCAAAAGAACCAGAACCAGGGTGGTGACCAGAAGAAAACAGACCAGAAGGGTGGGGAGCAGAAAGCTAAAGACCAGAAGTCTTCAACAGGGCCCCAAACTAATACTGAGGGTGGGTCCCAAACTTCCAAGAAGAAGAAGAAAGAAGGTCAAAGAAAACCCTGGTGTAGTTTTTGTAAAAACACCTCTCACCGGACAAGTGAGTGTAAAAAGGGTGGAGCCCCCAACACTGCAGCCCCTAAGGCACCTGCACCCACTAGTACAGTTGGCAGTGTTGGTCCACAGACTAAGGGGGTAGTGGGTATCACCTTGGGAACTGAGGGAGATTCTGGCCTAGTCAGAACCCCTACACAGGCTGTTCTGATTTGTGATGGGGAAATTGATTTGTACCCTACTATCAGTCCCAGTAACCTGGGCAAGTACAGACAGACACCTATAATTAATGAAAAAGTGGCTCAAGCATACAGGGACACATGTGCCAGTGTCAATATGGTGACGCCTAGCTTTGTGGACCCTGGACAGTACATACCAGGTGATAATTACCTGGTGACCAATGCCAGCAATGTCACTACTACACATAGTGTGGCAATTGTTAACTTTTCCTGGGGAGGGGTAACTGGCCTAAAAAGAGTTGTGGTTAGTGTTAATCTCCCAGTAAAATGTTTGTTGGGCAATGACCTGGAGAGCTCTCTATGGTCAGAAGTTGAGTACAGGACTCATGCAGAGATGTTAGGGATATCATCACATGTCCTTGCTGTGACCAGGTCACAGGCCAAAAAGTGCCTCTCTGAACCTCAGGTCTTGGATCCTGGAACAATGGACCAAGTACCTTCCAAGACAAGGAACAGGAGGGTAAAGGATGTGCCTTCCCAAATGCCTACAAGTGAGGATCAGCCTTCACAGGAAGATGATCTTGAGACCCCTGAAGGAACTATCCCTATAGAGCTTGAACCTGATCAGGTTGAGTTTCTGGGGACAGGGGGACCTTCTAGGGCAGACTTGGGGCAGGTTCAGTTATCCTGTCCTTCTCTTGAACCCCTCAGACAGCAGGCTGCTGCTGAGGCTGCTGGGAATGCTCAAGGTACCCATAAAGTTTATTGGGATGGTGGGCTCCTTTATTCAGAGGGTAGAGACCCCAAGCCTGGTACAACCAGGAGGTTGGTCATACCTCTGCAATTTAGGGGCTTCCTTCTTACCTTTGCACACGATATTCCCTTAGCAGGACACCTAGGCCAGAACAAAACTTGGGACAGACTTGTCTGTCACTTTCACAGGTCTCACATGTCAGAAGATACAAAGGAGTTTTGTCGCTCCTGTGTAACCTGCCAAGCAAATGGCAAAGCAGGTGGTACCACAAAGGCCCCCCTAATACCACTACCTGTGGTGGGGGTGCCCTTTGAAAGAGTGGGGATTGACATTGTTGGTCCAATGGATCCCCCTACAGCATATGGGCACAGATTCATACTGGTGGTAGTGGACCATGCCACCAGGTACCCAGAGGCAATTCCACTTAGGACCACAACAGCTCCTGTTGTGGCCAGGGCCTTACTTGGAGTTTTCTCCAGAGTGGGGTTTCCTAAGGAGGTAGTATCTGATAGAGGTGCCAACTTCATGTCAGGATACTTAACAGCTATGTGGAAGGAATGTGGTGTCAACTACAAGTTCACCACTCCCTATCATCCACAATGCAATGGGCTTGTTGAAAGGTTCAACAAGACCCTCAAGGGCATGATCAAAGGATTACCTGAAAAGCTCAGGCGAAGATGGGATATCCTTCTGCCCTGCCTTCTGTTTGCTTACAGAGAGGTCCCACAAAAGGGGGTTGGCTTCAGCCCCTTTGAATTGTTGTTTGGGCACCCTGTAAGAGGACCCCTATGTCTGGTGAGGGAAGGATGGGAGTTACCTCTCAAAAAGTCCAAGCAAGACATAGTGGACTATGTACTTGGTCTCCGCTCCGGGATGGCTGAGTATATGGAGAAGGCATCCAAAAACCTTGAGGCTAGCCAAGAATTACAAAAAGCTTGGCATGACCAAAAGGCTGTCCTGACTGAGTACCAGCCTGGACAGAAGGTATGGGTGTTGGAGCCAGTGGCCCCAGCAGCACTCCTAGACAAATGGTCCGGACCCTATACAATCATTGAGAAAAAGGGAGAGATTACCTACTTGGTGGACCTTGGAACTCCCAGGAGCCCCCATCAGGGTGCTCCATGTTAACAGGCTGAAAGCATATGTTGACAGGGCAGACATGGGCTTGCTCATGGCTACAGATGAGGGGTAGGAGGAAGAGAGCGACCCTCTCCCAGGCCTGCTGACTCAGAACCCTGAGGATGGATCAGTTGATGGTGTGGCCTTAGATGGCAGCCTCACTGAACAACAGCAACATGAATGTAGACAGGTTTTGCAGTCATATCGACATATGTTCTCCCTGACACCCAGTCAGACTAACTGGGGTACCCATGTGGTGGACACTGCTGATAGTCTTCCTGTAAAGAACAAAATTTACAGGCAACCTGACCATGTCAGAGATTGTATCAAGACTGAGGTGCAAAAGATGCTGGAATTAGGTGTCATTGAGCCTTCAGAGAGCCCCTGGGCTAGCCCAGTGGTTCTGGTCCCCAAACCTCACACCAAAGATGGAAAGAGAGAGAAGAGGTTCTGTGTGGATTACAGAGGACTCAATGCTGTCACCAGGACAGATGCACACCCTATTCCAAGGGCAGATGAGCTCATAGACAAATTGGCTTCTGCCAAGTATTTGAGCATATTTGACTTGACAGCTGGCTACTGGCAAATCAGGTTAGCTGAGGAGTCTAAAGCCAAGACAGCATTTTCTACCCCAGGTGGGCATTATCAATTTGTGGTAATGCCCTTTGGTTTGAAAAATGCACCTGCCACCTTCCAAAGGTTGGTGAATCAAGCCCTTACTGGGTTGGATGACTTTTGCGCAGCATATCTGGATGATATTGCTGTCTTTAGCTCCACCTGGGAGGATCACCTGGTCCACCTGAAGGAAGTGCTAGAGGCTCTGCAAAAGGCAGGCCTCACTATCAAAGCCACCAAGTGCCAGATAGGGCAGAGTAAGGTTGTATACTTGGGCCACCTTGTAGGTGGAGGCCAAGTTCAACATCTGGAGAGTAATATTCAGACCATAAAGGACTGGACTCCTCCAACTACCCAGACTCAGGTCAGAGCTTTCTTGGGCCTGACTGGGTACTACAGGAAGTTTGTTAAGAACTATGGGTCCATTGTGACTCCTCTTAATGATCTGACATCCAAGAAGATGCCCAAAAAGGTTCAGTGGACAGTAAGCTGTCAAAAGGCATTTGATGACCTGAAGAAGGCCATGTGCTCTGCACCTATCCTGAAGAGTCCTGACTACTCAAGAGAGTTCATTGTCCAAACAGATGCTTCTGAGTTGGGAGTGGGAGCTGTGCTTTCACAACTTAATGTAGATGGTCAATACCAGCCCATTGCTTTTATTAGCAGATGGCTGACCCACAGAGAGAAACGTTGGTCAGCCATTGAGAGGGAGGCCTTTGCTGTGGTGTGGGCCCTGAAGAAGTTGAGACCATACTTGTTTGGCACTCACTTCAAGATTCAGACCGACCATAAGCCCCTCTTATGGCTTAATCAGATGAAGGGTGAAAACCCCAAACTGCTCAGGTGGTCCATTTCCCTACAGGGGATGGACTTTACAGTGGAGCACCGCCCAGGGACTGACCATGGTAATGCAGATGGTCTCTCCAGGTACTTCCACTTAGAACATGAAGACACAACTGGTCAAGGTTAGTCTAATGTCCCTGCGTTTGGGGGGGTTGTGTAGGAGAGTAGGGTCTGCTATCCTATGGTCACCCCAGATTTTTGCTTTTTGCTTCACTGGTTTATGACTTAATGTGGCTGTGGGCCTGCTAATCAGACCCACAGCCTGCTGTTCTCTCTCTAAATTAATGCCAATGCACTTTAGGTGCATTACGAAATTGGAACTGGTTCACCTTATTGGCCCCTGTAACAGTGTACCCAGGTACCCAGGGCATAGGTGCTTCCAAGGCCTACCAGGGGCTGCAGCCTGTATTGTGCCACCCCTGGCCTGGCCTCCATATTTGACACAACTGGCTGATCACTCAGCTGGGGTAAGTCGGTGTAACCACCCCTTACTTAGGTATAGTATGCCTATGCCTAACCTAAAATGGACACATATGTTCCTATCAGCCACTCCTATGGAAGGCCTCATCAATCCTGGAGGCAGAGTGCTTGGAAATATGTGAGATGGTGCTCTAGCATGATTTGAGCCTGTCTGCAGCTTTCCGAACCATGTCCTTTAGCTGTTCCATGATACTGCCATACCATATACTTTTAAGTGCATTATAATCCTCGCGGTTAAATGCTATCTTTGGTTTGGCTTTATCAAAACATGTCGAGTAAGGTGTCATACGAATTGGAATACTAACCCCTCGCCAGTTCTGGCGACGGGGGTAGCATTCCACCCTTCTAGAGGGACACAACATGTACCTAACCTGAAACCCGGGTAAAGTTAAACAGAGCCTCAGCATCACAAAATGGATGCTGCCACCACAGACACAAGTCTGACCTCTTGCTGCTGGGAGTCCTTCCAGCGAGGGTGGCTTGGACAAAGGGTTTCCTGCCTTGGGAGGTGCTAGCACCACCCCAGACAGGATTTTGTGTATTGGGTAGGATAGGGCTGAATAGAATCAGACATGCCTGGGGCACACAAGGTGTCCCTGTTCATAGGCCAGTTCAAACCGGTGCTGGGGCTTTCCAGCCCCAGTCCTGGTGCGAAACTGGACATAGGAAAGGGGGTGTAACCACCCCCCTTCCTGGTCCCACCCAGAGGAGGGACCTAGTAGGTGATCCGGCCCCCAGATTTGGAATAAGAGTAGGAGCTGTGTCCTGAGACTTCAGATCATCCTGAACTCGACTTAAAATAAGAAGAAAACTGGACTTCGACATTCTGCTGCACAGAAGACTGAAGAGAATCTCCCTTGTGGCCAAGGAGTGACCACCCTGTGAATACAGGCACCAACCAGCAACTCGACGTCTGCTTTGCTGCCACCTCCCGCCGGAGCCCGAGCCCAGAGCCTGACAAGACCCAGACTCCCAGACATCTCAGAGCCCGATCCACAGTCCCTGGAAAGAAGAGACCCGTGGAGGCAACGAGAGACGTGGGACCGGACATCTAGGAAGACCCCCGAAGAGCTGACTGCGCAGCACCCGAGGCACCCTCGATGCTGTGCTTTGGGGTTTGAGAAGCCCCAATACCGAGCAGCATTTGCACCGAAGAGCAGCCCCCCAGCATCTCCACAATCTGTGTGGGGCCCTTTTGCACTTTGCCACTTGACGCGCCATCCCGGCCACTTGCCATGAGGCTAGTGGCCATCTTGGCGTCGAAACCTATGATTTACACTGCTGGTCTGGTTGCTCCAGACTGGCCCTTGCTCCCCTGAAAAGGAGCACCCGCTCTGACCTTGCTGGTCCGAGTGAGAAGCTTGCATCGATTCCTGCGTGACTTGCTTTTGCCAAGGCCTGTTTGTTCCAATCAAGTTGCTGACACCGCCATCAGCGAGAGCCATCGTGGGCCAGCTGGTGATCGACTCCTGGACATCCTTGACCTCTTTGTGTCCACGTGGCTGCAGAGACAATCTTCACTTCATCACCTGTTTGCACCCGACATTGCCTGGTTCCTTCCTGGTTCCACGGTAGTCACTGGCTAGTGACTTTGAACATTGTCCCCTCTCCTTTCAGGTCTTCACCTCTTCAGATCCACCCTTGGATCCACCGGAACTCTTCACGACGACCCGCCTGCAGCATCTTCAGCTCCAAGCACCATCGACCTGCGTGACGAAACCCGACACTACTTCGCACCTATGCACCCGCTTCCTGTGGGTGAGGTAACTCAGCAACGCCGGTGTTCCCACACTGGTGTACACCTCTAGTGCCTGTGTCTAAAGTTTTATCCTTGTAGGTCCATCGGAAGGTTCCTTAAACACTAACTTTGTAACTTTTACGCACCATTGATATTGCATTGGTGCATGCGTGCACTTTAAGCACTGCACCCGAGTCCCGCGGGCCTTTCCCGACTTCTTCACTGCTAGTCCCTAACAGCTCCAGCAATTCCCCAGGCCCTAGGCCTCTTCACTTTCCCCATAGTGGTTCTTATACCACTATTTTAGAATATGGTTTAGGTGGCCCCTAGGGCTCATCCATATTTGTGCAACTTTTGTATATTTAAACTGTGTTTTGTTTTAACGCATTTGCTTCTGTGCTCATAAAGAGTATAGGGGATATTTGTAGAAATAAATCTATATATATTTTCAATATATCTGTGTGGTGTCCTTTCATTTGGTATTCAAGGGGATTGTGTATGGTAAAACAGCTTACTTCACATGCCTTTACAGAGTTTAGCCTAAGACTGCTTAGTCCATGCTACCCCTAGGATAGCTTGTCTATGAGGTTGACTTTACAACCTGCACCATAAGGGTTGCTTGCATGGTACAAGGTGATCACTAGAACTAGTGAGCATCATATACCAGGCCAACTTCTCACATATACCACCTAGTATTTCACCCTCCATAGCTATGAACTATGTTTTATAAAATATAGAAGGTCTCTTAGGCTGGTGTGGGGGACCCCATACCTCTAAGATCAGCAGGAATAAATCATATCAGGATCTTCAAAAGTTCTTTCTCTCTGGAAACGGAATTCCTCAAGAGCCTGAAATCATGCCTACGGTGCAATATTAAAGGCTCCAGAATCTCTTTTGGCTTGCAGCTGCATGTATGTTATGTCTAAAATGTGAGCCAATCAAACTGAACAGAAGCTAACTTGTTATGATAACCTTGGAGGCTTTAGCACCCACTGTGCAGACTAGGGTCGCAATGTAAGTCTAGGGATGCTGAAACAAGCCTTTTTCATGTGAAGTAATTCATGCAGCCTAACTTACATCAACAGTAATATGCAGTGTTGTTTGCAAAAGCAGCAAAAGGTAAAATGGTGTTTAAACTTCTAATAAGCCTATGTTAACATAACGATGTGGGGAACAAGGCCCAGCACCCACTACACCCTCCCTTGATCATAGAATGCAAAAGAAGTGGGGGCAATTTTTAGAACTCAGAGTTGAAGTTCGAATGAGACAGAAGAAAGTTCAAAATTGTGGCAAACTGGATAATTGGGAGTAATGTCTGAATTAGTAAGCAAAAAAATGAAAAAAACCTAACAGGCATATATTGTGTCAAACACCCATTAAATGGACAAAACATGAACTAAAAAATGAATGAGTCCAGTACGTGTCTCTGAAGCAGGAAAAAAATTGACACTTCAATCCAACAGCGTATAGGCACAGTACAATTGCCTCCAATAGGAAGTTGTTGTTATCGTCAGTGAACATTTCAGCCATCCAATTCAGTAATGGAAAAGAACACACTTGTTCTTCATTAGCCGGAACGTCTAGCACCATCAGAGGACAACTTGGGTGTTCTTCAAGATAACTGTGTGCTAAAAAGTAATGGGTTGCAATCCATATATTTCAATTGCCTAGGACTCCCTGCGCTGCTGCGCAGGCCATAATCCTGACACCAGAACACTCTAGTTCATGAGCAACTAAGAGACTTATTAGTAGATCATAATTCAGGTTAGGAGACACTGTATTGCAGAGACACAAATCAAGAGCCCATTCAAAACTACAGTCCAGGCAGTGGAAAACTGGCTGCACACATGTAAAGTACGAAAACCAGAAAGATAAACCATACGCCACAATCAAGGTAGGCAAAGGCAGCGATCCATAGTATTCAAGCATCCGGTCACGAAGTTGGAGCAGCTGGGGCAGGTTGTCATGGGGCACAGAATGTGCAACCATTTTGGAGTGAGAAAATTAACAGCAGTACACCAGCAACCAAGGCGAGAATTAAGCGTGAACCTCCGAAGAGGCTGGACAAAATGGAATGAAAAAATGCCAGTATCACACCAAATATAGTTTGGAATGAAGTCACACAGCCAGAACATACTACTTTAAAAAACTGAGCCAAGCCTAAGGTTGACAAGGCATTGAATATAGTGTGAATCAACTCTCCAAAATGCAGGGGGATATCAGTATATAATAAGGCATGTACCTCAGCACGAGTATTAGCCACCTGAAAGACGAATGTTTCAAGCGCATTTGTACGGGTCACTTCTTTATGAGACAAAAAAGCCCTTATTCGACTCATCTTGTTGGACTCTGCTTTCAAGGTCAGAATGGAAGGCCAGATAGATATATTGAGCTTTCCATGCAGAGGTGGAAACAGCACATTCTTACAAAAGACTACACGTTGGGAGACAGTCACTATGTACAATATACCTGCCAGCATACCACAGCAATCTTCTTTATTTAGTAATAAATAAATACAGCTTGCTAACAACGTTAAAGTAGGTGAAATAACGGGGGTGCGTGTACCTTTTAGAATACAGGCCAAATTCAGGGCTTCTGAATTACACGAGCCTTGCAATTGTATATTCCTACAGACCAAGAGTGATCGGGAGAGGAAGTGCAATCTTCAACTTTTATGTAAACCTCTTTACCCTCCCTCAGGCACCTATAGGTAAACAGAAGAGACCAAACTTCATGGAGATATGCGCTACCTAACAAACATATCTGCCGATGGAATAATGTTTCATGCATGCTTCGAATTTAAACAGTGGAAAAGGTAGTGTTATCAACCCGTGAATCGGCCAGAAGGCAAAATTTCTTTCAACCACAAAAAACTGTAAAGGTTCTAATTTTTTAATATGCAATGGCAAAAATGTAGCATTTTTCATTGACATGAATTGTTGGTTAAGTCAGATTAGATTGAAAAACAATGAAGAAGTGTTCATATAGTCCCAAGGCACTTTCCCAGCCTTTAACATTTGTAAAGTCCATGCAAACTGCATAATAGAACGCAATTGATTTTGACCATGGTACAAAACTGAGAATTCATCTTGCACAATATCAACGACAGAAGAAACACTGTTATCTAATGTGTAAATATGGGAAGAAAGTGTGTTAAAGCTATTATTTACAACTGCAAGCACAAAGCTTGATCAATAGCCCTTAACCTAGAAGCAACCTCAATTTGGGACAGTTTCAAAACTTCGTGGTAAGCAGCATAAACCCATCTTTTGGATCTGCCTGTGGCAGGACCTTTTCCAAAGTCATTCAAATAAACATTGTCAGTCAATTTAGACAAATTAAGCTTAACAGACGCTAACGTGGAGTGTTTGAGACAGTTCTGACATAGTTTGCCTACATAATAGGTAGTGACAGAAGGGTCACTCTCAAAACGGGGATCCACCCTAACCTGTGAATAACCACTGGCCAAACTTAGAAAGAGATGCTGGCACGAATCTACACTTTTTTGCCATAACAGCCAGCCTTGAGGATCCAAACTGGAAATGTTAAAGGACGAATTTTGTAACAGAATCAGTAAATCACTAAGGGACCTACTGGTGTTATTATTCCATTTGTGGTATTCGCCCAAATCAGGAATAGAAGGAGCATTTAATTTTTTATACGTAGCCTATCCAAAACAGGTGGTTTGTGAAATAGTCGAATTTAGAAACAACATATCACCATATGTTGTTTTTAATTCGACTATGGAAGAGACATGCATGATGCAAAGCCTCAATGCCTTGCACTTGCCAATTTCTAGAACCCCAAACAAATTTAAGATCAATAGTATCTTTCCACAGCTCATAGCCCCCTATAGCCAATTGGCCGATAAAGGACTTTGAATACAATCATTTTGTGTGGGTAAGTCTAACTTTGGAAGGGGAATTCTCAGTCATCTTAAAATAAAATGCATCAGGATTGGATTGATTAAAATCATTTAAGTAAGAAAACCTTTTCAAAAGTGTCTTGGAGCTGCCTTCAACATGAGCAGGACAATGTTCCCATTTTTTATAATTGACTACATTCCTAAATGCGTTTGCTTTGTGCAAAAAATGATTGTCATCACCATTAATCTTTTACATAAAGCAAAAATCTGGTGTGCTGATTCTTCCTGTGGGGAGGACCCCTCAGACTCGCTTATTTTTGCAAGGAGGGTAGGTCGGGAAAAAACCCAAGATTACTAATGGGGACTGTGTGGTAATAAATAGGGCCAACGTGGCAGATAAACTATTCTGGGATGGTTCCCCTATAACCGCTAAAGTTCACGTGAGACCAGTACCCCTGGGATCCTCCTCTGGAGAGAGTATACGCTGGTCACTGTTACCGCACAACGAGTTTAACCCTGATTCCACAACCAAGGGCGGGCACCGCTGTGGATACCGCCACGGGTCCCTCTCAAAGCCGCGTTCATAGCCCAGAGCCCACACTGCTGTCATTGCCCGACCACGGGGTGGGTGTTGTACCATCAGTCAGTGGGATAGTCACCAGTAACCGCTTTGCACCCCTATCAGGCCAGGAGGGCATGGAGGATATGGAGGATGTCCACTGACCACTTGCACCTGTGGGGCCCCTCCTAACAGGATCTTGCGAGCGGGGGGAGGCTATGACTTGTAAACTCGTTAGTTGGAATGTGGCAGGCATCAAAAGTAAGGTAACAAATGAGGACTGGGAGGGTATGGTCCTTGGATACGAAGTCATTGCCCTGCAGGAGACATGGGATACTGCAGAAAGTTTTTGGCTGGACGGCTTTACCAGCTTCGCCAGCGCCGCAACTCCAAGTAGATCAGGTAGAGCCAGGGGAGGTCTTATAATTCTTTTTTCCCTAAAACTTAAAGGCTCACTGAAACTGGTCAATTATCCCTGCCCAAATCTGCTAATAGTCGAAAGGCTAGTTTCCCCTGCTACGAGCACTTTTTATATTAATTTGTATAATTCAATGAACAAGGTCACTGGAAATAATAGTATTGCCAACCTAGATTCCTTTTTAGATTCTGTCAGTCAAAACACACGTTTTAGCCATGAATTTATCCTCTTAGGGGATTTTAATATCCACCCATGCAACGGTCTCTGTGGCTTAACGAATGGTGGTGACCTTGCAGAGGCAGAAGGCCCACATTTTGAGCACTCCACTGAGGGGGCTGAGCTAGATGACCTATTGGCCAATCATAATCTTTATGAACCTAACTCACCCAAAGGCATTACCAGAATCCATACTTATAAAGGTACCATCCAGGGGTCCATTATCGAATACATATTTATGACCCCAGGGATCCTGAATAGGGTAATGTCATACAACACGTTGGTATCTGCACATGGCGACCACAACCCGGTTGTAGTGGAGGTAGCCTGGGGGCAGCATATGGGGCCTAAGCCCCAACCACAAGAGGCCCACACCACAGTACGTACAGTGGACCAGGCTCAAGTGGGCGAATGTGGCGCCTGACACTTTTAATGCAGAGCTTCTACCCAAAATCAATAGCCATCTAGAGGTCTGCCAAAACATAATGTCCCCGGCAAACGAAATTAAGGGGCTTTTGAAGCAATTTGCAACCAAATTGTGACTGACCTCTTGGTCAGCACGAGGATGGGAGCCAGCAAGTACCAGCGCTGGTTTGATGCAAGTTGCTCCAAAGCTCACAGACTGCTGATGCTTGCACTCAAGCATCTACCAAGGGATAAGAAGAGCATAGCTCATCTTAGGAAGCAATACAAGTTGGCCATTAAAACCAGGAAAGAGACGATCAAGAAACTAGCCTGGGATAACCTACTGAATGTAGATATTTTAAGGGATAGTAAAGAATTTTGGAATATAATAAACCAGCCCTTTTTCTCCGACACACCCAACTCAGACATGGATTGTGTGATCCCGGACAAAAAATGGATTAGTCATTTTAGTGCAGTATATGGTGGGGAGTGCATGGATTGTACCCTCAGTTCATCTGCTGCCCCAGACACTATCCCTCTGAGCTTCAACAAAGGAGAAGTGGAAAAAGCCATCCTTGCAACTTCAAAGAACAAAGCACCAGGCCCTGACGAGGAGCCGGACGACCTTTTCAAAATTTCCCCCGGTCTTTGGGCAGGTGTTTTGACCAATGTATTTAATGCGGCCACTATCAGCTTCCATCCATCTTCCTGGGCAACTTCCATCATCGTCCCAGTTTTCAAGAAAGGCAACCGGGATGACCCAGGCTGTTATAGGCCCATATCTCTCCTAGACTCTGCCGTTAAGATCCTTGGCAGAGTCTTGTTAACAAAGTTGAGGGGGAGTATAGAGCAATGTGGTAGGCTGGCCGACATCCAATACGGGTTCAGGGAAAAGAGGGGCACAGTGGAACAGTGCTCCAACTTACACCTTCTGATCGCCAAGTATACGGTCGCCAAGGAGGGGTCCTTATTTCTAGCATTTATGGACCTCTCCTCGGCCTTCGATCTGGTGAACAGATCTAAGCTCTGGGCCATGCTGCTGAGGATTGGGATAGATGGGGCCCTGGTTAGATTCATGGCCTCTTTACATCAGGATTTGTCTGCTAAGGTCAGGGTCACCAGGGAGGGAAGATGCAGTCCCCATTTTAAGTCCATGCGTGGGGTACGGCAGGGCTGCATATTAGCCCCCCTATTGTTTACCATATATATCAATGGCCTGGGGAGGTGTCTGCAGGAGACTGGGGGAGACGTCCCGCGTGTAGGAGAAGCTAAGATCCCTGCTCTCCTATACGCGGACGATGCAGTCCTTATAGCCCGCACAGGTAACGCCCTACAGTGTCTGCTGCACGCATTTGGTACTTTCATGGAAGACTTGGATATGAAGGTCAATGCTGGCAAATCCCACACAATGATAGTTGGAGCACATAGGCGTAAAGGGTTGATCAAAACCTTTAGATGCAAGGGTCAAGAGGTCTCCAGAACGGCAGCTTTTCCCTACCTGGGGGTGCTCTTCGACGAGAGGGGGTCGTGGGGCCAACAGGTTAGGGCAAAAAGCCTATCGGTGACCAGGTGATCATGGCCTTCTCTAAAAGATTGGGGGCCAGGCCAATGGAGGCCCTACTAAAGGTCTACAGTGCAAAATGTTTGTCAATCGCCATGTACGGCGTCCCAATTTGGGGTTATGCACAGCTGGAACCTATCCAGAGAGCCGAAAATAGGTTCTTACGTTCATTACTGTCAGTCCCCCCATCAACCCCAACTTACTCCATTCACTCGAGGTGGGTATGGATTATATAACAGACAGGCTTAACTTGGCTCCGCTGATTTACTGGCTAAGGTCGTGGCTTAATAAGGAGGTAACCCTGAACCACTCTATTATGGAGGATGTTATGTCATTGGAGCACTACAAAAAGATCCCCTGGTTGGACTATCTGAGGAAGCCTTTTTATCGGCTAGGAAGACCGGAACTTTTTGAATCCCCTCTATGCATAAGAATCACAGACGTAGCTTTGATCAAGAGGCAGGTTTTGACCCTGGCAAGATCTAGCCGAGAGGAAAAAGAACTTCAGAAGCCCTCGGTGAGATCTCATTATTTAATAAAATATTCTACTGCCATGGAACCTTACCTTACTATAGTTACTAGACCTTTTCATAGGTTCCTCCTGACAAAACTTAGATTTAATTTGATTCATTACCAACTGGGAAATTATCCATCCTGGGCTAAGCCAGAGTCAGCCCCCCCTTGCTCCTGTGACAACCACTCAATTCAGGACACCACTCATTTTGTCTTGTTTTGTTCACTGTTCTTAGCGCCTCGAAAGAAATACTTGTTACCAATTTTAAGGGAGGCGGGCTTTAAACAAGTTAAACCAGCACTCCTTTACTTACAGTCTATGAGCACTACCCGCATAATATTCAGTATGGGAAGTTTCTTGGCTGCAGCAGCGCGCATTAAAGATAAACATGTATTCATCTACAGCACCTAATGATCCCCTTTTACTGTAGATTATATTGATATTTTGCACAGCTTTCTGTTCTTGCAGATATTTCCTTAATTAATTGTCTTTCAAGGATGTACTGTAATACCCTGGATATGTATTTTAATCTTTTAAAATATGATTGTAGTTGAAGCAACTTGTAAATGTACTTAGGCACTTTTTGTATGAAATGTCTTTTTATGATTTTCTTTTAAATCGAATAAAGTATTTTGACTGACTGACTGACTGATTGTCATAGTGTTGGTAACAAAACGAGTCTAAATGCAGATCTTCAGCATCAAAGGCAGCATAATATTTCAAATTAGAAAATAGAGCCTCTACGGCTTGGACGTCCCAATCATCAGAGTGTACATTCTGTTTAACCACATTCCCCATTGAAACACGAAGTACATTAGGGACATTAACCCCTTACACACTCATGACGAGCTGGGCTCGTCATGAAGTAGCCTCCTCACACGCTCATGACGAGCCCAGCTCGTCATCTTGTGTGGGATTTCAGATTTCTCAGCACAGCAGGGGAATATGCTGAGCAGCCATGGGGTTAATAACCTCTGTGAGACCATGATTCTGAAATTTAACGGCATCACACACAATCCCATCTAAGAGAGGTCAAGCAGTGATATTCACAAAATTCTGGTCCCTCTTCATGTTGTGTGATGAGGAGTGGGGTGCCATCAATCATTTTATTTGTATGCCTTTGTTTAACATATTAACAATTCTCAAGACGGAAACAATACATCACAAATCCAATGAACATTAACAAAAAGTAGAGGTAAAATGACTGTTCTTGTACCCTGCATGCCAAGTACAGGAACTGGAGCATGATATGAGGGGCCAAATTCCTTCTTGTTCTTGGCCTTCTATCGGACCAGTTCACCAACTCAGGGTAGCCAGCCAACTACTGGAATCTGCAATGCAGCATCAGATGTGGAGGACAAGTATTCCTTTGCAAAGACTGTCACAGGTCTTTTGTATACTCTGGAAAACAGCACAATATTCATCTACGTCAAAGGGAGTGACAGACCAGCCTGGTCTAGACCCTCAAGGTCCGTAACAAATATTTTGATGCCAAAGAACATTTCATATGGGGTCCGCCCACCCAGAGACCTTCTAGAGATACTATTTAGTGCATGCTGAATGCTATTGAGGTGGACTAGCCAGTTTTGGCCTGTACCTAAAACCCTAGCTGTCAAGGATTGCTTTAAGTCACTGTTCATCTGCTCCACAGCACTATTGCCCTCAGGCCGGTATGGAGATGAAAATTGGACTTGGACCCCAAATGAACGCATGGCATCCTTGACGTCTTAGAGGTGGACACTGGAACCTGGTCCAAGTGAAAGGTACCACATGCAAAAATTCCCACAAAGACATGCAAATTAAAAAATCAGCACTCCTTTGGGGTCACACCCACATAAAGCGCGTGCAAGAATCAACTGCAACTAAGATGTACTTATACACAGTATCAGAGGAGAAAGGACTGCAGTGATCTAAATAAACACAACCAAGTGGTTTATTTGATATGTACAACTGCGTCAGGGGCTGGTGTGCAGCAGTAAAAAGTTTAATCTGCTTGCAAATGTCACACTGAAGGACATAAACACGCGTTTTTTATACAATCCGCACCACCAGTAACGCTATTGAAAAAGTGATACAGTCGCAGAGACGCCGGCATGAGCGGATGCCATACCCTCATAAGCGGCTGTAATCAGTGTGGACCTGCGGTCCACATTGTGATTCAATCTGTCACCAACATTGTTAATTCACACATAAGAAACTTTTTCAGTGCTTAAATGATAAGAGTATCTGGAAGGGAAACCCCTAGGGTAATTACTTCCCTTCTCTGTTGCGGCAATAGCTGCTAAGATGTCATCATCAATCTTACTTTTGAAATGTGTAACTGCTTCAACTACATATGTTGCTACTGCTGTCTTCGCCTCTTCATCAGTGAGACTATTGGCAACAGCGTGAACTCCAACACACTGGTGACCAAGAGTATGAATCAAAAACACGAGTGGCAGCCGTTCTGTAAGCTCAGCCACTCGTACCCAGATCATCTTGTGTTTTATTGTGCTACCTTTGGAATCACAATAGTCCAAAAAACAAATTTTCATTGTAAGACTGTACACAGTAGTAAGAGTCACTTACGATAAAAGTAGTTATACTAGGATCAGCGTACTCTAATGCAAGCATTAGAGCACGGAGCTCTGCCAATTGGGCTGTCTGTGTATGCACGACATCGGACTTGAACTCTCCATTCACCATAGTACTAGCTTGCTTTGAATCCGTCGCTGGTTGTGCCAAACCATTTGTGTAAATGATAAAATCAAAATTCTCCAGCGGGCGCATGGGCAGAGAAGCTGGATGAACAAATTCATACTAAGTCCGCAAAGAGGAATAGAAAATAAATGTGACATCCGGAGCTGTCAAGGGCGTAGCCCCTTGTCTCCACCCTGGGTGCAAAGATTTCAAATTTGGTACACTGGCTTTCCTCACTGCCTCCAAGGCAGTATACGGAGTAACAACCAAATGTGTTTTCTCTGCGAAAGTGCACGTTCTTTCAGAATCACCATCTTTACTGCTGTCAAACATTTTTCCACAGTGGAAAACCGCAGCTCAGCCGAAGTGTACAAGTGTGACTTGTAAGTGATAGGGACTGTATCACCCTCATCAAGAGTCAGGTAGGTTAAACCCACCACCCCAAGTATGATTTTTATCACCAGGTTTGTGTTTATATCATGAGTCAATAAGAATTCAGATTCTAGAAGATCAGCCTTCAAAGGTTGCAAAATAGCTGAATGAGCCGGCAGCTAGCATAATTTGGAAAAAGTAGGTTGTACTAAGGTGTAAAAAGGTTTGATATGCTGGGCATATTCGGGAAAGTAGGTATGCCCAAAATTCAAAAAGCCCAGTAAAGACTGTAGTTTCTTCAGCATTGTAGGAGTGTGCAGCTGTGTGTATTTCTGTAAGAAGTGAGGTGCTAAACCTCGACCTTCATTGTTGAGCTCATAGCTCAGGAACAACAATGTGTACTCTGCAATGTAAGATTTTGCAAAGTTAAATTTGTAGCAAAAATCCGCAAATCTGCAAAGTATGCGGTCAACGCGACACAGTTGCGGCCATAATTCATCATCTGAGAGATAAATATCATCCAAATAGGAACATTCTTCTGGGTTAAGTCCCTCCAAAAGAGAGACTATGCGGGCGGCAAAGATGACCGGACTGTTCTTATAGCCCATAGGCAATCTTCTGAACTGGCGCTGCTTGCCACCAATGGTAAAAGCTGTCCATTGACTACTAATAGAGGACAGGTTATGGGCGAACAAGCCATTGGATATGTCAAGTGTGGTCTTAAACCTTTCACAGTTAAAAGAGGGTTCTTCATTGGAGACACACATGTTTCAATCACAACTTGATATTCCAATTGTTCAAGGATATCTGCCATGGAAGCTTCCTCTTCATGCCTCATGGGGTATTGGGGTTGAAGCAGCGGCGTAGACTGCAATGGTATCTCATGCCGAGGGGAAATTTATCTCATCCACAGTGAGCACGGTACAATGGTGGCGCAAGCACCTTAGCCCACACTTCTACAAAATTCAGCGCCTGCTCCTTTGGCACTGTGTGTGCGATAGCAGGGAGGATTACCTCTTCCCCTTGTGGAGCGGACAGAACAAAGGGTGGGGGCCTATCAGCCTCCGCTAACAAAATGTCATAAGTAGTTGTTCAATTCTAACAATATAACCCTTTTACAGTATGTTATATGTATCCTTCAATGAAAAGGACTATTTCAAAAAGCTGTTCAGGGGGAGCCACTTTAGTGTCAGCTGTCTCAACAACAAAAAAGGTATCTGTTGCTATCACCTTCAGAAGTGGACGCAATGCTTCCCTCATAATGGTAATTTCCACCGCGCTGTCTAATAGTGGCAGCGCACAGGTCAGGTTCCAAAGCTGTGTTCTCACTATCTGTGACATATCTCGCTGATAAAGCAGCACCTGTAGGTGAGACTCATGTTTCCTGCAAATAGCAAGGAGAAAGTTGATCAGGAAACTGAAAAAATCAGGTGACTTAAGAGTAGCGCGGTCCTGCAAAGAGCAAGGAGAACGTTGAACAGGAACCTGAAAACGATCAGGTTACTTAAGAGTAGCGCGGTCGCACAATTCATATGTGCGCTTAGTAGACACAGGTACTGGTGAAACGGGATGGGACCCCTGTTTCTACTGCTGTTTCCCCTGTTTCTTATTCTTATTCGAATTCTGTACACTTCACCACCTGAGTCTGCTTTTGTGTTGTTCTAGCAAAAGACTTAACACCTAAACTATTTCGACCAATGGTCTTATAAGCAGTCTAAATATTTTTCGGTAAGTGACGGTGTTGCTCAGCATCAGGGACATCACGAAAAGTATTAAACACCTGGTAGCTTACCGCATCTCCTTTCACATTAGCAAGGACAAGATCGGAAACTACATCAAACACTCCAACGAGTCTCATTCCCAATTCAACCGTCGCCTCCGGTCCGTGCTCATCTTGAACACGCTTAATGACGGAGGGTAGGACAGCCATGGACGAAATGCCGAAGCACTTAGCCTAGACTGCTCCAAAAATCATATCCATGTAGCACAATCAGTCACTTCCGGCACTAACTCCTTCAACAAACTAATAGTAAAAATCCTGTGTTTCTCAACAGGAGTCGTATTCGGAAATACTGCCTCCAGTTGGTCAAATTTCTCGGCAAGCTAATATGGCATATCATCCTTATCCTTGGGGACGCTTGCCCATAACCGCATTAACCATGACGGGGCTAAGCTTCATCCCGCCCGGTCCAACTGGATGCACCGCCGCACCAGGGGCCCCACCCTGTATGTGGAGGGAAACATATAGAACCAAGACCCTTATAACCCCTACAGCAGAGGTATAAAGAGTCCTCAATTCACCAACCACAACCGTGGCGGGATGGGGGCGTGGGGTAAATCCAGTCAAAAGAGGCCAGGAAGCGGCTGGAATGGACAAAGGACCTAACCAAACCTCTGTTAAAGAGTGGGGGAGAGTGCTAATAAACAAAATTCGGTGCTGCCAACCTGAAATTGGAATCTCCTGTCTTCTATATGGAGTGTACACCATAGGCACGGCAGTGTGAGTGTAAAAATTGAACACATTGGTATCTGCACTCACCCATGACTAGAAAAGCTCAAATGGGTATGCAGCATCAGCACTCACCACAAAAACAACCGTCCTGCCTTCCAAGGGGGCGGCATAAGACTGCCAATGATTGCTGATAGCCATCCGACTATGCTGGGGTATTTCAACATCACCCATAATGACACAATAGAGAAAAAGACAATACAAAGAAACGTAGCACAACTGGTTAGTAATTCAACAGAAACTGTGTTAAACTACCAAGCTTGAAAAGACCTATTTAACTATTGTCATGTAGCTCCTGAATATCTTTATATCGTGTTAAGTTAGCATAGGCTCATTTGAGGTTTAAACGCCATTTTTCTTTTTGCAACTTCTGCACACGACACTTAATTGTTGATTTAGCTTTCAACCTAGTAGTTCATCGCGGTTTACATGAGAATAATATGGTATTGCTTTGCTATCTGCTTTGCTTAATGAACTGTGTCTGTACAGAGAGTGCTGAAGCTTCAAGAACAACACGATACAGAATTGTTGTGAGGTCTGATCTCCACGACTTCATAGTCATAACATAAGTGCAGCCTCTGCCAACTCCGGGCTTGAGGCGGGTTTTATATTGCTTTGCTTGGGGCACAAATAACACACTTGATGCGATTCACATGAAGAGAGAGCTGGTGTATGCTGATGTGATTCCTTCATGCTAGGAAACTAAGGTATGGGCCCGCCCTGATTCAACCCAAAGAGACCTTCTTAGCTAATAATATAATATGTGTGTTAGGGAGGGTGAGAAATAAGTGTTGTTAACTCTTATTCATTTACAGCATGTTACCATGCTGTCACCATTCGCTTTTTATGGATTAGTAACTATGCTGGTAATTTTGCTACTGATAATATGTTTACTTGTATTATCTAAGATACTGCGCCTGAGGAGACGGCATTAGTAAATAAACATTTCAAATGCTCATGTGTTCTTCTTTACTCCATGTTCTGGTTTGTAATGACAGTATAACGAAAGAGTGTTCATGAGTTCCACGTATCCTGAGGTACTGTAAGTTCATGTTCTGGTTTGTCTAAACATTGGGAGTTTGATAAGACCAATGAGACACTGTAGCTAGCTCGGTAAGGGGTAAGTTGGGTACTAAGGTGAGTTTTGGGTCACCCTAATTCGCCGAGGTTCCAATCCTCTGTGCACAGTTCTGTGTGAGAACAGAAACCCTGCGACATGGCGCCCAACGTTTTCGGTGGTCTTATATCATGACACTCGAGTAGTATATCGTTCAAACCTTAACCCCTTCACATCCGTTTCCGGAAAACGGGGTGTCGGTGAAACCTACCTATTTTATGGTAATAGGTCTTTTTCAAGCTTGATTCTTTCTAAAACGGTTTCTTTGATTTACTACCCAGTTGTGCTACAAAGTATTCTTTGTTTTTCCGTAAATTCCAGTGTTATCATGGCGACGGCGGTGGCAATTGCGCAACATAGTCGAGTAGCGGTGCGCACACATCTACAGACGTACCAAGTCCCGGTGGATGGGATGGCTGTGATTTTAGTGGTGTGTGCTGATCCGGCGTTCCCTTTTGAATTGTTTTACTCTTGGGTTACGTTTCCGGCTGTGGACGCAACTTCTGGTTTGTTCCACTCCTACACGGCCTCCCCTGTACCGGCTGAGTATACACCGTACAGGGCACTGGAAATACCTATTGATCATTGGCAGCATCCCCCACTCTTTATCCGCTGCGAGGTTAGGTCCACTCTCAATTCCAGGTACAAACTGGCCTGCGTTGGGTGGTTTTACCCCGCACCCAAATCACGGGGCTTGTACCCTTGCAGAAATTCTCAGGCTACATGTAGTCTCAATTTCCGTGATTCGTGCATTGGTTCAATACATAGGTCGTCATCTCCCGGGTGGTCCTCCGGGGGGTCCGGCCGTTCAAACGGAACGTGGTGGTTTACGGCTCAATCCAGTTATGGTAAATTCGGTTTTTGGTCAACGCCCTGATAATAAAGATGATTTTCCTTTTTGGCTGGCCGGAAAATTTGACCAACTGGAAGCCGTGTTTCCCAATTCTACTCCTGCTGATAAACATAGAATGTTGACGATTACTTTACCTAAGGATATCACTCCCGAGCTCGTTGACTGTGAAAGTTGGGTTAAGACTTTTGCGGCTGTTTATGCGAGGTGTTTCGGCACCCCATCTATGGCTGTACTGCCTACGATCATAAAACGTGTTCAGGATGATCACGGTCCAGAGGCAGCGGTTGAATTGGGTATGCGCCTGTGTGGTTCTTTTGAGATTGTAAGTGATCTCATACTCTCCAACATCAAGGGAGATGCTGTGAACTTCCAGGTTTTTAATGCACTGGCAGCGTTACCCGATGCCGAAAAGCCCCGCCAGTTGGCGAAGATTGTGGTGGCCGCTTATAAAACTATCGGTCGCACAAGTAAGGGTTTGAAGTACTTCGCGGTTAAGGAGAAGAAACAACCACAAGTGCAATCTGCTGCGGCAGATGTACAACCAAAGTCCAAAAAACAGAATTGGCCTCAGAAACAGAAACAGGGAAAGCAACAGCAGCAAACTCAGGAATCATATCCTGCGTCACAGGTCCCTGCGCCGGCTGAGAAAGTTTATGATTTGCGCGATCGCGCGATGATTAAATCACCTGATCGATTTCAGGTTTCTGATCAACGCTCTCCTCGTTCCTTTCAGGACTCATCGGCCCCGAAGACCGGTGGAGGAGGAGGCGGACGGGGACGTGGTGGCCAACAAGGACGTGGCCAGCCCCGCCAGACAGAAGGCGCATGGAAGCAGGAAGATTCTACGCCAAAGAGACCGCAGTTTGCGAAAAAGAAAGTCGCGGCCTTAACAGCGCATCGATATGCCACAGATAGTGAGAACGCGGCTTCGGAATCTGACGTGGGCTCTGACCTTGCTGGACAGCGCGGCGGAGATAACCATAGTCAGAGAGGCGCTGCGTCCACTACTGAGGGTGACAGCGACTGATGTGTACGTTGTAATAGAAACAGCGGATACGAGACTTGCTCCCCCTGAAAGACTTTATGAAATTGTCCTGTTAATTGAAGGTGACATACAACGTACCGTTAAAGGTGTATTTTGGGAAAATCTGTCTTCTACGTATGATATTTTGCTTTCGGAGGCTGACTGGCCCCCACCTTTTGTGCTCGCAGCGCCGCGAGGGGAGGAGGTAATCCTCCCCAGTTTCGCGAACACTGTCTCGAAAGAGCATGCGCAACATTTTGCAGAAGAGTGGGCTCGGGCTCTCGCGCCGGCTCTGTACCATAACCAATGTGGTTGGGATGAATTGTCGCCTTGCCACGAAATTCCGTTGCGGTCTCAGCCACAGCCTCAACCGCAATATCCCATTCGGCGTGAAGCAAAATCTTCCGTCGCGGAAATCCTTGAACAATTGGAATATCAGGGAGTTATTGAAACGTGTGTGTCACCGATGAATAATCCCCTTTTTACTGTGAACAAACCTGACGGATCATATCGTTTGGTTTTGGATTACCGGCATTTAAACTCGCATTGCCGTAACTGTGCAGTACAGAATACTCACGGCTCTGCCCTAGTGGATAGTCTCGTGCGAAAGCGTTTCAAGACAACGCTTGACATATCCAACGGTTTTTATGCCCACAGATTGGACAGCTTTAGCTCCCAATGGACCAGTTTTACGAGCGCTGGAGTCCAAAAACAATTCCGGCGTCTTCCGATGGGCTATAAGAATAGTCCTGGTATATTTACCGCTCGCATTGTCTCTATTCTGGAGGCACTCGACCCAGATGCTTGTTCGTATGTGGATGATATATATCTCACAGACGACGATATTTGGGAGCATCTGTGTCGTGTAAATTCTGTTATTTGTAACTTCGCTGACATGGGTTACAAATTTAACTTTGCAAAATCGCACATTGCTGAACACACAGTGTTGTTTTTGGGCTATGAGCTCAACAATGAAGGTAGAGGTTTAGCTCCTCACTTCTTAGAGAAGTGCGCACAGTTGCGCGCTCCGACGACACTGAAAAAATTACAGTCCTTGCTGGGTTTCTTAAATTTCGGGAGAACATACATTCCGGAATATGCCCAGCGTATCAAGCCATTGTATGCTTTGATACAACCAACTTTTTCGAAATCATGCTGGCTGCCTGAGCATTCAGCCATTTTGCAATCTTTGCAGGCTGATTTGCTCGCTTCTAAATACTTACTGACTCGTGATAACCAAACCAACCTGGTAATAAGAATAATTCCCGGGACGGTGGGTTTCACGTACCTCACTTTTAATGAAGGAGACACAGTACCTATCGCTTACAAGTCACACTTGTACACTTCGGCTGAATTGCGGTTTCCCACTGTGGAAAAGGTTTTAACAGCTGTACAGATGGCAATTCTTAAAGAACGAGCTCTGTCACAGGGGAAACGCATGTTGGTGGTAACACCCTGTCCTCACTTGGAGGCAGTCACGAAAGCCAGTGTACCAAATTCAAAAGCTTTGCACCCTCGGTGGATTCAATGGGCTGCGTCCTTGACGTCCACGGATGTCACGTTTATTTTTGACGCCTCATTACGGTCGCAGGAGTACTTGCAGTTTGAATTCGTTCATCCTGCTCCTCTAGCTATGCGGCCCTTGGAGGACTTCCATTGCATCATTTACACTGATGGGTCGGCGCAGGTTGCGCATGGCTCTAAACATGCCTACGTTTCCGCATGCGCCATTGTGGTCGGTGCTATGTTGAACGATGAGTTCATTTCCAGTGAGGTGCACACACTGCCCCTGGGTGATTGCACCGCACAATTGGCAGAGCTTCGTGCTCTTTTACTAGCGTTGGAGTACGCGGATCCAAGTGTTACTACTCTCATTGTAAGTGATTCTTACTACTGTGTCCAGTCTTACAATGAAAACTTGTTCTTTTGGATTCAGAATGAGTTTCGTGATTCCAAGGGTAGCACAATAAAACATAAAATGATCTGGGTTCGAGTGGCGGAACTTAAGGATAAGTTACCACTCGTTTACGTAATTTATACTCTTGGCCACCAGCGCGTGGGAGTTCACGCTGTCGGTAATTCGTTTGCTGATGAAGCGGCGAAATCAGCAGTATCTACATACTTAGTTGCGGCAGTTACTAGATCCAAAACCAAGATTGATAGTGACATCTTGGTGGCAGTTGCTGCCTCTGAGAAGGGAAGTAAACATCCTGCGGGGTTCCCTTCGAAGTACAAATACCACTTAAGTCCCGAAAAGGTTCCTTTTGTGACAATTCCTGATGTTGGGGAACGGCTGATTCCCAACTCGGATCGCAGGGCAGACTTGATTACAGCGGCGCATGAAGGTATGGCGTCTGCGCATGCGGGCGTCTCAGCCACTGTAACTCAATTACAACAACGTTTCTGGTGGCGGGGACTGTACAAACAGACGCGTGATTATGTCCTTCTTTGTGACATTTGCCAGCAGATTAAACCTTCAACTGCTACGCGTCCGCCACAGACACAGTTGTACATTTCTAATAAACCACTCGGTTGTGTTTATTTAGATCACTGCGGTCCCTTTTCATCTGATACTGCGTATAAGTACATCTTAGTAGCAGTTGACTCATGCACACGCTTTGTGTGGGTGTGGCCCAATCGCAGCGCTGATTCACGGACTGTCATTAAAGATTTGCGTGTCTTTATAGGGATTTTTGCCTGTGGTACCTTCCATTCGGATCAGGGTCCGGCTTTCGCCTCTAAGGCGTACAAGGATGCCATGACTTCGATGGGGGTCCAAGTCAAGTTTTCGTCTCCGTACAGACCTGAGGGTAACAGTGTAGTGGAGCGAATGAACCGTGATTTAAAGCAATCTTTGACAGCTCGAGTTATAGGCACTGGCAGAAACTGGCTTACCCACCTTAATGGCGTGCAGCGTGCTCTTAATAATCTCCCTAGAAGGTCTCTGGGTGGGCGGACCCCATACGAAATGCTCTTTGGCATCAAGATGTACGTCCCTGACCTTGACGGTCTAGACTGTGTGGTTCGCGCCACTTCCTTTGACGCAGATGAACATTGCAATGTTTTACAGAATCTACAAAAGACCAGAGACAGTCTTGCAAAGGAACATTTGCCCTCCACGTTGGATGATGCATTGCAGATCCCGGTAGTAGGCTGGCTACCCCAAGTTGGAGAACTGGTTCGAGAGAAGATCGATAACAAGAAAGAATTTGGTCCTTCCTATCGAGCTCCGGTTCCAGTCCTTGGAGTGAAGGGCACAAGAACAGTCATTTTACCACCACTTCCTGGTCGTAAGGAAAACAGGTTTATTTCCATTGACAATGTCAAGATACACAGAGTGGCCGATTCTTCTTAGCATGACACCGGCTGTTTCCTGTCCTTCCATTGTGAGAAATTCAGTTATGCCCACTACTTCTAATATTGAACCTGAAGTGGCCATCGAGTTACCTGCTATTTCCAGTCCTTTGTTAAATACTTTACCCGGAACTAATAATGATGAGTTAGACTCTACTTACCCAGCTGATTTGTCCATGCCTGACCTGCAAGCACGTTTAGCCACGGAATCCAGATTTTCATTTGACTCTGTTTCCCTTGCCTCAAAGAAACCCTCTCGTTTTGCAGTTTATGCCAGCTTGTTTAAAAAACATTTTTTGATTCCCCCGTGGACATACATCTGGCTGGTCCTTTTTTCAGTTTACCTTTTTATGTCAATTGGTTTTGTGTTTTATTTTTTTCGACTGGTCAATGGACACTATGTCGAGGAAAGAACATGCATTACACATCTAAATGGAACTTTGGCCCCGCTTTCCTCGTCACATTCTACACACAGAGTGAAAAGAGACTTGACTTTGGTTAACATCACAGCATGGCCTGTCCTTGATGGAATTGTGTGGGATGCGGTTAGGTTTCAAATTCATGGCCCAACGGAAGTCGTTAATGTTCCTAATATTCTTAGAGTAAATATGGGGGATGTGGTGAAACAAAACATTCGTTCTGATGACTGGGATGTTAATGCAGTAGAAAGTTTATTTTCTGATTTGCAATACTATGCTGCCTTTGATGCTGAAGATTTATATTTAGAATCTGCTAATTATGGTGATTTATTTTGCTACCAACATTATGGCAATCACTCTTACACAAAACATCTTCCCGAAGGGATACTGTTAATTTTACACAGTGGGAACATTGCCCAGCGCCTATACAAGGCAGTTCTGAAACATTTCTGAGAAAGTATACCTATTTCACTGATTTTAACCAGTCCAATCCCGAGTCCTTTTATTTTAAATTTCTAAAAAAGCCAATGTCCAAGGTTAGACTTACCGATACTAAATTGTTGTATTCGAAGGCCTTCCTTGATCAATTAGTTACTGGAGGCTACGAGTTATGGAAAGAAACGATAGACCTTAAATCAGTTTGGGGTTCAAGAGCCTGGCAGGTACAAGGCACTGAGGCTTTGCACCGTGCATGTCTCATACCAAATCATATGTTGTTTTTGAATGAAACAATTTCCCAGACCACATGCTTTGGATTGGCTACTTCTAAAAAATTAAACACCCCTACTATCCCAGATTTAGAGGAATATGATGGTTGGAGTAATTTTACTCAGTTGTCGATTAGAGAATTACAGGCCCTACTTCTTAATTCTTCCTTTAACATTTCCAGTATGGATCCAAAAGGTTGGCTGCTTTGGCACCGTAGTGCTGATTCTTGCCAACATCGATTTTTAGGTTTATCTGACGGTTTTAAAACTGTTAGATCAGATCCCCGTTTTGACTTGGTCCACACTGTCACAACTTTTTCTGTAGGCAAATTATGTCAACATTGGCTGAAACATTCAACTTTACCTGCAGTTAAAAGTCACCTTTCCAAACTGAATGCAGACGTGGATTTAAATGATTTCATTAAAGGCCCGGCTAGTGGCAGGTCGAAAAGGTGGATATATGCTGTTTACAATGAAATTTGGAAAACATCACAGATTGAGGCTGCTACACGCCTTAGGGCAATTGATCAGGCAAATCTTGAGAAAGTACTTGCAGTTGTTGACAATAGTATTAACATGCTTTCCTCCCGAATTTACACATTAGATAATATTGTGTCATCCGTTGTGGATATTGTGCATGATGAAGTGTCAATGTTATACCATGGTCAAAATCAATTAAGGTCCATCATGCAATTTGCATGGACCCTTCAGACCCTGAAGAACAGTAAGGTTCCCTGGACGTACATGAACGTTTCTTCTCTATTTGCCACGTTTAATTTGACTGACAAACAACGCTTACTTTCAATGCGTGATGCTTCCTTTTCTATGTTACATATTGAAAGGTTAGAATCTTTGCCTTTTTCCGTGGCGGAGGCCACTGCTGCAACGTGGCTTATCCACGGTTTGATAACGCTGCCTTTTGCTTTATATAAATTTACAAATTGTATGAAATATGTACCCATTGGTCGTTATGAACCATTAGGTAGCAGTTTCCTTCATGAAGTCTGGTCACTTCCATACACTTACAGATGCTTAAAAGATGATCAAGAGGTTTATCTGAATGGTGAGGAGTGTACTGAGACACCAGATCATTCATTAATGTGTAGACACATACAGTTACATGGTTCTTGCAACCAACACCGACCGAATTTAGCTTGTGTATTACAAGGCACACCAGTTCCTGCTATCATCCCCACGTTTACTTTATTAGAAAATGGTAGTTATTTGCTTCTGAATAATGAGGACTGTTGTGGGTTAATAAAAGGCATACCTTTTATCGTAACAGTAAGTGAACGTGTTATTTGCTGCAGAAATGTTCTGTATCCTCCCACACATGAACATAGGGAGTATTCCATCTGGCCCCAGATACCAACCTTGAGAGCAGAATTCAGCGGCATGGCAAGAATAAGGGCTCTTTTGTCCCAGAAAGAGGTGGCCTTGAGTTCGGCTCGTGAAACTTTCGTGCTTCACATAGCCAACACCCGTACAGAGGTTCAGGCCCTTCTGAATACTGATTTGCCTTTGCATTTCAGTGAGATGGTTCGTACTATCTTTAACGCGTCCTCCACAAAGGGCCTAGCACATTTTTTTAAAACTGTTAGCAGTGGTCTCGTGACTTCCTTTGAAAAGATTTTTGGAGTCATCCCTGCTTTCTTTCATTCTATCTTTTCTACTTTATTTGGTGTATTCCCAGTTTTACTTGCGTTAGCTGCGGGCGCTCTAGTGGTGTTTTGCTTCTTTAAATATGGATGTCCTTCCTGTGCAAGGTCCCGCCCAGCAGCTTCTGACGCTGTTCCGCAACCAGATGCTTGAATATTATGGCACACTACCGTTGGCGATATTGAGCACGGCATATGGATTATCGTTTCGATTCTCCTACTTCACCTGTGTCCAGCCTGTGTTTCACTGCTTGACCTGTGATTTCGATTGGGCCATTGATTTGTGTCTCTGCGGACCGGTTTCTCCTGACGTCGACTTTAATCAGCTGATGAGTCCTATCATTACTCACGAGTTGGTTTGTCCTGGCGAAAGGATTATGGCCTTAGCAGTGATGCATGGACTAATGGGTCCCTGGGATATACTGGCGGCTGCACAGGATTTCTTGGAACTGAGCTTTCTTGAAAACCCACTGAGCTGTCCTCTGATGGTAATAGAGGATCCGGTGCTGGGAGAGCACGTATGTTCTTTTCCACTTTTAAGTTGGATGGCTGAACTGTTTTCGGATGAAGACGGTGATTTCCTATTGGAGGCTGTTGCAGCTTATTTTGCATACACAGTTATGTCCTAGACCTTTTCGTGTTTGACATGCTGAGTATTAGCATATCATTGACGTTTATTGATTTATCTGTCAAGTTTTTTTTATTATTCGCTTGCCTATTGGCTTGAGCCACTATAGACTTTTGGGCTATTTTTTAGCATTAAATTTTATTACAAATTTTTCAACTTTTTTAATGTTTCCTTTGAGAACCATGCTCATATAATGTTGCACTCTGCTCTCATGGGATGGCACTTCTGTTATTTTATTTAGTCCGTTCTCGGATCATGGGGGGGTGTCATGTAGCTCCTGAATATCTTTATATCATGTTAAGTTAGCATAGGCTCATTTGAGGTTTAAACGCCATTTTTCTTTTTGCAACTTCTGCACACAACACTTAATTGTTGATTTAGCTTTCAACCTAGTAGTTCATCGCGGTTTACATGAGAATAATATGTTATTGCTTTGCTATCTGCTTTGCTTAATGAACTGTGTCTGTACAGAGAGTGCTGAAGCTTCAAGAACAACACGATACAGAATTGTTGTGAGGTCTGATCTCCACGACTTCATAGTCATAACATAAGTGCAGCCTCTGCCAACTATGGGCTTGAGGCGGGTTTTATATTGCTTTGCTTGGGGCACAAATAACACACTTGATGCGATTCACATGAAGAGAGAGCTGGTGTATGCTGATGTGATTCCTTCATGCTAGGAAACTACGGTATGGGCCCGCCCTGATTTAACCCAAAGAGACCTTCTTAGCTAATAATATAATATGTGTGTTAGGGAGGGTGAGAAATAAGTGTTGTTAACTCTTATTCATTTACAGCATGTTACCATGCTGTCACCATTCGCTTTTTATGGATTAGTAACTATGCTGGTAATTTTGCTACTGATAATATGTTTACTTGTATTATCTAAGATACTGCGCCTGAGGAGACGGCATTAGTAAATAAACATTTCAAATGCTCATGTGTTCTTCTTTACTCCATGTTCTGGTTTGTAATGACAGTATAACGAAAGAGTGTTCATGAGTTCCACGTATCCTGAGGTACTGTAAGTTCATGTTCTGGTTTGTCTAAACATTGGGAGTTTGATAAGACCAATGAGACACTGTAGCTAGCTCGGTAAGGGGTAAGTTGGGTACTAAGGTGAGTTTTGGGTCACCCTAATTCGCCGAGGTTCCAATCCTCTGTGCACAGTTCTGTGTGAGAACAGAAACCCTGCGACACTATAGGTAGGTTTATCCGTCACCACTGTCAAACGTAAAGATTAGTGAGGGGGCTGTAGACTGAAATAAGCACTACTTGAGAGTCTCAAATAAGACCCCTAAGTCGGGTGTGCCATGTTGCAGGGATTCTGCTCCTATGTGTCCACGTAACTAGTATTGTCCAAAGTCAGGGGAGGAGAAGTTTGCACCTTGATATCATTGATAACCATAAATATTCAATCTATTACATCACCCATCGGGAGTGGCTAAAAAACAGTTGCACACTATGACATTCTTACTAATATTGACAAAATGTACCCTCTCTTTCAGATCTTCAAATGTGGGGGTACATTCTCTTCCTGCTTCTTGCTCTGAGAGCATATGCATCTCTGAGTACTGTTTGTCTTACAGGTCAATGACACTGTCTGATGATGTGTACATGTACAGCTTTTAGTGCAAGGCAACACACCAAGTAATGTAATGATCTAATAATGTATATATGTATTTATTGTGGATTTTGTGCAGAAAAATCATATGGCCTCCACACATCCTCTATAGGGCACCAGTAGAACCAGAAAGAGTTTTTGATGACTCTGGGAAGTATAGATTCCCGGAATAAAAAAGGCCAGATGCGGAGGCAGGCTCTTTTTACTCAATGTCTCCAAGCTGTGGAACACTCTCACACTACACCTGCGGAGTGAACCGGACCATCTTAAATTCCACAAACAACTGAAGACCTGTCTGTTCACATAGACATTCCCTCAATCCTCCCTTCGTACTCCTTAGCGCTGGAACGCCTACAGGTAGCCACGCGCTCTACAAATACCAACAAATACAAATACAAAAAATACAAATACAAAAAGTAGATGGGTTGGCCATTGGAAATCCAGTTGCCCCTCCATCCACCTCAGCTAAAACTTCACGAGAGGCTGATGTCAGAATTGTAGCACAGATAATTCATTTGGTCTCCCCACTAATACCCCTAGCTGCTACAGAAAGGTTTTAGGGAGATCCCCAGAAGGCCCAACTCTTTTTGGCCCAGTGTTCATTACATTTTATATGTCAACCCACATTATTTTCAGATGCAAACTCCAGAGTGTCCTTTGTCATGTCCTATTTGGGGGGAGATGCAGCAAATTGGGCAATGCCATTTATATCTAGATATGACCCCTTTATTTATGATTTTGAACTATTTAAGACAGAATTTGTTAGAATTTTTGATAGGAGAAGAATATATCAGGCCACCGATAATGAATTACCAGAACTTCGTCAAGGTTTAAGAGACCTGATTTCCTAATTGACTCAATTTAACAAAGTGATTGTCGAAATTAACTGTCCCGAGGGAAAGAGGGCAGCCGTCTTTTATTGTGGGGTGCAGGATGAGATCAGGGATACACTAGCCCAAATCCCCAACCATCCTACCAATCTCTGATGAGCTTTAGTGGACTTAGTATTAGAATTTGACTTTCGTTATTCTGAATGAAAGGGTGAAAAGAAAAAAAAAAGAATATGAGTTTTCCTCATTTTGATACAATTAAATCAGAATGTGGGAAATCTACACTGTTGAAATCTGATGTGGAATCAATGTAAATTAGAAAAAGAACAATGTTGGTTAAAGAAACTGTTTTTATTTTGCGGTGCTTCTGGGCACTACGTGAAAGAATGTCCTAAACTACCAAAATTCCCAGTGACAGGAAACACCCTAAACCATCAGTAGAACCCGTAGCTCTGATGGCAAAAGAAGAGAAGACGATCCCAGAATCTCATCTGATAATTAACACTTTACAGATCTTGGCTCCTCATTTGATTTTACATATGACAATTAAGTTCCGTGATCAAGAAATCAATGGAGTGGCCATTGGACTCGGGACTCGGGAGCCATGGGTAACTTCTGTGACATCACATATGCTCAAGGAATTGGAGTTCACGCTATCCGTAAGGAAAGAAGTAAACCAGTTTGTGCAATCGATGGCACTAATTTGTCTTAGGGTCTGATCACCAGTCACACTGAGCATTTGGAACTTATTCAGTCCTATGATCATCAAGAAATACTTCAATTTAACGTTATCGATGCGCCTCAATTTCAGCTCATCTTGGGATTGTCCTGGCTAGCGATTCATAATCCTACCATTGATTGGGAGAATCGAACTGTTAAAATGCAATCCTCCTTTTGTTCAGAACATTGTTACCGCCCTACAGATGAGATTCCAGAACCTTCAAAAGCCTTGTTGTTATCCTTTGGAGAACAGCCAATTGGGGTGATTGACTCCATGGAAATTCCAACAGACTATCAAGGCTTTGAGGAAGCGTTTATTGAGCAAGAAGCAGAGCACTTGCCTCCACATCGTACCTACGATAGTGCTATCAATTTTGAGCCTGGAGCAGTTCTTCCATGTAGTAGGATCTACGCTCTAACAGAAGCTGAAAAAAACCATCTTAAGGAACATTTGGACAGTTTTCTGGCTAATAGGTTTATTAGACTGGCCCAATCCCCGGTCTCTTCCCCGTTATTTTTCATCCCTATGAAAGAAGGGACTTTAAGAACTTGCATCGACTATCATATGCTGAACAGAGTCACAGTCAAAAATTGTTACCCTCTTCCTTTGATTTCTGTTCTTTTAGATCAAATTAAGGAGGCCCACATTTTTTGTAAACTATATTTGCGCTGGGCCTATCATTTGTTTTCATATTAAGGAGGGTCATGAGTGGAAGACAGCACTTAGAACTAAGTATGGATTGTTTGAATATAGAGTGATGCCCTTTAGTCTCTGCAATGCTCCCTCAGTATTCCAACATTTTATCAATAACGTAATGGGAGACTTGATTGACAAAATTGCAGTCATTTATTTGATGACATATTAATCTACTCACAAGATCCTCAGGACCACCCAGGGCATGTCAGTATGGTCCTAGAACATCTTTGTACTTACTGCCTCTATGTTAAGCTTGGGAAATGCGTTTTCAGCTCTCCTAGTGTGGAATTTTTAGGATTCATCTTATCCTCTCAAGGCATAAACATGGACCCCGGGAAGGTGCAAGCAGTGGAGAGTTGGCCATCTCCAAAAGATGTAAAGGAGATTCAGAGGTTTCTTGGATTTGCCAATTTCTATTGGGAGTTTATTCAAGGATTCTCACAACTGATTGTTCCCTTCACTCATTTACTAAAAAGAGGGAGTGAAATTCCAATGGACATCAGAAGCGGAACAAACTTTTATATGCCTGAAGAAAAGTTTCACCTCAGCCCCAATCTTGTACATGCAGACCTCACCGAACCCTTCTTTTTGGAAGCTGTTGCTTCTGATCAAGCAATTGGAAGAGTACTTTCACAACGACATCGGAATACGGGGCAATTGCTTCTGGTGGCATATTGATCCCAAAAGTTGAGTCCAGCCAAGATCAATTACAACATAGCTGAAAAAGAACTAATGGCAGTTAAAGATGCATTTGAAGATTGGAGACATTACTTATTGGGAGCCAAACACACTATTACTGTGTTCTCTGACCATACAAATCTTCAATTTATGAAGACAGCGAAGACTCTATCTCCAAGACAACTGCGTTGGTTGTTATAATTCATTGACTTCGATTTTGTAATCACTTATCTGCCTGGGAACAAGAACGGAGAAGTGGACGCTTTATCCAGAATACAAACAGAGGTGCATGAACATCCTGTGGAACCTCAGCCAATAATTCCAGTATCCAAGATCATCTTTACCATTGTATTCGAGAATTTCCAAGATGAAGTTCGAATGTGTCTAACTTCTGGAGAAATGTCTCATTGGGTCTCTCAAGGAACAGAAAAAAAATACAAAATCAACTACTCTATTATGAAGAAGCATAGTATTTACCCACTAAAGCTTTGCAAGAAATGGGGCTTCAAGAGTGTCATGATCAGCCCTTAGCTGGACTTAAGGGGATATCAAAGACATTAGATTTGGTACAGCGCAATTTCTGGTGGCCAAGATTGTCGTCACACCTTAAACTATATGTCTAGATCTGTCAAGTGTGTGCTCGAAGTAAAGCCAGTTGACAGGGTCCACAGGGAATGTTACAACCGTTACCCACTCCTTCCCATACCTGGCTCACTGTGACTACGGATTTAATTGTCCAGTTGCCCTACAGTCATGGATACAATACCATCTTGGTTTTCGTAGATTCCTTAATTAAAATGAGCCATTTTATCTCACTAACTGGGGTACCATCAGCAAAATAATTGGCAAGATTATTTAGTGAACACATAGTGAAAATGCATGGGGTTCCCAAGATGGTAATTTAAGATCAGGGTTCTCAGTTCGTGTCCCACTTTTGGAAGGCCTTTTTACATGGGTTAGGAGTAGAGGCTAGGCATTCTACCAGTTACTATCCTAAAACCGATGGTCAAACTGAGAGGGTTAACCAGGAGTTAGAGCAATACCTTCATTTGTTTCTCATGGTTTAAGGATGGGAATGGTGAGATTTGTTGCGGATGGCCAAATTCGCATTTAATAATGCTAAAAGTGTATCCACAGGTTACTCTAATGTTTTCTTGAATTATGGTTGCCACCCTAATCTTTTTCACACACAGGAGGAATTAGAAGTACTGGCAGTGGGGTGTTTAACAAAAGATTGGTCCCTTCTTCACAAATCTGCAGAATCTAATTTAATTAAGGCTAAAACTAACTATAAGAAATTTTCAGGCATACATTGAAAACAAGCACCTGAGTATCACGTGGGAGAACAGGTTTGGTTATCCTCTCGCAAATTGCATTTAAAGGGTAATCAAAAATGTCAGCCTCGCTTTGTAAGGCCCTACGCAAATGAACAAATATTGGGGCTAGTCACGGTGCAGCTGAAATTACCTCTCAAGTTAGGTATCCATACCGTTTTTCATGTTTCCCTCTTGAAAAAGGCTGCATCACAAACTAGAGTGTCAAAACCCCAGAACCTATTTTAATCAATGGACATCCTGAATATGTAGTGAAAGGAATTTTAGATTCAAAACACACTAAAGGAAAACTTTTTTACTTGATTGATTGGAAAGGGTATGGTCCTGAGGATAGATCATGGGAGCCAGCTAATAATGTTCATGCCCCTCAGTTAAAAGACAATATCACGCACAACACCTTTATAAACCTGGACCAATACATCAGTATTTGAGAGGGGGTACTGTCAGGAATCTCATGGTTGCCAAAGTTATGAGTCAGAACCAGTAAAGTACTTTTAAATAGACTAGGGTAATTATCAAACCCTGTTTGGTTAATCTCTGGAAAAACTTAGATTAGGTATAGTTGGAAATTACTAGATGGCCGCATCATGGTAGCAGTTATCTATACACTTTACAATCACCTGCACAGTTCTAGTCGTTAGATGAAGTGCAAGCGATTTCTGCTGCGCAATTCAACTGAAGTTAGTCAGCCTTCACACATTTCCTCTGTTTCTCTTCAGCATTCGGTAAGAGAGAGAATGGATTCCGTAGACTAGCTAGGAGTTTGCGGAAAAAGTATTTAACGTTTTCAAAGGCTAGATGTAGAAAAGTTTGGCGCTAGAGTGTTTTACTTGCACATTCAACAGAAAGGTTTCATCTCGCCTCAGCCTTCCGTTTTTAGTCCCAGAGTTTTCTAGATTACCAGTATCCAAGATCATCTTTACCATTGTATTCGACAATTTCCAAGATGAAGTTTGAGGATGTATGACTAAACAACTACTGCCTAAACCACTACTTCCTGAACCACGAAAGCTAAACAACGATCAATGCTAATAATAATATATTATTAATAATATAAATTAATTATTATATATATATATATATATAATATAAAAAAATAATAATAATAATTAATAATAATAACAATAATACGTTCGGAATTCCTCGTTGTTCCGACTTCGTTGTTCAGGTAAGTTGTGATTTAGACTTCGTCGCTTAGGATGTTTCCCACTGTTATACATGACTGATCCTCAAGGTATATATTGTGCAGATACCTTTATTTGTTGACTTTAATGATAAGATTGACATTAATAATGATTGCTTTCTATATACTATACTTGGAGGCAATTATAGAAAACTTCATTCTCTGTTCTGTATTCTTTTGCTATGTTCTTAAAATAATGAAAAATCCAGATATATGAATTTCTTAAGTTTTTAAGTGAAAAAGCTCCAAGAAAAGCACAGCATCTATGGGTGTGATTAACAGTGAACAAGGCTCAAGTTGAGGGGGACCATGACATACAAAACACCAGATAACAGTATTGGAATGATTCTAAAAGAATTTGCCTTTGTACTTACAGCCTGATTACAAGTTGTATGGTATGGACTAACAGTAAAATCACATGTATGTGTGGTGAATTTGCACCATAACTGTGCAGTTATGAGTAAAACCCCATGGAATGTTCAATTACCTTACAGAACCAATTTTTATAGTTGTAAACTCAGAAAGCATTTCTAAAATCATTTACCAACTGCTCTGAGTACTGGGGGTAGGAGAAGCAGGAGAGAAAAGGTTTTGTCCAGTAGGTGGCAGCACTCCAGGGTTCCTTGTCAAGATGAAATGGGAAATAAAGTGTGTCTGCTGCTGCAGCTGAAGCCATATTTGATTACTCCAGCCAGTAGTTCCAAGCATGATTCTTTCTTAGAAAAATTGGGTGTGGAAAAATCTACCTACTCTGAATAAGGTGGAGAAAATTCAGTGACTCAGATTCAGAATCATAGTGTTTTTCTGGAAGTAGATCTCCTCCGACTGGGCAAGGTTGAACACTGTAACCAAAAAAGTCCTCTTGAAGTTGGATGCACATTTGGCCAGGCCCCACTGAGGCCGATGGTTTTAGTGGGAAAGGTTTTAAGCGGGAAGATTCACATTTTGTGGCTCCAGACATCTGCTCATCGGTCAGATGCTTTAAGCACCTTTTGCCAGTCAAAGTTTCAACACTGGGATTTAGTCTCTGTTTTTAGAGCTCGAAATCCTCCAGTCAGACGAGTCAGAAAGTTGTATCCTGGCATGATGCCCCAAAGCCAGATATGTTAGCTAAAAGGGTCTGCTGCATCTTTCTTTTGTGTGGCAAAAATCTTTGAAGCCCTAAAGACATGACTTTTTAATAAATATGTATTGCTATGCAGGTATATTAAATCCTCTGTTTATTACCCTAGGTTTCTATTAGGTCTTGCTTTATTCGTGTGCCAGAAATTTTCAGCGCCTAGACACATTCGGGTAGTACAGCGCTCTATAAATTGCAATTTCATTTCATTTAGCAGGACCAACCTAATGTTCCTGCTCTTCATGAGTGTGGGTTGTCAGATTGCCTTGGTGGCTAGTGACTGGTGGAAACTGGTGATCATTTGTACCACTCCTCCTGAGGTTGAAGCATTTCCATGTTTCAAGTTTTTCCTCTTGGTCACGTCTAAGGGTCCCAGGACCTCATAGACAGAACTTAGAGGCTAGGAATCATTCAAGCAGAGACAACAAGCTGTGATGTATTCCTATAGGTTCTGAATCGATCCCCCTATTCCTGACCCTATTCTGGTTAAACAAACCAACAAGTTAACTAGCAGTCAGCCCATGAGGCAGAAAACCCCCATGATGCAGATACCGTTATCTGACGCAGTCACACTACGGCACAGGAACGTGTTATCTGATTAGGTCATAACGCTTGCGATCTAATTAGACAAGCGATATTCCTCCAGCCCCTGATAAGGCATACGGAGTTCTCATAACAAATCAAACCTATGACAACCTGGGCAAAACCCTGCGGCCATTGTTTTGATTTCACCGAGAACTTCAGCAAAAGAATGTGCTAACGAGCAAGTCGTATGACATCCTTATTGACGTATCTATGTCCATCCTTACGTCAATCTCGGCACCTTAAAGGTATAAATATTACCGATATTGCCCTATGCAAACACACGCGGTGGTGACGAGACGGAGCAGCCATACTTGCCGAAGCCCAGAGCAGAGCAGACCCCGCTGGCGCAGCCCCGCCTTCCTGACGCGCTGAGAACGAGACGCGCTGCTTTCTCCTGCCGAGAAATCCAGCACCGGCGCTTCCGGGTAGCCCTCGCAGGCAGCCTGGAATATCGAGACCAGAGAGAGAGATACCATCCCTCATTCAACCTAGATTCCAGGTACAGAACTGAATAACCCCTCGCAGAGAATTCTTTAGTTATTCACTTGGCAAAAACAAACTTAACTTAAATTGTAACTTTCTATTCCCGCCCACGTATTAGGCTTAGGTCAGGTACACGGGGTAGGCGTATTTAGAAACACCAGTTGAGTACGTTTAGTCAAATGTATATGTGTATGTAATATATTTTATTCATTTTAAAACATCTTATGGCTTAGAAACCATATCAATGTTTTTACAGTATTATTTCATACTATTGCTTTTAATGTATGCACTTTACTTAGCTATAAGTATTGCAATAATATCGATCCATTTCTCTTGTATGAGAAAAGAGACTGATCAATAAATAACACCTTTTTATTGAACACGCCCGTCTCTTCCTTTTCTCTACATTCTGATGAGACTAAGAATGCACGTACTGACTGAGTAAAATAAATTGCCTTTTGTTCACACGACTCTCGAGATACACTCTTGATTAGGGGAGAGCAAAGTTGTCATGTTCTATGGTTGTCAGAAACTAAATCCCTTCTTGTCTAATCAGGGAAGTTAATTCCTTCCTGAACATTCGAGAAAGTTTCTAGTGAACTCTGAGCTAGCTGGCAAACCCAAAACTTTAAGTCTAATATCGACAGTAGTAGACCTAGTTAACGTCTGGTCTAGGCCTTTACTATTGAAGGTATTATTCCAATGCGCAGAGCCTATTGGGATAATAGGAACTACACTACATGGCGCCCAACGTGTTTGGAAAGGGCGATAAAACTAACGTAAGACATTTAAAGTAACTCAGTCGTGCTTTCTCACTCAGACCCCTTTCTCCCATAATACTCCAAAGACGTCTGGAGTGGGTAAAAGGTTATATCCGCCAGACCTCGCAGGAGGGAACTCCTATGTATGGTTCTTGGTATAGTCAACGTTTAAGGATACACTGTTCCAAAATATTGTGCATCTAATCTTTGTTTCCATAAGAAACCTGATCTGCAAACAAAAGAAATAACCATAATGTCAGTAAAATGGTAGACAGTGATGAAGAAAGAGAGGCAGTTAGATTAGCAACTGAACTCGCAGCAGCTGATGCTACCATGCAGGAAGCAGACCAGGATATAATACTCATCCCGGTCATTAAAAGGAAATCTATAACCATAAAACTTATAGAAAATGGACTGACACCTAGAGGTGGTACAGTCATATTCGTAATTGAGGCACACGAATATCGGCAGACAGAGGTATACTATTCATGGATAAATTTTCCAGCAGCAAATCCTGTAACAAAGTACTTCCACTATTACAAAATAGAGGAACCACCTGAAACGTATACTCCTTTCGAGGAGGTGGAAGTACCACTTAAATTTCAAGAGCATTTGCTCTTATTTGATGGCGCCCTAAAACATAATAATCACATCACCAGGCTCGGTCCTTTAGGTAGACCAGGAGCAACGTGGCCGGTCCTAGCCGGATACACACCACATCCAGACATCGACGAGATGTCTGCAGCTAACCTGTTAACACAGCTAAAACAATTATTAAAAATACATAGACAATTAGTCCAGTATGTGATGCGGACTTCAACAATTCAGCCAGCGATTAAACTCCCACAGCTGACCCCTCACCAGGGGAACACAAATAAAATTACACCACAGAACATCCAGTCCTGCCTAGGTAAAGTACCGGCTAAACGGGAACAAATACCATTCTGGCTAGCGCAGAAAATCACCCAAATAGAAGCGGTGTTTCCAGACACCACCCCGCTAGAAAAGCACAGGATTCTGACTATCTGTCTTCCAATGGGAATCGCACCACACATTGAGGACTGTGACACTTGGGGTACAGTCTTTGCTTCCATCTACACAAAAACGCACGGTGTTCCATCCATTTTGGTAATACCAGATGTGCTAAAACAAATTCAAGATGAATACGGTCCAGAACCCGCTTTAACTCTTGGTATGAAATTACTAAAAGACTTCAAGCAGGTCTCGGCTATATTATTAGCCAACATAAAGGGAAAAGCAGCAAACGTGGCGATCCGCCAGAGGTTAAAGGAAACAGATATAGCAGACCAACCAGCTGAAATTGCCAGAATCATAGAAAAATCCTATGAGGAACTAGGTAGAGATAGCTTAGGTGGAATACCAGTAAAACCACAACTGATTGAAAGTCCTGAAAAAATATTTTTTAATAATAATTCAACATCACAGAAAAAGAGCTGGGATGGAAACAAACAATCCAATCCCAAAGAAAAGAAATTCCAGTCCAGAGGAAGGTCTCCTAGGCGAAGAGAGAAATCTCCGAACCAAAGACACAGGTCACCCCAGAGTGACCCCTCTGGGAAAAGATATAACCTTAGAAACAGGGATAATATAAAAAAGCCTGATAGATATCAAGACATTGATACACGTCCCTCTCAATCTTTTCAGACTTCCTCGCAGAAATCGGAAAGAAGAGGACGATCAGAACAAAGAGAAGAGCACGCCAAGTCCAAAGACAAGGAACCTGCTCAGCTAAAAAAGAAATTACAATTTCCAAAAAAGAAGGTAGCCAGTATCAAGGTAGTTAACAATGCCGAGAATACTGAGGACACAACTGAAAAACGGAGAATGGGCTCAGACAATGCTAGACAGCGCAGCAGAAGTGAGCATAGCTCGCAAAGTCCTTATGAATCATCTGGAGACAGTGGACACGAATGAATATCTTCAAGTGGAAACTGCAGACACCAGAGTTAGCAAACCTCACAAAATATACGAAATAACATTACGTATAGAGGGGGATAAGACTGGAAAAATAAGGGGACTATTTTGGGATAATCTCTCCAAGGGCTATGATATCCTTCTAGCTGAAAAAGACTGGCCACCAGAGTTTGTCAGGGATTGCCCTCATGGCGAAGAAGTAATTATGCCTGCCTTCTCAAATCATATCCCAATTCATAAAAAATACACACTTGCTAGAAAGTGGGCAGTGGCTCTAGCTCCTGCTTTATATAAAAATCACGTAGGATGGGATGAGGACTCTCCTCCTCACAAAATCCAGTTAAAATCACAACCTACTGCACAGAGGCAGTACCCAATTAAGCAAGAAGCTAAAAAACAGGTAAAAGAAATACTAGATCAGCTAGAATACCAGGGTGTGATTGAAACTTGCACCTCACAAATGAACAACCCTTTGTTTCCGGTCTCCAAACCAGACAATTCATATCGTCTAGTTTTGGATTACCGACACCTTAACACATGTTGCAAAACTTTTGCAGTGCAAAATTTGCATAGTGCTGCACTAATGAATAACATAGTGCGCAAAAAATACAAAACAACCTTAGACATCTCTAATGGATTCTTTTGTCAAAACATAGCACCAGAGAGCAGATATTTGTCTGCGTTCTCAATAAATGGCACTCAAAAACAATTCTGTCGGTTAGCCCAGGGGTACAAGAACAGCCCGGGGGTATTCTCAGCGAGAGTAACAGAATTACTACAAATATATGATGATGAAGCATTATCTTATGTCGACGACATTTACTTAACAGATGATGACTTGGAGACTCACTTGAAGAGAGTGAACACCATAATACTTGGGTTCGCAGCAGAGGGTTACAAATTCAACTTTAAAAAATCCAGAATTGCCCATCTGACAGTCCTGTTCTTAGGATATGAATTATCAAGTGAAGGCAAAAGCCTGGCTGACAATTTCCTAGAGAAATGTGCCGTAATCCAAGCACCTAGAACACTAAAAAACCTACAGTCGATTCTAGGCTTCCTAAATTTCGGAAGAACATACATTGCAAATTACGCAGAAAGGGTCAAACCCCTTTATGATCTGATAAAACCAGATTTTAAAAGATCCAATTGGACTCAAATACACACAGAAATTTTGAGATCCTTACAAACAGACATGCTAATTAAAACAAAATTAGAAACACGTGATAACACACGCAATCTTGTGATTCGAGTCATCCCAGGGAGATGCGGATTCACATACCTGACCTCTAATGAGGGAGAAAAGGTACCAATTGCATTCAAATCACACTTGTACACTAAGGCTGAAATGAAATTTAGCCCTACGGAAAAAATTCTAACTGCAACACAGACAGCTATAGCAAAAGAACGAGCCCTGGCACAAGGTAAACGAATAATAATCGTGACACCGATACCAGCCCTAGAGGCGGTAACAAAGGCAAGCATTCCAAATGCTAAAGCGCTCCATCCGAGATGGATACAATGGGCTAATTCTCTTGCTGCAACGGACGTGGCATGCGAATTTGATCCTAACTTAAAAACACAAGAATTTCTCCAATATGAATTTGAATGTCCTCCGCCGACCGAAATTCTGCCTCTAGATCATTACGGCTGTATAATATATACAGACGGATCAGCACAACCCGCAGTTGGGGGTAAACAAGCTTATAGTGCTGCGTGCGCGATTGTTAAAGGTCGCTGGCACGAAGGGAAATTTAAACCAACCCTCACTAAAACGCAATCTCTAGGAGATTGCACAGCTCAGCGAGCTGAACTACTGGCATTCAAGATGGCGCTTGAAAATACCGATCGAGAATTCCCCACACTCATAATGTGCGATTCGTATTATTGCGTTCAGTCTTATAATGAATACTTGCAGATCTGGCTTCAAAATGGTTTTAAGGATGCAAAAGGAGGCACAATCAAGCATAAAATGCTCTGGGAACAAGTAGTTCTTTTGCAAAAAGAACTACCAAAGACTCACGTGATACACACACTGAGTCATCAACGTGATGGCGTTCACGTTGCAGGGAATTCATTGGCTGATGAGGCCGCGAAGGCAGCTGTGCAAACGGCTTCCGTAGCTGCCATCACCCGGTCAAAAACAAAAATAGACAGCGAAATATTACAAGCTGTCAGCGCTTCAGAAAAGGATCCGATAGAAACACTCCCGAAAGGCTTTCCAGTAAAATACTCATACATAACTGATGCAAACAATGTTCCTTTTGCTCGAATCCCTGGAGTGGGGGATAGGGCAATTCCAAACATAGAACATAGGTTAGGACTAATAATAGCGGCACACGAAGGGCTTGCTTCTATCCATGCTGGCGTCTCAGCCACAGTATCATTATTAAAACAGATATACTGGTGGCCACAAATGAGAAGACAAACAAGGAACTATGTTCTAGAATGTGAAATATGTCAAAGAATGAAAGTATCAACAGTGAGACGTCCAGCTCAGACGCCCCTTCTAATCTCGGATAAACCATTAGCCTGTGTTTATCTAGATCACTGCGGTCCCTTACAAAGGGACGGTAACTAAAAATATATCTTGGTCGCAGTGGATTCATGCACGAGATTCATATGGATGTGGCCCCAGCGAACGGCTGATGCCAGAACTGTTATAAAAGATTTGCGAGTCTTTATCGGCACATACGCAATTGGCATGCTGCATTCGGACCACGGTCCTGCTTTTAGCTCTAGAGCTTATAAGGAGGCCATGGTCAGCATGGGCGTGGCATTGCGGTACTCTTGTCCATTTCACCCTGAGGGGAACGGAATTGTGAAAGAAAAAAACGTGACATAAAGCAATCTATAACGGCAAAGGTATTAGGTTCGGGAGCTGGGTGGGTCAAACATCTAATAAGTGTCCAACGTAGTCTAAATAACTTGCCAAGAAATTCTCTGAAGGGATTCAGTGCGTCCGAATTATTATTTGGAACTAGGATGTTGATCTCTGACATTGATAGTCAGACTTCAGTGGTGAAAGAAAAAAGCTTTGATATCAAAGACCGTTTGGCTATTTTGCAGGACTTAAACAAAACAAGAAAAGACCTGAGCAACATAAAGTTGAAACAACAGCCAACAACCACTGAAGAACCACCACCTGTCCCAGCAAGACCTGTCTGGATTCCAAAAGTCGGGGATCTAGTCAGGGAAAAGATCGCGGTAAAGAAGGAATTTGGGCCTTCTTACAGAAAAGCAGTTCCTGTCTTGTCTATCAACGGGACAAGATCAGTTGTACTACCGCCACTTGCTGGTAAAAAGGAGAACCGAGTTGTATCCATCGACCTGGTAAAACCACAATCATGTGGCCGATAACAAACAGTAGGCCAAGTGGACTCCCAATAAGTAGCCGAACACCAAGGTTTGCTACCAGTACAGAGGTCCTAACGAAGAGGCTAATCACATTTGAAACGCCTACAGAAGAACAACAAGGACTATGCGGCAATGCAATAGAACTCAGACCTCTGAAAACCCAAATAAAAACATTTAGCAGAGACACACCAATCTATAATGAAGTACCAAGCGAAAATGCAAGAAACAGTAATCCTGAAGCAATTGGAACAATTGACAGAACTGCATCCGGCTACTTCATAAACTTCGATGATTCCTCTGAAGGCTTCAGTGAATCAAAGACACAGCCATCATCAAAAACTTTTAAAGATAAAGCTAAAGAACTTTTGAAACAACTAAAAGAAACATATCTGATTTCTCCATGGATCGAATTTTGGGTGGGTTTTGGTGCATTTATCCTCATACTTTGGCTCATCATGGTACTAACTTTGGGACGCTTCATTGAGGGAAAATATGCTAAAATGGACACAGCAAGTCAGAAAATCAACTTGATCCTCAAACCACACATATCTTCACACGTCGAGAAAAGAGAACTTTCTTCAGTCAACTTCACAGCCAATCCTATACCGGGTGGGGTAGCATGGGACAACACTGACTACGAAATCTATGGTCCGGTTGAAATCCTGAAATATCCACACCAAATTAAGATCTCATTGAGTGACCTTGCAAAACCAAGCTCATTTGCTGATGATTGGGACTACGAAAGCATTAATAATATGATGTCTGACTTAGTAATGTCTGCTAAATTTACCAAACATGATTATTTGCAGGGTTCTACAAATTATGATAGTATGTACTGTTATAACCACTATGGTAACCATTTTTTACACAGATCTGCACAACCTAGAAATGTTTTAAATTATAATCAATGGGAACATTGTGCAACCCCTCCAAAAGGAAGCTCAAGAACCTTCTATGACAAATATTCATACTTTTCAGGTTTTAACACAAGTAATGCTGAAGCATTTTATTTCAAATTGTCAAACAAGACAGGAACTAAGACCATGATAACAAACACAAAATTGATATATTCAGACTCATTCTTTGAAAAAATGAATACTTTTGGTTTTGATTATTGGGACAAAAATGTTGAATTGAAAAGTGTTTGGGGTACAAAAGAATGGCAAGTTCAGGGTATAGAATCTTTGTTTAGAGCCTGCATGATCCCAGAACAAATGATATTTTTAAATGACACTGTTCAACAAACTACCTGTCTTGGCCTAGCCAAAATCAAAGACTTAAATAAACCGTCTATTCCAAAGCCAACAATGAACAGCAATAGCTCCATAGATGAAGAGATAGACGTAAATTATGTATTAAACCAAAACAGAACACATCCAGATTGGAAACAGTGGTTGATCTGGCCCACAGATACTAATAACTGTCAAGACAGATTCCTGAACAAAACACAGGGGTTCAAAATGACCAGGCCAGACCCTAGATATCCTCAAAGACATCACCCGGGGATAATAACCACCTACAGTGTGGGCAAATTATGCCTTCAATGGCTACAAACTTTCACACTGACAGAAATTAAGCAACACCTAACTTTACTTACTGATGGTGCTGACTTGCGTGATTTCATTATGGGACCGCGCAAACAGCGTCAAAAACGTTTCATAGCAGCCTCTGTATATGCAGCATACAATGAGGCCTGGAAGGTTACTCAAATTGAAACAGCAGAGAGAATACGGGAAATTGACCGTATTAATTTGGAAAAATCACTTTCTGTAGTGGACAATGGGTTAATGACTCTGTCCTCCAGAATTTTTTCTTTGGACAGCATTGTGTCTTCAGCAATCGACATATTATCGCAAGACTTACTGTTGCTACAACACGGTCAGTCTCAATTGCGTTCTATTGTACAGCTTGGCTGGACGTTACAAAATCTACGTTCAGGCTATGTGCCTTGGCGTTTAATCAACACAACGTCACTATTCCAAATCTTTAACCTTACTGATAGACAAGTCAGTATGGCACAAAAGGGTGCTGATTATACAATCTTGAGCATTGAAAAACTCGAAAGATTACCAGTGACAATGTCAGAACGACCTGTCAGTGAATGGATAATACATGGGATAATAAATATTCCAATCTCAACCTTCAGGTTTCAATACTGCCAAAAATATATACAGGCTGGCATGTACGAGAAATTGGGAAAGGGGTACATTAAAACAACATGGAACCTGCCCTATTCACATGCATGTGTCAGTAATAAAGGACAGAAAGTGTTTCTTAGTGGCAATAATTGTGCGATGTCACTAAGCGGCACGCTTCTTTGTAACGGAATTAGTTTGCATGGAGCCAGTGAAGGGAATTCATACAACCTTTCATGTCACCAGCAAGGCGCACCTGCAACAGAGATAGAACCATTCTTTCAAAGACTCTATAATGGGAGTTACATTCTAATTGTAGATCGCAGATGTTGTAGTCTTATGCCCGGGACTCCTTATCTCGTAACTATGACTGCGAAGGTCAAGTGATGTGGACGCTTACTGTTCCCCAGCTCCTTTCCAGACAGGGAGGCAAGGGCATGGCCCAATTTGAAAATTACTTCTATTCGAATAGATACTTTGAGCAGAATGAAAACAGTGCTTCTTCAGACGCCTACAAGGCTCACGTCATCAAAAGAAACGTATGATCTACAAGTCGCAAGGACGACTGCAGAGATACATTCATTGTTATCAACTAATTCCCCCATACATTTCGCAGAAATCCTGAATGAAATCTTAAATATTTCTGATACCAATGGGGTCTCAAAGGTATTTAAGACAGTATTTTCGATGGCATTAACATCATTCAAAGCCATACTGGGTATTTTTCCAGATTTCGTCAATTCGATTTTTGGCGGACTTCCCCTGATCTTGGGACTAATTGCAGGAATCCTATTCTTAGTCCTTATTTTTCGTTATGGCAACCCATGTCACAGACAAAACTCTTGCGACAAGGGAAGAAACAATCCTTGCCATTGGATACCGGGACCGGATATCAAAAATCCTGGGACTCTCCCGGCTTAGAGACCTGAACATGACTTGGTTTCTATCATTTCGACCAATGTGGCAAAGATGTGTTTTACCTGTATTAAGGTGTCTGCTATGCGGAGAAGAATGCGTGTTAGACACCTGTCTGACGCTACAATCGGATGCGCCAATGGATGCAGAAACATTGTTGAGCCCGATCAAGGTTCACGCTTTGTGCTGCCCTCAAAGGCTACCAATCCTGATGACGGCATTCGTGTAAGCTTCACCACTACGATTAAGGGGTAGTGAAGTTCAAGATGAAAGCAGCATCGAACAGGTACGACCTTCTGTCAGCAATGCGAATCAGAATGTCAATGGAGACAATCATGCGCACGAATGCATGGTTACACCTTTTTCCGAGTTAGTGGAACTTTCCCAGGAAGCTGTTGACAGCTTTTTCGAAAGCCTAAATGATATGATGTTCTCACCAGAGCAGAAATAGAGACTTTTGAGCAAGCTCGCACACGGCGTTCCCTGAATTCGGCCTTCAACTTTAAAAATAAAGTCACATGAACAATTTTACCTCCAGTTCACGGACAGCAATTTTTCAGCAGCCCCAAAATCTTTTTGCATATTTTTCGGGACACTATCTTCTGCTTAAAGTAAGAACTATTCTTAGAGAACTAAGGTTTCTAAATTTTAGATAGCTTATAGACATTAGCTGCCCGCTGGTATGTTCATAAATATTTTATTCTGTGATGGAATGGTCTCGAACTTTTTTTCTGTATTAAGAGCCATTTCATGTGTTAATTCTCATATACCATATAGCAATAATGTATACAAATGCGTGATTACTTTGGCATTATTCTACAGCTTGAGTGCATACAATACATATGATTGTAATCCTTCCGTATATTTGAGAAATTTCAAAATGCATTTATGTATTTTGGGGTGGTAAGGTATACACTATACTCTATAGTATGTTTTACTATGCATAGATTAGTAAATATGTCCATAGTTAGCGTGGAGTGGGTGTGATGTATTCCTATAGGTTCTGAATCGATCCCCCTATTCCTGAGCCTATTCTGGTTAAACAAACCAACAAGTTAACTAGCAGTCAGCCCATGAGGCAGAAAACCCCCATGATGCAGATACCGTTATCTGACGCAGTCACACTACGGCACAGGAACGTGTTATCTGATTAGGTCATAACGCTTGCGATCTAATTAGACAAGTGATATTCCTCCAGCCCCTGATAAGGCATACAGAGTTCTCATAACAAATCAAACCTATGACAACCTGGGCAAAACCCTGCGGCCATTGTTTTGATTTCACCGAGAACTTCAGCAAAAGAATGTGCTAACGAGCAAGTCGTATGACATCCTTATTGACGTATCTATGTCCATCCTTACGTCAATCTCGGCACCTTAAAGGTATAAATATTACCGATATTGCCCTATGCAAACACACGCGGTGGTGACGAGACGGAGCAGCCATACTGTGATGTATTCCTATAGGTCCTGAATCGATCCCCCTATTCCTGACCCTATTCTGGTTAGTAAACTAACAAGTTAACTAGTAATCAGCCCATGAGGCAGAAAATCCCCATGATGCAGATACCGTTATCTGACGCAGTCACACTACGGCACAGGAATGTGTTATCTGATTAGGTCATAACGCTTGCGATCTAATTAGACAAGCGATATCCCTCCAGCCCCTGATAAGGCATACGGAGTTCTCATAACAAATCAAACCTATGACAACCTGGGCAAAACCCTGCGGCCATTGTTTTGATTTCACCGAGAACTTCAGCAAAAAGAATGTGCTAACGAGCAAGTCGTATGACATCCTTATTGACGTATCTATGTCCATCCTTACGTCAATCTCGGCACCTTAAAGGTATAAATATTACCGATATTGCCCTATGCAAACACACGCGTGGTGACGAGACGGAGCAGCCATACTTGCCGAAGCGAAGAGCAGAGCAGACCCCGCTGGCGCAGCCCCGCCTTCCTGACGCGCTGAGACGCGCTGCTTTCTCCTGCCGAGAATTCCAGCCCCGGCGTTTCTGGGCAGCCCTCGCAGGCAGCCTGGAATATCGAGACCAGAGAGAGAGATACCATCCCTCATTCATCCTAACATCCAGGTACAGAACTGAATAACCCCTCACAGAGAATTCTTTAGTTATTCACTTGGCAAAAACAAACTTAACTTAAACTGTAACTTTCTATTCCCGCCCACGTATTAGGCTTAGGTCAGGTACACGGGGTAGGTGTATTTAGAAACACCAGTTGAGTACGTTTAGTCAAATGTATATGTGTATGTAATATATTTTATTCATTTTAAAACATCATATGGCTTAGAAACCATATCAATGTTTTTACAGTATTATTTTATACTATTGCTTTTAATGTATGCACTTTACTTAACTATAAGTATTGCAATAATATCGATCCATTTCTCTTGTATGAGAAAAGAGACTGATCAATAAATACCACCTTTTTATTGAACACGCCCGTCTCTTCCTTTTCTCTACATTCTGATGAGACTAAGAATGCACGTACTGACTGAGTAAAATAAATTGCCTTTTGTTCACACGACTCTCGAGATATACTCTTGATTAGGGGAGAGCAAAGTTGTCATGTTCTATGGTTGTCAGAAACTAAATCCCTTCTTGTCTAATCAGGGGAGTTAATTCTTTCCTGAACATTCGAGAAAGTTTCTAGTGAACTCTGAGCTAAGCTGGCAAACCCAAAACTTTAAGTCTAGTATCGACAGTAGTAGACCTAGTTAACGTCTGGTCTAGGCCTTTACTATTGTAGGTATTATTCCAATGCGCAGAGCCTATTGGGATGATAGGAACTACACTACATGGCGCCCAACGCGTTTGGAATGGGCGATAAAACTAACGTAAGACATTTAGAGTAACTCAGTCGTGCTTTCTCACTCAGACCCCTTTTCCCATAATACTCCAAAGACGTCTGGAGTGGGTGAAAGGTAATATCCGCCAGACCTCGCAGGAGGGAACTCCTATGTATGGTTCTTGGTATAGTCAACGTTGAAGGATACACAGTTCCAAAATATTATGCATCTAATCTTTGTTTCCACAAGAAACCTGATCTGCAAACAAACAAAATAACCTTTTGGACAGTAAAATGTCAGACAATGAGGATGAAAGAGAGGCAGTTAGATTAGCAACTGAACTCGCAGCAGCTGATGCTACCATGCAGGCAGCAGACGAGGATATAATACTCATCCCGGTCATCAAAAGGAGATCTATAACTTTAAAACTTATAGAAAATGGACTGACACCTAGAGGTGGCACAGTCATATTCGTAATTGAGGCACACGAATATCGGCAGACAGAGGTATACTATTCATGGATACATTTTCCAGCAGCAAATGCTGTAACAAAGTACTTCCACTATTACAAAATAGAGGAACCTCCTGAAACGTACACTCCTTTCGAGGAGGTGGAAGTACCACTCAAATTTCAAGAGCACCTGCTCTTATTTGATGGCGCCCTAAAACATAACAATCACATCACCAGGCTTGGTCCTTTAGGTAGACCAGGAGCAATGTGGCCGGTCCTAGCCGGATACACACCACATCCAGACATCGAAGGGATGTCTGCAGCAGAGCTGTTAACACAGCTAAAACAATTAATAAAAATACATAGACAATTAGTCCAATATGTGATGCGGACTTCAACAATTCAGCCAGCGATTAAACTTCCACAGCTGACCCCTCACCAGGGGAACACGAATAAAATTACACCACAGAACATCCAGTCCTGTCTAGGGAAGGTACCGGCTAAACGGGAACAAATACCATTCTGGTTGGCACAGAAGATCACCCAAATAGAGGCGGTGTTTCCTGACACCACCCCATTAGAAAAACACAGGATTCTGACTATCTGTCTCCCAATGGGAATCGCACCACACATAGAGGACTGTGACACTTGGGGTACAGTCTTTGCTTCCATCTACACAAAAACGCACGGTGTTCCATCCATTTCGGTAATACCAGATGTGCTAAAACAAATTCAAGATGAATATGGTCCAGAACCCGCTTTAACTCTTGGTATGAAATTACTGAAAGACTTCAAGCAGGTCTCGGCTATACTATTAGCCAACATAAAAGGAGAAGCAGCAAACGTGGCGATCCGCCAGAGGTTAAAAGAGACAGATATAGCAGACCAACCAGCTGAAATAGCCAGAATCATAGAAAAATCCTATGAGGAACTAGGCAGAGATAGTTTAGGTGGGATACCAGTAAAACCACAACTGATTGAAAGTCCTGAAAAAATATTTTATAACAATAAATCTACATCACCAAAAAAGAACTGGGATGGAAACAAACAATCCAATCCTAAAGAAAAGAAATTCCAGTCCAGAGGAAGGTCTCCTAGGCGAAGAGAAAAATCTCCGAACCAGAGACACAGGTCACCACAAAGTGACCCCTCTGGGAATAGATATAACCTTAGAAATAGGGATAATATAAAAAAGCCTGATAGATATCAAGACATTGATACACGTCCCTCTCAATCTTTTCAGACTTCCTCGCAGAAATCGGAAAGAAGAGGACGATCAGAACAAAGAGAAGAGCACGCCAAGTCCAAAGACAAGGAACCTGCTCAGCTAAAAAAGAAATTACAATTTCCAAAAAAGAAGGTAGCCAGTATCAAGCTAGTTAACAATGCCGAGAATACTGAGGACACAACTGAAAAACGGAGAATGGGCTCAGACAATGCTAGACAGCGCAGCAGAAGTGAGCATAGCTCGCAAAGTCCTTATGAATCATCTGGAGACAGTGGACACGAATGAATATCTTCAAGTGGAAACTGCAGACACCAGAGTTAGCAAACCTCACAAAATATACGAAATAACATTACGTATAGAGGGAGATAAGACTAGAAAAATAAGGGGACTATTTTGGGATAATCTCTCCAAGGGCTATGACATCCTTCTAGCTGAAAAAGACTGGCCACCAGAATTTGTCAGGGAGTGCCCTCATGGCGAAGAAGTAATTATGCCTGCCTTCTCAAACCACATCCCAATTCATAAAAAATACACACTTGCTAGAAAGTGGGCAGTAGATCTAGCTCCTGCTTTATATAAAAATCACGTAGGATGGGATGAGGACTCTCCTCCTCACAAAATCCAGTTAAAATCACAACTTACTGCACAAAGGCAGTACCCAATTAAGCAAGAAGCAAAAAAACAGGTAAATGAAATACTAGATCAGCTAGAATACCAGGGGGTGATTGAAACTTGCACCTCACAAATGAACAACCCTTTGTTTCCGGTCTCCAAACCAGACAATTCATATCGTCTAGTTTTGGATTACCGACACCTTAACACATGTTGCAAAACTTTTGCAGTGCAAAACTCACACAGTGCTGCACTAATGAATAACATAGTGCACAAAAAATACAAAACAACCTTGGACATCTCTAATGGATTCTTTTGTCAAAACATAGCACCAGAGAGCAGATATTTAACTGCGTTCTCAATAAATGGCACTCAAAAACAATTCTGTCGGTTAGCCCAGGGGTACAAGAACAGCCCGGGGGTATTCTCAGCGAGAGTAACAGAATTACTACAATTATATGATGATGAAGCATTATCTTATGTCGATGACATTTACTTAACAGATGATGACTTGGAGACTCACTTGAAGAGAGTGAACACCATAATACTTGTGTTCGCAGCAGAGGGTTACAAATTCAACTTTAAAAAATCCAGAATTGCCCATCTGACAGTCCTATTCTTAGGATATGAGTTATCAAGTATAGCCTGGCTGACAATTTTCTAGAACTAGAAGAGTTGAAAAATCTAGAATATGAAAGAATATTCCCTCTGCCAATCGACATTCTGCCTTTACGACATTACGCCTGTGTAATTTATACAGACGGACATGCTCAACCTCCCGTTTGGGGAGAACAAGCATACAACCCCACATGTGGGATTACAAAAGAAGTGTGGCACGGAGGTAAACTAAAACCTCTATTAACAAAAACACACTCAGTAGAAACTAATTCAGAACAACAAACTGAGATAGTAGCTTTGAAAATGGCGCTAGATAATGCGGATCGCGAATTCCCGACACTTATAGTGTCAGATTCATATTACTGCGTCAAATCATATAACAAGGATTTGCAAACATGGATTCAAAACGGTTACAAAGATGACACAGATGCACTAATAAAGCAGAAACTGCTCTGGGAACAAATAGCTCTTTTGAAAAAAGAACTACCAAAGACTCACGTGACACACTCACTGAGTCATCAGCGTGATGGCGTTCACGTTGCAGGGAATTCATTGGCTGAAACAGCCACAGCGGCAGCAACTAAATCGGCTCCCGTAGTTCAAAAAAAGCGTACATTAAAATACATTGACGGTGAAACAGTGCTGGCAGTGAAAACGTCATCAAAAGGCGACTGCTCAGCGTTACCGATCAATTATCCACTCAATTATACATACATAATCGATGCAAACTCCGTCCCTTTTGCTCGAATCCCTGGAGTGGGGGATAGAGTGATTCCAAACATGGACAGGAGAACCTTGTTAATAGCAGACGCACATATGGGCGAGGGTCTCAGACACCTCAAACTAAAAGATTCTCTGGAAGAATTACAATCAAGGTACTGGTGGCCAGGCATGAGCCTGCGTCACACCATGTTTGTAAAAAACTGCCCAAACTGCAACAGAGATCGCAGTGGGGAGAGAAACAGTTTAATACCTCATCGTTTTACTCCGGAAAAAATCAAGAGTAAAAAGGAAGGGTTGCGATTAACATATACAGGCCAGTTTCCACTTATAATGTAGATCACCAGCACTCGGCTGACGTCCGGACTGTTATACAAAGATTTGCGAGTCTAAATGGCATATACGCTAAGAGCATGCTACGTTTGACCATTGTCTTCACTCTAGCACTCCAGCCTGAGGGGAAACATGACCAAATGAGCATAGTCCAGCGGGAATCTTCTCACTTCCTTCCTGAGGGTACGGGATGGTGTAAAGAAAAAACCAAGGCATAAAGCAATCTATAGCGGAAAGGGTATTAGGTTCGGGAGCTGGGTGGGTCAAACATCTAATAAGTGTCCAACGTAGTCTAAATAACTTGCCAAGAAATTCTCTGAAGGGATTCAGAGCGTACGAATTATTATTTGGAACTAGGATGATGATCTCTGACATTGATAGTCAGACTTCAGTGGTGAAAGAAAAAAGCTTTGATATCAAAGACCGTTTGGCTATTTTGCAGGACTTAAACAAAACAAGAAAAGACCTGAGCAACATAAAGTTGAAACAACAGCCAACAACCACTGAAGAACCACCACCTGTCCCAGCAAGACCTGTCTGGATTCCAAAAGTCGGGGATCTAGTCAGGGAGAAGATCGCGGTAAAGAAGGAATTTGGGCCTTCTTACAGAAAAGCAGTTCCTGTCTTGTCTGTCAACGGGACAAGATCAGTTGTACTACCGCCACTTGCTGGAAAAAAGGAGAACCGAGTTGTATCAATCGACCTGGTAAAACCACAACATGTGGCCGATAACAAACAGTAGGCCAAGTGGACTCCCAATAAGTAGCAGAACACCTAGGTTTGCTACCAGTACAGAGGTCCTAACGAAGAGGCTCATCACATTCGAAACGCCTACAGAAGAACAACAAGGACTATGCAACAATGCAATAGAACTCAGACCTCTGAAAACCCAAATAAAAACATTTAGCAGAGACACACCAATCTATAATGAAGTACCAAGTGAAAATGCAAGAAACAGAAATCCTGAACCAATTGGAACAATTGACAGAACTGCATCCGGCTACTTCATAAACTTCGATGATTCCTCTGAAGGCTTCAGTGAATCAAAAACACAGCCATCATCAAAAACCTTTAAAGATAAAGCTAAAGAACTTTTGAAACAACTGAAAGAAACATATCTGATTTCTCCATGGATTGAATTTTGGGTGGGTTTTGGTGCATTTATCCTCATACTTTGGCTCATCATGGTACTAACTTTGGGACGCTTCATTGAGGGAAAATATGCTAAAATGGACACAGCAAGTCTGAAAATCAACTTGATCCTCAAACCACACACATCTTCACACGTCGAGAAAAGAGAACTTTCTTCAGCCAACTTCACAGCCAATCCGATACCTGGTGGGGTAGCATGGGACAACACTGACTATGAAATTTATGGTCCGGTCGAAATCCTGAAATATCCACACCAAATCAAGATCTCATTGAGTGACTTTGCAAAACCAAGCTCATTTGCTGATGATTGGGACTTTGAAAGCATTAATAATATGATGTCTGACTTAGTAATGTCTGCTAAATTTACCAAACATGATTATTTGCAGGGTTCTACAAATTATGATAGTATGTACTGTTATAACCATTATGGTAACCATTTTCTACATAAATCTGCACAGCCTAGAAATGTTTTAAATTATAATCAATGGGAACATTGTGCAACCCCTCCAAAAGGAAGCTCAAGAACCTTCTATGACAAATATTCATACTTTTCAGGTTTTAACACAAGTAATGCTGAAGCATTCTATTTTAAATTGTCAAACAAGACAGGAACCAAGACCAGGATAACCAACACAAAATTGATTTATTCAGACTCATTTTTTGAAAAAATGAATACCTTTGGTTTTGATTATTGGGACAAAAATGTTGAATTGAAAAGTGTTTGGGGTACAAAAGATTGGCAAGTACAGGGTATAGAAGCTTTGTTTAGAGCCTGCATGATCCCAGAACAAATGATATTTTTAAATGACACTGTTCACCAAACCACCTGTCTTGGCCTAGCCAAAATCAAAGATTTAATTAAACCGTCTATTCCAAAACCAACAATGTTTAGCAACACTTCTACAGATGAAGAGATAGACGTAAACCATATATTAAACCAAAACAGAACACATCCTGATTGGAAACAGTGGTTGATCTGGCCCACAGATACTAATAACTGTCAAGACAGATTCCTGAATAAAACACAGGGGTTCAAAATGACCAGGCCAGACCCTAGATATCCCCAAAGACATCACCCAGGGATAATAACCACCTACAGTGTGGGCAAATTATGCCTTCAATGGCTGCAAACTTCCACACTGGCAGAAATTAAGCAACACCTAACTTTACTTACTGATGGTGCTGACTTGCATGATTTCATAATGGGACCACGCAAACAGCGTCAAAAACGTTTCATAGCAGCCTCTGTATATGCAGCATACAATGAGGCCTGGAAGGTTACTCAAATTGAAACAGCAGAGAGAATACGGGAAATTGACCGTATTAATTTGGAAAAATCACTTTCTGTAGTGGACAATGGGTTAATGACTCTGTCCTCCAGAATTTTTTCTTTGGACAGCATTGTGTCTTCAGCAATCGACATATTATCGCAGGACTTACTGTTATTACAACACGGTCAGTCACAATTGCGTTCTATTGTACAGCTTGGCTGGACGTTACAAAATCTGCGTTCAGGCTATGTGCCTTGGCGTTTAATCAACACGACGTCACTATTCTATATCTTTAACCTTACTGAAAGACAAATCAGTATGGCCCAGAAGGGTGCTGATTATACAATCCTGAGCATTGAGAAACTTGAGAGATTACCAATGACAATGTCAGAACGACCTATCAGTGAATGGATAATACATGGGATAATTAATATTCCAATTTCTACCTTCAGGTTTCAATACTGCCAAAAATATATACAGGCTGGCATGTACGAGAAATTGGGAAAGGGGTACCTTAAAACAACATGGAACCTGCCCTATTCACATGCATGTGTCAGTAATAAAGGACAGAAAGTGTTTCTTAGTGGCAATAATTGTGCGATGTCACTAAGCGGCACACTTCTGTGTAACGGAATTAGTTTGCATGGAGCCTGTGAAGGGAATTCATACAACCTTTCATGTCACCAGCAAGGCGCACCTGCAACAGAAATAGAACCATTCTTTCAAAGACTCTATAATGGGAGTTACATTCTAATTGTAGACCGCAGATGTTGTAGTCTTATGCCCGGGACTCCTTATCTAGTAACTACGACTGCGAAGGTCAAGTGCTGTGGACGCTCATTGTTCCCCAGCTCCTTTCCAGACAGGGAGGCAAGGGCATGGCCCAACTTGAAAATTACTTCTATTCGAATAGATACTTTAAGCAGAATGAAAACAGTGCTTCTTCAGACGCCTACCAGGCTCTCGTCATCAAAAGAAACATATGATCTACAAGTCGCAAGGACGACTGCAGAGATACATTCATTGTTATCAACTAATTCCCCCATACATTTCGCGGAAATTCTAAATGAAATCTTAAATATTTCTGATACCAATGGGATCTCAAAGGTATTTAAGACAGTATTTTCGATGGCATTAACACCATTCAAAGCCATACTGGGTATTTTTCCAGATTTCGTCCATTCGATTTTTGGCGGACTTCCCGTGATCCTGGGACTAATTGCAGGAATCCTATTCTTAGTCCTTATTTTTCGTTATGGCAACCCATGTCACAGACAAAAGTCTTGCGACAAGGGAAGAAACAATCCTAGCCATTGGATACCGGGACCGGATAGCAAAAATCCTGGGACTCTCCCGGCTTAGAGACCTAAATATGACTTGGTTTCTATCATTTCGACCAATGTGGCAAAGATGTGTTTTACCTGTATTAAGGTGCCTGCTATACGGAGAAGAATGCGTGTTAGACACCTGTCTGACGCTACAATCGGATGCGCCAATGGATCCAGAAACATTGTTGAGCCCGATCAAGGTTCATGCTTTGTGCTGCCCTCAAAGGCTACCAATCCTGATGACGGCATTCGTGGAAGCTTCACCCCTACGATTGATGGGTAGTGAAGTTCAAGATGAAAGCAGCATCGAACAGGTACGACCTTCTGTCAGCAATGCAAATCAGAATGTCAATGGAGACAATCATGCGCACGAATGCATGATTACACCTATTTCCGAGTTAGTGGAACTTTCCCAGGAAGCTGTTGACAGCTTTTTCGAAAGCCTGAATGATATGATGTTCTCTCCAGAGCAGAAATAGAGACTTTTGAGCAAGCTCGCACACGGCGTTCCCTGAATTCGGCCTTCAACTTTATAAATAAAGTCACATGAACAATTTTCCCTCCAGTTCACGGACAGCAAGTTTTTCAACAGCCCCAAAATATTTTTGCATATTTTTCGGGACACTATCTTCTGCTTAAAGTAAGAACTATTCTTAAAGAACTAAAATTTCTATATTTTAGATAGCTTATAGACATTAGCTGCCCGCTGGTATGTTCACAAATATTTTATTATGTGATGGAATGGTCTCGAACTTTTTTTCTGTATTAAGAGCCATTTCATGTGTAAATTTTCATATACAAAATAAGCAATAATATATACAAATGCGTGATTACTTTAGCATTATTCTACAGCTTGAGTGCATACAATACATATGACTGCAATTTTTCCGTATATTTGAAAAAATTCAAAATGCATTTATGTATTTTGGGGTGGTAAGGTATACACTATACTCTGTAGTATGTTGTACTATGTTATACTATGCCTAGATTAGTAAATATGACCATAGTTAGCGTGGAGTGGGTGTGATGTATTCCTATAGGTCCTGAATCGATCCCCCTATTCCTGACCCTATTCTGGTTAGTAAACTAACAAGTTAACTAGTAATCAGCCCATGAGGCAGAAAATCCCCATGATGCAGATACCGTTATCTGACGCAGTCACACTACAGCACAGGAACGTGTTATCTGATTAGGTCATAACGCTTGCGATCTAATTAGACAAGCGATATCCCTCCAGCCCCTGATAAGGCATACGGAGTTCTCATAACAAATCAAACCTATGACAACCTGGGCAAAACCCTGCGGCCATTGTTTTGATTTCACCAAGAACTTCAGCAAAAAGAATGTGCTAACGAGCAAGTCGTATGACATCCTTATTGACGTATCTATGTCCATCCTTACGTCAATCTCGGCACCTTAAAGGTATAAATATTACCGATATTGCCCTATGCAAACACACGCGTGGTGACGAGACGGAGCAGCCATACTTGCCGAAGTGAAGAGCAGAGCAGACCCCGCTGGTGCAGCCCCGCCTTCCTGACGCGCTGAGACGCGCTGCTTTCTCCTGCCGAGAATTCCAGCCCCGGCGTTTCTGGGCAGCCCTCGCAGGCAGCCTGGAATATCGAGACCAGAGAGAGAGATACCATCCCTCATTCATCCTAACTTCCAGGTACAGAACTGAATAACCCCTCACAGAGAATTCTTTAGTTATTCACTTGGCAAAAACAAACTTAACTTAAACTGTAACTTTCTATTCCCGCCCACGTATTAGGCTTAGGTCAGGTACACGGGGTAGGCGTATTTAGAAACACAAGTTGAGTACGTTTAGTCAAATGCATATGTGTATGTAATATATTTTATTCATTTTAAAACATCATATGGCTTAGAAACCATATCAATGTTTTTACAGTATTATTTTATACTATTGCTTTTAATGTATGCACTTTACTTAACTATAAGTATTGCAATAATATCGATCCATTTCTCTTGTATGAGAAAAGAGACTGATCAATAAATACCACCTTTTGATTGAACACGCCGTCTCTTCCTTTTCTCTACATTCTGATGAGACTAGGATTGCACGTACTGACTGAGTAAAATAAATTGCCTTTTGTTCACACGACTCTCGAGATATACTCTTGATTAGGGGAGAGCAAAGTTGTCATGTTCTATGGTTGTCAGAAACGAAATCCCTTCTTGTCTAATCAGGGGAGTTAATTCTTTCCTGAACATTCGAGAAAGTTTCTAGTGAACTCTGAGCTAAGCTGGCAAACCCAAAACTTTAAGTCTAGTATCGACAGTAGTAGACCTAGTTAACGTCTGGTCTAGGCCTTTACTATTGTAGGTATTATTCCAATGCGCAGAGCCTATTGGGATGATAGGAACTACACTACAATACTTGCCGAAGCCCAGAGCAGAGCAGACCCCGCTGGCGCAGCCCCGCCTTCCTGACGCGCTGAGAACGAGACGCGCTGCTTTCTCCTGCCGAGAAATCCAGCACCGGCGCTTCCGGGTAGCCCTCGCAGGCAGCCTGGAATATCGAGACCAGAGAGAGAGATACCATCCCTCATTCAACCTAGATTCCAGGTACAGAACTGAATAACCCCTCGCAGAGAATTCTTTAGTTATTCACTTGGCAAAAACAAACTTAACTTAAACTGTAACTTTCTATTCCCGCCCACGTATTAGGCTTAGGTCAGGTACACGGGGTAGGCGTATTTAGAAACACCAGTTGAGTACGTTTAGTCAAATGTATATGTGTATGTAATATATTTTATTCATTTTAAAACATCTTATGGCTTAGAAACCATATCAATGTTTTTACAGTATTATTTCATACTATTGCTTTTAATGTTGGCACTTTACTTAGCTATAAGTATTGCAATAATATCGATCCATTTCTCTTGTATGAGAAAAGAGACTGATCAATAAATAACACCTTTTTATTGAACACGCCCGTCTCTTCCTTTTCTCTACATTCTGATGAGACTAAGAATGCACGTACTGACTGAGTAAAATAAATTGCCTTTTGTTCACACGACTCTCGAGATACACTCTTGATTAGGGGAGAGCAAAGTTGTCATGTTCTATGGTTGTCAGAAACTAAATCCCTTCTTGTCTAATCAGGGAAGTTAATTCCTTCCTGAACATTCGAGAAAGTTTCTAGTGAACTCTGAGCTAGCTGGCAAACCCAAAACTTTAAGTCTAATATCGACAGTAGTAGACCTAGTTAACGTCTGGTCTAGGCCTTTACTATTGAAGGTATTATTCCAATGCGCAGAGCCTATTGGGATAATAGGAACTACACTACAAAGCAAAGTCCAGTTTGGGTCCACCTGCCATTGCTCTTCAGGTCCCTTCCAGGAAAGGCCTCTTGCAGCTTGTTTTATGCCAATCGGGAGGTGAACCAACTGACCCTTGAAGTCCACTTCTCAATCCTTGGTAGAAGTAGAAGCAGGTCATGCCCCTCAGGACTCCCTACTCATTACAGACAACAGGCATCTTCCTCTTCTGTTCTTCCACAGGTCCAGAGGTGGTCAGAGGTGCTAAAAGTGAGGTGACGAATGTGTGCAGTCCACTAGCTAGTTGGTGGGGATGACTCCCTGACCAATTGAAAGATCCTAGGGCAAACGTTCCCCCTTTTAAACACCTTATATTTGCCTTATTGCAAACTATCCAACAGTATACCCTTTGCAGGGAAAATCAAGATTTCAGCAACCTTTCTCTAATTGGAGAAGACTTGTGGCCCACCAACTGTTGGGTCCATGGTAATATGCAGCCTCCACTTAACTAACAACAGTTGATTGGTTCCGGGACCACCCTCCCTCCCACTGTGAATTGAGTCAGGGGAGGTTAGAGTATATCGTTGGATCAAAAGGACCCACTTCTCCAGGTCTCACTTTGCAATAAACTATGAATATGAAGGACTCTTCCAGGTCACTTTGAAGTTAAGGTAGTTCTTGGGCACTACCTATTGTCTTTACATGAGATAAGCTGATCACACCATGGGAACAGTGTCACATCTACTCAAGGGAGGCAGAATTGACAGGGAGGGCATCCCAAGCAGGCTAATTTCAATTAGCCTCCTAAAACTTTAGGCAAAAAAGTGCAACTTTTCAAAAGTCACATTTCCTGATTATTTGGCAAAAATCCAATTGAATCCTTGAATTGGACATTTTGTATAAATATCAAAACAGTGATTGAATGTATGAATTTTCTAGGTCAATTGAACAAAATTAGAAATGTATTTGCACTTTAGCTTTACATATAGACATGGCCATAGTACATATACAGTGAAAATAGCTATTGGAGGTTAGACACTGCAGGGGTATGTTAACCATTAATTTCTATGTGTTCCATTTTTAAGTACTACACACCCTGCCTGGTGACCTGCAAGTCTTACTTAGGGGTGACTTATTTAGTACTTAAAAGAAAGGTTTTCTCCTGTCAAAATAGGTTCATTTTTGACACGTTCAGCTGGAGGTTTCAAAGATACAGTGGTCTAGTTATGCCTGTCAGCCTGAAACAATGTTTTTCTGGTCAGCCATGTGTATGGAAAAAGACATGCTACAATTCACTGGTGACTATTCTGTCATGTGTTAAGACACCAGGAAGATGCACTGGGCACTGGATAGTAGTGTCCCAGAGTTCAGAATTCAAATTCTAGCAGCATCAATTAAAAATAGGGGTGACCACACAAAAAGAGCCACTTTCTCAAAAAAAAAGTTGCTGATTGTATTTCATTATTTGAGCACAGCGGATAAAATTACCCTTGACACCAACCTTTGGAACAAAACAGCATAGTCTAACTCTGAGTAGTTGAAAAGCAACAAAAACCTAAAATTGGAGAATGGATGTTCGAAATGTCTTGTATTTCAACAAGGGAGGAGATTTAATTTAAGACAAGAAGTCACAAATATTGCTTTAAGGATATTTTGACAAATTTCCTTGAGCTATATTGTGAAAAAGATATGACTCTAAAGTGTTATTATAACATTAGAGCCCTCATAGCGGACTCTACCAGCCATTAAAGGCCTGCTCCAGCATTAAGGGAGTGGGCCTTTGATGACTGGTAGAGCCCGCTAGGAGGGTTCGAAGGCTATTGGAACATTCCAATCCTAGAGGGCAGAGTGTTCTAATTAGTAAAAACAAAAGCCTGACGGTGCCAGGGGGGTTTAAATCCCATTGTGCTCTGAGATGCCTTTGCTCACAGCAACTGCTGTGAAAGGGGAAAAAAAACATTGGAATGTTGCTCTCCTGGCTTCTACCAGCCAATAGAAGCCCTGAGCACTCCATTGCCCTTAATGGAGCTATCAGCATTCTAATGTTCTATTAGTATATATTTGTCTTATGTTCTTTTAACTTGCCTATATAATAATTGGTCTATGTACACTATACTGCCTATGAAATACACTATATTATATAGACTTTCCTGATACAGAAAATTATATCCTAATATTCAAGTTGTTAATCCATTAGATAAACTAGGAGCAGTTGGTGTCAATGGGCTATTCTGTTTATTTCCTGAAATGAATATTAATTCTATTTATTGATAGTGTGTGTAGGTTTGAATAAAATGAATAACAACATTTTATTACATTTTCTTTCTCTTGTTCCTTATGTAACCCATTTCCAGCTCTGGGCCCTCTGCGAACAACAATTGCGACTTTAGGGAAAGGATTCTCTGGATGCGCCTTCATGGTCCTTTACCTGTACACCGCCGAGCTCTATCCCACCGTCCTCAGGTACGCCTAGGCTCTGCATTCTGACATTCATGATTGATAATTTGGGGAACACCAACACCATAACAATCTCATCAGCCTAAAAGATTACATAAAAGATTAAAGTTAACCTCTGTTTTATCTGGGTTGCATTGTGTACCTGCATGTTGTGCTGGGTCAAGTTCATGATTCCCTCCATGTGCGAAGTTGACAAGGTTTCTGCCAATCAACCATATTATCATGTCATAATTCTTGCAAATTTAGGGCATGATAAACAATATTTTGATGCACGGCAGTGCTGCAAGCCTCACTGCTATGTTAACGTGCATCAAAAGATACAAGTTATTTTTTATTTATTTATTTAACTTATAAGGTGCACAGCTACCCGCAGTGGGTTTCCCGGCGCCAGGTAAAGGTTGTGCGGTGTAAACACCGCATTGTAAGTTACAGAGCATTCCTGTCCTAATCCCCCTGTGCCGGCGCACAATGGGCTGTCATGCACCAACGCAGGCGCCCTTGCACCATGATGCAAGGGAGTCTGCATTGAAGGGGTGATTGTTTAGAAGGCAACACACATAGAAAAAGGAGGAATAGGAATCTGCTGCATTCTCAGGTTTACAAAACCTTGCAAATCTGGGAATTCACCAGGTTCCATGGATGTTGAATGGGAAAACCCATAGCAACACCCATAAAATGCCCCTTACACTCAAACTAATGCCTGAAAGGCGACCATATTTACAAGGCCATGGAAAGCCACGCAGGCCTCAAATGCATCAAAAACAAAATGCACCGGCCACGCAAAGGGCTTGCAAATAAGCCAATAAGTTCCAAATTAATATTCCACACAGTTTCATTGTTGTGAACAAATTCAATAGTTGATTGGTTTCTCTTTCTTTTCTGAGTATGCTTTGAGGAAACATACGTAAAAAAGATTTAAATCAAAAGTTTCTGCAAAACATATTCTTTCTTCGCACTATAACCTCAAAATCAAACCTAATGTGGTAAGATACTGACTACTGGAATAAACAACATATGTAGAGATCCCATACTTAGGTTAAAACTATTTCCTTCTCCTAAATCCTTGCCTGTGCCTCCTTCAACTGCTAAAATATGTCTTCTTTTTTTTCTCTCCGAGTTTTATATAGCGCAAACTTGACCCGAAGGTATCGGGAATCAGAGTGCTTTACACAAGCACCACCTGCCCATAGGAATGAATAGGAAGGCCATCCTTAACAGAGAGATGCAATTAGCAATTCGCTATTAAGGAATATGTAGGACTCGCAATTATTGGGGCAAAACCTACTTGCATAGATAATTACGACTCCCTAATAGCGATTCCTTAATAATCGCTATTAAGGATTCGCAATTACCTACTTTGAAGCATGTGCCCCTTTGTCTCTTTCTCCTTCAAATGTACGGATGTATGACAGTACAACACGATCATTTTGTTCGCAGTACTTTACATCGCGGGTTTTCAAACGCAAGTTGTTACAACGACTTGGGTTGGAGGGCGCTGGATTGAGGATTAATATGATTTTCTATTCCAACTCCAGCCCACGTAACAGTAGGGAAGGGGTTGGAATAGAAAATCACACTATTTCTTAACCTAGAGCGCCATCCAGCGCATGTCATTGTAATGACTTTTGTTGTAATGGCTACGTGGTAAAGGTCGTGCTTTGTAAACACCGCTTGTAAACGACGTTTCCCAAATGAACTATTGGCGATTGTAAGATTTTAATATGTACATTATATTTGTCATAACATGGCCAGATTTAGTGAAATATTGTTACGTTTTAATTAACTTAAATAATAAAGATTCATTCTTCTTCTTAGTTCTGGGAATGGGTTTTTAGAAAGAATCTTGTCATTTGATAATTTTACACTAAATATAGAAGACTATGCACTAAATACTAAGATCTGTAAGTGTTCTAGTTTTGCTAGAAAAGATGAGTTATCTGTAAAACTTTCACCACAATATGAAGGATACAGGTAGTATGTACTTTAGCACCTTCAGATTGTGATATTTTTTAGCAAATATTTTTTGGGGACAACTGTTGCATAGAGTGTACACTGTTCTCAGTAGATATTTTGGATATTCTGTGGTGTATTTATCATGAGAGTTTCACTGCCTGCAACGGTTTGACACAAACTCTTGAAACAGAGAGAAAAGAAATGTTTACAGTGCCCACTTTTCAACTTTATTTCTTAATATACACTCAGTGAGTGCCACAGGTATACTACAGAGTAAAGATGTACACACAGGCTACTTTTTTTAAACTGGCATTCAGTATTTTGTTTTTCTCTCAATAATTGTATAGAGATGTAAGATTGCAAGAATTAAGGTTTCTGTCAGGAATCCGGTGGTTGCCTCTATATTGGGTCAAAGTAAACATCAAGTCACGAGGAGGTTCCGAACTATTGTCAAGCCTAGCTTGGTAAATGTTTGGGAAAACCTTTGCGTGAAGAATTGCACTCAGTAAGATGGCCACCGAGTTGTTTGCAGTCTAGTGTTCATTTTTAACACACCTGAGCAATTACTAATGGTTAAAACAGGTGCATGCGCTTTCCGTGGCGCACTTCAACTGAATTCCGGAGAGAGTAGTTGAGTTCGTGTTTCCTCCGCACTTAATCCTAGTGCGTAGGAAGAAATTCATAGTTTTCTTAGACTCTACTAGAGAGTAATTCCGACGAGTCTAGAGCCCGTACGGATATCCCCGGAAGCGTGCAGAGAGGTATCTGACGTTTTCGTGAATTCCGTATCGAAGCAGTCGCAACCAGAACTGGCAGTGAAGTTCTGAACCTCGAGCAAGTGCAAAAGGCAGTGAGAGTCAACGGACAGTGTGCAACCTTCAAGTAAGACGCATTGCTTATCTCGCCAAGCTCCGCAGCATCATTTCCCACCCAGCAAGGACTTGACTAAGACTACCCTTGCGTTTCTCCTTTTCCTTTCCTCCCCATTTTCCCCTTCCTTGTTCCTTTTTGCGCGTTTGTTATCTGCAATTGGAACCTTCGTGGGACCTCCCGCTTCAGATACGGAACTGATATATATACATTGTTGCAGTAGGTTTAACGGAACTCCCGTCAGATATACAGGTACAATGCATTCCAGTATTGTTAGCCAGTGATGTTTCCCTATCCTTGCATTGTCAAAGACTAATTCCGTATGTTCATTTACAGCTGTTGGGAGTCAGTTTACTACACAAGAAAATCATAGAAGAGGGGCCATAACTCTTTCTTATACTGGTAGGAAACTCTCAGTTAAGGTTTATATGGTGTTTAGAGTGTTAGGAGAGAGTTGTTTATCTTCTGTCCCTGTGTGCATTAGGTATCTTCCTCCTTCCTGTGAACTCCACGAAGACAGTCAGGGAGCCGAGCGAGAGGAACAGTGTCAGAAGAAGTTGTTTCTTCTTTCTCTTCCACTTCCCCTTTCCCTTCTGTTTGTGTACTTGCTCGGTATTTAGAGCGAGCACACCGGCGGAGGGGCATTGGGAGCCTTCGTCACTTCTGCCTCCGTGAAGATTGGAGCACCTCGACAGATTGAAGTGCCCACGTAGTTTCTTCACCCGGTAGAATGGCGGAAGGCTTACCCCTAAAGGCGTTAGGTGCTATATTAGAGGGCATTCAGAAGGAAATAGGTTCAGTTAGAGAGGAAAACAGGACTTTGAGACATGAGTTAGTCGCTTCACGACAGGAAACACATTTGTTAACACAGAAGGTTGAAGGTTTGGTTTTGGGTAATCCTGTTGCTCCTCCTATTCCCACCTCGCTTCAAGCTAATCAGCAGGCGATAGCACAGGTTATACATTCTGTCTCCCCGATTATTCCTTTAGCTGCCCCAGAAAGGTTTTATGGGGATCCACAAAAAGCCCAACTTTTTTTGACACAATGTTCATTACACTTTATGTGTCGAGCCAATTTATTCCCCGATGCTAAATCTAAGGTGGCTTTCATTTTGTCTTACTTGGGTGGAGATACAGCAAACTGGGCAATGCCATTAGTGTCCAAGGATGAGCCCTTTCTGTATGATTATGACTTATTTAAAACAGAATTTTTGAGAATTTTTGATAGACGGAGAATTTCCCAGGCCACTGATAATGAGCTGCTGGAACTACGTCAGGGTTCCAAGAACTTGGTGACATATTTAACACAGTTTAATAAGCTCTTAGTTGAAAATAATTGGCCCAAAGAGAAACGAGCCCCCCTTTTTTATCGAGGGTTGAGGGATGAAATCAAAGATACCTTGGCACAAATTCCCAACCATCCAACGGAATTATCTGCTCTAGTAGATTTAGTGTTGGAGATAGATTTTCGTTGGTCGGAACGGAAGGGAGAAAGAAGAAAGGAATCCAAGTGGAACATCCCTCATTTCGATAGAACTCGCCCTGAAGTGGAAAAAGCGTCAGGATCTACTTCTGAAGGGGAACCTATGCAGATTGGAACAGTTCGTGGGCCACTAAGTAAAGAAGAAAAGGAACAACGCCGGGTTAAGAAGCTGTGCTTGTACTGTGGTATCAGTGGCCATTTTGTTAAAGAGTGTCCAAAGAGGCCAAAGTTCCCGGTGAAGGGAAACGCCCAAAACCACCAGTAGACGAGATCGCTCTGGTGGCGCAAGAAGACAAAACGATCTCAGAAACTCATCAAATAATTAATACCTTGCAGGCTTTAGCTCCGCATTTGATTCATCACATGACAATTAAATTCCGTAAACATCAGATTCTGGGAGGAGCTATTATGATTGATTCAGGTGCTACTGGCAACTTCTGTGATCTCAAGTATGCTCAGCGCATGGGCATTTGTGCTATTTTAAAAGAAAAAAGTGAACTGGTGCGTGTAGTCGACGGGTACCAATTTATCGTCTGGTCCAATTATCAGTCACACAGAGCCGTTGGAACTTATCCAGGCCGATGGACATCGGGAAGTTTTGCAATTTAATCTCATCGATGCACCTCAATTTCAACTTATTCTAGGATTACCTTGGTTAGCGATGCATAACCCTACCATTGATTGGGAAAACAGAACTGTGGAAATAAGATCAACCTTTTGTTCCGAAAATTGCTATTGTACAGTTAAAGATTCAAGAGAACCTTCTCAAGCATCCCTGTTATCCTACGGAGGCGAATCTATCGGAGTGATAAGTACTGTGGAGATTCCAGCAGAGTACCAAGACTTTCAAGAAGTCTTTAGTGAAGTGGAAGCCGAGCAATTGCCTCCACATCGTCCTTATGATTGCGCCATAGATCTGGAACCTGGATCCGTCCTTCCTTGCAGTCGCATTTATGCCTTGACTGAGGCTGAGAACTGCCATCTAAAGGAGTATTTGGATAAATACCTTGCCAATGGGTTCATTCGACCTTCACAGTCTCCGGTGTCGTCTCCTTTATTTTTTATTTCTAAAAAGGAGGGCACTTTGAGAACGTGTATAGACTATCATGCTCTAAATCGAGTGACAGTGAAGAATCGTTACCCTCTTCCATTGATTTCGGTCATTTTGGATCAGATAAAGGAAGCTCGAATCTTTACGAAATTGGATCTTAGGGGGGCATACCATCTTGTTCGAATGAAGGCAGGTCATGAGTGGAAAACGGCCTTTCGAACCAAATTTGGATTGTTCGAGTATTGTGTGATGCCCTTTGGGCTCTGTAATGCTCCAGCTGTCAATGATATGATGGGAGATCTCATTGATAAGATTGCGGTGATTTACTTGGATGATATCTTGATCTTCTCCCAAGATCCACAGCAGCATCCAGAGCATGTAAGAATGGTACTTAGTCATCTCCGTTCCCATCACCTCTACGTTAAGCTTGAAAAATGTGTCTTCAGCTCACCCAGCGAGGAGTTCCTGGGGTTTATTCTTTCCCCTCAGGGAATAACCATGGATTCCAAGAAGGTGTTGGCAGTGGAGAGTTGGCCATCCCCCAAGAACGTAAAGGAAATTCAAAGATTTTTGTGTTTCGCTAACTTTTACCGACGTTTCATCCAGGGGTTCTCCCAATTAATTGTACCTATTACACGTTTACTCAAGAAGGGAGCAAAATTTCAATGGTCAGCCGAAGCGGAGCAAGCCTTCGCCCTTCTCAAAAAGAGTTTCACCACGGCTCCCATTCTACTGCATGCTGATCCAGCGGAGCCATTCTTTTTGGAAGCAGGCGCTTCGGATCAAGCCATCGGAGGGGTCCTGTCCCAACGTCACAATGTAGTGTAGTTCCTATATTCCCAATAGGCTCTGCGCATTGGAATAATATCTTCAGTAGTGTAGACGTAGGACTGAGGTTAACTAGGTCTTTTACTAACGATATTAGACTTAAGTTTTGTGTGCCAGCTAGCTCAGAGTTCACTAGAAACTTTCTAGAATAGGCGAGGAGGAGTTTAACCTCCCTGGATAGACAAGAAGGGATTTAGTTTCTGACAACCATAGAACATGACAACTTTGCTCTCCCTAATCAAGAATATATCTCTAGAGTCGTGTGAAAACAAAAGACAGCTATTTTACTCAGTCAATACGTGCATACTTAGTTTCACCAGATTGCAGAGAAAAAGGAGAGACGGGCGTTTTCAATAAAAGGTGTTATTTATTGATCAGTCTCTTTCCTCATACAAGAGAAATGAATCGCTACAATTGTAATACTAATAGTTAAGTAAAGTGCATACAGTAAAAGCAGGATTATAAAATAATACTGTAAAAGCATTGATATGGTTTCTTAGCCATATGTTACTTTAAAATGGATAAAAGATATACATACATATATACATTGACTAATCGTACTCAACTGGTGCTTCTAACTACGCCTACCCCGGTGTACCTGACCTAAGCCTAATACATGGGAAGGAGTAAGTAGCAGTTTAAGTTAAGTTTGGTTTGCCAAGAATCTGACTCAAGAATTCTCTGTAAGGGGTTAGTCAGTTCAGTACCTGGGATTTAGAAGGCAGGAGGGCTGGTATCCCTTTCTCAGGACTCGGTATCCCAGTTACCCGCGAGGGCAAGCTGGAAACGCTGGAGGCTGGATTCCTCGGCAAGAGGAAAGGCAGCGTTTTTCCTCAGCGCGTCAAAAGGGGAGGGGCAGCGTCCATGGGCTCTCGCATCAGCTGGGCTCTCTGGCAAGTAGTCGCTGCTCCAAGCTCATCACCACCGTGTCTTTACTTAGGGCAGTGTCGGTATATTTATACCTGAGAGGTGCCGGGTTTGACGTAAGGATGGACATAAGATGTCAATTAAAACTGGTCGTTCTTACATTCTTTACAGGAGTTCTCGAACGAAATCAAAACAATAGCAGCGGGGATTTCCCAGGTTTGCTGGAGGCTTGGTTTGTTTAGAGAACTCGGTGTGCTTTCTAGGGGGCTGGAGGAATAGTGCTTGCTTAATGTGACAGCATGCGCTATGACTAATTTATTAAACTGGTTTCTGTGCCGTTGTAAGGATATTAGTGATTTATAACCGGACAAGTGTCAGAAATTGGAGTATCGATACAGGTCCCTATATAAACACACCACACCCACTCCACAAATTCATGTCCATATTTACTAACCTAATCAATAGTAAACATAACTAATAGTGCATGTGTATACCGAACCACCCCAAAATACATTTTTTGCATTTGAAAATAGGCATATCGAAATACACGAAAATGAGTACAGGTACTGTATGCATTCAAGCAGTGTAATCATTCAAAAAAAGGATGCACAATTTATCTCAGCATGAATGATTTGCGAAAATAACACATGAAATGGCTCTTAATACAGAAGAAAAAGTGCGAGACCACTTCATCACATATAAATACATTTACTCGTAAATATGCTAGAGGCTGAGGTAAATTAATGTCTCTAGAGTTCCTAAGAATAGAAGCTCTGTTCTCTAAGTATAGTTCTACTTTAAGCAGAAGATAAGTGCCAGAAGGTAAATATTTTGGATTTGGGAAAACGTTTTCGTTTTTCAGTGAAGAAGGAAAAAATTGTCAGTAGATTTGTTTTTAAAGCTGAAGGCAAAATTCAGAGTTCAGGGAACGTTGTGTGCACGTTTGCTTATAGTCACTCTCTCTGTTCTGGTGAAAACATCATTTCAGACAGATTTAAAAAAAAAAACAGTTTACTGCCTCAGGTGAAAGTTCGACCAAGTTGGAAAATGTCGCTACCATGCAGTCGTGCGCATGTTCGCTTTCAGTGATGTTTTGATCAGCATTGCTTACAGAAGGCTGTACCTGGTTGATGCTGCTTTCATCCTGTACTTCACTACCCTTCAATCATAGTGGTGAAGTCTCCACGAATGCCGTCATCAGGATAGGTAGCCGCTGGGGACAGCACAATGCATGAGCCTTTACTGGACCCAACAAAGTATCTGCATCCAATGGTACTTCTGATTGTAGTGTAATACATGTGTCCAACACGCATTCCTCGCCGCATAGCATGCATCTCAATACAGGTAAGACACAATTCTGCCATATGGGTCTGAACGAAAGAAACCAGGTCATATTCAGATCTCTTAGCCGGGCTAATTCAAGGACTTTAGTTATGTGGTCCCGATAGCGTATAGCTAGGATCGTTTCTTCCATTGTTGTTGGAGTCTTGTCTGTGACATGGCTTGTCATAACAAAGCAGGAGTAGCAAAAATAATATGCCTGCTACGAGTCCCAACAGGAGTGGAAGTCCGCCAAAGACAGAATGGATGAAATCGGGAAATATTCCCAGGACTGCTTTGAATGGAGTCAACAGTCCCGAAAAAATGGACCATTTGTATCAGAAATATTTAAGATTTGGCTTAGCATTTCTGCGAAGTGTAGGGGGCAATTTGTTGATAACAATGCATGTATCTCTCCCGTTGTCCTTGCAACTTGGAGATCATACGTTTCTTTTGATGACGTCAAGTGAACTGGCGTCTGTTGGAGCACAGTCTTCATTCTGCTTAAAGTATCAATTCGAATAGAAGAGATTTTCAAACTGGGCCAAATTTTTCCCTCCCTGTCTGGAGTTTCATTTGGGAACAATACTTGCTCACAGCAAGTGACCATGGAACTCACGCTTACTAGATAAGGTTTTCCTGGCAGTAAGCCACAACATCTGTGATCTACAATTAGAATGTAACTCCCGTTAGAAAGTCTTCTAAAGAATGGTTCTATTTTTGTTGCAGGTGTGCCGAGCTGGTGACATGAAAGGTTATTTGAAGTCCCCTCACAGGCCCCATGTAAACTTATACCCTGACACAGAAGTATACCACTTAGTGATTTTTCACAATTGTTACCACTAAGAAATACACTCTGTCCTTTTTCACTATAACATGTGTGTGTATAAGGTAGGTTCCATGTTGACTTAATGTATCCTTTACCCAACCTTTCATACTGGCCTGCCTGTATATATTTCTGGCAGTATCGAAATTGGGAAGTCGTTATCGGAATAGTTATGATTCGATGTATTATCCATTCAATGACAGGTCGTTCTGACATTGTCAATGGTAATCTCTCAAGTTTTTCAATGCTCATAATTGTATACTCTGCACCCTTTTGTGCCAAGCTGATTTGTGTATCAGTAAGGTTAAAGATACCGAATAATGACGTTGTGTTGATTAGACGCCAAGGCACGTAGCCTGAACGCAGATTTTGTAACGTCCAGCCAAGCTGTACAATAGAACGCAATTGGGACTGACCGTGTTGTAACATCAGTAAGTCTTGCTCTATTATATCGATTGCAGATGATACAATACTGTCCAGTGATTATATTCTGGAAGACAGAGTCATTAACCCATTGTCCACAACAGAAAGTGATTTTTCCAAATTAACACGGTCAATTTCCCGTATTTTCTCTGCTGTTTCAATTTGAGTTACTTTCCAAGCTTCGTTGTAAGCTGCATATATAGAGGCCGCTATGAAACGTTTTTGACGCTGTTTGTGTGGTCCCATAATGAAATCACGCAAGTCAGCACCTTCTTTAAGTAAAGTTAAGTGTTGCTTAATTTCTGCCAGTGTGGATGTTCGTAGCCATTCGAGGCAGAGTTTACCTACACTGTATGTAGTTACAATCCCTGGATGTTGTCGCTGGGAGTATCTAGGGTCTGGCCTGGTTAATGTGAACCCCTGTTTTTTGTTCAGGAATCTATCTTGACAGTTATTCGTGTCTGTGGGCCAGATCAACCATTTTTTCCAATCAGGATGTGTTCTGTTTTGGTTTAAAAAATGTGGGATACGTCTATCTCATCATCTGTAGTTTTATTACTGTCAGGTGTTGGTTTTGGAATAGACGGTTTGTTTAAGTCTTTAATTTTGGCTAGGCCAGAACAGGTTGTCTGTTGAATTGTGTCATTCAAGAATATAATTTGTTCTGGGATCATGCAGGCTCTAAACAATGATTCTATACCTTTGACCTGCCAATCTCTTGTACCCCAGATTGTTTTCGTTTCAATGTTATTGTTCCAGAAATCAAAACCGAATGTATTCATTTTGTCAAAAAATGTCTCTGAATAGATTAATTTTGTATTTGTAAGCATGGCTTTCATTCCTGTCTTATTTAACAGTTTGAAATAAAACGTTTCTGCATTACTTGTGTTAAACCCTGAGAAATATGGAAATTTTTCATAAAATGTTTTCGAACTGCCTTTTGGTGGAGTTGCACAATGTTCCCAGTGGTTATAATTAAAAACATTTCTAGGTTGAGCAGATTTATGCAGATAATGGTAACCATAGTGGTTGTAACAGTACATCTGGTCATAATTAGATGAACCCTGTAAATAACCATGTTCTGTAAATTTAGCTGACATCACTAGATCTGACATCATATCATTAATACTTTCAAAGTCCCAATCATCAGCGAATGTGCTTGATTTTACAAAGTCACTTAATGAAATCTTGAATTGATGAGGATACTTCAGGAGCTCAACAGGGCCATAGATTTCGTAATCAGTTTTGTCCCATGCTACCCCACCGGGTATAGGATTGGCTGTGAAGTTTACTGAAGAAAGTTCTCTTTTCTCGTTGTGTGAAGACTTGTGTGGTTTCAGGACCAAGTTGATTTTCTGACTTGCTGTGTCCATTGTGACATATTTTCCCTCAATGAAATGTCCCAAGTATAGTACCAGGATGAGCCAAAGTATGAGGACAAATACACCTTGTGCCACCCAAAATTCAATCCATGGAGAAATCAGATAGGTTTCTTGTAGTTGATGAAAGAGTTCTTTTGCTTTGTCTTTAAAAGTCTTTGATGGTGTCGGCAGTTCCTCAGGTTCGCTCGGATCCTGAGAAAAGTCATCGAAGTTGATGAAATAGCCTGATGCAGTTCTGTCAATTGTTTCAATTGCTTCTGGATTTCTTTTTGTTTTTGGAATTTTCTTTGTTGCATTAGCATAGTCAGTGGTTACATAATTGTAGACTGGTGTTTCTTGATGTAAGATTTGGATTTGGGTTTCAAGAGGTTTAAGTTCCATGGCTTTGTTGCATAGTCCTTGTTGATTCACTGTAGGTTTATCAAATGTGATTAGTCTCTCAGTTTGAACCTCTGTGTTTGTAGCAAACTTTGGTGTTCTGCTATTTCTTGGGAGTCCACTCGGCCTACTACTTATTATCGGCCACATGATTGGGGTTTAACCAGGTCGATGGATACAACTCGGTTCTCCTTTTTACCAGCAAGGGGCGGTAGTACAACTGATCTTGTTCCGTTGATAGCTAAGACAGGTACTGCCTTTCTGTAAGAAGGCCCAAATTCCTTCTTCACAGTTATTTTCTCTCTGACCAGATCCCCGATTTTTGGAATCCAGACAGGCCTTGCTGGGACAGGTGGTTTCTCTTCAGTGGTTGTTGGCTGTTGTTTAAACTTTATGTTGCTCAGGTCTTTTCTTGTTTCATTTAAGTCCTGTAAAATAGCCAAACGATCTTTGATATCAAAGCATTTCTCTTTAACCACTGACGTTTGACTATCGAGGTCCTGGATTAACATTCTAGTCCCAAACAATAATTTGTACGGACTGAGACCTCTCAGAGAATTTCTTGGCAGATTATTAAGACTACGTTGGACACTTATTAAATGTTTGACCCATCCAGCTCCCGAACCTAATACCTTTGCCGTTATAGATTGCTCTATGCCTTGGTTTTTTCTTTACACCATCCCGTTTCCCTCAGGAAGGAAGTGATAAGAGTCCCGCAATGCAATGCCCATGCTGGCCATGCCCCCCCATAAGCTCGAGAGCTAAAAAGCAGGGCAATGGTCAGAATGTAACATGCCAATTGCGTACATGCCATTATAGACTCGCAAATCTTTTTATAACAGTTCAGACGTCAGCCGAGAGCTGGGGTCTACATTTTAAGTGATGATAGTCTCTATATGTTAATTTGACGCATTAATCATACTGGTTTTATATATTTATTGTTTAATCCCATCTTGAGCGAAACGCCATGGCAAAACACCGTCTCGGTCGCCACTGCGATCTCTGTTGCAGTTTGGACAGTTTTTTGCAAATATGTGATGTTGCAGGCTCATTCCTGGCCACCAGTATGTGGATTGCAGTTCTTCCAGAGAATCCTTTATCTTAAGGTGTCTAAGACCCTCACCCATATGTGCGTCTGCTATTAACAATATTCTCCTGTTCGTGTTTGGAATTACTCTATCCCCCACTCCAGGGATTTGAGCAAAAGGAACGGAGTTTGCATCGATTACGTATGTATAATTGAGTGGATAGGTGATGGGTAGCGCTGAGCAGTCGCCTTTTGATGACGTTTTCACCGCCAGAATTGTTTCCCCGTCAATGTATTTTCCTGAACGCTTTTTTGTAGCTATGGAAGCCGATTTAGTTGCTTCCGCTTTGGCTGTCTCAGCCAATAAATTCCCTGGAACGTGAACGCCATCACGTTCATGACTCAATGAATGTATCACGTGAGTCTTTGGTAGTTCTTTCTGTAAAAGAACTACTTGTTCCCAAAGCGATTTTTGCTTTATTGTGGCACCTGTGTCATCTTTTTAATCGTTTTGAACCCAGTTCTGCAAATCTTTATTGTATGATTTGACGCAGTAATATGATTCGCACACTATTAGTGTCGGGAATTCGCGATCGGCATTATCTAGCGCCATTTTTAATGCTATTATTTCAGTTTGTTGTTCTGAATTATTTTCCACTGAATGTGTTTTAGTTACCAGAGGTCTCAATTTATCTCCGCGCCACACGTATTTAACAATTTAGCACGTGGCGTTATAGGCTTGTTTTCCCCAAACCGAGGGTTGTGCATGTCCGTCTGTATATATTACACAGGCGTACTGTCGTATGGGCAGAATATCGATTGGCAGAGGGTATTCTCATTCATATTCTAGATTTTTTTATTTTTTCATTTCCGGGTCAAAATAGTATTTTACTCCGTCTGTAGCAAGAGAATTTTCCCATTGTATCCATTTTGGATTTAATGCCATAGTAGGTAAATTACATGGGCTTGTTAATGCCTCAAAGGCTGATTCTGCTGTCCTGACTGTAATCCGTCTGCCGTCAGCTTGGTCTCTTTCTCTTGCTACAGCTGTTTGAACCATATGTACAATGTTATCTTTAATGCTGAATGTTTTTTCAGCTTCTGTGTACAAATGTGATTTGTAAGCTATTGGTACCGTTTCTCCCTCATTAGAGGTCAGGTATGTGAATCCGCATCTTCCTGGGATGACTCGGATTACAAGGTTGCGTGTGTTATCGCGTGTTTGCAATTTTGTTTTAGTTAACATGTCTGTTTGCAATGATCTCAATATTTCTGTGTGTTTTTGAGTCCAATTGATTGTTTTAAAATCTGGTCTTATTAGGTCATAGAGAGGTTTAACTCTCTCTGCATAATTTAGAATGTACGTTCTACCGAAATTCAGGAAACCTAGAATTGATTGTAAGTTTTTCAGCGTTCTTGGTGCTTGGATTACGGCACATTTCTCTAGGAAATTGTCTGCCAGGCTTTTGCCTTCACTTGATAATTCATATCCTAAAAACAGGACAGTTAGATGGGTAATTCTTGACTTCTTGAAGTTGAATTTGTAACCCTCTGCTGCGAACCCAAGTATTATGGTGTTCACTCTTTTCAAGTGAGTATCCAAGGCATCATCTGTTAGATAGATGTCATCGACATAAGATAATGCCTCATCATCATATATTTGTAGTAACTCTGTTACTCTCGCTGAGAATAATCCTGGGCTGTTCTTGAACCCCTGTGGTAAACAACAGAAATTTTTCTGAGCTCCATTTATTGAGAAAGCGGTCAAATATCTGCTTTCAGGTGCTATATTTTGACAAAAGAATCCATTAGAAATGTCTAATGTTGTTTTGTATTTTTTGCACAAAATGTTATTCATTAGTGCTGCACTGTGTGAGTTTTGTACTGCAAAGGTTTTGCAACATGAGTTAAGGTGTCTGTAGTCCAAAACTATACGATATGAATCATCTGGTTTGGAGACAGGAAACAAAGGATTGTTCATTTGTGAGGTGCATGTTTCAATCACCCCCTGGTATTCAAGTTGATCTAAGATCTCCCTGGCCTGTTTTTTAGCTTCTTGCTTAATTGGGTATTGCCTCTGTGCAGTTGGTTGTGATTTTAACTGGATTTTGTGAGGAAAAGATTCCTCATCCCATCCCACATGGTTTTTATATAATGCAGGAGCTTGGGCTACTGCCCACTTTCTTGCAAGTGTATATTTTTTATGTATTGGAATGTGATTTGAGAAGGCAGGCATAATCATTTCTTCGCCATGAGGGCACTCCCTGACAAACTCTGGTGGCCAGTCTTTTTCAGCTAAAAGGATGTCATAGCCTTTGGAGAGATTATCCCAAAATAGACCCCTTATTTTCCTAGTCTTATCTCCCTCTATACGTAATGTTATTTCGTATATTTTATGAGGTTTGCTAACTCTGGTGTCTGCAGTTTCCACCTGAATGTATTCATTCGTGTCCACTGTCTCCAGATGATTCATCAGGATCTTGCGAGCTATGCTCACTTCTGCTGCGCTGTCTAGCATTGTCTGAGCCCACTCTCCGTTTTTCAGCTGTGTCCTCAGGATCCTCGGCATGTTTGATTACTTTAATACTGGCTACCTTCTTTTTTGGAAATTGTAACTTTTTACTTTGATGAGCAGGTTCCTTGTCTTTGGACTTGAAGTGCTCTTCCCTTTGTTCTGACCGTCCTCTTCTTTCCGATTTCTGCGAGGAAGTCTGAAAAGATCGAGAGGGACGTGTATCAATATCTTGATATCTATCAGGTTTCTTCAAATTATCCCTATTTCTAAGGTTGTATTTTTTCTCAGAGGGCTCCCTCTGGGGAGACTTGTGTCCTTGGTCCGGAGATCTCTCTCTCCGCCGAGGAGACCTTCCTCTGGACTGGAATCTTTTTTCTTTGGGAGTGGATTGTTTATTTCCATCCCAGTTCTTTTTTGGAGCTGTTAGATTATTTTTAATAAATACCTTTTCAGGATTTTCAGTTAGTTGGGGTTTCACTGGTTTTCCACCCAAACTATCTCTTCCTAGTTCTTCATAGGATTTTTCTATGATTCTGGCAAGTTCAAATGGTAGTTCTGCTATATCTGTTTCTTTCAACTTCTGGCGGATCGCCACATATGCTGCTTCTCCTTTTATGTTGGATAACAATAAAGCTGAGACCTGCTTGAAGTCTGTCAGTAATTTCATACCCAAAGTTAAAGCAGGTTCTGCACCGTATTCATTTTGAATCTGTTTTAGCACATCTGGTATTACCGCCATGGACAGAACACCATGGGTTTTTGTGTAAATGGAAGCAAAGACTGTGCCCCAAGTGTCACAGTCCTCCACATGTGGTGCGATCCCCATTGGAAGGCAGATAGTCAGAATTCTGTGTTTCTCAGTAGGGGTAGTATCCGGAAATACCACCTCTATTTGAGTGATTTTTTGTGCTAACCAGAATGGAATTTGTTCCCGTTTAATGGGTACTTTGCCTAGACAGGACTGTATGTTCTGTGGTGTGATTTTATTTGTGTTCCCTTGATGAGGGGTCTGCTGTGCAATTTTAATAGCTGGTTGGACTGTTGAAGTCCGCATTACATATTGGACTAATGGTCTGTGTATTTTAATCAGTTGGTTTAGCTGTACTAAAAGTTCTGGTATTGACATTTTTTCAATGTCTGGATGTGGTGTGTAGCTGGCTAGAACCGACCACGTTGCTCCTGGTCTACCTAGTGGACCGAGCCTGGTGATTTGATCATTATATTTTAGGGCGCCTTTAAACCAGAGCAGGTGCTCTTGGTATTTTATTGGGATTTCCACCTCCTCGAAAGGAGTGTACTCATCCGGTGGTTCCTCTATTTTGTAATAGTGGAACTCTTTTGTAACAGCGTTTGCTGCTGGAAAGTTTATCCATGAATAGAATACCTCTGTCTGCCGACATTCGTGTGCCTCAATTACGAATATGACTGTACCACCTCTTGGTGTTAGTCCATTTTCTATAAGTTTAAGTGTTATAGTTTTTCTTATGCTGACCGGGATGAGTATTGCATCCGGGTCTTGCTGTAGGAGACTTGTGTCATCCGCTAGGAGTTGAGGTGCTAATCTAGCTGTTTTCCTATCTCCTTCACCGTCTGACATTTTACTGACAGGAAGGTTTTTCGTTGCAGATCAAGTTTTCAAGGAAACAAAGATTAGGTGCACAATATTTTGGAACACTGTATCCTTCAACGTTGAATAAACCAAAAAACATACATAGGAGTCTCCTCCTACTAAGTTTGGCGGATTTTTAACCTTTGACCCACTCCAGACGTCTTTGGAGTATTTATGGGAGAAAGGGTCTGTGTGAAAAAGCACGACTGAGTTACTCTAATGCCTTGCGTTAGTTTTATCGCCTTACCAAACGTTGGGCGCCATGTAGTGTAGTTCCTATATTCCCAATAGGCTCTGCGCATTGGAATAATATCTTCAGTGGTGTAGACGTAGGACTGAGGTTAACTAGGTCTTTTACTGATGATATTAGACTTAAGTTTTGTGTGCCAGCTAGCTCAGAGTTCACTAGAAACTTCCTCGAATAGGCGAGGAGGAGTTTAACCTCCCTGGATAGACAAGAAGGGATTTAGTTTCTGACAACCATAGAACATGACAACTTTGCTCTCCCTAATCAAGAGTATATCTCTAGAGTTGTGTGAAAACAAAAGACAGCTATTTTACTCAGTCAATACGTGCATACTTAGTTTCACCAGATTGCAGAGAAAAAGGAGAGACGGGCGTTTTCAATAAAAGGTGTTATTTATTGATCAGTCTCTTTTCTCATACAAGAGAAATGAATCGCTACAATTGTAATACTGATAGTTCAGTAAAGTGCATACAGTAAAAGCAGGATTATAAAATAATACTGTAAAAGCATTGATATGGTTTCTTAGCCATATGTTACTTTAAAATGGATAAAAGATATACATACATATATACATTGACTAATCGTACTCAACTGGTGCTTCTAACTACTCCTACCCCGGTGTACCTGACCTAAGCCTAATACATGGGAAGGAGTAAGTAGCAGTTTAAGTTAAGTTTGGTTTGCCAAGAATCTGACTCAAGAATTCTCTGTAAGGGGTTAGTCAGTTCAGTTGGGATTTAGAAGGCAGGAGGGCTGGTAACTCTTTCTCAGGACTCGGTATCCCAGTTACCCGCGAGGGCAAGCTGGAAACGCTGGAGGCTGGATTCCTCGGCAAGAGGAAAGGCAGCGTTTTTCCTCAGCACGTCAAAAGGGGAGGGGCAGCGTCCGTGGGCTCTCGCATCAGCTGGGCTCTCCGGCAAGTAGTCGCTGCTCCAAGCTCATCACCACCGTGTCTTTACTTTAGGGCAGTGTCGGTATATTTATACCTGAGAGGTGCCGGGTTTGACGTAAGGATGGACATAAGACGTCAATTAAGAACTGGTCGTTCTTACATTCTTTACAGGAGTTCTCGAACGAAATCAAAACAATAGCAGCGGGGATTTCCCAGGTTTGCTGGAGGCTTGGTTTGTTTAGAGAACTCGGTGTGCTTTCTAGGGGGCTGTAGGAATAGTGCTTGCTTAATGTGACAGCATGCGCTATGACTAATTTATGAAACTGGTTTATGTGCCGTTGTAAGGATATTAGTGATTTATAACCGGACAAGGGTCAGAAATTGGAGTATCGATACAGGTCCCTATATAAACACACTACAACAAGGAAACTGAACAGTTGCATCCGGTGGCCTTTCGATCCAGGAAATTGAGTGTGGCCGAGATTAATTACACTATTGCAGAAAAGGAATTATTGGCAGTCAAGGATGCTTTTGAAGATTGGAGACACTATTTATTAGGGGCAAGGCATACTGTGACAGTCTTTTCCGACCATAAGAACCTGCAATTTTTGAAGTCAGCCAAGACACTCACCACTAGGCAACTTCGTTGGTCCCTATACTTTGCTGACTTTGACTTTGTAATCACTTACCGTCCCGGAAGTAAAAATGGGAAGGCGGATGCCTATCTCGGATTCTAACGGAGGAGCAGGAACATGCAGTGGATCCTCAGCCAATCATTCCTGAGACCAAGTTTGTGTGTGCCATGTCCATAGACAGCATGTATGAGGAGATTTGAAATGAACTATCTCCTGAAGCGATGGCACTTTGGGCTTCGCAACGGCCTGAAAGAAGAATACAAAATGATCTCCCCTATTTCAAGGACACCTTGTATTTGCCCACTGAGGCTCTACAGAATCAAGCTATGAAAGAATGTCATGATCAACCTTTGGCAGGGCATAAAGGCATCGCTAAAACCCTAGATTTTTTGCAGCGCTATTTTTGGTGGCCTGGTATGTCCTCCCAAGTAAAACAATATGTTCTGACTTGTGAGCTTTGTGCTCGTAGTAAACCCGCTAGGCAGGCACCTCAGGGGTTATTGCAACCTTTGCCCACACCTTCCCGTCCATGGCATACTGTAACTATGGATTTAATTGTTGAGCTACCTCTTAGTCAAGGGTACAATACTATTCTGGTTATGGTTGACACCTTCACTAAAATGAGTCATTTTGTACCATTGACTGGGATACCCACTACTTCTGAGCTTGCTAAGCACTTCAGTGACCACATAGTTAAACTGCATGGCGTCCCTAAGGTAGTCATTTCAGATAGGGGTTCGCAGTTTGTGTCCCATTTCTGGAAGGCATTCTTACAAGCGTTGGGAGTGGAGGTTAGACATTCTACTAGTTACCACCCAGAAACCGATGGTCAGACAGAGCGTGTGAACCAAGAGTTAGAACAGTACCTTCGGTCGTTTCTTTTAGATCAAGGGGGAGAGTGGTCGAAGTTGTCGTGGATGGCGGAATTCGCATTTAATAATGCTAAGAATATATCCACTGGATATTCTCCCTTCTACTTGAACTATGGGCGACATCCGAATCCATTTCAGACTTATATTGATGTAGAGGTACCAGCTGTGGAGGGGCTCATGAGACACTTGACTTCCATCCATAAGTCAGCGGGAAACAATTTGTTAAAGGCAAAAGAGCTTTATAAGAAACATGCAGATAAGCATTGTAGACAGGCCCCTGAATATCGGGTGGGGGACCAGGTTTGGTTATCCTCTCGTCATCTTCATTTGAAAGGAAATCGAAAATTTCAACCCAGATATGTTGGTCCTAATCGGATTGACCAAGTGTTAGGCCCAGTTTCAGTGAGACTTAATTTACCTCCTGGTCTAGGAATTCATCCAGTTTTTCATGTCTCGCTTTTGAAGAAAGCTGCACCACACACTAGGTTACTGAAACCTACAGCACCCCTGGTCATAGATGGGCATCCAGAGTACATAGTAAAGGGCATCTTAGATTCCAAATACACTAGGGGACAGCTTTACTACCTGATTGACTGGAAGGGGTATGGTCCTGAGGATAGGTCTTGGGAACCGGCAAGAGATGTTCATGCCCCTCAATTGCAGAAGAGATTTCACTCACAGCATCCCCACAAGCCAGGACCGATAAATCGGTCTTTGAGAGGGGGTACTGTCAGGAATCCGGTGGTTGCCTCTATATTGGGTCAAAGTAAACATCAAGTCACGAGGAGGTTTCGAACTATTGTCAAGCCTAGCTTGGTAAATGTTTGGGAAAACCTTTGCGTGAAGAATTGCACTCTGTAAGATGGCCACCGAGTTGTTTGCAGTCTAGTGTTCATTTTTAACACACCTGAGCAATTACTTATGGTTAAAACAGGTGCGCGCGCTTTCCGTGGCGCACTTCAACTGAATTCCGGAGAGAGTAGTTGAGTTCGCGTTTCCTCCGCACTTAATCCTAGTGCGTAGGAAGAAATTCATAGTTTTCTTAGACTCTACTAGAGAGTAATTCCGACGAGTCCAGAGCCCGGACGGATATCCCCGGAAGCGTGCAGAGAGGTATCTGACGTTTTCGTGAATTCCGTATCGAAGCAGTCGCAACCAGAACTGGCAGTGAAGTTCTGAACCTCGAGCAAGAGCAAAAGGCAGCGAGAGTCAACGGACAGTGTGCAACCTTCAAGTAAGACGCATTGCTTATTTCGCCAAGCTCCGCAGCATTATTTCCCCCCAGCAAGGACTTGACTGAGGCTACCCTTGCGTTTCTCCTTTTCCTTTCCTCCCCATTTTCCCCTTCCTTGTTCCTTTTTGCGCGTTTGTTATCTGCAATTGGAACCTTCGTGGGACCTCTCGCTTCAGATACGGAACTGATATATATACATTGTTGCAGTAGGTTTAACGGAACTCCCGTCAGATATACAGGTACAATGCATTCCAGTATTGTTAGCCAGTGATGTTTCCCTATCCTTGCATAGTCAAAGACTAATTCCGTATGTTCATTTACAGCTGTTGGGAGTCAGTTTACTACACAAGAAAATCATAGAAGAGGGGCTATAACTCTTTCTTATACTGGTAGGAAACTCTCAGTTAAGGTTTATATGGTGTTTAGAGTGTTAGGAGAGAGTTGTTTATCTTCTGTCCCTGTGTGCATTAGGTATCTTCCTCCTTCCCGTGAACTACACGAAGACAGTCAGGGAGCCGAGCGAGAGGAACAGTGTCAGACGGAGTTGTCTCTTCTTTCTCTTCCACTTCCCCTTTCCCTTCTGTTTGTGTACTTGCTCGGTATTTAGAGCGAGGGCACCGGCGGAGGGGCATTGGGAGCCTTCGTCACTTCTGCCTCTGTGAAGATTGGGGTGAAAATTGCAAAAAACACAGTTGATGGACAGAATGTAGAACAATGTCATACATTCACCCCAGTACAAGGATCTGGGCCTCAATCCATCATTTTTTTTGCACTCCACACCACCCTAGGTTAGACACTGGCTATATGCAAATCAGCTCTGACCCTGTGCCTCATGGGAACAGTCCAGTCCGAACTACCAAGCCATGTCTTTCCCAGACCGGAATCAAGCATCCAAGGACCGGTTTCTGGCTATCAGCCTTCATTCAGCCTGGATAGCTTGACTCCAGTGGTGTGGAGAGCCTGGGACTCATGTCTGAGTATACCCAGCCCACTCGGGGTGAAAATTGCAAAAAACACAGTTGATGGACAGAATGTAGAACAATGTCATACATTCACCCCAGTACAAGGATCTGGGCCTAAATCCATCGTTTTTTTGCACTCCACACCACCCTGGGATAGACACTGGCTATATGCAAATCAGCTCTGACCCTGTGCCTCATGGGAACAGTCCAGTCCGAACTACCAAGCCATGTCTTTCCCAGACCGGAATCAAGCATCCAAGGACCGGTTTCTGGCTATCAGCCTTCATTCAGCATGGATAGCTTGACTCCAGTGGTGTGGAGAGCCTGGGACTCATGTCTGAGTATACCCAGCCCACTCGGGGTGAAAATTGCAAAAAACACAGTTGATGGACAGAATGTAGAACAATGTCATAAATTCACCCCAGTACAAGGATCTGGGCCTAAATCCATCGGTTTTTTTGCACTCCACACCACCCTGGGTTAGACACTGGCTATGTGCAAATCAGTAAGCATGGGCGGATCTAGCGGATCTCGCGTACGCGAATTTGCGTATTTACGGATTCGCAATCCGCGAGAATACGCGAACTCTAGCGGATTTGCGGATTTTCCCGTTTTTTGTGTTGGTGAGCGTTCGCGCGGATTTTGGGACAATTTCGCAATTGCGAACTTACTTTTCGGCTCGCAACGGCCGCGACTATGTTGTTTCTACGTCTGGTTTATCATCACAGGTTCACAGCACCCTCTGTTTCACCACTGCCACCCTCTGGGACACCCATGCCACCCTCTGGTACATCCTCACTGCCACCCATTAGGTTTGTTTATCACTGTAGTTTATGGGGGTTGAAAAAAGCAAGCACACCTCCCCTACTTCAACTGCCATGAATTAATTTGGGGTTGATTAATGTGTCAGTTATTTTGAAAGTACCAGTCTGGCTGGCACCTGCTTCCTTCCTTATCTGTAATTTGCTTTCTGTTGCAGTGCAATTTTTTTTCCCAGGACCTTTATGGTCTACTTGTAGCTATTCTATGAGCCTGCTGTTTGGGTCATAGCAGGGTCATAGAATAGTTGCAAACTCTGGAGGGGCCCCTCAGGAAGCACTAGAGTGAATGTTACTAATGTTAAGTTTTTCTTTGCGACATGTATGTTCGCGTGATTTTGTGCGTGTTCGCGAGGCGCTTGTAGCTATACGTTTGCCAAGTTACCCTAGCGGTCGTACACGGGCGCGGCCATCTTGTTTGCGTGACGTAATTCCGTTTCCGGCCGCTATGTGTAATCTCGCAAACTGTGCTGCTCGCTAGTACAATTTCGCGCGTGCTCGCGAGGAAAATCTCGCGCGAACTTACCCACGCGGTCGGGAACGTGCGCGGCCATCTTGTTTCTCATTCATTGCTATGGTTCTGGGCATGCTTTCTGTATCCTCTCTGAATCTCCGCCATCCTTTGCTTGTTTGAAGTTTATTTGATCTATTTTACTTATTAATCTATCCCTCTATTTTTCTAGCTCTATATTTTTGTGTTTTCTGCTGCTTTTAGTTACTTTTAAACTACTTTTTTAAACTCTTTTCTTTTCTTCTTCACTATTCTATTTCTTCTTTATCATTTAACTTTATTTCTGCCCAGACCATGGTAAAGGGAGCCGGGAAGCACCCTGAGAAGGGGAAGGGTCCCGCACCCCGTGACCGGCTCCCGTGCGGGCGTTTGAGGGGGGAGCAAGTGGTGCCACGGGAGATCTTTAGCGCGGAGGAGGTGGCCGCACTCATCTTCCACGTCCAGCGCCGCCTCCCCAAGACGATCCTGGGAGGCGGCAAGATCTCAACCGGCTATGGCATCCGGGAGCGCCGGAAGCGGTGGGAGAAGGTGTGCCGGGCCATGTTTAAGCTCGCTGGGGTCCGGCGCACATATAACCAGGCCACCCACCGCTGGACAGATGTCATGGACCGGGAGCGGGACTTGCTGGACGCGCTCGGCGTAGAGGTCCCCGGGCTTGGTGAGTAGTAGTAGCTATTCATCACTACTCTGTTTTATCCGGCTCTGTCATTTGCAAATCTTTGTTCTTTACCAAGAGCAATAATGCTGCCGATTACATTGTAGGTAAATTATATTTCAAAATCTTCTATGCATTTCAGGTGCACTGCTCTCCTTCTCAGTAGCCTTGCTTGCTACTATGCTTATTTGTTTTGTATTTTGTGTTCATTTCATTGGCCTGAGAAATTATGTATGAGTGTAGTGTAAAGATAAGAACTGCGTAATGCTAGACACTAAGGGTCATATTTTCAATTACCGGCGCATCCCTGCAAAGTAGCAGGGGTGCGGCAGTAATTGTGTGCCATGCCACCACCACCCATTGGCCCAAAATGTCACAGAAGCCTTACGCATCTGTGCCGTAAAGGCGGCGCATTGCTGGAGTTGCGTGCCAACGATGGCGCAGCTCCAGCAATGCTCTGGGGTACCCTATCTCCCCAATGCTGCATCAAGCCGTACGTCGGCTTCAAGCGCGCAGGGTTTGAGTCATGCATCATTGTCCTAAAAGTGACTGATTGACATCTTGTAGATTTCCCTCAGCCACTTTTAGGATTCGTTCCTGCGCAGGTACGCCCTCCCTTGCGCCGGAACGCCCCCTGATGGCGCAGGGCTTTACAACATGATGCATATATACGCCGCACCAACACCATGGCGAGTCTTTTGCTCTGCCGCTGCGTCACAAAAGTCATGCAACAATGGAGGAAAATGAGCCGCAAGGGACTTCTAAATCAGCCCCAACAGACTGAAGTCCAGTCCTTCCTTTAGACACATGGCTATAAGAAGAAATAGTGGCGGTGGTCGGTGGATTGATAGTTTGAGTATTCACTGATCTGCAAGCAGGATGGACTTTGTCTGTCACTTCGCGTGCTGCGGACTGCTGCCTGCCAGGCCTAGGCAAACCTCTTTAGTAGTCTGTTTATTGAGTTACATAGGAACTTTCTAAGTCAACGGTCCGCAAATCAGGCAATACGAATAACGTAGTATACCACATGAGATAGATCCCGTGGAATAGTTGTCTATCTATTTGCTATTTCTCCAAAATATTTTGTTATTGTTCTTTTGAAATGTTTGATTTGGTTGACAAATCTCATCCATGTTTTCTGGTCTTTCTTTCTTTCATGTTGTACATCAGCTCCCCCCAAGGGCAAGAGGACACAGGAGGAGGGTGCTGTTCAGGAGGATGCAGGCCAGGATCGGGCAGGCGAGGGCTCCTTTGCTGGCCCCAGTAAGTTTAAATTTTAATAAAGAGTACCTATTTTTTCCTAGCGTTCCTCATTCGATTTTTCTAAATCGTCTTTGATCTTCTTGTAGACTGGATATAAATTCTTATCCTGCCTCGAATATGACTCCATGTGGTATTACTAGATTATTCTTATTAGTCTGTCTGTGTAGCTAACTAAGATTGGACATTTGGCAATTCCATTGTACTCCCATTCTATTCAGCAATAGCTCTATGCACTGTCTCCTTACTGACTAGATAGTGTGGCAGAGTCATTTAGCTCCCGAAGTCACCGATGATTGATCCCCAATGATCTTTAGATTATCCTACGCAGGACAAGAGTACGGAGTCACAGTCAAGAAGTGTCAGAGGCACTCATGCTTGCAAAAATTCCAAAACCTTTAGCTCATCCACTCTAGTCTGGAGGACCAAAAACCACTGAGTCTATTTAAGTTTAATAGCTTTATTAAAGGTAAACACATTTATTAAAATCAACTTTGTCATAAAACTATTTAACTGAAAACGGAAAAGTGCTTAGTGCTGACGAATAATTGGACACATTTCTTGTGGTCGAGCCGAGCTCTCACCTGGTTTGAACTTGATCCTGGACTCGTGTTCTTAGAAGTCAAGCTTCTGTCTGTTAGGAGAAAAAGTGGTGCGTGTTAAAAATAAAAAGCAAGCATTCATCAGTTGTGCATAAAAGTGCAGCAAGACAACAGCCTTCCCTGGAAAAAGGGACATTTTTACTTTAGAGTAGACAGTCACAAATTATTACATTGTATTCTGTTTTTTTAACATTTCTTTATTACTCCTAGACCAAATATTATATAGTAGTGAGTGGTGTATTCTAACATTCTTAAATGTACTTTGTAGGTGGAACATCTGGTGGCGGGGCCAGCGCGGAGGTGGCGGTGTTGGGCGAGGACTCGGAGGACTCTGGGGAGGAAGCGGTGCAAGAGCCGGCGGACGGTCCTGTGGGGGTTCCCACGGTGGTGGCGGGAACAGTAAGCTATATATTCCTTACTTATTGAGATTGAAGACTGCATAGTGTGCTTTCTGCACAGGTGTATTACAAATCAACCAGGTAGTAGCCTCCTCGAAATGTACTCCATGAAGTTTTTGGTGAGAAGAATCCCAATAAGATCTTAGATGAACGTGATGGATGGGATGAACGAAAAGCGAAAGAAGGGTGTAAGTAAGTGCGACGCGAAATTTTATGATGGCTGGCAAAGAAGAACGATATGTGTTTGCTTGGCCCCCGAGGTGGCTGGGAAGGAAAGACTATGGTATGGTGCATGGCTGGGTCAATGATGAAGCAAGGATGGGTGGAAGGACAGCAGCCTGGGTGGGTGAAACAGAAACTGTATGTGTGCGTATACTTTGAATGAATGGATGCCTGGAGCATGGTATTCTCTGACTCTTAGATAGCACATGTGTATCTAGAGAGAGTAGATGGTCGCTGGATGAACTAAGTGTTACCTTGAAGAGCATGTACCACCGCACCCGCACGTCCGTTCCAGTGTAGGGAAGGCAAGGAAAAGAAATTGTAAATGTGTCCAATACTACCATGAATAGTAGCAGTACTTTGTATTGCAACTGCAAGCACAGCATATATCCGGTTATTACGGTGGACACTCCGTACCTCTCTTAATAACTTTAGTTTAGTTGTAGTACGTCATTCATGTGTGGGTGTATCACTGTTCACTCAATATTAAGCAAAGCACCTAAAGTCATCCCATATGTCATCAAATACGTCCCATGTGAAGTGATAGATAATCAAATTATTTAGCTTCTTCATTTTCCTTTTCTAGTACTCATTTGCACTGTAGGGTGAAAGGTAAATTAATTAAGCAGTAGCCCTTGTAACAGAGTATTCTCAGTGCCACCCGTAATAGAAAAGTAATAGCTTCACCACCTGCATGTACTGGACCGGTACAGTAACGCCAGTGTGTCTCACTCATCATGGTGTGCAACTGTTTTTCTCCGGTGCAAGTTCACTGTGCTGCCATTCTGCCGGCTTGCATAAGATAACGTACCAATTTTCCTAAACAAGAGAGAAGAAGAAGAATAAGACTGGGGTACTGTCATAGTCGACTGTAATGGAAGTCCATAGTGGTCGTAGAATTTGTTCATTAAACTACCACTAATGTTAGAGCAAGGATGCAGAAGTGGGAGGTTACATAGATACTGTCCTCAATAGTTATGTACTGTGCTTTCAATTTGCTACTTGTACTGTGACCCAACTTTCGGCTCATTCACTTTGTGTTATTAATGCTAAGGAGCATTGGTTACAGACTATGTCTTTCTTTCTTCATATAGTTGCTCCTTCCAAATCAACATCACGGAGGGAGCAGGCTCGAATGGCCCGGCAACGGAGGCTGGATGCCACTGTCGCCGAATATCGGCGGCTGGTGGCCCTGGAGGAGGAGGAGGACACGCAGTCGACCGGTGCATCCACCACAACATCCTCGACTGGGACAGCTGCATCCTCCTCCGTGACCCCACGGGCCGCCAGCATGCGCAGTGCTCCAGCGGTACGGAGCCGGGCTAAGAAAGCCAACCGCCACCGCCAAGCAGCAGAAAGACCAGCTGCCCCCCACAGGAGCTGCAAGGCGCGCCAGCGCCGCCTAGGAGTCCGAATGTCCTACCTGGAGCAGGAGGTCCTTACGTACAAGAACTTGGTGGAGGGCCTCCGCTTCGACCTTGCCACCCTACGCAAGGAGTATGATGCCCTGGCCGCAAAATTCACCAGCACCCTCCAGTAGTGGAGTGTCCCTTGCCCTTTTTTTAGAGACTTTTGGGGGGTGGGATTTGGGAGTTGGGTTCTTTTTGGGACTTTTCAAAGACAATCGTTGGGGTTAGGGAGGGTCTTGAGGGAGATTATTTTGTTAGGGCTACATAAATATACTTTTTTGAACTTTATCTGACCATACCTGTTTTTTACTGCTTTTCAGTCTGGTGGGTGGGGGACGGGGGTGTAACAGTAAGTTTGTTTTCCTGAACAGTCGTAGGACTTTAGTAGTACTACCGTCAATCTCTCGTCTAGTCCTAATACTCCATTATACTACCTCCCACCAAACGCTTATCTTACCTGTAATTTGTGTTAGAAATTAGGGCTAGGCCCAGGGCTGGCTCCACGTGAAATGGGGATTAACGTTGGCAATCCTGGGCGGGTGAAATTTCCTCATTGCGGTGGTACTAGTGGTGTGACACAGTGGCAGTTGCATGCCTATGGAAAAAAAGAAAACGTTTCCTGGTTTGTCCTTACTGTAGCATTACAACAGTTACGGTACGATCGAGAATATAGCAGGTGACAGTACACTAGAACAGTGCCATAATGTAGCCTAACAAATGGTAAAGTATTTGCTTGCAAGTATAACTAGTACTTGCGTTGAATTTATTTGACATTGGCTCCTACTACTAGAAGAAATAGTACTGAAGCTGAGTAAGTCTAGAAGATATCCTCGTATTCCTTCGCCAGCCTGTTGCTATGACCTTATCCTCCCCAGCAAGTGTGTGGAATTATTGATGTCATTTTAGTCAGACATCAAGCAAAACAACACAGCCCGGGGGAAGAGGGTTAGGGTTTGGAAAATGGATGGGAATGGGGGTTTCTTTTTGGGTAGGTTTTGTGGAGAGAAGAAAAAAAATGCACAGCCTGGACAAACAATAATTGAAGATAAAGAAATCTTTTGGTACAAACTAAAGCTAAGCACATGCAGTCACACTCATAGAAGAAAACAATGGATACTGTATCTGTATTCTGTATGTTGTTGGAGTTGTCCTTTTGAATTTGGTAAGTAAGTTGCATGCAGCAAACAATTCCTCTTATTAGCGGCACTCCTCCATTCCAGCTGACGCTTCGTCCATCAATGTTGGTGACCACTGACAGAAGACACCCTGTCCACTGCCTGCCTGGCGGATGTTGACTGAAACCCGGCCTGTAATTATTGAACGGAAAACAGGAAGTGCTATTACAATACCACTGATAAATAAATAAAAGGTATGTACGCTGTGTGGTGCAAAAAGTCACACTTTGATTTCCCTAATAGACAGTACAATATTTTTGAAATTGCGTGCTCTGTCTGAGTCACCTTTTTAAGGATAAATAAGTATGGCCAAAATATTATAGCGGATCTTTCCCCTCAAGGTAGGTGTACTGTAAACTGTGTTTTAGAACACAATTTGACCTTCCCAGCAATGCTCCCACCAAGACCCTTACTAAAGCCAGTCGCAAAAATGTAGAAGACCCCCAATCAGATCTCCAAAAACGATGCCTAGCAGAAAAATGGTGACAAAACGTACTTTGAAAGTAACAGTAGGCCCAAATACACCCTTACCGACCGTGGATTGTATTCAAACCACTTGCAAGTTGCAAGCAAGCAAAAGTATCCATAGCCAGCATCGCTCCAACAGTGCTCTAAAACCCCAGAACTGCGTTGCAAGAGAACACCCCGAAACACATGCAATCCTGCTGCTAGGGCTAACCCTAACGAACCCTAAAATACAAAAAGAGCCAAAAGGTGTTTCCTTATGGATTTTGTCCAAAACACTTCTATCCGTTATTAGACCTTCCCAGGAGGAATGCCCCAGCCAAGACCCGCCAACCCACCCGCAAAAAAGCACGCGATAACCCCCCCAAACAGCGAAAAAGATAAATCTCATACTTACTATATCTCTCGGCCTTCGGTCCAAATGCGCTGTGCAGCTAGGTCATCATCATAACTCCTGTTTTCCACCACGGATTTCCTGAAAAGCAAATGCAATCAAGATTAGACTGGCAGCAGTGCTTCGACAGAGACCCCGGCCGCAACCCACCCACGAACAGCAGGTAGCCCCCCAAAACGCTACATTGAGCAAGATGTCAGAAGAAATAGCAAAAAAAACGCTTTTCCTTAAGGTTTTTGTCCAAAACACTTCTATCCTGTATTAGACCTTCCCAGGAATGCCCCAGCCAAGACCCGCCAACCCACCCGCAAAAAAGCACGCGACAACCCCCCCAAACAGCGAAAAAGATAAATCTCATACTTACTATATCTCTCGGCCTTCGGTCCAAACGCGCTGTGCAGCTAGGTCATCATCATAACTCCTGTTTTCCACCACGGATTTCCTGAAAAGCAAATGCAATCAAGATGAGACTGTCGCAGCAGTGCTCCCAGACCCCAAAACTCACCCACAAACACCCGGAACCCCGCCAAAGAGCACCTCAAAGGCAAGCAAGACAGCAAAAACGGCAAGAAATTTCCACCTCATATTTGGTCCAAAACACTTTTATCCATTATTAGAGCTTGACAGCAATGGGCCCAAAGCCGTCAACTCACCCGCAAAGAAGTAGAACACCCCCACAAGTGCTGAGTCTTTCTTCATTGGGCGTAATCCAGCACTCTGCTTTGAGGGAAATCGCAGTCTGGAGGAGGAGGATAGAGGAGCATGTTCTTCTGAACTTGTGAACCTGAGGAATGTAGACTGCGGCACCTTCAAATCAATAAGCAAACAAGTGAAGACAGTTCTGCTGATGGGCTTGTTTTTGTGGTTAGGTGATTAAAGTTTGAATTAAATTAACTGTGCAAAACAAAGAAAGACAGACACACAGGAATAAAAGTGAATAAGGACGAAAAAGAAAGTTATTGATTCATTGTCTTATTTTCAGGGCTCGCTGTCAGGGAATAAGAATAAGAGTTCGTCATCATACTCTGCGAATTCAGGCAGGATGAGGTCAGCGTCACCGAACAGAGAACATATTCCCTCATCTACGTTGCTGTCCTCCTCGTCTTCATGCGGCGTGCTTTCTCGTACTTTGTAATCTGGTAGTATGAGGTGCTGATTCATCTTGATCATTGTTAGCCTCTCCACATTTTTGGGCGAGAGGCGGCTCCGTTTGGGAGTTACAATGCCACCAGCAGCACTGAAAACACGTTCAGAAGACACACTTGCGAGTGGGCAAGACAAGTAGTTTATAGCCAGGTTGGAGAGCTGTGGCCACAATTGTTTTTTGCCATGCCAATACTGCAATGGCTCATCATTAAGAAAGACCTCTGTTGAGTCATTCAGATAGTCCTGCACCATCGACTCAAGGTCATCAGCGGTTCCTCCACTTTGCTTACTTTTTGCTGTGCCTGTGACTTTTTTTCGAGAACCATACCCAAGCAAACTTAGCCAATCCTCTACAGCAGCCACTGTTACTGTTGTGTGTGGTGCAGATGATCCAGTTGCCGGTGTCTTTAACGGCTGAGAGGTCTCTTGTGCCCCAGCCACAGGTGCAGAAGTGGATTCTTGTGACTGGGGATGGCCTGCTGATGCTGATGCTGATGTACTGCCTTCTCCTTCAATAACCTGCCGTTCTTTTTCAAACCTTTTGGCTGACCAGGCTAGCCAATGTTTGTACTTTTGAACATCTTCATCAGTAAAAGGAAAGAATGCTTCGCCTGCCAGCGCCTTTTTGTAGCGTGGATCCAGAATAGTAGCACAAATGTAATGCTGTTCTGACTTGATCTTTTGAAGACGTTCATCACCACGTAGGCGCTCTAATAATTTCTCAGACAAAATAAAAGGGTCTTTTTTTTTTTACATCTTTTTCAAACTCAGAAGACACCGCCATCAGTTGGTGCTCCAGCATGCACAACAATGGGATAGCTTTTCCCAAATTACAGTCCTCCTGGCTGACTGCACGCGTGAAGAACTCAAAAGGACAAAGCATGTCTGTCAGGCTTTTAACTATGTCCCATTGCGCCGCAGCCATCCGCAGGTCCTCCTTCTGAGATGTACCCTCTGTTAAGAAATAGTGATCGAGTACCGTATACTGCTCATACAGACGCTCAAGCATGTAGAAGGTTGAGTTCCAACGTGTTGCCACCTCCTGGATGAGTGCTTTCACTGGCATTCGACGTTCAAGTAGCAGCCTCCTCAGATGCTTCCGGGCCTTAAAAGAATGGCTGAAATGGTTGCACATTTTGCGGCAGGTGGCCATTACCGCGAACGCCGCACTGTCTCTATCACTCAAGAATTTTTGAACTACCAGGTTGATACAGTGCGCCAAACACGGCACTCTGAAATAGCCACCCAGCGACATGGCCTTAACTACATTGGCGCCATTATCCGTGGAAACATAACCAATCTGGCGTTTTTTTGGGGATAGCATTTTCGAGACCTTTTTGTTAAACTCGTCCAAAATGTTTTCGGATGTGTGACTTTTCTCCAAGCCAAACATGGCTAGTGTTGCATGTTTCCGAGCAGCTTTGAAAACTTGGTCCGGGTCAACACCTGCGTTTAGCTTTGCTTTAACACCTGAAAAAGAGACCCAGTGTGCAGTGATGCACATGTAATCAGCGCCTGCGCCACTGGTCCACATGTCTGTTGTCAGATGTATTGTGTGAACAGCACTCTTCTGCAAAGCTGCCCCAATCGCCTCCAGCACATCTTCATGTAGTGCTGGAAGCGCAACTCTGGCAAAATAGAACCGGCTAGGAACCTTCCATTTAGGGCAGAGCGTTGCCACTAATTCCAGAAAACCTACCGCTTCTACAAAAGAAAAAGGGAGAAGGTCCACAGCTAGCATTTTAGCCAGCTTAGTGTTATACAGACGCGTCAGTGGGTGGTTGCGTTCATATGGCACGTCTGAAGAAAACATGGTTCTAATGTTGCCCTGTGTGGTAAATAAATAATTAATTACCGGTTCTATTTTTCAGGATACTCTAATAACAGATAGCTCAATAAATAAGAGTCAAGATTCGAGGTACCTGAAGTATACAGGCTTTAATCAGGCATAAAAGGACAGGAACAGGACAGCCTGCATGGGAATAGGATGGCAGCTGCCGGGGGCAGGATCTGGGAATTGGCTGGGTTTTAATAACAGTGCATTAATATATATACTAAAAACAATTACATTGCATTCAATACAGTAGGCGTAGCAGTAGGCGGAGTTTGTAGCAGTCGCGAAAGATAAGGCATAAAGTGGGTGTAACAAGAGGTGTGTACAGGGCGTATACATAGACATGTGATGCAAACGTAACAGAATATGTCATAAAAAGGGGCGGAAACATGGAGGGGGCTAACTGAGCAGCTGGGACCTCTAACCTAGTGGTGCGCGCAAACTGGCAATGACGTGTTACCAGGGAGAACTGGGGGGCTATGACTTCTTCACTAGAAGAGGAGACTAAAGTCTGGAGGGTCAGAGCGACATGTACCCAGGCATATCTAGTATCTGGTGTTTAGAGTACATGTTGATAGAATCCAAAAGTTATCAGGGTAAAGGCTAACAGACACTAAGACTGGTGCATGCATTATTCTAAATGTATTGCATGTGCGAGGAATATTCTATGAATATGAATACAGTATTTCTCTTACATGGAGACATAAAGGCTAGACCATGACGGAAACTATTGATGTGATTCAGTAGCTTAGGAATGCAGAGAAGGAGGGCTGGACTGATAACTAGAAACATAACATACTCTTGGCAGACTGGGAGGCAGAGCCAGGCCGGGCCGGGCACTGCGAGACATGAAGTAAGTGAAGGGTCAGGGATACAGGTGGGGGCTGTATCGCTCCTCGGAGAGGGTTCAGGAGACAGGAGCTGAATCTGAGTCCGGGCCCTTTTGAGGCCTAGAAACGGGGACAATTCAATGAATTAACGTGCACACTGTAAAACGTGGCAACGTAGCTTTACATAGGCCTGATATTCGTTATATTCACGAAAACTGGAAACTGGCATACTAGAGATGGACACAACTGTAATTGCGTCTTTAATCGATCAGAAAAGGGGATACATGCATATCGATCATGCACATATGACATAACATGGGGAACACGTAGGCACATATGACATGGTAAAATTTACTTTTCCACATTCCCTCCTTGTGCCCTACGTTTCCATCAGGAAACATCAATATTCATGATACCATCTATCATTTCATATAGCATCATTTGCTCGTCTCGAATTGTCTTGGAACGGGACTTAGGACTAGGAATACAAGAGGTAGCACACATGCCGCAAATCGCAGGGCCACATTGTATACAGAGGCAGCAACTGAATATGATCATTACTGCAATACCTAGGAATGACAATACTTTCCATCCCCAAGCAGATATAATACTCCAGAGCCAACCGGACCATGTCCAGGTGCCTGGATTCTGGTGTAACTGATGGGCAATTTTATGAAGCCTGGTTATAGCTGAATAAACAGACGGCGCGTTATTAGGAATGAAAATGCAGCAACTAGATCCGATGACTCTACATGCTCCTCCTCTATCGGCCAGTATGACGTCAAGAACGAGACGATTTTGGAGCACGACAAATCTCATAGCAGATTGCTCTTCGGTTAAATTACCTAGAGCAGAAGTAGTCTCATTCACTACTGCTTCAAGGGTTCTGGTTAGTCTACGTATTAACTTACTATTCTGGATAGGTCCTATAAAGAAGAAGAAACCTTTATTGAAATCTTGATATTGTTCTAGAGTGGTTTCAGTTTGATCGACAATCGGGGACTCAATCTCCCTTCTATGTCTGACCTGTACTAGATGTGTGTTTCTATGATAATCAGATGGGGCTAGAAAAACTGGTGGCAGTAGGAAGGCAATGTAACATGTTCCATCCCAATCGAGGGGCAGACGAACATATGCGGTCTGACCACAAACAAAATAAGAATGACGTGAAGCTTTGAAAATAGATTTCCCACTGTCACTATACTTGACAGTAGTAGTACAATCACTATGTCCTACATGTGCGGAACCATTCTTTCTGACACATAATTCGCCTTTGACTGGTAGTACTGAAATAGCAGGCAAATCTGGAGTAGTATCAGACTGAACATTCAATACCATAAAATTCGAAGAATAATTACCTAAATTATAAACTTCATTTTCTAGATCTAACCCTATTCTATGGGGGAGACTTTGCTTGTCTGGAAAACATGTTCTATTCAGAAGGGACATATCATTGGAGGATGACGTTAACGTGGACCATGCTCCACACGAACCATTATGTGAAAACGGATAAGGAAAGAGTGGCAGAACTCCCTTCGGTGTCTGGAAAGAGTCGACCACACACCCAACAATTAGTGGCATTGCTGGTCTGGTGTGAATAGTGTAACATTCTTATAAAGGTGTTATTGCGCATAGCAAGACGATAGGATAACTCGTGAGGAGGCAGATCACTGAATGTGTGCTCTACTGTAGCATTAGAAAACTTATTTACATGTGAACTTGGAAAACATAAATGTAATGCATAACTTGTGCAGGTAACCATCAAACTTAGAAACAATAAGAAACTTAAAATGACGATACATCGGATAGAGTTTTGACTAACTCTCTCACTATGGGGGTCTATCTCATACATGTCAGATACCTGTCTAACCGTTTCACCCGAGAGGGACTAAGACAATTAAACTGGCTGACTTATTTTACTAGACCGGAGTTTTAACTTATACTCCTGCTGCGGAGTTTTCTCTAACAGAGGAACTTTTAATTCAGATTTAAGTTCTGGTTTCAGGCAGTCTTTAGAAATGGAACAGTCCTTTGCAAAAGATTTTTCACGAAGTCCATGGAATTTTTTGACATGGGACAGGTGAACCCATCCCTTCCTGCCCTCCAATTTCACGGCAGTCCTTGTTGTAAGTAATACCATCCGAGGCTCCTTCCAACGGGGCTCCAGCGGACTTGAACGATCAAAGTTCCTGACCAATACGAGGTCGCCTGGAATGACCTCATGCGGTTTCACCTCGGTGTTGTCTGGAAATGCGGCGGCAACCTGTGAACGACAAGAGTGTAGGGCAGACATCAAGGAAGCTAGGTAATCTGTCAGCATATTACTGGAAACATCTGTAATACTGCGGGGTCTAGGTGTACCCCACATGTTTGGGGGGCGGCCGAATACGACCTCGTACGGGGACAGACCTGATCTGGAATGTGCGACCATCCGCATGTAGAATAGAGCAACTGGCAGGGCCACCAGCCAGTCCACACCCCCCCTCCACACATCCCGGCAATACGGATTCCCAGGGCCCGACCATGTCTCTCCACGAGACCGGCCGCCCCAGGACGGCGCACACAATGGAACCCCCACTGGCACCCCAACAGAAGGGAAACACGTCTCACCAACTCGGATGAGAATGGCCGGCCGCCACCAGAACACACGACCCCGGGGAGAGAACCCACGAACCAACTGCCCGGCAGTGGCCGCAGCGGTGCAATCTGGAACCGGACATGCCTCTGTCCACCCGGACAAAGCGCATACAACTACAAGGACATACTTGAAACCTCGACATCGCTCCATCTGAATATAATCCATCTGGAGGACTTCAAAAGGGTGGTCAGGGGGTTGGAATCCACCTTGTTCCACCGGGACACTTTTACCTGGATTGAACTGGCAACATATCATACAAGTACGGACTTTCTGCTTGGCTGCAGCTCGTAAGTGCTTGTTGAACCAAAGGTTCTGTATACTGTCTAACATGGCTTTTTCTCCTAGGTGTGCTGGACTATGTGCGGTATTAATAATGACTTGGACCATAGAGTCGGGGAGAAACCATGTGGCTTTTCCCTTCGTCACCCATCCCTGATCTGTCTGGACCCCTCCTTGTTCGGACCATTTCTTGATTTCTTCAGGAGTAGCATGTAACTGTATGTCTATGACATCTTGTGTAGGGTCCTTAACTGTCATACAGGTAGTCTGTTCTGGAGTGGATGTCTGTGTCTTGTTAACTGGAATGTCTGGTGTCTGAGCTGTAAGCTTGGCTGTTCGATCTGCTAGATCGTTACCTTGGGAAATAATGTCAGTAACTTTCGTATGTGCCTTGTACTTCATGATAGCGATAGCTGTCGGTAAATGTATTACATCTAACAGAGCTTGAATGAGGAGACCATGCTGAATCTTGGTTCCATGAGAAGTCATGAAACCTCTCTCCTGCCAGAGCACCCCGAAATCGTGTACAACTCTGAATGCGTAACGTGAATCTGTATATATGTTTACTTTCAGGTCCTTGGCACGTATGCAGGCTTGGGTCAGAGCAACTAGCTCTGCTGCTTGAGCAGACAGGGTGTCAATACGGTGTGTTTCAATAACTTCGGTGTCAGTAGTCACTGCATACGCGGCTACTAGTTCTCCTGTACTAGTTCTCATACATGAACCATCCACATAAAGTGTAAGGTCGGGATTAGGTAATGCAATGTCTGTCAGGTCTTGTCTTGGCTTAGTCATAGTGTTAATGACTTCCACACAGTTATGTGTGGCAGGATTTGAAGTAACTGACGGTAACAGTGTAGCTGGATTTAGAATGTTGCAGCGTCTGATTTCTATGTGTGGCTGGAACAGTGTCAGTTCATAACCTGTTAAACGTGCAATTGTCAAGTGCTGAGTCTGTGTTCGGTTTAAAAGAACTTCCACGGAATGTGGAACTTGTACTGTCAGGGAGTGTCCTAATACTATGGAATCACTTTGTCTGATAGCTAGAGCTGTAGCTGCAACTGACTTGAGGCACGCAGGCAGAGCCTGGGCTACTGGATCTAGTGTGCTCGAAAAATAAGCACAGGGCTTGTACTGTCTGGCTTGATCTTGTGTGAGAACAGATAATGCAGTACCATCACGTTCTGTGACAAAAAGTGTAAAAGGCTTACTGTAGTTCGGTGTAGCTAGAACAGGTGCTTGGCATAAGGCTTTCTTTAATTCATTAAAAACAAGTGTATGTTCCTGGGTCCAAGGGAGGACAGTCGATATGGCTGCCTCCTGCGTCGTTAACTGTATCAGTGGCTTGGCTAGAAATGCATACTGAGGAATCCATTGTCTGCAGTAAGAAGTGAGGCCAATAAAAGCACGTACCTCCTTCTGTGTCTTGGGCTGTGGAAGACTCGCTATCAACTGGATACGGTCTGGTGTCAACTGCCTACCCCACTTGGACAGTAAGTGGCCTAAGTAGATCACTTGCTGGACACAGAACTGAAGCTTCGAAGGGGACACCTTGTGCCCCTGCTCGGCCAGGAAATACAGAACCGTAAGTGACGCACGCTCGCAGTCACGCTCAGAACGGGCTGTAATCAGTAGATCATCGACATACTGGAGCAGGGCAGTGTCAGTTGGCATGTGAATATTGTCTAGTTGTCTCTTAAGTGCTTGACTGTAAATACTAGGACTTTCTGTGAAACCTTGAGGAGCTCGTGTGAATTTATAGCTCCTTCCATTTAAACAAAAACCGAAAAGGTACTGGCTGTCTGGATGAATGGGGACACTGAAAAATGCATTCTTGAGGTCTATGACAGTGAAAAATGTAGCTTCAGAATCAATGGCTGTCAATAGGGATGAAATATCCGGGACTACTGGATACTGGGGTATGATACATCTATTAAGCTCTCGAAGGTCAATCACTAATCGATATACTGGAGGTGCATTTGGATCAGTACGTTTCATGACTGGAATGATAGGAGAATTACATACATTGGAGTCAGTTTCTACAACCACTCCTTGAGCAATGAGCTCGTCAATAATTTTGGATAAGGCTGCTACAGCCTCAGGTGGCAATCTGTACTGTCTGATTCGTGGCAAGACTATGCCTTGCTTGAGAGTCACACGATGAGGTGTAATTTGCATAAAACCTACATCAGTTGGACCTTGCGCCCATAAATGCTGCGGTACATTTGACAATCTTGGATCAAAATCACGTAATACATAGTGACCTTTAAAGTCTCTTAAAAACAATCGGATTCCTTCTGGGGAACAGCAAATAACTGCCCCTAATTCTTTCAATGTCTTAATGCCTAACAAATTTTCTGGACATGATTTCGTAAGTAATAAATCAGTAGTTCGGGACAATGGACCAACTTCTAGAGAAACTGGTTTTGAAATCTCGTTCACAATAGGCTTTCCTGAAAATCCAAGTGAAACATTTCTAGAGCCTGAGAGCGGAGCCCCTGGAACCTCGTCATGACTGATAGTAGTCCTACTTGCCCCTGTATCAATCAGAAACTTTCTGTCTTTCCCTAATACTTGACTGTGTACATAGGGACCCTCTTGATCTACAGGTATCTCGATGAGAGGCAAGCCTACCTCCCTCTCTAGGCTGTTTCATGAATACTGTTGATACTCTGGATACTCTGTCTGGGCATACTGGTACATCTGCTGTGTAACATGCTGTGTTGCAGCGATAGGCTGCGGTGCTGGAACTGTCTGTTGTGTATTCTGTGGTGACTGAGAAGTCTGTGAAACTTGTTCTTGTCTAGGCGGACGTGGTCTTTCTTTAGTTTTACCCGTAGCTATGTTGTGTTTCAGAACTGCACACTCGTTTATAAAATGACCTGGCTGTTTACAATAATTGCATGTCCCTTTAACGGGAGCTGCAGGATGACTGGCTTGATTCGGACCCCTCTTCTGACTGTCTTGTGGAACAGATTGTGCAACTAGTACTTTCATTTTCGTGTCTTTCATACGTCTCCTTTCGTGTTCTTGCTCTTCCCTGATTCTATTCTGGTGATACTGGAGCATTTGAAGCATTTGAGACGGGGTACTAGCTTGCCAGGTACTTTCGACTTTCAAAACTCGATTTTTAACTTGTGGACTTGAATTCTCGACTAGTTTAGTAACAAAAAGATGAGGGTATGACTCGCTACCTGTCTTCAAACCACTGTTAATTATAAAACATTTTTCAAATCTAGAATAGAAATCACTAGTGTCTTCATCCTGTTTCTGTTTACATGCTGAAATTGCATCCCAATCTTCCTTTTTCGTAGCTAGTAACCTTGGCAAAACTTGAATCAATAACTCGGGCAATTCTTTACATTTGTCCCCAAGACCGGTACCTGGTACTCGTATTTTATCTTCAGCTTCTAGAGCTGTCCAATCAATCTTTTTCTCTCCCACCTCCCATTCTTTTTCCTTGAGTTTTTCATATACCCCTGCGGGCAACAGGACCTTTAGCATTTTAATGACATCTGGATACGTGTATTCTCCCATACGGAGCATGTCTTTTAATTCTCGATGGAACCCTGCTGGATCTTTGTCGTGACAAGGAATTAATTTCTTCATCTCTAAGAGTTCCATCTTTGTGATAGGGGTGTAAACAAATACTCGTTGCATTTCACCACCCGCTGTCCTAACTGGATGTACTTCTCGTAACGGATGCTGTCTATCTATGTAAAATGGTTTACTTTCTGGAGGTGAGACGTGAACAAAATGCGGATTCAGAAACGTTCTATATTTGTGGCGCTGTTCTAGAATGACACTAATTAAATCGGTACCTAAACCTTTCCATCTATACTGGAGTAACTCGTTCAGAACATCATGTAACGGACCTGGATCAGAATGTTGACCCTCATACAGTGTAATGAGGTACTGGATCATATACATACCCACCAGTCGCTGCTCGGCTGGGGGCAGTTTCAGAAACATTTGTGCCACTATTTCATCTGGAAAAGTGGTAGAATCAGTAGTCCATCGGACTGCTGATCGGGCTAGTTCTTGTTCATGCATGGTACTAAGTTCACTATAACCGATTTGTGATTTCAGAATGTGATCGGTAGCTTGAAATACTTGTTCTAGAGAACCTTGTTCTGCTGCTGGAGGAGGAAAAACTTTCTTGTGTTCTAGGCGTGAATGTCGGTCGGGAAGTCTAGTTTTACCTACATACGCTATTCTGGCGGTATTCTCGTCTTCTACCTCTTCAGTATCAGTGTTGTCTTCTTTCTCGCTTACTTGTGCTGCTTTGCGTTTCTCGTGTAACCTTTTTATTTCCTTACGAATTTTCTTGTACATACTCTCTATACTACTGAGTGTCTTGTGTCTTCCCTCGGCTATATTATCACTCCACCTTGTCAGAATTCTCATTTCGATCGGATCTTTAGTCGGACAATCTTGTTCCCTTACTAAACAATTGATTAGAAATTTTAGTAGCATGAGCTGGGTCTCAGCTTTCCTTAGAGACATGATTTCGCCAATACTTTCTGGATCGTCTCCTGTACGGATGAAACGATATATTCTGTCTAGATCTTCTTTCATATTCGGTAGGGTGTCCAAATACTCGGTCACCCGTCTTACACGCAATGAATATATAACCATATTATCATCGCCTGGGACTGGATCATAACGGCATTCGGTGAGAGCTCGTCTGATATCTGCAACGGACTGATATTTGGGCGTACGCTGTAACGCACGTTCATGTAACTCGACTAACGTTACACGTTTGTGTGGCGGCGGGGTACCAGGAAGACCTCCCCCCGCGGCCCCTATACTAGAATCGTCGACTGATACTCTTCGTGCTGGCAGAGTGACCGATGTAGCGGGAACTTGTACTATGGGCTGGACCGGGGGTACCGTAACAGGTACTGTGACAGGTGCCCCGGTGGCTGGAGGAACAGGAATTACATTATTTACAGGAGCTGGCGGAGCAGGATTTGCATATTCTGGGACTGTGTCGTCCAAATAGGACGAGAGAAAAATATCAGCTGCGGTCGGTTTGTGACGTAGCTTAATCGGAACTAATGGCGGCGGAAAATTACATGGTGCTTCCGGGGTTGCTTTTGGCAAGCCCTCGGCAAGAAGAGGATACATACCCTTAATAAGGGCATTTCTCTGTCTATCTGACTGTTCGGCTTTAACTCGTTCACCTATTTCGATTAATTCCCTTTCTTGGGCTCTTTCTGAGGATTCCCTACTTAATTCTGACTTTCTGATTTCTTTTTCGGTTCTTTTATGAGATTCTTTGCGCCATAACTCGATGGCATCTTTCTGGGACTGTCTGGATTTCTTTTTCCATAATGCTTCTTCTACTCGCATGATGCACTCGGCATCCCATGTACCTGATACAGGCCATCTATATTTCTCTTCTAGATCTTTAGTATACTCGACCCATAAATCTAGATATAATATGGCACTTATGCCATGTTTATGATACATAAAATGACCTGGACTGACCCTAGGCGGGACAGGAACTGCTTCTTCGAGCAGACCTTTTCTGGTTTTTAACTGACGTAACTTCGAGAACAGAGGCATGACTTAGACTGGAATCTGGACACAAATACAATACACGATAAACACGATAATAACTTGAAAACACATCACTCATACCACAACATTGAAAACACATGAAATAACATTAAAAATAACAGTTCGGACAGACTATTACCTGGAATACTGAAAACAGAAACACATGAATTTCTCGAGAACAGAACAGAACTTACTGGAATGACTAGATGCACTGCTAAAACAGTACGAAACTTACCGGTCTCATAAAGAGACACGTCAGGACCCGCATCCACCTAGGTGGACACTTCGTGTTGGATCTGTGTACCCAAACCCACGGACCAGAGACAAATTAATTGACCCTGTCTAGATACTACCCCAGCAATGGTACTCACCGGGCAGCAAGAACGGAAGGCCTCGGACTGGACTGGACTGCTACGACGACGGACGGACGAACTTCGGACTTCAGTTACAGGTGGGCCTCCGGATACCTCGGACCTTGGACTCTCGGCTTGGGCTCTGGTCGGGACTCGCCGCGTTCCTCCACCGCCTCGTCTGGACGCTGGACCGCAACCTCCGTCTCCTCCGTGGGCCTGAGGGATACTTGAAGCAGAAATATCTGCACGTGGCCGGTATGGTTCCGTCACGGCTGCAGAGGATCAGGGGGCCTGCGTGGCTTCTCCGGCGCGTATGGAAAGGGCAAGTCCCTATTCGGGCGCCATTATGTGGTAAATAAATAATTAATTACCGGTTCTATTTTTCAGGATACTCTAATAACAGATAGCTCAATAAATAAGAGTCAAGATTCGAGGTAGCTGAAGTATACAGGCTTTAATCAGGCATAAAAGGACAGGAACAGGACAGCCTGCATGGGAATAGGATGGCAGCTGCCGGGGGCAGGATCTGGGAATTGGCTGGGTTTTAATAACAGTGCATTAATATATATACTAAAAACAATTACATTGCATTCAATACAGTAGGCGTAGCAGTAGGCAGAGTTTGTAGCAGTCGCGAAAGATAAGGCATAAAGTGGGTGTAACAAGAGGTGTGTACAGGGCGTATACATAGACATGTGATGCAAACGTAACAGAAAATGTCATAAAAAGGGGCGGAAACATGGAGGGGGCTACCTGAGCAGCTGGGACCTCTAACCTAGTGGTGCGCGCAAACTGGCAATGACGTGTTACCAGGGAGAACTGGGGGGCTATGACTTCTGCACTAGAAGAGGAGACTAAAGTCTGGAGGGTCAGAGCGACATGTACCCAGGCATATCTAGTATCTGGTGTTTAGAGTACATGTTGATAGAATCCAAAAGTTATCAGGGTAAAGGCTAACAGACACTAAGACTGGTGCATGCATTATTCTAAATGTATTGCATGTGCGAGGAATATTCTATGAATATGAATACAGTATTTCTCTTACATGGAGACATAAAGGCTAGACCATGACGGAAACTATTGATGTGATTCAGTAGCTTAGGAATGCAGAGAAGGAGGGCTGGACTGATAACTAGAAACATAACATACTCTTGGCAGACTGGGAGGCAGAGCTAGGCCGGGCCGGGCACTGCGAGGCATGAAGTAAGTGAAGGGTCAGGGATACAGGTGGGGGCTGTATCGCTCCTCGGAGAGGGTTCAGGAGACAGGAGCTGAATCTGAGTCCGGGCCCTTTTGAGGCCTAGAAACGGGGACAATTCAATGAATTAACGTGCACACTGTAAAACGTGGCAACGTAGCTTTACATAGGCCTGATATTCGTTATATTCACGAAAACTGGAAACTGGCATACTAGAGTTGGACACAACTGTAATTGCGGCTTTAATCGATCAGAAAAGGGGATACATGCATATCGATCATGCACATATGACATAACATGGGGAACACGTAGGCACATATGACATGGTAAAATTTACTTTTCCACACCTGGACCAAGCATTTACGGGCTGATAATGACTTCGTTGACCCAATTTTGCTCGCTGGTGAACTTTTGTGCGTTGGTGTCTCACTCGCTCCAACACTCTTAGTGTGCCTCACATTGGGTGTGCTGCTGACAGGGGTACTGGGTGTAAGGGAAGTGTTTGACACGTCTTCTTCCTCCTCAGATGCAACATCAACGTTTTCTTGAATTCGGGCTTCCTTGATCGCATCTAGGTGCGCAAACCATTGGACAGTGTGCTGTCTCCTAAGATGACCTCTCTGGCCTCCGGTACCATAGTTGGTACCTGACTTACCACGACTAACTGCAAGCTTACAAAGGGTACAAATGGCAAACTTTGGATTTTTTTGACAAACAGTAAAGAAGTCCCAAACTGGGGACTTGAAGTGTCTGTGGGGCCTGGAGGAGGCGGCGATACTGGTGGTGGTGGTCATGAAGCTAATGCCAGTTGAAGTGGAGGATCTGGATTGCCCAACTTTTGTACGTTGTGCACTTTCACCGCCACTAATTAAGGTCGAGGTGGATGGAGGTCCCTTCTTGCCAGAAAGAAATATGGAAGCGGGACGAGTTGGTGTACTACTTAACTCCAATGATTGTGGTGTTTCCACTGCCTCCTCATCGACAACATCATCATCATCACGCTCAGCAGCTCTTCGGGCTAGGGTCAAAATGTCTGTTTGCTGCATGCCCGCTGGGGCTGCAGTGACCTTTATGATGACTGGGTCGTCGTTGTCAGAGTCTTCATCAGCAGCAGTATCCGCCACTTCTTGTTGAGCCTCATCACACTCCATAACTCTGAGACTTTGGACGAGCTTCCTTTTACGCTTAACTACCTTTGTCAGATCATGGTGTGCCTCACTGTCAGACGGCAGTGGTGCTGGTTCCCAAGTTTGATCCATATCATCAGAAGGAGGTGTGCTTGAAGAAGATGTAGACACCACCCTTGATCTCTTCCTTGCTAGGGGTGTGGAAGACAATGAATGATCATCAGGAGGAGTGGCTTCCTCAAATGATACCTCGCCTTGATTGTAGATTTCCTGATGTGCCCCTACTTCGGGAGGAACAACTATTGTGGGCACTTGTGACCCTCCATGCACCTCTGCTTGCGCATCTCCTTGCGCTGCCTCTCCTTCCACATGTACTTGGGCTTGTACTTGCACATGTGATTGTTGTTGCGGCTGTGGTTGTTCAACACTCGTCAGATGAGCTACAACAACCTGTGTTGATTGAGGGACATTGCTGCTGCTTTCTTGCGATGAGCCAACATCACTGGTCAATGGTGATTGAACAAGTAGATTGGCTGCCTCTGCAGCACTCAAGGGCTTGGACTTAAGTTGGCGTGGTGGTGGTGGTGGCACTGAGCCCAATGGAGCGGGGGTGCTGCTGCCAGCTTGGTCCCAGCAGATCCCGCTGCTGCTGCAGGCATACTTTTTTTTTTACTCCCAAAAAAAGGGGCGGGCGGCACACCAGTCTCCTTGGTAACTTGCTTCTTCTGCTCCTTACTGGCACCTTTCTTGCTAGAGGAGCTACGGGTAACTTTTTTTGGGGCCATCTTCTTCAGAGCAGGTCAGAACAGCAGGCAGCAGTTGCACGAGTTGCAGAGTTGTCTGTGTCCAGACGTGACGTCGCGTGACGTTATGCTGCACTGTTAGACGGAGACCTGTAGGGTCGGCCGAGCACAGTGATCGCACAGACAGGTAACTTCCCCCCCACAGATGGACACCACACAAAGATTAGGGTAACACCTTTTATAGGCACTTCGGGTAGTAGTGGGGCACGATACAAGGCGATCAGGACACGATGATCCTCTCAATTCTAGTCTCTAGTAAGGGAAGGGGGTAGCGGGACAGTCTTGGTACCCACGGGTACGGGTGTGTAACGGTGATAGCTCACAATCCTCGAGCTCGGTGTTCAGATGGGTCAGACCGCGGCAGCGCCGGCAGGTCCCGAAGAGGTCGTAGGTGGCAACGGGCCGCGGCAGCGCCAGCAGGTCCCAACGAGGATGAAGGTTACAACGGGCCGCGGCAGCGCCAGCAGGTCCCACGAGAAGGCAGGTTGCAACGGGCCGCGGCAGCGCCAGCAGGTCCCAACGAGGATGAAGGTTACAACGGGCCGCGGCAGCGCCAGCAGGTCCCACGAGGATGCAGGTTGCAACGGGCCACGGCAGCGCCAGCAGGTCCCAACGAGGATGAAGGTTACAACGGGCCGCGGCAGCGCCAGCAGGTCCCACGAGAATGCAGGTTGCAACGGGCCGCGGCAGCGCCAGCGGGTCCCACGAGGATGAAGGTTACAGAGGGCCGCGGCAGCGCCAGCAGGCAGGACAATAGTTCACAAGGCAGGGCTGTGGCAGCGCCAACAGTCCGTCAAGGATGAGTTCGTCGCGGTGTCTCTCGACTCCAGGATACAACTGCCTTCCTGTCCTGGGGCTGCCTCAGTTATAGGTCTGGCGCCCTTTGATGTCCGGACCCTCGCTCTTGGAGGTCGGGAGGTCTGGGATGAGGGAGTCCAGACACCCAGCAGGGGGGCGGAGCCAGCGCCCAAGGAGGCTGGGGGTGCTCGGCACCTGGCGGGGGAGAGCCATCGACACTTCGTACTCCCATTGACCTGCCAAGTGGGCCGTTCACCTCCTGGGTGGAGGGTGGTGCCGGGATGTCGGGGCCTGGCCAGGCCCAGGGTTGGGGTCGGGCTGAGGCCGCGCGGCCGCGTGGTGCCGTGTCCAAGATGGCGGCTGGGCCGGGCAATGGTGCTGACGGTGGCCCGGGCCCTGTCCTGCGGGGAGGGAGCGAGCCCTTCATGTGGCCTGTCCAACATGCACACACACACCGCTGTAGGACTTCTTCCTGGCACTGGTGGTTCTCTTGAGTCTTGTGCACCTAAAAGCAATGGAAGACAGAGGAACATCAGTTCAGTTATACACCCCAAAAAATCGACAAAACACAGAAAAATCAGCACAATCCCATGCCATCCATGATGTTTACATTGAAGACACCCCACAGAAAGACTAGGGCCATGCAAGTATGCAACACTCACTACCCCTGGGCATAATGGATGAAAAGTAGGCAAAATAAGTGCAGGCCTCAGACACTGCCTCTCTTCAAAATGGCCCCTTACACCCCAAGCCAGTCCACATCAACAGTACACCCCAAAAAAACAGAAAAACAGCCAAAAATCACCACAATCCAATGCCATCCAGGATGTTTACATTAAAGAGAGTGAGACCACACTACATGCACACTCAGTCCATGCACCACTAACCCTGGGCAAAAGGCCCCACCAGCAGCCCCAAAAAAACGACAAAAAACAATAAAATCAGCACAATCCCAGCCCATCCATGGCCTCAATGGTGTTTAAATTCAAGAAGACACCCCTCAGAAACACTAGGCCCATGCAACACTCACTACCCCTGGGCATAATGGATGAAAAGTAGGCAAAATAAGTGCAGGCCTCAGACACTGCCTCTCTTCAAAATGGCCCCTTACACCCCAAGCACATGTTGCCTGTACCAGCCAGCACTCAAGATGGCCACCACCACCACCCACATGGCCAGTCCACATCAACAGTACACCCCCAAAAAACAGAAAACCAGCCAGAAATCACCACAATCCCATGCCATCCATGATGTTTACATTGAAGACACCCCACAGAAAGACTAGGGCCATGCAAGTATGCAACACTCACTACCCCTGGGCATAATGGATGAAAAGTAGGCAAAATAAGTGCAGGCCTCAGACACTGCCTCTCTTCAAAATGGCCCCTTACACCCCAAGCCAGTCCACATCAACAGTACACCCCAAAAAAACAGAAAAACAGCCAAAAATCACCACAATCCAATGCCATCCAGGATGTTTACATTAAAGAGAGTGAGACCACACTACATGCACACTCAGTCCATGCACCACTACCCCTGGGAAAAGGGCCCCACCAGCAGCCCCAAAAAAACGACAAAAAACAATAAAATCAGCACAATCCCAGCCCATCCATGGCCTCAATGGTGTTTAAATTCAAGAAGACACCCCTCAGAAACACTAGGCCCATGCAACACTCACTACCCCTGGGCATAATGGATGAAAAGTAGGCAAAATAAGTGCAGGCCTCAGACACTGCCTCTCTTCAAAATGGCCCCTTACACCCCAAGCCAGTCCACATCAACAGTACACCCCAAAAAAACAGAAAAACAGCCAAAAATCACCACAATCCAATGCCATCCAGGATGTTTACATTAAAGAGAGTGAGACCACACTACATGCACACTCAGTCCATGCACCACTAACCCTGGGCAAAAGGCCCCACCAGCAGCCCCAAAAAAACGACAAAAAACAATAAAATCAGCACAATCCCAGCCCATCCATGGCCTCAATGGTGTTTAAATTCAAGAAGACACCCCTCAGAAACACTAGGCCCATGCAACACTCACTACCCCTGGGCATAATGGATGAAAAGTAGGCAAAATAAGTGCAGGCCTCAGACACTGCCTCTCTTCAAAATGGCCCCTTACACCCCAAGCACATGTTGCCTGTACCAGCCAGCACTCAAGATGGCCACCACCACCACCCACATGGCCAGTCCACATCAACAGTACACCCCCAAAAAACAGAAAACCAGCCAGAAATCACCACAATCCCATGCCATCCATGATGTTTACATTGAAGACACCCCACAGAAAGACTAGGGCCATGCAAGTATGCAACACTCACTACCCCTGGGCATAATGGATGAAAAGTAGGCAAAATAAGTGCAGGCCTCAGACACTGCCTCTCTTCAAAATGGCCCCTTACACCCCAAGCCAGTCCACATCAACAGTACACCCCAAAAAAACAGAAAAACAGCCAAAAATCACCACAATCCAATGCCATCCAGGATGTTTACATTAAAGAGAGTGAGACCACACTACATGCACACTCAGTCCATGCACCACTACCCCTGGGAAAAGGGCCCCACCAGCAGCCCCAAAAAAACGACAAAAAACAATAAAATCAGCACAATCCCAGCCCATCCATGGCCTCAATGGTGTTTAAATTCAAGAAGACACCCCTCAGAAACACTAGGCCCATGCAACACTCACTACCCCTGGGCATAATGGATGAAAAGTAGGCAAAATAAGTGCAGGCCTCAGACACTGCCTCTCTTCAAAATGGCCCCTTACACCCCAAGCACATGTTGCCTGTACCAGCCAGCACTCAAGATGGCCACCACCACCACCCACATGGCCAGTCCACATCAACAGTACACCCCCAAAAAACAGAAAACCAGCCAGAAATCACCACAATCCAATGCCATCCATGATGTTTACATTAAAGGGAGTGAGACCACACCACAGGCACACTCAGTCCATGCACCACCACCCCTGGGCAAAAGGCCACACCAGCAGCCCCAAAAAAACGACAAAAAACAATAAAATCAGCACAATCCCAGCCCATCCATGGCCTCAATGATGTTTAAATTCAAGAAGACACCCCACAGAAAGACTAGGCCCATGCAACACTCACTACCCCTGGGCATAATGGATGAAAAGTAGGCAAAATAAGTGCAGGCCTCAGACACTGCCTCTCTTCAAAATGGCCCCTTACACCCCAAGCACATGTTGCCTGTACCAGCCAGCACTCAAGATGGCCACCACCACCACCCACATGGCCAGTCCACATCAACAGTACACCCCCAAAAAACAGAAAACCAGCCAGAAATCACCACAATCCAATGCCATCCATGATGTTTACATTAAAGGGAGTGAGACCACACCACAGGCACACTCAGTCCATGCACCACCACCTCTGGGCAAAAGGGCACACCAGCAGCCCCAAAAAAACTACAAAAAACAATAAAATCAGCACAATCCCAGCCCATCCATGGCCTCAATGATGTTTAAATTCAAGAAGACACCCCACAGAAAGACTAGGCCCATGCAACACTCACTACCCCTGGGCATAATGGATGAAAAGTAGGCAAAATAAGTGCAGGCCTCAGACACTGCCTCTCTTCAAAATGGCCCCTTACACCCCAAGCACATGTTGCCTGTACCAGCCAGCACTCAAGATGGCCACCACCACCACCCACATGGCCAGTCCACATCAACAGTACACCCCCAAAAAACAGAAAACCAGCCAGAAATCACCACAATCCAATGCCATCCATGATGTTTACATTAAAGGGAGTGAGACCACACCACAGGCACACTCAGTCCATGCACCACCACCCCTGGGCAAAAGGCCACACCAGCAGCCCCAAAAAAACGACAAAAAACAATAAAATCAGCACAATCCCAGCCCATCCATGGCCTCAATGATGTTTAAATTCAAGAAGACACCCCACAGAAAGACTAGGCCCATGCAACACTCACCACCCCTGGGCAAAGGGCCACACCAGCAGGCCCAAAAAAATGACAAAAATCAGCACAATCCCAGCCCATCCATGGCCTCAATGGTGTTTAAATTCAACAAAACAGTTGTATCATGCACCCCTAACCAACCCTGGTCCTACTGGATACTGTGGCTACCCACAATATAATTTATTTAATGTTCTGAAAAAGTTCCAAAATTGTACTTGCAGCAACTGTGATGCCCCAAACAAACTTACTTGTGAAAGTTGATTTCTAATCCAAAAGTGATCCAAAGACAGTCAAAAAGGCCTCAAATCCAAATATCCAGCAGCACCCACAAAAAGTAATCCTTCCAGCTCCAGATCCAAATGAAAGTGACCAGGAGATGGACAAAGCACTGGGAGGAGCCTGCTGGACAGGAACAGGAAGTTGGAGACTGTGGGGCACTTCCTTCCTCCCCCCCCCCCCAAAAATGGACTCCTTGCAAAAAAAAGGCCATGCAAATGTCAACCTGAGGAGTGATTCTGATAAAAACCATAATTTTCTGAAGGTTTATCCTGTTTGCTGGTGATTTTCTTGTGCAGAATTGCAAAATCTCTATTTCGCGAGTGCGAGATTGTTCCTTTCCGCCGCAACTACGTGTTCGCAATTGCGAACTCTCGCGAGGTGTGCTGTGCAAGGTGGCAAGCCGCGATTACGTATTCGCGGGCGCCAAACTCCCGCGGGATCACGCAGCAAGATCTAAAATGGCGCGGCACTAGAAAAATATGATCGAGAAAAACAACTCGGCAAGCGCTTAATGACGGAAAGTGAACGCTGTGCACCACGCTGCGCGCCGCAACCAAGCAAAAAATCCGCCGCGAGCGGATTCACGGATTTTCGACAAATTCGCGAGAGTTCGCGAATTGCGAACTTGCCGAAAATCCGAAAAATCCGCGAACGGAGCGGATTTTACGCCCACGCTTACAAATCAGCTCTGACCCTGTGCCTCATGGGAACAGTCCAGTCCGAACTACCAAGCCATGTCTTTCCCAGACCGGAATCAAGCATCCAAGGACCGGTTTCTGGCTATCAGCCTTCATTCAGCCTGGATAGCTTGACTCTAGTGGTGTGGAGAGCCTGGGACTCACGTCTGAGTATACCCAGCCCACTCGGGGTGAAAATTGCAAAAAACACAGTTGATGGACAGAATGTAGAACAATGTCATACATTCACCCCAGTACAAGGATCTGGGCCTAAATCCATCGTTCTTTTGCACTCCACACCACCCTGGGTTAGACACTGGCTATATGCAAATCAGCTCTGACCCTGTGCCTCATGGGAACAGTCCAGTCCGAACTACCAAGCCATGTCTTTCCCAGACCGGAATCAAGCATCCAAGGACCGGTTTCTGGCTATCAGCCTTCATTCAGCCTGGATAGCTTGACTCCAGTGGTGTGGAGAGCCTGGGACTCACGTCTGAGTATACCCTGCCGACTTGGGGTGAAAATTGCAAAAAACACAGTTGATGGACAGAATGTAGAACACTGTCAATAATTCACCCCAGTACAAGGATCTAGGCCTAAATACATCGTTTTTTTGCACTCCACACCACCCTGGGTTAGACACTGGCTATATGCAAATCAGCTCTGACCCTGTGCCTCATGGGAACAGTCCAGTCCGAACTACCAAGCTATGTCTTTCCCAGACCGCAATCAAGCATCCAAGAACCGGTTTCTGGCTATCAGCCTTCATTCAGCCTGGATAGCTTGATTCCAGTGGTGTGGAGAGCCTGGGACTCACGTCTGAGTATACCCAGCCCACTCGGGGTGAAAATTGCAAAAAACACAGTTGATGGACAGAATGTAGAACAATGTCATACATTCACCCCAGTACAAGGATCTGGGTCTAAATCCATCGGTTTTTTTGCACTCCACACCACCCTGGGTTAGACACTGGCTATATGCAAATCAGCTCTGACCCTGTGCCTCATGGGAACAGTCCAGTCCGAACTACCAAGCCATGTCTTTCCCAGACCGGAATCAAGCATCCAAGGACCGGTTTCTGGCTATCAGCCTTCATTCAGCCTGGATAGCTTGACTCCAGTGGTGTGGAGAGCCTGGGACTCACGTCTGAGTATACCCAGCCCACTCGGGGTGAAAATTGCAAAAAACACAGTTGATGGACAGAATGTAGAACAATGTCATACATTCACCCCAGTACAAGGATCTGAGCCTCAATCCATCGTTTTTTGCACTCCACACCACCCTGGGTTAGACACTGGCTATATGCAAATCAGCTCTGACCCTGTGCCTCATGGGAACAGTCCAGTCCGAACTACCAAGCCATGTCTTTCCCAGACCGGAATCAAGCATCCAAGGACCGGTTTCTGGCTATCAGCCTTCATTCAGCCTGGATAGCTTGACTCCAGTGGTGTGGAGAGCCTGGGACTCACGTCTGAGTATACCCAGCCCACTCTGGGTGAAAATTGCAAAAAACACAGTTGATGGACAGAATGTAGAACAATGTCATACATTCACCCGAGTACAAGGATCTGGGCCTAAATCCATCGGTTTTTTTGCACTCCACACCACCCTGGGTTAGACACTGGCTATATGCAAATCAGCTCTGACCCTGTGCCTCATGAGAACAGTCCAGTCCGAACTACCAAGCCATGTCTTTCCCAGACCAGAATCAAGCATCCAAGGACCGGTTTCTGGCTATCAGCCTTCATTCAGCCTGGATAGCTTGACTCCAGTGGTGTGGAGAGCCTGGGACTCACGTCTGAGTATACCCAGCCCACTCGGGGTGAAAATTGCAAAAACACAGTTGATGTACAGAATGTAGAACAATGTCATACATTCACCCTAGTACAAGGATCTGGGCCTAAATCCATCATTTTTTTTTGTACTCCACACCACCCTGGGTTAGACACTGGCTATATGCAAATCAGCTCTGACCCTGTGCCTCATGGGAACAGTCCAGTCTGAACTACCAAGCCATGTTTTTCCCAGACCGGAATCAAGCATCCAAGGACCGGTTTCTGGCTATCAGCCTTTATTCAGCCTGGATAGCTTGACTCCAGTGGTGTGGAGAGCCTGGGACTCACGTCTTAGTATACCCAGCCCACTCGGGGTGAAAATTGCAAAAAACACAGTTGATGGACAGAATGTAGAACAATGTCATACATTCACCCCAGTACAAGGATCTGGGCCTAAATCCATCGTTTTTTTGCACTCCACACCACCCTGGGTTAGACACTGGCTATATGCAAATCAGCTCTGACCCTGTGCCTCATGGGAACAGTCCAGTCCGAACTACCAAGCCATGTCTTTCCCAGACCGGAATCAAGCATCCAAGGACCGGTTTCTGGCTATCAGCCTTCATTCAGCCTGGATAGCTTGACTCCAGTGGTGTGGAGAGCCTGGGACTCACGTCTGAGTATACCCAGCCCACTCGGGGTGAAAATTGCAAAAAACACAGTTGATGGACAGAATGTAGAACAATGTCATACATTCACCCCAGTACAAGGATCTGGGCCTAAATCCATCGTTTTTTTGCACTCCACACCACCCTGGGTTAGACACTGGCTATATGCAAATCTGCTCTGACCCTGTGCCTCATGGGAACAGTCCAGTCCGAACTACCAAGCCATGTCTTTCCCAGACCGGAATCAAGCATCCAAGGACCGGTTTCTGGCTATCAGCCTTCATTCAGCCTGGATAGCTTGACTCCAGTGGTGTGGAGAGCCTGGGACTCAGGTCTGAGTATACCCAGCCCACTCGTGGTAAAAATTGCAAAAAACACAGTTGATGGACAGAATGTAGAACAATGTCATACATTCACCCCAATACAAGGATCTGGGCCTAAATCCATCGTTTTTTTTGCACTCCACACCACCCTGGGTTAGACACTGGCTATATGCAAATCAGCTCTGACCCTGTGCCTCATGGGAACAGTCCAGTCCGAACTACCAAGCCATGTCTTTCCCAGACCGGAATCAAGCATCCAAGGACCGGTTTCTGGCTATCAGCCTTCATTCAGCCTGGATAGCTTGACTCCAGTGGTGTGGAGAGCCTGGGACTCACGTCTGAGTATACCCAGCCGACTCGGGGTGAAAATTGCAAAAAACACAGTTGATGGACAGAATGTAAAACAATGTCATACATTCGCCCCAGTACAAGGATCTAGGCCTAAATCCATCGTTTATTTTGCACTCCACACCACCCTGGGTTAGACACTGGCTATATACAAATCAGCTCTGACCCTGTGCCTCATAGGAACAGTCCAGTCCGAACTACCAAGCCATGTCTTTCCCAGACCGGAATTAAGCATCCAAGGACCGGTTTCTGGCTATCAGCCTTCATTCAGCCTGGATAGCTGGACTCCAGTGGTGTGGAGAGCCTGGGGCTCACGTCTGAGTATACCCAGCCCACTCGGGGTGAAAATTGCAAAAAACACAGTTGATGGACAGAATGTAGAACAATGTCATACATTCACCCCAGTACAAAGAACTGGGCCTAAATCCATCGTTTTTTTTGCACTCCACACCACCCTGGGTTAGACACTGGCTATATGCAAATCAGCTCTGACCCTGTGCCTCATGGGAACAGTCCAGACGAACTACCAAGCCATGTCTTTCCCAGACCGGAATCAAGCATCCAATGACCGGTTTCTGGCTATCAGCCTTCATTCAGCCTGGATAGCTTGACTCCAGTGGTGTGGAGAGCCTGGGACTCACGTCTGATTATACCCAGCCCACTCGGGTGAAAATTGCAAAAAACACAGTTGATGGACAGAATGTAGAACAATGTCATACATTCACCCCAGTACAAGGATCTGGGCCTAAATCCATCGTTTTTTTTGCACTCCACACCACCCTGGGTTAGACACTGGCTATATGCAAATCAGCTCTGACCCTGTGCCTCATGGGAACAGTCCAGTCCGAACTACCAAGCCATGTCTTTCCCAGACCGGAATCAAGCATCCAAGGACCGGTTTCTGGCTATCAGCCTTCATTCAGCCTGGATAGCTTGACTCCAGTGGTGTGGAGAGCCTGGGACTCACGTCTGAGTATACCCAGCCCACTCGGGGTGAAAATTGCAAAAACACAGTTGATGGACAGAATGTAGAACAATGTCATACATTCACCCCAGTACAAGGATCTGGGCCTAAATCCATCGGTTTTTTTGTACGCCACACCACCCTGGGTTAGACACTGGCTATATGCAAATCAGCTCTGACCCTGTGCCTCATGGGAACAGTCCAGTCCGAACTACCAAGCTATGTCTTTCCCAGACCGCAATCAAGCATCCAAGAACCGGTTTCTGGCTATCAGCCTTCATTCAGCCTGGATAGCTTGATTCCAGTGGTGTGGAGAGCCTGGGACTCACGTCTGAGTATACCCAGCCCACTCGGGGTGAAAATTGCAAAAAACACAGTTGATGGACAGAATGTAGAACAATGTCATACATTCACCCCAGTACAAGGATCTGGGCCTAAATCCATCGGTTTTTTTGCACTCCACACCACCCTGGGTTAGACACTGGCTATATGCAAATCAGCTCTGACCCTGTGCCTCATGGGAACAGTCCAGTCCGAACTACCAAGCCATGTCTTTCCCAGACCGGAATAAAGCATCCAAGGACCGGTTTCTGGCTATCAGCCTTCATTCAGCCTGGATAGCTTGACTCCAGTGGTGTGGAGAGCCTGGGACTCACGTCTGAGTATACCCAGCCCACTCGGGGTGAAAATTGCAAAAAACACAGTTGATGGACAGAATGTAGAACAATGTCATACATTCACCCCAGTACAAGGATCTGGGCCTAAATCCATCGTTTTTTTTGCACTCCACACCACCCTGGGTTAGACACTGGCTATATGCAAATCAGCTCTGACCCTGTGCCTCATGGGAACAGTCCAGTACGAACTACCAAGCCATGTCTTTCCCAGACCGGAATAAAGCATCCAAGGACCGGTTTCTGGCTATCAGCCTTCATTCAGCCTGGATAGCTTGACTCCAGTGGTGTGGAGAGCCTGGGACTCACGTCTGAGTATACCCAGCCCACTCGGGGTGAAAATTGCAAAAAACACAGTTGATGGACAGAATGTAGAACAATGTCATACATTCACCCCAGTACAAGGATCTGAGACTAAATCCATCGTTTTTTTGCACTCCACACCACCCTGGGTTAGACACTGGCTATATGCAAATTCGCTCTGACCCTGTGCCTCATGGGAACAGTCCAGTCCGAACTACCAAGCCATTTCTTTCCCAGACCGGAATCAAGCATCCAAGGACAGGTTTCTGGCTATCAGCCTTCATTCAGATGGATAGCTTGACTCCAGTGGTGTGGAGAGCCTGGGACTCACGTCTGAGTATACCCAGCCCACTCGGGGTGAAAATTGCAAAAAACACAGTTGATGGACAGAATGTAGAACAATGTCATACATTCACCCCAGTACAAGGATCTGGGCCTAAATCCATCGTTTTTTTTGCACTCCACACCACCCTGGGTTAGACACTGGCTATATGCAAATCAGCTCTGACCCTGTGCCTCATGGGAACAGTCCAGACGAACTACCAAGCCATGTCTTTCCCAGACCGGAATCAAGCATCCAATTACCGGTTTCTGGCTATCAGCCTTCATTCAGCCTGGCTAGCTTGACTCCAGTGGTGTGGAGAGCCTGGGACTCACGTCTGATTATACCCAGCCCACTCTGGGTGAAAATTGCAAAAAACACAGTTGATGGACAGAATGTAGAACAATGTCATACATTCACCCCAGTACAAGGATCTGGGCCTAAATCCATCGTTTTTTTTGCACTCCACACCACCCTGGGTTAGACACTGGCTATATGCAAATCAGCTCTGACCCTGTGCCTCATGGGAACAGTCCAGTCCGAACTACCAAGCTATGTCTTTCCCAGACCGCAATCAAGCATCCAAGAACCGGTTTCTGGCTATCAGCCTTCATTCAGCCTGGATAGCTTGATTCCAGTGGTGTGGAGAGCCTTGGACTCACGTCTGAGTATACCCAACCCACTCGGGGTGAAAATTGCAAAAAACACAGTTGATGGACAGAATGTAGAACAATGTCATACATTCACCCCAGTACAAGGATCTGGGCCTAAATCCATCGGTTTTTCTGCACTCCACACCACCCTGGGTTAGACACTGGCTATATGCAAATCAGCTCTGACCCTGTGCCTCATGGGAACAGTCCAGTCCGAACTAACAAGCCAAGTCTTTCCCAGACCGGAATCAAGCATCCAAGGACCGGGTTCTGGCTATCAGCCTTCATTCAGCCTGGATAGCTTGACTCCAGTGGTGTGGAGAGCCTGGGACTCACGTCTGAGTATACCCAGCCCACTCGGGGTGAAAATTGCAAAAAACACAGTTGATGGACAGAATGTAGAACAATGTCATACATTCACCCCAGTACAAAGAACTGGGCCTAAATCCATCGTTTTTTTTGCACTCCACACCACCCTGGGTTAGACACTGGCTATATGCAAATCAGCTATGACCCTGTGCCTCATGGGAACAGTCCAGACGAACTACCAAGCCATGTCTTTCCCAGACCGGAATCAAGCATCCAATGACCGGTTTCTGGCTATCAGCCTTCATTCAGCCTGGATAGCTTGACTCCAGTGGTGTGGAGAGCCTGGGACTCACGTCTGATTATACCCAGCCCACTCGGGTGAAAATTGCAAAAAACACAGTTGATGGACAGAATGTAGAACAATGTCATACATTCACCCCAGTACAAGGATCTGGGCCTAAATCCATCGTTTTTTTTGCACTCCACACCACCCTGGGTTAGACACTGGCTATATGCAAATCAGCTCTGACCCTGTGCCTCATGGGAACAGTCCAGTCCGAACTACCAAGCCATGTCTTTCCCAGACCGGAATCAAGCATCCAAGGACCGGTTTCTGGCTATCAGCCTTCATTCAGCCTGGATAGCTTGACTCCAGTGGTGTGGAGAGCCTGGGACTCACGTCTGAGTATACCCAGCCCACTCGGGTGAAAATTGCAAAAACACAGTTGATGGACAGAATGTAGAACAATGTCATACATTCACCCCAGTACAAGGATCTGGGCCTAAATCCATCGTTTTTTTTGTACGCCACACCACCCTGGGTTAGACACTGGCTATATGCAAATCAGCTCTGACCCTGTGCCTCATGGGAACAGTCCAGTCCGAACTACCAAGCTATGTCTTTCCCAGACCGCAATCAAGCATCCAAGAACCAGTTTCTGGCTATCAGCCTTCATTCAGCCTGGATAGCTTGATTCCAGTGGTGTGGAGAGCCTGGGACTCACGTCTGAGTATACCCAGCCCACTCGGGGTGAAAATTGCAAAAAACACAGTTGATGGACAGAATGTAGAACAATATCATACATTCACCCCAGTACAAGGATCTGGGCCTAAATCCATTGGTTTTTTTGCACTCCACACCACCCTGGGTTAGACACTGGCTATATGCAAATCAGCTCTGACCCTGTGCCTCATGGGAACAGTCCAGTCCGATCTACCAAGCCATGTCTTTCCCAGACCGGAATAAAGCATCCAAGGACCGGTTTCTGGCTATCGGCCTTCATTCAGCCTGGATAGCTTGACTCCAGTGGTGTGGAGAGCCTGGGACTCACGTCTGAGTATACCCAGCCCACTCGGGGTGAAAATTGCAAAAAACACAGTTGATGGACAGAATGTAGAACAATGTCATACATTCACCCCAGTACAAGGATCTGGGCCTAAATCCATCGTTTTTTTTGCACTCCACACCACCCTGGGTTAGACACTGGCTATATGCAAATCAGCTCTGACCCTGTGCCTCATGGGAACAGTCCAGTCCGAACTACCAAGCCATGTCTTTCCCAGACCGGAATCAAGCATCCAAGGACCGGTTTCTGGCTATCAGCCTTCATTCAGCCTGGATAGCTTGACTCCAGTGGTGTGGAGAGCCTGGGACTCACGTCTGAGTATACCCAGCCCACTCGGGGTGAAAATTGCAAAAAACACAGTTGATGGACAGAATGTAGAACAATGTCATACATTCACCCCAGTACAAGGATCTGAGACTAAATCCATCGATTTTTTTGCACTCCACACCACCCTGGGTTAGACACTGGCTATATGCAAATCAGCTCTGACCCTGTGCCTCATGGGAACAGTCCAGTCCGAACTACCAAGCCATGTCTTTCCCAGACCGGAATCAAGCATCCAAGGACAGGTTTCTGGCTATCAGCCTTCATTCAGCCTGGATAGCTTGACTCCAGTGGTGTGGAGAGCCTGGGACTCACGTCTGAGTATACCCAGCCCACTCGGGGTGAAAATTGCAAAAAACACAGTTGATGGACAGAATGTAGAACAATGTCATACATTCACCCCAGTACAAGGATCTGGGCCTAAATCCATCGTTTTTTTTGCACTCCACACCACCCTGGGTTAGACACTGGCTATATGCAAATCAGCTCTGACCCTGTGCCTCATGGGAACAGTCCAGACGAACTACCAAGCCATGTCTTTCCCAGACCGGAATCAAGCATCCAATTACCGGTTTCTGGCTATCAGCCTTCATTCAGCCTGGATAGCTTGACTCCAGTGGTGTGGAGAGCCTGGGACTCACGTCTGATTATACCCAGCCCACTCTGGGTGAAAATTGCAAAAAACACAGTTGATGGACAGAATGTAGAACAATGTCATACATTCACCCCAGTACAAGGATCTGGGCCTAAATCCATCGTTTTTTTTGCACTCCACACCACCCTGGGTTAGACACTGGCCATATGCAAATCAGCTCTGACCCTGTGCCTCATGGGAACAGTCCAGTCCGAACTACCAAGCCATGTCTTTCCCAGACCGGAATCAAGCATCCAAGGACCGGTTTCTGGCTATCAGCCTTCATTCAGCCTGGATAGCTTGACTCCAGTGGTGTGGAGAGCCTGGGACTCACGTCTGAGTATACCCAGCCCACTCGGGGTGAAAATTGCAAAAAACACAGTTGATGGACAGAATGTAGAACAATGTCATACATTCACCCCAGTACAAGGATCTGAGCCTAAATCCATCGTTTTTTTGCACTCCATACCACCCTGGGTTAGACACTGGCTATATGCAAATCAGCTCTGACCCTGTGCCTCATGGGAACAGTCCAGTCCGAACTACCAAGCCATGTCTTTCCCAGACCGGAATCAAGCATCCAAGGACCGGTTTCTGGCTATCAGCCTTTATTCAGCCTGGATAGCTTGACTCCAGTGGTGTGGAGAGCCTGGGACTCAAGTCTTAGTATACCCAGCCCACTCGGGGTGAAAATTGCAAAAAACACAGTTGATGGACAGAATGTAGAACAATGTCATACATTCACACCAGTACAAGGATCTGGGCCTAAATCCATCATTTTTTTTGCACTCCACACCACCCTGGGTTAGACACTGGCTATATGCAAATCAGCTCTGACCCTGTGCCTCATGGGGACAGTCTAGTCCGAACTACCAAGCCATGTCTTTCCCAGACCGGAATCAAGCATCCAAGGAACGGTTTCTGGCTATCAACCTTCATTCAACCTGGATAGCTTGACTCCAGTGGTGTGAAGAGCCTGGGACTCACGTCTGAGTATACCCAGCCCACTCTGGGTGAAAATTGCAAAAAACACAGTTGATGGACAGAATGTAGAACAATGTCATACATTCACCCCAGTACAAGGATCTGGGCCTAAATCCATCGGTTTTTTTGCACTCCACACCACCCTGGGTTAGACACTGGCTATATGCAAATCAGCTCTGACCCTGTGCCTCATGGGAACAGTCCAGTCCGAACTACCAAGCCATGTCTTTCCCAGACCAGAATCAAGCATCCAAGGACCGGTTTCTGGCTATCAGCCTTCATTCAGCCTGGATAGCTTGACTCCAGTGGTGTGGAGAGCCTGGGACTCACGTCTGAGTATACCCAGCCCACTCGGGGTGAAAATTGCAAAAACACAGTTGATGTACAGAATGTAGAACAATGTCATACATTCACCCCAGTACAAGGATCTGGGCCTAAATCCATCGTTTTTTTTTGTACTCCACACCACCCTGGGTTAGACACTGGCTATATGCAAATCAGCTCTGACCCTGTGCCTCATGGGAACAGTCCAGTCTGAACAACCAAGCCATGTCTTTCCCAGACCGGAATCAAGCATCCAAGGACCGGTTTCTGGCTATCAGCCTTTATTCAGCCTGGATAGCTTGACTCCAGTGGTGTGGAGAGCCTGGGACTCACGTCTTAGTATACCCAGCCCACTCGGGGTGAAAATTGCAAAAAACACAGTTGATGGACAGAATGTAGAACAATGTCATACATTCACCCCAGTACAAGGATCTGGGCCTAAATCCATCGTTTTTTTGCACTCCACATCACCCTGGGTTAGACACTGGCTATATGCAAATCAGCTCTGACCCTGTGCCTCATGGGAACAGTCCAGTCCGAACTACCAAGCCATGTCTTTCCCAGACCGGAATCAAGCATCCAAGGACCGGTTTCTGGCTATCAGCCTTCATTCAGCCTGGATAGCTTGACTCCAGTGGTGTGGAGAGCCTGGGACTCACGTCTGAGTATACCCAGCCCACTCGGGGTGAAAATTGCAAAAAACACAGTTGATGGACAGAATGTAGAACAATGTCATACATTCACCCCAGTACAAGGATCTGGGCCTAAATCCATCGTTTTTTTGCACTCCACACCACCCTGGGTTAGACACTGGCTATATGCAAATCTGCTCTGACCCTGTGCCTCATGGGAACAGTCCAGTCAGAACTACCAAGCCATGTCTTTCCCAGACCGGAATCAAGCATCCAAGGACCGGTTTCTGGCTATCAGCCTTCATTCAGCCTGGATAGCTTGACTCCAGTGGTGTGGAGAGCCTGGGACTCAGGTCTGAGTATACCCAGCCCACTCGGGGTAAAAATTGCAAAAAACACAGTTGATGGACAGAATGTAGAACAATGTCATACATTCACCCCAATACAAGGATCTGGGCCTAAATCCATCGTTTTTTTTGCACTCCACACCACCCTGGGTTAGACACTGGCTATATGCAAATCAGCTCTGACCCTGTGCCTCATGGGAACAGTCCAGTCCGAACTACCAAGCCATGTCTTTCCCAGACCGGAATCAAGCATCCAAGGACCGGGTTCTGGCTATCAGCCTTCATTCAGCCTGGATAGCTTGACTCCAGTGGTGTGGAGAGCCTGGGACTCACGTCTGAGTATACCCAGCCGACTCGGGGTGAAAATTGCAAAAAACACAGTTGATGGACAGAATTTAAAACAATGTCATACATTCACCCCAGTACAAGGATCTAGGCCTAAATCCATCGTTTTTTTTGCACTCCACACCACCCTGGGTTAGACACTGGCTATATGCAAATCAGCTCTGACCCTGTGCCTCATGGGAACAGTCCAGTCCGAACTACCAAGCCATGTCTTTCCCAGACCGGAATTAAGCATCCAAGGACCGGTTTCTGGCTATCAGCCTTCATTCAGCCTGGATAGCTTGACTCCAGTGGTGTGGAGAGCCTGGGGCTCACGTCTGAGTATACCCAGCCCACTCGGGGTGAAAATTGCAAAAAACACAGTTGATGGACAGAATGTAGAACAATGTCATACATTCACCCCAGTACAAAGAACTGGGCCTAAATCCATCGTTTTTTTTGCACTCCACACCACCCTGGGTTAGACACTGGCTATATGCAAATCAGCTCTGACCCTGTGCCTCATGGGAACAGTCCAGATGAACTACCAAGCCATGTCTTTCCCAGACCGGAATCAAGCATCCAATGACCGGTTTCTGGCTATCAGCCTTCATTCAGCCTGGATAGCTTGACTCCTGTGGTGTGGAGAGCCTGGGACTCACGTCTGATTATACCCAGCCCACTCGGGGTGAAAATTGCAAAAAACACAGTTGATGGACAGAATGTAGAACAATGTCATACATTCACCCCAGTACAAGGATCTGGGCCTAAATCCATCGGTTTTTTTGCACTCCACACCACCCTGGGTTAGACACTGGCTATATGCAAATCAGCTCTGACCCTGTGCCTCATGGGAACAGTCCAGTCCGAACTACCAAGCCATGTCTTTCCCAGACCGGAATCAAGCATCCAAGTACCGGTTTCTGGCTATCAGCCTTCATTCAGCCTGGATAGCTTGACTCCAGTGGTGTGGAGAGCCTGGGACTCACGTCTGAGTATACCCAGCCCACTCGGGGTGAAAATTGCAAAAAACACAGTTGATGGACAGCATGTAGAACAATGTCATACATTCACCCCAGTACAAGGATCTGGGCCTAAATCCATCGTTTTTTTTTGCACTCCACACCACCCTGGGTTAGACACTGGCTATATGCAAATCAGCTCTGACCCTGTGCCTCATGGGAACAGTCCAGTCCGAACTACCAAGCCATGTCTTTCCCAGACCGGAATCAAGCATCCAAGGACCGGTTTCTGGCTATCAGCCTTCATTCAGCCTGGATAGCTTGACTCCAGTGGTGTGGAGAGCCTGGGACTCACGTCTGAGTATACCCAGCCCACTCGGGGTGAAAATTGCAAAAAACACAGTTGATGGACAGAATGTAGAACAATGTCGTACATTCACCCCAGTACAAGGATCTGGGCCTAAATCCATCGTTTTTTTGCACTCCACACCACCCTGGGTTAGACACTGGCTATATGCAAATCAGCTCTGACCCTGTGCCTCATGGGAACAGTCCAGTCCGAACTACCAAGCCATGTCTTTCCCAGACCGGAATCAAGCATCCAAGGACCGGTTTCTGGCTATCAGCCTTCATTCAGCCTGGATAGCTTGACTCCAGTGGTGTGGAGAGCCTGGGACTCACGTCTGAGTATACCCAGCCGACTCGGGGTGAAAATTGCAAAAAACACAGTTGATGGACAGAATGTAGAACAATGTCAATAATTCACCCCAGTACAAGGATCTATGCCTAAATCCATCGTTTTTTTGCACTCCACACCACCCTGGGTTAGACACAGGCTATATGCAAATCAGCTCTGACCCTGTGCCTCATGGGAACAGTCCAGTCCGAACTACCAAGCCATGTCTTTCCCAGACCAGAATCAAGCATCCAAGGACCGGTTTCTGGCTATCAGCCTTCATTCAGCCTGGATAGCTTGACTCCAGTGGTGTGGAGAGCCTGGGACTCACGTCTGAGTATACCCAGCCCACTTGGGGTGAAAATTGCAAAAAACACAGTTGATGGACAGAATGTAGAACAATGTCATACATTCACCCCAGTACAAGGATCTGGGCCTAAATCCATCGTTTTTTTTGCACTCCACACCACCCTGGGTTAGACACTGGCTATATGCAAATCAGCTCTGACCCTGTGCCTCATGGGAACAGTCCAGTCCGAACTACCAAGCCATGTCTTTCCCAGACCGGAATCAAGCATCCAAGGACCGGGTTCTGGCTATCAGCCTTCATTCAGCCTGGATAGCTTGACTCCAGTGGTGTGGAGAGCCTGGGACTCACGTCTGAGTATACCCAGCCGACTCGGGGTGAAAATTGCAAAAAACACAGTTGATGGACAGAATTTAAAACAATGTCATACATTCACCCCAGTACAAGGATCTAGGCCTAAATCCATCGGTTTTTTTGCACTCCACACCACCCTGGGTTAGACACTGGCTATATGCAAATCAGCTCTGACCCTGTGCCTCATGGGAACAGTCCAGTCCGAACTACCAAGCCATGTCTTTCCCAGACCAGACTCAAGCATCCAAGGACCGGTTTCTGGCTATCAGCCTTCATTCAGCCTGGATAGCTTGACTCCAGTGGTGTGGACAGCCTGGGGCTCACGTCTGAGTATACCCAGCCCACTCGGGGTGAAAATTGCAAAAAACACAGTTGATGGACAGAATGTAGAACAATGTCATACATTCACCCCAGTACAAAGAACTGGGCCTAAATCCATCGGTTTTTTTGCACTCCACACCACCCTGGGTTAGACACTGGCTATATGCAAATCAGCTCTGACCCTGTGCCTCATGGGAACAGTCCAGACGAACTACCAAGCCATGTCTTTCCCAGACCGGAATCAAGCATCCAATGACCAGTTTCTGGCTATCAGCCTTCATTCAGCCTGGATAGCTTGACTCCAGTGGTGTGGAGAGCCTGGGACTCACGTCTGATTATACCCAGCCCACTCGGGGTGAAAATTGCAAAAAACACAGTTGATGGACAGAATGTAGAACAATGTCATACATTCACCCCAGTACAAGGATCTGGGCCTAAATCCATCGTTTTTTTGCACTCCACACCACCCTGGGTTAGACACTGGCTATATGCAAATCAGCTCTGACCCTGTGCCTCATGGGAACAGTCCAGTCCGAACTACCAAGCCATGTCTTTCCCAGACCGGAATCAAGCATCCAAGGACCGGTTTCTGGCTATCAGCCTTCATTCAGCCTGGATAGCTTGACTCCAGTGGTGTGGAGAGCTTGGGACTCACGTCTGAGTATACCCAGCCCACTCGGGGTGAAAATTGCAAAAAACACAGTTGATGGACAGCATGTAGAACAATGTCATACATTCACCCCAGTACAAGCATCTGGGCCTAAATCCATCGGTTTTTTTGCACTCCACACCACCCTGGGTTAGACACTGGCTATATGCAAATCAGCTCTGACCCTGTGCCTCATGGGAACAGTCCAGTCCGAACTACCAAGCCATGTCTTTCCCAGACCGGAATCAAGCATCCAAGGACCGGTTTCTGGCTATCAGCCTTCATTCAGCCTGGATAGCTTGACTCCAGTGGTGTGGAGAGCCTGGGACTCACGTCTGAGTATACCCAGCCCACTCGGGGTGAAAATTGCAAAAAACACAGTTGATGGACAGAATGTAGAACAATGTCATACATTCACCCCAGTACAAGGATCTGGGCCTAAATCCATTGTTTTTTTTGCACTCCACACCACCCTGGGTTAGACACTGGCTATATGCAAATCAGCTCTGACCCTGTGCCTCATGGGAACAGTCCAGATGAACTACCAAGCCATGTCTTTCCCAGACCGGAATCAAGCATCCAATGACCGGTTTCTGGCTATCAGCCTTCATTCAGCCTGGATAGCTTGACTCCTGTGGTGTGGAGAGCCTGGGACTCACGTCTGATTATACCCAGCCCACTCGGGGTGAAAATTGCAAAAAACACAGTTGATGGACAGAATGTAGAACAATGTCATACATTCACCCCAGTACAAGGATCTGGGCCTAAATCCATCGGTTTTTTTGCACTCCACACCACCCTGGGTTAGACACTGGCTATATGCAAATCAGCTCTGACCCTGTGCCTCATGGGAACAGTCCAGTCCGAACTACCAAGCCATGTCTTTCCCAGACCGGAATCAAGCATCCAAGTACCGGTTTCTGGCTATCAGCCTTCATTCAGCCTGGATAGCTTGACTCCAGTGGTGTGGAGAGCCTGGGACTCACGTCTGAGTATACCCAGCCCACTCGGGGTGAAAATTGCAAAAAACACAGTTGATGGACAGCATGTAGAACAATGTCATACATTCACCCCAGTACAAGGATCTGGGCCTAAATCCATCGTTTTTTTTGCACTCCACACCACCCTGGGTTAGACACTGGCTATATGCAAATCAGCTCTGACCCTGTGCCTCATGGGAACAGTCCAGTCCGAACTACCAAGCCATGTCTTTCCCAGACCGGAATCAAGCATCCAAGGACCGGTTTCTGGCTATCAGCCTTCATTCAGCCTGGATAGCTTGACTCCAGTGGTGTGGAGAGCCTGGGACTCACGTCTGAGTATACCCAGCCCACTCGGGGTGAAAATTGCAAAAAACACAGTTGATGGACAGAATGTAGAACAATGTCGTACATTCACCCCAGTACAAGGATCTGGGCCTAAATCCATCGTTTTTTTGCACTCCACACCACCCTGGGTTAGACACTGGCTATATGCAAATCAGCTCTGACCCTGTGCCTCATGGGAACAGTCCAGTCCGAACTACCAAGCCATGTCTTTCCCAGACCGGAATCAAGCATCCAAGGACCGGTTTCTGGCTATCAGCCTTCATTCAGCCTGGATAGCTTGACTCCAGTGGTGTGGAGAGCCTGGGACTCACGTCTGAGTATACCCAGCCGACTCGGGGTGAAAATTGCAAAAAACACAGTTGATGGACAGAATGTAGAACAATGTCAATAATTCACCCCAGTACAAGGATCTATGCCTAAATCCATTGTTTTTTTGCACTCCACACCACCCTGGGTTAGACACAGGCTATATGCAAATCAGCTCTGACCCTGTGCCTCATGGGAACAGTCCAGTCCGAACTACCAAGCCATGTCTTTCCCAGACCAGAATCAAGCATCCAAGGACCGGTTTCTGGCTATCAGCCTTCATTCAGCCTGGATAGCTTGACTCCAGTGGTGTGGAGAGCCTGGGACTCACGTCTGAGTATACCCAGCCCACTTGGGGTGAAAATTGCAAAAAACACAGTTGATGGACAGAATGTAGAACAATGTCATACATTCACCCCAGTACAAGGATCTGGGCCTAAATCCATCGTTTTTTTTGCACTCCACACCACCCTGGGTTAGACACTGGCTATATGCAAATCAGCTCTGACCCTGTGCCTCATGGGAACAGTCCAGTCCGAACTACCAAGCCATGTCTTTCCCAGACCGGAATCAAGCATCCAAGGACCGGGTTCTGGCTATCAGCCTTCATTCAGCCTGGATAGCTTGACTCCAGTGGTGTGGAGAGCCTGGGACTCACGTCTGAGTATACCCAGCCGACTCGGGGTGAAAATTGCAAAAAACACAGTTGATGGACAGAATTTAAAACAATGTCATACATTCACCCCAGTACAAGGATCTAGGCCTAAATCCATCGGTTTTTTTGCACTCCACACCACCCTGGGTTAGACACTGGCTATATGCAAATCAGCTCTGACCCTGTGCCTCATGGGAACAGTCCAGTCCGAACTACCAAGCCATGTCTTTCCCAGACCAGACTCAAGCATCCAAGGACCGGTTTCTGGCTATCAGCCTTCATTCAGCCTGGATAGCTTGACTCCAGTGGTGTGGACAGCCTGGGGCTCACGTCTGAGTATACCCAGCCCACTCGGGGTGAAAATTGCAAAAAACACAGTTGATGGACAGAATGTAGAACAATGTCATACATTCACCCCAGTACAAAGAACTGGGCCTAAATCCATCGGTTTTATTGCACTCCACACCACCCTGGGTTAGACACTGGCTATATGCAAATCAGCTCTGACCCTGTGCCTCATGGGAACAGTCCAGACGAACTACCAAGCCATGTCTTTCCCAGACCGGAATCAAGCATCCAATGACCAGTTTCTGGCTATCAGCCTTCATTCAGCCTGGATAGCTTGACTCCAGTGGTGTGGAGAGCCTGGGACTCACGTCTGATTATACCCAGCCCACTCGGGGTGAAAATTGCAAAAAACACAGTTGATGGACAGAATGTAGAACAATGTCATACATTCACCCCAGTACAAGGATCTGGGCCTAAATCCATCGTTTTTTTGCACTCCACACCACCCTGGGTTAGACACTGGCTATATGCAAATCAGCTCTGACCCTGTGCCTCATGGGAACAGTCCAGTCCGAACTACCAAGCCATGTCTTTCCCAGACCGGAATCAAGCATCCAAGGACCGGTTTCTGGCTATCAGCCTTCATTCAGCCTGGATAGCTTGACTCCAGTGGTGTGGAGAGCTTGGGACTCACGTCTGAGTATACCCAGCCCACTCGGGGTGAAAATTGCAAAAAACACAGTTGATGGACAGCATGTAGAACAATGTCATACATTCACCCCAGTACAAGCATCTGGGCCTAAATCCATCGGTTTTTTTGCACTCCACACCACCCTGGGTTAGACACTGGCTATATGCAAATCAGCTCTGACCCTGTGCCTCATGGGAACAGTCCAGTCCGAACTACCAAGCCATGTCTTTCCCAGACCGGAATCAAGCATCCAAGGACCGGTTTCTGGCTATCAGCCTTCATTCAGCCTGGATAGCTTGACTCCAGTGGTGTGGAGAGCCTGGGACTCACGTCTGAGTATACCCAGCCCACTCGGGGTGAAAATTGCAAAAAACACAGTTGATGGACAGAATGTAGAACAATGTCGTACATTCACCCCAGTACAAGGATCTGGGCCTAAATCCATCGGTTTTTTTGCACTCCACACCACCCTGGGTTAGACACTGGCTATATGCAAATCAGCTCTGACCCTGTGCCTCATGGGAACAGTCCAGTCCGAACTACCAAGCCATGTCTTTCCCAGACCGGAATCAAGCATCCAAGGACCGGTTTCTGGCTATCAGCCTTCATTCAGCCTGGATAGCTTGACTCCAGTGGTGTGGAGAGCCTGGGACTCACGTCTGAGTATACCCAGCCCACTCGGGGTGAAAATTGCAAAAAACACAGTTGATGGACAGAATGTAGAACAATGTCATACATTCACCCCAATACAAGGATCTGGGCCTAAATCCATTGTTTTTTTTGCACTCCACACCACCCTGGGTTAGACACTGGCTATATGCAAATCAGCTCTGACCCTGTGCCTCATGGGAACAGTCCAGTCCGAACTACCAAGCCATGTCTTTCCCAGACCGGAATCAAGCATCCAAGGACCGGTTTCTGGCTATCAGCCTTCATTCAGCCTGGATAGCTTGACTCCAGTGGTGTGGAGAGCCTGGGACTCACGTCTGAGTATACCCAGCCCACACGGGGTGAAAATTGCAAAAAACACAGTTGATGGACAGAATGTAGAACAATGTCATACATTCACCCCAGTACAAGGATCTGAGCCTAAATCCATCGTTTTTTTGCACTCCACACCACCCTGGGTTAGACACTGGCTATATGCAAATCAGCTCTGACCCTGTGCCTCATGGGAACAGTCCAGTCCGAACTACCAAGCCATGTCTTTCCCAGACCGGAATCAAGCATCCAAGGACCGGTTTCTGGCTATCAGCCTTCATTCATCCTGGATAGCTTGACTCCAGTGGTGTGGAGAGCCTGGGACTCACGTCTGAGTATACCCAGCCCACTCTGGGTGAAAATTGCAAAAAACACAGTTGATGGACAGAATGTAGAACAATGTCATACATTCACCCCAGTACAAGGATCTGGGCCTAAATCCATCGTTTTTTTTGCACTCCACACCACCCTGGGTTAGACACTGGCTATATGCAAATCAGCTCTGACCCTGTGCCTCATGGGAACAGTCCAGTCCGAACTACCAAGCCATGTCTTTCCCAGACCAGAATCAAGCATCCAAGGACCGGTTTCTGGCTATCAGCCTTCATTCAGCCTGGATAGCTTGACTCCAGTGGTGTGGAGAGCCTGGGACTCACGTCTGAGTATACCCAGCCCACTCGGGGTGAAAATTGCAAAAACACAGTTGATGTACAGAATGTAGAACAATGTCATACATTCACCCCAGTACAAGGATCTGGGCCTAAATCCATCATTTTTTTTGTACTCCACACCACCCTGGGTTAGACACTGGCTATATGCAAATCAGCTCTGACCCTGTGCCTCATGGGAACAGTCCAGTCTGAACTACCAAGCCATGTTTTTCCCAGACCGGAATCAAGCATCCAAGGACCGGTTTCTGGCTATCAGCCTTTATTCAGCCTGGATAGCTTGACTCCAGTGGTGTGGAGAGCCTGGGACTCACGTCTTAGTATACCCAGCCCACTCGGGGTGAAAATTGCAAAAAACACAGTTGATGGACAGAATGTAGAACAATGTCATACATTCACCCCAGTACAAGGATCTGGGCCTAAATCCATCGTTTTTTTGCACTCCACACCACCCTGGGTTAGACACTGGCTATATGCAAATCAGCTCTGACCCTGTGCCTCATGGGAACAGTCCAGTCCGAACTACCAAGCCATGTCTTTCCCAGACCGGAATCAAGCATCCAAGGACCGGTTTCTGGCTATCAGCCTTCATTCAGCCTGGATAGCTTGACTCCAGTGGTGTGGAGAGCCTGGGACTCACGTCTGAGTATACCCAGCCCACTCGGGGTGAAAATTGCAAAAAACACAGTTGATGGACAGAATGTAGAACAATGTCATACATTCACCCCAGTACAAGGATCTGGGCCTAAATCCATCGTTTTTTTGCACTCCACACCACCCTGGGTTAGACACTGGCTATATGCAAATCTGCTCTGACCCTGTGCCTCATGGGAACAGTCCAGTCCGAACTACCAAGCCATGTCTTTCCCAGACCGGAATCAAGCATCCAAGAACCGGTTTCTGGCTATCAGCCTTCATTCAGCCTGGATAGCTTGACTCCAGTGGTGTGGAGAGCCTGGGACTCAGGTCTGAGTATACCCAGCCCACTCGGGGTAAAAATTGCAAAAAACACAGTTGATGGACAGAATGTAGAACAATGTCATACATTCACCCCAATACAAGGATCTGGGCCTAAATCCATCTTTTTTTTTGCACTCCACACCACCCTGGGTTAGACACTGGCTATATGCAAATCAGCTCTGACCCTGTGCCTCATGGGAACAGTCCAGTCCGAACTACCAAGCCATGTCTTTCCCAGACCGGAATCAAGCATCCAAGGACCGGTTTCTGGCTATCAGCCTTCATTCAGCCTGGATAGCTTGACTCCAGTGGTGTGGAGAGCCTGGGACTCACGTCTGAGTATACCCAGCCGACTCGGGGTGAAAATTGCAAAAAACACAGTTGATGGACAGAATGTAAAACAATGTCATACATTCACCCCAGTACAAGGATCTAGGCCTAAATCCATCGGTTTTTTTGCACTCCACACCACCCTGGGTTAGACACTGGCTATATGCAAATCAGCTCTGACCCTGTGCCTCATGGGAACAGTCCAGTCCGAACTACCAAGCCATGTCTTTCCCAGACCGGAATTAAGCATCCAAGGACCGGTTTCTGGCTATCAGCCTTCATTCAGCCTGGATAGCTTGACTCCAGTGGTGTGGAGAGCCTGGGGCTCACGTCTGAGTATACCCAGCCCACTCGGGGTGAAAATTGCAAAAAACACAGTTGATGGACAGAATGTAGAACAATGTCATACATTCACCCCAGTACAAGGATCTGGGCCTAAATTCATCGTTTTTTTTGCACTCCACACCACCCTGGGTTAGACACTGGCTATATGCAAATCAGCTCTGACCCTGTGCCTCATGGGAACAGTCCAGTCCGAACTACCAAGCCATGTCTTTCCCAGACCGGAATCAAGCATCCAAGGACCGGTTTCTGGCTATCAGCCTTCATTCAGCCTGGATAGCTTGACTCCAGTGGTGTGGAGAGCCTGGGACTCACGTCTGAGTATACCCAGCCCACTCGGGGTGAAAATTGCAAAAACACAGTTGATGGACAGAATGTAGAACAATGTCATACATTCACCCCAGTACAAGGATCTGGGCCTAAATCCATCATTTTTTTTTGTACTCCACACCACCCTGGGTTAGACACTGGCTATATGCAAATCAGCTCTGACCCTGTGCCTCATGGGAACAGTCCAGTCTGAACTACCAAGCCATGTTTTTCCCAGACCGGAATCAAGCATCCAAGGACCGGTTTCTGGCTATCAGCCTTTATTCAGCCTGGATAGCTTGACTCCAGTGGTGTGGAGAGCCTGGGACTCACGTCTTAGTATACCCAGCCCACTCGGGGTGAAAATTGCAAAAAACACAGTTGATGGACAGAATGTAGAACAATGTCATACATTCACCCCAGTACAAGGATCTGGGCCTAAATCCATCGTTTTTTTGCACTCCACACCACCCTGGGTTAGACACTGGCTATATGCAAATCAGCTCTGACCCTGTGCCTCATGGGAACAGTCCAGTCCGAACTACCAAGCCATGTCTTTCCCAGACCGGAATCAAGCATCCAAGGACCGGTTTCTGGCTATCAGCCTTCATTCAGCCTGGATAGCTTGACTCCAGTGGTGTGGAGAGCCTGGGACTCACGTCTGAGTATACCCAGCCCACTCGAGGTGAAAATTGCAAAAAACACAGTTGATGGACAGAATGTAGAACAATGTCATACATTCACCCCAGTACAAGGATCTGGGCCTAAATCCATCGTTTTTTTGCACTCCACACCACCCTGGGTTAGACACTGGCTATATGCAAATCTGCTCTGACCCTGTGCCTCATGGGAACAGTCCAGTCCGAACTACCAAGCCATGTCTTTCCCAGACCGGAATCAAGCATCCAAGAACCGGTTTCTGGCTATCAGCCTTCATTCAGCCTGGATAGCTTGACTCCAGTGGTGTGGAGAGCCTGGGACTCAGGTCTGAGTATACCCAGCCCACTCGGGGTAAAAATTGCAAAAAACACAGTTGATGGACAGAATGTAGAACAATGTCATACATTCACCCCAATACAAGGATCTGGGCCTAAATCCATCTTTTTTTTTGCACTCCACACCACCCTGGGTTAGACACTGGCTATATGCAAATCAGCTCTGACCCTGTGCCTCATGGGAACAGTCCAGTCCGAACTACCAAGCCATGTCTTTCCCAGACCGGAATCAAGCATCCAAGGACCGGTTTCCGGCTATCAGCCTTCATTCAGCCTGGATAGCTTGACTCCAGTGGTGTGGAGAGCCTGGGACTCACGTCTGAGTATACCCAGCCGACTCGGGGTGAAAATTGCAAAAAACACAGTTGATGGACAGAATGTAAAACAATGTCATACATTCACCCCAGTACAAGGATCTAGGCCTAAATCCATCGTTTTTTTTGCACTCCACACCACCCTGGGTTAGACACTGGCTATATGTAAATCAGCTCTGACCCTGTGCCTCATGGGAACAGTCCAGTCCGAACTACCAAGCAATGTCTTTCCAAGACCGGAATTAAGCATCCAAGGACCGGTTTCTGGCTATCAGCCTTCATTCAGCCTGGATAGCTTGACTCCAGTGGTGTGGAGAGCCTGGGGCTCACGTCTGAGTATACCCAGCCCACTCGGGGTGAAAATTGCAAAAAACACAGTTGATGGACAGAATGTAGAACAATGTCATACATTCACCCCAGTACAAGGATCTGGGCCTAAATTCATCGTTTTTTTTGCACTCCACACCACCCTGGGTTAGACACTGGCTATATGCAAATCAGCTCTGACCCTGTGCCTCATGGGAACAGTCCAGTCCGAACTACCAAGCCATGTCTTTCCCAGACCGGAATCAAGCATCCAAGGACCGGTTTCTGGCTATCAGCCTTCATTCAGCCTGGATAGCTTGACTCCAGTGGTGTGGAGAGCCTGGGACTCACGTCTGAGTATACCCAGCCCACTCGGGGTGAAAATTGCAAAAACACAGTTGATGGACAGAATGTAGAACAATGTCATACATTCACCCCAGTACAAGGATCTGGGCCTAAATCCATCGTTTTTTTTGTACGCCACACCACCCTGGGTTAGACACTGGCTATATGCAAATCAGCTCTGACCCTGTGCCTCATGGGAACAGTCCAGTCCGAACTACCAAGCTATGTCTTTCCCAGACCGCAATCAAGCATCCAAGAACCGGTTTCTGGCTATCAGCCTTCATTCAGCCTGGATAGCTTGATTCCAGTGGTGTGGAGAGCCTGGGACTCACGTCTGTGTATACCCAGCCCACTCGGGGTGAAAATTGCAAAAAACACAGTTGATGGACAGAATGTAGAACAATGTCATACATTCACCCCAGTACAAGGATCTGGGCCTAAATCCATCGGTTTTTTTGCACTCCACACCACCCTGGGTTAGACACTGGCTATATGCAAATCAGCTCTGACCCTGTGCCTCATGGGAACAGTCCAGTCCGAACTACCAAGCCATGTCTTTCCCAGACCGGAATAAAGCATCCAAGGACCGGTTTCTGGCTATCAGCCTTCATTCAGCCTGGATAGCTTGACTCCAGTGGTGTGGAGAGCCTGGGACTCACGTCTGAGTATACCCAGCCCACTCGGGGTGAAAATTGCAAAAAACACAGTTGATGGACAGAATGTAGAACAATGTCATACATTCACCCCAGTACAAGGATCTGGGCCTAAATCCATCGTTTTTTTTGCACTCCACACCACCCTGGGTTAGACACTGGCTATATGCAAATCAGCTCTGACCCTGTGCCTCATGGGAACAGTCCAGTCCGAACTACCAAGCCATGTCTTTCCCAGACCGGAATCAAGCATCCAAGGACCGGTTTCTGGCTATCAGCCTTCATTCAGCCTGGATAGCTTGACTCCAGTGGTGTGGAGAGCCTGGGACTCACGTCTGAGTATACCCAGCCCACTCGGGGTGAAAATTGCAAAAACACAGTTGATGGACAGAATGTAGAACAATGTCATACATTCACCCCAGTACAAGGATCTGGGCCTAAATCCATCGGTTTTTTTGTACGCCACACCACCCTGGGTTAGACACTGGCTATATGCAAATCAGCTCTGACCCTGTGCCTCATGGGAACAGTCCAGTCCGAACTACCAAGCTATGTCTTTCCCAGACCGCAATCAAGCATCCAAGAACCGGTTTCTGGCTATCAGCCTTCATTCAGCCTGGATAGCTTGATTCCAGTGGTGTGGAGAGCCTGGGACTCACGTCTGTGTATACCCAGCCCATTCGGGGTGAAAATTGCAAAAAACACAGTTGATGGACAGAATGTAGAACAATGTCATACATTCACCCCAGTACAAGGATCTGGGCCTAAATCCATCGGTTTTTTTGCACTCCACACCACCCTGGGTTAGACACTGGCTATATGCAAATCAGCTCTGACCCTGTGCCTCATGGGAACAGTCCAGACGAACTACCAAGCCATGTCTTTCCCAGTCCGGAATCAAGCATCCAATGACCGGTTTCTGGCTATCAGCCTTCATTCAGCCTGGATAGCTTGACTCCAGTGGTGTGGAGAGCCTGGGACTCACGTCTGATTATACCCAGCCCACTCTGGGTGAAAATTGCAAAAAACACAGTTGATGGACAGAATGTAGAACAATGTCATACATTCACCCCAGTACAAGGATCTGGGCCTAAATCCATCGTTTTTTTTGCACTCCACACCACCCTGGGTTAGACACTGGCTATATGCAAATCAGCTCTGACCCTGTGCCTCATGGGAACAGTCCAGTCCGAACTACCAAGCCATGTCTTTCCCAGACCGGAATCAAGCATCCAAGGACCGGTTTCTGGCTATCAGCCTTCATTCAGCCTGGATAGCTTGACTCCAGTGGTGTGGAGAGCCTGGGACTCACGTCTGAGTATACCCAGCCTACTCGGGGTGAAAATTGCAAAAACACAGTTGATGGACAGAATGTAGAACAATGTCATACATTCACCCCAGTACAAGGATCTGGGCCTAAATCCATCGTTTTTTTTGTACGCCACTCCACCCTGGGTTAGACACTGGCTATATGCAAATCAGCTCTGACCCTGTGCCTCATGGGAACAGTCCAGTCCGAACTACCAAGCTATGTCTTTCCCAGACCGCAATCAAGCATCCAAGAACCGGTTTCTGGCTATCAGCCTTCATTCAGCCTGGATAGCTTGATTCCAGTGGTGTGGAGAGCCTTGGACTCACGTCTGAGTATACCCAGCCCACTCGGGGTGAAAATTGCAAAAAACACAGTTGATGGACAGAATGTAGAACAATGTCATACATTCACCCCAGTACAAGGATCTGGGCCTAAATCCATCGGTTTTTTTGCACTCCACACCACCCTGGGTTAGACACTGGCTATATGCAAATCAGCTCTGACCCTGTGCCTCATGGGAACAGTCCAGTCCGAACTAACAAGCCATGTCTTTCCCAGACCGGAATAAAGCATCCAAGGACCGGTTTCTGGCTATCAGCCTTCATTCAGCCTGGATAGCTTGACTCCAGTGGTGTGGAGAGCCTGGGACTCACGTCTGAGTATACCCAGCCCACTCGGGGTGAAAATTGCAAAAAACACAGTTGATGGACAGAATGTAGAACAATGTCATACATTCACCCCAGTACAAGGATCTGGGCCTAAATCCATCGTTTTTTTGCACTCCACACCACCCTGGGTTAGACACTGGCTATATGCAAATCAGCTCTGACCCTGTGCCTCATGGGAACAGTCCAGTCCGAACTACCAAGCCATGTCTTTCCCAGACCGGAATCAAGCATCCAAGGACCGGTTTCTGGCTATCAGCCTTCCTTCAGCCTGGATAGCTTGACTCCAGTGGTGTGGAGAGCCTGGGACTCACGTCTGAGTATACCCAGCCCACTCGGGGTGAAAATTGCAAAAAACACAGTTGATGGACAGAATGTAGAACAATGTCATACATTCACCCCAGTACAAGGATCTGAGCCTAAATCCATCGTTTTTTTGCACTCCACACCACCCTGGGTTAGACACTGGCTATATGCAAATCAGCTCTGACCCTGTGCCTCATGGGAACAGTCCAGTCCGAACTACCAAGCCATGTCTTTCCCAGACCGGAATCAAGCATCCAAGGACCGGTTTCTGGCTATCAGCCTTCATTCAGCCTGGATAGCTTGACTCCAGTGGTGTGGAGAGCCTGGGACTCACGTCTGAGTATACCCAGCCCACTCGGGGTGAAAATTGCAAAAAACACAGTTGATGTACAGAATGTAGAACAATGTCATACATTCACCCCAGTACAAGGATCTGGGCCTAAATCCATCGGATTTTTTTGCACTCCACACCACCCTGGGTTAGACACTGGCTATATGCAAATCAGCTCTGACCCTGTGCCTCATGGGAACAGTCCAGTCCGAACTACCAAGCCATGTCTTTCCCAGACCGGAATCAAGCATCCAAGGACCGGTTTCTGGCTATCAGCCTTCATTCAGCCTGGATAGCTTGACTCCAGTGGTGTGAAGAGCCTGGGACTCACGTCTGAGTATACCCAGCCCACTCGGGGTGAAAATTGCAAAAACACAGTTGATGGACAGAATGTAGAACAATGTCATACATTCACCCCAGTACAAGGATCTGGGCCTAAATCCATCGTTTTTTTGTACGCCACACCACCCTGGGTTAGACACTGGCTATATGCAAATCAGCTCTGACCCTGTGCCTCATGGGAACAGTCCAGTCCGAACTACCAAGCTATGTCTTTCCCAGACCGCAATCAAGCATCCAAGAACCGGTTTCTGGCTATCAGCCTTCATTCAGCCTGGATAGCTTGATTCCAGTGGTGTGGAGAGCCTGGGACTCACGTCTGAGTATACCCAGCCCACTCGGGTGAAAATTTCAAAAAACACAGTTGATGGACAGAATGTAGAACAATGTCATACATTCACCCCAGTACAAGGATCTGGGCCTAAATCCATCGGTTTTTTTGCACTCCACACCACCCTGGGTTAGACACTGGCTATATGCAAATCAGCTCTGACCCTGTGCCTCATGGGAACAGTCCAGTCCGAACTACCAAGCCATGTCTTTCCCAGACCGGAATCAAGCATCCAAGGACCGGTTTCTGGCTATCAGCCTTCATTCAGCCTGGATAGCTTGACTCCAGTGGTGTGGAGAGCCTGGGACTCACGTCTGAGTATACCCAGCCCACTCGGGGTGAAAATTGCAAAAAACACAGTTGATGGACAGAATGTAGAACAATGTCATACATTCACCCCAGTACAAGGATCTGGGCCTAAATCCATCGTTTTTTTGCACTCCACACCACCCTGGGTTAGACACTGGCTATATGCAAATCAGCTCTGACCCTGTGTCTCATGGGAACAGTCCAGTCCGAACTACCAAGCCATGTCTTTCCCAGACCGGAATCAAGCATCCAAGGACCGGTTTCTGGCTATCAGCCTTCATTCAGCCTGGATAGCTTGACTCCAGTGGTGTGGAGAGCCTGGGACTCACGTCTGAGTATACCCAGCCGACTCGGGGTGAAAATTGCAAAAAACACAGTTGATGGACAGAATGTAGAACAATGTCAATAATTCACCCCAGTACAAGGATCTAGGCCTACATCCATCGTTTTTTTGCACTCCACACCACCCTGGGTTAGACACTGGCTATATGCAAACCAGCTCTGACCCTGTGCCTCATGGGAACAGTCCAGTCCGAACTACCAAGCTATGTCTTTCCCAGACCGCAATCAAGCATCCAAGAACCGGTTTCTAGCTATCAGCCTTCATTCAGCCTGGATAGCTTGATTCCAGTGGTGTGGAGAGCCTGGGACTCACGTCTGAGTATACCCAGCCCACTCGGGGTGAAAATTGCAAAAAACACAGTTGATGGACAGAATGTAGAACAATGTCATACATTCACCCCAGTACAAGGATCTGGGTCTAAATCCATCGGTTTTTTTGCACTCCACACCACCCTGGGTTAGACACTGGCTATATGCAAATCAGCTCGGACCCTGTGCCTCATGGGAACAGTCCAGTCCGAACTACCAAGCCATGTCTTTCCCAGACCGGAATCAAGCATTCAAGGACCGGTTTCTGGCTATCAGCCTTCATTCAGCCTGGATAGCTTGACTCCAGTGTTGTGGAGAGCCTGGGACTCACGTCTGAGTATACCCAGCCCACTCGGGGTGAAAATTGCAAAAAACACAGTTGATGGACAGAATGTAGAACAATGTCATACATTCACCCCAGTACAAGGATCTGGGCCTAAATCCATTGTTTTTTTTGCACTCCACACCACCCTGGGTTAGACACTGGCTATATGCAAATCAGCTCTGACCCTGTGCCTCATGGGAACAGTCCAGTCCGAACTACCAAGCCATGTCTTTCCCAGACCGGAATCAAGCATCCTAGGACCGGTTTCTGGCTATCAGCCTTCATTCAGCCTGGATAGCTTGACTCCAGTGGTGTGGAGAGCCTGGGACTCACGTCTGAGTATACCCAGCCCACTCTGGGTGAAAATTGCAAAAAACACAGTTGATGGACAGAATGTAGAACAATGTCATACATTCACCCCAGTACAAGGATCTGGGCCTAAATCCATCGGTTTTTTTGCACTCCACACCACCCTGGGTTAGACACTGGCTATATGCAAATCAGCTCTGACCCTGTGCCTCATGGGAACAGTCCAGTCCGAACTACCAAGCCATGTCTTTCCCAGACCGGAATCAAGCATTCAAGGACCGGTTTCTGGCTATCAGCCTTCATTCAGCCTGGATAGCTTGACTCCAGTGGTGTGGAGAGCCTGGGACTCACGTCTGAGTATACCCAGCCCACTCGGGGTGAAAATTGCAAAAAACACAGTTGATGGACAGAATGTAGAACAATGTCATACATTCACCCCAGTACAAGGATCTGGGCCTAAATCCATTGTTTTTTTTGCACTCCACACCACCCTGGGTTAGACACTGGCTATATGCAAATCAGCTCTGACCCTGTGCCTCATGGGAACAGTCCAGTCCGAACTACCAAGCCATGTCTTTCCCAGACCGGAATCAAGCATCCTAGGACCGGTTTCTGGCTATCAGCCTTCATTCAGCCTGGATAGCTTGACTCCAGTGGTGTGGAGAGCCTGGGACTCACGTCTGAGTATACCCAGCCCACTCTGGGTGAAAATTGCAAAAAACACAGTTGATGGACAGAATGTAGAACAATGTCATACATTCACCCCAGTACAAGGATCTGGGCCTAAATCCATCGTTTTTTTTGCACTCCACACCACCCTGGGTTAGACACTGGCTATATGCAAATCAGCTCTGACCCTGTGCCTCATGGGAACAGTCCAGTCCGAACTACCAAGCCATGTCTTTCCCAGACCAGAATCAAGCATCCAAGGACCGGTTTCTGGCTATCAGCCTTCATTCAGCCTGGATAGCTTGACTCCAGTGGTGTGGAGAGCCTGGGACTCACGTCTGAGTATACCCAGCCCACTCGGGGTGAAAATTGCAAAAACACAGTTGATGTACAGAATGTAGAACAATGTCATACATTCACCCCAGTACAAGGATCTGGGCCTAAATCCATCGTTTTTTTTTGTACTCCACACCACCCTGGGTTAGACACTGGCTATATGCAAATCAGCTCCGACCCTGTGCCTCATGGGAACAGTCCAGTCTGAACTACCAAGCCATGTCTTTCCCAGACCGGAATCAAGCATCCAAGGACCGGTTTCTGGCTATCAGCCTTTATTCAGCCTGGATAACTTAACTCCAGTGGTGTGGAGAGCCTGGGACTCACGTCTTAGTATACCCAGCCCACTCGGGGTGAAAATTGCAAAAAACACAGTTGATGGACAGAATGTAGAACAATGTCATACATTCACCCCAGTACAAGGATCTGGGCCTAAATCCATCGTTTTTTTGCACTCCACACCACCCTGGGTTAGACACTGGCTATATGCAAATCAGCTCTGACCCTGTGCCTCATGGGAACAGTCCAGTCCGAACTACCAAGCCATGTCTTTCCCAGACCGGAATCAAGCATCCAAGGACCGGTTTCTGGCTATCAGCCTTCATTCAGCCTGGATAGCTTGACTCCAGTGGTGTGGAGAGCCTGGGACTCACGTCTGAGTATACCCAGCCCACTCGGGGTGAAAATTGCAAAAAACACAGTTGATGGACAGAATGTAGAACAATGTCATACATTCACCCCAGTACAAGGATCTGGGCCTAAATCCATCGTTTTTTTGCACTCCACACCACCCTGGGTTAGACACTGGCTATATGCAAATCTGCTCTGACCCTGTGCCTCATGGGAACAGTCCAGTCCGAACTACCAAGCCATGTCCTTCCCAGACCGGAATCAAGCATCCAAGGACCGGTTTCTGGCTATCAGCCTTCATTCAGCCTGGATAGCTTGACTCCAGTGGTGTGGAGAGCCTGGGACTCAGGTCTGAGTATACCCAGCCCACTCGGGGTAAAAATTGCAAAAAACACAGTTGATGGACAGAATGTAGAACAATGTCATACATTCACCCCAATACAAGGATCTGGGCCTAAATCCATCTTTTTTTTGCACTCCACACCACCCTGGGTTAGACACTGGCTATATGCAAATCAGCTCTGACCCTGTGCCTCATGGGAACAGTCCAGTCCGAACTACCAAGCCATGTCTTTCCCAGACCGGAATCAAGCATCCAAGGACCGGTTTCTGGCTATCAGCCTTCATTCAGCCTGGATAGCTTGACTCCAGTGGTGTGTAGAGCCTGGGACTCACGTCTGAGTATACCCAGCCGACTCGGGGTGAAAATTGCAAAAAACACAGTTGATGGACAGAATTTAAAACAATGTCATACATTCACCCCAGTACAAGGATCTAGGCCTAAATCCATCGTTTTTTTTGCACTCCACACCACCCTGGGTTAGACACTGGCTATATGCAAATCAGCTCTGACCCTGTGCCTCATGGGAACAGTCCAGTCCGAACTACCAAGCCATGTCTTTCCCAGACCGGAATTAAGCATCCAAGAACCGGTTTCTGGCTATCAGCCTTCATTCAGCCTGGATAGCTTGACTCCAGTGGTGTGGAGAGCCTGGGGCTCACGTCTGAGTATACCCAGCCCACTCGGGGTGAAAATTGCAAAAAACACAGTTGATGGACAGAATGTAGAACAATGTCATACATTCACCCCAGTACAAAGAACTGGGCCTAAATCCATTGTTTTTTTTGCACTCCACACCACCCTGGGTTAGACACTGGCTATATGCGAATCAGCTCTGACCCTGTGCCTCATGGGAACAGTCCAGTCCGAACTACCAAGCCATGTCTTTCCCAGACCGGAATCAAGCATCCAAGGACCGGTTTCTGGCTATCAGCCTTCATTCAGCCTGGAGAACTTGACTCCAGTGGTGTGGAGAGCCTGGGACTCACGTCTGAGTATACCCAGCCCACTCGGGGTGAAAATTGCAAAAAACACAGTTGATGGACAGCATGTAGAACAATGTCATACATTCACCCCAGTACAAGGATCTGGGCCTAAATCCATCGTTTTTTTTGCACTCCACACCACCCTGGGTTAGACACTGGCTATATGCAAATCAGCTCTGACCCTGTGCCTCATGGGAACAGTCCAGTCCGAACTACCAAGCCATGTCTTTCCCAGACCGGAATTAAGCATCCAAGAACCGGTTTCTGGCTATCAGCCTTCATTCAGCCTGGATAGCTTGACTCCAGTGGTGTGGAGAGCCTGGGACTCACGTCTGAGTATACCCAGCCCACTCGGGGTGAAAATTGCAAAAACACAGTTGATGTACAGAATGTAGAACAATGTCATACATTCACCCCAGTACAAGGATCTGGGCCTAAATCCATCGTTTTTTTTTGTACTCCACACCACCCTGGGTTAGACACTGGCTATATGCAAATCAGCTCCGACCCTGTGCCTCATGGGAACAGTCCAGTCTGAACTACCAAGCCATGTCTTTCCCAGACCGGAATCAAGCATCCAAGGACCGGTTTCTGGCTATCAGCCTTTATTCAGCCTGGATAGCTTAACTCCAGTGGTGTGGAGAGCCTGGGACTCACGTCTTAGTATACCCAGCCCACTCGGGGTGAAAATTGCAAAAAACACAGTTGATGGACAGAATGTAGAACAATGTCATACATTCACCCCAGTACAAGGATCTGGGCCTAAATCCATCGTTTTTTTGCACTCCACACCACCCTGGGTTAGACACTGGCTATATGCAAATCAGCTCTGACCCTGTGCCTCATGGGAACAGTCCAGTCCGAACTACCAAGCCATGTCTTTCCCAGACCGGAATCAAGCATCCAAGGACCGGTTTCTGGCTATCAGCCTTCATTCAGCCTGGATAGCTTGACTCCAGTGGTGTGGAGAGCCTGGGACTCACGTCTGAGTATACCCAGCCCACTCGGGGTGAAAATTGCAAAAAACACAGTTGATGGACAGAATGTAGAACAATGTCATACATTCACCCCAGTACAAGGATCTGGGCCTAAATCCATCGGTTTTTTGCACTCCACACCACCCTGGGTTAGACACTGGCTATATGCAAATCTGCTCTGACCCTGTGCCTCATGGGAACAGTCCAGTCCGAACTACCAAGCCATGTCTTTCCCAGACCGGAATCAAGCATCCAAGGACCGGTTTCTGGCTATCAGCCTTCATTCAGCCTGGATAGCTTGACTCCAGTGGTGTGGAGAGCCTGGGACTCAGGTCTGAGTATACCCAGCCCACTCGGGGTAAAAATTGCAAAAAACACAGTTGATGGACAGAATGTAGAACAATGTCATACATTCACCCCAATACAAGGATCTGGGCCTAAATCCATCTTTTTTTTGCACTCCACACCACCCTGGGTTAGACACTGGCTATATGCAAATCAGCTCTGACCCTGTGCCTCATGGGAACAGTCCAGTCCGAACTACCAAGCCATGTCTTTCCCAGACCGGAATCAAGCATCCAAGGACCGGTTTCTGGCTATCAGCCTTCATTCAGCCTGGATAGCTTGACTCCAGTGGTGTGGAGAGCCTGGGACTCACGTCTGAGTATACCCAGCCGACTCGGGGTGAAAATTGCAAAAAACACAGTTGATGGACAGAATTTAAAACAATGTCATACATTCACCCCAGTACAAGGATCTAGGCCTAAATCCATCGTTTTTTTTGCACTCCACACCACCCTGGGTTAGACACTGGCTATATGCAAATCAGCTCTGACCCTGTGCCTCATGGGAACAGTCCAGTCCGAACTACCAAGCCATGTCTTTCCCAGACCGGAATTAAGCATCCAAGAACCGGTTTCTGGCTATCAGCCTTCATTCAGCCTGGATAGCTTGACTCCAGTGGTGTGGAGAGCCTGGGGCTCACGTCTGAGTATACCCAGCCCACTCGGGGTGAAAATTGCAAAAAACACAGTTGATGGACAGAATGTAGAACAATGTCATACATTCACCCCAGTACAAAGAACTGGGCCTAAATCCATTGTTTTTTTTGCACTCCACACCACCCTGGGTTAGACACTGGCTATATGCGAATCAGCTCTGACCCTGTGCCTCATGGGAACAGTCCAGTCCGAACTACCAAGCCATGTCTTTCCCAGACCGGAATCAAGCATCCAAGGACCGGTTTCTGGCTATCAGCCTTCATTCAGCCTGGAGAACTTGACTCCAGTGGTGTGGAGAGCCTGGGACTCACGTCTGAGTATACCCAGCCCACTCGGGGTGAAAATTGCAAAAAACACAGTTGATGGACAGCATGTAGAACAATGTCATACATTCACCCCAGTACAAGGATCTGGGCCTAAATCCATCGTTTTTTTTGCACTCCACACCACCCTGGGTTAGACACTGGCTATATGCAAATCAGCTCTGACCCTGTGCCTCATGGGAACAGTCCAGTCCGAACTACCAAGCCATGTCTTTCCCAGACCGGAATCAAGCATCCAAGGACCGGTTTCTGGCTATCAGCCTTCATTCAGCCTGGATAGCTTGACTCCAGTGGTGTGGAGAGCCTGGGACTCACGTCTGAGTATACCCAGCCGACTCGGGGTGAAAATTGCAAAAAACACAGTTGATGGACAGAATGTAGAACAATGTCAATAATTCCCCCCAGTACAAGGATCTAGGCCTACATCCATCGTTTTTTTGCACTCCACACCACCCTGGGTTAGACACTGGCTATATGCAAATCAGCTCTGACCCTGTGCCTCATGGGAACAGTCCAGTCCGAACTACCAAGCTATGTCTTTCCCAGACCGCAATCAAGCATCCAAGAACCGGTTTCTGGCTATCAGCCTTCATTCAGCCTGGATAGCTTGATTCCAGTGGTGTGGAGAGCCTGGGACTCACGTCTGAGTATACCCAGCCCACTCGGGGTGAAAATTGCAAAAAACACAGTTGATGGACAGAATGTAGAACAATGTCATACATTCACCCCAGTACAAGGATCTGGGTCTAAATCCATCGTTTTTTTTGCACTCCACACCACCCTGGGTTAGACACTGGCTATATGCAAATCAGCTCTCACCCTGTGCCTCATGGGAACAGTCCAGTCCGAACTACCAAGCCATGTCTTTCCCAGACCGGAATCAAGCATCCAAGGACCGGTTTCTGGCTATCAGCCTTCATTCAGCCTGGATAGCTTGACTCCAGTGGTGTGGAGAGCCTGGGACTCACGTCTGAGTATACCCAGCCGACTCGGGGTGAAAATTGCAAAAAACACAGTTGATGGACAGAATGTAGAACAATGTCAATAATTCACCCCCGTACAAGGATCTAGGCCTACATCCATCATTTTTTTGCACTCCACACCACCCTGGGTTAGACACTGGCTATATGCAAATCAGCTCTGACCCTGTGCCTCATGGGAATAGTCCAGTCCGAACTACCAAGCTATGTCTTTCCCAGACCGCAATCAAGCATCCAAGAACCGGGTTCTGGCTATCAGCCTTCATTCAGCCTGGATAGCTTGATTCCAGTGGTGTGGAGAGCCTGGGACTCACGTCTGAGTATACCCAGCCCACTCGGGGTGAAAATTGCAAAAAACACAGTTGATGGACAGAATGTAGAACAATGTCATACATTCACCCCAGTACAAGGATCTGGGTCTAAATCCATCGGTTTTTTTGCACTCCACACCACCCTGGGTTAGACACTGGCTATATGCAAATCAGCTCGGACCCTGTGCCTCATGGGAACAGTCCAGTCCGAACTACCAAGCCATGTCTTTCCCAGACCGGAATCAAGCATCCAAGGACCGGTTTCTGGCTATCAGCCTTCATTCAGCCTGGATAGCTTGACTCAAGTGGTGTGGAGAGCCTGGGACTCACGTCTGAGTATACCCAGCCCACTCGGGGTGAAAATTGCAAAAAACACAGTTGATGGACAGAATGTAGAACAATGTCATACATTCACCCCAGTACAAGCATCTGGGCCTAAATCCATTGTTTTTTTTGCACTCCACACCACCCTGGGTTAGACACTGGCTATATGCAAATCAGCTCTGACCCTGTGCCTCATGGGAACAGTCCAGTCCGAACTACCAAGCCATGTCTTTCCCAGACCGGAATCAAGCATCCAAGGACCGGTTTCTGGCTATCAGCCTTCATTCAGCCTGGATAGCTTGACTCCAGTGGTGTGGAGAGCCTGGGACTCACGTCTGATTATACCCAGCCCACTCGGGGTGAAAATTGCAAAAACACAGTTGATGTACAGAATGTAGAACAATGTCATACATTCACCCCAGTACAAGGATCTGGGCCTAAATCCATCGTTTTTTTTTGTACTCCACACCACCCTGGGTTAGACACTGGCTATATGCAAATCAGCTCTGACCCTGTGCCTCATGGGAACAGTCCAGTCTGAACTACCAAGCCATGTCTTTCCCAGACCGGAATCAAGCATCCAAGGACCGGTTTCTGGCTATCAGCCTTTATTCAGCCTGGATAGCTTGACTCCAGTGGTGTGGAGAGCCTGGGACTCACGTCTTAGTATACCCAGCCCACTCGGGGTGAAAATTGCAAAAAACACAGTTGATGGACAGAATGTAGAACAATGTCATACATTCACCCCAGTACAAGGATCTGGGCCTAAATCCATCGTTTTTTTGCACTCCACACCACCCTGGGTTAGACACTGGCTATATGCAAATCAGCTCTGACCCTGTGCCTCATGGGAACAGTCCAGTCCGAACTACCAAGCCATGTCTTTCCCAGACCGGAATCAAGCATCCAAGGACCGGTTTCTGGCTATCAGCCTTCATTCAGCCTGGATAGCTTGACTCCAGTGGTGTGGAGAGCCTGGGACTCACGTCTGAGTATACCCAGCCCACTCGGGGTGAAAATTGCAAAAAACACAGTTGATGGACAGAATGTAGAACAATGTCATACATTCACCCCAGTACAAGGATCTGGGCCTAAATCCATCGTTTTTTTGCACTCCACACCACCCTGGGTTAGACACTGGCTATATGCAGATCAGCTCTGACCCTGTGCCTCATGGGAACAGTCCAGTCCGAACTACCAAGCCATGTCTTTCCCAGACCGGAATTAAGCATCCAAGGACCGGTTTCTGGCTATCAGCCTTCATTCAGCCTGGATAGCTTGACTCCAGTGGTGTGGAGAGCCTGGGACTCACGTCTGAGTATACCCAGCCGACTCGGGGTGAAAATTGCAAAAAACACAGTTGATGGACAGAATGTAAAACAATGTCATACATTCACCCCAGTACAAGGATCTAGGCCTAAATCCATCGTTTTTTTTGCACTCCACACCACCCTGGGTTAGACACTGGCTATATGCAAATCAGCTCTGACCCTGTGCCTCATGGGAACAGTCCAGACGAACTACCAAGCCATGTCTTTCCCAGACCGGAATCAAGCATCCAATGACCGGTTTCTGGCTATCAGCCTTCATTCAGCCTGGATAGCTTGACTCCAGTGGTGTGGAGAGCCTGGGACTCACGTCTGAGTATACCCAGCCCACTCGGGGTGAAAATTGCAAAAAACACAGTTGATGGACAGAATGTAGAACAATGTCGTACATTCACCCCAGTACAAGGATCTGGGCCTAAATCCATCGGTTTTTTTGCACTCCACACCACCCTGGGTTAGACACTGGCTATATGCAAATCAGCTCTGACCCTGTGCCTCATGGGAACAGTCCAGTCCGAACTACCAAGCCATGTCTTTCCCAGACCGGAATCAAGCATCCAAGGACCGGTTTCTGGCTATCAGCCTTCATTCAGCCTGGATAGCTTGACTCCAGTGGTGTGGAGAGCCTGGGACTCACGTCTGAGTATACCCAGCCCACTCGGGGTGAAAATTGCAAAAAACACAGTTGATGGACAGAATGTAGAACAATGTCATACATTCACCCCAATACAAGGATCTGGGCCTAAATCCATTGTTTTTTTTGCACTCCACACCACCCTGGGTTAGACACTGGCTATATGCAAATCAGCTCTGACCCTGTGCCTCATGGGAACAGTCCAGTCCGAACTACCAAGCCATGTCTTTCCCAGACCGGAATCAAGCATCCAAGGACCGGTTTCTGGCTATCAGCCTTCATTCAGCCTGGATAGCTTGACTCCAGTGGTGTGGAGAGCCTGGGACTCACGTCTGAGTATACCCAGCCCACTCGGGGTGAAAATTGCAAAAAACACAGTTGATGGACAGAATGTAGAACAATGTCATACATTCACCCCAGTACAAGGATCTGAGCCTAAATCCATCGTTTTTTTGCACTCCACACCACCCTGGGTTAGACACTGGCTATATGCAAATCAGCTCTGACCCTGTGCCTCATGGGAACAGTCCAGTCCGAACTACCAAGCCATGTCTTTCCCAGACCGGAATCAAGCATCCAAGGACCGGTTTCTGGCTATCAGCCTTCATTCAGCCTGGATAGCTTGACTCCAGTGGTGTGGAGAGCCTGGGACTCACGTCTGAGTATACCCAGCCCACTCTGGGTGAAAATTGCAAAAAACACAGTTGATGGACAGAATGTAGAACAATGTCATACATTCACCCCAGTACAAGGATCTGGGCCTAAATCCATCGTTTTTTTTGCACTCCACACCACCCTGGGTTAGACACTGGCTATATGCAAATCAGCTCTGACCCTGTGCCTCATGGGAACAGTCCAGTCCGAACTACCAAGCCATGTCTTTCCCAGACCAGAATCAAGCATCCAAGGACCGGTTTCTGGCTATCAGCCTTCATTCAGCCTGGATAGCTTGACTCCAGTGGTGTGGAGAGCCTGGGACTCACGTCTGAGTATACCCAGCCCACTCGGGGTGAAAATTGCAAAAACACAGTTGATGTACAGAATGTAGAACAATGTCATACATTCACCCCAGTACAAGGATCTGGGCCTAAATCCATCATTTTTTTTTGTACTCCACACCACCCTGGGTTAGACACTGGCTATATGCAAATCAGCTCTGACCCTGTGCCTCATGGGAACAGTCCAGTCTGAACTACCAAGCCATGTTTTTCCCAGACCGGAATCAAGCATCCAAGGACCGGTTTCTGGCTATCAGCCTTTATTCAGCCTGGATAGCTTGACTCCAGTGGTGTGGAGAGCCTGGGACTCACGTCTTAGTATACCCAGCCCACTCGGGGTGAAAATTGCAAAAAACACAGTTGATGGACAGAATGTAGAACAATGTCATACATTCACCCCAGTACAAGGATCTGGGCCTAAATCCATCGTTTTTTTGCACTCCACACCACCCTGGGTTAGACACTGGCTATATGCAAATCAGCTCTGACCCTGTGCCTCATGGGAACAGTCCAGTCCGAACTACCAAGCCATGTCTTTCCCAGACCGGAATCAAGCATCCAAGGACCGGTTTCTGGCTATCAGCCTTCATTCAGCCTGGATAGCTTGACTCCAGTGGTGTGGAGAGCCTGGGACTCACGTCTGAGTATACCCAGCCCACTCGGGGTGAAAATTGCAAAAAACACAGTTGATGGACAGAATGTAGAACAATGTCATACATTCACCCCAGTACAAGGATCTGGGCCTAAATCCATCGTTTTTTTGCACTCCACACCACCCTGGGTTAGACACTGGCTATATGCAAATCTGCTCTGACCCTGTGCCTCATGGGAACAGTCCAGTCCGAACTACCAAGCCATGTCTTTCCCAGACCGGAATCAAGCATCCAAGAACCGGTTTCTGGCTATCAGCCTTCATTCAGCCTGGATAGCTTGACTCCAGTGGTGTGGAGAGCCTGGGACTCAGGTCTGAGTATACCCAGCCCACTCGGGGTAAAAATTGCAAAAAACACAGTTGATGGACAGAATGTAGAACAATGTCATACATTCACCCCAATACAAGGATCTGGGCCTAAATCCATCATTTTTTTTGCACTCCACACCACCCTGGGTTAGACACTGGCTATATGCAAATCAGCTCTGACCCTGTGCCTCATGGGAACAGTCCAGTCCGAACTACCAAGCCATGTCTTTCCCAGACCGGAATTAAGCATCCAAGGACCGGTTTCTGGCTATCAGCCTTCATTCAGCCTGGATAGCTTGACTCCAGTGGTGTGGAGAGCCTGGGGCTCACGTCTGAGTATACCCAGCCCACTCGGGGTGAAAATTGCAAAAAACACAGTTGATGGACAGAATGTAGAACAATGTCATACATTCACCCCAGTACAAGGATCTGGGCCTAAATTCATCGTTTTTTTTGCACTCCACACCACCCTGGGTTAGACACTGGCTATATGCAAATCAGCTCTGACCCTGTGCCTCATGGGAACAGTCCAGTCCGAACTACCAAGCCATGTCTTTCCCAGACCGGAATCAAGCATCCAAGGACCGGTTTCTGACTATCAGCCTTCATTCAGCCTGGATAGCTTGACTCCAGTGGTGTGGAGAGCCTGGGACTCACGTCTGAGTATACCCAGCCCACTCGGGGTGAAAATTGCAAAAACACAGTTGATGGACAGAATGTAGAACAATGTCATACATTCACCCCAGTACAAGGATCTGGGCCTAAATCCATCATTTTTTTTTGTACTCCACACCACCCTGGGTTAGACACTGGCTATATGCAAATCAGCTCTGACCCTGTGCCTCATGGGAACAGTCCAGTCTGAACTACCAAGCCATGTTTTTCCCAGACCGGAATCAAGCATCCAAGGACCGGTTTCTGGCTATCAGCCTTTATTCAGCCTGGATAGCTTGACTCCAGTGGTGTGGAGAGCCTGGGACTCACGTCTTAGTATACCCAGCCCACTCGGGGTGAAAATTGCAAAAAACACAGTTGATGGACAGAATGTAGAACAATGTCAATAATTCACCCCAGTACAAGGATCTGGGCCTAAATCCATCGTTTTTTTGCACTCCACACCACCCTGGGTTAGACACTGGCTATATGCAAATCAGCTCTGACCCTGTGCCTCATGGGAACAGTCCAGTCCGAACTACCAAGCCATGTCTTTCCCAGACCGGAATCAAGCATCCAAGGACCGGTTTCTGGCTATCAGCCTTCATTCAGCCTGGATAGCTTGACTCCAGTGGTGTGGAGAGCCTGGGACTCACGTCTGAGTATACCCAGCCCACTCGAGGTGAAAATTGCAAAAAACACAGTTGATGGACAGAATGTAGAACAATGTCATACATTCACCCCAGTACAAGGATCTGGGCCTAAATCCATCGTTTTTTTGCACTCCACACCACCCTGGGTTAGACACTGGCTATATGCAAATCTGCTCTGACCCTGTGCCTCATGGGAACAGTCCAGTCCGAACTACCAAGCCATGTCTTTCCCAGACCGGAATCAAGCATCCAAGAACCGGTTTCTGGCTATCAGCCTTCATTCAGCCTGGATAGCTTGACTCCAGTGGTGTGGAGAGCCTGGGACTCAGGTCTGAGTATACCCAGCCCACTCGGGGTAAAAATTGCAAAAAACACAGTTGATGGACAGAATGTAGAACAATGTCATACATTCACCCCAATACAAGGATCTGGGCCTAAATCCATCTTTTTTTTTGCACTCCACACCACCCTGGGTTAGACACTGGCTATATGCAAATCAGCTCTGACCCTGTGCCTCATGGGAACAGTCCAGTCCGAACTACCAAGCCATGTCTTTCCCAGACCGGAATCAAGCATCCAAGGACCGGTTTCTGGCTATCAGCCTTCATTCAGCCTGGATAGCTTGACTCCAGTGGTGTGGAGAGCCTGGGACTCACGTCTGAGTATACCCAGCCGACTCGGGGTGAAAATTGCAAAAAACACAGTTGATGGACAGAATGTAGAACAATGTCAATAATTCCCCCCAGTACAAGGATCTAGGCCTACATCCATCGTTTTTTTGCACTCCACACCACCCTGGGTTAGACACTGGCTATATGCAAATCAGCTCTGACCCTGTGCCTCATGGGAACAGTCCAGTCCGAACTACCAAGCTATGTCTTTCCCAGACCGCAATCAAGCATCCAAGAACCGGTTTCTGGCTATCAGCCTTCATTCAGCCTGGATAGCTTGATTCCAGTGGTGTGGAGAGCCTGGGACTCACGTCTGAGTATACCCAGCCCACTCGGGGTGAAAATTGCAAAAAACACAGTTGATGGACAGAATGTAGAACAATGTCATACATTCACCCCAGTACAAGGATCTGGGTCTAAATCCATCGTTTTTTTTGCACTCCACACCACCCTGGGTTAGACACTGGCTATATGCAAATCAGCTCTCACCCTGTGCCTCATGGGAACAGTCCAGTCCGAACTACCAAGCCATGTCTTTCCCAGACCGGAATCAAGCATCCAAGGACCGGTTTCTGGCTATCAGCCTTCATTCAGCCTGGATAGCTTGACTCCAGTGGTGTGGAGAGCCTGGGACTCACGTCTGAGTATACCCAGCCGACTCGGGGTGAAAATTGCAAAAAACACAGTTGATGGACAGAATGTAGAACAATGTCAATAATTCACCCCCGTACAAGGATCTAGGCCTACATCCATCATTTTTTTGCACTCCACACCACCCTGGGTTAGACACTGGCTATATGCAAATCAGCTCTGACCCTGTGCCTCATGGGAATAGTCCAGTCCGAACTACCAAGCTATGTCTTTCCCAGACCGCAATCAAGCATCCAAGAACCGGGTTCTGGCTATCAGCCTTCATTCAGCCTGGATAGCTTGATTCCAGTGGTGTGGAGAGCCTGGGACTCACGTCTGAGTATACCCAGCCCACTCGGGGTGAAAATTGCAAAAAACACAGTTGATGGACAGAATGTAGAACAATGTCATACATTCACCCCAGTACAAGGATCTGGGTCTAAATCCATCGGTTTTTTTGCACTCCACACCACCCTGGGTTAGACACTGGCTATATGCAAATCAGCTCGGACCCTGTGCCTCATGGGAACAGTCCAGTCCGAACTACCAAGCCATGTCTTTCCCAGACCGGAATCAAGCATCCAAGGACCGGTTTCTGGCTATCAGCCTTCATTCAGCCTGGATAGCTTGACTCAAGGTGTGTGTTGAGCCTGGGACTCACGTCTGAGTATACCCAGCCCACTCGGGGTGAAAATTGCAAAAAACACAGTTGATGGACAGAATGTAGAACAATGTCATACATTCACCCCAGTACAAGCATCTGGGCCTAAATCCATTGTTTTTTTTGCACTCCACACCACCCTGGGTTAGACACTGGCTATATGCAAATCAGCTCTGACCCTGTGCCTCATGGGAACAGTCCAGTCCGAACTACCAAGCCATGTCTTTCCCAGACCGGAATCAAGCATCCAAGGACCGGTTTCTGGCTATCAGCCTTCATTCAGCCTGGATAGCTTGACTCCAGTGGTGTGGAGAGCCTGGGACTCACGTCTGATTATACCCAGCCCACTCGGGGTGAAAATTGCAAAAACACAGTTGATGTACAGAATGTAGAACAATGTCATACATTCACCCCAGTACAAGGATCTGGGCCTAAATCCATCGTTTTTTTTTGTACTCCACACCACCCTGGGTTAGACACTGGCTATATGCAAATCAGCTCTGACCCTGTGCCTCATGGGAACAGTCCAGTCTGAACTACCAAGCCATGTCTTTCCCAGACCGGAATCAAGCATCCAAGGACCGGTTTCTGGCTATCAGCCTTTATTCAGCCTGGATAGCTTGACTCCAGTGGTGTGGAGAGCCTGGGACTCACGTCTTAGTATACCCAGCCCACTCGGGGTGAAAATTGCAAAAAACACAGTTGATGGACAGAATGTAGAACAATGTCATACATTCACCCCAGTACAAGGATCTGGGCCTAAATCCATCGTTTTTTTGCACTCCACACCACCCTGGGTTAGACACTGGCTATATGCAAATCAGCTCTGACCCTGTGCCTCATGGGAACAGTCCAGTCCGAACTACCAAGCCATGTCTTTCCCAGACCGGAATCAAGCATCCAAGGACCGGTTTCTGGCTATCAGCCTTCATTCAGCCTGGATAGCTTGACTCCAGTGGTGTGGAGAGCCTGGGACTCACGTCTGAGTATACCCAGCCCACTCGGGGTGAAAATTGCAAAAAACACAGTTGATGGACAGAATGTAGAACAATGTCATACATTCACCCCAGTACAAGGATCTGGGCCTAAATCCATCGTTTTTTTGCACTCCACACCACCCTGGGTTAGACACTGGCTATATGCAGATCAGCTCTGACCCTGTGCCTCATGGGAACAGTCCAGTCCGAACTACCAAGCCATGTCTTTCCCAGACCGGAATTAAGCATCCAAGGACCGGTTTCTGGCTATCAGCCTTCATTCAGCCTGGATAGCTTGACTCCAGTGGTGTGGAGAGCCTGGGACTCACGTCTGAGTATACCCAGCCGACTCGGGGTGAAAATTGCAAAAAACACAGTTGATGGACAGAATGTAAAACAATGTCATACATTCACCCCAGTACAAGGATCTAGGCCTAAATCCATCGTTTTTTTTGCACTCCACACCACCCTGGGTTAGACACTGGCTATATGCAAATCAGCTCTGACCCTGTGCCTCATGGGAACAGTCCAGACGAACTACCAAGCCATGTCTTTCCCAGACCGGAATCAAGCATCCAATGACCGGTTTCTGGCTATCAGCCTTCATTCAGCCTGGATAGCTTGACTCCAGTGGTGTGGAGAGCCTGGGACTCACGTCTGAGTATACCCAGCCCACTCGGGGTGAAAATTGCAAAAAACACAGTTGATGGACAGAATGTAGAACAATGTCGTACATTCACCCCAGTACAAGGATCTGGGCCTAAATCCATCGGTTTTTTTGCACTCCACACCACCCTGGGTTAGACACTGGCTATATGCAAATCAGCTCTGACCCTGTGCCTCATGGGAACAGTCCAGTCCGAACTACCAAGCCATGTCTTTCCCAGACCGGAATCAAGCATCCAAGGACCGGTTTCTGGCTATCAGCCTTCATTCAGCCTGGATAGCTTGACTCCAGTGGTGTGGAGAGCCTGGGACTCACGTCTGAGTATACCCAGCCCACTCGGGGTGAAAATTGCAAAAAACACAGTTGATGGACAGAATGTAGAACAATGTCATACATTCACCCCAATACAAGGATCTGGGCCTAAATCCATTGTTTTTTTTGCACTCCACACCACCCTGGGTTAGACACTGGCTATATGCAAATCAGCTCTGACCCTGTGCCTCATGGGAACAGTCCAGTCCGAACTACCAAGCCATGTCTTTCCCAGACCGGAATCAAGCATCCAAGGACCGGTTTCTGGCTATCAGCCTTCATTCAGCCTGGATAGCTTGACTCCAGTGGTGTGGAGAGCCTGGGACTCACGTCTGAGTATACCCAGCCCACTCGGGGTGAAAATTGCAAAAAACACAGTTGATGGACAGAATGTAGAACAATGTCATACATTCACCCCAGTACAAGGATCTGAGCCTAAATCCATCGTTTTTTTGCACTCCACACCACCCTGGGTTAGACACTGGCTATATGCAAATCAGCTCTGACCCTGTGCCTCATGGGAACAGTCCAGTCCGAACTACCAAGCCATGTCTTTCCCAGACCGGAATCAAGCATCCAAGGACCGGTTTCTGGCTATCAGCCTTCATTCAGCCTGGATAGCTTGACTCCAGTGGTGTGGAGAGCCTGGGACTCACGTCTGAGTATACCCAGCCCACTCTGGGTGAAAATTGCAAAAAACACAGTTGATGGACAGAATGTAGAACAATGTCATACATTCACCCCAGTACAAGGATCTGGGCCTAAATCCATCGTTTTTTTTGCACTCCACACCACCCTGGGTTAGACACTGGCTATATGCAAATCAGCTCTGACCCTGTGCCTCATGGGAACAGTCCAGTCCGAACTACCAAGCCATGTCTTTCCCAGACCAGAATCAAGCATCCAAGGACCGGTTTCTGGCTATCAGCCTTCATTCAGCCTGGATAGCTTGACTCCAGTGGTGTGGAGAGCCTGGGACTCACGTCTGAGTATACCCAGCCCACTCGGGGTGAAAATTGCAAAAACACAGTTGATGTACAGAATGTAGAACAATGTCATACATTCACCCCAGTACAAGGATCTGGGCCTAAATCCATCATTTTTTTTTGTACTCCACACCACCCTGGGTTAGACACTGGCTATATGCAAATCAGCTCTGACCCTGTGCCTCATGGGAACAGTCCAGTCTGAACTACCAAGCCATGTTTTTCCCAGACCGGAATCAAGCATCCAAGGACCGGTTTCTGGCTATCAGCCTTTATTCAGCCTGGATAGCTTGACTCCAGTGGTGTGGAGAGCCTGGGACTCACGTCTTAGTATACCCAGCCCACTCGGGGTGAAAATTGCAAAAAACACAGTTGATGGACAGAATGTAGAACAATGTCATACATTCACCCCAGTACAAGGATCTGGGCCTAAATCCATCGTTTTTTTGCACTCCACACCACCCTGGGTTAGACACTGGCTATATGCAAATCAGCTCTGACCCTGTGCCTCATGGGAACAGTCCAGTCCGAACTACCAAGCCATGTCTTTCCCAGACCGGAATCAAGCATCCAAGGACCGGTTTCTGGCTATCAGCCTTCATTCAGCCTGGATAGCTTGACTCCAGTGGTGTGGAGAGCCTGGGACTCACGTCTGAGTATACCCAGCCCACTCGGGGTGAAAATTGCAAAAAACACAGTTGATGGACAGAATGTAGAACAATGTCATACATTCACCCCAGTACAAGGATCTGGGCCTAAATCCATCGTTTTTTTGCACTCCACACCACCCTGGGTTAGACACTGGCTATATGCAAATCTGCTCTGACCCTGTGCCTCATGGGAACAGTCCAGTCCGAACTACCAAGCCATGTCTTTCCCAGACCGGAATCAAGCATCCAAGAACCGGTTTCTGGCTATCAGCCTTCATTCAGCCTGGATAGCTTGACTCCAGTGGTGTGGAGAGCCTGGGACTCAGGTCTGAGTATACCCAGCCCACTCGGGGTAAAAATTGCAAAAAACACAGTTGATGGACAGAATGTAGAACAATGTCATACATTCACCCCAATACAAGGATCTGGGCCTAAATCCATCTTTTTTTTTGCACTCCACACCACCCTGGGTTAGACACTGGCTATATGCAAATCAGCTCTGACCCTGTGCCTCATGGGAACAGTCCAGTCCGAACTACCAAGCCATGTCTTTCCCAGACCGGAATCAAGCATCCAAGGACCGGTTTCTGGCTATCAGCCTTCATTCAGCCTGGATAGCTTGACTCCAGTGGTGTGGAGAGCCTGGGACTCACGTCTGAGTATACCCAGCCGACTCGGGGTGAAAATTGCAAAAAACACAGTTGATGGACAGAATGTAAAACAATGTCATACATTCACCCCAGTACAAGGATCTAGGCCTAAATCCATCATTTTTTTTGCACTCCACACCACCCTGGGTTAGACACTGGCTATATGCAAATCAGCTCTGACCCTGTGCCTCATGGGAACAGTCCAGTCCGAACTACCAAGCCATGTCTTTCCCAGACCGGAATTAAGCATCCAAGGACCGGTTTCTGGCTATCAGCCTTCATTCAGCCTGGATAGCTTGACTCCAGTGGTGTGGAGAGCCTGGGGCTCACGTCTGAGTATACCCAGCCCACTCGGGGTGAAAATTGCAAAAAACACAGTTGATGGACAGAATGTAGAACAATGTCATACATTCACCCCAGTACAAGGATCTGGGCCTAAATTCATCGTTTTTTTTGCACTCCACACCACCCTGGGTTAGACACTGGCTATATGCAAATCAGCTCTGACCCTGTGCCTCATGGGAACAGTCCAGTCCGAACTACCAAGCCATGTCTTTCCCAGACCGGAATCAAGCATCCAAGGACCGGTTTCTGACTATCAGCCTTCATTCAGCCTGGATAGCTTGACTCCAGTGGTGTGGAGAGCCTGGGACTCACGTCTGAGTATACCCAGCCCACTCGGGGTGAAAATTGCAAAAACACAGTTGATGGACAGAATGTAGAACAATGTCATACATTCACCCCAGTACAAGGATCTGGGCCTAAATCCATCATTTTTTTTTGTACTCCACACCACCCTGGGTTAGACACTGGCTATATGCAAATCAGCTCTGACCCTGTGCCTCATGGGAACAGTCCAGTCTGAACTACCAAGCCATGTTTTTCCCAGACCGGAATCAAGCATCCAAGGACCGGTTTCTGGCTATCAGCCTTTATTCAGCCTGGATAGCTTGACTCCAGTGGTGTGGAGAGCCTGGGACTCACGTCTTAGTATACCCAGCCCACTCGGGGTGAAAATTGCAAAAAACACAGTTGATGGACAGAATGTAGAACAATGTCAATAATTCACCCCAGTACAAGGATCTGGGCCTAAATCCATCGTTTTTTTGCACTCCACACCACCCTGGGTTAGACACTGGCTATATGCAAATCAGCTCTGACCCTGTGCCTCATGGGAACAGTCCAGTCCGAACTACCAAGCCATGTCTTTCCCAGACCGGAATCAAGCATCCAAGGACCGGTTTCTGGCTATCAGCCTTCATTCAGCCTGGATAGCTTGACTCCAGTGGTGTGGAGAGCCTGGGACTCACGTCTGAGTATACCCAGCCCACTCGAGGTGAAAATTGCAAAAAACACAGTTGATGGACAGAATGTAGAACAATGTCATACATTCACCCCAGTACAAGGATCTGGGCCTAAATCCATCGTTTTTTTGCACTCCACACCACCCTGGGTTAGACACTGGCTATATGCAAATCTGCTCTGACCCTGTGCCTCATGGGAACAGTCCAGTCCGAACTACCAAGCCATGTCTTTCCCAGACCGGAATCAAGCATCCAAGAACCGGTTTCTGGCTATCAGCCTTCATTCAGCCTGGATAGCTTGACTCCAGTGGTGTGGAGAGCCTGGGACTCAGGTCTGAGTATACCCAGCCCACTCGGGGTAAAAATTGCAAAAAACACAGTTGATGGACAGAATGTAGAACAATGTCATACATTCACCCCAATACAAGGATCTGGGCCTAAATCCATCATTTTTTTTGCACTCCACACCACCCTGGGTTAGACACTGGCTATATGCAAATCAGCTCTGACCCTGTGCCTCATGGGAACAGTCCAGTCCGAACTACCAAGCCATGTCTTTCCCAGACCGGAATCAAGCATCCAAGGACCGGTTTCTGGCTATCAGCCTTCATTCAGCCTGGATAGCTTGACTCCAGTGGTGTGGAGAGCCTGGGACTCACGTCTGAGTATACCCAGCCGACTCGGGGTGAAAATTGCAAAAAACACAGTTGATGGACAGAATGTAAAACAATGTCATACATTCACCCCAGTACAAGGATCTAGGCCTAAATCCATCGTTTTTTTTGCACTCCACACCACCCTGGGTTAGACACTGGCTATATGCAAATCAGCTCTGACCCTGTGCCTCATGGGAACAGTCCAGTCCGAACTACCAAGCCATGTCTTTCCCAGACCGGAATTAAGCATCCAAGGACCGGTTTCTGGCTATCAGCCTTCATTCAGCCTGGATAGCTTGACTCCAGTGGTGTGGAGAGCCTGGGGCTCACGTCTGAGTATACCCAGCCCACTCGGGGTGAAAATTGCAAAAAACACAGTTGATGGACAGAATGTAGAACAATGTCATACATTCACCCCAGTACAAGGATCTGGGCCTAAATTCATCGTTTTTTTTGCACTCCACACCACCCTGGGTTAGACACTGGCTATATGCAAATCAGCTCTGACCCTGTGCCTCATGGGAACAGTCCAGTCCGAACTACCAAGCCATGTCTTTCCCAGACCGGAATCAAGCATCCAAGGACCGGTTTCTGGCTATCAGCCTTCATTCAGCCTGGATAGCTTGACTCCAGTGGTGTGGAGAGCCTGGGACTCACGTCTGAGTATACCCAGCCCACTCGGGGTGAAAATTGCAAAAAACACAGTTGATGGACAGAATGTAGAACAATGTCATACATTCACCCCATTACAAGGATCTGAGACTAAATCCATCGTTTTTTTGCACTCCACACCACCCTGGGTTAGACACTGGCTATATGCAAATCAGCTCTGACCCTGTGCCTCATGGGAACAGTCCAGTCCGAACTACCAAGCCATGTCTTTCCCAGACCGGAATCAAGCATCCAAGGACAGGTTTCTGGCTATCAGCCTTCATTCTGCCTGGATAGCTTGACTCCAGTGGTGTGGAGAGCCTGGGACTCACGTCTGAGTATACCCAGCCCACTCGGGGTGAAAATTGCAAAAAACACAGTTGATGGACAGAATGTAGAACAATGTCATACATTCACCCCAGTACAAGGATCTGGGCATAAATCCATCGTTTTTTTTGCACTCCACACCACCCTGGGTTAGACACTGGCTATATGCAAATCAGCTCTGACCCTGTGCCTCATGGGAACAGTCCAGACGAACTACCAAGCCATGTCTTTCCCAGTCCGGAATCAAGCATCCAATGACCGGTTTCTGGCTATCAGCCTTCATTCAGCCTGGATAGCTTGACTCCAGTGGTGTGGAGAGCCTGGGACTCACGTCTGATTATACCCAGCCCACTCTGGGTGAAAATTGCAAAAAACACAGTTGATGGACAGAATGTAGAACAATGTCATACATTCACCCCAGTACAAGGATCTGGGCCTAAATCCATCGTTTTTTTTGCACTCCACACCACCCTGGGTTAGACACTGGCTATATGCAAATCAGCTCTGACCCTGTGCCTCATGGGAACAGTCCAGTCCGAACTACCAAGCCATGTCTTTCCCAGACCGGAATCAAGCATCCAAGGACCGGTTTCTGGCTATCAGCCTTCATTCAGCCTGGATAGCTTGACTCCAGTGGTGTGGAGAGCCTGGGACTCACGTCTGAGTATACCCAGCCTACTCGGGGTGAAAATTGCAAAAACACAGTTGATGGACAGAATGTAGAACAATGTCATACATTCACCCCAGTACAAGGATCTGGGCCTAAATCCATCGTTTTTTTTGTACGCCACTCCACCCTGGGTTAGACACTGGCTATATGCAAATCAGCTCTGACCCTGTGCCTCATGGGAACAGTCCAGTCCGAACTACCAAGCTATGTCTTTCCCAGACCGCAATCAAGCATCCAAGAACCGGTTTCTGGCTATCAGCCTTCATTCAGCCTGGATAGCTTGATTCCAGTGGTGTGGAGAGCCTTGGACTCACGTCTGAGTATACCCAGCCCACTCGGGGTGAAAATTGCAAAAAACACAGTTGATGGACAGAATGTAGAACAATGTCATACATTCACCCCAGTACAAGGATCTGGGCCTAAATCCATCGGTTTTTTTGCACTCCACACCACCCTGGGTTAGACACTGGCTATATGCAAATCAGCTCTGACCCTGTGCCTCATGGGAACAGTCCAGTCCGAACTAACAAGCCATGTCTTTCCCAGACCGGAATAAAGCATCCAAGGACCGGTTTCTGGCTATCAGCCTTCATTCAGCCTGGATAGCTTGACTCCAGTGGTGTGGAGAGCCTGGGACTCACGTCTGAGTATACCCAGCCCACTCGGGGTGAAAATTGCAAAAAACACAGTTGATGGACAGAATGTAGAACAATGTCATACATTCACCCCAGTACAAGGATCTGGGCCTAAATCCATCGTTTTTTTGCACTCCACACCACCCTGGGTTAGACACTGGCTATATGCAAATCAGCTCTGACCCTGTGCCTCATGGGAACAGTCCAGTCCGAACTACCAAGCCATGTCTTTCCCAGACCGGAATCAAGCATCCAAGAACCGGTTTCTGGCTATCAGCCTTCATTCAGCCTGGATAGCTTGATTCCAGTGGTGTGGAGAGCCTTGGACTCACGTCTGAGTATACCCAGCCCACTCGGGGTGAAAATTGCAAAAAACACAGTTGATGGACAGAATGTAGAACAATGTCATACATTCACCCCAGTACAAGGATCTGGGCCTAAATCCATCGGTTTTTTTGCACTCCACACCACCCTGGGTTAGACACTGGCTATATGCAAATCAGCTCTGACCCTGTGCCTCATGGGAACAGTCCAGTCCGAACTAACAAGCCATGTCTTTCCCAGACCGGAATAAAGCATCCAAGGACCGGTTTCTGGCTATCAGCCTTCATTCAGCCTGGATAGCTTGACTCCAGTGGTGTGGAGAGCCTGGGACTCACGTCTGAGTATACCCAGCCCACTCGGGGTGAAAATTGCAAAAAACACAGTTGATGGACAGAATGTAGAACAATGTCATACATTCACCCCAGTACAAGGATCTGGGCCTAAATCCATCGTTTTTTTGCACTCCACACCACCCTGGGTTAGACACTGGCTATATGCAAATCAGCTCTGACCCTGTGCCTCATGGGAACAGTCCAGTCCGAACTACCAAGCCATGTCTTTCCCAGACCGGAATCAAGCATCCAAGGACCGGTTTCTGGCTATCAGCCTTCCTTCAGCCTGGATAGCTTGACTCCAGTGGTGTGGAGAGCCTGGGACTCACGTCTGAGTATACCCAGCCCACTCGGGGTGAAAATTGCAAAAAACACAGTTGATGGACAGAATGTAGAACAATGTCATACATTCACCCCAGTACAAGGATCTGAGCCTAAATCCATCGTTTTTTTGCACTCCACACCACCCTGGGTTAGACACTGGCTATATGCAAATCAGCTCTGACCCTGTGCCTCATGGGAACAGTCCAGTCCGAACTACCAAGCCATGTCTTTCCCAGACCGGAATCAAGCATCCAAGGACCGGTTTCTGGCTATCAGCCTTCATTCAGCCTGGATAGCTTGACTCCAGTGGTGTGGAGAGCCTGGGACTCACGTCTGAGTATACCCAGCCCACTCGGGGTGAAAATTGCAAAAAACACAGTTGATGTACAGAATGTAGAACAATGTCATACATTCACCCCAGTACAAGGATCTGGGCCTAAATCCATCGGATTTTTTTGCACTCCACACCACCCTGGGTTAGACACTGGCTATATGCAAATCAGCTCTGACCCTGTGCCTCATGGGAACAGTCCAGTCCGAACTACCAAGCCATGTCTTTCCCAGACCGGAATCAAGCATCCAAGGACCGGTTTCTGGCTATCAGCCTTCATTCAGCCTGGATAGCTTGACTCCAGTGGTGTGAAGAGCCTGGGACTCACGTCTGAGTATACCCAGCCCACTCGGGGTGAAAATTGCAAAAACACAGTTGATGGACAGAATGTAGAACAATGTCATACATTCACCCCAGTACAAGGATCTGGGCCTAAATCCATCGTTTTTTTGTACGCCACACCACCCTGGGTTAGACACTGGCTATATGCAAATCAGCTCTGACCCTGTGCCTCATGGGAACAGTCCAGTCCGAACTACCAAGCTATGTCTTTCCCAGACCGCAATCAAGCATCCAAGAACCGGTTTCTGGCTATCAGCCTTCATTCAGCCTGGATAGCTTGATTCCAGTGGTGTGGAGAGCCTGGGACTCACGTCTGAGTATACCCAGCCCACTCGGGTGAAAATTGCAAAAAACACAGTTGATGGACAGAATGTAGAACAATGTCATACATTCACCCCAGTACAAGGATCTGGGCCTAAATCCATCGGTTTTTTTGCACTCCACACCACCCTGGGTTAGACACTGGCTATATGCAAATCAGCTCTGACCCTGTGCCTCATGGGAACAGTCCAGTCCGAACTACCAAGCCATGTCTTTCCCAGACCGGAATCAAGCATCCAAGGACCGGTTTCTGGCTATCAGCCTTCATTCAGCCTGGATAGCTTGACTCCAGTGGTGTGGAGAGCCTGGGACTCACGTCTGAGTATACCCAGCCCACTCGGGGTGAAAATTGCAAAAAACACAGTTGATGGACAGAATGTAGAACAATGTCATACATTCACCCCAGTACAAGGATCTGGGCCTAAATCCATCGTTTTTTTGCACTCCACACCACCCTGGGTTAGACACTGGCTATATGCAAATCAGCTCTGACCCTGTGCCTCATGGGAACAGTCCAGTCCGAACTACCAAGCCATGTCTTTCCCAGACCGGAATCAAGCATCCAAGGACCGGTTTCTGGCTATCAGCCTTCATTCAGCCTGGATAGCTTGACTCCAGTGGTGTGGAGAGCCTGGGACTCACGTCTGAGTATACCCAGCCGACTCGGGGTGAAAATTGCAAAAAACACAGTTGATGGACAGAATGTAGAACAATGTCAATAATTCACCCCAGTACAAGGATCTAGGCCTACATCCATCGTTTTTTTGCACTCCACACCACCCTGGGTTAGACACTGGCTATATGCAAACCAGCTCTGACCCTGTGCCTCATGGGAACAGTCCAGTCCGAACTACCAAGCTATGTCTTTCCCAGACCGCAATCAAGCATCCAAGAACCGGTTTCTAGCTATCAGCCTTCATTCAGCCTGGATAGCTTGATTCCAGTGGTGTGGAGAGCCTGGGACTCACGTCTGAGTATACCCAGCCCACTCGGGGTGAAAATTGCAAAAAACACAGTTGATGGACAGAATGTAGAACAATGTCAATAATTCACCCCAGTACAAGGATCTAGGCCTACATCCATCGTTTTTTTGCACTCCACACCACCCTGGGTTAGACACTGGCTATATGCAAACCAGCTCTGACCCTGTGCCTCATGGGAACAGTCCAGTCCGAACTACCAAGCTATGTCTTTCCCAGACCGCAATCAAGCATCCAAGAACCGGTTTCTAGCTATCAGCCTTCATTCAGCCTGGATAGCTTGATTCCAGTGATGTGGAGAGCCTGGGACTCACGTCTGAGTATACCCAGCCCACTCGGGGTGAAAATTGCAAAAAACACAGTTGATGGACAGAATGTAGAACAATGTCATACATTCACCCCAGTACAAGGATCTGGGCCTAAATCCATCGTTTTTTTTGCACTCCACACCACCCTGGGTTAGACACTGGCTATATGCAAATCAGCTCTGACCCTGTGCCTCATGGGAACAGTCCAGTCCGAACTACCAAGCCATGTCTTTCCCAGACCGGAATCAAGCATCCAAGGACCGGTTTCTGGCTATCAGCCTTCATTCAGCCTGGATAGCTTGACTCCAGTGGTGTGGAGAGCCTGGGACTCACGTCTGAGTATACCCAGCCCACTCGGGGTGAAAATTGCAAAAAACACAGTTGATGGACAGAATGTAGAACAATGTCATACATTCACCCCAGTACAAGGATCTGGGCCTAAATCCATCGTTTTTTTGCACTCCACACCACCCTGGGTTAGACACTGGCTATATGCAAATCAGCTCTGACCCTGTGCCTCATGGGAACAGTCCAGTCCGAACTACCAAGCCATGTCTTTCCCAGACCGGAATCAAGCATCCAAGGACCGGTTTCTGGCTATCAGCCTTCATTCAGCCTGGATAGCTTGACTCCAGTGGTGTGGAGAGCCTGGGACTCACGTCTGAGTATACCCAGCCGACTCGGGGTGAAAATTGCAAAAAACACAGTTGATGGACAGAATGTAGAACAATGTCAATAATTCACCCCAGTACAAGGATCTAGGCCTACATCCATCGTTTTTTTGCACTCCACACCACCCTGGGTTAGACACTGGCTATATGCAAACCAGCTCTGACCCTGTGCCTCATGGGAACAGTCCAGTCCGAACTACCAAGCTATGTCTTTCCCAGACCGCAATCAAGCATCCAAGAACCGGTTTCTAGCTATCAGCCTTCATTCAGCCTGGATAGCTTGATTCCAGTGGTGTGGAGAGCCTGGGACTCACGTCTGAGTATACCCAGCCCACTCGGGGTGAAAATTGCAAAAAACACAGTTGATGGACAGAATGTAGAACAATGTCATACATTCACCCCAGTACAAGGATCTGGGTCTAAATCCATCGGTTTTTTTGCACTCCACACCACCCTGGGTTAGACACTGGCTATATGCAAATCAGCTCGGACCCTGTGCCTCATGGGAACAGTCCAGTCCGAACTACCAAGCCATGTCTTTCCCAGACCGGAATCAAGCATTCAAGGACCGGTTTCTGGCTATCAGCCTTCATTCAGCCTGGATAGCTTGACTCCAGTGGTGTGGAGAGCCTGGGACTCACGTCTGAGTATACCCAGCCCACTCGGGGTGAAAATTGCAAAAAACACAGTTGATGGACAGAATGTAGAACAATGTCATACATTCACCCCAGTACAAGGATCTGGGCCTAAATCCATTGTTTTTTTTGCACTCCACACCACCCTGGGTTAGACACTGGCTATATGCAAATCAGCTCTGACCCTGTGCCTCATGGGAACAGTCCAGTCCGAACTACCAAGCCATGTCTTTCCCAGACCGGAATCAAGCATCCTAGGACCGGTTTCTGGCTATCAGCCTTCATTCAGCCTGGATAGCTTGACTCCAGTGGTGTGGAGAGCCTGGGACTCACGTCTGAGTATACCCAGCCCACTCTGGGTGAAAATTGCAAAAAACACAGTTGATGGACAGAATGTAGAACAATGTCATACATTCACCCCAGTACAAGGATCTGGGCCTAAATCCATCGGTTTTTTTGCACTCCACACCACCCTGGGTTAGACACTGGCTATATGCAAATCAGCTCTGACCCTGTGCCTCATGGGAACAGTCCAGTCCGAACTACCAAGCCATGTCTTTCCCAGACCGGAATCAAGCATCCAAGGACCGGTTTCTGGCTATCAGCCTTCATTCAGCCTGGATAGCTTGACTCCAGTGGTGTGGAGAGCCTGGGACTCACGTCTGAGTATACCCAGCCCACTCGGGGTGAAAATTGCAAAAAACACAGTTGATGGACAGAATGTAGAACAATGTCATACATTCACCCCAGTACAAGGATCTGGGCCTAAATCCATTGTTTTTTTGCACTCCACACCACCCTGGGTTAGACACTGGCTATATGCAAATCAGCTCTGACCCTGTGCCTCATGGGAACAGTCCAGTCCGAACTACCAAGCCATGTCTTTCCCAGACCGGAATCAAGCATCCAAGGACCGGTTTCTGGCTATCAGCCTTCATTCAGCCTGGATAGCTTGACTCCAGTGGTGTGGAGAGCCTGGGACTCACGTCTGAGTATACCCAGCCGACTCGGGGTGAAAATTGCAAAAAACACAGTTGATGGACAGAATGTAGAACAATGTCAATAATTCACCCCAGTACAAGGATCTAGGCCTACATCCATCGTTTTTTTGCACTCCACACCACCCTGGGTTAGACACTGGCTATATGCAAACCAGCTCTGACCCTGTGCCTCATGAGAACAGTCCAGTCCGAACTACCAAGCTATGTCTTTCCCAGACCGCAATCAAGCATCCAAGAACCGGTTTCTAGCTATCAGCCTTCATTCAGCCTGGATAGCTTGATTCCAGTGGTGTGGAGAGCCTGGGACTCACGTCTGAGTATACCCAGCCCACTCGGGGTGAAAATTGCAAAAAACACAGTTGATGGACAGAATGTAGAACAATGTCATACATTCACCCCAGTACAAGGATCTGGGTCTAAATCCATCGGTTTTTTTGCACTCCACACCACCCTGGGTTAGACACTGGCTATATGCAAATCAGCTCGGACCCTGTGCCTCATGGGAACAGTCCAGTCCGAACTACCAAGCCATGTCTTTCCCAGACCGGAATCAAGCATTCAAGGACCGGTTTCTGGCTATCAGCCTTCATTCAGCCTGGATAGCTTGACTCCAGTGGTGTGGAGAGCCTGGGACTCACGTCTGAGTATACCCAGCCCACTCGGGGTGAAAATTGCAAAAAACACAGTTGATGGACAGAATGTAGAACAATGTCATACATTCACCCCAGTACAAGGATCTGGGCCTAAATCCATTGTTTTTTTTGCACTCCACACCACCCTGGGTTAGACACTGGCTATATGCAAATCAGCTCTGACCCTGTGCCTCATGGGAACAGTCCAGTCCGAACTACCAAGCCATGTCTTTCCCAGACCGGAATCAAGCATCCTAGGACCGGTTTCTGGCTATCAGCCTTCATTCAGCCTGGATAGCTTGACTCCAGTGGTGTGGAGAGCCTGGGACTCACGTCTGAGTATACCCAGCCCACTCTGGGTGAAAATTGCAAAAAACACAGTTGATGGACAGAATGTAGAACAATGTCATACATTCACCCCAGTACAAGGATCTGGGCCTAAATCCATCGGTTTTTTTGCACTCCACACCACCCTGGGTTAGACACTGGCTATATGCAAATCAGCTCTGACCCTGTGCCTCATGGGAACAGTCCAGTCCGAACTACCAAGCCATGTCTTTCCCAGACCAGAATCAAGCATCTGTGGTAAATAAATAAATAATACCCTATTTTTGGATGAATGAATGAATAACAGATAGCTCAATAAATAAGAGTCAAGATTCGAGGTAGTAGGAGTTTCTGCAGGTTTATTACAGCATAAGGACAGGATCAGGACAACCTGCATAGGAACAGGATGACAGGGGAAAAGAGGCCCGGCAGCTGCCGGGGCTTGGTCTGGGATGAGCGCGCTAACATTCAATAACAAGACATTCATTTATATACATAACGCAAACACATAGCATTACATTGCAGTAGGCGTAGCAGTGGGTGGAGCAGAAGGCATGACGTGTAGCAGTCGCGAGAGATAACAGTAAAAAGAGGTGTAACTGGGAGTTTACTTAGACATGTGAAGTAAAACGTAACAGAATATGTCATGAATGGGCGGACACATAGGAGGGGGCTACCTAAGGAGCCGGGACCTCTAACCTAATGGTGCGCGAAAACTGGCAATGACGTGTTACTAGGAGAAGCTGGGGGCTACGAACTCTGTGCTAGGAGCAGAGACTAGAGTCTGGAGGGTCGGAGCGACATGTACCTAAACCCTATCTGGTATCTAATGTTTAGGGAACATGTTGATATAAACTAGAAGTCATGAGGGGAGAGGCTAACTTGATTCTAAGACTGGACCATGCATTATTCTACATGAAATGCGTGATGAAGAATACTAAATGACCATTAAATACAGTATTTCTCTAACAGGGAGCCGAGAAGGCTAGACAATGACGGAAACTATTGATGCAGTTCAGTAGCTTAGGAATGCAAAGGAGGAGGACTGAACTGATAGCTGGAACTATAACATACTTTTGGCAGACTTAGAGGCAGAGCCGGGGTGCACCGGGCACTGCAAGGCGGGAAGTAAGTGAAGGGTCGAGGATACAGGTGGGGGCTGTATCGCTCCTCAGCGAGGCTTTCAGGAGACAGGAGCTGAATCCAGGGTCCGGGCCCTTTTGAGGCCTAGAAACGGGGACTTTATAATGGAATAACGTGCACACTGAGAAACGTGGCAACATTATTTTACATAGGCCTGATATTCGTAGTATTCACGAGGACTGGAAACTAACATATTAGAGGTGGACACAACTGTAATTGCGTCATTAATCGGGCATAGGGAATAACATATGCATATTGGTCATGCATACATAACATATGATGGATGGGGCGTAGGGACACAGAACATGGCAAAATTTACTTTTCCACATTCCCTCCTTGTCACTACGTTTCCATCAGGAAACATCAATATTCATGATACCATCTATCATTTCATACAGTACCATTTGCTCGTCTCGAATTGTCTTGGAACGGGATTTAGAACGGGGCTTGGGACTAGGAATACAAGAGGTAGCACACATGCTGCAAATCGCAGGGCCACATTGTATACAGAGGCAGCAGCTAAATATGATCGCTACTGCAATACCTAGAAAGGACAGGACTTTCCATCCCCATGCGGAAATTACATTCCAGAACCAACCGGACCATGTCCAGGTGCCTGGATCTTGATGTAACAGATGGGCAATTTTATGGAGTCTGGTTATAGCTGAATAAACAGACGGCGCGTTATTTGGAATGAAAATGCAACAACTGGATCCGAGAATTCTACAGGCCCCGCCCCTATCGGCCAGTATGACGTCAAGGACGAGACGATTCTGTAAAACAACAATTCTCATAAAGGATTGTTCTTCAGTTAAGTTACCTAGAGCAGAGGCAGTCTCATCTACTACAGCTTCAAGGGTTCTTGTTAACCTACGAATTAACTTACTATTTACAACTGTACCTAAATAAGGGAAAACACCTTTATCTATATCAATGAATTGCTCTGCGGCGGTTTCAGTATAATCGATAATCGGGAGATTTCTCTTGTGTCTAGTGTGTACTAAGAAAGAATTCCTATGATAGTCAGGTGGGGCTAGAAAAACAGGTGGCAGTAGGAAAGCAATGTAACAGGTTCCCTCCCAATCGAGGGGCAGACGGACATATGCAGTTTGACCACAAACAAAATAAGAATGACGTGAAGCTATAAAAATAGATTTCCCACTGTCACTATACTGGATAACAGTAGTACATTCACTATGACCTATATGTACAGAACCATAACTACGGACACATAATTCGCCTTTGACTGGTAGTACTGAAATAGCGGGTGAGTCTGGAGTAGTATCAGACTGAACATTCAGAACCATGAAATTCGACGAATAATTTCCTAAATTATATACTTCATTTTCTAGATCTAAACCTGTTCTATGGGGGAAACCTTGCTTGTCTGGGAAACATGTACTGTTAAGAAAAGACATATCTGTTGAGGATGACGTTAACGTGGACCATGCTCCACACGAACCATTGTGTGAAAATGGATAAGGAAACAGTGGCAGAACTCCCTTCGATGTCTGGAAAGGGGGGAGTCGACCACACACCCAACAATTAGTGGCATTGCTGGTCTGGTGTGAATAATGTAACATACGGATGAATGTGTTATTACGCATGGCGAGGCGGTATGAATATTCGTGAGGAGGCAGATCACTAAACGTGTGCTCTACTGTAGCATGAGCAGACATATTCACATGAGGAACTGGAAAACACAGATAGAAAGCATAATTGGTGCAAGAAATCATTATGCTAAGAAATAATATGAAACTTAGAAAAACGATGCATTGCAGTGAACTTCGACTGACTCTCTCACTATGGGGGTCTATTTTATACATGTCAGAAACAGTCTAACCGTTTCACCTAGGGGAGGACTTATACAATCAAACTGGCTGACTTATTAGACCTGAGCTTCAACTTATACTCCTGTTGCGGAGTTTTCTCTACCAAGGGAGGGGTTGTAATAAAGTCTGGTGCGGGACAGTCCTTTAAAACAATGTTCTGGCAATCCTTCGAATCCTGGGAAATGTTCTTGGAAGTGTCTTTGAAGTCTGGCTTTGGTCCTTTGAAAAGTTTTACATGAGAGAGGTGGACCCACCCCTTCCTGCCTTCTAACTTGACGGCAGTTCGGGTGGTCAAGAGGACCTGACGTGGCTCCTTCCAACGTGGTTCCAGCGGACTTGATCTGTCAAAGTTGCGGACGAGGACCATCGATCCTGGAACGATCTCGTGCGGTGCCACCTCGGTATTATCTGGAAATGCGGCGGCAACCTGTGAACGACATGAGTTGAGGGCAGACATCAAGGAAGCTAGGTAATCTGTCAGCATATTACATGAAACATCGGTAATACTTCGGGGTCTAGGAGTACCCCACATGTTAGGGGGGCGGCCGAAAACGACCTCATACGGGGACAGACCTGATCTGGAATGTGCGACCATACGCATGTAAAACAGAGCGACTGGCAAAGCTACTAACCAGTCCACACCCTTGTCTTTACAAACTTTTGCTATACGGATTTTCAGAGTCTGATTATGTCTCTCGACTAGTCCAGCTGCTTCTGGATGGCGTACACAATGGAACTTCCACTGGTACCCTAACAACAGGGAAACGTGTTTCATGAGTTCGGATGAGAATGGCTGACCGTTATCAGAATATACGACTCTAGGGAGTCCGTATCTAGGGAAGAATTCACGAACCAGCTGCTTGGCAGTGGTCGCGGCTGTGTAATCTGGGACTGGATATGCTTCTGTCCACCTGGACAAAGCGCATACAACTACAAGGACATACTTGAAACCTCGACATCGCTCCATCTGAATATAATCCATCTGGAGGACCTCAAAAGGGTGGTCAGGGGGCTGGAAACCACCTTGTTCCACCGGGACACTTTTACCTGGATTAAACTGGCAACATATCATACAGGTACGGACTTTCTGCTTGGCTGCAGCTCGTAAATGCTTGTTGAACCAAATGTTCTGGATACTGTCTAACATAGCTTTTTCTCCTAAATGTGCTGGACTATGTGCGGTATTGATAATGACTTGAACCATAGAATCGGGGAGAAACCATGTGGCTCTACCCTTCGTTAACCATCCTTGATCTGTCTGGACCCCTCCTTGTACAGACCATTTCTTGATCTCATCGGGAGTAGCATGTAACTGGATATCTATGACATCTTGAGTAGGGTCCTTAACTGTCATGCATGTAATCGGATCTGGAATATGTGTCTGTGTCTGATTAACTGGAATGTCTGGAGTCTGTGCTGTAAGCTTGGCTGTGCGGTCTGCTAAATCATTACCTTGGGAAATAATGTCAGTAACTTTCGTATGTGCTTTGCACTTCATGATAGCAATAGATGTCGGTAAATGTATGGCATCTAACAGAGCTTGAATAAGGAGACCATGCTGAATCTTGGTTCCATGAGAAGTCATAAAACCTCTCTCCTGCCAGAGCACTCCGAAGTCGTGTACAACTCCGAATGCGTAACGTGAATCTGTGTAAACATTAACTTTCAGGTTCTTGGCGTGTACACAGGCTTGTGTCAGAGCAACTAGCTCTGCTGCTTGAGCGGACAGGGTATCAATACGGTGTGTTTCAATAACTTCAGTGTCAGTAGTCACTGCATATGCGGCGACTAGTTCTCCTGTACTAGTTCTCATACATGAACCGTCCACATAAAGTGTCAGGTCAGGATCTGATAACGGAATATCTGTCAGGTCTTGTCTTGGCTTTGTCGTAACGTTAACTACTTCCACACAGTCATGTGGGTCTGGATTTGAATTAACTGATGGTAACAGTGTAGCAGGATTCAGGACATTGCAGCGTCTAATTTCTATGTGTGGCTGGAACAGTGTCAATTCATAACCTGTTAAACGTGCAATTGTCAAGTGCTGAGTTTGTGTTCGGTTTAAAAGAACTTCTACTGAATGTGGAACTTGTACTGTCAGGGAATGTCCTAAAACTATGGAATCACTTTGTCTGATAGCTAGTGCTGTGGCTGCAACTGACTTGAGGCACGCAGGCAACGCCTGGGCGACTGGATCTAATGTGCTTGAAAAATAAGCACAGGGCTTGTGTTGACCTGCTTGATCTTGTGTGAGAACAGATAATGCTGTACCTTCGCGTTCTGTAACGAAAAGTATAAAAGGCTTACTGTAGTTCGGTGTAGCTAGAACTGGAGCTTGGCATAGGGCTTTCTTTAACTCGTTGAAACTAAGTGTATGTTCAGATGTCCAAGGGAGGACAGTCGATACGGCTGCCTCCTGTGTCGTTAACTGTATCAGTGGCTTGGCTAGAAATGCATACTGGGGAATCCATTGTCTACAATAAGAAGTAAGGCCGATAAAAGCACGTACCTCCTTCTGGGTTCTGGGCTGGGGAAGACTCGCTATTAACTGGATACGGTCGGGTGTCAACTGCCTACCCCTCTTGGACAGCAAGTGTCCTAAGTATACCACTTGCTGGACACAGAATTGAAGCTTTGAAGGTGACACCTTGTGCCCCATCTCGGCTAGAAAATACAGAACTGTAAGTGATGCTCGCTCGCAAGCACGTTCAGAACGGGCTGTGATCAGTAGATCATCGACATACTGGAGCAGGGCAGTGTCAGTTGGCATGTGAATATTGTCTAGTTGTCTCTTGAGTGCTTGACTGTAAATACTAGGGCTTTCTGTGAAACCTTGAGGAGCGCGTGTAAACATATAGCTCCTTCCATTTAAACAAAATCCGAAAAGAAACTGGCTGTCTGGATGAATTGGAACACTAAAAAATGCATTCTTGAGGTCAATAACAGTGAAAAACATGGCTTCGGAATCAATGGCAGTTAACAGGGAAGAAATGTCTGGAACAACTGGATACTGAGGAATAATACATTTATTAAGCTCTCGTAAATCAATCACTAATCGATATACTAGGGGTGCATTTGGATCAGTACGTTTCATGACTGGAATGATCGGAGAATTGCATACATTGGAGTCAGTTTCTACAACTACTCCTTGAGCCATGAGCTCGTCAATAATTTTGGATAAGGCTGCTACAGCCTCAGGTGGCAATCTGTACTGTCTGATTCGGGGTAACACTACACCTGGTTTGAGAGTCACACGATAGGGTGTGATTTGCATGTAACCTACATCAGTTGGACCTTGCGCCCATAAATGCTGCGGAACATTAGACAATCTGGAATCAAAATCTCGTAATACATAGTGACCCTTAAAGTCACGTAGGAACAGATGTATTCCCTCTGGGGAACAGCAAATAACTGCACCTAACTCTTTCAGTGTCTTAATACCTAACAGATTTTCTGGACATGCCTTAGTAAGTAACAGATCAGTAGTACGGGACAATGGACCTACTTCTAGAGTAACTGGCTGAGATATTTCATTAACTATGGGTTTTCCTGAAAATCCAAGGGAAACATTTCTTGAGCCTGAGAGCGGAGCCCCTGGAACTTCGGCGTGACTAATTGTGGTCCTACTTGCCCCTGTATCGATCAGAAACTTTCTGTCTTTCCCTAATACTTGACTGTGTACATAGGGACCTTCTTGGTCTACAGGTATCTCGATGAGAGGCAAGCCTACCTCCCTCTCTAGGCTGTTTCATGAATATGACTGGTACTCTGGATACTCAGACTGTGCATACTGGTACATCTGCGATGTAACGTGCTGTGTTGCAGCAATAGGCTGCGGTACTGTAACTGTCTGTTGTGCATTCTGTGACTGAGGAATCTGTGAAACTAGTTCTTGTCTCGGCGGACGTGGTCTTTCTTTAGTCTTACCAGTAGCTATGTTGTGTTTCAGAACTGCACACTCGTTTATAAAATGACCTGGCTGTTTACAATAATTGCAGTTCCCTTTAACGGGAGCCGCAGGATGACTAGCTTGATTCGGACCCCTCTTCTGACTGTCTTGAGGAATAGATTGTGCAACTAGCACTTTCATTTTCGTGTCTTTCATACGTTTTCTTTCGTGTTCTTGCTCTTCTCTGATTCTATTCTGGTGATACTGAAGCATCTGGAGCATCTGGGACGGAGTATTTGCTTGCCAGGTGCTTTCGACTTTCAAAACTCGGTTTTTAATTTGTGGACTTGAATTCTCGACTAATTTGGTAACGAAAAGATGAGGGTATGACTCACTACTTGTCTTGAGACCACTATTAATACTGAAACATTTCTCAAATCTAGAATAAAAATCACTAATGTCTTCATCTTGTTTCTGTTTACAGGCTGAGATGGCATCCCAGTCTTCTTTTCTAGTTGTCAATAATCTGGGTAAAACTTGAATCAATAATTCTGGTAATTCTTTACATTTATCTCCAAGACCGGTACCTGGTACTCGTGCCTTGTCTTCAGCTTCTAGAGCTGTCCAATCGATCTTTTTCTCTCCCACCTCCCATTCTTTTTCCTTTAACTTTTCATACACCCCTGCGGGTAGCAGAACCTTTAACATTTTAATGACATCTGGGTACGTGTATTCTCCCATACGGAGCATGTCTTTTAATTCTCTATGGAACCCTGCTTGATCTTTGTCATGACAGGGAATTAGCTTTTTCATTTCGAGGAGTTCCATCTTTGAAATTGGAGTGTATACAAACACTCGTTGCATTTCGCCACCCGTCCCTTGGACTGGGTGGACTTCTCGTAACGGATTCTGTCTGTCTATGTAGAATGGTTTACTTTCTGGGGGTGAGACGTGAACAAAATGCGGGTTCAGGAACGTTCTATACTTGTGACGCTGTTCTAGAATAACACTAATTAAATCGGTACCTAGACCTCTCCATCTGTACTGGAGTAACTCGTTCAGGATATCGTGTAACGGGCCTGGATCAGAGTGTTGACCCTCATACTGAGTAATGAGGTGCTGGATCATATACATACCCACCAGTCGTTGCTCGGCTGGGGGCAGTTTCAGAAACATTTGTGCCACTATTTCGTCTGGAAAAGTGGTAGAATCAGTAATCCATCGGACTGCTGATCGGGCTAATTCTTGTTCATGCATGGTGCTTAACTCGCTATAACCGACTCGTGATTTCAGAATGTGATCGGTAGCTTGAAATACTTGTTCTAGAGAACAAGGCTCTCGTTCTGGTGCTGGATGATGAAAAATAGACTTGGGTTCTAGACGTAAATGGCGATCTGGAAATCTGGATTTCCCTACATACGCTATTCTGGCGGGATTCTCGTCTTCCTCTTCAGGATCAGAGATACTTTCTTTCTCACTTACTTGTGCTGCTTTACGCTGTTCGTGTAACCTTACTATTTCTTTACGAATTTTCTTGTACATACTTTCCATGGCACTAATGGTCTTGTGCTTACCCTCGGCTATATTATCACTCCACCTTGTCAGGATTCTCATTTCGGCGGGATCTTTAGACGGGTAGTCTTGTTCTCTTATTAGACAATTGATCAGGAACTTTAATATCATGAGCTGAATCTCGGCTTTCCTTTGAGACATGATCTCGCCAATACTTTCTGGATCATCCCCTGTACGGATGAAACGATATATTCTGTCTAGATCTTCTTTCATATTTGGTAAGGTGACTAGATACTCGGTCACCCTTCTTACGCGTACGGAATATAAAACCATATTATATTCGCCTGGAACTGGATCATAAACACATTCGGCAAGGGCTTGTCTGATTTCTGTAACAGACTTATTACTTTTAGGAGTACGCTGTGATGCTTGAGCATGTAATTCGAGTGCTGATAAACGTTTGTGTGGCGGCGGGGTTTGAGGAGGACCTCCTCCTGCGGCCCCTAGACTAGAATCGTCGACTGACATTCTTCGTGCTTGCAGGGTCGGTAATTGTAACGTGGGCTGAACTTGTATGGCAGGCTGACCCGGGGGTACCGTAACAGGTACTCCGGTGTCTGGAGGAACGGGAAGTGCCTGATTTACAGGGACAGGTGGAGCGCGAACAGGATTTGCATATTCTGGAACTGTATCGTCCAAATAGGACGAAATAAAAATATCAGCTGCGGTCGGTTTGTGACGTAGCTTGATCGGAACTAATGGTGGCGGGAAATTACTGGGTGCCTCTGGGGTCGCTTTTGGCAAGCCTTCGGCAAGGAGAGGATACATACCCTTAATAAGGGCATGCCTCTGTCTATCTGACTGTTCGGTTTTGACTTGTTCACCTATCTCGATTAATTCTCTTTCTTGGGCTCGTTCTTGGGATTCTCTACTTAACTCTGACTTTCTGACTTCCTTTTCCGTTCTTCTATGCGCTTCCTTACGCCATAACTCGATGGCATCTTTCTGTGACTGTCTGGCTTTCTTTTTCCATAATGCTTCTTCTACTCGCATGATACATTCGGCATCCCATGTACCCGATACGGGCCATCTATACTTTTCTTCTAACTGTTTGGTATACTCTACCCATAAATCTAGATACAATATGGCGCTTATGCCATGTTTCTGATACATAAAGTGACCTGGACTGTCCCTAGGCGGAACAGGAACTGCTGCTTCCAGCAGACCCTTTCTAGTTTTTAACTGACGTAACTTGGAAAAGAGCGGCATTCTAAACTTGAATCGGAACACAATACAATACACGAAAAACAATAACAATTGGGGAAACAATTCAGGCATACCACGACATTGGAAATACATTAAACAACATTATAAATAACAGTTCGAACAGAATACTACCTGAAAATACTGAAAACAGAACAGAATTCTCGAGAACGGAACAGACTAGAGTTACTGGATGCACTGCTGAAACAGTACGGAACATACCGGTCCCATAAAGGAACACATCAAGACCCGTATCCACCTAGGTGAACACTTCGTTTGTGAGCTTGGGTACCACCAACCCACGGACCAGAGTCAATTTAGACTGACCCTGTCTAGACACTACCCCAGCAATGGTACTCACCGGGCAGCACGGAACGGAAGGCCTCGGACGGGACTGGACTACGACGACGAACTTCGGACTTCGGACTTCAGTTACGGGTGGACCTCCGGATACCTCGGACCTTGGACTCTCGGCTTGGGCTCTGGTCGGGACTCGCCGCGTTCCTCCACCGTCTCGTTCGGATGCTGGACCGCCTCCTCCGTCTCCTCCGTGGGCCTGAGGGATACTTGAAGCAGAAATATCTGCCAGGTGCACGGTATGGTTCCGTCACGACTGCAGAGGGTCAGGGGGTCGGCGTGGCTTCACCGACGCGTGGGGAAAGGGCAAGTCCCTGTTCGGGCGCCATTATGTGGTAAATAAATAAATAATACCCTATTTTTGGATGAATGAATGAATAACAGATAGCTCAATAAATAAGAGTCAAGATTCGAGGTAGTAGGAGTTTCTGCAGGTTTATTACAGCATAAGGACAGGATCAGGACAACCTGCATAGGAACAGGATGACAGGGGAAAAGAGGCCCGGCAGCTGCCGGGGCTTGGTCTGGGATGAGCGCGCTAACATTCAATAACAAGACATTCATTTATATACATAACGCAAACACATAGCATTACATTGCAGTAGGCGTAGCAGTGGGTGGAGCAGAAGGCATGACGTGTAGCAGTCGCGAGAGATAACAGTAAAAAGAGGTGTAACTGGGAGTTTACTTAGACATGTGAAGTAAAACGTAACAGAATATGTCATGAATGGGCGGACACATAGGAGGGGGCTACCTAAGGAGCCGGGACCTCTAACCTAATGGTGCGCGAAAACTGGCAATGACGTGTTACTAGGAGAAGCTGGGGGCTACGAACTCTGTGCTAGGAGCAGAGACTAGAGTCTGGAGGGTCGGAGCGACATGTACCTAAACCCTATCTGGTATCTAATGTTTAGGGAACATGTTGATATAAACTAGAAGTCATGAGGGGAGAGGCTAACTTGATTCTAAGACTGGACCATGCATTATTCTACATGAAATGCGTGATGAAGAATACTAAATGACCATTAAATACAGTATTTCTCTAACAGGGAGCCGAGAAGGCTAGACAATGACGGAAACTATTGATGCAGTTCAGTAGCTTAGGAATGCAAAGGAGGAGGACTGAACTGATAGCTGGAACTATAACATACTTTTGGCAGACTTAGAGGCAGAGCCGGGGTGCACCGGGCACTGCAAGGCGGGAAGTAAGTGAAGGGTCGAGGATACAGGTGGGGGCTGTATCGCTCCTCAGCGAGGCTTTCAGGAGACAGGAGCTGAATCCAGGGTCCGGGCCCTTTTGAGGCCTAGAAACGGGGACTTTATAATGGAATAACGTGCACACTGAGAAACGTGGCAACATTATTTTACATAGGCCTGATATTCGTAGTATTCACGAGGACTGGAAACTAACATATTAGAGGTGGACACAACTGTAATTGCGTCATTAATCGGGCATAGGGAATAACATATGCATATTGGTCATGCATACATAACATATGATGGATGGGGCGTAGGGACACAGAACATGGCAAAATTTACTTTTCCACACATCCAAGGACCGGTTTCTGGCTCTCAGCCTTCATTCAGCCTGGATAGCTTGACTCCAGTGGTGTGGAGAGCCTGGGACTCACGTCTGAGTATACCCAGCCCACTCGGGGTGAAAATTGCAAAAACACAGTTGATGTACAGAATGTAGAACAATGTCATACATTCACCCCAGTACAAGGATCTGGGCCTAAATCCATCGTTTTTTTTTGTACTCCACACCACCCTGGGTTAGACACTGGCTATATGCAAATCAGCTCCGACCCTGTGCCTCATGGGAACAGTCCAGTCTGAACTACCAAGCCATGTCTTTCCCAGACCGGAATCAAGCATCCAAGGACCGGTTTCTGGCTATCAGCCTTTATTCAGCCTGGATAGCTTAACTCCAGTGGTGTGGAGAGCCTGGGACTCACGTCTTAGTATACCCAGCCCACTCGGGGTGAAAATTGCAAAAAACACAGTTGATGGACAGAATGTAGAACAATGTCATACATTCACCCCAGTACAAGGATCTGGGCCTAAATCCATCGTTTTTTTGCACTCCACACCACCCTGGGTTAGACACTGGCTATATGCAAATCTGCTCTGACCCTGTGCCTCATGGGAACAGTCCAGTCCGAACTACCAAGCCATGTCTTTCCCAGACCGGAATCAAGCATCCAAGGACCGGTTTCTGGCTATCAGCCTTCATTCAGCCTGGATAGCTTGACTCCAGTGGTGTGGAGAGCCTGGGACTCAGGTCTGAGTATACCCAGCCCACTCGGGGTAAAAATTGCAAAAAACACAGTTGATGGACAGAATGTAGAACAATGTCATACATTCACCCCAATACATGGATCTGGGCCTAAATCCATCTTTTTTTTGCACTCCACACAACCCTGGGTTAGACACTGGCTATATGCAAATCAGCTCTGACCCTGTGCCTCATGGGAACAGTCCAGTCCGAACTACCAAGCTATGTCTTTCCCAGACCGCAATCAAGCATCCAAGAACCGGTTTCTAGCTATCAGCCTTCATTCAGCCTGGATAGCTTGATTCCAGTGGTGTGGAGAGCCTGGGACTCACGTCTGAGTATACCCAGCCCACTCGGGGTGAAAATTGCAAAAAACACAGTTGATGGACAGAATGTAGAACAATGTCATACATTCACCCCAGTACAAGGATCTGGGTCTAAATCCATCGGTTTTTTTGCACTCCACACCACCCTGGGTTAGACACTGGCTATATGCAAATCAGCTCGGACCCTGTGCCTCATGGGAACAGTCCAGTCCGAACTACCAAGCCATGTCTTTCCCAGACCGGAATCAAGCATTCAAGGACCGGTTTCTGGCTATCAGCCTTCATTCAGCCTGGATAGCTTGACTCCAGTGGTGTGGAGAGCCTGGGACTCACGTCTGAGTATACCCAGCCCACTCGGGGTGAAAATTGCAAAAAACACAGTTGATGGACAGAATGTAGAACAATGTCATACATTCACCCCAGTACAAGGATCTGGGCCTAAATCCATTGTTTTTTTTGCACTCCACACCACCCTGGGTTAGACACTGGCTATATGCAAATCAGCTCTGACCCTGTGCCTCATGGGAACAGTCCAGTCCGAACTACCAAGCCATGTCTTTCCCAGACCGGAATCAAGCATCCTAGGACCGGTTTCTGGCTATCAGCCTTCATTCAGCCTGGATAGCTTGACTCCAGTGGTGTGGAGAGCCTGGGACTCACGTCTGAGTATACCCAGCCCACTCTGGGTGAAAATTGCAAAAAACACAGTTGATGGACAGAATGTAGAACAATGTCATACATTCACCCCAGTACAAGGATCTGGGCCTAAATCCATCGGTTTTTTTGCACTCCACACCACCCTGGGTTAGACACTGGCTATATGCAAACCAGCTCTGACCCTGTGCCTCATGGGAACAGTCCAGTCCGAACTACCAAGCTATGTCTTTCCCAGACCGCAATCAAGCATCCAAGAACCGGTTTCTAGCTATCAGCCTTCATTCAGCCTGGATAGCTTGATTCCAGTGGTGTGGAGAGCCTGGGACTCACGTCTGAGTATACCCAGCCCACTCGGGGTGAAAATTGCAAAAAACACAGTTGATGGACAGAATGTAGAACAATGTCATACATTCACCCCAGTACAAGGATCTGGGTCTAAATCCATCGGTTTTTTTGCACTCCACACCACCCTGGGTTAGACACTGGCTATATGCAAATCAGCTCGGACCCTGTGCCTCATGGGAACAGTCCAGTCCGAACTACCAAGCCATGTCTTTCCCAGACCGGAATCAAGCATTCAAGGACCGGTTTCTGGCTATCAGCCTTCATTCAGCCTGGATAGCTTGACTCCAGTGGTGTGGAGAGCCTGGGACTCACGTCTGAGTATACCCAGCCCACTCGGGGTGAAAATTGCAAAAAACACAGTTGATGGACAGAATGTAGAACAATGTCATACATTCACCCCAGTACAAGGATCTGGGCCTAAATCCATTGTTTTTTTTGCACTCCACACCACCCTGGGTTAGACACTGGCTATATGCAAATCAGCTCTGACCCTGTGCCTCATGGGAACAGTCCAGTCCGAACTACCAAGCCATGTCTTTCCCAGACCGGAATCAAGCATCCTAGGACCGGTTTCTGGCTATCAGCCTTCATTCAGCCTGGATAGCTTGACTCCAGTGGTGTGGAGAGCCTGGGACTCACGTCTGAGTATACCCAGCCCACTCTGGGTGAAAATTGCAAAAAACACAGTTGATGGACAGAATGTAGAACAATGTCATACATTCACCCCAGTACAAGGATCTGGGCCTAAATCCATCGGTTTTTTTGCACTCCACACCACCCTGGGTTAGACACTGGCTATATGCAAATCAGCTCTGACCCTGTGCCTCATGGGAACAGTCCAGTCCGAACTACCAAGCCATGTCTTTCCCAGACCAGAATCAAGCATCCAAGGACCGGTTTCTGGCTATCAGCCTTCATTCAGCCTGGATAGCTTGACTCCAGTGGTGTGGAGAGCCTGGGACTCACGTCTGAGTATACCCAGCCCACTCGGGGTGAAAATTGCAAAAACACAGTTGATGTACAGAATGTAGAACAATGTCATACATTCACCCCAGTACAAGGATCTGGGCCTAAATCCATCGTTTTTTTTTGTACTCCACACCACCCTGGGTTAGACACTGGCTATATGCAAATCAGCTCCGACCCTGTGCCTCATGGGAACAGTCCAGTCTGAACTACCAAGCCATGTCTTTCCCAGACCGGAATCAAGCATCCAAGGACCGGTTTCTGGCTATCAGCCTTTATTCAGCCTGGATAGCTTAACTCCAGTGGTGTGGAGAGCCTGGGACTCACGTCTTAGTATACCCAGCCCACTCGGGGTGAAAATTGCAAAAAACACAGTTGATGGACAGAATGTAGAACAATGTCATACATTCACCCCAGTACAAGGATCTGGGCCTAAATCCATCGTTTTTTTGCACTCCACACCACCCTGGGTTAGACACTGGCTATATGCAAATCTGCTCTGACCCTGTGCCTCATGGGAACAGTCCAGTCCGAACTACCAAGCCATGTCTTTCCCAGACCGGAATAAAGCATCCAAGGACCGGTTTCTGGCTATCAGCCTTCATTCAGCCTGGATAGCTTGACTCCAGTGGTGTGGAGAGCCTGGGACTCAGGTCTGAGTATACCCAGCCCACTCGGGGTAAAAATTGCAAAAAACACAGTTGATGGACAGAATGTAGAACAATGTCATACATTCACCCCAATACATGGATCTGGGCCTAAATCCATCTTTTTTTTGCACTCCACACCACCCTGGGTTAGACACTGGCTATATGCAAATCAGCTCTGACCCTGTGCCTCATGGGAACAGTCCAGTCCGAACTACCAAGCCATGTCTTTCCCAGACCGGAATCAAGCATCCAAGGACCGGTTTCTGGCTATCAGCCTTCATTCAGCCTGGATAGCTTGACTCCAGTGGTGTGGAGAGCCTGGGACTCACGTCTAAGTATACCCAGCCGACTCGGGGTGAAAATTGCAAAAAACACAGTTGATGGACAGAATTTAAAACAATGTCATACATTCACCCCAGTACAAGGATCTAGGCCTAAATCCATCGTTTTTTTTGCACTCCACACCACCCTGGGTTAGACACTGGCTATATGCAAATCAGCTCTGACCCTGTGCCTCATGGGAACAGTCCAGTCCGAACTACCAAGCCATGTCTTTCCCAGACCGGAATTAAGCATCCAAGAACCGGTTTCTGGCTATCAGCCTTCATTCAGCCTGGATAGCTTGACTCCAGTGGTGTGGAGAGCCTGGGGCTCACGTCTGAGTATACCCAGCCCACTCGGGGTGAAAATTGCAAAAAACACAGTTGATGGACAGAATGTAGAACAATGTCATACATTCACCCCAGTACAAAGAACTGGGCCTAAATCCATTGTTTTTTTTGCACTCCACACCACCCTGGGTTAGACACTGGCTATATGCGAATCAGCTCTGACCCTGTGCCTCATGGGAACAGTCCAGTCCGAACTACCAAGCCATGTCTTTCCCAGACCGGAATCAAGCATCCAAGGACCGGTTTCTGGCTATCAGCCTTCATTCAGCCTGGAGAACTTGACTCCAGTGGTGTGGAGAGCCTGGGACTCACGTCTGAGTATACCCAGCCCACTCGGGGTGAAAATTGCAAAAAACACAGTTGATGGACAGCATGTAGAACAATGTCATACATTCACCCCAGTACAAGGATCTGGGCCTAAATCCATTGTTTTTTTTGCACTCCACACCACCCTGGGTTAGACACTGGCTATATGCAAATCAGCTCTGACCCTGTGCCTCATGGGAACAGTCCAGTCCGAACTACCAAGCCATGTCTTTCCCAGACCGGAATCAAGCATCCAAGGACCGGTTTCTGGCTATCAGCCTTCATTCAGCCTGGATAGCTTGACTCCAGTGGTGTGGAGAGCCTGGGACTCACGTCTGAGTATACCCAGCCGACTCGGGGTGAAAATTGCAAAAAACACAGTTGATGGACAGAATGTAGAACAATGTCAATAATTCCCCCCAGTACAAGGATCTAGGCCTACATCCATCGTTTTTTTGCACTCCACACCACCCTGGGTTAGACACTGGCTATATGCAAATCAGCTCTGACCCTGTGCCTCATGGGAACAGTCCAGTCCGAACTACCAAGCTATGTCTTTCCCAGACCGCAATCAAGCATCCAAGAACCGGTTTCTGGCTATCAGCCTTCATTCAGCCTGGATAGCTTGATTCCAGTGGTGTGGAGAGCCTGGGACTCACGTCTGAGTATACCCAGCCCACTCGGGGTGAAAATTGCAAAAAACACAGTTGATGGACAGAATGTAGAACAATGTCATACATTCACCCCAGTACAAGGATCTGGGTCTAAATCCATCGTTTTTTTTGCACTCCACACCACCCTGGGTTAGACACTGGCTATATGCAAATCAGCTCTCACCCTGTGCCTCATGGGAACAGTCCAGTCCGAACTACCAAGCCATGTCTTTCCCAGACCGGAATCAAGCATCCAAGGACCGGTTTCTGGCTATCAGCCTTCATTCAGCCTGGATAGCTTGACTCCAGTGGTGTGGAGAGCCTGGGACTCACGTCTGAGTATACCCAGCCGACTCGGGGTGAAAATTGCAAAAAACACAGTTGATGGACAGAATGTAGAACAATGTCAATAATTCACCCCCGTACAAGGATCTAGGCCTACATCCATCATTTTTTTGCACTCCACACCACCCTGGGTTAGACACTGGCTATATGCAAATCAGCTCTGACCCTGTGCCTCATGGGAATAGTCCAGTCCGAACTACCAAGCTATGTCTTTCCCAGACCGCAATCAAGCATCCAAGAACCGGGTTCTGGCTATCAGCCTTCATTCAGCCTGGATAGCTTGATTCCAGTGGTGTGGAGAGCCTGGGACTCACGTCTGAGTATACCCAGCCCACTCGGGGTGAAAATTGCAAAAAACACAGTTGATGGACAGAATGTAGAACAATGTCATACATTCACCCCAGTACAAGGATCTGGGTCTAAATCCATCGGTTTTTTTGCACTCCACACCACCCTGGGTTAGACACTGGCTATATGCAAATCAGCTCGGACCCTGTGCCTCATGGGAACAGTCCAGTCCGAACTACCAAGCCATGTCTTTCCCAGACCGGAATCAAGCATCCAAGGACCGGTTTCTGGCTATCAGCCTTCATTCAGCCTGGATAGCTTGACTCCAGTGGTGTGGAGAGCCTGGGACTCACGTCTGAGTATACCCAGCCCACTCGGGGTGAAAATTGCAAAAAACACAGTTGATGGACAGAATGTAGAACAATGTCATACATTCACCCCCGTACAAGCATCTGGGCCTAAATCCATTGTTTTTTTTGCACTCCACACCACCCTGGGTTAGACACTGGCTATATGCAAATCAGCTCTGACCCTGTGCCTCATGGGAACAGTCCAGTCCGAACTACCAAGCCATGTCTTTCCCAGACCGGAATCAAGCATCCTAGGACCGGTTTCTGGCTATCAGCCTTCATTCAGCCTGGATAGGTTGACTCCAGTGGTGTGGAGAGCCTGGGACTCACGTCTGAGTATACCCAGCCCACTCGGGGTGAAAATTGCAAAAAACACAGTTGATGGACAGAATGTAGAACAATGTCATACATTCACCCCAGTACAAGGATCTGGGTCTAAATCCATCGGTTTTTTTGCACTCCACACCACCCTGGGTTAGACACTGGCTATATGCAAATCAGCTCGGACCCTGTGCCTCATGGGAACAGTCCAGTCCGAACTACCAAGCCATGTCTTTCCCAGACCGGAATCAAGCATTCAAGGACCGGTTTCTGGCTATCAGCCTTCATTCAGCCTGGATAGCTTGACTCCAGTGGTGTGGAGAGCCTGGGACTCACGTCTGAGTATACCCAGCCCACTCGGGGTGAAAATTGCAAAAAACACAGTTGATGAACAGAATGTAGAACAATGTCATACATTCACCCCAGTACAAGGATCTGGGCCTAAATCCATTGTTTTTTTTGCACTCCACACCACCCTGGGTTAGACACTGGCTATATGCAAATCAGCTCTGACCCTGTGCCTCATGGGAACAGTCCAGTCCGAACTACCAAGCCATGTCTTTCCCAGACCGGAATCAAGCATCCTAGGACCGGTTTCTGGCTATCAGCCTTCATTCAGCCTGGATAGCTTGACTCCAGTGGTGTGGAGAGCCTGGGACTCACGTCTGAGTATACCCAGCCCACTCTGGGTGAAAATTGCAAAAAACACAGTTGATGGACAGAATGTAGAACAATGTCATACATTCACCCCAGTACAAGGATCTGGGCCTAAATCCATCGGTTTTTTTGCACTCCACACCACCCTGGGTTAGACACTGGCTATATGCAAATCAGCTCTGACCCTGTGCCTCATGGGAACAGTCCAGTCCGAACTACCAAGCCATGTCTTTCCCAGACCAGAATCAAGCATCCAAGGACCGGTTTCTGGCTATCAGCCTTCATTCAGCCTGGATAGCTTGACTCCAGTGGTGTGGAGAGCCTGGGACTCACGTCTGAGTATACCCAGCCCACTCGGGGTGAAAATTGCAAAAACACAGTTGATGTACAGAATGTAGAACAATGTCATACATTCACCCCAGTACAAGGATCTGGGCCTAAATCCATCGTTTTTTTTTGTACTCCACACCACCCTGGGTTAGACACTGGCTATATGCAAATCAGCTCCGACCCTGTGCCTCATGGGAACAGTCCAGTCTGAACTACCAAGCCATGTCTTTCCCAGACCGGAATCAAGCATCCAAGGACCGGTTTCTGGCTATCAGCCTTTATTCAGCCTGGATAGCTTAACTCCAGTGGTGTGGAGAGCCTGGGACTCACGTCTTAGTATACCCAGCCCACTCGGGGTGAAAATTGCAAAAAACACAGTTGATGGACAGAATGTAGAACAATGTCATACATTCACCCCAGTACAAGGATCTGGGCCTAAATCCATCGTTTTTTTGCACTCCACACCACCCTGGGTTAGACACTGGCTATATGCAAATCTGCTCTGACCCTGTGCCTCATGGGAACAGTCCAGTCCGAACTACCAAGCCATGTCTTTCCCAGACCGGAATCAAGCATCCAAGGACCGGTTTCTGGCTATCAGCCTTCATTCAGCCTGGATAGCTTGACTCCAGTGGTGTGGAGAGCCTGGGACTCAGGTCTGAGTATACCCAGCCCACTCGGGGTAAAAATTGCAAAAAACACAGTTGATGGACAGAATGTAGAACAATGTCATACATTCACCCCAATACATGGATCTGGGCCTAAATCCATCTTTTTTTTGCACTCCACACCACCCTGGGTTAGACACTGGCTATATGCAAATCAGCTCTGACCCTGTGCCTCATGGGAACAGTCCAGTCCGAACTACCAAGCCATGTCTTTCCCAGACCGGAATCAAGCATCCAAGGACCGGTTTCTGGCTATCAGCCTTCATTCAGCCTGGATAGCTTGACTCCAGTGGTGTGGAGAGCCTGGGACTCACGTCTAAGTATACCCAGCCGACTCGGGGTGAAAATTGCAAAAAACACAGTTGATGGACAGAATTTAAAACAATGTCATACATTCACCCCAGTACAAGGATCTAGGCCTAAATCCATCGTTTTTTTTGCACTCCACACCACCCTGGGTTAGACACTGGCTATATGCAAATCAGCTCTGACCCTGTGCCTCATGGGAACAGTCCAGTCCGAACTACCAAGCCATGTCTTTCCCAGACCGGAATTAAGCATCCAAGAACCGGTTTCTGGCTATCAGCCTTCATTCAGCCTGGATAGCTTGACTCCAGTGGTGTGGAGAGCCTGGGGCTCACGTCTGAGTATACCCAGCCCACTCGGGGTGAAAATTGCAAAAAACACAGTTGATGGACAGAATGTAGAACAATGTCATACATTCACCCCAGTACAAAGAACTGGGCCTAAATCCATTGTTTTTTTTGCACTCCACACCACCCTGGGTTAGACACTGGCTATATGCGAATCAGCTCTGACCCTGTGCCTCATGGGAACAGTCCAGTCCGAACTACCAAGCCATGTCTTTCCCAGACCGGAATCAAGCATCCAAGGACCGGTTTCTGGCTATCAGCCTTCATTCAGCCTGGAGAACTTGACTCCAGTGGTGTGGAGAGCCTGGGACTCACGTCTGAGTATACCCAGCCCACTCGGGGTGAAAATTGCAAAAAACACAGTTGATGGACAGCATGTAGAACAATGTCATACATTCACCCCAGTACAAGGATCTGGGCCTAAATCCATTGTTTTTTTTGCACTCCACACCACCCTGGGTTAGACACTGGCTATATGCAAATCAGCTCTGACCCTGTGCCTCATGGGAACAGTCCAGTCCGAACTACCAAGCCATGTCTTTCCCAGACCGGAATCAAGCATCCAAGGACCGGTTTCTGGCTATCAGCCTTCATTCAGCCTGGATAGCTTGACTCCAGTGGTGTGGAGAGCCTGGGACTCACGTCTGAGTATACCCAGCCGACTCGGGGTGAAAATTGCAAAAAACACAGTTGATGGACAGAATGTAGAACAATGTCAATAATTCCCCCCAGTACAAGGATCTAGGCCTACATCCATCGTTTTTTTGCACTCCACACCACCCTGGGTTAGACACTGGCTATATGCAAATCAGCTCTGACCCTGTGCCTCATGGGAACAGTCCAGTCCGAACTACCAAGCTATGTCTTTCCCAGACCGCAATCAAGCATCCAAGAACCGGTTTCTGGCTATCAGCCTTCATTCAGCCTGGATAGCTTGATTCCAGTGGTGTGGAGAGCCTGGGACTCACGTCTGAGTATACCCAGCCCACTCGGGGTGAAAATTGCAAAAAACACAGTTGATGGACAGAATGTAGAACAATGTCATACATTCACCCCAGTACAAGGATCTGGGTCTAAATCCATCGGTTTTTTTGCACTCCACACCACCCTGGGTTAGACACTGGCTATATGCAAATCAGCTCGGACCCTGTGCCTCATGGGAACAGTCCAGTCCGAACTACCAAGCCATGTCTTTCCCAGACCGGAATCAAGCATCCAAGGACCGGTTTCTGGCTATCAGCCTTCATTCAGCCTGGATAGCTTGACTCCAGTGGTGTGGAGAGCCTGGGACTCACGTCTGAGTATACCCAGCCCACTCGGGGTGAAAATTGCAAAAAACACAGTTGATGGACAGAATGTAGAACAATGTCATACATTCACCCCCGTACAAGCATCTGGGCCTAAATCCATTGTTTTTTTTGCACTCCACACCACCCTGGGTTAGACACTGGCTATATGCAAATCAGCTCTGACCCTGTGCCTCATGGGAACAGTCCAGTCTGAACTACCAAGCCATGTCTTTCCCAGACCGGAATCAAGCATCCAAGGACCGGTTTCTGGCTATCAGCCTTTATTCAGCCTGGATAGCTTGACTCCAGTGGTGTGGAGAGCCTGGGACTCACGTCTTAGTATACCCAGCCCACTCGGGGTGAAAATTGCAAAAAACACAGTTGATGGACAGAATGTAGAACAATGTCATACATTCACCCCAGTACAAGGATCTGGGCCTAAATCCATCGTTTTTTTGCACTCCACACCACCCTGGGTTAGACACTGGCTATATGCAAATCAGCTCTGACCCTGTGCCTCATGGGAACAGTCCAGTCCGAACTACCAAGCCATGTCTTTCCCAGACCGGAATCAAGCATCCAAGGACCGGTTTCTGGCTATCAGCCTTCATTCAGCCTGGATAGCTTGACTCCAGTGGTGTGGAGAGCCTGGGACTCACGTCTGAGTATACCCAGCCCACTCGGGGTGAAAATTGCAAAAAACACAGTTGATGGACAGAATGTAGAACAATGTCATACATTCACCCCAGTACAAGGATCTGGGCCTAAATCCATCGTTTTTTTGCACTCCACACCACCCTGGGTTAGACACTGGCTATATGCAGATCAGCTCTGACCCTGTGCCTCATGGGAACAGTCCAGTCCGAACTACCAAGCCATGTCTTTCCCAGACCGGAATTAAGCATCCAAGGACCGGTTTCTGGCTATCAGCCTTCATTCAGCCTGGATAGCTTGACTCCAGTGGTGTGGAGAGCCTGGGACTCACGTCTGAGTATACCCAGCCGACTCGGGGTGAAAATTGCAAAAAACACAGTTGATGGACAGAATGTAAAACAATGTCATACATTCACCCCAGTACAAGGATCTAGGCCTAAATCCATCGTTTTTTTTGCACTCCACACCACCCTGGGTTAGACACTGGCTATATGCAAATCAGCTCTGACCCTGTGCCTCATGGGAACAGTCCAGTCCGAACTACCAAGCCATGTCTTTCCCAGACCGGAATTAAGCATCCAAGGACCGGTTTCTGGCTATCAGCCTTCATTCAGCCTGGATAGCTTGACTCCAGTGGTGTGGAGAGTCTGGGGCTCACGTCTGAGTATACCCAGCCCACTCGGGGTGAAAATTGCAAAAAACACAGTTGATGGACAGAATGTAGAACAATGTCATACATTCACCCCAGTACAAAGAACTGGGCCTAAATCCATCGTTTTTTTTGCACTCCACACCACCCTGGGTTAGACACTGGCTATATGCAAATCAGCTCTGACCCTGTGCCTCATGGGAACAGTCCAGACGAACTACCAAGCCATGTCTTTCCCAGACCGGAATCAAGCATCCAATGACCGGTTTCTGGCTATCAGCCTTCATTCAGCCTGGATAGCTTGACTCCAGTGGTGTGGAGAGCCTGGGACTCACGTCTGATTATACCCAGCCCACTCGGGGTGAAAATTGCAAAAAACACAGTTGATGGACAGAATGTAGAACAATGTCATACATTCACCCCAGTACAAGGATCTGAGCCTAAATCCATCGTTTTTTTTTGCACTCCACACCACCCTGGGTTAGACACTGGCTATATGCAAATCAGCTCTGACCCTGTGCCTCATGGGAACAGTCCAGTCCGAATTACCAAGCCATGTCTTTCCCAGACCGGAATCAAGCATCCAAGGACCGGTTTCTGGCTATCAGCCTTCATTCAGCCTGGATAGCTTGACTCCAGTGGTGTGGAGAGCCTGGGACTCACGTCTTAGTATACCCAGCCCACTCGGGGTGAAAATTGCAAAAACACAGTTGATGGACAGAATGTAGAACAATGTCATACATTCACCCCAGTAGAAGGATCTGGGCCTAAATCCATCGTTTTTTTTGTACGCCACACCACCCTGTGTTAGACACTGGCTATATGCAAATCAGCTCTGACCCTGTGGCTCATGGGAACAGTCCAGTCCGAACTACCAAGCTATGTCTTTCCCAGACCGCAATCAAGCATCCAAGAACCGGTTTCTGGCTATCAGCCTTCATTCAGCCTGGATAGCTTGATTCCAGTGGTGTGGAGAGCCTGGGACTCACGTCTGAGTATACCCAGCCCACTCGGGGTGAAAATTGCAAAAAACACAGTTGATGGACAGAATGTAGAACAATGTCATACATTCACCCCAGTACAAGGATCTGGGCCTAAATCCATCGGTTTTTTTGCACTCCACACCACCCTGGGTTAGACACTGGCTATATGCAAATCAGCTCTGACCCTGTGCCTCATGGGAACAGTCCAGTCCGAACTACCAAGCCATGTCTTTCCCAGACCGGAATAAAGCATCCAAGGACCGGTTTCTGGCTATCAGCCTTCATTCAGCCTGGATAGCTTGACTCCAGTGGTGTGGAGAGCCTGGGACTCACGTCTGAGTATACCCAGCCCACTCGGGGTGAAAATTGCAAAAAACACAGTTGATGGACAGAATGTAGAACAATGTCATACATTCACCCCAGTACAAGGATCTGGGCCTAAATCCATCGTTTTTTTGCACTCCACACCACCCTGGGTTAGACACTGGCTATATGCAAATCAGCTCTGACCCTGTGCCTCATGGGAACAGTCCAGTCCGAACTACCAAGCCATGTCTTTCCCAGACCGGAATCAAGCATCCAAGGACCGGTTTCTGGCTATCAGCCTTCATTCAGCCTGGATAGCTTGACTCCAGTGGTGTGGAGAGCCTGGGACTCACGTCTGAGTATACCCAGCCCACTCGGGGTGAAAATTGCAAAAAACACAGTTGATGGACAGAATGTAGAACAATGTCATACATTCACCCCAGTACAAGGATCTGAGCCTAAATCCATCGTTTTTTTGCACTCCACACCACCCTGGGTTAGACACTGGCTATATGCAAATCAGCTCTGACCCTGTGCCTCATGGGAACAGTCCAGTCCGAACTACCAAGCCATGTCTTTCCCAGACCGGAATCAAGCATCCAAGGACCGGTTTCTGGCTATCAGCCTTCATTCAGCCTGGATAGCTTGACTCCAGTGGTGTGGAGAGCCTGGGACTCACGTCTGAGTATACCCAGCCCACTCGGGGTGAAAATTGTAAAAAACACAGTTGATGTACAGAATGTAGAACAATGTCATACATTCACCCCAGTACAAGGATCTGGGCCTAAATCCATCGGATTTTTTTGCACTCCACACCACCCTGGGTTAGACACTGGCTATATGCAAATCAGCTCTGACCCTGTGCCTCATGGGAACAGTCCAGTCCGAACTACCAAGCCATGTCTTTCCCAGACCGGAATCAAGCATCCAAGGACCGGTTTCTGGCTATCAGCCTTTATTCAGCCTGGATAGCTTGACTCCAGTGGTGTGGAGAGCCTGGGACTCACGTCTTAGTATACCCAGCCCACTCGGGGTGAAAATTGCAAAAAACATAGTTGATGGACAGAATGTAGAACAATGTCATACATTCACCCCAGTACAAGGATCTGGGCCTAAATCCATCGTTTTTTTTGCACTCCACACCACCCTGGGTTAGACACTGGCTATATGCAAATCAGCTCTGACCCTGTGCCTCATGGGGACAGTCCAGTCCGAACTACCAAGCCATGTCTTTCCCAGACCGGAATCAAGCATCCAAGGACCGGTTTCTGGCTATCAGCCTTCATTCAGCCTGGACAGCTTGACTCCAGTGGTGTGAAGAGCCTGGGACTCACGTCTGAGTATACCCAGCCCACTCGGGGTGAAAATTGCAAAAAACACAGTTGATGGACAGAATGTAGAACAATGCCATACATTCACCCCAGTACAAGTATCTGGGCCTAAATCCATCGTTTTTTTGCACTCCACACCACCCTGGGTTAGACACTGGCTATATGCAAATCAGCTCTGACCCTGTGCCTCATGGGAACAGTCCAGTCCGAACTACCAAGCCATGTCTTTACCAGACCGGAATCAAGCATCCAAGGACCGGTTTCTGGCTATCAGCCTTCATTCAGCCTGGATAGCTTGACTCCAGTGGTGTGGAGAGCCTGGGACTCACGTCTGAGTATACCCAGCCCACTCGGGGTGAAAATTGCAAAAACACAGTTGATGGTCAGAATGTAGAACAATGTCATACATTCACCCCAGTACAAGGATTTGGGCCTAAATACATCGTTTTTTTTGTACGCCACACCACCCTGGGTTAGACACTGGCTATATGCAAATCAGCTCTGACCCTGTGCCTCATGGGAACAGTCCAGTCCGAATTACCAAGCTATGTCTTTCCCAGACCGCAATCAAGCATCCAAGAACCGGTTTCTGGCTATCAGCCTTCATTCAGCCTGGATAGCTTGATTCCAGTGGTGTGGAGAGCCTGGGACTCACGTCTGAGTATACCCAGCCCACTCGGGGTGAAAATTGCAAAAAACACAGTTGATGGACAGAATGTAGAACAATGTCATACATTCACCCCAGTACAAGGATCTGGGCCTAAATCCATCGTTTTTTTTGCACTCCACACCACCCTGGGTTAGACACTGGCTATATGCAAATCAGCTCTGACCCTGTGCCTCAAGGGAACAGTCCAGTCCGAACTACCAAGCCATGTCTTTCCCAGACCGGAATAAAGCATCCAAGGACCGGTTTCTGGCTATCAGCCTTCATTCAGCCTGGATAGCTTGACTCCAGTGGTGTGGAGAGCCTGGGACTCACGTCTGAGTATACCCAGCCCACTCGGGGTGAAAATTGCAAAAAACACAGTTGATGGACAGCTTTTAGAACAATGTCATACATTCACCCCAGTACAAGGATCTGGGCCTAAATCCATCGTTTTTTTTGCACTCCACACCACCCTGGGTTAGACACTGGCTATATGCAAATCAGCTCTGACCCTGTGCCTCATGGGAACAGTCCAGTCCGAACTACCAAGCCATGTCTTTCCCAGACCGGAATCAAGCATCCAAGGACCGGTTTCTGGCTATCAGCCTTCATTCAGCCTGGATAGCTTGACTCCAGTGGTGTGGAGAGCCTGGGACTCACGTCTGAGTATACCCAGCTCACTCGGGGTGAAAATAGCAAAAAACACAGTTGATGGACAGAATGTAGAACAATGTCATACATTCACCCCAGTACAAGGATCTGAGCCTAAATCCATCGTTTTTTTGCACTCCACACCACCCTGGGTTAGACACTGGCTATATGCAAATCAGCTCTGACCCTGTGCCTCATGGGAACAGTCCAGTCCGAACTACCAAGCCATGTCTTTCCCAGACCGGAATCAAGCATCCAAGGACCGGTTTCTGGCTATCAGCCTTCATTCAGCCTGGATAGCTTGATTCCAGTGGTGTGGAGAGCCTGGGACTCACGTCTGAGTATACCCAGCCCACTCGGGGTGAAAATTGCAAAAAACACTGTTGATGGACAGAATGTAGAACAATGTCATACATTCACCCCAGTACAAGGATCTGGGCCTAAATCCATTGTTTTTTTTGCACTCCACACCACCCTGGGTTAGACACTGGCTATATGCAAATCAGCTCTGACCCTGTGCCTCATGGGAACAGTCCAGTCCGAACTACCAAGCCATGTCTTTCCCAGACCGGAATAAAGCATCCAAGGACCGGTTTCTGGCTATCAGCCTTCATTCAGCCTGGATAGCTTGACTCCAGTGGTGTGGAGAGCCTGGGACTCACGTCTGAGTATACCCAGCCCACTCGGGGTGAAAATTGCAAAAAACACAGTTGATGGACAGAATGTAGAACAATGTCATACATTCACCCCAGTACAAGGATCTGGGCCTAAATCCATCGTTTTTTTGCACTCCACACCACCCTGGGTTAGACACTGGCTATATGCAAATCAGCTCTGACCCTGTGCCTCATGGGAACAGTCCAGTCCGAACTACCAAGCCATGTCTTTCCCAGACCGGAATCAAGCATCCAAGGACCGGTTTCTGGCTATCAGCCTTCATTCAGCCTGGATAGCTTGACTCCAGTGGTGTGGAGAGCCTGGAACTCACGTCTGAGTATACCCAGCCCACTCGGGGTGAAAATTGCAAAAAACACAGTTGATGGACAGAATGTAGAACAATGTCATACATTCACCCCAGTACAAGGATCTGAGCCTAAATCCATCGTTTTTTTGCACTCCACACCACCCTGGGTTAGACACTGGCTATATGCAAATCAGCTCTGACCCTGTGCCTCATGGGAACAGTCCAGTCCGAACTACCAAGCCATGTCTTTCCCAGACCGGAATCAAGCATCCAAGGACCGGTTTCTGGCTATCAGCCTTCATTCAGCCTGGATAGCTTGACTCCAGTGGTGTGGAGAGCCTGGGACTCAGGTCTGAGTATACCCAGACCACTCGGGGTGAAAATTGCAAAAAACACAGTTGATGTACAGAATGTAGAACAATGTCATACATTCACCCCAGTACAAGGATCTGGGCCTAAATCCATCGGATTTTTTTGCACTCCACACCACCCTGGGTTAGACACTGGCTATATGCAAATCAGCTCTGACCCTGTGCCTTATGGGAACAGTCCAGTCCGAACTACCAAGCCATGTCTTTCCCAGACCGGAATCAAGCATCCAAGGACCGGTTTCTGGCTATCAGCCTTTATTCAGCCTGGATAGCTTGACTCCAGTGGTGTGGAGAGCCTGGGACTCACGTCTTAGTATACCCAGCCCACTCGGGGTGAAAATTGCAAAAAACATAGTTGATGGACAGAATGTAGAACAATGTCATACATTCACCCCAGTACAAGTATCTGGGCCTAAATCCATCGTTTTTTTTGCACTCCACACCACCCTGGGTTAGACACTGGCTATATGCAAATCAGCTCTGACCCTGTGCCTTATGGGGACAGTCCAGTCCGAACTACCAAGCCATGTCTTTCCCAGACCGGAATCAAGCATCCAAGAACCGGTTTCTGGCTATCAGCCTTCATTCAGCCTGGATAGCTTGATTCCAGTGGTGTGGAGAGCCTGGGACTCACGTCTGAGTACTGAGTATACCCAGCCCACTCGGGGTGAAAATTGCAAAAAAAACAGTTGATGGACAGAATGTAGAACAATGTCATACATTCACCCCAGTACAAGGATCTGGGCCTAAATCCATCGTTTTTTTTGCACTCCACACCACCCTGGGTTAGACACTGGCTATATGCATATCAGCTCTGACCCTGTGCCTCAAGGGAACAGTCCAGTCCGAACTACCAAGCCATGTCTTTCCAAGACCGGAATAAAGCATCCAAGGACCGGTTTCTGGCTATCAGCCTTCATTCAGCCTGGATAGCTTGACTCCAGTGGTGTGGAGAGCCTGGGACTCACGTCTGAGTATACCCAGCCCACTCGGGGTGAAAATTGCAAAAAACACAGTTGATGGACAGCTTTTAGAACAATGTCATACATTCACCCCAGTACAAGGATCTGGGCCTAAATCCATCGTTTTTTTTGCACTCCACACCACCCTGGGTTAGACACTGGCTATATGCAAATCAGCTCTGACCCTGTGCCTCATGGGAACAGTCCAGTCCGAACTACCAAGCCATGTCTTTCCCAGACCGGAATCAAGCATCCAAGGACCGGTTTCTGGCTATCAGCCTTCATTCAGCCTGGATAGCTTGACTCCAGTGGTGTGGAGAGCCTGGGACTCACTTCTGAGTATACCCAGCCCACTCGGGGTGAAAATTGCAAAAAACACAGTTGATGGACAGAATGTAGAACAATGTCATACATTCACCCCAGTACAAGGATCTGAGCCTAAATCCATCGTTTTTTTGCACTCCACACCACCCTGGGTTAGACACTGGCTATATGCAAATCAGCTCTGACCCTGTGCCTCATGGGAACAGTCCAGTCCGAACTACCAAGCCGTGTCTTTCCCAGACCGGAATCAAGCATCCAAGGACCGGTTTCTGGCTATCAGCCTTCATTCAGCCTGGATAGCTTGACTCCAGTGGTGTGGAGAGCCTGGGACTCACGTCTGAGTATACGCAGCCCACTCGGGGTGAAAATTGCAAAAAACACAGTTGATGGACAGAATGTAGAACAATGTCATACATTCACCCCAGTACAAGGATCTGGGCCTAAATCCATCCTTTTTTTGCACTCCACACCACCCTGGGTTAGACACTGGCTATATGCAAATCAGCTCTGACCCTGTGCCTCATGGGAACAGTCCAGTCCGAACTACCAAGCCATGTCTTTCCCAGACCGGAATCAAGCATCCAAGGACCGGTTTCTGGCTATCAGCCTTCATTCAGCCTGGATAGCTTGACTCCAGTGGTGTGGAGAGCCTGGGACTCACGTCTGAGTATACCCAGCCCACTCGGGGTGAAAATTGCAAAAAACACAGTTGATGGACAGAATGTAGAACAATGTCATACATTCACCCCAGTACAAGGATCTGAGCCTAAATCCATCGTTTTTTTGCACTCCACACCACCCTGGGTTAGACACTGGCTATATGCAAATCAGCTCTGACCCTGTGCCTCATGGGAACAGTCCAGTCCGAACTACCAAGCCGTGTCTTTCCCAGACCGGAATCAAGCATCCAAGGACCGGTTTCTGGCTATCAGCCTTCATTCAGCCTGGATAGCTTGACTCCAGTGGTGTGGAGAGCCTGGGACTCACGTCTGAGTATACGCAGCCCACTCGGGGTGAAAATTGCAAAAAACACAGTTGATGGACAGAATGTAGAACAATGTCATACATTCACCCCAGTACAAGGATCTGGGCCTAAATCCATCGGTTTTTTTGCACTCCACACCACCCTGGGTTAGACACTGGCTATATGCAAATCAGCTCTGACCCTGTGCCTCATGGGAACAGTCCAGTCCGAACTACCAAGCCATGTCTTTCCCGGACCGGATTCAAGCATTCAAGGACCGGTTTCTGGCTATAAGCCTTCATTCAGCCTGGATAGCTTGACTCCAGTGGTGTGGAGAGCCTGGGACTCACGTCTGAGTATACCCAGCCCACTCGGGGTGAAAATTACAAAAAACACAGTTGATGTACAGAATGTAGAACAATGTCATACATTCACCCAAGTACAAGGATCTGGGCCTAAATCCATCTGATTTTTTTGCACTCCACACCACCCTGGGTTAGACACTGGCTATATGCAAATCAGCTCTGACCCTGTGCCTCATGGGAACAGTCCAGTCCGAACTACCAAGCCATGTCTTTCCCAGACCGGAATCAAGCATCCAAGGACCGGTTTCTGGCTATCAGCCTTTATTCAGCCTGGATAGCTTGACTCCAGTGGTGTGGAGAGCCTGGGACTCACGTCTTAGTATACCCAGCCCACTCGGGGTGAAAATTGCAAAAAACACAGTTGATGGACAGAATGTAGAACAATGTCATACATTCACCCCAGTACAAGGATCTGGGCCTAAATCCATCGTTTTTTTTGCACTCCACACCACCCTGGGTTAGACACTGGCTATATGCAAATCAGCTCTGACCCTGTGCCTCATGGGGACAGTCGAGTCCGAACTACCAAGCCATGTCTTTCCCAGACCGGAATCAAGCATCCAAGGACCGGTTTCTGGCTATCAGCCTTCATTCAGCCTGGATAGCTTGACTCCAGTGGTGTGAAGAGCCTGGGACTCACGTCTGAGTATACCCAGCCCACTCGGGGGGGGAAATTGCAAAAAACACAGTTGATGGACAGAATGTAGAACAATGTCATACATTCACCCCAGTACAAGGATCTGGGCCTACATCCATCGTTTTTTTTGCACTCCACACCACCCTGGGTTAGACACTGGCTATATGCAAATCAGCTCTGACCCTGTGCCTCATGGGAACAGTCCAGTCCGAACTACCAAGCCATGTCTTTCCCAGACCGGAATCAAGCATCCAAGGACCGGTTTCTGGCTATCAGCCTTCATTCAGCCTGGATAGCTTGACTCCAGTGGTGTGGAGAGCCTGGGACTCATGTCTGAGTATACCCAGCCCACTCGGGGTGAAAATTGCAAAAAACACAGTTGATGGACAGAATGTAGAACAATGTCATACATTCACCCCAGTACAAGGATCTGAGCCTAAATCCATCGTTTTTTTGCACTCCACACCACCCTGGGTTAGACACTGGCTATATGCAAATCAGCTCTGACCCTGTGCCTCATGGGAACAGTCCAGTCCGAACTACCAAGCCATGTCTTTCCCAGACCGGAATCAAGCATCCAAGGACCGGTTTCTGGCTATCAGCCTTCATTCAGCCTGGATAGCTTGACTCCAGTGGTGTGGAGAGCCTGGGACTCAGGTCTGAGTATACCCAGCCCACTCGGGGTGAAAATTGCAAAAAACACAGTTGATGTACAGAATGTAGAACAATGTCATACATTCACCCCAGTACAAGGATCTGGGCCTAAATCCATCGGATTTTTTTGCACTCCACACCACCCTGGGTTAGACACTGGCTATATGCAAATCAGCTCTGACCCTGTGCCTTATGGGAACAGTCCAGTCCGAACTACCAAGCCATGTCTTTCCCAGACCGGAATCAAGCATCCAAGGACCGGTTTCTGGCTATCAGCCTTTATTCAGCCTGGATAGCTTGACTCCAGTGGTGTGGAGAGCCTGGGACTCACGTCTTAGTATACCCAGCCCACTCGGGGTGAAAATTGCAAAAAACATAGTTGATGGACAGAATGTAGAACAATGTCATACATTCACCCCAGTACAAGTATCTGGGCCTAAATCCATCGTTTTTTTTGCACTCCACACCACCCTGGGTTAGACACTGGCTATATGCAAATCAGCTCTGACCCTGTGCCTTATGGGGACAGTCCAGTCCGAACTACCAAGCCATGTCTTTCCCAGACCGGAATCAAGCATCCAAGAACCGGTTTCTGGCTATCAGCCTTCATTCAGCCTGGATAGCTTGATTCCAGTGGTGTGGAGAGCCTGGGACTCACGTCTGAGTACTGAGTATACCCAGCCCACTCGGGGTGAAAATTGCAAAAAAAACAGTTGATGGACAGAATGTAGAACAATGTCATACATTCACCCCAGTACAAGGATCTGGGCCTAAATCCATCGTTTTTTTTGCACTCCACACCACCCTGGGTTAGACACTGGCTATATGCATATCAGCTCTGACCCTGTGCCTCAAGGGAACAGTCCAGTCCGAACTACCAAGCCATGTCTTTCCAAGACCGGAATAAAGCATCCAAGGACCGGTTTCTGGCTATCAGCCTTCATTCAGCCTGGATAGCTTGACTCCAGTGGTGTGGAGAGCCTGGGACTCACGTCTGAGTATACCCAGCCCACTCGGGGTGAAAATTGCAAAAAACACAGTTGATGGACAGCTTTTAGAACAATGTCATACATTCACCCCAGTACAAGGATCTGGGCCTAAATCCATCGTTTTTTTTGCACTCCACACCACCCTGGGTTAGACACTGGCTATATGCAAATCAGCTCTGACCCTGTGCCTCATGGGAACAGTCCAGTCCGAACTACCAAGCCATGTCTTTCCCAGACCGGAATCAAGCATCCAAGGACCGGTTTCTGGCTATCAGCCTTCATTCAGCCTGGATAGCTTGACTCCAGTGGTGTGGAGAGCCTGGGACTCACTTCTGAGTATACCCAGCCCACTCGGGGTGAAAATTGCAAAAAACACAGTTGATGGACAGAATGTAGAACAATGTCATACATTCACCCCAGTACAAGGATCTGAGCCTAAATCCATCGTTTTTTTGCACTCCACACCACCCTGGGTTAGACACTGGCTATATGCAAATCAGCTCTGACCCTGTGCCTCATGGGAACAGTCCAGTCCGAACTACCAAGCCGTGTCTTTCCCAGACCGGAATCAAGCATCCAAGGACCGGTTTCTGGCTATCAGCCTTCATTCAGCCTGGATAGCTTGACTCCAGTGGTGTGGAGAGCCTGGGACTCACGTCTGAGTATACGCAGCCCACTCGGGGTGAAAATTGCAAAAAACACAGTTGATGGACAGAATGTAGAACAATGTCATACATTCACCCCAGTACAAGGATCTGGGCCTAAATCCATCGTTTTTTTGCACTCCACACCACCCTGGGTTAGACACTGGCTATATGCAAATCAGCTCTGACCCTGTGCCTCATGGGAACAGTCCAGTCCGAACTACCAAGCCATGTCTTTCCCAGACCGGAATCAAGCATCCAAGGACCGGTTTCTGGCTATCAGCCTTCATTCAGCCTGGATAGCTTGACTCCAGTGGTGTGGAGAGCCTGGGACTCACGTCTGAGTATACCCAGCCCACTCGGGGTGAAAATTACAAAAAACACAGTTGATGTACAGAATGTAGAACAATGTCATACATTCACCCAAGTACAAGGATCTGGGCCTAAATCCATCTGATTTTTTTGCACTCCACACCACCCTGGGTTAGACACTGGCTATATGCAAATCAGCTCTGACCCTGTGCCTCATGGGAACAGTCCAGTCCGAACTACCAAGCCATGTCTTTCCCAGACCGGAATCAAGCATCCAAGGACCGGTTTCTGGCTATCAGCCTTTATTCAGCCTGGATAGCTTGACTCCAGTGGTGTGGAGAGCCTGGGACTCACGTCTTAGTATACCCAGCCCACTCGGGGTGAAAATTGCAAAAAACACAGTTGATGGACAGAATGTAGAACAATGTCATACATTCACCCCAGTACAAGGATCTGGGCCTAAATCCATCGTTTTTTTTGCACTCCACACCACCCTGGGTTAGACACTGGCTATATGCAAATCAGCTCTGACCCTGTGCCTCATGGGGACAGTCGAGTCCGAACTACCAAGCCATGTCTTTCCCAGACCGGAATCAAGCATCCAAGGACCGGTTTCTGGCTATCAGCCTTCATTCAGCCTGGATAGCTTGACTCCAGTGGTGTGAAGAGCCTGGGACTCACGTCTGAGTATACCCAGCCCACTCGGGGGGGGAAATTGCAAAAAACACAGTTGATGGACAGAATGTAGAACAATGTCATACATTCACCCCAGTACAAGGATCTGGGCCTACATCCATCGTTTTTTTTGCACTCCACACCACCCTGGGTTAGACACTGGCTATATGCAAATCAGCTCTGACCCTGTGCCTCATGGGAACAGTCCAGTCCGAACTACCAAGCCATGTCTTTCCCAGACCGGAATCAAGCATCCAAGGACCGGTTTCTGGCTATCAGCCTTCATTCAGCCTGGATAGCTTGACTCCCGTGGTGTGAAGAGCCTGGGACTCACGTCTGAGTATACCCAGCCCACTCTGGGTGAAAATTGCAAAAAACACAGTTGATGGACAGAATGTAGAACAATGTCATACATTCACCCCAGTACAAGGATCTGGGCCTAAATCCATCGTTTTTTTTGCACTCCACACCACCCTGGGTTAGACACTGGCTATATACAAATCAGCTCTGACCCTGTGCCTCATGGGAACAGTCCAGTCCGAACTACCAAGCCATGTCTTTCCCAGACCGGAATCAAGCATCCAAGGACCGGTTTCTGGCTATCAGCCTTCATTCAGCCTGGATAGCTTGACTCCAGTGGTGTGGAGAGCCTGGGACTCACGTCTGAGTATACCCAGCCCACTCGGGGTGAAAATTGCAAAAAACACAGTTGATGGACAGAATGTAGAACAATGTCATACATTCACCCCAGTACAAGGATCTGAGCCTAAATCCATCGTTTTTTTGCACTCCACACCACCCTGGGTTAGACACTGGCTATATGCAAATCAGCTCTGACCCTGTGCCTCATGGGCACAGTCCAGTCCGAACTACCAAGCCATGTCTTTCCCGGACCGGATTCAAGCATCCAAGGACCGGTTTCTGGCTATCAGCCTTCATTCAGCCTGGATAGCTTGACTCCAGTGGTGTGGAGAGCCTGGGACTCACGTCTGAGTATACCCAGCCCACTCGGGGTGAAAATTGCAAAAAACACAGTTGATGGACAGCATGTAGAACAATGTCATACATTCACCCCAGTACAAGGATCTGGGCCTAAATCCATCGTTTTTTTTGCACTCCACACCACCCTGGGTTAGACACTGGCTATATGCAAATCAGCTCTGACCCTGTGCCTCATGGGAACAGTCCAGTCCGAACTACCAAGCCATGTCTTTCCCAGACCGGAATCAAGCATCCAAGGACCGGTTTCTGGCTATCAGCCTTCATTCAGCCTGGATAGCTTGACTCCAGTGGTGTGGAGAGCCTGGGACTCACGTCTGAGTATACCCAGCCGACTCGGGGTGAAAATTGCAAAAAACACAGTTGATGGACAGAATGTAGAACAATGTCAATAATTCCCCCCAGTACAAGGATCTAGGCCTACATCCATCGTTTTTTTGCACTCCACACCACCCTGGGTTAGACACTGGCTATATGCAAATCAGCTCTGACCCTGTGCCTCATGGGAACAGTCCAGTCCGAACTACCAAGCTATGTCTTTCCCAGACCGCAATCAAGCATCCAAGAACCGGTTTCTGGCTATCAGCCTTCATTCAGCCTGGATAGCTTGATTCCAGTGGTGTGGAGAGCCTGGGACTCACGTCTGAGTATACCCAGCCCACTCGGGGTGAAAATTGCAAAAAACACAGTTGATGGACAGAATGTAGAACAATGTCATACATTCACCCCAGTACAAGGATCTGGGTCTAAATCCATCGTTTTTTTTGCACTCCACACCACCCTGGGTTAGACACTGGCTATATGCAAATCAGCTCTCACCCTGTGCCTCATGGGAACAGTCCAGTCCGAACTACCAAGCCATGTCTTTCCCAGACCGGAATCAAGCATCCAAGGACCGGTTTCTGGCTATCAGCCTTCATTCAGCCTGGATAGCTTGACTCCAGTGGTGTGGAGAGCCTGGGACTCACGTCTGAGTATACCCAGCCGACTCGGGGTGAAAATTGCAAAAAACACAGTTGATGGACAGAATGTAGAACAATGTCAATAATTCACCCCCGTACAAGGATCTAGGCCTACATCCATCATTTTTTTGCACTCCACACCACCCTGGGTTAGACACTGGCTATATGCAAATCAGCTCTGACCCTGTGCCTCATGGGAATAGTCCAGTCCGAACTACCAAGCTATGTCTTTCCCAGACCGCAATCAAGCATCCAAGAACCGGGTTCTGGCTATCAGCCTTCATTCAGCCTGGATAGCTTGATTCCAGTGGTGTGGAGAGCCTGGGACTCACGTCTGAGTATACCCAGCCCACTCGGGGTGAAAATTGCAAAAAACACAGTTGATGGACAGAATGTAGAACAATGTCATACATTCACCCCAGTACAAGGATCTGGGTCTAAATCCATCGGTTTTTTTGCACTCCACACCACCCTGGGTTAGACACTGGCTATATGCAAATCAGCTCGGACCCTGTGCCTCATGGGAACAGTCCAGTCCGAACTACCAAGCCATGTCTTTCCCAGACCGGAATCAAGCATCCAAGGACCGGTTTCTGGCTATCAGCCTTCATTCAGCCAGGATAGCTTGACTCCAGTGGTGTGGAGAGCCTGGGACTCACGTCTGAGTATACCCAGCCCACTCGGGGTGAAAATTGCAAAAAACACAGTTGATGGACAGAATGTAGAACAATGTCATACATTCACCCCAGTACAAGCATCTGGGCCTAAATCCATTGTTTTTTTTGCACTCCACACCACCCTGGGTTAGACACTGGCTATATGCAAATCAGCTCTGACCCTGTGCCTCATGGGAACAGTCCAGTCCGAACTACCAAGCCATGTCTTTCCCAGACCGGAATTAAGCATCCAAGGACCGGTTTCTGGCTATCAGCCTTTATTCAGCCTGGATAGCTTGACTCCAGTGGTGTGGAGAGCCTGGGACTCACGTCTTAGTATACCCAGCCCACTCGGGGTGAAAATTGCAAAAAACACAGTTGATGGACAGAATGTAGAACAATGTCATACATTCACCCCAGTACAAGGATCTGGGCCTAAATCCATCGTTTTTTTGCACTCCACACCACCCTGGGTTAGACACTGGCTATATGCAAATCAGCTCTGACCCTGTGCCTCATGGGAACAGTCCAGTCCGAACTACCAAGCCATGTCTTTCCCAGACCGGAATCAAGCATCCAAGGACCGGTTTCTGGCTATCAGCCTTCATTCAGCCTGGATAGCTTGACTCCAGTGGTGTGGAGAGCCTGGGACTCACGTCTGAGTATACCCAGCCCACTCGGGGTGAAAATTGCAAAAAACACAGTTGATGGACAGAATGTAGAACAATGTCATACATTCACCCCAGTACAAGGATCTGGGCCTAAATCCATCGTTTTTTTGCACTCCACACCACCCTGGGTTAGACACTGGCTATATGCAGATCAGCTCTGACCCTGTGCCTCATGGGAACAGTCCAGTCCGAACTACCAAGCCATGTCTTTCCCAGACCGGAATTAAGCATCCAAGGACCGGTTTCTGGCTATCAGCCTTCATTCAGCCTGGATAGCTTGACTCCAGTGGTGTGGAGAGCCTGGGACTCACGTCTGAGTATACCCAGCCGACTCGGGGTGAAAATTGCAAAAAACACAGTTGATGGACAGAATGTAAAACAATGTCATACATTCACCCCAGTACAAGGATCTAGGCCTAAATCCATCGTTTTTTTTGCACTCCACACCACCCTGGGTTAGACACTGGCTATATGCAAATCAGCTCTGACCCTGTGCCTCATGGGAACAGTCCAGTCCGAACTACCAAGCCATGTCTTTCCCAGACCGGAATTAAGCATCCAAGGACCGGTTTCTGGCTATCAGCCTTCATTCAGCCTGGATAGCTTGACTCCAGTGGTGTGGAGAGTCTGGGGCTCACGTCTGAGTATACCCAGCCCACTCGGGGTGAAAATTGCAAAAAACACAGTTGATGGACAGAATGTAGAACAATGTCATACATTCACCCCAGTACAAAGAACTGGGCCTAAATCCATCGGTTTTTTTGCACTCCACACCACCCTGGGTTAGACACTGGCTATATGCAAATCAGCTCTGACCCTGTGCCTCATGGGAACAGTCCAGACGAACTACCAAGCCATGTCTTTCCCAGACCGGAATCAAGCATCCAATGACCGGTTTCTGGCTATCAGCCTTCATTCAGCCTGGATAGCTTGACTCCAGTGGTGTGGAGAGCCTGGGACTCACGTCTGATTATACCCAGCCCACTCGGGGTGAAAATTGCAAAAAACACAGTTGATGGACAGAATGTAGAACAATGTCATACATTCACCCCAGTACAAGGATCTGAGCCTAAATCCATCGTTTTTTTTTGCACTCCACACCACCCTGGGTTAGACACTGGCTATATGCAAATCAGCTCTGACCCTGTGCCTCATGGGAACAGTCCAGTCCGAACTACCAAGCCATGTCTTTCCCAGACCGGAATCAAGCATCCAAGGACCGGTTTCTGGCTATCAGCCTTCATTCAGCCTGGATAGCTTGACTCCAGTGGTGTGGAGAGCCTGGGACTCACGTCTTAGTATACCCAGCCCACTCGGGGTGAAAATTGCAAAAACACAGTTGATGGACAGAATGTAGAACAATGTCATACATTCACCCCAGTAGAAGGATCTGGGCCTAAATCCATCGTTTTTTTTGTACGCCACACCACCCTGTGTTAGACACTGGCTATATGCAAATCAGCTCTGACCCTGTGGCTCATGGGAACAGTCCAGTCCGAACTACCAAGCTATGTCTTTCCCAGACCGCAATCAAGCATCCAAGAACCGGTTTCTGGCTATCAGCCTTCATTCAGCCTGGATAGCTTGATTCCAGTGGTGTGGAGAGCCTGGGACTCACGTCTGAGTATACCCAGCCCACTCGGGGTGAAAATTGCAAAAAACACAGTTGATGGACAGAATGTAGAACAATGTCATACATTCACCCCAGTACAAGGATCTGGGCCTAAATCCATCGGTTTTTTTGCACTCCACACCACCCTGGGTTAGACACTGGCTATATGCAAATCAGCTCTGACCCTGTGCCTCATGGGAACAGTCCAGTCCGAACTACCAAGCCATGTCTTTCCCAGACCGGAATAAAGCATCAAAGGACCGGTTTCTGGCTATCAGCCTTCATTCAGCCTGGATAGCTTGACTCCAGTGGTGTGGAGAGCCTGGGACTCACGTCTGAGTATACCCAGCCCACTCGGGGTGAAAATTGCAAAAAACACAGTTGATGGACAGAATGTAGAACAATGTCATACATTCACCCCAGTACAAGGATCTGGGCCTAAATCCATCGTTTTTTTGCACTCCACACCACCCTGGGTTAGACACTGGCTATATGCAAATCAGCTCTGACCCTGTGCCTCATGGGAACAGTCCAGTCCGAACTACCAAGCCATGTCTTTCCCAGACCGGAATCAAGCATCCAAGGACCGGTTTCTGGCTATCAGCCTTCATTCAGCCTGGATAGCTTGACTCCAGTGGTGTGGAGAGCCTGGGACTCACGTCTGAGTATACCCAGCCCACTCGGGGTGAAAATTGCAAAAAACACAGTTGATGTACAGAATGTAGAACAATGTCATACATTCACCCCAGTACAAGGATCTGGGCCTAAATCCATCGGATTTTTTTGCACTCCACACCACCCTGGGTTAGACACTGGCTATATGCAAATCAGCTCTGACCCTGTGCCTCATGGGAACAGTCCAGTCCGAACTACCAAGCCATGTCTTTCCCAGACCGGAATCAAGCATCCAAGGACCGGTTTCTGGCTATCAGCCTTCATTCAGCCTGGATAGCTTGACTCCAGTGGTGTGGAGAGCCTGGGACTCACGTCTGAGTATACCCAGCCCACTCGGGGTGAAAATTGCAAAAAACACAGTTGATGTACAGAATGTAGAACAATGTCATACATTCACCCCAGTACAAGGATCTGGGCCTAAATCCATCGGATTTTTTTGCACTCCACACCACCCTGGGTTAGACACTGGCTATATGCAAATCAGCTCTGACCCTGTGCCTCATGGGAACAGTCCAGTCCGAACTACCAAGCCATGTCTTTCCCAGACCGGAATCAAGCATCCAAGGACCGGTTTCTGGCTATCAGCCTTTATTCAGCCTGGATAGCTTGACTCCAGTGGTGTGGAGAGCCTGGGACTCACGTCTTAGTATACCCAGCCCACTCGGGGTGAAAATTGCAAAAAACATAGTTGATGGACAGAATGTAGAACAATGTCATACATTCACCCCAGTACAAGGATCTGTGCCTAAATCCATCGTTTTTTTGCACTCCACACCACCCTGGGTTAGACACTGGCTATATGCAAATCAGCTCTGACCCTGTGCCTCATGGGGACAGTCTAGTCCGAACTACCAAGCCATGTCTTTCCCAAACCGGAATCAGGCATCCAAGGACCGGTTTCTGGCTATCAGCCTTCATTCAGCCTGGACAGCTTGACTCCAGTGGTGTGAAGAGCCTGGGACTCACGTCTGAGTATACCCAGCCCACTCGGGGTGAAAATTGCAAAAAACACAGTTGATGGACAGAATGTAGAACAATGCCATACATTCACCCCAGTACAAGTATCTGGGCCTAAATCCATCGTTTTTTTGCACTCCACACCACCCTGGGTTAGACACTGGCTATATGCAAATCAGCTCTGACCCTGTTCCTCATGGGAACAGTCCAGTCCGAACTACCAAGCCATGTCTTTCCCAGACCGGAATCAAGCATCCAAGGACCGGTTTCTGGCTATCAGCCTTCATTCAGCCTGGATAGCTTGACTCCAGTGGTGTGAAGAGCCTGGGACTCACGTCTGAGTATACCCAGCCCACTCGGGGTGAAAATTGCAAAAACACAGTTGATGGTCAGAATGTAGAACAATGTCATACATTCACCCCAGTACAAGGATTTGGGCCTAAATACATCGTTTTTTTTGTACGCCACACCACCCTGGGTTAGACACTGGCTATATGCAAATCAGCTCTGACCCTGTGCCTCATGGGAACAGTCCAGTCCGAATTACCAAGCTATGTCTTTCCCAGACCGCAATCAAGCATCCAAGAACCGGTTTCTGGCTATCAGCCTTCATTCAGCCTGGATAGCTTGATTCCAGTGGTGTGGAGAGCCTGGGACTCACGTCTGAGTATACCCAGCCCACTCGGGGTGAAAATTGCAAAAAACACAGTTGATGGACAGAATGTAGAACAATGTCATACATTCACCCCAGTACAAGGATCTGGGCCTAAATCCATCGTTTTTTTTGCACTCCACACCACCCTGGGTTAGACACTGGCTATATGCAAATCAGCTCTGACCCTGTGCCTCAAGGGAACAGTCCAGTCCGAACTACCAAGCCATGTCTTTCCCAGACCGGAATAAAGCATCCAAGGACCGGTTTCTGGCTATCAGCCTTCATTCAGCCTGGATAGCTTGACTCCAGTGGTGTGGAGAGCCTGGGACTCACGTCTGAGTATACCCAGCCCACTCGGGGTGAAAATTGCAAAAAACACAGTTGATGGACAGCTTTTAGAACAATGTCATACATTCACCCCAGTACAAGGATCTGGGCCTAAATCCATCGTTTTTTTTGCACTCCACACCACCCTGGGTTAGACACTGGCTATATGCAAATCAGCTCTGACCCTGTGCCTCATGGGAACAGTCCAGTCCGAACTACCAAGCCATGTCTTTCCCAGACCGGAATCAAGCATCCAAGGACCGGTTTCTGGCTATCAGCCTTCATTCAGCCTGGATAGCTTGACTCCAGTGGTGTGGAGAGCCTGGGACTCACGTCTGAGTATACCCAGCTCACTCGGGGTGAAAATAGCAAAAAACACAGTTGATGGACAGAATGTAGAACAATGTCATACATTCACCCCAGTACAAGGATCTGAGCCTAAATCCATCGTTTTTTTGCACTCCACACCACCCTGGGTTAGACACTGGCTATATGCAAATCAGCTCTGACCCTGTGCCTCATGGGAACAGTCCAGTCCGAACTACCAAGCCATGTCTTTCCCAGACCGGAATCAAGCATCCAAGGACCGGTTTCTGGCTATCAGCCTTCATTCAGCCTGGATAGCTTGATTCCAGTGGTGTGGAGAGCCTGGGACTCACGTCTGAGTATACCCAGCCCACTCGGGGTGAAAATTGCAAAAAACACTGTTGATGGACAGAATGTAGAACAATGTCATACATTCACCCCAGTACAAGGATCTGGGCCTAAATCCATCGGTTTTTTTGCACTCCACACCACCCTGGGTTAGACACTGGCTATATGCAAATCAGCTCTGACCCTGTGCCTCATGGGAACAGTCCAGTCCGAACTACCAAGCCTTGTCTTTCCCAGACCGGAATAAAGCATCCAAGGACCGGTTTCTGGCTATCAGCCTTCATTCAGCCTGGATAGCTTGACTCCAGTGGTGTGGAGAGCCTGGGACTCACGTCTGAGTATACCCAGCCCACTCGGGGTGAAAATTGCAAAAAACACAGTTGATGGACAGAATGTAGAACAATGTCATACATTCACCCCAGTACAAGGATCTGGGCCTAAATCCATCGTTTTTTTGCACTCCACACCACCCTGGGTTAGACACTGGCTATATGCAAATCAGCTCTGACCCTGTGCCTCATGGGAACAGTCCAGTCCGAACTACCAAGCCATGTCTTTCCCAGACCGGAATCAAGCATCCAAGGACCGGTTTCTGGCTATCAGCCTTCATTCAGCCTGGATAGCTTGACTCCAGTGGTGTGGAGAGCCTGGGACTCACGTCTGAGTATACCCAGCCCACTCGGGGTGAAAATTGCAAAAAACACAGTTGATGGACAGAATGTAGAACAATGTCATACATTCACCCCAGTACAAGGATCTGAGCCTAAATCCATCGTTTTTTTGCACTCCACACCACCCTGGGTTAGACACTGGCTATATGCAAATCAGCTCTGACCCTGTGCCTCATGGGAACAGTCCAGTCCGAACTACCAAGCCATGTCTTTCCCAGACCGGAATCAAGCATCCAAGGACCGGTTTCTGGCTATCAGCCTTCATTCAGCCTGGATAGCTTGACTCCAGTGGTGTGGAGAGCCTGGGACTCAGGTCTGAGTATACCCAGCCCACTCGGGGTGAAAATTGCAAAAAACACAGTTGATGTACAGAATGTAGAACAATGTCATACATTCACCCCAGTACAAGGATCTGGGCCTAAATCCATCGGATTTTTTTGCACTCCACACCACCCTGGGTTAGACACTGGCTATATGCAAATCAGCTCTGACCCTGTGCCTTATGGGAACAGTCCAGTCCGAACTACCAAGCCATGTCTTTCCCAGACCGGAATCAAGCATCCAAGGACCGGTTTCTGGCTATCAGCCTTTATTCAGCCTGGATAGCTTGACTCCAGTGGTGTGGAGAGCCTGGGACTCACGTCTTAGTATACCCAGCCCACTCGGGGTGAAAATTGCAAAAAACATAGTTGATGGACAGAATGTAGAACAATGTCATACATTCACCCCAGTACAAGTATCTGGGCCTAAATCCATCGTTTTTTTTGCACTCCACACCACCCTGGGTTAGACACTGGCTATATGCAAATCAGCTCTGACCCTGTGCCTCAAGGGAACAGTCCAGTCCGAACTACCAAGCCATGTCTTTCCCAGACCGGAATAAAGCATCCAAGGACCGGTTTCTGGCTATCAGCCTTCATTCAGCCTGGATAGCTTGACTCCAGTGGTGTGGAGAGCCTGGGACTCACGTCTGAGTATACCCAGCCCACTCGGGGTGAAAATTGCAAAAAACACAGTTGATGGACAGCTTTTAGAACAATGTCATACATTCACCCCAGTACAAGGATCTGGGCCTAAATCCATCGTTTTTTTTGCACTCCACACCACCCTGGGTTAGACACTGGCTATATGCAAATCAGCTCTGACCCTGTGCCTCATGGGAACAGTCCAGTCCGAACTACCAAGCCATGTCTTTCCCAGACCGGAATCAAGCATCCAAGGACCGGTTTCTGGCTATCAGCCTTCATTCAGCCTGGATAGCTTGACTCCAGTGGTGTGGAGAGCCTGGGACTCACGTCTGAGTATACCCAGCCCACTCGGGGTGAAAATTGCAAAAAACACAGTTGATGGACAGAATGTAGAACAATGTCATACATTCACCCCAGTACAAGGATCTGAGCCTAAATCCATCGTTTTTTTGCACTCCACACCACCCTGGGTTAGACACTGGCTATATGCAAATCAGCTCTGACCCTGTGCCTCATGGGAACAGTCCAGTCCGAACTACCAAGCCGTGTCTTTCCCAGACCGGAATCAAGCATCCAAGGACCGGTTTCTGGCTATCAGCCTTCATTCAGCCTGGATAGCTTGACTCCAGTGGTGTGGAGAGCCTGTGACTCACGTCTGAGTATACGCAGCCCACTCGGGGTGAAAATTGCAAAAAACACAGTTGATGGACAGAATGTAGAACAATGTCATACATTCACCCCAGTACAAGGATCTGGGCCTAAATCCATCGGTTTTTTTGCACTCCACACCACCCTGGGTTAGACACTGGCTATATGCAAATCAGCTCTGACCCTGTGCCTCATGGGAACAGTCCAGTCCGAACTACCAAGCCATGTCTTTCCCGGACCGGATTCAAGCATCCAAGGACCGGTTTCTTGCTATAAGCCTTCATTCAGCCTGGATAGCTTGACTCCAGTGGTGTGGAGAGCCTGGGACTCACGTCTGAGTATACCCAGCCCACTCGGGGTGAAAATTACAAAAAACACAGTTGATGTACAGAATGTAGAACAATGTCATACATTCACCCAAGTACAAGGATCTGGGCCTAAATCCATCTGATTTTTTTGCACTCCACACCACCCTGGGTTAGACACTGGCTATATGCAAATCAGCTCTGACCCTGTGCCTCATGGGAACAGTCCAGTCCGAACTACCAAGCCATGTCTTTCCCAGACCGGAATCAAGCATCCAAGGACCGGTTTCTGGCTATCAGCCTTTATTCAGCCTGGATAGCTTGACTCCAGTGGTGTGGAGAGCCTGGGACTCACGTCTTAGTATACCCAGCCCACTCGGGGTGAAAATTGCAAAAAACACAGTTGATGGACAGAATGTAGAACAATGTCATACATTCACCCCAGTACAAGGATCTGGGCCTAAATCCATCGTTTTTTTTGCACTCCACACCACCCTGGGTTAGACACTGGCTATATGCAAATCAGCTCTGACCCTGTGCCTCATGGGGACAGTCGAGTCCGAACTACCAAGCCATGTCTTTCCCAGACCGGAATCAAGCATCCAAGGACCGGTTTCTGGCTATCAGCCTTCATTCAGCCTGGATAGCTTGACTCCAGTGGTGTGAAGAGCCTGGGACTCACGTCTGAGTATACCCAGCCCACTCGGGGGGGGAAATTGCAAAAAACACAGTTGATGGACAGAATGTAGAACAATGTCATACATTCACCCCAGTACAAGGATCTGGGCCTACATCCATCGTTTTTTTTGCACTCCACACCACCCTGGGTTAGACACTGGCTATATGCAAATCAGCTCTGACCCTGTGCCTCATGGGAACAGTCCAGTCCGAACTACCAAGCCATGTCTTTCCCAGACCGGAATCAAGCATCCAAGGACCGGTTTCTGGCTATCAGCCTTCATTCAGCCTGGATAGCTTGACTCCCGTGGTGTGAAGAGCCTGGGACTCACGTCTGAGTATACCTGGCCCACTCTGGGTGAAAATTGCAAAAAACACAGTTGATGGACAGAATGTAGAACAATGTCATACATTCACCCCAGTACAAGGATCTGGGCCTAAATCCATCGTTTTTTTTGCACTCCACACCACCCTGGGTTAGACACTGGCTATATGCAAATCAGCTCTGACCCTGTGCCTAATGGGAACAGTCCAGTCCGAACTACCAAGCCATGTCTTTCCCAGACCGGAATCAAGCATCCAAGGACCGGTTTCTGGCTATCAGCCTTCATTCAGCCTGGATAGCTTGACTCCAGTGGTGTGGAGAGCCTGGGACTCACGTCTGAGTTACCCAGCCCACTCGGGGTGAAAATTGCAAAAAACACAGTTGATGGACAGAATGTAGAACAATGGCATACATTCAACCCAGTACAAGGATCTGAGCCTAAATCCATCGTTTTTTTTGCACTCCACACCATCCTGGGTTAGACACTGGCTATATACAAATCAGCTCTGACCCTGTGCCTCATGGGAACAGTCCAGTCCGAACTACCAAGCCATGTCTTTCCCAGACCGGAATCAAGCATCCAAGGACCGGTTTCTGGCTATCAGCCTTCATTCAGCCTGGATAGCTTGACTCCAGTGGTGTGGAGAGCCTGGGACTCACGTCTGAGTATACCCAGCCCACTCGGGGTGAAAATTGCAAAAAACACAGTTGATGGACAGAATGTAGAACAATGTCATACATTCACCCCAGTACAAGGATCTGAGCCTAAATCCATCGTTTTTTTGCACTCCACACCACCCTGGGTTAGACACTGGCTATATGCAAATCAGCTCTGACCCTGTGCCTCATGGGAACAGTCCAGTCCGAACTACCAAGCCATGTCTTTCCCGGACCGGATTCAAGCATCCAAGGACCGGTTTCTGGCTATCAGCCTTCATTCAGCCTGGATAGCTTGACTCCAGTGGTGTGGAGAGCCTGGGACTCACGTCTGAGTATAACCAGCCCACTCGGGGTGAAAATTACAAAAAACACAGTTGATGTACAGAATGTAGAACAATGTCATACTATCACCCAAGTACAAGGATCTGGGCCTAAATCCATCTGATTTTTTTGCACTCCACACCACCCTGGGTTAGACACTGGCTATATGCAAATCAGCTCTGACCCTGTGCCTCATGGGAACAGTCCAGTCCGAACTACCAAGCCATGTCTTTCCCAGACCGGAATCAAGCATCCAAGGACCGGTTTCTGGCTATCAGCCTTTATTCAGCCTGGATAGCTTTACTCCAGTGGTGTGGAGAGCCTGGGACTCACGTCTTAGTATACCCAGCCCACTCGGGGTGAAAATTGCAAAAAACACAGTTGATGGACAGAATGTAGAACAATGTCATACATTCACCCCAGTACAAGGATCTGGGCCTAAATCCATCGTTTTTTTTGCACTCCACACCACCCTGGGTTAGACACTGGCTATATGCAAATCAGCTCTGACCCTGTGCCTCATGGGGACAGTCGAGTCCGAACTACCAAGCCATGTCTTTCCCAGACCGGAATCAAGCATCCAAGGACCGGTTTCTGGCTATCAGCCTTCATTCAGCCTGGATAGCTTGACTCCAGTGGTGTGAAGAGCCTGGGACTCACGTCTGAGTATACCCAGCCCACTCGGGGGGGGAAATTGCAAAAAACACAGTTGATGGACAGAATGTAGAACAATGTCATACATTCACCCCAGTACAAGGATCTGGGCCTACATCCATCGTTTTTTTTGCACTCCACACCACCCTGGGTTAGACACTGGCTATATGCAAATCAGCTCCGACCCTGTGCCTCATGGGAACAGTCCAGTCCGAACTACCAAGCCATGTCTTTCCCAGACCGGAATCAAGCATCCAAGGACCGGTTTCTGGCTATCAGCCTTCATTCAGCCTGGATAGCTTGACTCCCGTGGTGTGAAGAGCCTGGGACTCACGTCTGAGTATACCCAGCCCACTCGGGGTGAAAATTGCAAAAAACACAGTTGATGGACAGAATGTAGAACAATGTCATACATTCACCCCAGTACAAGGATCTGGGCCTAAATCCATCGTTTTTTTGCACTCCACACCACCCTGGGTTAGACACTGGCTATATGCAAATCAGCTCTGACCCTGTGCCTAATGGGAACAGTCCAGTCCGAACTACCAAGCCATGTCTTTCCCAGACCGGAATCAAGCATCCAAGGACCGGTTTCAGGCTATCAGCCTTCATTCAGCCTGGATAGCTTGACTCCAGTGGTGTGGAGAGCCTGGGACTCACGTCTGAGTTACCCAGCCCACTCGGGGTGAAAATTGCAAAAAACACAGTTGATGGACAGAATGTAGAACAATGGCATACATTCAACCCAGTACAAGGATCTGAGCCTAAATCCATCGTTTTTTTTGCACTCCACACCACCCTGGGTTAGACACTGGCTATATACAAATCAGCTCTGACCCTGTGCCTCATGGGAACAGTCCAGTCCGAACTACCAAGCCATGTCTTTCCCAGACCGGAATCAAGCATCCAAGGACCGGTTTCTGGCTATCAGCCTTCATTCAGCCTGGATAGCTTGACTCCAGTGGTGTGGAGAGCCTGGGACTCACGTCTGAGTATACCCAGCCCACTCGGGGTGAAAATTACAAAAAACACAGTTGATGGACAGAATGTAGAACAATGTCATACATTCACCCCAGTACAAGGATCTGAGCCTAAATCCATCGTTTTTTTGCACTCCACACCACCCTGGGTTAGACACTGGCTATATGCAAATCAGCTCTGACCCTGTGCCTCATGGGAACAGTCCAGTCCGAACTACCAAGCCATGTCTTTCCCAGACCGGAATCAAGCATCCAAGGACCGGTTTCTGGCTATCAGCCTTCATTCAGCCTGGATAGCTTGACTCCTGTGGTGTGGAGAGCCTGGGACTCACGTCTGAGTATACTCAGCCCACTCGGGGTGAAAATTGCAAAAAACACAGTTGATGTACAGAATGTAGAACAATGTCATACATTCACCCCAGTACAAGGATCTGGGCCTAAATCCATCGTTTTTTTTGCACTCCACACCACCCTGGGTTAGACACTGGCTATATGCAAATCAGCTCTGACCCTGTGCCTCATGGGAACAGTCCAGTCCGAACTACCAAGCCATGTCTTTCCCAGACCGGAATCAAGCATCCAAGGACCGGTTTCTGGCTATCAGCCTTTATTCAGCCTGGATAGCTTGACTCCAGTGGTGTGGAGAGCCTGGGACTCACGTCTTAGTATACCCAGCCCACTCGGGGTGAAAATTGCAAAAAACACAGTTGATGGACAGAATGTAGAACAATGTCATACATTTACCCCAGTACAAGGATCTGGGCCTAAATCCATCGTTTTTTTTGCACTCCACACCACCCTGGGTTAGACACTGGCTATATGCAAATCAGCTCTGACCCTGTGCCTCATGGGAACAGTCCAGTCCGAACTACCAAGCCATGTCTTTCCCAGACCGGAATCAAGCATCCAAGGACCGGTTTCTGGCTATCAGCCTTCATTCAGCCTGGATAGCTTGACTCCAGTGGTTTGAAGAGCCTGGGACTCACGTCTGAGTATACCCAGCCCACTCGGGGTGAAAATTGCAAAAAACACAGTTGATGGACACAATGTAGAACAATGTCATACATTCACCCCAGTACAAGGATCTGGGCCTAAATCCATCGTTTTTTTTGCACTCCACACCACCCTGGGTTAGACACTGGCTATATGCAAATCAGCTCTGACCCTGTGCCTCATGGGAACAGTCCAGTCCGAACTACCAAGCCATGTCTTTCCCAGACCGGAATCAAGCATCCAAGGACCGGTTTCTGGCTATCAGCCTTCATTCAGCCTGGATAGCTTGACTCCAGTGGTGTGGAGAGCCTGGGACTCACGTCTGAGTATACCCAGCCCACTCGGGGTGAAAATTGCAAAAAACACAGTTGATGGACAGAATGTAGAACAATGTCATACATTCACCCCAGTACAAGGATCTGAGCCTAAATCCATCGTTTTTTTGCACTCCACACCACCCTGGGTTAGACACTGGCTATATGTAAATCAGCTCTGACCCTGTGCCTCATGGGAACAGTCTAGTCCGAACTACCAAGCCATGTCTTTCCCAGACCGGAATCAAGCATCCAAGGACCGGTTTCTGGCTATCAGCCTTCATTGAGCCTGGATAGCTTGACTCCAGTGGTGTGGAGAGCCTGGGACTCACATCTGAGTATACCCAGCCCATTCGGGGTGAAAATTGCAAAAAACACAGTTGATGGACAGAATGTAGAACAATGTCATACATTCACCCCAGTACAAGGATCTGGGCCTAAATCCATCGTTTTTTTTGCACTCCACACCACCCTGGGTTAGACACTGGCTATATGCAAATCAGCTCTGACCCTGTGCCTTATGGGAACAGTCCAGTCCGAACTACCAAGCCATGTCTTTCCCAGACCGGAATCAAGCATCCAAGGACCAGATTCTGGCTATCAGCCTTCATTCAGCCTGGATAGCTTGACTCCAGTGGTGTGGAGAACCTGGGACTCACGTCTGAGTATACCCAGCCCACTCGGGGTGAAAATTGCAAAAAACACAGTTGATGGACAGAATGTAGAACAATGTCATACATTCACCCCAGTACAAGGATCTGGGCCTAAATCCATCGGTTTTTTTGCACTCCACACCTCTCTGGGTTAGACACTGGCTATATGCAAATCAGCTCTGACCCTGTCCCTCATGGGAACAGTCCAGTCCGAACTACCAAGCCATGTCTTTCCCAGACCGGAATCAAGCATCCAAGGACCGGTTTCTGGCTATCAGCCTTCATTCAGCCTGGATAGCTTGACTCCAGTGGTGTGGAGAGCCTGGGACTCAAGTCTGAGTATACCCAGCCCACTCGGGGTGAAAATTGCAAAAAACACAGTTGATGGACAGAATGTAGAACAATGTCATACATTCACCCCAGTACAAGGATCAGGGCCTAAATCCATCGTTTTTTTTGCACTCCACACCACCCTGGGTTAGACACTGGCTATATGCAAATCAGCTCTGACCCTGTGCCTCATGGGAACAGTCCAGTCTGAACTACCAAGCCATGTCTTTCCCAGACCGGAATCAAGCATCCAAGGACCGGTTTCTGGCTATCAGCCTTCATTCAGCCTGGATAGCTTGACTCCAGTGGTGTGGAGAGCCTGGGACTCACGTCTGAGTATACCCAGCCCACTCGGGGTGAAAATTGCAAAAAACACAGTTGATGGACAAAATGTAGAACAATGTCATACATTCACCCCAGTACAAGGATCTGGGCCTAAATCCATCGGTTTTATTGCACTCCACACCACCCTGGGTTAGACACTGGCTATATGCAAATCAGCTCTGACCCTGTGCCTCATGGGAACAGTCCAGTCCGAACTACCAAGCCATGTCTTTCCCGGACCGGAATCAAGCATCCAAGGACCGGTTTCTGGCTATCAGCCTTCATTCAGCCTGGATAGCTTGACTCCAGTGGTGTGGAGAGCCTGGGACTCACGTCTGAGTATACCCAGCCCACTCGGGGTGAAAATTACAAAAAACATGGTTGATGTACAGAATGTAGAACAATGTCATACATTCACCCCAGTACAAGGATCTGGGCCTAAATCCATCGGATCTTTTTGCACTCCACATCACCCTGGGTTAGACACTGGCTATATACAAATCAGCTCTGACCCTGTGCCTCATGGGAACAGTCCAGTCCGAACTACCAAGCCATGTCTTTCCCAGACCGGAATCAAGCATCCAAGGACCGGTTTCTGGCTATCAGCCTATATTCAGCCTGGATAGCTTGACTCCAGTGGTGTGGAGAGCCTGGGACTCACGTCTTAGTATACCCAGCCCACTCGGGGTGAAAATTGCAAACAACACAGTTGATGGACAGAATGTAGAACAATGTCATACATTCACCCCAGTACAAGGATCTGGGCCTAAATCCATCGGTTTTTTTGCACTCCACACCACCCTGGGTTAGACACTGGCTATATGCAAATCAGCTCTGACCCTGTGCCTCATGGGGACAGTCCAGTCCGAACTACCAAGCCATGTCTTTCCCAGACCGGAATCGAGCATCCAAGGACCGGTTTCTGGCTATCAGCCTTCATTCAGCCTGGACAGCTTGACTCCAGTGGTGTGAAGAGCCTGGGACTCACGTCTGAGTATACCCAGCCCACTCGGGGTGAAAATTGCAAAAAACACAGTTGATGGACAGAATGTAGAACAATGTCATACATTCACCCCAGTACAAGGATCTGGGCCTAAATCCATCGTTTTTTTGCACTCCACACCACCCTGGGTTAGACACTGGCTATATGCAAATCAGCTCTGACCCTGTGCCTCATGGGAACAGTCCAGTCCGAACTACCAAGCCATGTCTTTCCCAGACCGGAATCAAGCATCCAAGGACCGGTTTCTGGCTATCAGCCTTCATTCAGCCTGGATAGCTTGACTCCAGTGGTGTGGAGAGCCTGGGACTCACGTCTGAGTATACCCAGCCCACTCGGGGTGAAAATTGCAAAAAACACAGTTGATGGACAGAATGTAGAACAATGTCATACATTCACCCCAGTACAAGGATCTGGGCCTAAATCCATCATTTTTTTGCACTCCACACCACCCTGGGTTAGACACTGGCTATATGCAAATCAGCTCTGACCCTGTGCCTCATGGGAACAGTCCAGTCCGAACTACCAAGCCATGTCTTTCCCAGACCGGAATCAAGCATCCAAGGACCGGTTTCTGGCTATCAGCCTTCATTCAGCCTGGATAGCTTGACTCCAGTGGTGTGGAGAGCCTGGGACTCACGTCTGAGTATACCCAGCCCACTCGGGGTGAAAATTGCAAAAAACACAGTTGATGGACAGAATGTAGAACAATGTCATACATTCACCCCAGTACAAGGATCTGAGCCTAAATCCATCGTTTTTTTGTACTCCACACCACCCTGGGTTAGACACTGGCTATATGTAAATCAGCTCTGACCCTGTGCCTCATGTGTCGTAATTGGCATGGCCGCGTTAGCGATTAGCTGAAACTACACGCTGTCCTCCTTAACTTGGCTATGTATGAAAACGCCATTTTGAATGTCGTGGCGGCCATCTTAGACCATAAGCGGCCTCGTGGCCGGCATGCCCTTTAGTCCGTTGTCCGTTCCACTGACCACTTCAGTCTGCCTAGCAACAGGCTATTTTTAGTACTGGTCAAGCTTACACATGCGCAGTCCCAACTGACCAGTAAGCCTTCAGGAATGTGCGCCAAACTGACCAGCGGAGTTGTGCCCCCTCCAATGAGCTGGCAGTGTTCCAAAACATGACCATATATGTATATAAATGTGTCCTAACTTGTGCCGCCTACCTTTTATTGCCCCAAACTGTATATAAATCGGGGTCACACCGGTGTTCGGTGTGATACCTCTTGCATTACCGAAGGGTGCTGTTCGAGTGTACCACCACCCCATGGGGTCTTAATAAACTTGTTCTTTGCCTTCTACAGTTTCCGTGCCAACAGTTCTTGAGTGTAAGTGGGTTATCTTCGGTGCATGTAGGCCTTGGGAACCCTGATTACTTCAAATTGGCGACCACGAAGGGACTCATCGGTGACTCGGATGCCCGAAGGAGAGGTCGTGACGAAGGCTTGGAAACTCGCCATGGACGCGCGCTGCCACGAGTGACCCGAGTCTTGGCTCCCACGGTGTTTCTTCCTTTCCTTCCGATCTGACCTTCCAGGTGGCGCCGGTCCCCGACTGAGTTTTCGATCGTCTGTGTTGCCGGGAAAGTGCCGTTTGGCTGATTTGATCACAAGACCTTGGCAGTTGGAATCTGGACATTTGAGAATTTGGGTAAGAGTTGTGTTCGGTAAGGTAGTCTTCGGACGCTTACTGAAGTTCTATGATTTGTGTTCGGTAAGGTAGTCCTCGGGCGCTTGCCGAAGTCCTACGATCTGTGATTTGACTTGAGTTAGCTAACGTTTGTGAATTTGTGATCTTTGAACTTATATGTGTAGTGCACTTCACATAGGCAGGCATGTAGAGATGTTTCTCTAACTTTGTTTTTTTTTTCCTCTGAGCGGCACAGTTGTGTGAAGTACTGTAAGTGCCATTTTGTACGGTGTCACGCTTTCGTGATACTTTTTGAACATGCCTGTTTTTAGCACACTCCGAGGGATGTGCTGTCTTGGAGAGGGTACCATAATTAGGTTAGCGGAAGCACAGCCGGCTCCCCCAGAGGGAACACCAAATCGCGAGATGTACATCAAACTTGGCCTTCCCCCTATTATGTACAGTAAATTATGGCATAAGTACACAAAGGCCGATCCTGAATTGCAATGGCCTCTACATGGGTCATTCGATTTACGTAAAGTACAGTTTGTAGAGCAATGTTTGTTTCAACGCAGGTCTAGACAAAACATGTTTGATTGTGTGCGAATGTGGGAGAAAGCGGTGCGTGAGCGTATGAAGCGTGAAGTTGCCTTGGCGGACAAAGAGCAGCGCAAGGCTGCTCGGGATAAGGCTTTACAGCTTGAGGAAAAGGAGGCTCAGGAGAAGAAAGAGAGGGAGGAACGGGAACGTAAATTGCAAACGACTGGTCAATTTCCTATTCGCCGACCGCTTTATCCTGTCCTTAATAATGAATTTGATGATTTTTCATTGCTAGATCGGTCACCGCCTCCGTACGTTTCGCCGACGGCTCCAGCTGAAGATCCGGGAGATGATGGGCAGGATAAGTCGGAAAAGAAAGGTGTATCCGCTCTCAGGTTTACTGCGGAGAGGTCCGCACATTTACGTAGTTGGGCTCGTAAAGTGAATAAGAACTGTGTTTCTCAGTCTGAGGTGATTGCAGAGAGGGGTAAATGGTCGGAACTTGAATTAATGTACTTTTTGTCTAGTTTGGCGGATGAAGTTGTTGCCGCGTATCGTGATCTTTCAGATACGTTAGAACCTAAAGCTTTGTCAGTGCATCGTGAGAATTTGGACAAAGGTTTATTTGATCTTGCAGATGTTGATGACCTATTCAAGCAACTGATCCAATTGCGAGATGAAACGACCAGATTGCGGGAGGAGCGGAAAAGGAGGCAAAAGGAGGCCGAATCGGCGCCTGATGAGCAGATTAAGGAGTGTTCTCTCCGGGGTTCAGATAAGAGTTCTGCGTTGCATGTTATGCCTATGCGTGAAGCCGCGCCCTTGTATGTTCCACCAAAAGGGGAAGGTACAGATGATGATAAATCGTCAAAGGATGCGAAAGGGTATTTTGTGTATAACTGGGTATACACGCCTTGGAATAGAGCAGATGTTATGGCATTGAAAAATTCTCTACCTGATCTTCGAAAAAATCCGGCGGCATTTTATGAAGGGGTGGAAGGGGCTATTTCGTCTTGTGTGATGACTCTTGTGGATATAGATTTGTTCTTTGGGTTAATTTTACCACCTGATATGTGGAGGCAGATTCGTAAAAATAATGATGAAACAATATTGGGGGGCACATGGAAAGAAATAAATGCTGCCGATTTAGATAGGGAACCGGCATGTAAGCCTTGTCAGTTAATTCTAGATCTTCCGGCAGCTATTTTGATTAAATTAAAGATGCTTGTTCCCTCTAAAAAGATCGATTGGACTATGCTAACGTCGTGTAAACAGAAACCCGATGAAACGGTTTCAGATTTCTTTACACGTTTTGAGGAGGCATTCCATGATTACAGTGGTCAATCTTTAACAGACGATACGGGTCGGCATCTGTTTGTAGATAAGTATGTGGCTAATCTCCTACCGGAGATTGCAAAACGATTGAAGTCGAGTGAAAGTTCCTGGGCCACGGCGACCCCAGCGTCTTTGTTAACTATGGCTCAGTACTATGAGCGGCAGGAATTGGAGGCTAAAGAAAGTGTAGAGAAAAAGGCGAAGGAATTGAAAACGAAGGTGATGTTGGCGCAGGTTCGGGGAACACAGGGTAGAGGGAATGATAGAGGTAGACGAGGTGGAGGAAATACGTCGTATGGTCATACGGACATAGCGGAGGATCAGTGCGCTTATTGTAAGGAGTTTGGGCATTGGGCCGAAGATTGTCCGGTACTTCGTGAACAGCGCAGTCAGCGTGGTCGAGGAGGCGGAAGGTCGAGAGGAGGTTATGCGGGAGCGAGAGGTGGCGGAAGTGATCGTGGAAGGGTTGAGGAGAGGGGCCGTGGCCAGGATGAACGAAACACGTTTGATAGGCGGAATCAATATCAGATTTCGGAGGGTGAGAATGTGGAGCATCAGGATTATGTGCATGCATAGGACTGCGTAGGATGGGGTAAGGAATCAGTTGAAGTGCCGGTAGATCAGCAGGGTCCATATGTAACAGCGGGTATTCTGGGTTCTACTGATCAATTTCTAGTTGACACAGGAGCTACACGTAGCGCTTTGTCGAAAAACTTGGTTCCGAGGGCTCCTCTGTCTGGCGAAATGATTACATGTGTAGGGTTTGATGGCACACCCTCCCCCAGCCCATTGTCCAAGCCCCTTGCACTATGTCTTGACAAATACTTTAGTTTTGGTCAATTTTTGTTATCACCCCATACACCAGATAATATCCTGGGTATTGATTTGCTTAAATATTTTCGAGCAACGATACGTTGCGCTCCTGAGGGAGTGAGGGTTATCCTGAATGACAATTATCCTGACCCCGACAGGTTTTACGCCATCTCAGATATTCCAGCCTTGGCCTCTCTGCCGCATACGTTATGGGCGACCTCAGATATGGATGTGGGAGAGATGCGTATTCCACCAATACACATTACTGTTAAGGAGGGGGCCCCTCTACCACGAGTACCACAGTATAAGATCTCGAGAGAAGGTGAACTTGCATTGACACATATTGTTCAGGAATTGATTTCTGCAGGGGTTGTGGAGGAGGTCCCTTATAATGTTTGCAACAGTCCTATTCTTCCGATCCTTAAACGAGATACTGACGACAAAGTCTATCGCTTTATTATTGACTTGCGAGAGATCAATAAAATTGTCATTCCCCAATACCCGGTGGTGTCCGATATTACGACTCTGCTTACGCTGGTCCCACCCACGGCCACCACGTTTAGCGTAATTGATTTAAAGAATGCGTTCTTTTCCATTCCTGTTCATTCTGATAGCAGATACTTGTTTGGCTTCACGTTAAATAATAAATCGTATAGATTTTGTCGTGTTCCCCAAGGTTATACTGAAAGCCCTAGCATCTACAGCCAGGCTTTGAAAAGGCAGCTAGATTCGTTTAAATTGCAGTCTGGCGTTGCTCTCATCCAGTACGTGGATGACCTTCTGCTTGCTGCTGACACTTATGCACAATGTGAGGAAAGTACACTTGCGTTGCTTTCCTTTTTGGCGCAAACCAATCATAAGGTTTCGAAAAAGAAACTCCAATACTGTAGACCTCAGGTGACCTACCTCGGTCATCTGTTGTCTAAGGAGGGGCGTGCATTAACATCTGATCGAATTCAAGCAATTTTAGATACACCAGTCCCCCGCACGCAGAGAGATGTACGTGCCTTCATAGGATTGACGTCTTTTTGTAGACAGTGGATTATGGGTTTTTCACACATCATAAAACCCTTGCTAGCATTATTGTCCAAAGCTACACCAATGCCTCTAGAATGGACAGATGATTGTCAGAAGGCTTTTGAACAGTTGAGACAGGCCCTTTGTTCTGCACCCGTGTTAGGCACACCAGACTACACGAAACTTTTCACATTGTACGTGCACGAGAATGATGGGTGCGCGTTGTCAGTGTTAGTGCAATTACACGGGGATAAGCAGAGACCATGTGCATACTTCTCTGCCATTTTGGATCCTGTAGCACGAGGGTTGCCTGGGTGTTTTCGAGCGGTAGCAGCAACGGCAGTGGCCATACGACAGAGTGAGGGAATAGTGTTATCGCATAAACTGCTGGTGTTAGTTCCTCACGCAGTAGATGCTCTGCTAAACCAAACAAAGACCCAATACCTCACGAGTGCACGGCTAACGGGATACGAGCTGACACTTTTGGCGCCACATATTACACTAAAAAGATGCGCTACCCTGAACCCTGCCACTTTATTGCCCTATCCGGCCGAGGAGGGTCAGGAAGAAAAACATCATGATTGTGTTTTCCTGACCGAGGAACAGACAAAGGGTCGTGTTGACTTACAGGATGCGCCACTTCCAGATGTGGATGGGGAACTGTGGGTTGATGGATCGTGTTTAAGGCTGCCAGATGGCACGACTTCCGCAGCTTATGCGATCACGACACTTAAGACAGTGGTAGAAACAGCTAGGATACCACAGAAATCGGCTCAGGCAGCAGAGCTGATAGCTTTGACAAGAGCCTGCGAATTGAGTGCTGGCCTATGTGTGAACATATACACAGACAGCCGGTACGCCTTCGGAGTAGCACATGACTTCGGGCTACTCTGGAGGGAGCGTGGGTTTCTGACATCTCACGGAGAACACATTATGCACGGAGAGCTAGTGCGTGATCTCCTAAATGCGTTGCTTGGCCCAAAGAAAGTAGCGATAGTAAAATGCAGTGCTCATAAAAAGATCACGGATAAAGTGGGCCAAGGAAATGCTTTTGCAGACAGCATAGCTAGACAAACGGCTATGTCCCGAACTAGCTCCCCCATGTATGTGATACAATCGCAGGCTGAGCGATGGAGTGATGCTAGAGCAGAAATATTGGACATTCAAAAATCAGCTACTGAATCTGAACTTGCGGCATGGGCAGCAGATGGGGTACTAGATGACGAGGGTTGTTGGAGAAGCAAAGACATGGAGAAATGGAAATTGCCTGCGGCTTACTTGCAGGCGATGGTCCAGATGACACATGGACTGGCGCATGTCGGAGCTCTTGCAATTACTCGGCTGTTAACACGAGCTTGGGAACATCCTGAGATCGCTAATACTGCGAAGAGAGTAGTGCAGACCTGCCTGGTTTGTTTACAACACAATCCCGGAAAGGGGACCCATACTCCGAAAGGAGGGTTCGTTCCACCTTCTGCACCATTTGAGGTACTCCAAATGGATTACATCCAACTCGAGCGCTGCAACAACCTGAAGTATGTCCTAGTGGTGGTATGTGCCTTTAGTAAATGGGTTGAGGCCTTCCCCACGAAAGACAATACGGCTTTGACAACAGCCAGGGTGTTGCTTAAGGAATTCTTTCCTCGCTTTGGAGTTTGCAAATTTCTGTGGACCGATAATGGGCCTCATTTTGTCGGAAAGATTGTGGAGTATGTACTGAAGGGGTTAGGGATTCAGCAGAAGTTCCACGCTGTATTCCACCCGCAGTCGGCAGGTCTGGTTGAGCGGTACAATGCTACGTTGAAACTTAAGCTGGCCAAAATTGTGGCGTCTACATCGTTGAAGTGGCCAGACGCTTTGCCGCTAGCACTGCTCTCTCTTAGATCAGTACCCCATTCACGAACTGGCCTTACCCCCTATGAGGTGGTGTTTGGGCGCCCCATGAATATCTGGGGGGTGCCTAAGCCGCGATTAATACATGATGTGCCTTGTGTTATGGTGAACGACTATTTGGCACGATTAACAAATGATTTACTCTCTATTCATCAACAGGTTCGAGAAGCGCTCCCTGACAACTCTACTGGAGAGGGCCATGATCTCCGTCCTGGGGATCACGTCATGATTCGGTCGTTTGAGAGAGCAAGCAGTTTGGAGCCCAGGTGGAAAGGCCCCGAACAGGTCCTCCTTGCAACCCGAACAGCTGTACGAGTGACCAACAGGAAGCGGTGGGTGCATTCGACACATTGCCGCCGTGTCTCTCCGGATCTGGTGACCCCTGCTGTGCTGACCGACTACAAGGAGATTTTGGAGAAAGAAAAGAGCCCAGCTGTGACGTCGGCCGAAGTTGAGGGAGCCTTCCCGGACCACGCTGTTGCCGGACGAGAGCGCTACAACTTGCGTCCTCGATAAGAAGATTTTTTTTTGTATTTTTAATGACTGGTTGGTTATCGCTCCAGGTTTGTGAAACGGAAACCGGGAATTCCAAGGGGGGGGGGATCAGTTCTGCCAGTGTAGCGACACCCGTCTTGGCCCGGAGAAAAAAACAACGGCTACCTCGGAGTTCAGCACCGCATTTTTCTTTTTTTTTTAGGTATACACGTACGTGTATCTGAGACTCTGTGAACAATTTGTGCTGTTTGAGACTTTTGCACGAGTATTCCTGAACTATGGAATCAACGGCATCACGAGATAAACGAATATTGGGTGCCTTTCTCTTTGTTCTGACTATTGTGGTGATAGCTGTAATAGCCTGGGTAGTTGAACTTGTGGTGCCTGTACGTGAACATTTGCTGCCGACTACCCCGGCTCCATCTGAACATTTTCACTTTACATTACCCTATCACGAAGAACGACATCGGCAAACCTATCTGAATAACAGTTTTATTCAGATTCTTCATCACACACATAATATGACCAATACCTCAAATTGCTGGGTGTGTGGGATGTTGCCAGGGCACCAGAAAAGAGGGGGCACCCCACTCATTCCACTCACGTTTTCGCACAATGGATCATGTAACGCCTGGTACACCCTCCTCTTTACCTTGAGATGGCCAACCAAAGGGGGGGTGCTTTTCCGTTTGAACAAAGTATGCACCCATGACAAGGATGGGTTTCCGCGGGCTGAGGGTACTCGATTTGAATGGGAGGAGTATAGGCCTGATAATATGTCTGCCCCACGTGTGTACAGCAACCAGAGAGATGTAAATGTATCCAGCGCACATGTTATTAATGTTATTGCCACTAAAGCCGATTTGTGTATTAGGAATAAGGGTTCGATTGCAGTGGGGAAAAGCGAATGTAACACTACCCTTACTTTTGATAGTCCGAATGGCATCTCATTTGTAGCATTACGAAACACGTACTTCATTTGTGGAACGAAGGGTTACCATCAACTTCCATTGGGATGGTTGGGCACTTGCTATGTATCGTTTGTGCTACCTCCTGTATTCATTGCCCCACCAATGTATCACAATGATTATACTTTGTATCATGATTTCGTCCTGAATAGGGTTAAACGGACTGTTGTTTTGGATGACATAGACCAAACCGATACTGCTTTGCAACAGTATGTGGACTTCAATTTGGGACTATTTTCCTTTGTGGGGGCTGCACTGAACAGCCGGAAAATAAGACGACTGACACGTGTTGTTGAGGCTGTAGCGAATGACACTGCCATTGCCTTGGGAAACATCACTGAGGAACTACAGATTTCTAGAATTGTTACGCTCCAAAACAGGATGGTGTTGGATGTAGTTCTGGCTGATCGTGGGGGGGCATGTAGAATCATCGGAAGCAGCTGCTGTGTATACATTCCGGACAATTCTCCATCTGTTTATGATGCCATATTCAAGCTCCACAAGATCGCAGCTGAGATACATCCGGACAATGGAACTTGGACACTTTCAGGATGGTTCTGGTCCATGCTTGCTACCTGGGGCTGGAAACTGTTGACGATTCTATGTATAATCGTGGGAGCAATGTTTTTCATATGCCTATGTATTCAATGTGGCCCAGCCTTATGCTCTATGTGTCTATCAGCTTGCATACCATCAAGACGAGCTCTTGCTCATGACAAAATGATGCTTCATAAGGAAGTAACACAAATAATGTTAATAGACATCGAGGACGAACATCCTGATTATGTTCACTATGAGGTAGATTCAGCTAAACGCTAAAAGGGTCGTCTGTCGTAATTGGCATGGCCGCGTTAGCGATTAGTTGAAACTCAACGCTGTCCTCCTTAACTTGGCTATGTATGAAAACGCCATTTTGAATGTCGTGGCGGCCATCTTAGACCATAAGCGGCCTCGTGGCCGGCATGCCCTTTAGTCCGTTGTCCGTTCCACTGACCACTTCAGTCTGCCTAGCAACAGGCTATTTTTAGTACTGGTCAAGCTTACACATGCGCAGTCCCAACTGACCAGTAAGCCTTCAGG